>NC_056419.1:7507500-8757500 GCF_905147365.1 Aricia agestis
CCCCTGCCGGTCTATAACAATCCTCCTGGATTGATATAGCTGCTATAGCAAAGGGTAACATTATATGCTATAGTATAGCATATAAGGTTGGCCGATTCTCAGACCCACAGGATAAGTTTCAGAGGAGTTTGGTATCAATTTTTAATATATTGTCTCTCCCCGTGGTCTACTCTATATCTGTGCCAAGTAACATAAAATCGCTCCAGTAGTTCCTGATATGCGCTTTGAGGTTTCAAATAATATTTTCCCCGTTTTTAGGGTTCCGTACCCAAAGGGTGAAAACGGGACCTTATTCATGAGACTTCGATGTCTGTCTGTTCGTCTGTCTGTCTCCAGGCTGTATCTCAAGAACCGCTAGAGTTCTGAAATTTTCACAGATTATATATATATATATATATGTTGCCGCTATAACAACAAATACAAAAACAAAATAAAATTAATATTAAAAGGGGGCTACCATACAACAAACGTGATTTTTTTTGGCCTTTTTTGCTCGATATCAATAATGGCAACAGGTAGGCACTTGATATTTTCACAAGGTCTTAATTATATATCTATTTCAATATTTAAGAATAATATTAAAATAAAATAAAAAAATAAGGGGGGCTCCAGGGGGCTCCCGTACAAAAACACATTTTTCGCATATTTTTCCTCTATAACGGTACGGAACCCTTCGTGCGCGAGTCCGACTCGCACTTGGCCGATCTTTTCTATATTGTCCTCCGATTCTTCGTTCCTAGTGGTCATAGCGTGATGTTATAATATAGCACAAAGCCTTCCTCGATAAATGGTCTATCCAACACAAAAATATTTTGTCAATTCGATCCAGTAGTTCCTGAGTTTTATTGTGTTTGTTTGAATGCTTCAGCTTTAGTATATTAGTATAGAAGTCAAGAATGGCGAACCAATGGCACGCGTGCCATCATTGGTACGTGACATGAAATTTGGAGCATGCTTTTGGTCACAAAACTAGTATCGAAATTATTTTACCAACAATGAAGGTCGGTCAATCGACAAATCACCAAATTAGACAAATTTTGAAATACGCACCGTATTACAAAAAATAAATAAAACTGAATAGCACGTTTATGACTTCTTCAGAAAAAGGGCACGGTGATACGGTTCGCCAACCCTGCAGGCTTAGCATGGTCACCATAGAAAGGTTTATTCTTGCGGTAAACTAGACAAAGTGATGGAATAATAAAGGAAATCTGTCAGAACGTTTATATTCTTTCGCATTTCTACTGCAGCCATGCTAAGCCTGTTGGTATAGACTATAGGGTGTTGCTAGCATATGTTATGTTGCAGGGCGAGGTGAGCCGCAGCGTGCCGGACATAGCGGCGCCGGCGCCCGAGCCGCGCGCGCCCGACGACACGCTCAAACGCCGCGCCGAGTCCGAGCCCAACCTCGCCAAGGACGACTAGAGATATATTATTTATTATACTTTTTCTACAACCCTATTTGTTTCATTTTAATAGAATGGGGAGGCAGCCCTATTGATACTAGTAGAGTTGATAGGCAGATGCCGCACCTACGTAATGTCGTCGCGACAAAACCAGCCGACAAAATATCTAACTAACGTGACATTGATACACAAACGAAATATGACGTAGGTACGCCATATGCCTAATATCTTCGATGGTATACTTACCGTGAATGCCAATAATAGGATGTGTTGTAACTCCTAGGCTGGTATAAATAGTCAGCGGGGCTAAAATGGTCACATTTAGCAATTCCTCTCAATCAATTCAGCAAATGAATTGTAAAAACTGTCAAACTGACAAATGTCAAATCAGTACAAAAATGCAGAAATGAATTGCAAACAGTGTTGCATTTTGCGATTTTAGGAAAATGGATCATATCATGATTCATATCATGATTCTTCAAAGCGACCATTTTAGCCCCCGCTGTACTTAAGATGCGAACCGGACTCAAGACGTTAGGCTCTATGATTGGTCCATGACAACCAACCAATCACAGAGCCTGAACCGTTTCTTGAGACCGAGATGCATCTTGAGTACTGACTATTTATAACGGCCCTAAAATGCCAATAATTGGGTGTTTTACTGTTTTACCTTACGCGTGAATTCCGAGGAGTCGAGATAATATGCTAGACCATGCAAGATAACCTGCACTTTCTCTACGTTTTTAACCAATCCTCTAAACCCGCGCGTACTGTAAAAAAAGTATGTAGATATAAAAAAAATGCTTAATAGTAGTAGTAAGTAGTTCTTACTGTATTTTACTTAGCTTATACTGTATTTTAATGAACTACAGTAATAAATTGCTACATGGCTTTAGCAAGCGTATTGTCTGCTTAGTGCTTAGTATGCTTTCGTATTTAGAAATGAATGACTATGAAACCGAAGAAACTACAGGAAGAAACGAGCTACATTCTTGTTGAAAAATAATATGAATATGATACGTGTTTGCAGTTTATACGGTGCGTATATTTACTATTTATTTGATTTCAGAAATTAGAATTAAAAATATATTATGACTTTGGAAAAGGTCAGTTGTCAGGCAGCTTCATATTCAAAAATAAATATACAGGATTATTTTTTCACCAGTACAATAAATCAACGTACGTAATAGTTGTCAAAAATAAAAATACTAGCGATTTTTGTTACTACCCCTTTGGAACAAAAAACAAAAATATCAAGCCCCGGACTTATCCGCTAAACTACTAAAAATGTGGATGCATTACGCATTTGAGGCAACTCGTGCGCCGCCCCCGGCCCCCGACCGATCGCTTACTTCACCCCGCCGCCCCCTACCTCATACCGCACCTGTTGTCGCCTTGTAATTATTATAGTGCGCCCAAGCGGTATTAGATTGGATAAAGGATAAATTAATTGAAATGAAAAAAATATAATATATTTGTGAAATATACTCTATTATATCGTACCATTGACGTGGTAAAATTTATTGTAGTGGTGAAAAAATAATCCTGTTAATATATTAACCAAACCAAATTAATTATGTACTTATCACTACACGACGGCCGCAACTCTGCTGCGCCAAAATTCTTTTTTCGGGAAAAAAGTATCGTATGCCCTTTCCCGGGACTCATGTATCTCCATAGGTACCAAATTTTAGCAAATTGGTTCAGCAGTTTGGTCGTGATGAGGTAACAGACAGACAGACTTTCGTATTAGCAGGTATTAGTGACATGTACCGAATGTTGGATTTTTCATATTCGCATTTTCATTTTGCATATTATGTATGCGAATGCGAATGCGGATGGATATTTGTTACATCATATTTCGCATACGTTATAATACATATTTAATACTGTAGATATGAATTGTGGTAGTGAACTTTATGTTCAGAATAAAAAGTTTCTCCAACAAAGTTCAAACTTCAACCGAGTTTGTCACGGCCATATTTCTATATTTTACGATAAAGAGCCGTTTCGTTAGAATTTACACTGTTATTTAATCAAACGCCTGTTTAAGAAAGCAATGTTACGATTTAAAACATTTTTTAAAATATAGCGCCATCTTTCGTGAAGTTTACGAACTTTGTTGTATGCCACTTGAGCATTTTAATAGGATAACTCACTTCTCACGACTCAGTAAACTCACGGTGGACACACTCATTAAAAAGATGCTGTCGTTTTTTAAGAGAGGTCGCTAGTTGTTCTAATTTTAAAACTTCGCTACATTTTGCTAGGTTGATTGATCTTAAAATTAAAGCTGCAGTTCAATTAAGTATTGTTTAATAAAAAGATCTTAAAACTATTATCAATAGAAATATGTTCGTCTATAATATCATACGTGGGAGAGCCATGCTTCGGCACGAATGGGCCGGCTCGACCGGATATATTTATCCGGTCGAGCCGGTAACGTCGGTTTTCTGTGAGAACGTGGTATTCCACGTTCTCACAGAAAACCGGCGTGAAACAGCGCTTGCGCTGTGTTTCGCCGAGTAAGTGAGTTTACCGGAGGCCCAATCCCCTAACCCCTACCCTATTCCCTTCCCTACCCTCAACTATTCCCTTCCCTTCCCTTCCCTTCCCTTCCCTACCCTCCCCTATTACCCTATTCCCTCTTAAAAGGCCGGCAACGCACTTGCAGCTCTTCTGATGCTGCGACTGTCCATGGGCGACGGAAGTTGCTTTCCATCAGGTACCCGTTTGCTCGTTTGCCCCCTTATTTCATAAAAAAAGAAAAAAATATATTCTTATTTTTCCTTTAATATATTTTAAAACTGAATCTTTCCTTATATTATAATAATGGTACTGGAAGGGTATTTTTCGCAGCTGGTCTGTTGAAACTTGGTGTAATATTTATAAATTACAACCAAAGTGCGTGTTTAGACACTTATATATACTTACAACTGACTCACGTAGACCTCTTCAGTTTTTCACTCAATGTTGATTAGGAAGTTACATTAGCGTCACTATTCGGCGTCCAGGAAATATTTTTATTGCTGTGATAATGTGTGCATAGTGTTTTAGTAGAATTTGCGTAAACAATGTTTACTGGTAATCTCGTCGTACTAAATTTAACACCCGAACGTATGCCATTCGCTCGCCAAGATCGTTCGGTGGAAGCTGAGGAATTTCACATGTAACTCTATTGTGCGGGTTTGGGAAAGAAAACATTCAGATTCTGCAACAATTTGTATTTCTGCACCTTAGGTGATTTTATATTAAATAAAAATTTTCCTTTCTCTTATATACACATTAAAATCGAATTTAGTCGTAGTGTATTTACAAACATATTAAATAGATTTTAGTAAAAATTAGTGAGATTTAACAATACCTAATAGATACTTACAACTAGCAACTATTTTAGAACATTAACATTCACGTGATTCACGCGCGTGAAACAAAAGATAAATTTAATTAACCATTCAGAAAGTACAAACATTCTCCTGTGTATGAACACCATAAGTAGTTTCATATCAATTATCACTAGCTAGATAGAAACGCCAAAACAACTCGCTCGCGTAACAGAGACTAACAGATGGCTCAACAATGTGACCGGGGCCTTCCGAACCGCTAATCGTCACTGGGTCAGATCACTAGGAACAAGGTTTACTAATAAAAAAAAAACAGTAGAGTGAGGATATTTTGGAAGCCCCCGGTGTCGTTTCAACTCTGCTACAAGTTTCTGTCGATCTATCATAACATTGTACTGTATGGTGGTTTACTCGATCTTCTATCTCGAGATGTGGTTTACGATCGGCAAATCTTTGGCAGTATTGAAACGACCGACTCCTTAACACAATTCGTATATCAATAACGTCAACATGATGCAACATACATAATGATTTAGAATTTAGTCTTTTTCGTTTCGTTTATCATTTAAACACTTTAATAAAACCTATCTACGCTAGCCCATCTACGAGACGACCGTCGTCTCGACTACAAGTAAAAACTTTTATAAACTCGTTCACAATATTTTAATGTGTACTTTAAGGTTACGAGCTTTGTATTTCGCCTCGAGGGCTACGTATATTCACATTTGCACTGGGAACGGAGGTATGATCTAGAATTTTGTAACGTGGCCGAATGTTATATTCGTAGCCGCAGATTCCTTATAGGCTGAGTTAGTTACATTATTGTCAGATACTTATTTCATAATCGAACATTACTCCAAATTTTTAAGCCCACCCTGTTGCGTATCACTGAGAAAACGGAGACTTTCCTGTCCTAAAGCGTTTCTAAATTGCACGTCGTCGCAAGCTATAACTTCAATTAAATAGATACAGACGTTCAGTAACTCTAGGAAACAACCATTTTTAGGAAGGCGATTCCTATTTTCTTAACATTTGTGCTGCACATAATGCAAAAATCTCAACAGTATTTAAATTCGTTTACAATTCTTATCATTCATAATTAATGATAGAGGTACCGTAAATCCTCATGCGGTAATGACAATGCAATGTTCTATCAACATAAATCGGTTTTAATACGTATAGATGAATGCAAGTATACTATAGTAAATCTTCAACATTCTTAACGTCTATGTAGAAACTTATGAGTATTATAAATAAAGGGCCTTCGCTATACTCCAAATTTATTAATAATGATTAAGAGATCATAATTTAATACCTACAAGCTATTACTTTTCTAGATTATTCTATAGTGTAAAATAAATACCTGAGAAAGCTCTAGAAGTGAGAGACAACAAGTGCGTCAAAATAGATCTTTGTACCTTGATAGACCGGAAAGAGATATATAAAATATAGTTCGTTAAACATGCTATACAGCTATGTAAACCAAACAGTTGAGCAAAATTTGTTAAAACGTTTGAGCAAGATAAAGTTAAGACAAAAGCTGTCGAAAATCAAAGGTCTAGTGAAGAATTAGAAAAGACTGTAGTCGAGTTTACCGCACTCACATCTTCGACTAGAAATATTAAAACAAAATATTAATATTCATTACTACAACAATTATCACTAAATCAGCAGTCGTGTTATACTTAGTATTAAATAAAATGGCCGTGGCACGTGGTAAAGTTAAATTAATGGCACAGTTTCACGTTAGTTTGTCAAGTATTACAAGAACATTTAAACATACCTACCTATCTACAAATCATATCCGCTACAATTTTATTACACGAGGTGTGTTAGGGTCGAATCGTTTGTCGCGAAACGCAGAGAGAGGATAAATTTTGTTATGTAAATGATACCTATCTAATATACAAGCTTGTAACTATAACAAATGTTCGTCGGACTCTAATTACCCGCCTGTAAATAGGCCCATTACGTATCACTCTTTAACAATACAATAATGTATCCACATCAATTTGACCGGTCGGCCAATAACAATGCGCGAGTCAACTTTAATGCTTATCTACAATACTAACTCCAGATAGAGAGATATGTTTCAGCTCCACGTCTACCGAGCGATCCGTCCGACATCGCTTCCCGATTGACACAAGGCGCAAGGTTCCGGTTGTTGACGCCCATGAGATACATTAGGTTAGGCCATTTATTTTCGTATCAATATATTTTGTTCCCAGTCTAATTCATTGCATTACTCTATCTAATTAAAATAAATACATCGAGTTGACGATCTCGTATCGTAGTACATAGTTACAAATATGTATAAAAAGATATATAAATTTCAATGAATTCATAATTACAGAGTTAATAAAGCTTCATTAAAGACAATTCATTTACACTTAGCGAAGAAATTATTTAATAATTTCGACGTGAAACAACTTTTAACTGGAGAGTTCAATCGTCCACGGATGACGGGGAGTCAGCGGCTGGCGCCGAGTGTTCCCGGTCGGGCGAGGGCGCGTGGCCGCTGGCCGGCTCGGCGGCGGCGGCGGCGGCTGCGGGCTAGAGCGACGCGTGCGAGTGACCCTCGTGATGATGCGTCGGTCCTCCTCCCCCCCTCTCCCTCTTTAGTCGTTGTTTCAGGTGAACCTTCGCGTGCCTTTTTTTCTCGTCCGACCTAGCGAACTTGCGTCCGCACACGTCGCACGCGAAGGGCTTCTCGCCGGTGTGCGTTCTTACGTGTGTCGTCAGATGGTCCGATCTACTGAACGATCGCATACAAATACGACACTGAAAAGGCTTCTGGCCCGTGTGAATGCGTATATGCCTCGTCAGCTCGTCCGATCGCGAGAACCTCCGATCGCAGCCGTCGACGGGGCAGGCGTAGGGCCGCTCGTGCACCGGCGTTTTGCTCGGGCGATTCGGGTATTTCCGGGGCTTTACTGCCACCAAACGGAGAGGCTGGGCGCTCTGCTGATAAACCTGCGAGAGGATCTCGTGGCCCTTGCTCGTGGACGGGTTGTATTCTGCCAACTGTATCGGTCGGTCTCCCACCGGACTCAGGTACGGCTCTCGCTTTGGTAAACCGGACGGCCCCGGCGCGGGCTGCGGCGCGGCCGCGTACTCCTGCGTCTCCCACGTGTGCTGCTGCTGCTGCTGCTGGGGGGGAGGCCGATATTCGCAATGTTGAGGCGGACACTGCTGCGGCTGAGGGCAGTACGCGGGCTGACAGTCGGGCGGAAGGAGTTCGACTCGCTCCTCGTACTCCTGTTGAAAGTATTTGTCGACGCTGCCCGGCCCGGGTCCGGACGGCAGGAGCCACTGCAGGGGTGGCGAAGGCGCGCGTTTGCCTCCCATGGGAGGGCCGTAGAGCGATGCACTCGCGCTCGATGCATTGCTCGCGTCCTCTGCTCTGGCGCCCGGGGAAAGGGACGCCTCGTGCTTGTGTCGTCGGGGCGAGCAGCCCAGAGATAGCTCATCGCCTGGCAAAGTACCTGTAACAATAAATAAGTAAATTAGACAACGCGACCGGATTGCGAAAATAATATTTTTCTCATAATTTGTGCGGTTGTTTTCGCAAAGTTTCTAGACGAACTTAGTAAATTTGATTAGGTACGTCTCAATCCTAATAACGTCTCGAGTCTAGACACAATTTGTGTGGCGGGCAAATTAGGGCATTCGACTAGGATTAAGAACAAACATCATTTTCTTTAGGTCACGAATGTTTTTTATCTGTATTTCTGAATCAAATATCTCTATTTAATTATGCGACACACAAACAGTATTGATAGGTACATGTTATATTTATCGCTCGATTCTCTTTAATTAGGGAATCAAAAGTCAACAAAAATGCTCTTAAATATATCTACAATATTCGTTTGAAATTTACTGTTTCATAAGTTTTTATCACAGCTTCGGTTTCAAAAACTTTAAAAGAATTAATTTAATTATAATACTACAGAAGATCTTGAAAATTATTCAATGTGAATGAAAGAGTAATTGTTTAATTTGATTAAAAATTAAGAAATAGGTAGGTACCTAATGAACATGATGCACATTTTGATTTAAATCAATCTTTATTTTAATTATAGCTTTGCAAAATAAAACTTATAAACTATTATTGACTATCGACACAAAAGTATACCTAATATTATAGGAGTGTGGTCGAATATTAAAATATATTTTCTTAAGGTAACATTAATTTTCATAAATCGAATCTAATTCTTTGTTCAGAATAGAATATCAATTATTAAAATAAGAATTTTACTTCTCATGTATGTGGAAACCATTTTTAATTTCCAATACTCTAGTAATGTCTTTGGCGCATGCGCGACATTTTCGTTAAGATCGAAAAAATAATAATTATTATACCAACATAAAAATTGATTATAATATGCATTTGTCGATAGTGCAGTCGTTAGATTTTTTAATTATGTTTAGGTAAAAGTTTCTATAAAATATCAATAAGTACGTACGTTGCGGGAAGGCTTTTTTTAATACAAATCTTCGAATATGAAAAAATAAGATAATCCACCGAGGCTTATTTAATTTTTTTATATTAATAATATTTTTTATTATTCTATTGTCATTCGTCATGGTAAATGGTAAAACTGTGGTAAACCTTTTCGAAAACTGACTCCATTTCAACCGTGTCTTTTACTTATTAAATTTGTTACTTTTCAGAAATAAATGATACTTTTTTTCAAGTGTATATTTTATGTTCTAAAAACTCAACAATATTAAGTACTTTTGTTAATTTTGGGATGACATTTACGGGTTAATTTTTTTGCGCAGTAGTGATGTCGGACGGAAATCGGCCGGTGGCTGTGATAAGCGCCGGAAGTCGATAAGTCACTATCGTTTTGTATTACAACTGTCCAAACCATTGTTAGTTGTCATTACATTTGTATAAAACTCTAGGAATTTAAGCCCAAAGATTGTAATTATCACAAAATTGACTTCATTTTGACTGGCTCTAGTATGAAATTATGCATTTTTTAATTTACCAAAATGTAAAAATATTTATCAATGAATACTAAATTACACCAGGACCGATAATTATTACGGCCAGTAGAAAAGCAAAGTTTTCCAGTTTGTATCGTTAAATAATTTTTATATTTACCCATAATATCACATCACAAAAATTATCACTCAAACTTAACACTAGCTTAGACGACATAGACGGATGTCGTCGTTTAGTGCCGCCGGCGTTTTCACAATGAAACCATTTCATTCAGAAGAGTTATCGATCCGATCTAAAACACGGGCCGGTGAACTTTCATTTTCACTTCTGGACGAACACTCGTATTTTTTAGACCTCGCCCTTCGGGATTCGGCGCCGACGGCTCGATTTAATTTTTAAACCGGGACACGTTATCCAAAAAATTAACGCACACTGGAAGACGCGCGACGTCGATAAAAAACGCGGAAAATAATTAAACGTTTGTTTACTATTTTATCAGTCGAGAATCGGCGGGGGCGAGGCCGCCTCATCGTCGAATTTTTATTCACCTGGGTCATATTCTGGCGTGTAACAGAGAGTGCGTGCGAACGCACCTGATATAGGCGGAGGTTCGAGCAAACTCGGGAAGAAGGCTGGCAGGTCAGAGGTGGAGACCGGCGTGTTGAGGTCGGTCGGGGTGCCGCCGGATGCCGGCGCCGGGGCAGGCTTCAGCGCGCAGTCGAACGACAGGCCCACGTCCGCCAGCGACAGCAGGTGCGGCGCCGGAGGCTCCGCGTCCGTGCCCATCCCGTCCGGCACCACCTGCTCCTCGGCCCACGGGCCGAGCGGTATCACGAACAACGCCAGCGTGAAGACGGCCTTCCGCGCGGCCGGTGCGAAAGGGACTGGCGCCGCGCGACCCCGCGTCTCAGTTTTATCAATGGAGACGCGGTCCCATATTCGGTAGCGGCGCGCGCAGCTCCGCCAATCATACGGTCCGCCGTCCCCCCCTGCTGACGTCACCGCCCGACGCCGCCCACCGCCCGCGCCACCCCCCGCCCGCCGCCTCGCGCGACGAACCTCCATCACCTCTCGGAGTCGCGTGCTTCCGTCACGACCGCTCGCGAGTGTGCGACTACACGGTACTTATGAATTTTAGTTTAAAACTTAAAAAAATTGACGAGTTATTTTTTTAAATAACAATAATAGTACAGTATTGGCATTTTTTAGGTCTACCAGAATCTGGTGGCAAATTGTGATGGCAGATTTACAAGAAATACCCTTGATCATTACATACATTTTTAATTTGTGTGTTTCACACACAAAATAAGCCGTTGTAAGGAAAAAAAGGATCAAAATGTTTTATTCCAATTACCGGGGGTATTGCTAGAGTCAATTTATTTTCTCACTTTTTGCCATCAGATTCTGGTAGACCTATAATTATTTTTATGTAAAACGTTCCTATCAAATTGATGAAATTAAAATAGGTTTTTCGTTAGAAAAGGTGTATTAACTTCTTAAAAGGGTAAAAAAATAATAACTACAAATATGGTACAAATACTTTGAAATAACAAATTCAAGTACTGCCTTACCGCTTACATCAGTTTTTTTATACAATCCAAACTGAATGTTAAAATTATTTAGAGCTCTATTTTATAAACGACGTTCAAATGGAAATTAAACTATGAACTAATTGTTTAGTAAGATAAGCATTGGCAACACTTAATATGAAGAGTATTTAAGGTTAGTTTGTAAAATTATTATTTTAGTTTGTTCACAAACTAAGTAAAATAATTATTAGTTAATTAATTATTATTAGTTAGTTTAGGTAAGATTTTATTAAAAATAATAAAATCTTACTTAAACTATAACATTAGAAACTTCGAATTCGAGTTTTGTCTCTACTTGATAAATGCTGCGTCTCATACAAAGTGATAATAAAAGTGATATAAGTATATTGTGAACTACGGATTTTTTGGACATACAATTTTTTGTTTGTAAAAAGACGACTCAAAATATAAAAAAAACATCTCATCTGTGAGTGACTCTACGCTCAACGCAAACTTTCTCATACTTATTATTATGAAGGTAGAATATAATTTTATTGTAGAGTACAACAATTATATTTTCATCGAAACGTCTTTATGCGGTATGGAGAAACAATTAAGGATATTATATTATGATAATAACATCCGTTAATATTTGTAAATCATTACTTTATTTATTGTAAAAAAAACTAAAAAAGAAATAAGGAAAAAATATTGATACCTAACACAAAAGCTGGTAACTGAGTCGTGTTATATCTATTACTTATAAGGAAGGGTATACATACTTATTATTTATACGCCTACTTAACATTATTCTAAAGGCAGCGAGCAAATGTGTCCATATAAGGTAGATCAATCGAGTCGATCTGTGTCCATTGCTCATTGGTGATTCGTGTCACCTGCGTGCTTTAGTGCCTACTGCAATGGTATTGGCTGATTGTAGCCGGAAAAATCACTTGTAATAGTCGATTACGTAATTATATAGAGCATAATAATTCTCTATAATAGCTCTTACTAGAGTAAAAACAAATTTTACAAAGTAGATAACATTCATAAACGTAGTCAACAACGCTATATTTAGAAAACGACGCAGTATCTAAAATTTAAAGAAACTTAAGATTTCAATTCAGGGATGATATATTTATTTTGTAATTTGCACTATAGGTATGTGCCAAATAATTAAAATGTTTTTTGATGTATTTCAAAAAGATAACAAGTAACTAACATTTAATAAACAAATGTTAGTATCAGAATCTTTTACCTAAAATTATTTTCCGCAATTACTAATTTCCTAATCGTGTGCTTCAAGAAGCAAACAGAAAAACTCAACATCCAGAAAGAGACGCAACTAACAACAACGATTCAAAAACAGTAAATCAAGTTGAAGCAAGTAATACAATCGAGGCATCAATTCCTGTTTTGGGCGGAGGTGGGATATAAAAGGATTATCACGGCACGTGTGTGCGTAAGGACATCGGCCGGCGCGTGGCGTGGTGTAGCATGGTCTCCGAGACACGCCGACGCCGAGGCCCACATGCAACTAACCCAATTATCGCGTAACGGAGACGATAAAGAAAAATAACAAACCCACGATTTCACCGCCGTCTAATTATAGCGCGCTATTTGTGGGTGCGCGGGCGCATAGCGTGGCCGCGATGTCAGGGCTATTCCTGGCCGTCAGCTGACGATCCCGCGCCGCTCGTAAACACCACGCAACCGATTGACGTAAAATGCGAACAATCGAGTTTTCGGCAGGTGAATCACGGGATGAAAACGTCCCGCGGGATCTCTGCTAAAATTAACTTGACTGCTTTTGGTTTGGACTTCGGAGGCGGGGTTCTAATTTCGTCTATACCGCCACTGGGTGTCTATTTCGATCGCGTGACTGCTACATTATTTTAGATTGTCGAACGTCATACACCGAACGCCGTGATTCTGGGTGAATAATTCGTGGGCCGCCGTGACGGGAGTCCAACGAGAAGTGGCGATGTTGTAAGGTAGATGACGCGTTTGAAGTGCGATATGTCACGCTAAGTATCCTCGTAATGTGTGGACAAACAGTGGTGTATTGCCCGATGTCTTCCCACGGGTCGAGGCCGCCGGCGCCGGTGGGTGTAAGGCGAGCCACCGTAGTACGCGCTTCGTGTTTTGGTTGCATTAACGTGTTTACAAATATAACCTTTTTCAATTTTCACGTATTGTATATATACCATAAAAGTATGTTTACTTTGAAATCATTTTTAGGATGAGCCTTTATTCGGATGATCATCATTATCACTGTTGGAAACACTTATTAGCGGGATCATTCGAATTTTCTGTCTCAAAACTTGTAAAGGTTTAACGCAACGTTCATAGTTTCTACGTAATCTTCCATATAATATTAGCTGTCAAACGAAACCAAAATTGGTTTTCATCTGTGTGAAAAATATGGGTACGTATACACTTACCCAAGCATGATTGAACATAAAATATTCTATGAGATTAAATTGTCAACGTGCGGCACGTGCCGACTGGACGTCAAAAAAAGAGTGCTGCTGTCATGTATCACACGTCTCGTTTTACCACGCAGTGTTACTGATAGTGACGTCTCTCTTGCTCAGGCCTTTGTTTCTCTATTCCGCTAGGTATATTAACTTTATGAACTAAACGGAGTGTCCGTTTAGTTCAAATTTAATGCCTGATCAAAGGCTACAAATAACAATATTATATAGGTACTTATCTAATGTTTCCAGTAATGACACAATATGCTAAATTGATAATGTGTTCGTAGTGGAATTAATATATTTATCACCATAATATTATTGTCATTGACACACAAAGAAGATGACACAATTTAAGCTTTACAATTTATATTTCTAATCGCTCGAATAATTAACGGCATAATGGAATAGGCACATTAAATATTATAATTTAGTGCTTATTATTTTACGACTCTCGCTTTGGCAATATGACAAATTGTGAACACTTTGGACGAGCCATAATGTAAGAAAGTCGACAATAAGTGCCGAGTGCGACCTACTAATAGTTTGGCAAGTTGGGACACTTCTAATAATAAACATTGCAATCCAGGTGACGATAGTGCTCACCTATACATCACTTCGACTCGTGGCTGCTACCAGTGAATCATTCATTTGATATAGTAACAATCATTTTGCTGCTATTTTGCTTGTAAAGAGTGAGATGAAATGGCTTTTAAAAAGTATTTTTAAATGACGACACAATATCCTTTAGATTAAATTCTGTCTTAATTTTGACGATGTTTCAGCAAGATAAAGATTTAGTAATTTAACAACCTCTACATTGAATATAACGGTCAAGGTTAATCAAAAGTGGATAAGAGAATAAATCCGAAACAATTGCTGCGATATTTTCTTTTTTAATTTCGTTTTCAAATATTGCTCTACCTTGGATTTCATCGATGTTAATTTTACCATCAAACAGGCGTGGAGCGCAAGTACCTGCGTTGGGTTGGGAATCAGGGGATGAGTTCTAAATTCCCTCAGTAATTTCTTATTACTTTCTTCGTAGTTCGAGAGTAATTTAAAGTTTAACGCCCGTTTTATTTATAAAATAATCAAATGCGTATAAAGTAAGAAACGATACAAATTCACTAAGTACTTATATTTTAATGTATTCAAACGTAACCATATGGTAGTATTATAATATTATTCAAGCGTGATTCACTTCAGGAACAGTATCAAAACCACAAACATTTATAAACTTAGATAATTAATTGTATACAAAAAGCTCGTAGACTCTTATAGCTTTCGAATACCGTTGGAAGTGTCGTGTGCCATCGTGACCGATAACGAATTGAAAATAGCGCATCATGACGCGAACGTGCGAAATAATCTGTGCTCATCGAAAAACAATGTTGGCAGACGTGCGTCGGGCGTCACTCCATGTCACATTTATAATTACGCCGGCTCTCTCGAAATCTAATTTCACGGAGATTCATCATCGCTGACGTACGCCATGTTTATCGCCACAGTTTTAATCTGGCGATCGATATTTCCACGTAATTCGAACGCGAGACCGTTAATTTCGAATTAAATTTTGCAATTATATATGAGCGGTCTGTCATCGCCGAATGTTCCATCGCTAAGTGGACATAGATGATGGATAGCGCCGCCCGGTGTGATCCAATTCCACTGAAATTGGTTCACACATCAATGTCGAACTTTATGTCGAGTGAACTTTAGGCATAGTAAATCATCATTATAACTCTTGATAATAATTCATTTTCAAAATTAGTTCGATAATGTTTTTAAGGGAGCCAATTTTAGACCTACATAATATTTGTTGGTCCACATTTCTATTTCGTTTTATTATAAATTCTTAAGACACTTTTCTATGGTCTGTACATCCATCGTAAAAATGAGAGTTAGTGTTAAAAAAAAATATGATTAGAATTTCATTTTACCAGATAACTAAGAAACATGAAAGCGTAATAAGTTTATATGACGTAACAGGAGAAAGGACCCGCTGATGAAATAATTATGTTCATAGGCTGTAAAACATATTGAATGGTAATAAAAATGACTACGAGCTATTGCGTCAAGCTGTTATGTAAACACTCGTAGTTCATATTCAGAAGTGCTTACGCAAATGTGCGATCATTACTGCTGAAGCTTAAGATAAAAGAGCATGATGAGGGTACAGCGCGTCAATCGTTATCACTCGTTCTGACGTCATCGGCGAAGTGACAAAAATTAGTTTCGCGGAAAGTATAGGGTGTGCGTCAAAACCACCTGTTGAACGGCCGCCCCTGCCCTTGTGTGCTAACCTCAGCCGGGGCCGCGCGCCGATCGATATCAATGACGTATGGCCCCATTCATAAACAGGGAGGCCTCCACCCCCGCGCGGGGCCCCCACCCGGCCCCTCCACCCCGGCTGTGTAAACTTGTGGGAAATTCATGAATGGCACGCACACTCTCATATCCGTGTGATGTTATACGAATAAGATTTATTGGATCCCTTACATTGATAACGTTGATAATTAAGATAAATTGAGCATTCAGTCAAGTTTATTGCTTTCCGTAGGACAATGTGTCTTTAAGCTTAAATACACGGTTTCACTGAATCTTCCACCATCTCTCAAGGGATTAGTGCGTCAAAGGTTTCCAGTTTCCACGAATGCTATCATAGCATCTTAAAAAACTTAGATGAGGGATTGCCCTTATCAGAACCAAGATATGAACAATCGTCTAGAATTAATAATGGGTTACCGTTTAAAAAAATTATGGTCCGAACCACCAGATAAAACACAAAATCTTGTATTAAATGTCAAGCATGAAAATGATTACATTAGATATGTTACAGTTCATATAGTTCTCCTATACTTTAACATTTTGCTTATATTTTCCTGTTCACACGCACGACTATCAAGTCATAAGAAGGAACATAATAAGACCTGACTGAAGTACGAAAGGTTACCCGTTTATTAAAAGGTCAAAGTTAACGTTACCTTTAGTAAGTTTACCCTAGTCGAGTCTAGAACGTTAAGTGGTCGGTAGGTTGTTTATCAAATCGTCCAAGAGCTTACCTTGCAAATAGATCACTTGTCTAATGCCCTACATTGTTAACTGATAAATTGTTGGCGTAAAAATGTAGAATAGTGCTTTCTACATTTTTGAAGCCAGTACCTGGATGACCGAGCTTTGCTCGGTATAACAAACACTCATTGACTTCGTGTTACTTAACAACGCCATCTGCTGGTCGTTAAAACAATTAGTTGCTCACAAAATAGTATTATTATTCGCCAATAGATGTCAGGACGAGTCATATTTTTCAGTTTATCGATTATCGATAAAACACAAATAAAAAGACATTTTCTGAAAATGATTCCTGGCTAGATCGATTTATCGCTCCCGAAACCCCCTATATACTAAATTTCATGAAAATCGTTGGAGCCGATTCCGAGATTCCAATTATATATATATGTATATATATAAGAATTGCTCGCTTAAAGATATAAGATATTGTACTACAACAATGAAAAAGTTCTTTAAGATGAAATAAGTACATACAATTTATTTTCCAGAAAATATTCCATTATTTGAATATTCTTGAAAAGCCAACGTATAGGTAGTATGAAAATATTATTCCAAAGTAGGTTTATTAGATGCTAACTGACTTAGTATCTGCTAAGCCTACTTACTGTCATCATGTGTCTCTACACCAATGACGTCGTATTGAACTGTTCATGTAGGTAATTGATTTTTCATTAAGATGATAGTTTAACCATTAAATACTTGTTCAAAATCCAGGCCTCTGGCGCATCTGAATTATGGCAGATGGAGATGGAATTAACAATCTGCATTGTCAGTTTGTCACAACTATCACTAGATCATAAGTCATAACACTATAGACCTGGATCCCAGAAGGATAAGACATAACTTACTCTCTGATGGATGAAACCATAGGTTATTAGTAGTCCCTCGCTCTAGCTCTAAGTGTGACACCTGGTCAGGTACCAGGAACCAAAGTGGACTAAAAATGAGTCTTACTTTACTTATTTTTAAATGGCTAATAATATAATATAATTTGTAGATTATTGTTCTGAACTAGTATCATGTAGTGTAAGACATTTTTCAATGACCAAAACTATTGTTAGACGTTTTAAAAGTAACTTTGTTGCTATTTTTTTTCAAAGGCATTATTTTTATTTTATAAATTAATATAACACCTTAGAAAATAATAGGTATACTTTAACCCCAGGGCTCAAAGTATATCTGTACCAAATTTTTTTGGGTGTGAAGAGGTTACAGACAGACAGGCAGACATTTTTACACATTATGAGTGAGTGAGTAAGAGTGAGTATAGCTCCATGTAGAGTTTCACAAATTCGAAGGTATTCTAAGTACATAAGGAACTACTGAGAACCTAAGGTTGCATCCATATTGTGATAGTAAGTTGTCTTATCGCTCTGAGATCTGGGTCTAACAGGTAGGCACTTGACTAGGTATATGACCAAAAAATACTCAATTGTATCCATACTTTAATAATATTCACTACACGTTAGAAAGGGGAGGTACAGGCTGGATATGGACAGACAGACAGACATTTTGGTCATTGAAAAGTGTCCTTACACTACATGATAGTATCATGTAGTGTAAGACACTTTATGGGACACCAGGAACCAAAGTGGACTAAAAATGAGTCTTACTTTACTTATTTTCAAATGGCTAATATTTATATATAATTTGTAGATTATTGTTCTGAACTACTAGTTCAGAACAATAATCTACAAATTATATATTGGTTCCTGGTACCTGACCAGGTGTCAGGCTTAGAGCTACACAAATTCGCAGGTATTCTAAGTTCACGAGGCACTACTAATAACCTATGGTTTCATCCATCAGAGAGTAAGTTATGTCTTATACTTCTGGGATCCAGGTCTACTACGAATTCGAAGTTTTCGTTTCTGGGTTAAAAGCGTAGTTTGACACAAATAATATACAAAGTGTCATACAATCACATAGCAAATCGCAAAGGCTTTGTCAGTGATGCGTACGATATATCATCGATATATCGAAAAATGAAATAAGAGGATTCCACACCGCCCTTTTTTCCATACAAACGTTGTCCCCTGTTTCCTCCCTGGATAATGCTAGTAGAGTTATAATTTTTTTCCTGAATATCTACGGCCACTAATACAATGTCCCTATGTTTTCTTTTTTTTCATAATTTAATTATTAAATAAGATATGAACGTTCAAAAACCCAAAAAAATGGCCAGATTTTCCGCTGTGTTCAAACGTCGAGAAAATAGATTTGGCTAGATTATACCAAAAAAGCAAAATATAGGAACACAGCTCAAGCCTTTTTTTAATCTTTAATGAAAAAAGTACTTAAATCGGTTAAGTTTTGGAGAAGGAATCAGGGGACAACGAATCGTTGATTTTCTGGATTTTCTGCAGTTGTCTCTATCGCGTTTTGCGGTATAGGCTTGAAGTAAGGGAGACAGCTATAGATATTACACGTACTTTTTTTTCATTTCTCTAGCCCCTGGTGTATCCTCATAATGCTGTCGAAAAACTATTTAAAAGCCTCATTCAGAAGATGCGATTGGACTGGAAATCCTGCTAGCTTTTAGATAAGCTTCGGAAGAACGTAATACAGTTGCGTTGATAGTCGTTTAGTCGTTGCGAGTGCTGCGACCGAGGTGCAGCGGGCGTGGGCGCGTGGGCGCGCAATTTGACACGCGCGAGATCCCGCATTCGCAATCAGTATGAACACTGATGATATTTTTCATTTATTTCAACAGTTTAATTTCGTTTGGCTGCTAAAATCTGCTATAAATTACCGTACTCCTCTTACGAGGAGTCCACACCGCAGTTTTTCCATACAAACGTTGTCCCCTGTTTCCTCCCTTTTTTTTTATCTACTCGGCAGTGCTTTGCCGTGGCAAACTATAATTTAATCTACTTTTGTTGTAAGTATCAACTTTCAGACACCTAAGCCAGTGCTTTTTCTATTGTATTAGAAATTACTCTACGTAGAGTTTTTTTTTTAATTTGAAAACGTATTTTCCTACTTAGGTTGTATTTCTAATAGGAACAATAAGATTGTGAATTAAAAAAATATGATAGCCATCTTAAACAGTCGACTCGATAGTTTTCTATATCCGTTCCGCACTGTAATGTAATCAGCGCTGCGCACGCGTCCCTTATTTACGGCGGATTACGCGCTTAATCAACTCTCGTTTATACTAAAAATAAAAAATATCAATATATTACAGCTCTATTACATCATTAGCTTTTTATTTTAATGCTTCTTTAATAGTTCTGCCACATTCTATCTTAAAAAACTGATTAATTCGGCAAAAATTGCGAAGGTAATAGATTAACGGCCTCTATTTACGTTAGACCATAATGGATAACAATGATTGCCAACATCATGTTGGCATCATGATGATGCATAACTGTATGCATAATCGTCGATCATGGAAATCATTAACGAAAATGGACGTAGAGGGACTCTTTAAGTTCGTAATCGCCAGTATTTGTTTAGGGGCATAATAAATTAGGGAAACGCAGGGGGTAATAACTTTATTGATACCGGCATCGAGAGTAAACGTGCGGCGTCCGTGGCATTGCAGACAGTCGGCCCTGGCTGCGGCCAGCACTGTACTGGATCGATGGACCGTCCTTGAACTTTGGCCGTCACCGCGCCTGCGCCGTCGCCGACGTCATTTCTTGGCCATGGCCACGCGCGTGTAAACCCCCATCCCCCAACCCCGACTGTGGGGTTAACCCCTACCCAGGCCCCGCCCGCTACCCTCAACTCATTCATTGCAAGTTGGCATCACGCTACCTTTGGCATTTCACATCGATTGTGACCTTTAGTAGGACCTGTTGAGCATGAACTTCGTAACAATAATAAATGTTTTCTATTTTACATCGCGATGTTTTTTAAAACCCCATTCCGAGGAAGCAGACATGTGCTGTATTCATTTACCGTAAACATAATGCTAGTACATTTCTATTCTTGCGCTCCGAAGAGTAAAAGAATTTAAATATCTAGGTCATATAGTTACCGAAGGTTTTTAAAGACGACGGTGACATCGAAAGGGAGAGGACAGCGATGGCAGTCCGCTGTAATATGCTTGCGCGCAGATTCGCAAAGTGTAGTACAGATGTAAAAATTACATTATTTAAAGCATTCTGTCTAACACTCTACACCAATTGTCAAACAATCTGTGGGCTATACACTAATATATATTCTGTGGCTATACGCAGCGGGCTATCAACTTTCTCCGGTACAATATAATGATGCATTCAGGGTATTGGTGGGGTTTCCCCGATGGCATAGTGCATCGGCGATGTTTACGCACGCACGCACCGACGCGCGACGGTTTTCACACCGTGTTGCGATGTCGCATTGCATCGCCGAGGTTCCAAACGTGCGGCAGTCCTAACATCATCTTGATAACACTCAGTAATAAGCTGGACAGCCCCCTCCTGAAGCACTGGGTCCATGCACAGGGGCATGTATCCGGTGCGCCAGAGGATGGCAAATATTTAAATTGATTATTAATTCCTTCTAGTTTAAGAATTTTTTCTATGGGTTGTTGCCTGAGTTAAACGTATTTTATTTTTTTATTAAAATTATCTACATCATAGATGCTGTACAGGTGTAACAAAACTAAGTGATAATACTTGGGTCTTTCTAGTCTTACACACCATAAAGTATTATCACCTAGTTTTGTTACACCTGTATAGTATGTCCATTCTACAAACCTTGCTAACATTTTGATATAGGTCACATACTACGAATGATAAAAACTAAGGAAGAGTAACTCCGTCAAAAAAAGTGCACCAAAAGGCTACAAAATGTGACCCGAACACACATTTTTCGTGTATATATACTCTAGTGACATTCAACCACATGGCAATTTTGTCAAACTCATTTTACAATTTGTTTACATAGGTTTGTTTACTTACTTTTTACGTAGCTTTTTAGAATAGAATAGAATAGAATAGAATACGTTTATTTTTTCCAACACACAACATATACAGAATAGAAAATAAAAAGTAAAAAGGACTTAAGCTATGTACAATTATAATTATAGGTATATGTTATGTGATGTCAAAATGTGATTTTACAATATTTGATTCCCTAAAATGTTTGATTTTAAAATAATAATTATTATGTGCTCGTTTGTTCGTGATAGTAGATGTGCTTGGTGTATACTGCATAATACTATCCGCTTTTGACAATTATTTGTTTCATAACTATGACAATAACAATAACCGCGCAGGCTGTCGTCCGGCGCGCAATATTATGATACGTTACCTGGGATACGACCTTGGCGAAAATCAAAATTTTCATATTTTAGTGTTCGAAAAGGAGCCAAATTTAAAACGGTTGAAGTATGGGAGTTATGTTTCCTTAGTTTTTATTATTCGTAGGTCACATACGAAAAGTCATGCAGCTGTTAATCTGTCTACACATGATGTTATCTCTACCTTGTATTAATTATGTATTCTGTGCCTCTACACGCCCAAACTGCTGAACCGATTTTGATTAAATTCGGTATGGAGATAATTTGAGTCCCGGAAAAGGACATAGGATACTTTTTATCCGGGAAAAGTGTATGGTTTCAGCACGATAAATGAATTTTGGTGCAACGGCGTCATCAACTCTACAACCTTTAAACCTATATAAAAATAGACGTTGATGAACATTTACCTACAAAATTACAGTTCTCTCAACCCTGGAATTTATTTAAAATATCCTAAGCAAAAATTGTTGTTCAGGGTTAATAATATTAACTAAATTGATGTATGCGATTCCTCTTCCAGGAATCTTCTTGGCAGGACTGTAATAAGTTATAATATAATTGCCTGAAATCCCTTATGAACTGCGCCGATACCTTTTTCCTGGAAAGAGCCGTGCGTAATTAGCAACAACGTTATACTAAAAGGTCAAATTTGATTAAATAACATTAAAGGTTATGATTTAATTATTTTCATCAACCATCATTATTATGAATATAATTTCTTACATCTAATACCACTCAATAGTAAGTACATAATAGAGTAATTAAGGTAAAAAATAGTCTTAGTAGTTCTAAGGTATAGAAACTGAAAAATCAAACTTAATATTATAAAGGCGAAAATCCGTTTGTATGTTAACTTTACACGCCCAAACCGTTGAACAGATTTTGCTGAAATTTGGTATGGCAATACTTACGAGTCCCGGGAATGGACATGGTTACTTTTGATCTCAAAAAATGTACGGTTCCCACGCGATAAACGAATTTTGGCGCAACGGGTGTCATCAAGTTTATTAAAACTACACCTAAGCCGGTAAAAAAATAAAAGAAACTGAAAAATATTTAATAAAATTAATGATTGTGTAATGTTCCGAAGTTCACAATCTAAAAATATATTGTACAAGAACACATTGATATTGTAACGTTTTTTTTAAATTTAGTATTAACATAAATAACTTTCATTGTACCATGTTAAGTGATCTCTACATCGCGACTCTGCCAGGAAAACTTTTCTCTACATTTCAACACAATTTGTATGATTTTGCTTAAAAAACATTATTTAAACAAACTTATAAGTTCACATCCGATTACAAATCCGCAAAGATAAACTCAAATGTTAATATATTTGTATCAGATTACCAATATAAAGTACACGCTATAAATTTGCTAAAATACCCCTGAACACTGGACAGCGTTGTTCGGAAAAAAATATTTGTTTCTTAATCTTTTGCCTTTTAAACGATTGTTATTTTTTGTGTGCAGCAAGTATTATGTATATTTTTTTATGAAATCAGCCCGAAAACGCGCTGACAGATCGGTTGATGGTAAGCGAAAGTGGCCTCAAATTCTGTACAGATAAACTAAAGGTACGCTAAAGGTACCTTTCCCATCTTTACCGCGGCTAACCGCAGAATAGACATAACTACAATTACTACTACTATAATTCTGTCTACTCTGCTAACCGCGACCGACGAAAATTCAAATAAAATGCCAAATGATTTTTTAGACTATTACAAAGGTCTAAAAATGTCCAAAAAAAAAATTGTTGCCTGCAAACTAATAGCAGTTTCTACTTTCTGTAAGAGTTTTGTGGGCACAATATATTATATTATGTTTCTAAGAAGTTTTTTTTCTATCAGCTCAGGTTTTTAAAATATTTCATTCCAAAGTTTAAAAAATCTCGCATTTTAGCCCATTTCAGAATCACATTGTAGTTGAAAGTATTAATTTTTATTAGTTTTGATAAATTTAATAGACAACGTAATTTGTTTCAATGAGTTATGACTAATTTCCCCGATGTTGTGAGTTATGACGGTTTTTAAAATGCTTTACCTAGCTCATACTACGTGGAGTACAATTTTTGTATGAAAAAAGAAAGTTTTGTATAATAAAAATATAGCATGCAATTTTAATTGAGATCTAAATAATAGATGTGTATATTTCCTAAACATATTTTATCAAAACTCATGAAAATAAATTATTCCAACAGTTGTGAAGTGATTCCGAAATAGACTAAAATTTGAGATTTTTGAAACTTTGGAATGAAATATCTTAAAAACCTGAGCTGATAGAAATAAAATTTTATAGAAACATAATATTATCAGGGCACATAGTTCTTATAGAAACAGCTTTTAGTTTTCAGGCAACAAAACTACTGTTGACAAGTGTAATCTATGTCATATATAAATAATATTATGCCACTTGCATTTTATTTGAATTTTTGTCGGTAGCGGTTAGCCGCGGTAAAAATCGGAACGGTATCTTTAGTTTATCTCTACAGTGTTTCTATTCTTTTGCATTTCTACTGTGGCCATGCTAAGGCCGCTGGTGATACTTTTATAGTGTTGCGAGTTGCGTCTCTTCTTGTTACCTCACTTTCTAGTGTCACAATATTATAATCCTTCCGGTAGTCTGTGAGACGGTGGTATCAATCAAATTGTGCAGGCTCATTCGTGCCAAAACAAGACTATTCCAATTTTCTTTTAAAATTAGAAAGTAAAGCAAATATTATTTGCTTTGCAACAATTAAATTGTCTTACTCTTGAAACGAAAAGCTCATCCGTAGACGAATAATAATTACAATGTCTGCTGCCCTTGGGATATTGATCTGTTTTATGCTTAATCTATTTTTAGACTTGTTTTCTATTTTTCATAGATGAATTTTTCATTTTTGAATAGAATTATCTGGGAAACTAATTCAAAAGTGTGAGATTTTACATAACGCATCGTAAGTGCCATGTCACTTATAGTTGCGTTATATCAAATCCTGGCTTCAAGTACACTGTTGATCCTAACTTTGCTGTCAAAAACCAAAGTTATCTAATGAGGGTTGTTGACATTCTATTTGCCACTCGGTGCCGCGATGTAGCCGTCAGGTATTTCGTGTCAAACTTCTGTCATATTTTACGATATAGCTGTCATGTGTCACGATAGTATGTCTATTTGACATGATAGACTTGAGGGCTACATCGCGGCACCTGGTGGCAAATAGAATTTAAACAACCCTCATGAAATGTAATTTGTTTAAAATAATTGAGTCGATGTTGGATGCGAGTAGCAGGAGATCGGTCATCTTGGCGTTCATTGAGAGAGACGACTATAGGCTGATATGATGATGATGATGATGATGAATTGAGTCAAATCACATTCGATAATAATTAGATGAACCGGAGAATTTCGTTTCGTTTTTCTCCTCATATAAACCTTCCCTAAACTTTCACGAATATTTTAAGACTAAATCAGCCAAATCGGTTAAGCCGTTCTCGAGTTTTAGCGAGACCAACAAAATTTGAAATTAATTTTTATGTTTATAGAACAGGATCGGAAAACTAATTCGAGGACTTTCCTGCTAAGGTTTTCAATTGCTATGGCTCTATTTCTTATAATTTATATGATAATATGGCGCTAATACATAATAATATATCGTGGTAAGTTGGGTAAGGTGTTATGTAGTCAGTAGGTCGTGGCGACCACGCGCCGTATGAATGGAGGCTTCGTGGGCGGCCGTTCATTCATTACGGAGGCCATTCCTCATGAATAGCAGCGGAACTGGAGACATCGTTACCCGCGCTTTGCTCAAATAACAGAAAACTTTTAATAGATACTGAAAGATGTAGAGGGAAACGTTTACCACCTCCATCGTGGGTATGGAAGACACAATAGATTTTCAATTGTTATGCGGCAGCCGGCTGCCGCTTGGGGATTGATGGTTTAAGATGCAGAGTGGAGATAGAAATTGAATCATGGGCAGTTGGATTGTGTTTGGTTGCAGGTTGTGCCTAGCCTTTATCCCAGATGGTACAAACAATAGTATCTCACAATAGGCTACTTGACCTATATTCAATTTCATTGAACAAATGCATATTTCTAGTAGAACTTGGCCTAGGAAATCGTATTTCACCCTTATCATCAAATAAAAGCTTATGATTGATAAATAAAGTCGATTTGAAAATAGGATTTGTACTGACGAAAACGCTTTTGCGGTACTTCCGATTTGGATGTGACGTCATCATACTCGTCATTTAATATCTTTTATTTATCGCGCTCGTTATATGTAAGTTTATTTGTACATAAAATATAATAAGAATAAATCTAGAAAGATTGGTAAAATATATTTTGTTGAATAATTCAAATAAAACATCAGTTTTATATATTATCTCCATTTATTGTAGACGGGAAATGAAATGGCCAAAACTTTTCTCCAAAAGTTTTCAATATTACAAATTATTTCTAATTTCTTATTTAATTCTTTTATAATTTTTGGGCACTTTTAGTCTCGTACATTTAGCACATAAAAAATTTTTCAATAAAGAGAGTCTAAAATACAAAACGTATGACGTCACACTATGGCGGACAGTGTTTTCGGCGCCATTTATAAGGCATATTTTTCAATCAACATTTTTGTGGGTTTCTACTGTGTAAAATATTAAAATATTCGTTTTTTTTTGTGAAAATGAATGATTAAGAAGCAATTAGCATGAAGAAAAAAATTAGGTCAAGTAGCCTATTTAGCCTAAAATTTTCCTTTCCTAAAAAGACAATTAAATTAATTAATTTGGTATTATACCTAGGTACCTACTGAAAGCATGCAATGCGATATTTTAGTGATAAAAGTTCTAGCAAGTAATCGTATTACCAGAAATCATTGTTTAAAACAAAACAAATTGTAAGTTATTATAACGTTATAAAAACTAGCGAAATGACTTTAAGATCCTTAGCCTCTGTATTTACCATGATCTTATAGCTTTGGTAACAAAGGCACAGATTTGCAGATATTACAGTAGTATTATCTAGTTAAGGAGAGCCTGGAGGGCATTAGTACGGCCATGGATTGTTCGCTGACAGTGTCGTTTAGTAAATGGAGCTTTGACGCGTAGGAGTCAAGGTAAGGCCTGCGAGTTTCTAGCGATTAGAAACACCCGCCAACACAATTCTGCCATCTGCTAACTCCTTGACTCATCATTGTTTCGTCATTGTTCTGTTGATTAATTAACTAAGAATCTCTTTCTGACCCCGTATTGTAAACAAATCATACAATGCCATGAAACAACCGATAACAGCTACGTTTCAAAATGGCAGCACCATTTTCTGTTTAGTTACAGTCAGTTAAGCTCAGCGACACACTGCATTAATGCTGTCTTACAGCGAATGCTAGTATTTTCCTTACATTGGGGAAATAGCTTTAGGTTGGGTTGCACCAGAGGCATGGTTAAAGTTAAGGTTAAAGTTATGGTTATAGTTAAGGCTAAATTTAGCTCTAACTTTAACCTTAACTTTGACCGGAGAAATTGACAGATGACAGCTGGTCCAACAAGGTTATAAATGAACGTGGGCGGGGGCGCTGCTGGTAAAGGAGAACTGTCAAAAATGGCGTTTTTGATGATGACAGTTAGTTCCTTTTTTCGCCACGTGCATTTAAAACCTTATCGAGCTCTATGGTGATGGTTAAATATGGCGTCTTGATGGCGTCCATTTTTTACTTTAACCAAAGATTTGACATTTTGCATTGTAGTTAAAGTCATAGTTAAAGTTAGTTGGTGCAACCCAACCTTAGTTAGAGTCATAAAAGTGATTCAAATTCTGTGGATTTTTTCAACACAACGCATAAAACGCAATATTTTCCACAACACATCTAATCATCAGGATTCCGCCATGTCTCAACGCGGGCTGCCAAGTCGGCCGAACTCTCCATTTCCTAACCGTTTGTAATATTGCGTTCCATAATATAATATATAATTTGTTAAAATAATCTCGATTTCGTAAATCATTGTTGGATATTGTGGGCAAGATTCGGCCGTCCGCCTGTCCGGCTGTCATGGCTGATATACAACTCGAATGAGGCACGAATAATTCAAAGTCTGCGCGAGCTTTATCTCGGCTAGTCTACATCGGCGCCTTCGCTGCTCATTTTTTATTTAGGTTAAGCTCACTAATAAATTTTAAAATAAGATCGTATCTCAGACGAGACAATTAGTTTATTATTCGTCGCGTATTTTAACACGTGTCAGTCGACAAGCGCACGTTAAACAATAAATATTTGGTTTTACGTTCAAATCTATGCGAAGTTAACGAGTGATCAGGGATTAGTAAACTTTTATTGTTGTGACTGAGACTGTATGGTATAATTTTCAACTGCTAAATATTCATTATAGGTCGTAAAGTTGAGATTAAACATAGAGAAACAAATGAAAAAAGTTACGCAAGTTACTTTGTTTGTAATATGATAAGTCAAATGAAATACAGCCTCGTTAAGTTTACAGACTGGTATTTAAACTCCCAAAAACTTCCGAAGTATTTTTGTAACGGCAGTTTACTATTATGATGATGAAGACATTTTTAAAAGTCGTGAAAATGTGGTTGAGCCACTACTGCCAGGTTCATCTATCAAGTTAAAGTGTTATGCAAAAATCATCAGTAACAGTACTTGTATAATCAGCGAAGATAATTTTATCTCGCCCGCAGCTATCTATAACTCACTTTATATACGAGACAAATTATTATGGGTATTAAGAAAATATGCCTTTTAATTGGACAGTTAAACGACACGCGTAGATAATTGTTATATCATCTACATAGCGCCGAGAAATAAACGTAAAAGCAGCTCGTATTAAGACGTGTTTCTAACAGCTAATAAACATTATTTATTATTAGAAAAATAACTACGCAATTTAAAGGAAGTTATAGCGGAGTATGTAAAAGCCATTAGCTCACGACACTTTATGCGCATATTTTACATGCAATTTAAAGTGCATGCATTATATGTTAGCAGATGGCTGATGTTACATTTTAATATAATGTCCGATAAATTTATTTGCTGTAATTATATTTCTTCGCATCATCAAACGTGATTCGAAATAAATCAGAGCTTTTTCTTCAGAAAGCTGCTAACAATAACACCTTACTTCCAAGTGTTATAATCATTATCGTGATCAAATTGAATGATTATACAGTGTGTTAGTGTAAACGCCGTTATCCTTGAAACCATCAAATGAGCCCGTCAAAATGAACAACTTTTTCTATGAGAACAAAGCTGGGAACTCAAAAAAAATGCCGTCTTCATACCCATACGGATGCCCGGATCGGCAATTTGTATGGGTATGAAGTCGGATTTTTTAGGTAATGTCATTATTTAAGTATAAAAAAGTACCGTTTTAAAAATAAAATAAAATAAAATTGGTTTATTTCAGATTACTCAGATCCATAAAATTGTTAGTAAAGAAACTTATCGCTATGTTAGTATTCTATTCTAAAAAGAGATTTAGTCCTATTTATCATAAAGTCGATCAGAGGACAATTCCCGCTGTCGACTATCTCTCTCAGGACACTGTGGCCGCCGCCGCGGACCCTGGCCAACAGCGATGCAGTCCTTTTGCGGAGTATAGCTTCAAAACTATCTACATCCGCAAAAGCAAACATCGCTGAGGCACTACAGAAACGCGGCAGCCGCAACAGTGCTCTAAAAGCATTATTATATTGAATGCGTAAGGCATTGTATGTTTTATTGGTGTAGTTGGTCCATAAGCTGCAGGTGTAAAAAGAGGTGCAGTAGGCCTTAAAAAGAGTAATTTTTACGGCGTCCGTGCAACGACCAAATCTATGCACCAGCATATTTGCCATAACAGACAATGCCCTACGCTCTCTTTCGAGGTCCACATCGTCTCGAAGGCCGTCAGTCACGAAATGTCCCAGATATTCAAAAGTGTACACTCTCTCTAGAGGTTCATTATTAAGGTGTATAGGGGGAACAATATTGGGACATTTCCTGCCAGCCTTAAAGACCATGTACTGTGATTTTTTGGCGTTGTAAAGTAAACCATGTGAGACCGCGTATTTTTCACAAATATTATTTAAAATTTAAAATTGAGAAAATTTCCTATACGCAAAGGTATCAGTACACAATTTGAAAAATTCTGCTCGATAGAAAAAAATCTCAAAGATGACTGTTATAACGCTGTTTTTCATAATTAAATCATTTTATGGCTAAATTACACACTTTCTAGAAAAAAAAAAAATGTTATACATTTGTCGTAACCTAACCTAAACGATTTGATATATTTGATTTGTGTAATACTGAAACCAAAAGGTTTTTTCTCCTATTACCTATTATCAAGGCACGCGGCGAGCGCGTAACCGCCGCTGTACAAGGCGCGCTGATATGAATGTTATTTTAATGTCCTTTACGTCGATATTCGTACTGACAGACATCGACCTGCTAATTTTAAGGACTTTTGAGCCTTAAGCGTGATATAAATTCAAATCAACCGTCCATAGAGCCGCTATGCCCTACACGGTATGACAAACGTTCTCGTGTCCACGTGTCCTTTTATAAATAAATATTTCTGAAGAAGTCATAAACGTGCCATTTAATATTTTATTGGTGATTCGGTACGTATTTCAAAATTTGCCTTATGTAGTGCTCACTACGCAGAGGTATATAGATCTATAACTTTAATTGTTGGTAAAACAATGATTTCGATACTAGTTTTATGACCAGTGGCGTGCTTAAAATTGTATGTCACGTGTCAGGTGGCACGCGTGCTATTGGTTCGCCATCCTTTCCCTAATAGTAACTCCCACACCGGTTTCGGTGACGGTGGCCAGCGAAGTGTGTGCGCAGTACACAAGAGCACTCTCTATTCCTTTTATTCTCATAACCCAGTGGGACGGACGACCGACACGACTGGCGAGAGATCAGGCGCAAGACCGACTTTTTACATGCCCATCCGACGCTTGAATCATCTTACTTGTCAGACAATCAGGATTGTCAGGATTACAAACTTGAAAATAGCATGTTTCCAACGCGGGAATCGAACCCACGACCTCCTCGTCAAGAGACACGCTCTAAACGGACAAGACCTCGTCAATACCACGGAGGCGTTCAAACCTTTCCCTACAGTCTACACTCTACACTAATACGAACCGTGGTTTTATTTAACAGCAACCAAGTCTAAACCGACTGTAGACGGGCCTTAATATTTAGGCACGCGCCAGGATGCGCAGACGCGCGACAGTAATTAGATAACGAGGCATGTGTCGGGGTCCCGACCGCAATTACTGCTCCCATAAATCATCGCATATGGGGCAGCTGACTCACCGATCTCGGTCACTGTATTACCAATTACAGACTGCTCTTCAAGGTGCTACTGGTTTTCGGATGAGAAAGGATAAAAAAAAATATTACATGTGGTACGCGCGGACCACCGGGATACAGCTATTGCAACACGTTATAAAAAGAAACTAGCATGAGGAAGTCCTTACCACCTCTTATAAAAACGAAATAATATTACTAGCGCGATGTAGCTGGCAAACAGCGCCATCTATTATGAATAATTGGAAGTAACTTAACCTATAAATACCGAGCCGAAGTCTGTCGAATCGAAACGACGTTAGACGAATGTTAGGTGTTCTTTGTTACGAAATTTCTTGATTCGGTCACCGCGCTCAAAGCCCGCGATAAAGTCTATGCAATAACAATAAGATACATACTTATGTTCGAAAAACCTGTATACATAATACATATTACATATACACTCAAAAAAAAAAAAAAAAAAAAAAACGCCATTTATTGACGCCTATTTATTCTCAAAATACGCCATCTAGTTGACGCACAGGAATACTATCAACGCTACGGTACTAATAAAAAAGTGTCGAGGTCAAGTATCGTTCTGTCTAGCCTTTACGCCGCACGCGCGATAAGGAACTTCGTTCCAATAGTAATAAGAAACTAATATGACGTATACATAGTACATACAAACGTCCGCAACTCTGTTACGCAAAAATTCGTTTATCGCGCAGGAACAGCACTTTTTTTCCGCTACAAAATTACTTTTCTCGTCTTTTAAAGTATTCTTATAACAGGTGGTAGACACACTTTTGCATTCATAATATTAGTAAAGATAAGGTTTAAGAAACAATGATAACAGATTACAGGAAAAGTAGGTATAAAATTCACAACTGTTTTAAAAATTTTGTTCAGGAAACCACTGGGGAAGTTTAACTGAGTGAAATCACAACAACATTTTCATCACTGTAAAAAAAACATTTGAGTTCTCAAATGCAACAAATAACCATACAGATCTCAAATCTCTTATGTCCAGATCCAGCGAAGATTGAATACAACAAATCACGATGGCTCACGCAAAAATTCACGATGGCTCTGATATAACTCTGTTATAATTCGTCGAGTGTTCACGGTCAGGACCTTGTTGTTCCATTAATTAGAGTGTCCGGTTTTTTCTGCCGCTTATTACATTAGTGCTCCTTTATAAGTTGATGACTGGAACGAGGACACGCGACCGAGATGCGACTAATTAATTTTAATGCGTCATTAACACTTGGTGGTGTCTGTCTCGACGTCCCGAAGTTATTGAGTTTACGTTTGAGATTTGTTCACATGCGAACTGCTTTTAATAACTTTTACATTTGGCTGCATTTTATAGAAGTTTCACTGTTCACTGGAAGGCCTGTTTCACCGCTTCCTGATAAGTACCAGAATCCGGATAGGCTATTCACAACTTTTTTTGACAGATGGAGTATGGAGTATCTATCAGATATGTTGTGACTTGTGGATAGCCGATAGGCATGTGCCGGATACGGCACTTATCAGGAAGTGGTAAAATAGGCCCTTAGGCCTTAGTCTTCATAATCAATACAAAACTTACGTTGTCTTTTAGGGAGTAGACTGTATAGTCGTAGTGAACTGTATAGTAGTAAATTTATTAAAGTCCGGTAGTAAAATGTGCGACGATTATCAAAAGTTGATACCGCGCAAACAGGTTTTTCTCCTGTGAGAGTCTGTCAATTGTAATGTAGGTTTTACAGCTAACAAGACGCATATTAATTATATATCATAAGAATCTATTTTACTCTAGTCTCTTTAGCTCCACTTTGTATACATTTAGGTCGCTGTTTAAGTATATCTTCGTCGCGTTTGCAACTGATTTAGCTTAGAAAAATAGGGCGATTGCATAAAAATGTGAGACGCATTGGCTCTCTTCCAGTTTCACAACAGACACCTATTATTATATTTGTCAACTTTTACATATAAATAAAAGAAAATCTAGATTTAAATACGTTCGGCGGGCACATAAAATTTTGGTGCCAAATTCCTCCGGTAATCGTCCGCAGGCTATGAAAAGATAGATATCAAACATTAATATATTTCTAAAGCGATTTTTATTGTCTCACGGCTAAAATTACTTTGATAATTCAAGCTTTAAACACATCATTATAACATGATTAATCTCAATACATTAATTTTTGAAGAACAAAACATTTATTGTGTCATTAGCGAAAGATTAAGTCGTTGGATGTCTACCACTCTTTCCAACGTTAAGAGAGACGAAGAGACAATCCACAGAGTAAGAGTAAACAGGCAAACAATAGAGATAGTCATCGTCTGCAATTTACATTCGCAAAGAACCCGGACGCGTTTGCAAAAAATGTAGAGCTGTCTATCGTCTATCATAGCTTCGTTCATATCAGCCTCAGGTATTCCCACACGCTTGATCGCTTTGATCTGTGGTAGCCGGGTATAAATAACCGACACGGTAGCTATTCGAGCATCACGTAATGGGGACGCAGGATTCTCGCGTTCAGAGGAATGTCGTCTGATTGTCATCGGACATAACGCAACTTGTAGTTTCTCTAACACTACTCGCTCCGGGCATAATTGCCGTATGTACGTATTAAAACTGTCCGAATGAAATAATTACACCACTTCGTATGCAGATGGTAGTTATCGCATTAGTTTATTGCGGACATACGTTTAACAGTACTCTACTTTTATCCCTATTTTAAACTGTCAATATTAATCTATACCGGTTGGAGATCGTTATATTGTCTCTATCTGTTATGTTATACAGGTGCAAATTATTTACGCATTCAGAGACATTTGGTTGAAGACTGAGAGAAAATATTGTATGGACATTATGTAAAATCCTTCACTAATTAGTAACTCCGTAAGGAATCATTAGATTAATTTGAGTGTGGTCGTTACAGTTCTACTATATTTGCTTTAAGTGTGGACTAAAGTCCTAAACCTTTCTTCGATCTACTTATCATGCCATTGCGGATGCTAACTTTAGCAAACTAGCTGACAAAACTTATTTGAATGTATTTTGACGTGTTTATAACGTTGACTGGATTATCATTACACGAAACAATCCAACGACTTCCGCCACACGAGATAAAAGAGATTGCAAAACTGACATGAATTTTTATGTTGTTTATGATTTCCAGAAGCTAACATAGTACGGCGTTTGAATTTTTTATGTGTGACTCAGGTTTTTAGGAGGTTGAAGAAGACCTGACCTGGAAATGAAATGTTTAGAATTAGGAGTGGCGGCAGTCCACGCCTTTGTATTTTAAATATCCGGTTCCTTTACGGATTTTGTCTCAATCCATTTTTACTAGATCTAGTTTATTTTATTCCGTTTACTTTTAAAACTATTTTTCGTAGACATTATCACAAGTAAACTTAAATACTTACATTTAATCGAAAGTCGTACAGTAAGCTCTTTATGTTGGCACAGAAATGTTGGGCCATGATCAGTAAAAACGTAGCATTTAATAGCATGTACTATCAGAGAAGTTGATTCCTATGCAAATCGGGGACCTAAGTAGTTTGGTTGCGTTACGTCAAACCCAGCTGACAGATCACAATTAACATTGAATTGACATATTCGACCAAATAACGTTGGTCTGTCAATTGCATAGGAATCAACTTCCTCGATGGTACAATTGATATAAACCATGGGTAATCGTAGACGAATATGCTCATCTACTCGTTCATTATTGCTTGTATTGTGTGGAGAGGCCCGATAGAGAAAACTGCCAAATAAAATGTCACAATTGATCAGCTAGGGTCAACTCACGTGTGGATGCGATGTAATATGAATTACGATGAAATGTTCCGCATAAGAATACGAAAACTTAATATCTTGTTATATAAAACGTCACATGTTGCGTTTCCGTGAGAAACTCTTTTGTTTGGGCTAATTACGGTGAGTAAACGTTTTATGGCGGTCAATCGAGTGAACCGTAATCGATACACAGTAATTGCTAAGCGTGTTCCGATCTGAGACAATGACGACGAGATCGTATCGGACTTACATGCGTTTAAGTAATTGCGAGAACGGCCATTGTTAGACGACGCAAATTGGGCTTTTGCTATAATATATCGGTTGGAATCAGCTTGTATTGTGACTTGAATATTTCTCTCGATGGGCCCTAATGACACCTGTTCCTCATCGTTGAACACAGGTGCATGGGTGTGTTGGGACTTGGGAATGACCTGTCTTCGTACAATTTATGTCTTATTTTGATTGTTCGGAAAATATACTGATTTGAGGAAACCATTTAACTGTCGATTGTTAAATCTTTAAGATCGTTATTATTATTATCTGCAATGAAAACATTTGATCTTGATACTTGAACTTTTATCAAGTTCGAATAGTTAGGGTATTAACTAACATCCAGTACCAGTTATAAAATGAAAATATTTACTTACTAGATATTCTCCATAACTGTACGAATGACATCGGGCGGGAATGGCTAGCCATATCCATACTTATAGAGATGTATCATGGTTACCAATATACCATGAGGTACAATATAACCATAACTCCATCCAGCCCGACACAAAAAACTAGCCACGTCATAGGTCAGAATCGGCCCTGTTTGGAAGGATGTTTGTCCGACCGGTAATGACAATGATTGTGATAAATGATAAAGACGGCTTTGATTAATTTAATTAGGATTTACGAACAATAACCTTTTGTAAGTGTGGCACTCGTTGTGTTACCAATCAGATAACGAAGATTAATAATCACATGGATTTGGATATAAAATACTTTTTATAGCGGCGATGATCTCATATGTCGCAGTTTTGGATGCTCGACCGTCCACAATGGTACCTTGCTGGAACCTTATATTTAATGATAATACCTAGCAATCTTGAAAGATTTGGGATTAATAAAAATAACATAAGCTTGAAGGGAATTATTACTTAGGTATTGCTAACTGATGAATTTATTTCTGGAAAGACCAGACGCTAAGAATTAGGTCTTGATAATAATCTTGGAGCTGTATTAGTTGAGTCTTTATTATTCTTGGACATCTATCGCTTTGTTAATACTATGTTTTTGCGAATAAACATTCTTATTCTTTTTCTTTGTATAGGGTGATTAATTGTTAACGTAAATTGTGATTATTCAATTTGTTAATTTAAATTTAAAAAGTCTCTATGGCTTCATCTATGGAGCCATAGAGACTTTTTAAATTTAAATTAACAAATTAACAAATTTAAATTAACAAAAGTTGCATAAGTAAATTGTAAAATCTTAGGACAGGACATGTCCTGTCCTAAGATTTTACAATAATTTACTTATGCAACTTAAAATATATTATGCCAAAGGAATATTTAAATACAACATCACGTTAATGGCAATAATTAATTTGTGTTGTCGAGTGCTGTTTATAGTCAACGTGACAAACCGTAATTAGGATTGCCATTTTTAGACGAACTCGATTTGCGTATTATAAGCGGTCACATAACGGCATAATATTTACTAACCAAACAACGCCGCTTTATTTTGAATTTCAATTTATTCTGCTGACTGATATATTATACATGTAAGGTGCATATCATGTGCGTTATGTAACTATCAAAATATGAAAAGAGTAGAAAATAAAGAGTAGTGGATAGTGGACAAACTGATAACAACAGTTAGCAAAGATCTTCAATTATTTAAAATAATGACAGTAAACGGGATAGCTATAAGCAATAATATTAAACCCTCAGTACGGACTACCAAAGCATAATGGGGAAGTAATAAATAGTCGTAATAGGAGTTGCTATATAGGGAATATCCAATCCAGTTTAGTCTACATTGACGAATTATGCGGTGAGCGGCATACCGCATAAGGCGGCACGTCACAAAGACACGTGCTTGCCCCGAGAGCATTGCGGCTGTTCAAAGCCTTAGCTATCGGGCATCTGGTATCAGCCGCGAACGGTAATGGCCTGTCGTGGGTTCTGACGATCCGACGCTCCCAGTGCGCCGCGTAGGTTTGACACACTACTGGAATCATACGTGACGTCTTTATCTCGTATAGGTGCTCACATGGGCGTCATATCGTCATTCCCATCCGAAAATGGAAGCTGGTTTTGATGGATGCGTGCCGTGCGCAACTCGATGACAACGATACGGATAGCGTTCAGACTTCCGAGAGCTCTTAAACAGCGAAGTTTCGAGAACTGTGCTGGCGCCAGAGGTCGTGGGTTTGAGGAGGCTCTTGACTCTTGAACATTGAAAGTGTTTGGGTCAGGGTATCAAAATAAAATGAGTAAGCATTGTCTTAAAGTCCTAATCATACATTCTTTTTTAATGTATTTTATTACGCATATCAGTTACTTTACCTTTATAAGAAGGAAGACGATATGCCATAGATTTTCGACTTTTAAGCTAGTTTAAAGTTAGATTCTTGCTGCAAACTTAGATAAAAAAACATTATCCCTCATCTCTTATACAATAATCATAGTATAGACGACTTAAGAAATTAATAATGACAATATGGTTAACATGGTTTAACTTATTTTTTCACAGAAACATAGTCAAATATCAACATAGTAAAGTATATAAGTAGGTTGTTGCCGTTTAATTAGCACTTCTGCTAACGTTGTAAACGATTTGGAAAATAAATCTCGCAATGTGGGTGTGGTATTATGGTTACAGAAAGCTTTGTACTGATAGATATTTAGCTAAAACGATGTCTATTGGTAGATATAAATAATTTTGCTAATATTTCGGCCAATCACAGCGAGGGCGATTATTGGTTCCGCCCATTTTAATAGAATTACTTTATTGCTCGCGAAATGAAATTTTTGGGGGATATTATCTCTAATAACGTCTGTTACTGATAAATAATAATACAAAATTCTCGTGTCACAATGTTAGTTACCGTATTCCTCCGAGACGGCTTACTGATTTTTACCAAATTTTATATGCATATTCAGTAGGTCTGAGAATCTGCTACTGGCTACTTTTTGGTTACTTTTTAAATAAATAATAGTAAATTATTACAACCAGTAGCAGATCTGGCTACTTTTTGGTTACTTTTTAAATAAATAATAGTAAATTATTACAACTCGAGACTGACTGCGACCGTTGTTTGTGCAACGGGATAGCGATGGACGCTGCCATGGTGCCATACTTATTCAGTCACTTCAATAAAATAATATGGGCGAAACACTTTATATGGCAAAAAAATGGACAGCTACTATCTAAGATAAAAGCTACTATGTAAGATAAAATTTTCGTGTTAAGAGCATGTACTATGTGGCACTATATGTGCCTTTGCCTCCTTAACTGACCCAAGGAAGTCAAACGTTTATTCTATTTTTGCATTGTTTAATTGAAGGTCTTTAGGTGTAAAATAGCCTTAAGACAAGACAAATGAATTGCTCTAACTTATGCAGGCTGTAACAATACAAAGTGATAATACTTTAGGGTGTGTATGTGTTCCTTTTATAGAGTTCATTGTGTCAGTAGCAGCGCTGAAAAGGCAATTTTTTGTGATTCGTATGGGCAAACGCCCCATCATCATCATCATATCATCATATCAGCCTATAGTCGTCCTCTGCTGGACGCCCCAGCGTCATCCTAATTCAATTAAACACTTTAAATACATTGTTGATTTAATATAGATTGGCCATTTACATAATATGATTTAAATGAATATTTTCGAAGATATTACACATTTCAAAATTGTGGGACAGCTTTTGCGGCGCTACCGGCCTTAATGGGGCCACCACTGACCACGGGTAGTAATGAATATAAATCAAAACTGCTGAATCGATTTTAATCATTTTTTCAGTGAGTGACATAGGCTATATATTTTAATACCCGTGCGAAGCTGGGGCGGGTCACTAGTACAAAAGTAAAAAGAGTTAGGGCCTGTTTCACCACTTCCTGATAAGATGCTGGATAGGCTATCCACAACTTATTTGACAGATGATCCATACTCTATCTGTCAAGTTAAGTTGTGGATAGCCTATCTGACACTTATCAGGAAGTGCTTACTCTTTCAGCGGTGCTACTTTCACAGTGAACTCAATACAGGGTACTCATACACACCCTAAAGTATTCTTACTTTGTTTTGTCACACCTTGTATATTTAGAATGTAGAAGTAGGTGCGTTCGAGATAGATCATGCTTACCGCTTTCGATCATTATCACAAATAAATAGAGTCAAAAATTTATAGTCCGGATTTGACTTCAACTACTAATTATAGTACTTGAGCTTTTATCGGCAGTTTTTATCGAAACAGAAAAATTCAACAAAAACTCTCATACTTTGGACTGCTTAAAATATCAAACCCAAACTCAATTCAAATTTTTTTATTCAGAATATTTTTTTTCAAATATTCTCTGAACGTCGGTCTGGAGTGGGACTACACTGGTGCCTACCACATACACATCTTTAGTTACAGTCAAAAAATCCTAGCTAGAGCAACAAAAATTGTGTGACCGACTCTAGCATATTCAACCAACGTAGTTATGCATATAGACGCCCAGCCCCCGTAGACAAGTGGCAAAACGCTTACGCTTTCGCTAACGCTAACGCTAGCGCTACAAAATATATGGATTTGACATTAGTATTCGCTAGCGAAGCGATGACTTATGTCAAATCGCATACACTAGTGGGTATTTAGCCGAAACTTTTCGTTTTCGCTTCGTTATAGAATCGCCGATCAAAATGTATGGAATTGACTTAAGACGAGTCGAACGTCAACGTCATATTTACGAACGCTTATGTCAATTCCATACATTTTCAACGGCGATTCTATAACGAAGCGAAAACGAAAAGATTTTGGCTCACCCTACTGGACCGATTTCAAAAATTCTTGCACCAATGAATAGCTAAGATGTCCCTGAGTGATATAGGCCATGTATGTACCACGGGCGGAGCTGGGGCTGACCACTAGTAGTCTATGTTTCTCGTGGCTTCATTTAATAAAATTGGATTAATTATTAATAGTAGAGACACTGCTCTCTACAACTCCGTAATACTATTATAATAATATTTATTTTTTATACTTTATCTTATTAGAGGTTTCCAGGATTTTTTTGTTTATTAACAAGTTAACAACAAAGAGGCATTCTGCTAATTAAAAACATCGGAAACGACTTAATCGGTCTCAACAGATTTACTTTTTAGACTTGTTTTTCCATTCAAAATGTATTGTAGCTTGATTGATTATTATGGTTATATTATATTATTAAAGGCCGGTTTCTGAAAGGCTGACGCTAAAATTAACTAATCAAGTAGGTACCAATTGGGTTGCTAGAGGCATGGATGGTTAGTTAGTTATTTTAATCAGCGTGTCAGTTGACATGGCTGTTCAATTTAATTCGAGAATGAGAATCATAATATTAAGTCAACCTTCATTTTGGATTTCCGTAACGCTTGTCAATTGCTTTTTTTTTATTTTATTTTTTATGAAATAAGGGGGCAAACGAGCAAATGGGTCACCTGATGGAAAGCAACTTCCGTCGCCCATGGACACTCGCAGCATCAGAAGAGCTACAAGTGCGTTGCCGGCCTTTTAAGAGGGAATAGGGTAATAGGGGAGGGTAGGGAAGGGAAGGGAAGGGAATAGTTGAGGGTAGGGAAGGAAATAGGGTAGGTGTTAGGGGATTGGGCCTCCGGTAAACTCACTCACTCGGCGAAACACAGCGCAAGCGCTATTTCACGCCGGATTTCTGTGAGAACGTGGTATTTATCCGGTCGAGCCGGCCCATTCGTGCCGAAGCATGGCTCTCCCACGTATATATCTTGCTTGCCTTGATCATTGTGCACGACAGAGTACAGACGGTAAATAGCCGTGTTAACTTTGTGAATGAACGATATTGTGCATAGCTGCAGACAACCATGTTAACTGTATATAATATGAACAATATAAGGGACTACAATGTACAATATAGTACGAAAATCAGTGAAAAAACAGTATAAAACGTGTACAGTGAAAATAGTGCCATTTTTGATAAATTTGTAAAGAATGAATAATGAACGAAATTAATCAAATCGCAAGTCAAATTATAAATTATCATTGATTAGTTGATTTTCGTCTGATCAATATTTCAGTAACTCAAATGGATCCATGTTAAACTAAGTTGATCAATAATTTGAGAGACCTTTCAGAAACCGGGTGATGTCCTTTATCTACATTCTACATAGCTAAAAGTAACCCCTTTCATCTCGATTATTATTTAGAACGTGTCACAATTTATGTACTTCGAGTACTTCCATATTACTTCTATATATATACATATTATAAAGCAAAGTCGCTTTTTTCCCTCATGTCCCTTTGTTCTCTTTAATCTTTAAAACTACGCAACGGATTTTGATGATTCTTTCAGTGTTAGATGTTATCGAGGAAGGCTATAGGCTATATTTTATTATTTTATCACGCTAAGACTAATAGGAGCGAAGAAATAGAGGAAAAAGTGGAAAAAACGGGGAAAATTATTTGAAAGGGCTAACCTAAACGCGTTAATCACAGGAACTACTGGTCCGATTTGAAAAATTCTTTCAGTGTTAGGTAGCCCATTTATTGAGGAAGGTTATAGGCTATATTTTATCACGCTAAGACTAATATGAGAATGTGGAAAAACGGGGGAAATGTCCCGGGGGAAATGAAAGGTGATTATCTCGCGAACTACTGGAGCAATTTTTATGTTATTTGGCACAGGTAAGAAGTAGACTACGTGAAGGATCATAGGCTATCGTCATTTTTTTAGTGGCTATATATTTTATACCCGTGCGACGCCGGGGCGGGTCGCTAGTTAATATTATAAATGCGAAAGTGTGTCTGTTACCTCTTCACGCCCAAACCGCTGAACCGATTATGCTGAAATTTGGTATGGGGATACTTTGAGTCCCGGGAAAGGACAAAGGATATTTTTTATCCCGGAAAAATGTACGGTTCCCGCGTGATAAACTAATTTTGGCGCAACGGGGTTGGGGCATCATCTAGTTTTCTATATATATTTTTTCTTGTCGACTTGTGCATACATTCTGGCCAACAGAATAGAGTCAAGTGTCAACATTGAAGTCTCCTTAGGAATTCTTTGCAAGTTTATTATTACTTGTATCGACTATACAAGTATATTCTTGCGATCTTAGGACCTACCTTAGATCGCAAGATACTTGTATAGTCGATACAAGCTTTCGATCGTCGATCAGGCTTAGTATAGTAGATAAAATATAGCTTACTTGAACCGCGAATGCAATTGTCATAAAATATTTATGAATGAACTCATCTGGTTTTGCAATATGCGATGGCTTACAATTAGACGATCTGTTTGTCTGTAGCTCGATTCATAAGAAACTAGCTATTTGACACGGTATTCGATAAATCACGAACAAAATGACATATTCTAAAATGATTCCTAGCTAGATCGATTTATCGCCCCCGAAACCCCCTATAAACTAAATTCCAAATATATATATATATATATATATATATATATATATATATATATATATATATATATATATATATATATATATATATATATATATATATATATATATATATATATATGTAATGCAGTGCAATCGTTTATTACCACAGAATCCACAAAGTGTAAATTAGAAATGGTTACAAAACATACAATATCGCCAAGAACCAAGTTCCGATCCCTCACAGTCTGTCGCCTAGCAACCGTCACCCGACTGTGTTGCCTACTCTCGCTACATCCTCCCCCTCTATCCCGAACCTGACGTCCCCGCGTTTGGGATAGGACCCTTTCGTGGCCGTCCACGTTTGCGCTTGTCCTTTAGAGGAGTTTGGATGGGACCAACAAATGGGGTAAGGCGTGTCGCGTGATATTCGCCTATGGAGGTGCCATTACTGAAACTACCCAACTCATAGGTATTTATTATTTTGTTTATTTTATAAGGGCTATTCCTCTTTGGCACAAAATAAGTTTGACCTTTATCCGTCCATAGTCTACGACGGATTGGATCTTCGGATTTAATGTCTTCTAATATTTTCCTAATATGCGGATCTTTTACCTGATTCTCCCCCTGCATTAAAGCCGCTCCCAAACCGTATCCACTGCTGTCCGCGATCGGCTCGGGACTGATAAGGAAATAAGACTTAACGAAATCAAAAGTCTGATCCGGTTTATCCCTAAAATACCATACATCGTGCGGAATGTCGAGGATAATATTAGCCTCTTTAACAAATTTACGTCCTAACAACGTCCTAGTTGAGGCTCCTGGTAAGACAAGCAGGTCCTCAATAATTGCATCGCGATTTCCAATAGTGACTTTTACATCAGCGGTAAGTACTCTTCTTTTACTATGCGTTCCATCAGCCAATCCTATTGTGCGCTCTGTCTCCTTAAATCGAACACCCTGTTCAACTAATACGGAGTACAGCTTAGTACTAGCTATAGAATGAGTTGCGCCGGTATCAATAATAGCCACTCCTTCGCGATTTGCAACATTAATACATACGGTGGGAAGTGACGTCGCATCAATATCATAAGCCTCGGATTCCTTTACATTGGAATTATTTATTATAAAAGCGGCTTTGTCGTCGCCGTCGCAATAAACATTACTCGAAAGTAAATTGCAAGGGCGATTATTATGATTCAAAAATATATCGTGCTCGACTTGGCGGAGGCACTGCCGTGCCCCCAGATTTTGTGAGTTTGAACTCACACTATTCTCGCTCGGGACCGTACTTAAAGAAGTATTTGGCAAATCGATATCGCAAGAAAAAGTGTTGAAATCAGCTGGTTTCGAACCAGCTCTCTGTGTGTTCGAACAGACTTTACATTTCGACTTTACTACTCCTTGCTGGCCACATCCATAACACCTTAAAGTACTAGAAATATCATTAGACTCTGACTTACCGATGTTCTCGCTTTTACCTTGCAGGTTGCGGCAATTGTCAATAATATGGCCATACAATTTACAATACGCGCAACGTATCCGATTACGTTTCGATAATTGATTCGAGTTTGGCGTGAGAACCGAATTCATAGTAGGGGCCGAACGTGTATTAGGGCCTCTTTCTTGGGCGGGTTCTACAATTTTAGCCGGGGTCGTGGGCACGGGCGAGAGGGAAGGGATTACAATAGATAACCTATTGGTTTCCGCGATCGCGTCCTCTACGGCTCGCAATTTCTCTATGAAGTTGTCCATAGAAGTTACATCATCTCGCGACAATCTTTTACGAATACGCCTATGCAATAACCCGTAAACCATATCGATCTGCATCGCATCCGGAACCTTATAGGGTAGCTTCACTACTAGGGCACGCAGTCTCGACACGAATACGTCGGCACGTTCAGTCTCACACTGTTCAGTTCGGAAAACTTCTCTGAAGATCTTGTATGGTGGCAGCTGGGTGCCGTACATGCCTCGCAGCCGCACGACGGCGTCCGCCCATGTTGAGACGTTGTCCTTGACGCCGCGCCAGAAGAGAGCCGCGTCGTCCTCTAGCAACATGCTCAGGCCGCGTAGCGCGTGCTGTTCACTGACGTCTGCGCATTCCTTATATACCTCCACGGCGTCCAAGAAGGCCTCCAGTTTCTCGGTGTCGCGTGATTTCCCGTTGAACCGCGCGGTGCATTTAGTGAAATTGCCCGGCGGGGCGGCGACTGCAGCAGGGGCAGTCGAGCTTCTCTGCATTGAGGTCGCCGTGTTTGGGGTGAAAGCTCCGAAATTGCCGGATGGGTCATACCGTGGGAGGGCTCGGAGTGTTTCCAGGAGGGCTCTGTTGGTCTCCTCCTGCGTACGCTGCGATTGCATCATCATTTCTAACATCGCCGTCATCACTCGTTCTGTCGAGGTGGTGGTAGATGCTCCAGCAGCCGCGGTAGATGTAGACGGGGTGGGCCGCGGGTCGGCGAAAACCATCGTCTCGTTCCCGGGCTCTCCGTCGTCGCTTGCTTGCTGTGTCTCCTCTTCACTCTCGTAACGGGGATGTTGTCTTGTGTTTCGTGGCATTTTCGATACCAGTCCGGCTAGCGGCTAGCTAAACAGTTCACGGAGCACTGGGATTGGGTCTGTTATTTCTTTGAAAAAAAATATAGCCACGGGTTGGGCGCCAGTGTAATGCAGTGCAATCGTTTATTACCACAGAATCCACAAAGTGTAAATTAGAAATGGTTACAAAACATACAATATCGCCAAGAACCAAGTTCCGATCCCTCACAGTCTGTCGCCTAGCAACCGTCACCCGACTGTGTTGCCTACTCTCGCTACATATATATATATATATATATATATATATATATATATATATATATATATATATATATATATATATATATATATATATAATTGGATATAGTCTGTCAGTCTGCCATGCTGTCTGGTCTGTTACCTCTTCACGCCCAAACCGCTGAACCGATTTTGAAATTTGGTATGGAGATATTTTGAATCCTGGGAAAGGACATAGGATACTTTTTATACCGAAAAATGTACGGTTCCCGCGTGATAAACGAATATTGGCGCAACAGAGTTGCGGGCGTCATCTAGTAGTTCATAAAAATAAAACTCCCGGCAAAATATTGCGACAATGTCTCCATGCGACGCGACGGGCGCGTCAGCAGAATGCGAGCGGATCAGCGTTCCTCGTTATCGCTACCGGACGGAGCTAATCGCTTGTCTGCTATCACCATAACTGACTGCATAATGCTAACGAGTATCTGCCGAAGAGCTAAACTTTGGTAAACAACATTCGCAAAATTATGAACATTGTGCAAGACATAAAGACTGCGGTTTTTAATGAAATAATCCAGGTAAGTAACAGACACCTGTACGCTCGTAAAGTGTCTATGGGTGCCGGCATATAATATTGTATTTGCAATCAGGTAATTTTTTCACCTATTTCCACCGAAAATGGGCAGAAGAGTTAACTTAAAACAATAATGTAACTGCTCTGGTGTAGTTCTTTTATGTTTCTGGTACTTATAATGCCCAATCTTTTAGGTCTTAATTACTCACCCGGCAAAACTTAATGTCTTTTAAGCGTTATTTCACGTCGGTTTTCTGTTAGGCCTTTTTATTTATATGGTTCAGCTGACCTATTCATTTCAAACCATGGCTCTCCCACATTCGGTAGACAAAAACGTTAGATGGTTACTAGATGACGCGCGGAACTCCGTTGCGCCAAAATTAGTTTATCGCGGGGAATCGTACTTTTTTCCGGAATGAAAAGTATCCTATGTCCTTTCCTGGGATTCTTAAATTATCCCCAATCCAAATTTCAGCAAAATCGGTTCAGTGGTTTGGGCGTGAAGAGGTAACATTAGTATGGACCCTCTCCCTTATTTTATCAACTTTTTATCTGATTATATTCGACTGAGTTAGCAGTTAGCAATAATTATTACTAGAGATCGCCCAATGGTCGAAATTCGACCTTAGTTTCAACGACATTAGGACTATTACCCATAATTTGTAAAAAAAAATTGACTATTATATTTTTTCAACTCTTGTCTCGGGGACTCAGCTGATCCAAGACTGACCATGTAAGCATTGTCTAAAAGTATCTAAGATTCAAGAAAAAAAAAACTATAATCCATTTACAATTTGTCACTTTGTTGTCAACAGACTTCAACAATAAATAAAAGAGTATAATTCGTATGTATAGGCTTGTCACTCAAAAATCTGTCATTTTCCTAGTGTGTGTGTTGTAGTGTATGTAATGTTTTATTTGTTAAAAAAATGTATGATAAAAGCATAATTTTAAAATAATATTAGCTCGATGCACTCCTTCACCATATAAACTATAACTGCAAAATTTCATTCACCTAGGTACGTTTCGCCATTTTTCGTCAAAAGGGATACAAAGTTTTTGGCTCACGTATTAATATATAGATTGCTAACTGAACTTATGAACTGTTCGTGTCTCGTGACTCTTGTTAGGCCCTATCAAAATTAACGTAGACCAGAAATTTATTCTCTTAAATAAGTCTATCGTAAAATAGATTTATTGTTAAGTACTATATCAAGGCGCAGTTATTATAATAATTACTTTAAGTTAAAGCTAAAGCTAAAGTTTTGACCATAAACCACACCAATTATATACAATCATTTATTGCTAGTAGCATAGTCATAGTCGTAAAATAGATGCGAATAAAGCAGTCTGATTGAATATACAAACTCCGTTTAATTATTTATATATTTATTTTTATTTTATGTAAACTTAACGATAGGTAACGAATGATAATTAATAAATCAAATATGAATTTGGAAATCCTAAATCTTGCAAAATCTACTCTGAGATCATCGAACCCATTATCGCAAAAACTAATAACTCATTTTACCTATACAGTATGTTTTTAACTTTGTTTTACCTCAACCAAAGAACCTAGCCAGAAATAATTACATATTAGCAATGTATTTTAATTTTCTGATATAAAATAGTTACTTTGTAGGCTGTTCCATGTGTCAAAGGTAGGAGTGACAAAAATTATTTTGGCTACATAAGTTAAATAATTGGTGTAATTATCATAGAATTGGGCGATGTAGATGTAACTAAACATATAATACGTCCGCATATTTAAAGCGTTCTTTACTTAAAATCAAAATTTAACATAACCTCAAAGTTTTCGCGCCAAAACTTAATATCTCGTCAAGGGGTTAGCAATAACCGAGACTGACACAGATGGTACTTAAAGCTTTAGTTTTGAAAAGCTGAAGCTCACCAGCTTAGCACCTGGGTGGGCTGGGCCTTACAGCTCTAAGTTTTGTAGAGATCTGACAGTAGTATCTCACCGTGAGTGGTCGGCGTGAGGTAGAGCGCGAATAGGTCGTCGACGGTCGCCGTGCTGGAGGTGGCGGTCTGCGTGACGGGTGCGGCGTGGTGCGGCGGCAGCGGGCCCCCATAGTGCAGGCCGCCCAGCGCGCCCAGACCGCCCAGCCCGCCCAGCCCGCTCGGGCCCGCCTCCACCAGCAGCTGCATCTGCGAGATGTCCATGAACTCGTCGCCGTCGCCCCGCCCCAGCTCCTCGTCCTCCGGCCGACGCATCGCGATCACCGAGAGCATCGCACGAGCGCATCCCCGTCGTCCTCGCACCACCACACACCGTCGCCACCGCACACCCGACACACGCTCGCTTACAAATTGACACGATCACAGCTCGTTACGTATACATAGGAAACTACGGGTAATCACACCGACATCACTACGGTCTACCGGTAAATGAACACAGAGGTTGCACGTGGTGCCGTCGCGCCGGCGGCTCCGCGCGCTCGACTGAGCGAGCGCGGCGCGTCGCCCCCGTGCGAGTCGCGCGCGACGCCGACCGCAGCGCGCCCTATCAATGGACGATATCCACCCGGTCGAGGTCGGCGTTCATTCACGACGGCCGAGTTAATGGCGGCGGAGCCGGGCGCCCTCGCTTAACCGTCCTCGCCCACGTGCGCGGGAAAATGGCGCGGCGTCGCGACGTCGAAGGGAGGCGCGCGAAAAGTGCGGGGCGCACGAGTGTAGTGGCGAGCGCGGGCGGCGCGCGCGCGTGCCCGCGTGGGCACGGAGGCTCGTCGCGCCGCGCGTCAGCGGCCCACTCCCGCTCCCATCACTTTCCCCGCGCTGAATCACGATCCGCATTCGGCCGAGCGCGCCGCGGAGCTCCCGGAGTCGGTTTTGGTGATGCCACAATTAGCCCCCGGCGCGTGCCCGTGACGCGCGCCCGCCCGCCCGCGCGACCCGCTACGTATGCAACATAAACGATTACGTTTCATAAAAAAACATGACCGGAGGTGATACGTCACGGCCGGGACGATGCAAGCCGCCTCCATGAGATTGTCATCGACGATATCGTTTTCCTCCTACCCGAAGACGCTCGCTCGCGTCATACTTATTCATTACGATGTGTGTGCTCCATTTTTTAATGACGACGATCGTTGCCTCAATCATTAACCGTATGTAACTTATTAGATCATTAAAACGCGAGGTAACGAAGACAATGGTGGCATCCTCAGTCGGTCCTTTATTATGATATTATTGCGTCGCCGAAATGAACGGAGGCAGCGTGTATTTACGAAGGCCTCGTTTCCTCCGTCACCATGGCAACGGGCGTCGATCACGTGCCGGCAAATGTCAGAGGTAGACGCCTCGCCGCGCTCGCGGCGTGGGTCGATTTACTTACTTCATGATATTGGGCTCAAGGATTTGGTAACGATTCTGTACACAAATACATTACAATACGATTCATGAATACAAAAATACTGGCCCTCGAACGATGAATGAAAAGCCTCCGCAAAGTTCAATTAGCTATTTCGTTCGTCGTAAAAGTATTCTGATTTGTGACCGAAAACTAGCTTTTAATTAACAAGGGTTATTGTTAATTAAAAGCTATGTATTATAGCCGAATAGTATCATAGAATGTTTTGAGACCATGAATGAAGTCTACTTAAGATAAGCTAATTTAAAAGTCTCATTTAAAAAAATTGAGTGACAAATAATTAGGAAAAAAACTTTTCAGGATGGACGAGTAATAATAATTCCAATATTTGATCGACTTTATGTGTTTCCTTCCTTCCTTAATAGTTAGCAGTGACCTTCTTAATTACTTTGGATTAGTATTATACTCGTACATAATATTATACTAGCTATTTGACCGAGCTTTGCTCGGTATTCGATAAAACACGAATAAAATGACATTTTCTAAAAATTATTACTAGCTGGATCGATTTAACGCCCCCGAAACCCCCTATAAACCAAATTTCATGAAAATCGTTGGAGCCGATTCCGAGATTCCAATTGTATATATATGTATATACAATTGGAATCTAATCTAATATACAAGAATTGCTCGTTTAAAGATATAAGATAAAAGCGAGTAGATGGTTGGTTACTTTTGACTACTCAAAATAATAAAAAAGGCTCTTTGGGTCGATCGTTTTTAATGCAAATTTGCCCATTTTCTGTTAGGTTTCTATTCACCGTTTGCACAGTCCATGCCGATGTTTGCAAGTTTTAAAGTAGTTGCAGTAGTTCAAAGAATATTTTTTGCAACTGAACAAAAGTCTTGTTTACATGTACACATATTATATTGTATATAAAATTAAGTATTACGTAAGTAATATAAAAATAACTACGTGCACTAAAGTTATAACTTATAACACATTAACTTCACAAACCAAAACTCTACCAATATTCAAAATAACGACATGATATTATTGCCACAAGTAGGATAATTTAAGTACACCAAAATTGCATAAAATCGGGGGTTTTGTGATAAGACGGTTTTCTTTCATTTCTGGCTGGAAACTGGTACCACCCAGCCCACAGCCACCTCCTAAACGGGTTAGTGTGTGGCTGAATGAAGTAAATGGCGTATTTTTTATGCTTAAAAGATTAATGGTATTTTGTAGAAATAAAGTTTCGTAAATGATACCAAAATTGGTAAAATCTCTGCGACAAACCTTAACTGTATCATAAAATCTCAACTACAGAACTTAGTACAGTAAAATTCAAATATTATCAAGAGTCAACTACATTAAACGACTACATAAAGATAAAAATCCAACCCAGTATCAAGTTTTTTGTAAATCGGTCTAGATATTGAGTAAAATAGGTCGACGACAAGCCACCAAAATTGGAAATCAACTTTTTATGTTTATTATCTTGGAAAATAATAATTAAGTATTTTTAAAAATAACGACGGGGCCAAATTAAAAGCATTATGTTTTACTTTTAAAATCTAAAATGAAAACCTTATCTTAAATAACCCTCCTGGCAGTCGGGTAAAAATTAGTATAGTTTTCAGCTTTGCCGCGCAAAAAAGCGGTTTGGGAAATCCAGTAAAATAAATAAAATAATAAAATAAAATATTTTTTTATTCAAAATGGGTATCATGATACACTTTTTGAAAGTCGAACGAAGAAACTACGTTGCCTATCACCTGTTCGGGAACTACCCTTGAATAATAACATTTATTATTGACAACAGTCAATAAGTAGTCTATATTAGTGTCCTTAGCTAGTTTAAACTCGTGCGTGGGATTATTGTTTTTCAGGTGGGTAGCCGTCTAGTCGTAACTAAAATAAGCTTTGCCTACTTCGTTACAGAGGGCTGCGTTTCTGCCAGAGGTGTGCGATGGAAATGTGTCGTGCGAGGATGTCTAGCTGTGCTGTGACAATGTGTAGGTGTTTCCACCAAAGCTGTGCGATGAAAAAGTGCCTACGAAGATGTGTAGCGGAGCTGTAGAAATCGGCAAAGTGCGAGTCGGACTCGCGTACGAAGGGTTCCGTACCATTATCGAGCGAAAGTTGGCAAAAAAAAATTTTTTTGTATGGCTCCCCTTAAATATTTATTTTCCTTTAATTTCATTTTTAAATAAAAATAACGAATATAATTAAGAATGTTGTGGGTATTTCAAGTGCCTAGCTGCTGCCAATATTGATATCGAGCAAAAAATAGCAAAAAAATTACGCTTGTTGTACGGGAGCCCCCCCCAAATGTGTAATTTATTTTGTTTTTAGTATATTTTGTTGTTATAGCGGCAACAAAATACACAATATGTCAGAATTTATATATATACATCCCTCGCTAGTCGCTACGCATCCTCGCACATCTCTGGTGGAAAAGCAACCTAATGAGTATTTGCTGAAAAAAAAAACTAGATGACGCTCGCAACTCCGTTGTGCCAAAATTCGTTTATCGCACCGGATCCGTACATCCCCGTATAAAAAGTATCCTATGTCCTTTCCCGGGACTCAAAGTATCTCCATATCAAATTTCAGCAAAATCGGTTCAGCGGTTTGGGCATGAAGAGGAAACAGACAGACAAAAAGACATACAGACACACTTTCGCATTTATAATATAAGAATTAATAATTTCGCAAAAAAAAGTTATAATTTATTTTATAAACATAGTAAAATAAAGGATTCTAATTTTTCTACCTCTGCATTTTTTACTATCAGAGAAGTCGATTCTTAGGCACATGGCGGACCTGCGTAGTTTGATTAATGTATAATATTATCTTCTTATATATAAAAATCTCGTGTCACAATGTTCGTTCCCGTATTCCTCCGAAACGGCTTGGCCGATTCTCATGAAATTTTGTGAGCATATTGAGTAGGTCTGAGAATCGGCCAACATCTATTTTTCATATCCCTAAGTAATAAGAATTGTTCACATTATTAAAAATTATTTATATGGCAAAACAATGTTTGCCGGGTCAGCTAGTTAATGTATAATATTATCTTCTCGACGTAATTATCTATACTAATATTATAATTCTGCAGAGTTTGTTAGTTAGTTTGTTTGTTAGTTTGTTTGTTTGAACGCGCTAATCTCAGGAACTACTGGTCCGATTTGAAAAATTATTTCATTGTTAGATAGCCCATTTATCGAGGAAGGCTACAGGCTATATTTTATCACGCTAAGACTAATAGAAACGAAGAAATAGAGGAAAATGTGGAAAAAACGGGGGGAAATTATTTGAAAGAGCTTATTTGAACGCGCTAATCTCAGGAACTACTGGTCCTATTTGAAAAATTCTTTCAGTGTTAGATAGCCTATTTATCGAGGAAGGCCATAGGCTATATTTTATTATTCAACGACTAATAGGAGCGAAGAAATAGAGAAAAATGTGGAAAAACGGGGGAAATTATATGAAATTGCTTATTATTTTAAGATTCTTAAGAACTACTGGAGCAATTTTTATGTTACTCGTATTTGGCAAACATGAAGAATAGACCACGTTAAGGGACATAGCCTATTTTTTGCGGAAAAATGTACGGTCGCGTGAAATTCCTAAATTACGCAAGCGAAGCCGCGCGGAACATCTATCTATACATATAATTAAAATTGGAGTGTCTGTTTGTAATATTGAAAGAACCGTTTTTTACTACATGCATATGAATGTATGTAGGGTACATACACCAAAACAATATTATTTACAATTTTTGTCTGTATGTCTAGACAACAGACAGAGAGACGTCTGTCTGTTTGTTCCGGCTAATATCTGAAACGGGTAGAGCTATTTTGCAGGTACTTTTTTTTTGGTAGATAGCTGATGTAGTAAGGTGTAACTTAGGCTACTTTTTAACCGACTTCCAAAAAGGAGGAGGTTATATTTTACTTTTTTTATATTTGTTAGCGGACTATCCATCTTTGTTATTATAATTATTATGTTGACGCGGACGAAGTCGCGGGCAACAGCTAGTGTTATACTAATTTGATTCATGACTTTTATTTATTTATTTTGGAAAACCAACAGCTTTAACTTACAATACAATAGAATCGACATTATAGAAAAAAAAGAAAGCCAATGACAGGTTTTCACGATTTATGTAAGAATAAGAATCGGCTGTTTTGGGGCCCAATTAAATCCGCCCACGTGACGTGAGCCTACGACAAAGGTTACGTGGTGCCTACGCGCTACGCTGTAGATACGATGTAGAGGGTCGCGCCTACGGACTCCCCTTAAGTAAATAATTTCTGTGTTAGTAATTTTCTTGATCCGTCCCCATATTAGCTAAGCACGACATCTTTGATTAATCCCCAAATTATATGTCCGCCCACTTTCTTTTGGGTTCCGCACCCAAAGGGTAAAAACGGGACCCTATTACTGAGACTTCGATGCCTGTTCGTCTGTCTGTCTGTCTGTCTATAGGCTGTAACTCAATAACCGCTAAAGCTAGACTTCTGAAATTTTCAGAGATTGTGTATATCTGTTTCCGCTATAGCAACAAATACTGAAAAATTTTGAAAATTAATTAAAAGTGAAATTATTATTATTACTATTTTACGTTGGTGATTTTACAATACATATTTGAAGGAAATTTGACAACTTTAAGGCTTCGGCGGCGAAGCGGAAGCGTCTGTAACGCGAAACTGGTCACACACACCGACTACGGTGCGAAACCGTGGATTATTCCTACTCTGCCGAATCGAACGTCTCGCGTTGCAGACGCTCCGGCTTCGCAGTCGCTTTGGTCGCGTAGGTTTGGCTTAAATTTTAACCCAAAACTAATCGAAGTATATCATACAAACATATATTATTTAGTTCATATTCGTTATCACTTGTAGTAACAATTATAATATTTGCATACATAGCATTGAAATTTGAAAACAAGAACCGTATTCTGTATCTAGATAGCTAGATAAAGAACAGGTAGAGTTCTTGTTTGCAAGACTATTATTTAACTCATTTAGTCTCCATAGCAAACGAAAGTTATACAAATCTAAACATAAAGAACAATTTATTATTGTAAGCATTTGTAAGGACTCATTATGACACAAGCATTAAAAATAATCTGTAACCCCAAGTTTAATAACGTTTTCCCCATAAAATAATTCCCAACCTTTTATTCTATTATAATTATGTTGCTCGTTCATAATTACGTTACTGGTTACGATTAAATTGTTTGTTTTGAATTCGCCGTTTAATTTTTCTTGATGTCCTTACAATTAATTTCCTACTGTTGTGCAAACGTTTTTTTAATAGGTTTGTTTAATGATTATTTTTAATCGAGTTTCTGGACTGAGGTGTTGAGCTTTGTTGCGTTCAACCTTAGGAGATTCAACTTACATTAGATTGGTCTTATTCGTGAGTAACTTTGGCTATCAATGCACACTTTAGGGCCATCTTGCCAGGTTTGAGTTTGAACGAGATTCATCTTAGTCGATATTTTTTTGGTTTTTACGACCAATAAACCAGCCTTAACAGTCTAATTATTATTTTTTACTATTATCTATGGACGCTTCCCACCACGTCAGTCTGGCTCCGTGCTAAGTACCCGAAGGACTTATGTTACGGGCACCAGACAACGGAAATATATTTAATACTTTTATATTTTTCAAATCGGACCAGTAGTTCCTGAGATTAGCGCGTTCAAACAAACAAACTAACAAACTCTGCAGAATTATAATATTAGTATAGATATATTTAAGATTTTTATTATATGATACACATATTTAATACACATCCATGACCCAGGAACTTTTGAAAACTTTTTGTTCCGTCGGCGGGATTCGAACCCACGACCCCCGGCTAGAGCTACCAACAGCCCTTATTTTTTATTTTTGTTTGTTCAACGATTACTCCGCCGTTTGTGAACAGATTTTCAAAATTTGTTTTCTGCTGTATAGGGTATTATCTCAATTAATAATAATAATAAATAAATCTTTATTTCTCAATAAAATCACATACAATATTATTATGAGGCATCCCCATTAAGTAAATAATTACTTGTGTTGGGGATGTCTCGCTCATTCCCTCAGTTACTTAACAAAATTGAGAAACAATAACATAAGAACTTACATAATATATACTATGTACTAATTTTAATAACAAAAATATAATGACCAGATTCATCATGCATAAAATCCGTTTTGTAAAATATACATTACATATTATGTTTTTGTTTATATTAATTTATACTAAGCTCTCTTCCTGTATGTGTGTACAGTGTATGTGCGTGTTTATGTGTATGTGTACGTGTGTGTGTATGTATGAATGTTTGTTCCTTTATAGTCAAACTACTCTTTTAAGCAAATTCTCTAGGTCATCATATGTGATAGTTTTTATCCACTCATTTAACGACACTTTACACTCATGCAGAGTATGCGGAAAGATATTTAGCTTACGATTTATTAAATTATAAAGGTAAGATGATTGAGCAAGATATTGACGTCTAGCGAATTCGGTACGTACTGGACAAACAGGAATAACATTAGCACTCCGTCTTCTATTACTAGTGGTAGTCGTGGGTCGGTCTTTATGCAGGCTTAGAATTACATTAAATACGTATAATTTTCTAACCGTGAGGAGGTCGCTAAGAGAGTAGAGGGTGTGAGTACTAAATCTATAGGGCTTGAAATACATGACCTTAATTAGTGATCTTTGAGCTTTTTCAAGGTCAAGGAATCTAGTCTTTGTCGCACCACCCCATATTGGTATGCAGTATGTAATAACCGAAATTAGGTACCATGTTCATAAAAGTGGTGACCCGATTATAGGATCCATGAGTAATCGAGGGAACTCCTCAAAATGTATACAGAAACATACGGTGATTTTAGTTTGATGAGAAGTGTTCTAAGCATAATATGTTACCAAAAAGTAAGATTTTGCACCATGGCTTCGTGGGAGATTTTTATACGTGGGAGAGCCATGCTTCGGCACGAATGGGCCGGCTCGTTTCGCCGAGTGAGTGAGTTTACTGGAGGCCCAATTCCCTTCCCTATCCTCCCCTATTCCCTTCCCTTCCCATCCCTATCCTTCCCTATTACCCTATTCCCTCTTAAAAGGCCGGCAACGCACCTGCAGCTCTTCTGATGCTGCGAGTGTCCATGAGCGACGGAAGTTGCTTTCATAAAAATAAAAAAATAAAAAAATGGCTCCAAAGGTGCTGAGAGAACTCCTGACTCCTTATGGATACAAGTTGGGGGTTTCGCCGTTGTTTTAAGAACGGAAATCATAATATGCCTACTGTGCAAATCATATTTTACGATACCAATCCCAAAATAGAACTCACGATAAAGTTAAGTTAGCTAGTCAAAATTATGAAGACTGTACTGTACGGAAACAGTTGAAAAAGGCACTATTAATCCTTCAAGTCTGCGATCGAAGGATTAAAGAATAAGAATTATTTAATTCTTTTTAGTTCACTTAAGAATTATTTTAAGAATAGATTATATATTATATCATGTTGGTGTTAATTTTTTTGTTGTAAATAATAATTTGATCTGGCAAAACCAGTATCCATTTGACACTTCAATCTTTTTTCATTTTGTGAAATAGCCGATAAAGCAGAATGTTTCATCCGTGAGTCGTAAACGTGGTATGTTTTCTAAAGAATTTTCCTCATTCTTAACTGTTTTAAAAACTTTTTATAAAGCTATATAGCCCAACAATAGATCCGTGTTTTACGTAAATCAGTGTAATATCTTGTAGAAGAATTTTCAGGCACGAACAATTATTGTTTACAATGTTATAAACTTTTATTTTTGGCTACAGCGTCACGTTTATACCTCTGTGCTGAACAAATTCGGTAACGGCTTAAATTATTCTTTGATGTGCCAATTCGGTTTTGGGGTATTTATAGTATAAACACAACTCATATTAGATTTATTTTTAATTTCTACGTCATGTTCAACACAGCAACAAGTTGAGAAATTGTTTCTTTTATTTTTAAGCCTGGAAAATTTTGAAGATTCTTGCGAAATTCATAACTGAGTATTTTTAGATTTTTATTTTTAAATTTGTAATGTGTCAGGAAAATGCGTACAAATTGTATAACGTATATCGTAAGTCGTAACGTAACTAATCATTCTTAAGACCTATGATTTCATAAAATATTGAAAGTGTTGGTTTTACATTTCAGCTTATTCTTTTACTGCCATATTAATGAACGAAAATTAAAATATGACTAACTAATTGTGTTTTAATCCATTTGATTTATCTGTTGTTTTTGTGTTTTTTTTTTAAAGTTTGTTTAGTTTTTTTTAATCGATTGTTTATTAATATTATAACAGACAGTGGATATTGATTTTAATGTAGGCGATCGCGTTTACATTCAACATTTTCCAAATTTGAAGTGGGCGGGTGCGGGAAATGACCACACAGGTTTGACACTTTCCAATCCCCATGTGGGAGACAATAATGTTTGTGTGTGATAACGGTATTGCGAAAGTTGAACAATACAAGTTTTTAAAGCTTTGTAGAGCAATTTCAGTGTACTATATACAAGTAATGTTGTATTTTCTACCAAATCTTACTCTAAGAGTCTAAGATGACGAGATGAGCAATGAACAACTATGGTAGGAAGATACCATGAGGAGCAAACAGGCTTAAAACTTTATGACAAACATTGTATGCATGAGTGGCCTTGTGTTTTGGATAGTTATGATAGTTATGTTAGGAGGATTTAAAGATACAACAAATAACAATTACTTTTGAAGTAGAAATAAAAGTATAAAATAAAACAAAATTAAATACATTTACATATTATTTTTATATGTATTGTTGTATTATAATTTTGCATTTCTAGATATTTTTTGACTGTGAATAAAAAACATGTCTTTATCCCTCTCGTTTCTCATATTAATAATGAGAGTGACTACTTGATATTTTGGGTCAACTTTACAAGTCCCTGACAAGTGGGTAATTTGCAAATTCGACACTCGAGCTGTGGCGACGTGACGCATTTGTCTCATCATTAGTGCAGCGGTGACGTAGCGAAGCCGTATCTAGATATTAATAAGTCATTGGATTGATTTGACGACCTCTGTGTCGAATGCCGCAGACGAAACAAAAAGTTTTCAATGTTCCTGGGTCATGGATGTGTATTAAATATGTGTATGAAATAATAAAAATCTTAAATATATTATGTATAGTATTAAAGTTTTAAATAAATTTTCGTTCTCTGGTTCCTGTAACACAAGTCCTTCAGATACTTAACATGGGGTCAGACAGATAATATTGTTTAGGCGTAATATGATTATCACCCATTTTACGCCTTCGGAAAATAATTATGTTGATTTTGACATTTTTCCTATGAAATGTTAAACACAGTTTTGTTATTTGGAAATAATTTGAGGAATTATGAATATTTAGTCTAGGTAGCGACTTGCAAAAACAAAAAAAATCATAAGTAAGTACGTTTATTTCTGAATTTTCGTCCATAAATATTTAAGTTTTGTAAATTGACTACAGAATTTGAAATATACAATTTCAGTAAATAAGAGCTAACATATTAGATCAAAAAGTGTAACATTGAGTTGTTTGCTGTTGACATATTTTTTTCATTGAAAGCTCACCCACGGTCACCATAGAAGCGGTTTCTTGCTACGCAAGACTAGACAAAGGAAATCTGCAATTTTGTCACACAAAATCTGTCATTATATCCATTATTTTTTGTTTCTAATGTTGTAATGCTAAGCCTGCTGCAAATAGGACCGTGGTTTAAGTATTCCTTCCTTCAAAGTTTCTTGCTCTAATGGCTGCACTTAGAGACTTTTGATAATGATTTAACTTAAATTTAATGAAAAGTTTGACACATATTGTATGTCAAATCTTCATTTTATTACAGTTAAGTAATTAATATTCGTCTCAGAGGTAGTTAAGGCTTTAAGCTCTTTGTCTAACTACATTCATATAGATAAGACAGACATTTAGCAGTAGGCGGGGGCGAGTCGAATATGGTCCGAGAGTCTGGCGTCATCGATCTATTAAAAACTGATTGCCTGTTGTTTTGGTTTCGGATAAAAACACCAGGCTTCGACTCCGGGACTAATATAGGCATATTGTTGAGCATTGGTGGCGACCTCACCGTATACGGCGCGGTGTAGTAGACCATATAATTAAGTTTATGACATCATGTATCTAATGATGCTATTCACACGGTGCTTAGCTGCTTTTATTTAATGAGGTATGTCGAGACTTTTCGCAGAGAAAATTGTCGTTCGTCTTATCAAAATGAAGCTAGTAATCAAGTCAAAAAATGTTCTTGGGAATCAAGTCAATTGGAGGAGCAAATATATTAACTAGGTAAATAGATGTCTAATGTCAATACTCTATAATAAGTTATCCAACAATTTATTAATTTTAAAGCCGATTTTTATAAAAGCTCCTTAAACATTTTAAAAGTATTAGGATATAAAAGTATGTACTTACTTAATTTTGAAATTAGATTTTTGATATTATGTACTATCAGAGAAGTTGATTCCTAGGCAAATGGAGGACCTACGTATTTTGGTCGCATTACGTCGAACCCAGCCGACAGAATATCACAAATTTTAACATTAATTTGACAATATGATCCCACCAAATGATCAAGTTTGTCTATCAACTGCCTAGGAATCAATTTCCTCGATGGTGCCTACTCTTAAAAAGATTTTTCAAATTTTTCTACTGTACTCGGTAGTGAGCTATTTTACATTTATTATAACCGTAAAGATAACGGTTTAAAGTAATCGACTTGCTAAAACTATATCCCTTGAGCACTTAATAATAAATAATACCGTCTTTAAAACAAATTGCTAAACTTTACCACTGCAACGCGCAATTATTTTTAACAATTCCAGTAACATACTTAGCAAATGCACAATGGCTAACTCGTTAGTCATAAACGATATATACAGGGTGTTTCGCTCCTGACATGGCTAGAATAATGCGGCACTTTAATTACTAGCCAACGTATTATGAACGAGATGGTTATTATTCACGGGCAAAGATTTAAATTGTAAGATCTGCCAACACGGAAATGTGTCCACTCCGAAAGTTGTAAGCTAAGTCATTTAAAATCATTATTTATTAAGATGAGCGCGTATTTCCTCTTAAAGGGCCGGCAACGCACCTGCAACTCTTCTGATGTTGCGAATGTCCGTTTTTTTTTGCTCGTTTGCCCCTAGTAAAAAAATATAAATACAGTGACAGTTGAACTTTGCACTTTATCCTTTAGAGGATAAAGGCAAAAGTCGACTAAATTACCGTAAACATACTGCTCGGAAACCTGTAAGACGTTACAATGTATTTTGCAAAAATTAAGTAAAGTGAATAAAGTATATAAATAATAAAAAAAAGTATGTTTTATGTCATGCAAAAATATTGCTACGGTTTTGGTGGCGGACGCATCTAACGATTTAAATCTCTGTTCGCGGCTACGAGCGAACTCAACTATTACTTACGTAGACAGTTAACACTTGCCCACTTGTATGCACTTTCTCTTGTTTTAGCAGTGATTAACTCGAATACAGGGTGTTTTATTAATGCGCAAGCTAAACTGGCTATTAGTTAGCCAAGCCAAGTTCAGCATATTTGTTTTGACGTCATTACAATAATTAAAATATTAATAATTTGTTTTGATTTAATTAACGTCGTTGTAGTTTGTTATGAGGAGGCGTAGATTACGTGTGCTCTACGTAACATTAGCCCGATTAGGTATACTAGAGATCGCCCAATGGTCGAAATTCGACCTTAGTTTCAACGACATTAGGACTACTATCTATATTTTGTAAAAAATATTGACTTTATCATATTTTTTTCAACTCTTGTCTCTGTGACTCAGCTGATCTCAGACTGGCCGTGTAAGCACATGTTAGAAGATTCAATAAAAAAAAAATAATCCATTTTCAATTTGTCACCTTGTTGTTAACAGACTTCAACCATAAATAAAAGAGTATAATTCGTATGTATAGGCTTGTCACTCAAAAATCTGTCATTTTTCCTCGTGTGTGTGTTGTAGTGTGTGTAATATTTTATTTGCTAAAAAAATATATGATAAAAGCATAATTTAAAAATAATATTAGCTCGATGCACTCCTTCACCATATAAACTATAACTGTGCAAAATTTCATTCACCTACGTTTCCCCATTTTTCGTCAAAAGGGACACAAAGTGTTTGGCTCACGTATTAATATATAGATTATGATATTGTGAAACATGCACATACTATGAAAATGATAATATTTACAGGAAGGTCATTACATATCTAAAGAATCATTCTAAGCATTTGCTTTTTAATGAGTTAAATAAAACATAGTTTTGATGCAGTCAGCTTAAGAGCATTGCAAATTCCAACAACCGGTATCATATTGCCTTTAACTTTTAAGCCATAAGCTATATTTGTTACTCAAATGGGATTCAGATACCGTACCTATCACGTGCAACAACGTTGGATAATATTGGAAAAAGTAATATAATATCTACAAATGTGAAACTGCCATAAGATCTTATCGCAGGAGATATTATGGAAGTAAAACTGAACCTATAGCGTTTAAAAGTAACAAGTCAGTACCGTGGTAGAGCGCAAATAAAAGAGAAAATTTTTACTTTTTTTTTATGAAATAAGGGGGCAAACGAGCAAACGGGTCACCTGATGGAAAGCAACTTCCGTCGCCCATGGACACTCGCAGCATCAGAAGAGCTGCAGGTGCGTTGCCGGCCTTTTAAGAGGGAATAGGGTAATAGGGGAGGGTAGGGATGAGAAGGGAAGGGAATAGGGGAGGATAGGGAAGGGAATTGGGCCTCCGGTAAACTTACTCACTCGGCGAAACACAGCGTAAGCGCTGTTTCACGCCGGTTTTCTGTGAGAACGTGGTATTTCTCCGGTCGAGCCGGCCCACTCGTGCCGAAGCATGGCTCTCCCATTTACGCCCATTGTCTCCAAAATCGCATTTATACTTATATAAAATAAAAACGACCACAGTGTCGCATACGGAGTACTAATGTTATAGTTACACAATATTTTGTTTTTGTATCATATCGCATACGTCACACGTCAAAAAAGTCACTTGATAAAAACAAAACAATTGTAAACTTTATACTATACTCCACTCGGGCTAACTTGTCGCTAGCGGTCATTGACACCCTGTCAAAAACTTGTCATTTTCCATATAAACCGCGATTGACAATGAAGTGTCAGATATTGTCAATCGTGGTTTTATATGGAAAATGACAACTTGACAAGTTTTTGACAGCGAGTCAGTGACCGCTAGCGACAAGTTAGCCCGAGTGGAGTATATCTGAGTATATAGTTTTGTTAAATCTCAATATAAAAAGGCTGCTGATGCACATACTGATACGAGAACCGAAGAAACCAAAGTTTCAGACCGTATGTAAACAAACAAATTTCATTTGCACCGTGTATCTCGCGAAGACATGCGCGAGTTACAAAACAATAATGGAACAATCTACATTCACTACCGTTTGTAGAAGCAATTTAGTGTCATGCGAACGGGAAATGTTGGCGCAATTGCCGGGGTTCGATTCCCGCGCGAGATAAATCGTGCTGTCGAATGTCGATAGATTGCGCGCCGTATTAGACCGTGCGTATTGAATACAAATACGACGCGTGCGCAGCCCGTGTTGCCATATTGAAAAATTTAATCGAACAAGGCGCGGATATTATTTATTGATGTGTTTCTTCACTGTGTTATTTATACATAGTTTTCACCGCTTAAGGATGTGAAAAATTGTTTATATTGAAGATACATTAATTCTTATGCTCCTATAGGCAACAATTTTTGCTACATACTAAGGCTGGCTATACAAGTACACAGCCAATCTGTAACCCAGTTTTTAAATGTGTACAGTGTTCACATAATGTCAAAAACTTGGTGTTTTATTTAAATTAGATGTGATGATAAATAACAGTAAAATATCATCCAGGTTTTCGTCAACTTGGGCTACACTATTTTTCAACTTCCCTAAACTGTGAGCTCTGGATTCTTCTTAGTTCTCTAGACTTCCAACATATTAGATTTCAAATTAACACCGATGCAATTGAAATAATTTTGCATAAGCACATACTTGCACATAAATTCATATTATTCAGGCATCGGCAACAAAAAATTCCGTTAGCCAGAAGCCGTAGCAATATTTATTCTAAATAACATTAAGCAACCTTCTGGGCCATAAAATTCGACCGTTCAAAAACTATGTTGACGTATCATAAAAATCAGTACATAAATTATAAAACTAAATAACAATGTGGCGTTACGCTACCGGCGGCGCGGGCGCAGCGCGGTAGTTACGCGAGATTTATAACCTCAAATTGTGTATTTTTGATCGGTCGCCATTTTGGCGTCGATAAGTGCCGTTTAACACTTGATGTAGTGTTGGTAATTTGTGTTCGGGGCCCCGCTTTCCTTTTCAATTAGTCGGAATTGGAGTTTGTGTAAGCGATAATTGGTTAAACGCTTTATTCGTACCTTTGTTATCTTTGATCCGTTTGATTACTTTGATCGATTACGACGGCAATTTTCAATAGTAATTTGTAGATAGAGTAAGGAATAATAATATATTTAATAGAGTCTCTAAAAAGTTTTTTCTTGTAGAGTCACCTCAAATTTTATTTGATGTTATAGACTAAAAAGTAAGAAATGTTTAGCGGGTATGAATTTTGTTCTTCTAGAATGTAGTAGACCTTAACCTAAAAACGACTTTTCTCGGATTTATATTTCCCGATTACAATTCCGTTACGGTTAATTTGTCAATGAAAATTCATAGGAATTATGATGATCGCGGCTTATCAGGGTACATTGATAAATGTTGCGCGGAGGGGGGAGGGGGGAGTCACGGGTCAGGTCTAGGCGCCTCGTCGCGTCGCGGGCAGGCGCGTAACAAATGCGATGTGCCCGCGGCTACGTTATAATTGTGCTGGTGGAATAGGAGAGGAGCCATGGGTTTGTGGTGTTGGGGATGTGCTAGAGATGTTTCAAGGACTAGGACTGGAAATACATTATGATTTTTATTATTATTATCTTCTTATATATAAAATTTCCGTGTCACAGTGTTAGTTACCGTACTCCTCCGACTTTACTGATTTTTACCAAATTTTATATGCATATTCAGTAGGTCTGAGAATCGGCTACTGTGTATTTTTTATATTGATAAGTGCATTTGTTGAATGAATAATAGTAAATTATTACAACTCGAGACTGACGGCGACCATTGTACTTTGTGCGACGGGATAGCGATGGACGTTGCTATGGTGCCAACTGCCATACTTATTTAGACACTTCAATAAAATAATATGGGCGAAATACTTTATATGGCAAAACAACGTTTGCCGGGACAGCTAGTTACATATAAATGTTTACTTACAAATTCTTTGAGTGTAGTGTTAGTGAGTCTCTACGACTCTACTTACATTGATGCAAGTTAAAATTTGAGTTGACATCAATACAGTACCACATTTTAATGGACAATGATGATTTATTATTGAATAGTGAATACACATTTTGACTGGTTCAACTAAAAGGAAGCTTACATTTTTGATTCCACGACATTTATATCTATATAAATGTTAGTCTCTTTCTCTTCTCCTATCTACTTTATCTCTTTCTACAACCTAAACGACCTTTAGATATTATACATGTAAATATTATAAACAGTCTACGTTTCAACAACATATGGTCATCCTATCTTCTTTGACCGTCGGTACATAATGCGTTCGCAAATTCGAGAATTTCTCTGAAGCCTGCGTGTGAATATCCTAAGGAAAGTCCGTAATTCATCTGCCATCCACTGGCGATGATTTACTTCGCCAAATTGAGCGCCCATAGGTCGCACTATTTCACCGGGCCAATTTGAAAACATAAGTGTTTGTAACTGTGTGCTATATGACCTTATCGTAAAGCTTATGATTGATTTCTACAAGAATAATAGGAAAGCTTTTCTTATACATTTTGAAGATATGAGAATTAAAGACTTAGTAAAATCAAAGAAGTCGTACTTAAATTATTTTGTAGAGTAATTATTTTAACATGTATTTAAATTAACCTATCAAGCCCATAGGACACCGGTGACCGCGACAACAAAAGAATAACAATAGACTTCCAAGAATCTGCGATCGAAGGATTTAATGTATTAATCATAGAATTTATCTTTGTCACATTACATCAGTCTAAAAACTAACTTTCATAGAATATTTAATAGATAATTAAGGTTCGCCAACCGTCAACATCTTATAATTTTTGATTATCGAAGAATTAAGGCTAGTTTATGTCTAAGATATCCTAAAGGGAGAGGAGTTCGTGTTTTGATCTCATCAAATTATTACACATTAGAGACTAAGAGATCCGCAAGAACGACATCAGGTTAACATTATCATACGTAATATGCCATAAAACACACGTTAAAGTAATCAGAAACCTTTTACTACCTAACTGCTTTAATAACCGACACCACACTTTTATTACTAAGATATAAATATATTAAATCTGTTCTCAAAGTGTCGCATCAGTAGGAGATATTACTAAGTATTAGTAATTATCAAAAATGTTTTAATATCAGTTTCTTAAAAGCATCATGGTGTGGCTAGGCTAGTAATTTATTCAGTTTTTATTAGTATAATTTGAGTGTGAAGTGTATGACTTCAGCATAACAGTTAAGTGATCTTTCACCTAAACGATCATAAAAATACCACTAGTCTCCTCTCTGTTGACATTTTCTTCTTTATTATCTATTAAAATACTGTATATTATGATATTGGTAATATATTAAGCTCGGTTATTATGATTTTCGACTGGTGCCGGTGTAAATTGACGTGTATCAAGTTTAAATTATGCAGTGTATATAGATCTTAAAATTTTATTTGATGACAACATCATAAATTTTTAATTTTTATTTGGTTTGCATTAATAATTTGTGTTATGAGTGTTAAATGTTAGCTAGATATAGAAACATAATCTTTATTAATGTGATACAAAATATAAAAATATTTAGCTCATGTTATAATAATATGTTATACCTTATATCAGTCACGAACAAAGCAAGCTTTAAATAAAACGCGAACTAAAAGAAAAGTAAAATGGTTTTCCCACTTCTTATTTTAATTTTTCTTTTCGTCCTAGTTTTTAGTCTAAGTACGTACGTAATCGATATGACGCATTGATTTCTAGTAATATATAAGTCAATGATATGACGATATTATTATGAGTACCTATAGAATGTATGACTGTGGTATAAAAATAGTCCATCAATCTCTAAGTTGGACAAATTGTGTGGTATCTAATCCAGTCGTGACAAGCGAATTGTGTCCAAACTCCAAACCTATACAGTATACAGTATACACCCAGCCCCCGGTCACCGACCTCCGACATTAATTAGGGCGACAAATCTCAAACAAACGGCTCGAATAATTGAATTATACGATAATCTCTTTGTTGTCGACATAAGCTTGTACATTTATTTCATAACATTTTCCAGTGGTAGTCATAATATTGTAAAACAAAAAGTTTCACCAGCATGGCCCCCAGATTGACAAAGGAAAGATACATTTGTTACATAAATATATTTCTATTCTTTGCTTTTGTATTTTGGTATAATTAGCCTGCCTTACCTATATTACCTATCATAATATAACTACATAGAGTACGTGTATACTTTATGTCGCATTATACTACACTAGTACACTACAATAAATATATCGTGTATATTTGTAGTTCAAACATATAAAAGTTGTATTAAATGGCCATAAAATAAGTCGGAGCCGCGAAGTGTAGGTAAATGTTTTATAAGAAGTGCAAAATGGAAGAGAAATGTCACGTCGTGGTGCGATGATGGCTGTAGTCGGGCTCTCGCAGCGTGACATTGTTTTTACGACACCATAACCTCCGCTATTTATGGCGCGTATTTAGCATAGGTCCTTCTGAGGGCTCGGGCGCTCGCGTGGGACGCCCTCTATCGGACACGGCATCAATAAATTGCACTCGCACTCGCGACGCAAAAAGAGCGAGCGTTATCGACGAAAGGTCTAAATAAATTCGAGTATGTGCTCATTTGTTCTCGATATCATCGCTTTATGCCGGAATAATTGTCAGGACAAAATCGATCTCGATCGAGAAACAACCGATTCTTAACGAGCGAGTGCTCTTTTTGCACAGGGTATCAATTATCAATTATGTGAGGTTCGAGTTATGAATATTCACATCGATCGCCCCGCCCGGCATGTCCAGGTGGCAGATTCAATAGCATCCATTAGAAGCTATTATATGCCAATAAATAAGCGCGAGATGCTATACGTTTCGCTCCGTCTGGCCATAACTCAGTATAATGCCGTCATACTCATGCGATAAACAGGCAACCCGAGGTTCTTAAAAGTATCTTCAAAAGCTTAGCAGAAAATCATGTGATCGCAATTGAATATAACATTTTGTTTACTTGGTTCGTGTATTAATTTCAAGTGCTATTAGCTTGTAAAGCTTATATTATAATCAGTTTTAATTAGTTTCAATTAAATGTAAACAAATTTTATTATTGCATTATAATTCGTATGGTAACTTTAAACTGGTAGAATTTTAACTGCCCGTCCTGAACTTAATGGTTTACATTGCATGAACGGCGCATTGTACAAGATCCATATTATAATATAGTAGACTGTGAGTTAATAATCAATTCATCCCGTCAATTATTGGCCATTTTACCACGTGCACAGGTGATTGCGTTGTCAATATTATGGCTCGTCGCTAGGTCATTGGTGTCAATTTCCACTCAGCGGCTATTACTGTTCGAGGCTTCTCCGGGAATTCGCGACTCAGATTACACCCTATAATATTGACTAAATATATTATTATAAATATATTATTTTGATACAATTTTATACAAGCATTTTATGTAGATTTGTATTCAGTTTATTAAATTATTAAGAAAATTACTCGTATGTCATATAGGATTACACCTTATTAGTCATCATGTTTTATTCAGCGTTTATATTATATTAAAGCAAAAGAAACGTTATTTTAAGTTATACGCCTCATATGAAAAACCGATATTAGATTTTATACTCACTCTCAAATCAGTAATAGGTAGGATCTATATTCTATACGTATATTATAGGGGTAGAGTAGAACCCTTATGAACAAGATTAACTTGCAGCAGCCAAACAATTAATTACTTTACAAAGTTTGTAAGCTCGAATATAAAAGTCGAATTGAGATAAATATGATTTGAAAATAGCAATCCTATTTCAATACATTCTCATTTCCAAATTTAGAAGCTAATCAGAAAATATGCCAATCACTTTTACACGGCGTCTTATTTTATCTGAATTATTGCTTTGCCGGCTTCGACCAAGTGTTGTAGGTGTTTCGACAAACCTACCCGACTTCTAGGATCAATTTAAGTAACTGACTGTATCTAAACTTTCATGTGAGCTTTTCTTCGAAAGTTTATTCTTTGGCAACTTTCCGTTGAGCTTTTTTCTGAAGAAAAAGAGATGAAAAAAAAGTGTGGATTTAAAAATGTCTTCTGTTAATTACATATAATAAATATCATATGCAAATTGGATTCTGTATGTGATAAATTAATGTTAAGTAACACATAAACTTATTTAAGTAGCGAATTGAGAACGTGACGAGTGCGTAATAAAAATATAGCTTATGTTGGTATCAATATTAATTGAAATTTAAATTATAAGTTATCTGGTTTTGGAGATTCCTATCGGGGAACTAGTTTGGTGGCGCCGGCGTCACGAATCGCGTTTCGATATTTTTTGGTGAGTTGCCAGTGGCGTAGCTACGTAGCCGAGGACCCTGGGTCAAAAAAATAGGACCCAGTCAGTGGTGACTGAGGTGGTGATGGAACTGGAAAGACATTTTATTGTATGCAACGCCGCATTTTGAAATTTAAAATCTAATAACTACAATAAGAAATAAGAGTCAGAAATAGTTAACAGGTACAAAACATATAAAATTTATGGACTGTAAATGTGAGGGCCTCCTGAGCTTGGGGGCATCGCTCCACTTTTCTTATACGCCACTGGAACTTGGAAGCGACGATTCCACACTGGAATGCGACGTCGTCGCGACCTCGTAAATTCCCGCTCGTGTGGAAACATTACTACTTATCCTTACGAGATATATTTTATAAAGAAAGTGATTTAATTATGTGGACATAATAATTATATAAATGAAATAATATATTAAACATATAATATTATCTATATTTGCGGTCTCTTGTGGGCTATAATTAAAAAAAAAGTATACGTTTTACTAATATGAAAAATTATTCCACGTCTATTGTAGATAGAGATACTGGAGACAGCTGGATAAACATGGTGGCCATCATGGACATCCATCATGATTCATGACAACATGAAAAGAAACCTTTACTTTCTTACTTTATGTAATAAGAATAATCAGCCAAGTGCGAGTCGGACTCGCGCACGAAGGGTTCCGTACCGGTATAGAGTGAAAGTAGACAAAAAATGGTGTTTTTTGTATGGGAGCCTCCCTTAAACATTAACTTCATTTTGTTGTTATAGTATATCATTTTTGTTATAGCGGCAACAGATATTATACACAATCTGTGAAAATTTCAGAGGTCTAGCTATAGCGGTTCTTGAGATACAGCCTGATGACATACAGAAGGACAGACGAACAGACGGACAGACATCGAAGTCTTAGTAATAGGGTCCCGTTTTTACCCTTTGGGTACGGAACCCTAAAAATTGGTATACCTACGTAATTTCGACCAAATTTGTTAAGCTCAGCTGACTAACTCCATTTCGTACGATATACAACGTGTAACAAAACAAAGTAATGATACAGTACAGTACAAATACAGTAGTTGTTGTGAGCTAAATCCGCCTACAAACTGTTGTACAGTTTGGCAGATACAAAAATGTATGTAGCTGTATTTGTTTTTGAATAAACCCTTTTTTAATTTTTTTCATACATTGGGATGTGATGTTTCCTATAAAGAGTTCACTATGAAAGTAGCAGCACTGAGAGAGCAAATTTTTTGTGATTTGTAGGGACAAGCGTCGTGAATTTTCCCATACAAAAGTAAAACGGCGAAACTTTCACAGCGAACTCGACATAGGGTACCCATGTCCCATACACACCCTAAAGTATTATCACTTTATTGTGTTACACCCTGTACAGGCATAGATAGAGGGCCCTCGCCAGTGTCCATCAACCAGTTCAGATAGAGCGCGTATGATAGACAATAATTTAAGATTACACCCTGACTAATACATAAAGCATCGAAGCCTGCGTATAAATTATGGAGTGCAGCAGATATTGTGTTTCACGTCGGTTAGACACGGGCCGGCCGGCTGGATGGCTGGATATCTGCGAAAAGGGCGAAATATTGCACAAATTTCAAACCGGACAGGACATTCGATTCGTCGCGGTGTTGGATTTCATTGCGCTATATCGCCCGATCCACGACTGATACTAACGTGATATAAAGAATTGTTGATTGTTGTTTATTGCGAAACAAAACTACGATGGGACTTTTGAATGGGAAATATGTTTTATTCAATATGTGCTTAGCAATTTTCACAATAGAGTACGTGTTTAAAGAATTAACAAGATAGTGCTTTAATGTTTTCGAATTCGTTAGTGAAGGGAATTAAGTTTTCTTATTATTAGAGTAAATTTTCTTCTTTTTCCTTATTAGAAGCTTCTTCAAATGTGTCTTGATGTCAACGAAGAAATTTAAGATTTTAAAAGTCGTAGTAGTAAGCTCTCTTCTTAACGACACATCTGCATAATTTAATCAGATAATATCAATTATGTACCTACACATAAATTTTAATCATTTGATCGAAAATTACTTAGTATTGTTACAATTTCACAATTACAACAAGTTGAATGTAAAGGAAGCTTAGCTCGGTAAGGAACAGGTTATTCTCGTATTATATCAATTTCAATTAAACTATTTCAGTATCATTAATCCGTTTAGTATTCAACAAACGAACTTATCACCGGTCTGGTTTTATTGTGCAGATAAATTAATTATTGCGTTATTGCGTGCATATTGTTTGGACTCGCCATCGTCCCTAAAGCCCGCTGTACACATTGGGCCAACGCATTGGGTCAGCGCATTGGATCAACGTGTAGAGGCAGAAGCGTAGCATGCTTTGGCGGGGCTTTTGTTTGAAGGCCCTTAGAAAAGGGTGAAGATTTCTCACAGAACAAAAAATGTATAAAATGGGGGGCTTCGTTGCCCGGGGACCCCGTATAATATACGGCAGAAAAGCGGCAGCTAGGCCTCTGTTGTGTAGTGGCCTACTGGGCCATAAGTTGGGACTTGGGAGCGACATTATGTACTCTACACGCTGGTTCAATGCATTGGCCCAATGTCTTGTACTATTATCTATTCTGTGCCAATGTGTACAGCCGGCTTTATAATAATTAGTATTCGTGTACCTTTCGTTAATTAATCCGCTTTTTGTTTTAATCTCAGTTCATTGCGTTTCAATAACTCGATTTAGATACCTTAATACAATTAAAGGTCAGCCTTTAATCGTTTCACAATTGTAAGATTTTGATTTCACTAATTGGACAAGCATTTCTGTATCATCCCACAAAAACATTTTGTATTGAGTTATGAATGCAGTCATGTTCTTTAGATCATTTAGAACAAGACTGCATTTGTAACTAATACACAAATGCTTAACAGCGACCAATTAACCCGTCGATCGTGGGAAAACGAGGCACAATAGATATTCCATTGTGTCTCGTTCACCGGTGAGCGTATGGGGCTTGATGAATTAATCTACAAGTCATTATTGAAAAATGAAGCGAAAACTCAGTCTTAAAATTAAGCAAACAAAACGCAATACCGAATATAGCTATCCAAACATTACTTATCTTTCCATACAGATAATAAGCGGGTTCACAGCCGGTACATTGTAATCGAATTTATAAATACACTAATTCAGATATCGAATGAACATAATCTTAAGAGTATAATAACATAATCGGTAGAGAGAAACAATAATGAAAGAGTCTCGGTACTATACTTACAGCGGGCGCAACGAGGGAGAACATTTATGTATTCAAACTTAATACCTTTCATAGCGCGAAACAATCGCGGGTCACGAACTCATCAAGGAGATCACAGCATTGCCATAAATAACTTTGTCAATCTGCTAACTTAATAGCATACTTTATCCGTCACGGGACAGCATAACGAGCGGGGCCGATAAACCGGAGAGGTGATAATAACTGTCCGTAAATAATGATCCCCGATTACGGGTCCCGTCGAACATAATGCCCCGCGACTGCAGATAATAATACCCCCACACCGGTTTCGGTGACGGTCGCCGGTTTCGTTGAAACCAGCCCATTGAGTATTTTTACACTGCCCAAGTGTGTGCGCAATACACAAGAGCGCTCTATATTCCTTTGCTCTCGTAACCCAGTGGGGCGGATCACGACCGACATCAGGCAGAACCGACCTTTCACATGCCCACCCGACATATGTATCATCTTGTCAGACAATCAGGTGATCAGCCTGCATTGTCCAAACCAAAATCCCAAGTTTGGTTTGGACAGTGCAGGAATAACACATTTCCGAACCCCGACCTCCGAGTCGAGTAGCTCGCTCTAAACCAAGGACCAAGGCGTGTGTAGATAATGGAGGTATGTTCTGACCCTTGTTGGACTCCTCTATTCATGCCGTGTCTAATTACCGCGCAGCGAGGATGTCGCGATTAGAGCTCGCCCGTTAAGGAGAAACAATCACATCTTCAACAAGTACGATTAGCTACTTCCCATGCTATTGATTACGACGACACGGGAGCGTGGTAATGCTGGAACATTGTTTTATCCGACTGTAAGTAAAGATGTGTTTATTTCAAAAGCAATTTTGCACGAGTTATTTGATAGTTTTAACTTTTCTTACTTGTAATTACGTAGTAACTATTAATCGGTGCTTCTGTGGTTACGGTTGCTTTCGGCGGCTTAGAAACGAACAAATCCGCAGTTACAAAATTCTTCCGTAAAGCTTTAAAATCGACAACAGTAATTATTGTAGTCAATCATACATTTTTATACAGGATAGAAGTCATTCAAATGGTATTATTAACGTACAACAAATTTCAGCATATTTACTTTTAAAGTTGACGTTGTTTACTTAATTTCTTGTTGTTTATATTTGAGATTAACCTTGACGAAAAATTATAATATTTTAATAAAAGAGAAATACCACGGGCTCACAGAAAACCGGTGTGAAACAGCGCTTGCGCTGTGTTTCGCCGAGTGAGTGAGTTTACCGGAGGCCCAATCCCCTACCCTTTCCCTTCCCTACCCTCCCATATTTCCTTTCCCACCTTCCCCTATTCCCTTCCCTACCCTCCTCTATTACCCTATTCCCTCTTAAAAGGCCGGCAACTCACCTGCAGCTCTTCTGATACTGTGAGTGTCCATGGGTGACGGAAGTTGCTTTCCATCAGGTGACCCGTTGCTCGTTGCCCCTTTATTTCATAAAAAAAAACTTTATTACGACGGTAAAAACATCGTATTATCTCGGAGTAGACAACTCGAACAATTTGAATCTCGCAAAACGCCTTAACAAGTGTTAATTCCTTTTCTATAGGACAAGCCGAGCTAATGTAGCTTCTGTAGTGGCGATTCTCACGACGGCATCTCGATGTGTTCACAGATAAATACCATTTATTCATGGTGCAATAAATTCAAATTACTGTATCAACAATACCGTGGATACCATCGCCGATACAACTGGGATAGTTTGTTTGCATTTCCAACTTCGTCTTTTCAAATTTGCTGCTTTTTGCATACCAAACTGAGCGTTGAGTATTCATATTGGGTGGACTTAACTTTGGAGTATAGAATATTATCTGCTTGCGTTTTCTGTGTTGTGTAGCTCTGGGTGTAGTGTAAGTACACTACTTGCATTCGATCAAAATATATGGTCATTATTGCCATAACGCGTCGCTGAGTGCTATTATGGATGGCGCTTGCGATGCTTTGTAGCAAGACCTATTCATTTTCGGTTCTTACTTAGCTGTCAAAATATCGAATACCAGTTGACTACCAGCTACTGATTCCATACTCGATAGTCGATGTTCTCGATACGGTATGTATGAAATTTGAATGTAAACCTATACGAAACATTCTAATCTGATCCACATCTTCTCATCTAAACGATAATTACTGGAGCATTAATGTATTTTTAAAGAAGCAACACGCGTGATCAGATAGGGCATGTAAATTATTAAATATTATCGACCGTCGGATACGGTCAGGTGGCTATCTCTGTTATTTGTCGTCAACAATCCGCTAGGGCTGTTATCGTTTTGAGTTATAGCAACACCGCTCCCTCGTCTCCGGTTACAGTCCTAGCTGTTTTACCTCCAACAGGACCTCTATGTCGACGACATAAGGGTCAATGTCGTAGAAACTTCAAAGTCAACTGCTGACTGTCCTGCCGCCTCAATGTTGCCAGATAGCGCGGCTTCTGTTGCGCTCCCGATATCATCTAAAAACCTAATCGCTTACGAGAAAGCTTTTAAAACGTTTTATGTCACCTCTGTATCTAATATTTTAATGGCCGCTTTTCTGTTAATGCCATTAATGAGTGTATATTTTTCATGCCGTTGAAAAGTATTAATTACATATGGTGCATGATATTTATTGAGGCGATCAATTTTAACTCATTTTGCTACTCTATCGACGATAATTGATTAAATCTGTGAGGAGTCAGAGTTTAATTACAGATCTGTGTGTTAGTTTACTTTTCTATCGTAAAAGTTACGTTTAATCGATTTGTTAATAACCAGAAATTAAGGAAATTGTTTCTTCTCTATCTTTTCTACTTACTTCCGTTTATTCGTAACCAGTTTAGTTCACATCGTGTTAAATAGTTTGTTCTACGCCTCAATCAATACGACAAACATAATAAACATAAAATGTCACTAACACAACCTGATAGTTAGGAAATCGTAATTGTGCATTGAATTACGTAAAAAGGACCTGTAAGGTAACATAACAATCAATAGACTATAAATTTAGTATTAAAATCTGTCACAGAATAATAATTAAGACACGGGCCGGGGCGTATTTTGTTTATTACCTAGATTTTAGCATCGACAGCAATAAAATAAATCATTTTCGCTCAGATAAGAATTTCCTTCATTGTGTCGCTCGACTTAATGCAGATTAGAGTTTGATATTATCGAAATAGCGGAGATAACTCCGAGCTGAATATTTACGTAAATAAATCTGAAAGTTTACTAAGTGCATTGGAATAGGAAGTGCGGACAATCTGCGGGCGAACGCGCCTCGATATTTATATCTAAATGCTGTCTCATTATCTAAAACCTTACAAATACTATACTCGAGCTTATCTTACGTTGTTAAATTATTCAGTCTCCTGACCTGTAGTGTTTGTAGAACGAGCTTAAGCAAAAATCTTAAATGGATACTTCTTTTACATAAGTTCTATGTGTTGAGGAAAATGATTTTAATTTTTTTTTCTTTTCGTTGCGCCGAAATTTCAATTAATAATTATTATTCATCACTTCGGTACCTACATATTTTTTCGGGATGAAACAATATATCTTTTAATAAGTGGGTACCTACTCAAAGCAATTTTATACCACTTTTAAGCGTGAAGAAGTAACAGACAAACAAATACACTTTCGCAATCATAAGTCATAACATTAGTATGGCGTTTTGTAACAAATATTTCGTTATGACATGTCATATTATAATATCCTGGATTATATATAATTTTTGTGTTGTGGACTGTTGCGTATAATATTATGAAAATAGATCATGATTAAAATATATTATACAGTGTGTATAATATATTCATAGTATTCCGCAAGCGAGCAGCGAGGCACGGTGCGTGCCGGGCGCCCGTGCCTCATTCTTGTTTGACAAGACTCAGCAATTATTGCCTGACCCGCGTGATATATGCGATGATCAATTGTTTGATTCGTTAACAGATTTCAACACAGCCAGATCCACCTGACGATCGTGAATACATTGCTGGGTTTAATTGTGTACACGATACGATGAATAATAATAAGCAAACAAATAGCTTTCTTACTACTTTTCTGCTGGGTTGATAATATATATTTTTATGCCAGTGTTGTATCGTGTTGTAGTTTAAGTTATAGCTGTGATCACGAGTAAGATTAAACTGTATGAAATAATTTGATGTTAAAAATTCAAATTGATAGCGTTTAAATTTCAAAATGATGCAATTTCACTGAAACATAGAAATTGTTTAGTAAACTATCCGTTACATCTAACGTAAGATAATATTAATGAAGGTGTATGAATGGAGCTGGAGTCGTTCGATTTGATTTGTGGTGGCGAGCCCCGCTCCCGATGGGATGTTATTAGCATCGCCGGCGGCCTGCGGCTACTCGATCCCATTCCGATTTCTTTCGCGAGCCGTAATTGCGCAAGTCCAAGAGAGACACTAAAATAAACGCAGATAAGGATCGGTGCAAAGTGGAGCGAGCGGGGAAGCTATCAGTCATCTAGGTGTGGAGATAGCGACACCGATAGCGCCGGTGTTCTAAGTGGCCGGGTGACCAGCCGTCACTCGCACAAAGTTATCGCCGGAACGTCCCCGATATGGCACTCTCGGCGGTACAAATGAAGCGGTCGCATTAAAACTCGTCCGCTGCATATCCGAGCGTAATTAATAGCGGCAGATAAGTCCGGGAGCCAATATCCAGCCGACTGCGCCACCGCTGCGGCCCGCCGTATCGGTGGTCGTCGATGGGAAATTAAAAGGCTTTCATCGGCTCATTATAATCATTTGTCCCGGCGCCGCCGCAGCGAGCATTGTGATCGTGCCGTGTATCATCCGTGCCCTCATTAATCGTAGTATTTAATTTATCACGGGGAAGGTGCACTCAATATCGATCTTTTCCTCCCACCAAACTAGCCCGAGCCGAGATTTAGTGAATGTTAAATTTGACGGCAATTTGTAACCACCGGCGTGAGTTATCGTCGCCGTTGACGGCGTTACGAACGCCACGATATCGTAACGTGATATGATAAGGAATATAATAGTTCGATATTTTATTAATATGCGGCATTGTCGAGAACTAGGGTACCGTTAATTTATTAAGTCGGGTAAAACCGCAAGCGGCAATTTGTGAATATTATTTAGCTGTAAGGTTTCAATAGAAAATGAAGGCATGCATATATTTACCTGACATGACAAATGACAGTGACAAATGAAAATCTTAAGGCGAGCTCGGTGCTCTACATTCACGCGCAGTTTACACAACCATTACTACTGAGATGACATTGTTGGGATTCTAAGATTCCACAAGAGCCGTACCATATTTTGCTTGCCGATAGTTATCGATGCATATGTCATATTGCTATACTGTGTCGATGCTAATATTATAAAGACTAAAGAGGAACAAATTTACTGTTCATTATTCGTAAGCACACGTTGAACAAACAGACAGACAGAGGTTAATAATTGTAAGTTTGGCTACTGTTCCATAAAATTCGCTTTCAGAGTTTGTAAATTGACAAGTTATTAAAAACTTTTTGTAACCTTTATAAAGCTAGAGAACTCTACATATTGCGGTTTCTCAGGAATCCTGGTGTATTGTCCGTGTTTAGGGTTACGCAACCGTGGAATTTATATGATATGATTATGTGTAATGCCGGCATCCGACGTCTCGGGGCGTCGCCGGTCGCAATTGTCATTCTCTAAAGTAGTCGTAAGTCGCCGTATATCAGTGGCCTGTGGCAGACGGCAATTGATACAAACGACCGGTGTCACGTCTAAATATAATATTAGGAATCACGGCGGCGCGAGCCAGGATATGCTAGTTGTGGCATTAAGGTGCCGAGCTAACTCCCCTATTTACTTATTTACAAAGCTATTACGTGATTAATTTAATGCTCTAAGATGATAGTCACATTCCACAGCCGCGTGCGTTCAAGTACAGATTTTCAAAAACGTCTTTGAACTAGTGGGGACTACTCAGGTATAGTATAAAAGGGCTTTAATTTTTCGACGTCATTTTTCGCGTATCGTATTCCTCTTAAGTATACTCTTCCAAACCAGCTTAACAAATGAGATTTTAAAGCCATTACTCAAGAGACTATAAATAGCTTTATCTATTGTGCTCAATTATATTAAGTAGTAAATTTCAAGGGTCCTGTTTCGGAATGAGATTATATGATTTACGAATGGGGTCAGAAGGCCGGTCTGTCGAGTCTGACTTTCCGTAGAGTCGTTGGTAGGACGATTGTAGTCGTATCGTGAGGTCTGTAGAGTAAAATATTAATTATTTGCTATTCATTAAAATATCGTATACATATCGTACGGTAAACGTATCGATTTCTTACAGTCTTTAGTCAGTGGGACGATTGTGGTCGTGTTGTTAAGTCTGTAGAGGCGTATCGTGATTTTACATTAAATACATGTTGTAAGATATCGTACGATACTCGCATCGGTTTGTCGGACGTCGTCAGGCGTCGCACTAGTGTCGGGCACGCGTTCGGCACACGACAGCCGAGCCACTCTGCTTGAGAGGCTGTTTCCTCTTATTACCGCACGTTCCAACTAAATCACAACCTATTTTACTGATGTAAGGCGTTAGGCGTTAGATCTTTTGCTCTTTTGTAAGTTTTTTAGGCACACATACTACAACACTAATTCTACTCATACTGGTCTCTCGTAAGTTAAAATACCTAATTTTAGCACAGATGTTCATATTTAAGGTTCTGAGCCTTTAAATGTTAGCTCTACATTCTTAAACTTATCTGCACATCTAAGTTATTTTTGAGCGAGTTTATTAATAAAATATGCTACTGTTTTTATTAATATACATTCTCGTATCGTTATCGATGTAGTTAGAGATGGATTACATTACTGTCCGCGTCATAATATTATCCTATTTGTAATCTACTGGATACCGAGAAACTGCATATCTGCCGCGTTAGCGACTCGATCTTATCAGTATGAGATACTAACTACATTTATAAGTTAAATATTCATATTTGTACCACTTCAAGTCGAGGCAGTAAAGAAATTAATTAAAATATATCCCTACAACGATTATATTTAATTAACGAGTAGGCGAGACTCGTGTTTTCACACTAGGTGTGAGGAAAATGCAATATTTTACTAACGGTGCTTACAATTTATAAACATACTCTATCGAACATATATTTTTCGAAATTTTAACTTATATCGACGCCCCCATCGAATAATCAGACAATGTGCTATTGTGGGGTTTTTGCTGTTATGCGATTTTGGGCATCTAGAAGTCAAAATACATCATGTGAATTTTTTTTCAGAATTTTTCTGTGGATATTTACTTAAATATGAAAAAATATGTGTTTATTCTATAACAATACTTAAAATTGTATTTTACACCAAAAACTGGGCAATAGGCTATTGCGAAAAAATATGTCAAAACGAATTGACGATAAACAACTATTGCATGACTATTAGGGTATATAAATTGCTGCCTACTGCACACTTCCACTCCTGCGCATCTCACTTTCACACTCATTCCACTCAGGTAGCCGCTGATCACCCGCATCAGGTTCCCCAGACACCTAACTTCAGCTAACCGAACCTTTACAGCTGGCCACCAAGCATTGTCGAAGGCCCCCTCTATGTCCAGCGATACCATAACAGAAATTTTCTCCTCCTCTCTCTTCTCTCTGATGTGGTTCAATAACCTATAGAGGGCGTCTTCGGTGCACCTTTGGGGCATAAAGGCATATTGTTTGGGTTTTATTTTGGACAACTTGTAGAATCTGTGTCGGACGACCATCATGTCGCAGTGATCATCTCAGTCCACTCACCTCCAGCCTCCAGTCTCAGACCAGCATCAGATCAGTCATTGCAGAGGACCCAAGAGTCAGGAATTGTCAGACTTTCTTCATAAAAAAAAAATAAGAATGTCTGACTGTCCCTGGCTAGCTTTTTTGGATGTCTTAAGTCGTCATAGACGTAAGAACGACCAGCGGTCGTTTTGGAAGACATCAAGTGGTAAAGTCCTTTCTAATATTCGTTAAATTATGTACATTGCTCATATTTTTATTTTATACTTTACGGCTATTGTAGAAATCCGTCTTCTTCAGTTTTCAGGATATATAATCATAATCTGTTTCGATTTTTGTAATCGACATGCGGGTTTTCTTACAAACAAGGATGTATGGGCAATACTTGCTACAAAATAAACTAATTGTGACCGGTAAGCAGTGAGATCTGTTACAAATTAACGAGAACGTATTTAGATATCTTCTTCTTTCGCAAATACTCCTAAGAAGTGCTTAAAACTGTCACGACAGCACTTGTTATAGTTTCACGCCTGCAAGCAGCTGTCAGACGGTCAAACATTATTCGTGGAAGTTGTCCTGCAGGTCCTAATGGGACGGAAAGTCAGTATTTAATTAGGAATGCGATTGCTAGCTACTATAAGATGTGCTGTTATAGTGTGTTGTGTGAATATTGTATTGTATTGTAACTTGAGAAGTTTTTAACATAGTTTTGATCCTGATTACATTGAACTGTATTACGATGTAGACATAAGTCGACGATTAAAGCACCGTCATATATGAAAGGCCTATGATGCTCTCGGAAGACTGTCTAAAGCAATTTCCTGCCATTATCATTCATTTTATTAGAACATAATATGATATTGATTATTGTGACACCAGCTCTGGTACTCCGGTGGCGATGAGGGTTATGATTAACATTTTAAGTAACTGCAATAATTATAAGTACTATTAAAACGATAGACCCAGTCTCCAGAGTGTATTTTTTTAACCAAGAGCTGTTTCGATTGCAAGAATGTCATTTATGTCATCAAATAATGAATGTATTAAAACAAAAATACATATTATTTTTATTTTCCTATAGTAGAAAATCATTGGAATAAACGACAATGACTATAATTATAAAGTGTACAATATTTTTTAATCACCGAATAGTAAAGTAATAGGTGTGTACCAATATTCTTATCCCAAACAATTTCCCCGAATAATATTGCAATGAGATATTATATGTGCATTTTATTCAAGTCGAAACGCAAAATTACCCGAATAATCGTGCAACAGACAATAATGATCTGAGCTTGACCTACTCCAGAACGATAAGTTGCGTTTTGCTTTATTTAAAAAAAAAAACCTTCGTTGGTAATTAAATATTGTTAAGATAGCAAGATAGGCAAAAAATTAGCTTTCATTTGATATATAAAATTCTTTGATGCTTTTTTTATGACGGAGTTATCAACAAAAATCAGTTTTTCGGCTCTCCTGAACATTTTCATTTTTACGATTGTCCGATTATTCGGTGGGGGCGTCGATATGACGTAATGGGCATTGTCTAAAAAAAATCACATGTACTTTTTATATTTTTTTTCGTTAAAATAGGGTATTTTAAGAATATAAATTAATTTTGAAATTCGTTGGCTAGTTTTTTCTCAATAAATTTTTAAAGTTTCGCTCTGACGTCATCATCGGCCGCAATTGACCTCTGCAGTATGTTTTAAATTTCCTTTCAATCTTATTTATAATGGCTGGCTCGTCAAATGCAAGTTCTCATTATATGAAAGCTGATACGAGAAGCTTACCAAAAGTTCGAAACGTAATGTTGGTCGAATTTATTGCTAATTTAACGCCATTGAAGGTCAAACAAAGGTTAAACATATTTGTTCAAAAATATAAGAAACTAATGGGTATTTTTTTCGTTTATATACAGAAAAACGATCACTGACCTTATTCCTCGAAATGTTTTTGTAATGGGCAAAATTAAAAAAAAAATGGACAATCCCCATTACTAGATGACGCCCGCAACTCCGTTGCGCCAAAACTCGTTTATCGCGCGGGAACCGTACATTTTTCCGGAACAAAAAGTATCCTATGTCCTTTCCCGGGACTCAAAGTATCTCCATGCCCAGCAAAATCGGTTCAGCGGCTTGTGCGTGAAGAGGTAACAGACAGACAGACAGACAGACACACTTTCGCATTTATAATATTAGTATGGATATAATTTTTTTTTGTTAAATAAAGGGGCAAACGAGCAAACGGGTCACCTGATGGTAAGCAACTACCGTCGCCCACAGACTCGCAACATCAGAAGAGCTGCAGGTGCGTTGCCGGCCTATTACATATAATATAAGTTAAAATTTCGAGGAACAGAACTTGTGTCTTGTAAGTTCATTAAAATTTTAACGAATGTCAAACACGTTTAACGTTTAAAATCCGTTGCCGCACTCCTAAAAAATTCGTAGTTGTTTTGCAAACTAAAATTATCAACATTGATTCGTTACTAATATTATTCCAAACACCATTGAAATTTGAAGATTAAAAATGGTGATGTGACGCGCACCCTACAAGGTGCGGCCATTACTGCTCATCACACATCATCACATAACTTCATTACTACAATTGAATAAACTGTGATAGCGCTGCATGTTGATTGCTCGAGTTTCCTCCCGACTATCACAGATATGGTGAATTTCTAATTGGATAAACGTGTCGTTTCCTATTTAGAGGCGACGCCGGGTAACGATTCCATTTAACGATGACCTCCGACCGTCCGATCCGGTCTGGGACGCGGAGGAAAAAAGTTCGGCTCGAACTCTCGCAGGGGTCAACTTACAGTGGTCGCGGTGCGGGCACGCGCGCTGTCATTCAATATAATGGTCCTGTAAACGACTTCGAATATTCTTTTAATGAATGATTCGATCTATAATTCGAATAAAATTTTAATAATGTGGCCGCTTCACACTTATGCATAATTTATGTGTTGATATTGCGATAATAAACTTAAATGATCAATGAAATTTCGTTGTAAAGAAAAATAGTTTTAAATTCATGTGTCTTCATAATAATTAATATACTAAAAAATATTGTTCCCAACTATCTGAAAAAGGTTAAGGTAATTTAAAATCTCAGAATTAAAAAGTTTGTCTGTGAAAGTTCCAACAAATAAGAAACATTTCCCAATCGCAGTGGTCATTGCACCCTATAAAAGCTCGCGTTAATCAATGACGGTATGGGAAATTAATTGATTTTTTGATTCAATTAGTAAAGTATATTTCAATTTTAAAAGCCACTGAGAAATGTGAATGTTTGTGTAATAAATCAAGCGGCGATGGGTGATGATAGAGCCGCGCACCGGTAGCCACTACCAGCCACATACACAGACACACACACACAATATGAGCCACACAAACACACACACACTCTTGGGCACCTAATGTATGGGCCCCATACTTTTCCCTGAATTTAAATTTTATAGCGCAAGCCCATTTCTTATAGGCTTAACTTTCTGACACAATCATTAAGAAAAAATTGACGAAATCCGACGTTCGATTAAAAGAACAGGGCGCGTTATTGGCTACTTAATTGTATGTTTATTAATTAAAACTTTTGATTCGCGTACGTTTGAAGATATGAAGATTTTCCAATTAATTAGAATATTGGGAGGCGTGCTCGACGTGTGAGTTGCTACTAACTTCGATTTGTTATGAAATTTATTGGCAATCATTTTTTCATAATGAAGACATTTGATTCAAGCTTGTTGTGGGATCACAAGACATTACTTCTTCTAATAGCTTTGTCCACACTGTGCCTTTTTCTGTTCGTCAAGGGCATGCGTTATGGGCTATGGCGCAGTCAACAGCGAACGTGAGGCATGCCCGCGACGCATGCCCTCTGACCGTATACAAAACTTCAAAAATGACAATATTGCGTTGCGTTCCTTGACGCATTCAATTATTGAATGCGCCAATATGAAAGTTGATGACGAACATTTAAGATGAAAGTGCACAGTGTGGACATATTAGCTAATGACTGCTTGAGCTAAGCTGCATAGTTTTTTTAATTTCTCTTACACAATATACTCGGTTAATATTTCCGTATTAGACTTTACGTAGGTAACTAGTGTGCTCCTCTTTAAGCAACTTTTTATGGCGCCAACTTTTCTACGAACTAAAAACGACACAAACTTTCCTGAGGCGCCTCAGCGCTGCAGCCTGCAACTCCTTTTCTATTTATGTTAGGTATAGCAGATTTTTTATGAAGGAAATTAGCTGCCATTTAAAGGTTGCTTATATTTATGTAGGCAAAGTTTCGGAGCGGAACGAGAACCTATATTTATCTAGTATCTTAATTGCGTGTAAAATGCTTAAGAAGTTTATGATGATTTGTTATTATTAGAAGCGACTATTTTCGGAAGTACTTTAAGATTTTGTAAATATAATATATTTCAAAATTAATAATAACCTCTTATTTGTAAGTTCAGTAGGTCATCTGCTAAACGTGTTTGGTATTACCCACCACTTATCGACATCTTCTACTGTGTGATCGTTCTCACTAGAGACCACTCAGAGCTATTAAACGTGATCCTTAAGTCAACAACATAAGAATCATTAGCGGTGACTCCGAGGTAGAATAGCTCTGAATGGACTGTAATTAAAGCAACAAAATCGGTAATTCCGCTTCTAGGGCCGTTACTTTTCATTATCGAGGGATCGCTCGTTAGTATATGAATACCCGGCCTAACTAAAAAGAGCGTGTGCATTTTTAATTAAGGGCTATTATACGAAAACAATTGAATGCAGTTATTTTGAAGCTGGTTTTTATTTGGTCTAAAATCTACTAAGAGAATTATATGATTTTCTTATGGAAATATGTTATTACTAATGCTATGTTTATTTTAAATTTACACAGGAAAGAAACGATACGAGATGTGACGCTACAAATTGCAATTGCAATTTGCGATAGAAATTCAGCATTATTATTTTGTATTCATTTTAATTAATACTTAATACAAATCATCAGAAGTTCAGCACCATATTTGGTTGCTTTGAGAAATGCGCTTAAGAAAGGACTAAAAGCGATAGACGAGAAAAAGAACGAGATGCAGAGACGCATTAAATCTTAGTGCCCGTTTAAGAATAAAGCTAGATTAAAAGAGTTGTGCTTTATTTTAATTTGAGTTGACCCTGTCACTAACAATACATACGAACCTATTTTTATTATTATTAGCAGTTCAGTATCAGCATTCAGCACTATACTTGGTTGCTTTGCGAATTGCGCTTAAGAACGAACTATACTCGCTTAGTCGAGAAAAAGAACAAGACGCAGAGAATTAAATCTTAGTGCCAGTTTAAGAATAAAGCTAGATTAATTGTGGACAAGTACGGCTTAAGCCGCGTGTGTCGCGGCGGTCGGAATCAGACCACCGCCGGTGTCTTACTCGCACGATTTATTGTTATAAAAATAATGTATCATTGGCGGTGCGCACAATGCCCGTAACAAGCATTAACGGACCTACACACTCGTGGTAAGGCTTGTTTACACTGCTCCTAAGATATACATTTTTAAGGGTCTCAAACTCAAACTCAAAAATTTTTAGTCAGAATATTTTTTTTTCAAATGTTTTCTGAACGTTGGTAGTTGGTACTACTGGTGCCTACCACCGGTTCGGCTCTCTTTCGTTCTTGACCTTACTTCTAATGGAGGTGTAAATCTGTCGCTCATTTTACTAATATTTCAAACTGATAAGCTATTAGTGACTCAAAGATAACTTTTGGGTACTTTTTCTCATTTGCAATGCCTTTCAAACCTCCGACCCGGGGTCCTTAATTTTATTTATAAGCTAAGTGTTAACACTTGTTGAAATAGATAATATTATTACTATAGAATTATAGCTCTAGTATTAGACCGCTAAAATATTTCTAACATAATATTAAGATCGTAGCCATGGTCTACTCTAAGGCAACAGAAATTGTATAAATGACCCGAGTAGCCAACTAAAGTGCATTTACACTCGTACATCTAGTTCCGATGGCATTACCTGGAGCACTTTTATATTATAGCTTATAGATGTAAAGAAGGCTTATACATTACATGTGTAGAGTGTAAACACGAGTAAACCCCGTTGATCGATGGTCTAACTCAGCAGTTTCCGAGTGTAAGCTCGGTTGCGATACAATCACTGCATTTACAATATTACTTTTGTGACAACCGAATACGAGCGTATTATATCAATCATTTTATCTCTGTACCGTCATTCTGCTATATTATTCCCGCAACTCCATTGCGCCAAAATTTGTTGATCACGCGGGAACCGTACGTATTCTAAGTGGTAGAGCCATGCTTTGGCACGAATGGGCCGGCTCGACCGGAGAAATACCACGGGCTCACAGAAAACCGACGTGAAACAGCGCTTGCGCTGTGTTTCGCCGAGTGAGTGAGTTTACCGGAGGCCCAATCCCCTACCCTAATCCCTTCCCTTCCTTACACCCCCCCCCCTTCTTAAAAGGCCGGCAACGCACCTGCAGCTCTTCTGATGTTGCGAGTGTCCAATGTCCATGGGCGACGGAAGTTGCTTTCCATCAGGTGACCCGTTTGCTCATTTGCCCCCTTTATTTCATTAAAAAAATTAAAACTATCCTATGTCCATTTTGGGACTCAAAATATCTTCATGCCAAATTTCAGCAAAATCGGTCCAGTGGTTTAAGCGTGAAGAGGTAATAGACAGACAGACACACTTTCGCATTTATTATATTAAGTATGGATTTATACTGCGTTTATTATTTCTATTTAATTTTTCTGAAACACAAGTGAAAACAAAATGGATTGGATCGAACAAGGACCGAAGCTATATCAATCATCAATGTTGAATTAAATTAGCAGAATACAAGACGTTCGTCGTACATGTACTCATTCAAATCTATATTGTGCAGAATGCAGCTCCAACATAAGTTTTGTATTGATAGATTGAAGTTGGCGCAGTTGTTGCTGCCTCAAAAAACAACATTTTCCTTCAAATGCCTCAAACACTTTCTCATCACATTTTGTCATAATTTGTTCATTGTATAAGCTGGAAAACGCAGAGATGCGTAGACAAACATACACGCTTTCGAATTGAAAATATTAGCATGAATTATTATGAAATATCTTTTGGATTATATAATTTTTTATGTTCCTATTTGGTACCTGAAATATTAATTAATACTGACATATTTTAAACTAACAAACGATACTATTGCTTCCACTACTCTTACAATAATTTACAAGTAAGTAGTAACCAAAAGAAATATTTCACGCCGTTATATTTGTTTCTGCACATTATATTATTGGCGTAAACAATTTAATATTCATGTACAACTGCTTTATTGCTTCTAATCTATATTGCTTTCGTGTTACAGATCTTGATTCGAATTGCAATTAAATTCTATTAACTGTTTCCTAGCAAGTTGCTATTAAAAGACAGCCGGGGGACATGAAATTTCTCTTTTCTTACGGAGCTAGAATTAACTTTATGTTTAATACACCATCTTACCTTATATATAAAATTCTCGTGTCACAATGTTAGTAACCGTAGGTACTCCTTCGAAACGGCTTTACTGATTTTTACCAAATTTTATATGCATATTCAGTAGGTCTGAGAACTGACGGCGACCATTGTTTGTGCGACGGGATAGCCGCGATGGACGTTGCCACGGTGCCGTACTTATTTAATCACTTCAATAAAATAATAATATGGGCGAAATACTTTTTATGGCAAAGCAACGTTTGCCGGGACAGCTAGTTATCATTAAATCGCTATTTTATTATAAAAATAAATCGTGGTCCATGTTCCATTAAAATTCATCCATTCATTTACTTAATATTTTTTTTTCATGAGACACTTTTCATTACAAAGACTTTTTCTCTTAAGTACAAATTTAAAAAGTTTTACAAAAACAAAGTCTTTGTAAGACTTTTTCTCTCTCGTTATTCGTGACTTTATATACCAAAAAATTGATTCATAGGTAGATGGCGTATTCATATCTTTTGGTCAAGTCATGAAAAACTCAATGTTATCTAGTAGTTATATCTGGCCGGATTTGGCAGAACGCGACCAAAATAACGTAGGTCAGCTATCCACCTATGCCTCAATTTCTCTGATATACACCTAGTACCTACCTGCTCTTCATTAGTTGTTTCTAAAATCTTTAAAAGTATTTTATATAAAATATGAAATTACTCCTAATAGAGAATATTATGCAAAGGTAGGATCAGAAGGCACAGGTCATATCAGAATCACGTCAAACAAAACTTTTTGTTCACTGTCTTTGCTTTATACGTGGGAGAGCCATGCTTCGGCACGAATGGGCCGGCTCGACCGGAGAAATACCACGTTCTCACAGAAACCCGGCGTGAAGCAGCGCTTGCGCTATGTTTCGCTGAGTGAGTGAGTTTACCGGAGGCCCAATTCCCTTTCCTATCCTCCCCTATTCCTTTCCCTTCTCATCCCTACCCTCCCCTATTACCCTATTCCCTCTTAAAAGGCCGGCAACGCACCTGCAGCTCTTCTGATGCTGCGAGTGTCCATGGGCGACGGAAGTTGCTTTCCATCAGGTGACCCGTTTGCTCGTTTGCCCCCTTCTTTCATAAAAAAAAAAAGAAAAAAAAATGCAGCCGTCTCTGTGGAAATATTACAGTAGGTAATATATCATATTCCCACATCTTTTCATAACTTTTAGTGGATCACTTTTCCTTGATATATTGGCATATAAAGTGCGAAGTGTTACGAGTTGGCTCGCAGGTGTCGTAATTTATAGCGCGTTACAAAACATCTAGATCAGAACACGACCGGGGACGGGTAATTATATGAGATGATTGATCTTTGATAGCCGGTTGGCTGCTGGGCTAGGGACATTCACGTTAAGCTGACCGTATACGCACGTTTTCCTTATTCGAATTCCGAAACAGTTTTCCGTATTCGGAAATCCGAATGCATGGAAGAAAATAAATTAACTGACGCATACGTTAGCTTTTTTTCGAAAGGGACGAATTGCGTACACATATGTTTCGAGTGCAAGCCAGACGTTTGTGCTTGTCTCACGTAATTTCAATTTAATTTCTGTTAAAATAATAAAAAAAAATCTTCTGCATATAAAATGCTTTTTGCGGCCGTCAGAAGTGAAGACGAAACGCCAGGACCAGAGACTAGGCCGCTAGGTAGAAGGGGGGGGGGAAGGCAAATGATATTATTACTTCCGTAATTACGGCGCGGTCGAAAGAGAAATATCCCGCTATAGAAAATATAAATATCTACATTTCCTCGTTTCCTTTGCCGCGCCGACTATATCTGATTTCCCTCGGTCTTACGAATTTTCGAATAGATCAAGCGTCCTGACGCGATAAGTGCACAACGACGCTGAAGAGCTTTTCGCTTCAAAAAATCTACCTAAGCTTAGCTACTCGTAGTTCTAAAATCCTCAGGCACATTTTCAAATTAATACTTACACTATATTAAATGAGTTATGTTTTGCAAAGCATCTAAACAATTAATTATGTAAGTAAGAGTTTCAAAGGCCGTAGATTAAGGCAATAAAATAAATATGTACATGACCAGTATTGTACCTTGCAGTTGATGGTATAGAGAAATAAGGGCCCTACCACACGACGTTTTTACGCTTGTGTGTATCGATACAAACGCAAGTTGAACGCTCAGCAAACGGAAGGAAGCTGACACGTTTTAAACTTTATATATGCTAAAACACGATAAAACCACGCAGAAGACGAGGGCATCAGAAACGCGCGTCGTCAGTGCGCAAAAAAATACGTCGTGTGGAAAGGCCCTAAATCAGCGTGTGTATGAATTGATAGCGATTATTACCGGTGCGGTGGGGCCATATGGGGCCATTCGCCGAGGTGGCACGACTATAAAACTTTATGCCCATAATAATAGTCTAGTTAATAACCACTAAGTATTCGATATGTTTATTAATAACATCTTATGCGCCATAATAGGGATGAAGCTATAGCGTCTCTGCGTTGTAAATATTGTGTTAGGGATAGGTACGACATCTTCAGATAAGTATTAAATAGTATTATACAAAATTCGTTTACAATATCAATGAAAGTTTTAAAATATGTATAAAGTAGAAACAATAATGCATTATATATACAGGGTTTTTTTTTAAAATGAAATAAGGGGCAAACGGGTCACCTGATGGAAAGCAACTTCCGTCGCCCATGGACACTTGCAGCATCTGAAGAGCTGCAGGTGCGTTGCCGGCCTTTTAAGAGGGTACGGAAGAAAATAGGGGAGGGTAGGGAAAGGAATAGGGTAGGGGATTGGGCCTCCGGTAAACTCACTCACTCGGCGAAACACAGCTCAAGCGCTGTTTCACGCCGGTTTTCTGTGAGAACGTGGTATTTCTCAGGTCGAGCCGGCCCATTCGTGCCGAAGCATGGCTCTCTGACGTCTAAAATATACTGATCCTAATAATTATCTTGATAGATCAAAGGAAACATGTTTCGAAACACTTAATACAATAAATATAATACTGCGTCACGTATCAGGTAAAATTTGAAAACGAAGTAAGTTTGTTCATAACTAGATTTTCCAGGAAATCAGAAAACCAAATAGCTTCTAATATCAAGTCTTCGTGTAACTGCATGTGTACATTCTGAGATATTGTTTCTTAAAACTATATTATTATTTTTAGTAATATTCCGCGAAATATTGCTAAAAATAATAATATACTAAATTTTAAGCTATGGATTTCCGCAAAGTTACGCCTGATACTATTAACTAATTGATTATTAAGCAAATTGCTTAGTTTAGTCGGGTTATGTTGGAAGTCGGGACCAGCCGGCAAATAATTTTTGACATTGATTTGACGTGAATCGTGATGCGGAAAAAGAGTGTGGTCTGCAATCTGCATGTGGTCTGCCATCTACCTACGATTAGTTTAGTGGGTATCAAGTATTGCAACTTACAGAAGTTTAAAATAATTTTGCAGACTTTTGTAGAGCTTTCAGGCTTCTGGAGAACATTCTTCATTCGAAAGCGCTCTATGAAAATATGAGTAAAACCGGTATCTAAGGGTCTGTTCATACCAAAACATGGCAAAACAGCTCGGCAAAAAAAAATGTCAAGAGTCACCAAGTCGCACCCAGTTTTGTCACGTATCCGTATGACTTGACCCTAAGCGTACTCAAGCAGCTGCACCTAAGTCCTAATCACAATTTGATCAGCAATGATAAATAGTTGTGGACATTGTGAGCGAATCATGACGGAACCATCATAACGATGTACAGAATCATGTCAAGGATTTGGACTAGCCCTCATAGTTGAGAAAAACATGGAGAAGTTAGATCATCTGAGTTACGTCATTGATGGCTATTATTGCTTTATTTGAAGATTTAATATTTTGATAGTTTTGGTCATAACTCATACATACTTGACAATTAAGTTGTTAATTTATGAAAGTCCTCCGAATGCTCGCAGTGTTTTTCGTTATAAAAGTCCTGCGAGTCCTGCCGCCGATGACTGATTGGATTTTCAAGTCAACTGATAACCTATTGTTTTTCGTAACGTATACTTATCAGTTAACTGCTTTCTAAGGGACCAGATCATTTGCGAACTTGAAAACGAACAAATGAAGTAGCCGCTCTTAAATTGAATCAATTGTGAACTAAAATGTATGTGAAATTGACGACAATCATGCGTTTAAGTCGTATTTTGTAAGATTTAACATAAACCTTTAAAAGTATGCGTGTTTGCTAAAGGTTCTGGCATTGCGTCAGAAAACCTAAAATTTACGACTCATAATTTAGATTATGTATTGTCAATAACGTTTTGTTTACTTAAAAATTTTGTTTAAAAATTAACAACCAATAAATAATACGCGCTCACAAAGCCGGGGTTCAGGCGCTAACCAGGGTCAATATTTTACATCATAATAATGTAAACAGAATTATTGACAGGAGAATACAGGGCCCAGCGGAAGACGAGAATAATGCGTATAATATCTTAGAATTTTTCGTAACATTATTAATATTTTGATATGTAAAATCGATATAAAAATACGATAATCGTTAGGAATGCGTACGTCATTTACACTTTGTGTCAGCTTTATCTAAGCCTTTATTTTATATCGTAAATATTAATGAGAAGCGACACAATGTATCGTGAGCAGCCATTTTACAATATGCCGTTATGTAATGACCAGTGTATAATGGAATTGAAATAAAAAATGTTTTCTTTATATCTGTCGGCCATTGTTGTTGGCGACAGTGGCCACACGCGCGCTACTTCATGCTAGTGCTGGCTTGAAGACTCTTTATATATTACGAGCTTTATCGTTTCATACAGTAATTACAAGGTTACTTGCTAACCTGAGCTCCCTGGTAGTATTTTGCCGATTTTGGTACATTAACTTGACTGGTGACTGATATAATGTGGAGTGTGAACCGTACGTTTCGCCAGCGCGACTTAGAATTCCTTGACAAATAAAAGGACTACTTAAGTAGAGTTACTTAAAAGATAATGCAATTATAAGTGATGGCTGCCGCGTTGGTCGTAACTTTGCATTTAAATTTATTGCAATATCGTCACACGTAAGTTTGATCCGACACGACCACACGTGGCTGTAACTACTACGCATTGTTCACTCTCAAATTTGTTTTGTTTGATAAGAGCTACTCGAGCGCACCTACTAAAAGTATGAATCGTATCATTTGTTTCCTTTTGTGCTACACCTTCGCTTTGTAAAAATACTCGAATAACCCGACATTGAATATGCATTTATCATTTATTTATCGTGGTATTGTGTTGCGTTCAAATATTGTGTCTGTACGGCGTTAATCAGTGAAATAGGTCGATCGTAGTCTACCTTACTGGACAGAACTCATTCGTTCTTATTGTTCAAACAGGTTTGGAGTTGTGTCTAATAGTTTTCCCTTGCTGTAGTATCAGATAATACTACCTTACTTTTAAATATATTTATTATCTACATAAGTACTTGTAAACTGCTTACAACAATTAGTATTTTAGCACAGCTCTATATATTTTTTTACATGAATTTCTGCGATATCTAAGCAGTACAAGAATAATGCCCATTACAAACCATTTTCTGGTCGCATGACGCAAGCCTCTAATACAATAAATGCTAGCCATCATTACGGTTATCAAGCAGTTGGTATCGATTAGACCTCCTAACGACATGTACAATGGGTGATCTACTATGTCTTACATTTGTCATTCTATCTAAGTGTATGTTTGTTTTAGATCGGTTTACTGCTATAATTGATGTTGCAGAGAGCTTGATTAGCTGTTTGAGATCGAGAAACTTAGGCCCACTTACTATATATACTATTATAATTTAGAGTTCTGCATTAAATATTATGTATTTTCCTCTTATTTATGAACAACCAAGCATCTAAACACAGGGTAACTTAAACTTAGATTGCCGCAAGTGTCATTAATACCATTTATTTAAATTTTCTCCGGTACATCGCAAGTTCAATATCACGATCGCCTACAAATAACAATATCGAATACAGTCGGCACCAGTCGTGGACGTTGCAAAATAGAGTCGGCAACAGAACAATTAATAACGATTAATCGGCAGACCTCGTTCACGACGTCGCGTCGGTCGGACTAATACGGCTCGCGCGGCATCACGACTCGCCATTACCCAATAAAATTAATTTCATTTGTACATCGATTATTGAAAACAGTCGATTAATCGATTATTGAAAATAGCCGGATAGTTTTGGTGGTCGTGATGGATCAGCGGCGGACCCCCCGCGAGCGACGCCGCACGCTCCCTTCGCGAACACGACTGGCGGCGCGCTCGGTAGGCTGCAGGGCTGACACCTATGACATACTCGAGCACGAATAGGCTGACAACCATGCCATATACTTTGGCATGAAAGAGCTGAAAATCGGGTAAATACCTTACACAGTAGATCGGCATGAAGTTACGCTAGCGTTGTGTTCAACTAAGTGAAAAGATTAAGGGTTTTATGAAAAGGAAACGCACTTGTCTAATGTAGAGTTTTAGAGGTGTCTATATCGCTTACTTAAGTGTTCTCTTTTCCTGGTTTATTAGAAACAAAGATGTTGGAAAATTGTGTTGTTGACAGCCCTGGCTCACAGTCGGTCGCCGCTACACAGTAGGCTCTTAATGTTTTAACTTACCCATCATATTGTAACGACCACAACGAGCTATCGGAGAGCTGAAGACGAGCAAATAATAAACCATAAAATATTTATTACAAGACATTACCAGTCGGAGATAGTAGAGTTTGTTTATACCCTTGTAGAGACGCTAGCGTTAATAACTTTAAGCTTTATAACTTTATTTATTTATTAGTAAGAATCGATTCAAGACATGAATACTTCGACCACGTTTCAATAGAGTATGCTGTGACAAAAAATCTTCAAAACAACTTTCTATGTTTCAGGTTGTAACTGACAGCAATCTTGCTAGTGATACGAGACAATACAAGGTACGTGTTTTATGATTCTAAACTATATCAAGTCATATCCTATATCTAATTCTCTATCTATCGTTTTTCATGACAATGAAACAAAAGGTATACTATTTTACCATAGAATAAGCAGTAACCTACATTGATGCAAAGATAACTTAGACCTTATTACAACTAACTCTGTACTCGTAATAAATTAATATAACAATAGTGGGTAGGTTATCACACTAATAGGGCAAAATTTCACATTTAAGAATACATATTGCTTTCGTATACAATAGACCGATTTGTTTTAACACCAAAGTACAGTTATAGTAGAATATAATAAATTGCGTCAAATTATTGTTTAGCAATATCAGAAGTAGACCAAGTACAGAATGTCGATTCATCATGGCAGGTACTGTCTTGACAGCACTAGAAACAAATGAACGTTGAATACCATTCAAAAGAAGTGAGTTATGGTCATTATAATGACCATACCTCACTTCTCTTAAGCTTAACCGCAAATCTGTGTGTTATATATAACACACAGATTTGCGGTATAAAGCTTAAGAGTACGATCAATGTAATAATGTGTAAAATGATATGTATAGAGGCTCCTACATTGACAAAGGAATTATTGTTTTATATGTTAGAACTTAGAAGATGTTTCCAATTACAATAGAGCTTCAAATGTAACAACAAGAGCAGCCTTACACATATTTAGTTAAAAAGTTAAGATAATTTTACTCTAGAGTTCAAAAGTAAAGGCTTGATTAAAGCAACTTCTTAAAAAGTTTATTCCTTCTAAGCTGGTGAAGATAAGACAAATTCAGAGAAATATCAAAATACAGCCACCTCCATCCGTTGCGTAAAGCTGCGGCATTCGCGCTGTCAGCGGTCTTCGTAATGGCCGTGTAAGCCATCCATAACGAATTTCTTATTCATCGATACACGGGTACAAATGAGCCCTCAGCGGTGTATTTATTGGAGATATCGGCTACTATTCTGTATCTCTATATGATATACCGACCAGACACTATGTTATTAGTATTCAAACATTTTTAATTCTGTCTAGCAATTTTGAGATGAGATTTAGTAGAGTCGAGTTAGGTGTATATTATGTTACTGTTGAAACTCAAAAACGGTAAGCATGAACATACTCTTATTTATTATTGTTAAGTCTTAGGATTTACCATAGTTCGAGCTTTTCAGTAACATATACTTATATTATACAATGATTTGTCATTTGACAATGAATGCCTGTTGGCTCTTACAAACTGTATCAATTTTACACTGGCACTATGGACTATGGTGCCCTGTCTGACTTTCAACGTTATTCGAAGTAAACTCTCTCAAAATAATCCATCCAGCTAAGATGGCCGCCACGCGACAAACTTGACCCGTACGATATATCGTCAGTAATTTACATACAAAAGTAGATGTGATCGGATTTCATGGTATAGGCTTTCTATTGAATATTCCATTTGTTAAAACGACGCGGGTTAATGAACCGACCACTATCTCTAGATTACGGTTGATTGGACAAAAAAACGCACGTGCCTAATCTATTAGTAAAAAATAAAAGATTGAGCTTCGTTCGAACTTAATTAACATATTTTTTAACAGTACGAGACGATAGTTTCGTAATTAAAGTATTCTCTAGAAAGAACAAGAGTTTGTTGGCTTCGTTACTTATTGCTTGTCGATAAGAATGTATCTAATTGTTTTCGTATTTAATTTATGATTATTAGATACATAATTTATTGTAGTAGTTAATACGAATATACAAAGAACGGTTATATTATTGTTAAATTACTTCTATATAATAGAATATTTTTACCTTCTAAAAGATATTAATTTATAGCTTTGCTCTATGAATGATGAGAGTAAGCTTGACGGTAATGAACATTCTCTATTATACACCTTTTTTTTTAGATTTGAAACAATAAATTCCATAATGTATTATGACATGACATTATATTCATTCACGCTGCAACTTAATCGCGTAAACTTTGTCTAAAGTTTTCCATTTTAGGGGTCGCGTACACTGTAGTGTTAATTTCGATAAAATAGGTAGATATTCTGATTTGTTGCGTTACGATTTACAAACAGAATAAGCTTTTTCTGTGCTATTAATGAATGACCTTTATTATTCTTCTGTTCCTCAGGCTTCCATACAGGCGTCACAGTGTCGCAGTTGTAACAAAAATTGCGATGTGGGGCAATTGACAGAGAAATTGACGGACCTACATAATTTAGCCGACTTATGTCAAGTCTATGTCAGACGTAATCCTTTGGACGAGCTTGGCATAGCTCAACCAAATTACGCCTAAGGGTCAATTCAGACCGCAATGTGACGCGTAGATGCATTTCAAAATTAGTATGGATTTGACAGATTCGCAAGACGTCTCACACTGACATCTGTCAAATCCATACAAATTTAGGTCGCGTCGCGTCGCGCCTCGCCTCGTCACGTTGCGGTCTGAATTGACCCTAAGGGTTGATTTAAGCCGCAACGCGACGCGTAGATGCATTAAATCTAAATTTATATGGATTTGACAGATTCTCAAGACGTCAAATCCATTCAAATTTATACCTCACCTCGTCGCGTTGCGGTCTGAATTGACCCTTAGTGTGCTATCTGCCTATGAATAATTGTACCTACGACCAATGTATAGCGGTAGTCGGTTTACTACAAGACGTATTGACAGCTGTTTGAGGATGCAGGGTGCAGTGTTAATTGCGGGTAATTGTCGCTGTGCCCGACCTCACTTGACCTCATCAGCTCGCGGATGTGTCCTCAGACTAGTGGCATTCCATTTGTTCACTTTTTTTCCAAATGCAGAGGAATTTAAATATTATTATTATCTTATTCGATAACTATTACAAAATTCCTCGGGAATACTACTTTTAAGGGACATAGAGCAGCATATGACCTTCGACTATCCTCAAATCGCGGAATTCTGTCTGTAGCGGTCATTGACTCCCTGTCTAAAAACTTGTCATTTTCTATATAAACCACGATTGATGTGAACACAGTATGAATTATATAACTTCAAACTCTTAAATAGTTGGAGATTATCATAGTACGAAGAGGTAACCAAGACGTTTTCCGATGAAAATATAATAGTCTGTTTCTTTATGAGAAATTGAGAATTCAATTTTATTCTTAAGTTAACAGTGCAGTGTGAGTAATTTTTACATAGCTCCTAGTCTAGAAATGTCAATGGCCGCTGGTGCCACCTTAAATTGTCCTGACTATAGGTGGGAAAATGATCTCCATTTAGTTGCAGGCCCATGTTGGATGCGAGTAGCAGGAGATCGGCCATCTTGGCGTTCATTGAGAGAGGCCTTCAGCAGTGAACGAATATAGGCTGATTTAAAAGCAGAACGTATTGGTTAGTCCAGAGCGTACTATACTTCCATGCCAAAGATGAAAATCGGATTTCCACGTTTTGCGTGTATAATCAAACACACTCATAAACTTGTGCTTAGAGTCTATCTCTCAATATACGTTATATTGAGAGATAGACTCTACGGAACGCTCTAGCACAGGGGTTTCCAAGCTGTGCGCCGCGGCGCCCTGATGCGCCGTGGAAAGGCAAGAGGGGCGCCGTGAGTCGATTCTCCATCATTATCCGAAACCACAAATATTATAAAATAAAATAAAAATATTAATTAGTAGCTGTTGCCAGCGACTTCATCCGCGTCGGCAAAATGTTATAACAAAGATAATAAAAAAGAGAAGAAAAACACATTTTTAAGGTTCGTTTATAAAAAAAGTGAAATATCCTTTTCGGAAGTTAAAAAGTAGCCTAAGTTATTCCTTACTACATCAGCTATGTGCCTAAAAAAGTCCCGTCAAAATCGCTCCAGACAAAAATTGTAAAAAATATTGTTTTGATGTCTGTACCCTATATACATTCATATGCATTTAGTAAAAAACGGTTCTTTCAATATTACAAACAGACAGTCCAATTTTATTTATATGTATAGATGAAAATCAGGTAGAATGTATGTTACTATTTACCTGCCTAACCTAACTATAATCATGATTTTTTTAATGATTTAATTATAAAAAAAAATATTTATGGACCTTTTTGTAATAGTTGGTGGAGTAGGGCGTCGTGACAAAATATTAACGTGTAACTGCGCCGGCCGCAGGCTGAAAAAGATTGGGAACCCCTGCTCTAACAGGTAAACGCTCTATAACTACTAGACTCTGCAGCCTAAACGGCTTCTTTTATCTTAGTCGTAAGAGTGAGGTACTTCCATCAAAGTTGTAGTTGTTGCAGTTTTTTCAAACGGTTAGTTTATTTTTCTCTTATGACCAAAAGTGGTGAAACACTGAAAAATCGTCCTATAACATTGCTTAACATATTTTCATCATCTAAAAGGAAAATAACAGCTATGGTTATTATCATTGGAGGAACCTCACATGCATGGGCGTACCCAGGTTCTGGGCCAGTTTTTTTATATAAATAATTTCTTTAACCGAGTACTTATACATTGTCTATTTTAAAAGTAATTTTCGAGGGTCTTCGGCAAATCGATTTATTACGTCTTCTGTGAAAGAATTGCTCATATTATCTTTTATATGTTTTCTATAAAAGTACTAGATAAGATACTTAGTAGGGACGTCAACATGATTCAGGGGGGGGGCAGCGCCCCCCCCACCCTGCCCCCCTCGGTACGCCCATGCTCACATGGTACAAATTAAAGCAACACAAGCTTCTGTTTAAATAAATTAATATGATACAACATCATTTTTGTTTCTTTAAATACCAAAGCTACCGAAATCACGATAAAGCTTAGAATTTACGAACCGGAACATCACATAAGTGGAAACATTCTCTTAATTAAAAATAATGTACAATACATTGATCCGAGAATGGCGATTTATAATAATTAATAGAATCAAAGTCGTTTTCCATTTTTAATTTGAATTTATCAGACACCTCGGATTTCTCAACTCGTAATGAACTTACAGATTTCAAGATAGACTATAAACTATTCTTTTAATGATTACAACAAATGTTTTTTATTTGACAAGAGGTCGCGTCGCTGATACAGTTTATATAATTGCTTACACGTTCACAACTATTAACCTTTTGTAGCTACATCAAAATTAATTAAACTCAAATAAGGCAGAAAATGGTTAAAATACGATAGTGGCAGTGGTAGCCTGAACATAATTTAACTTGTTCATCCGATGCTATTTTTTAACGATTTTAGTAGGATGACCTATCGTAAAATTTAATACTATAAGTAATTTACAGCTGAGAGTTACTGGTTAGCCGTAATTTATGCGTTTTACAATATGTTTAGACAGTTAATTACACTAGAATACAAAAGCTGACGCCATTAAAAACTAGTAAGTAGTACTTAGTATTTTATATAAATGTAAAATATAATTTATAGTAGCTTAACGTCCACGTAATCTATAGAGGAACGTCTAAATTATTGCTGATAAAAATATTATACTGACACAAGAGCTATAATATTACTTTAAATTGTATGAAGTCAGACGTCTAAACTCTAAAGAGCGCAGTGGTTCAAAGTCCAGTGGTGTCAGTCAGTGGTTGAGTGAGTAAGTTTACCGGAGGCCCAATCCCCTACCCTATTTCCTTCCCTACCCTCCCCTATTCTCTTCCCTTCCCAACCCTACCCTCCCCTATTCCCTATTAAAACGCCGGCAACGCACCTGCAGCTCTTCTGATGCTGCGAGTGTCTATGGGCGACGGAAGTTGTTTTCCATCAGGTGACCCGTTTGCTCGTTTGCCCCCTTATTTCATGAAAAAAAGTCCTAAAAGATCGATGTCGTTAGCAATCTGGATAAATACCTGATAAGTGATAAGTATAAAAAAACATTCAAGAAAAAGATATTGATATTATCAGATTTTTTAAGTAAAAAAGTGTTGAAAATGTCCAACAATCGATATTCACGTTGGCGAAAAAAGCCTGATATTATTATGCTTTGAATGTAGCCTGCAATACATTATGACATTTATATTATTTATTTTTTACTTAACTTGTAGTATGACATTATATAGAATTAATTTATCGGTGTAGTATGAAATGATTCCGACATGTATGTGATTCTTGTGGACCTGATTAATTTAATAATGATTATACATATGTAATATCTAATTCTTTTTGACATATAATGTAATTAGGTTTTTAATGAAATGAAATGAGTTCAATCTAGTAATATGTTATAAAATGATAAAATATGTTAACGATTTAATCTTTTCAAATAGTTAAATAGCGACGGTTGCATGCTCATTAGAATAATATAAGATTTAAATCAAATGTTTAAAATAAGACAATATTTCCACGCCAGTGAGGCAGAAATTTTGATACTATAACTAATTATAAGAACTATTGTTACAAATTTCTTGGAAATAAATATACTATTCTATTCTATTCTATACCTGTGTGGGCCAAATTGTGTTGTTAATCGAATGATTGTGATGAAGCGGGACAACGATGATGTTGACTATTTCATTAAGTATCAGCGAAGACTATTGACTAGTCTGGGCGTATCCACAGACTATAATTTCAATTCCACTAAAGAATTCCTCGCCAGCGGCGAATCAAAGTTTTTGTGTCCCTAATACTCTCATGACTCTATTTACGAAATAATTACAACGTCGGAAATGATAGTGTTCACGATGTTTTATTAGTTGTTTATGGCTGGAGCTCGGAGGTTATGTATAACGATTTTTTTCAATAAATATTCATGAGAGAGGTATTGCGATACTCACCAGTCATACCATAAGTCAACGTGGCCCGCGCTGCGCCCGCGCCGGCGCCAAGCTTTCATCACCGCGAGCTCTGTTCGCCGCAATAAGCCCGATAGATGAGAGAGTGTCACTGTTTGACGTTTCCACATCGTCCGATCCGATGCATCGGACAGTTTATAGCTGATAGTTATATTATCGGATTCCAATAACAAAATATGTCAGACTGGATACCTAGTTTAGAAAAGCTGTAAGAAAAAGTTCACTTCCCTAACGCATGTCGGCCTTAAATTGTTTTTAATTATTGTTTAATATTATTATATTTGAAAAAAAAAATTAAGTGTTAAAGAAGGCTTTTTATATAAAAGAAAAATTTTTATTCGGTACATAATTTCTGAAAAAAAAATTGTCAGTTTTCTCACTATTTCCAATCATATTCAATCTGTTTCCTTGGCAGACGCTTATAAGATTTTATATGTGCATTGACCCTAAAGTATAAATTCACAGATACGTTACATCTCTAGCGACATGGCGGCACGGTGCGACTTCATATTTTTATTACATTTTATGCTGTCCACACATTGTTTCACTGTACCGTGTCGTAACCGTGAAATTATCGTTCTGTTTGTCTGTTCGCAGCACCGTGATAACGAACCTCTAGTTGTATTGACGTGAAAAAATTTGGAAGCTTAAAAAAACGTATTTTTTACCATTATAACTCTTTATTCAGGGCCACCAAAACATTGTGAGTATTTAAAGGCTTATTCATTAATTAATTTGTTTGTGGTATTTTGGTATCATTTTAGTCAAAAATATCAAAGTGAATGTATACAAAAGTAAGAAATCGAGGTTGGCCTCGATTTATCTTTGGAGATACGAAAATAAAATAATCTTTTTCCTTCTTGGAAGAATACACGGTAGTCGGCATCACAAATTTCCTGGAATAATTATTATATTTTCCCTTTCCTTGTATTGTGTTCATTATATTCTTTGTATGTCACATTTCCACGTGTATATTTTTGCACCTTATTATTAATTAATGCGCACTGTAACAGAGAATTAATTCATTGACTGAGATCACACCTCCCTATTTTGATCAGGTCATGTTCAGCCCAGACATATCACGACTAACATTGACTTACCTTAATTTAAATTAGCATTTCGAGTATTTGACACGAGGCCGAGGGTCTGCCATTTGTCTAACTCTAAGCCTACATACGCTTTTTGTATAAGGTGACGTCGCGTTGAAATGAAAAACCGTGTTGGATATGTTTTAGATTGCTTGTTTTCTATGAGAGGCCGGCTTAGCTTCTCATAGAAAACAAGCAATGGAACAGCAAAAAAAAAATGGAAAGGGCGTAAGCGACAAAAGTTGTTTTTGTGGCGTAATTTAAAAACCATAAATAAATTTCATATAAGCTATGGGCAAATTAAAGTGTATGCTTAAACCAATTTATGTACAAATTTTGGAAGCTTAAATCGCTCTCCTCTGTTGGCATAATAGGAATCCCTTTTTTTACAGAGCTCTTTTTGATTGATTATTCTGTGTTATAAAAGTTAACCAATCGTGTTATTCTATGGGTAATTCAAAGACAAAGACATGATGAATACTGACAATGACCTTTAATTTCTTAGCTTTAGTCATTGCTGAGAAAAATCGATATCGCTGCAGCCAAATTATCAAGGCATCGCCTTAAATGGCACTTTTAAAATTTATATCCTAACATTTATTAAAGACAGTCTCAATCTTAATATAAATCAAACAGTATTTAACTTAAGTACCTACTTCTCTTCTTCTTGATAACAGTGCAATTCCATTATTTTTATTTATTTAAATATTTTAATCATGTCGTACACTTTAACTGAAATAATAAACACAATATTAATATATTATAATACTATCGAGTGGTAACCCTAGCTCACCTGACTGGCACTCGGCACTCGGCACGCGCCAAACTCCCACGCGGGGATAGATATACCCCGACTCATTTTCATCGGAATTCTTGAGCATCAATTTTTATATGCTATTCTTTTTCTATTGAGTAATTAGTTGTATGATCCCTACCCCGGACGTATCATTTTCATCGTAATTCTTAAGACCATCCATTTTTTTATAATATCCAAAATGAATATTTAAGCATGATATACGGTATACCAGAGGTACCAATGATAATTTCATCACAAATCGGCATAAAGCTTGTGTAACTTCACATCTCTAGACTTAATAAAGCTTTTAATAACCGCCATATAAACACCAGTATCTTAAATATAAAAATATATAATTAAATATTTTATGGCTCACTTGTTAGTGGAGAAAATAAATTTAATTACCCCAAGATAACAAGTGTAGATATATGATTTGATAAATTCGGCTGTAAAATAGACTGCCGTATTGCTCACAACATATTCGGAGCATGTTAACATCAATTTTATTTTATCTTACCCTATCGGTATTGATGTTTATGATTGTAAGTATAATTTCGAACTAAATAAGGAGTTTTAATGGGGATTGTCCATTTTTTTTTAATTTTGCTCATTACAAAAACATTTCGAGGAATAAGGTCAGGGATCATTTTTCTGTACATAAAGGAAAAAAATACCCATTAGTTACTTATATTTTTGAACAAATACGTTTAACCTTTGTTTGACCTTCAATGGCGTTAAATTAGCAATAAATTCGACCTACGTTACGTTTCCAACTTTTGGTGAGCTTCTCGTATCAGCTTTCACATAATGAGAACTTGCATTTGACGAACCAGCCATTATAAATAAGATTGAAAGGAAATTTAAAACATATGCAGAGGTCGATTGGCGGCCGATGATGACGTCAGAGCGAAACTTAAAAAATTTATTGAGAAAAAACTAGCCAATGAATTTCAAAATTATTTAATTTATATTCTTAAAATACTCTATTTTAACGAAAAAAAAATATAAAAAGTACATGTGATTTTTTTTGGACAATGCCCATTACGTGGGTATATTTTATTTCATAACATATACTTTACCTTATACTTTATCTTATAATATAACTTCCGAATTAAGGCACAAAACCAAATCTAATTTTAACCGACTTCCGAAAAGATGGAGGTTTTTGGTTTAGATTTTTTACTATTTGAGTTTATTTTGAAAAGCAGATTATACTTTCTTGATCGTTGCTCCAAATTCCTAATAATATAGGTTGGTTGCTAAAATATCCTTTATTTTAAACATATCCATTTTGGAGCCTTTTTATATCTTGATTTTTAAATACTTTACTTTGTTTTATTATATAATATTATAGGATCTTAACAACAAAAAATCACATCTGGAACCTAAATAATATACTCATATTTAGAAGTGCTTTAGTAAAACAGGCACTATACAAATGCGTCGGCATTAGTGACTCTCATCTAATTAAAATACACCTTAAGAGATATTTAATTGAGAAATAAGTAATCGAATTAGAGCTCTACGTACTTAAAGGAGATTTAAATACGTTAATTAAAATTAATATGCTAATTAAGAGTTCTTTAGTAGCGTCTAATGTGCCGGTCATATAAAGTACCGCACTAGATTTTAGTGTGATCCATAAATTGTTAATAATTAATTGAATACAACTTCCCGTTCCAGAATAATTGGAAAAATTCGGTTTTAACACTTCAAGACGTACTTGGCTGATTTTATTTGTTTTAAAGTTGGCGGGATTAATAGTATTTTTAAACTATACTCAATTATTAATTTATCATCATTCTGTTGACGATATTAATAAATATTATGTTCGTATTAGGCAATTTTAACTAAAAATCCAGAATCTTTTATACTTACAACAGATATTCCTTCATTAGTATGCACTATAATTTTCAAAGCAATAAGAGCTTATACAATATGATTGAGAGTTATTTTTCCTCGGAGTTCATATGAGAGTGATCCTTAAACCGTTGACATAAAGGTCTTGTTGGAGGTAGAAAAAGTTTTAATTTACCTGTTACAACTTACAATTCGATCCCGTCGCTTTGTCTTCTCTGTTAATCTGGTCAAGCTGCTTTGATTTACTTGGACTTGTGTTGCCACTTTCTTATTAAACTAGCTTTTATTAAGAAGTATTTTATTAATTAGGTACTTATCATTGTCCCAGCCCGATCGGTTTAAAATTGACAAAGTTTCATCCCCTATCCCTTGGGGGTAGAATTATTGATCAAAATACTTTCTTAGCGGATGCCTACGTCATAACATCTACCTGCATGCCAACGGAACGGAATTAGTTTTGTGAAAAGAAAAGTGAAAACTATTAAAATTGTAAATGTAAAATGGGGATATAAAAGAGGGATCGGTGCAATTTTCCATACCTACTAATATTACAATTACAAATTGATGCGAATGCGAAAGTGTGTCTGTCTGTCTGTTACCTCTTCACGTCCAAACCACTGAACAGATTTTGCTAAAATTTGGTAAGGAGATACTTTGTTTATCGCGCAGGAACCGTACATTTTTTTCGAGATAAAATGACGTATCCTGTGTACTTTTCCGGGACTCAAAGTATCTGCATACTAAATTTCATTAAAATCGGTTCAGGTCTATTCAGTGTCTAGATATAACGAACCCTGTAAAAAATTGTCTCTTCTCTTCGGAAGAAGGAACAAGAGATCCCATAAAAGGTGCCGAAAAAAAACAAACGAACACAGTTTCGTATAAGTATTTATAATCTTAGAAGTATGGATGTATTCCATACCTCTTAACTCTTTAGGTGTTACAACTTATAGTAAGTATATAGTAATATACTAAACACCTATTCGTAAATCGTTTAAAAAAAATTTGCGCTTACAGCTGCTAAAAATTTAAAAGCTAACAACTCCTATAGTGTGTGCACGCTTTTCTGTTACAAAACTTTTGACTTCATGAATACTTAATATTTACAAATTATTATTAATCCGGCAAAGAGCCTCGGGATATGTATCAGATATGATATTATATGTTTCTTAATCAAATTTTGAGATCACTTAGCGTTAATGACGGCAATGAAATCCAATGCTCCATCTCTTAAAACTTTAAGAGTTCAATTTAAGAATGGAATTCGTTATATTAATATTTAAATAAGCCCGTTAGTTTATAAAAGACTATTCTACTTATAAACCATTTTCAAATTACACTATCAAATGTTTTCTATTTTAATGCGAGTGTTAAATGCACGATGCACTTTCAAAATATATATGTAAGGATAAAAATAAATTTAAAAAATTGAGACTTAACGACAATCGATCGCATAAAATATAGTGATGATAAACATGAAACTCGCCAACAACTTGAGGTGTGGACGCGAATCAACCACTATAACACCCCAATCGCCAACATAAAAATACTTATTAGCATATTAACGCATCATAATGAGCGCAGTCACGCGTACATAAAATTTAAATAAGCGGCTACCGTACATCGATAATATATTTTGAGACGTCTTTAATTGGTACTAATAATTCAATCGTTCCCGATAAGTCGGCCGAATCAAAGGGAACGACTTAATCGCTTATGAAGCGAATAAATCCGTGATGAGATGTTTACGGCGATGCCAAACCACTAATTGGTTGCCGAAAGGGTTTAATTAAGTGCCAATGGTCAAACATTTGAATATTCAAAGTGATAAATGGGTTTAGTAGAATGCCGTTCGGGGCAGCTTTTTTAGGAATACAACGACATTTTTAATAGCAACGACCGAATATAAAGATCGGCCTTTACATTGTTCTTGTATAGCAACGTAAAGACCGAATAAGAATAAAAGGTCTCTTAGATATCCTCAGTTGGCAAAATATCCGTAAAATAGTAAATAAACATTAATATAATATTTTAATAGTCTAAAAGAAAAGGAAATAAATAAGAAGAAGAGATTAAACTGCCAAAACACCGTCTTTTATTGTACGACTGTCATAACTGTACAAATATGGATTAGTATCGAGACGACGCGATGGCCGACTATTGTTAGCGGCGGCCTTTGACAGAGCTATCAGACGGCCGATTGTTCCACGGACTTAACGTATCAATTATGTCCAACAAGCGACAGATAAGCGGTTGAGCGACGTGAATAAAATAATTAACTGATTGGTGTTTATTCATCAAGGGCCGGGCCACTTAGTGTATCAGTGACTGACGCGGCGCGGATCACTCCATCAATGCTTCGCTTTCTTTTATTGTGATTTATCTATTTTTGCCCTTTACTATAACATTTTTGGTTCAATTAAAATAACTTAGCGACTCAAGTCGCCACGTCGTTTTAATTATACTAGGTAGTCTCTACCAGAAAAATCATAATAATATTTGAAACCAGCGTGCCAGATTTATCATGAAAAAGAGTAAAGTAATGTTATTAAGCTTAGTAGGCAATTTTGCCATTCATTCTAACAGTATTTCACTCAGGCATGTCATAAAATTACTTATTATCACGATTCACGATACAGATTACAGGTGTTAGCCATATTTTCTTAAACATAATAAATTTATGTCCCTTGGAAGAAATTAAAGAGAATGAAATAAAAATGTCCCGTTTGTCGGCGCGCGCGCACCACTCGCGGCGAATGTGTAGTAATGCGCCTCCGGCCACGGATGGTGTGTTCCACTGGGATCTGTAATGGAAAAATAGCTTGAGTGAGTGGTTTATGTAAAATATTGTTTAAGAAGTAGTGAGAGCATATTTTTTATTAAATTGTGGCTCTTAAATTGTAGCATCGTTGATAATTTTTTATCCACTTTTTATAATAATATTCATACACGGTGTTATAAAACTACTTTAAGGTGTGTATGTGTCCCTTTTATAGAGTTCACTGTAAAAGTAGCTGCGTTGAATTTTTTTTTTAATTTTTGGTCAATAAGAAAAGTCTTACATATTGTAGTGTAAATTTAGTCATGAGCTTATAGTAGTAATTAACCTAAACTAGCTGCTTACAAAATCTATTACACCCCTACACGATATCACTCTCAGATCAATAAAGAGATCAAATCTCAGATAAAAGAAAAACAAAAAGTATATCCACGATAGTTCGCGAGATATCGGATGATGTATATTCGGGATGGCCCGTATAATTTTAATTATACGTTATTGATAAATATCCGAAGGCCGATAGATATATAGATAGCAGGCTGCAATTAGACGCGACCTCCGACCTGGCCTAATGTGGGAACTATGATATTGACACCGAACAAATTTATTGTAATTATGGCGTATATTTTTTTGTTACCGTTATGATTTATGCTAATGGCTCAATATTTAGGGCTTTTAGATCATTATATTTTTTACATTTGATACTATCAGTGTGATAACAAATTTCAAATTGGATATTGATCTAGTGAGATAAAGAATTATCAACATTGGAATTTTAGCGCTATTTTGCGCGTAAAGTATTAGCTAAGTGACTCTTAAGACGCTCCCCCTACGGAGATGTCGTAATTTACCGTTTTAGAGCCTTATCAATTCATAATTTGAAAGCTTAATTTCCTGCTAGTTTAAGAATTTTCCTATGGGTTATATTTCACCTGAAATAAACGTATTTTTTTTAAATTATTTAAAATTATAATAAAATACAGCAATAATCTTCAGAATATGAACGTTCCTTTCATAGTTATTAATTTCCTATTTTTATTTTTTATACTCATGATATCAGATTCCAAAGTAATACCAATTTATTTAAATTCAAGCATACATTCAGCATCTCCCTAGTATTTACAAATGACGGTTATTTGAAACACACGCCCATAGATCGACAATTTCATTAACTACACACTGGACGTTTGAATTTTTTTAGGTCAATTTTGAACTAAGATAAGTAAAAAAATAAGATTTTGGCGCGATCTCGGCAACGCGGCAAATGTATGGTCAAGGTCGTTTGTTCAGGGGATGACCTTAAGGACGCCTGTTGTAAATAAGAGCGGTTTTTGTACATGATATTTTTTCCTATTAGGTCCTTGATTATTTTTTTCGTCCGTTATATAGTTCGACGGCTTCATCAGTTTGCTCTTACTAAACTCTGGACTCTACAATGTAGATTATCAAAAGTCAAAGCAAGGCTGTATGGGTGTTCTTTATGCATATTGTCACTGACGAAAGTTTTAAATATTAATGATTTCTATTAAGGAACACGCCCCATCCTGTCGGAAACTGTCAGGTGTGCTCAACCTCGGTTAGATTTAACTTAATGACTTGCGTTTTGTAATGTGGACCGATTGAATTAACTAAGGGACTAAAAAGTGTAGATATGTTTTTTTTGTTGACCGAGCCAGGGTTTTTTTTATGAATTAAGGGGGCAAATGAGCAAACGGGTCACATGATGGAAAGCAACTTCCGTCGCCCATGGACACTCGCAGCATCAGAAGAGCTGCAGGTGCGTTGCCGGCCTTTTCAGAGGGAATAGGGTAATAGGGGAGGGTAGGGAAGGGAATAGGGTAGGGGATTGGGCCTCCGGTAAACTCACTCACTCGGCGAAACACAGCGCAAGCGCTGTTTCACGCCGGTTTTCTGTGAGAATGTGGTATTTCTCCGGTCGAGCCGGTCCATTCGTGCCGAAGCATGGCTCTCCCACGTATTTAAAATGTGAATAAAAATGTGTCATTAGATATACTAGATTTTCCCAGAGGTTAGTTGAGCCTAACTTTGATTATCGTGTCGGAACTGTACATTTTTTCAGGATGTCCTAAATCCTTCCCCAGGACCTAAACTTACTAAATTCAAAATCTGAGGCTTGCGCTTGATAGGTAATAGAAATCAGATAGAAATAGAATGGAAAACGGACAGACATAACACAATATATTTCGTATTTATAATATTTGAATGTTGTTTATTTATAATAACTCCCAAACCGGTTTCGGTGACGGTGGTCGGTTTTATTGAAACCAGGCCAGTTACGCAGGAATAATTTTATAGTGCCCAAGCGTGTGCGCAATACACAAGAGCACTCTCTATTGCTTTTACTCTCATATACCCAGTGGGACGGAAGACCGACACGACTGGCGAGAAGTTAGGCGCAGGACCGACTTTTTACATGCCCATCCGACGCATGGATCATCTTACTTGTCAGACAATCAGGTGATCAGCCTGCATTGTCGTAACTCCTAACCAAACTTGGAAATAACATGTTTCCAACGCGGGAATCGAACCCACGATCTCCGAGTCAAGAGCCATGCTCTGAACCGCTGGACCACGGAGTTATTTATTTATTACCACAATAAGTCTATTCGCGCGTCGTAGACCGTAGCAGTTTCGTAGCACCTAAGTAACAAAAATAAATTTTAATCAGATTCTATCTATAGACTATAGAGCAGAATTCCTAAGCAGGTCTCGGTATAGTCACAAATATTTTGTTACTAATTATTTTGATCTAGTTTCTAGAATATCATTAACGGGGCACAATAACGAGGCTATTATTACGAAGATTGCAATTTAGAGAACCGTTTCCCCTTGTTGCTCATATCATAAATCTCAGAACGACTAACATAACTGTTGTTGTAAGGACAGGTGATGTCTACCAGTGAAATGACTTCAGCGAAAGTGCCCCATTCAGAATTTAACCTCGATTTACTATAAGTACGATTGACTATAAGTATATAGCCTGTCCACAGTGCTGACCTGAGGCCAGTTTTAGGATGGAGCGAATCCGCACTTTAAGGAGAGCGATGAAATGAAAAAAAAAAAAGTCCAAGTCTAGCTATGAATTGATTTCTGTTTAAGGGCGTTTGTGCACTACACGGAATTTTACCATCCGGCACGGCGCGGCATCCCGATTTCCTACCTTATTTATATGGCAAACGTGAAAGTTATGATCGCCAGACGGTAAAATTCCGTGTAGTGCACAAACGAACTAAGTTTTCCACTCATAACTTGTCAACCACGCTACGCGAGCCCCGACGAACAGTACATGTAAATATCGATAACATAACGCCATTTTGCTTTAACTCAGAAGGTTTTCCCATAACGTCCGACTCTTCCTTACTTTTAAAATCGCAAAAAAATTTAAAGTGGCGTACGTAGGTCACAATACTTATTAGGGCCATTGATATAAGATAACGTATCGAGTAGCTAAATGTCACGGCTCGAACCGATACGAAAGTTCATCACACTGGTCGTTATTAAACGTAGCAAGATGACTACATCATTTCGGACTGGTTCTAGCTAGCGTCGATATATTGTTGTAGATACACACAAGTATATTATGGTCTACATCAGGGATGTTGAACATTTTCGTAATAATAAACCAATTTTCTGAAGAAATCTTTAACGATCGATCAATCAATCAAGTAATATTTTTCTTTTTATTTCTGATTCATATTTGAAAAAAGAGGTACCAAGCCTGAATTGGCGCAAAATAAAAAGTATCGGATTTATAAGTTTAATTTTTGTTAAAATATAATTTTTACGATAGGAATTTTGTAATCAGTGGTGTGCTCAAAATTTTGTGCCATTGCTTCGCCATCCCTGCTAACTAAATTATAAGACAAACCAAGTTACAAAACTTTATTATTATATTCACATTTTGTATGAAAATGAGTTTCTTCGTAGTTTAAACCATAAACATCAACATTTAAATAAGCGTAATTTGTAAAATGTAATAAAATTAACTGGAAATCTACAGACTGAGAAAGTGCTAATAAGTACTTGACATGATCTAGTTGAAGCTTAAGTATTAGTATATATTTGTTTCAAGTTTTCCTCAAACTGATTGCTACTACTTATCGACAATAATTAATGTAAATGATTATAACGTGTTGTACGCATGAGTTTATGAGGATTGATATAAGGTATTTTACTAAACAAATTTTTACATCCATCATTTTAACATCTATGCAGTACCATCTACAATAATCCTCTGATACCCCTTACAGATATAGATTAATAGACTTCTTTATTTGGTATTTAAATGGTTTTAGACCTTTTACGATATTTATATTTAATATGAATTAACTAAAATATAATTATACGCGTAGGTTTTTATTAGCACGATATCTGAGTGTCAAGTATGTCATAGTTATTTTAAAACAAGAATTTCAGATCACCAAATTTTTCTAATACCTAAATATTATATGTATATCAAACCTTACTAATATTCTAAATGCGAAAGTGTGTCTGTTTATATGTCTGTTACTTCTTCACGCTTAAACTGCCCAAACCGATTTTGATGAAATAAGGCCATACCTTATAGATACTTTCAGTCCTGAAAAAGCACTTATCTGGATATTTTTATCCCGGAAAAATGTATTAGTCAGGGATCCCTAGAACAAATCCCTCCATCTGACTTTTTTATAATCATTACTACAAATAGAACAATCCATATTTTAGGACCATCAAATCAAAGTATGAAATCATTTCTATCTCTGTTAGCTACCACTTTCGAGATTTTTCGCAGATAAAATTGTTGTTCGTCTTATCAAAATGAAGCTACTCACAAAAAATTAGCTTGATAGTAATAAAAAAAAATATTCTAGGGTTCCCGGACCATATGCTATCCGTGCGATAAAATAATTTCTGTTCAACGGCGTTGCGAGCATCAGCTAGTATTTTATATTTAATAATTTATATATAAGGCCGTGTTCACATCAAACCGACTGTGAGCCGCCGAATGTGAGCCAACGTTACGCAGTTTATTGTATTTCCATACATATTCACTTTTCCGTTCTCACCTAACCGACAATAAGCTAGTACGCTAGGCGTAGGCGCGGACATTCGATACCGTATATTTTCACGTTCACACTGGGGCTCACAGTGACCCTGCTCACATTCGGCGGCTCACAGTCGGTTTCGTGTGAAAACGACCTAACATTGTGTTTCCTACTACCAGAGACCAGCTATTTATTACTCTATGCTACCAGAGAACAGCCATATTTATTACTCTATGCTACTACCGAAAATTTACAATCCTATCCTTAAAGTAATCGCATAAAGATAAAAACAACATTGTTACGCTAACTGTTGTCATAATCTCATTCCCATAATCCACTACCGTTAGAACCACTCTGACATTTAATTGAATGACAATTTGGCTTATACGCCACTTATGTGCCACCATGTTGGCATAATCAAAACGTTGTTTGTCATGGATCCGATTGTATGACGCGGCCATCGGCTTCTGAATGTCGATTTAATTGCCCGATAAGAACCCCATCCGGAGATAATGCCCGAACAGCTTACCTTGATGATTGAATTTATATTTAAAATGCTCGATGTAAATACACTTTTTATTAAGTCGGAAGTTGAGCAAGACAGTTATGAACTGTTGTAAGTTATGTTATGTATTTGTGAGATATACTTCTTGTTTCTTAGAGAAAATTGGTTGGTGAAAATGTTGTTAGGAGCAGCCTCGTTGTTCGTCCCACAAAATTTCGCCCCAGAATTTTTTGTTAATGAGATCGCAGACGGCACACTTTTTGTGTGATCGAATCTGCGGCGCACATACAGTCAGACGGCACACACAAAAAGTGTGCCGTCTGCGATCTCCCTTAGTCTGGACTCTGGACATGTTGTTCGCAACTTTGTTGCGCAAAATATTCCTTTATCGCGAAAGAACAGCTACATTTCAATAAAAACGACAATTACGGAAAGGATGTAATATATTATGCATAATAATATAATGTACTTTTGTTGCTATACCTAATCTCTTCCAAATGCAGCATTGAGCAATTTGAGCTTGATGAGTAGATGAGAATTCAGTACTCTCTAAGCAATAATGATAATCGACTTAGGTTGGGTTGCACCAGAGGCGTGGTTAAAGTTAAAGTTTTGGTCATAGTTAAGGCTAAACTTAACTTTAACTTTAACATTAACTTTGACCGGCGAAATTGACAGATGACAGCTGGTCCAACAAGGTTATAAATGAACGTGGGCGGGGGCACTGCTGGTAAAGGAATCAAAAATAGTGTTTTTGATTCCTTTACCAGCGACAACGTTAGTTCCTTTTTTTGCCACGTGCATTTAAAACCTTATCGAGCTCTATGGTTATGGTTAAATATGGCGTCTTGATGGCGTCCATTTTTAACTTTAACCAAAGATTTGACATTTTGCATTGTAAGTAGTTAAAGTTACAGTTTTAGTTAAAGTAAGTTGGTGCAACCCAACCTTAGTTATCTAAAGCTAGCCACGAAGCCAACATAGTCATTCAAAAATAACGAAACAATACTGGAGAAAATTTAAATAAAATATAACGAGTTATCGTTGTCAGTACATGTTACACACGTTCATAAAAATGTTCAAGTAGACATCTAAATAGCTTTTCCCGGTAAGTATAAGACATGGAGAATTTATTTTGGGAACAAGTGATAACATATACATTGATACATACATTTACAATGAATTTATTGACGTGCATTAGCTTTTTGTTTACTTGTTTGGATGTAGTTAACTTGTATATTCTGTTAAACATTGTTTAACATGTTAATGTAATTTGTATTTATTTAAATTGTTGGACGCTATATTTTATCTCTATTAAGTACTCTCTATAGTGAGTTACGTTTTTCTTTAATCCATAGATAATATTCTAATTTCAATTAACCCCTTAATGACTACAGGGGACACTCGCATAATAATAACGACCTACCGGAATATACTCGTATTATGCCTTTTGTCTTTTAAGGATTGATTCAAACCGCAACGCATAGATGCATTTCTAAATTTATATGGATTTGACAGATTCTCAAGACGTCTCAGGCAATTAAAATTCATCAAATCCATAAAAATGTATGTCGCACCGCGCCTCGCCTCGTCTCGTCTGAAATGACCTTAAGGGCCGATCCACACCGGAATGGCAGCGCAGCGGCGAGTATTTTCAGTTTAATATGATTTTAGTAGATTTATCCGGGATAAAAAGTATACTATGTCCTTTCCCGGGACTCACAGTATCTCTATACCAAATTTCAGCAAAATCGGTTCAGCGGTTTGGGCGTGCAGAGGTAACAGACAGAAGAAGTCCATACCTGAATCTATAGATCTAAATTCTGAGGTCTTGTTTATTATGTACTAGTGTTAAGTACGAATTTTGCTCGATAGACGAATTTTGTGTCACCACAAAATTCGTTTATCGATCGGGAACCGTAGATTTATCCGGGATAAAAAGTATCCTATGTCCTTCCCGGGCCTCAAAGTGTTGTTGAGCAAAATCGGTGCAGCGTTTTGAGCGTGAAAAGGTAACAGACAGACTAACACACTTTCGCATTTATAATGTTAGTACGGAATACGGATTATGTCATATTATTATGAGTTGAAAATTAAAATGTCCAGGCGTATTTTGGGTAATATTATTGATTCTTGGCATAGTTCTGTAAAGTAGTCTAACAAATTCAGTTATTTTTGTTTCTATTACACGCATTTAGGTTTATTATATCAGAGTTTACTACATAGATTTTATCATACACAATACTAAATCATGTTTATACGCACCATAAAATATCTAGCAATTCATTATTTTATGCTCCTAATAAAACAAAAGTACAGCGATACAAAAATCTCCGCTGAATCACTCGCCACTTGTATTCAATAAATCAGCTTATCTGAAAATATTTGCAACTATAAGTAATACACACGTCATAAATTCAAAGAGTGGGCGCCTAAACACTAGATCACATAAACATACCTACCAGTATGGAAATCGGGAGCGGTCTAAGGCTTAAGCCACACTGGTCTTGGCGACGAACTTCGTTTACTCTTCACAACAACAATCCATACATTTTTTTTATGAAATAAGCATAATATGCAAACGAGCAAACGGGTCACCCGATGGAAAGCAATTTCCGTCGCCCATGGACACTCGCAGCATCAGAAGAGCTGCAGGTGCGTTGCCGGCCTTTTAAGAGGGAATAGGGTAATAGGGGAGGGTAGGGATGGGAAGGGAAAGGAATAGGGGAGGGTAGGGAAGGGAATAGGGTAGGGGATGGGGCCTCCGGTAAACTCACTCACTCGGCGAAACACAGCGCAAGCGCTGTTTCACGCCGGTTTTCTGTGAAAACGTTGTATTTCTCCGGTCAAGCCGGCCCATTCGTGCCGAAGCATGACTCCCCCACGTTACTTATAAATGCTAAAGCGTGTCTCTGTCTGTTACCTTTTCACGCTCAAACCGCTGCACCGAATTTGCTTAACAACACGTTGAGCCCCGGGAAGGACGTAGGATATTTTTTATCCCGGACAAATCTACGGTTCCCGATAAACGAATTTTGTGGTGACACAAAATCCTTTTATCGAGCAAAATTCGTACTTAACACTAGTAGTTAGTAAACAAGACCTTAGAATTTAGATCTATAGATTCAGGTATGGACTTCTTCTGTACCTAAATATATGTATATCTTCTTGTTGAGTTGGTAGTCTGTAGTAAGCTTTAGAATTGACAAGGATATGCGTCTGGAAGTTAGACATTGAAGTGTCCCATTAGCTTTGTCCACACTGTGCCTTTTTCTGTTCGTCAAGGGCATGCGTTATAGCGCAGTCAACAGCGAACGTGAAGCATGCCCGCGACGCATGCCCTCTGACCGTATCCAAAAAACAAAAATGACAATGTTGCCGTTACGTTCGTTGACGCATTCAATTATTGAATGCGCCAAAACGAAAGTTGGATGAAAGAAGATGACGAAAGCGCATAGTGTGGACATAGCTATTGGATGTAGAGAGATTTACGTCTATTGCTATTTGAGCTACAATCAGCTGATCCTGTTTGTTTCTCTTGATTGTTAATTTCAGAGTGTGTTAGTAAATATATATTCACATGAAAATTCGCCAGATGGAGGTATCTATCCCTGATAAAGAGAAATATTTTGTTTGACTTTGGACCGATTATACCCTTACCCTATAGATTAAAATCCGACTGCCATAACGTCGTAACTCAAATACTACAATTTCGGTTCGTGAAGTAATTATTTCTAAAATGAACCGAACCTTATCGATCTTGAGTAACAGCGTACAAATTTCCAATAAATCGCAATCCGTAATTGCTAATAGAAAGACATTGATTTTAATTAAGTCAAACACCGAACAGCTTCATATAATACCAACAGTACAATATATCCCCATATATTGTATTTGAGTAAACACGCTATGACGTCATACGATAATTATACGGAGTTACCGTGCACATTTACAATAACCGATGATGACGATGATGATGATGATGAGGTGTCACCCCCAACTCCGTTGCGCCAAAATTCGTATTTCGCTCGGAAAACGTACACTTTTTTGAGATAAAATGTATACCAAATTTCAACAAAATTAGTTCAGCGGTTTAATCGTCAAGAGGTAACAGACAGACAGATACACTTTCTCATCTATAATATTATTATGGATATGATTAAATACAGGCAGCGGGAAGTCAAACGCGGTCCATCAAGCGTTGCAATGAAATTTGAGGGCAAACTTCAGTCCATTGATGTTGGAGGTGCCCAAGAGTCCAGGTATTCACATACGCGCGCGACGGTATTTACTTTGCCACTAGTTTCATAAAAAGGGCCAATACTTAATAATTAAGCAAAATTCGTACATATAATTTGCACCATCTACTAAAATTTGTATCTACGCGTAAACTTTGTTCGGAGTTATTCTGCCTTGCGATTTCTAAAATATGAATCCTTGTTGTTATTGACATAAAGGTTGTTGCCATAATCTAGTTGTATCTACCGGATAAATCACGGCTGTGGGCGTCTAGTGCCCCGCAAAATGCTACCGTTTACCTGATGAACATCTACTTAATGCCCGGCGCGCGGCGTAAAAATTGATTTAAATCTATGGAAAATTATAGCGTCAAGTGTTAAACATGGACAAGATTATTAATAAGATTATGCTGTGCGTGTAAGGGTTAGTTCACATTGCAACTTGACGAGGCAATGGCATTTAAAGGAGCTAATCAAAATTGGAAGAGGCAGCCCAACTGATGCCATCAAGTTTGTCAATTATTTGTCTACACTACTATTATAAAGAGGAAAGATTTGATTGTTTGTTTGTCTTGAATAGGCTCCGAAACTACTGGACCGATTTGAAAGATTATTTTACCATTGGAATCCTACATTAATTCTGCTGAACATAGGCTAAATTTTATTTTGGAAAAAAATAGGGTTCCGTAAGATATTTGGGATTTTCGGACGCAAGGTGTAAAAAATCAACCAGAAGTGTTACTTTTTTTGCGTACTCTGCCTAAACTATAAAAGATAGAACCATAAAATGTTCTAAGTAATTGTAGATCTTTTAGATATCTACAAAAAAGTCCGCGACACACTATACCTATCTATATTGAGTGAGGCACAATAACCATTTTTTTATTAAAAAATCTTGAAATGTTTTTTGCCTACATTTAAATGCCTTTATTTTACTCATGGCATTAATTTTTACCAAAATAAATTATTTCATTACTAAGTACAGTTAATATAGATAATATTTGGTCTTTGAATTATTAAAATTGGACGTTTTTTTTTAATGTTATGGCGAAATTAAAATATTACGATTTCTGCTGCACGTTGCGAATTGGGCGTCGGCGCGTCGTCAAGGCGCGCCGCGCGGGTGTGCTTGCCCGGACTACGTAAATATTAATTATTATTACCTCGATCATGGGAATCGCAGACACAATATATTTATAATATAATAGTTATGCGACAGCCGGGTGCCGCTTCATTGATGGGATAATATTATAGTGCTTCATTAATTCGTTACGTTTTGAATGACTATTATTTTTGATTGCTATTATAATAAAACTAATCAAACATAACACTTAAAATATAAAAAAAATACAATAAAAATGTGTATAATAATTATAATATAGTAGTTACAGCTTAAATAGTGTAAACCATTTTTATGTTCTGCTTAACATAAAGATTGACTAAGAAATAAAGATTGAAAAAAATATATTTAAAAATCAATGTCCACCCGTGCGAAGCCGGGGCGGGCCGCTATAGTAAATAAAGTTACGGTTTGAATATATAAATATATCGCCTCGTTTCGTTGCAATGTGTACTGAGTAAATTGTTTTTGATGTTGAGAAAATGAAGTTTAAAAATTTAGATTTTAAACTTCATTTTCATAACATGAACAGCTCTCCTTGAATTTTTTTTTACTTTAGAAGTGACTAAACTGAGAGCTTCAGAGGTTGAAGACTTATAAAGGTTTTAGGCTTTATTTGGAGTTTGTGTATGAATATGATTAAACGATATAGGGTAAATCATTAAAGGGATAAAGGTTTATGCAATTTAATATTTACGAGACTAACATTTCACCATACGGAGAGCTATTAAAGGCGCAAGTCATGACGGTAGTAAGAGCACGCTTCAAGTTCTAGATCTTAGACTCAATAAGGTCACAGTTTCGAATATTATAATAAAATATGATAATAATTACCTGAATCAAGTAATCTATTAATTTAAACTAAGTATTTAAAATTTAGCATTTTTTCTGGATTTTGTAGTTTAATCTTACTATTGGACTTTATTAATAAGTATTATTATTGAAATCTCATAGATATCGCTGTGTAAAATATTAGGTTGGGGAAACAGTTTCTTCGCATTTTATATTAAAATTAAAAAGATTTATTGAATCTAGATATTATTATTATGAAACTAAAACAATAAAACTAAATAAGAATAAGTTAGCATATTGCAATGATATTTGTGAGCTTGTTGTAAGATATTATCAATAAAGTCATATCTGAATGTTGCGATGTGGAACTTACACAAAATTCCACTAGATATTATCCTTTTAAAGAAGAATTAATTCTCTTTACTTTAATTTTAGAAAAATAAATAAGTAAGAGTGGTAGAGAAAGAAGAATCGATGCTGGCATCAAAAAGAATATCATCTTAGCAGGAAGTTCCCCCACTATAACTCGTTGCTCAGAAATTCTAAATCAAATCTGTGTTATAATTAAAATTATAAACCGCGGTATTAATATTACTTTGTAGGTAGTAGCGATGGGTCTCCAATGAATGTATCATGTAGGACTAACTGTACTCCTATAAATACCGAGTCACGTCGCCTCTGCAACGGGCCCACATAAATTATTTTACAATACATCATCAGACTTGCGCTATTTATTGCTAAAATTATGGTAATTTATATACTGAAATAGTTATACGCCTGTAATTCTAAGCAGGCCTATTTCGGTATAAATCTCTAATTTAAATTTACCAGCCGCCATCGTACGTGTGTAATTCTAGGTTATATTCGGTTTCTAGTTCTAATAACTCAATGGCATAATTATAAATTTAGAATCTATTACTGGATGAGGTAATCCAAGTTTACGCTTAGGATCATAACGCGTAATATTCATGAATTCACAAATATACCACCCCATAATTTTAGAGATAGTTACTAGAATTATCAATTTTTAAGCTATTGCACAGCTTTTACTGCGGGCTTTAAGCGCCCACCTAATAGCTATGTCCACGCTGTGCACTTTCATCTTCAATTTTCGTCATCAACTTTCATACTGGCGCATTCAATAATTGAGTGCGTCAAGGAACGCAACGCCAGTATTGTCACTTTTGAAGTTTTGGATACGGTTAGAGGGCATGCGTCGCGGGCATGCCTCAAGATCGCTGTTGACTGTGCCATAACGCATGCCTTTGACGAACAGAAAAAGGCACGGTGTAGACAAAGCTATTAGTCTATTACAATTTACAAAGTAAGACTTGAGGCATTTTCGTGAGCGTGGAACAATAAAATGTCGTAGTTTTATAATAATTATTATCGCCCAGGGAAACTTTATCAGTGTTGTAATGAGTCAATAATTTATTATCTAATTATATTTTGTCGTTAATTGAAAATTGATTTGTGGCACACCTCGCCTGTAAAAGTATAACCGACTCGACACTTACTAATAGCTCGCCACGACTACGGCGCTCATTGTAACGGTCGGGTTTTAAATTTCCACTCCTCTCCTAAGATTTTAAGTAAAATTAATTATTATTTATGCGAGCGATCAATTCGTAATCGGCACGTGCGCGCGGCGAATATTAATTTTATTAATTGGCTATACTACTATGTTTTCTCCTAACTCGTTCCCTCATGCGATACCTGATACTCGATTCAGAATTTTTATTTCGATGTTTGCTGCCTATTTACATAATATTCTGCTGTTTTGAGACCTTTACAAAAGATTTTCAACATATTTTTCTATCGGATCCGGGTCCGAAATTCTGTAATTATTAATATTGTGTTAATCTATGAAATATTGTTATTATTTCGGTCGAATTAACGAGTTTATTATGCTAATACATTCGGAGGGCATGTACAACATCGGCCGAATAAAAAGTTCCTCCGTGTTCGCTGTCAACGTGCGGGGAGTGAATTAATGGGCTGGGTCATAACGAGATATGATTTCTGTACACATATGAGGGATGTCGGCGGGCGACGCGACGCGTGCGCTAGCGCGGTGCGGGTGCGCACGCGCAGCCATAATAAATCTGCCGCGCAGCCTCGCCCGATTAATAGCCGGCGAGCTCCCCACAAATCAAATGTAAATGGATATAGTATGTTAAGTGCGCCCGGCCTAGTAATAATGATGTTAGCATTAGGCATATTAATTGGCTGGAGAGGCCCTATCTCGCGGCCGTCGTCCTCCATCTGAAAATATTGAGCGAGTTCATGTGGGGTATTGTATGTATATAACGTGGTTCTATTTGTATAACGTGTTTCATATTTTTAACGTACCGAACAATGTGGCAACATGTTACAGTATTGTTTGCAATGCAAATCAAATGAAAAGTTGACGAGTAGCCTTCACTACAAAGCCTGCAAGTTTTTGTGAACACACCTTTATAGGAGCTTATGAAATCGTGGACGATGCTATTCAAACGGGCTCGCTACTAATAGATTAAGTAAGAGTAAGATTGTTGCGCACTTTACCTTATTATCAGATTTACGAAGTACGAAGTAACCGAGGATATTTATTATTATTACTCGATTAATTTATTGCTATTAGTTAACTATTTACAACTTTATTTTCTCCGACTTTATTACAAATAACTCAGAGGGAGAGCCATGTTCCGGCACGAATGGGCCGGCTCGACCGGATAAATACCACGTTCTCACAGAAAACCGGCGTGAAACAGCGCTTGCGCTGTGTTTCGCCGAGTGAGTGAGTTTACCGGAGGCCCAATCCCCTAACCCCTACCCTATTCCCTTCCCTACCCTCAACTATTCCCTTCCCTTCCCTTCCCTACCCTCCCCTATTACCCTATTCCCTCTTAAAAGGTCGGCAACGCACTTGCAGCTCTTCTGATGCTGCGAGTGTCCATGGGCGACGGAAGTTGCTTTCCATCAGGTGACCCGTTTGCTCGTTTGCCCCCTTATTTCATAAAAAAAAAGAGGTTAAACAATATGTAATTAAGAACCGATTCATTAGGGTGCAGCAACCTGCAGCCTTAAAATCTCCTTTTCCTCTCTTTTTTGGAAATCGCTTAAAACGGATGCAAAGCTCAGCAGTCGATGTTATTGTTGATCATGATGATGAATATTCTGAAGCGCACCATTTTTCATTTTAATTAATTTTGATCTAAAAGTTAACAAAAATTTACAATTATACACACCACCAAATTTTATTATTACTATTGTGTTTCTGCACTGACTTTTAAATTGGTAGCATTATAACGGCTTTGCTGATGAAATATACGATCAATATCAAAGGAAGCCGATACGGCGGAGGAATGATACAAAATCGCTACAATCGCGGAATCATTAGAATGCAGAACCGGCCCTCTAATGAAGGCAGAATCGGCTTTGATTTCATTTGATGTTTACGCGTTCAGTGTTGTACAGGGACATCGGTTATGTGCCTTACGCCCGGGGATTGTTACGGGTAAACTTACAATTTAGACATTCTGTACATGGTCTGTAGAGTTGTTGTTCATAGCAACAATCTGTTAATTTGTAAGTGCTTTTATATAAGCAATAGACATTTTATAGAACTTTATATTTTAGGGGACATTCTAATTTAAGAGTCAAAAATTATAAGCCGATGTACTCGGGCTGTTATTAATTGAAGTCCCAAAAAGTCAGTGAAATATTAATGTAGAGTATAATGATATCAATAATATGTACATTATTGATATCATTATACTGTACAAAGCGATTAAGTATCAATGTTAAAAGGGGCATATACAGTGTGTTAGTGTAAACACCGTTATCCTTGAAACCATCAAATGAGCCCGTCAAAATGAACAACTTTTTCTATGAGAACAATAAAAAAAAATATATATATACATATTGCCCGGATCGGTAATTTGTATGGGTATGAAGACGGATTTTTTTGAGTTCCCAGCATTGTTCTCATAGAAGAAGTTGTTCATTTTAACGGGCTCATTTGATAGTTTCAAGGATAACGGTGTTTACACTAACATCTTGTATTTGTCTATAACCCCTGGGTTATAGACAAAAATCCTGATTCAGGAATCCTGATTCCTGAATCAGGATCGATGATTGGGCATGCTTTAGACAGCTTTGCAAATAATATGGTTATCCTTCAGCCGTAGAGAACGGACTCTTAAAGACTACATGTTCGGGTAATAACCAGTCACTTTCTGCTATACCCGGCGCGCTCAGTTTGACAGCAGCTCCGCTAACGAACTCCCGCTTCAGCTAATTGAATCAGTGACTTCGTGCCCGCCGCAGAACCTTTGACATAACTTATAATTTACTGTAACGGTGCTCGCCCGTTTCAATATGCATTGTCCGGTCACCGGTGCCATCGCGCCTCTTGAATGTATATTTTTACCTGCAATGGAATGGAGACGATATTATAAGAGTTTAGTTTGGGTTGTATATGAAGTTTAGTATTAAATGTTTGTAGCCAATGTCCTGGAAGTATTAGTCCGATTTTAGTGCGTTTTTTTGGATTTGGGTTAGATATTGATTCTAGACCTGGATCCCAGAAGGATAAGACATAACTTATTTTCTGATGGATGAAACCATATGTTCTTAGTAGTGCCTCGTGTACTTAGAATACCTGCGAATTTGTGTAGCTCAACGTGTGACACCTGGTCAGGTACTATGTACCAAAGTGGACTAAAAATTAGTCTTACTTTACTTATTTTGTTATGTCTTATATTTAAATATAATTTGTAGAATATTATTTTGAAGTAGTTACATGTAGTGTAAGACACTTTTCAGTGACCAAAACTTTTATCAAGCGCTTCAAAAATAACTTTGTTGCTAATTTGCACGAGCGCCATGGTCACGTGCAGCGGCAATGTGCCGCGCGATTCGCGAAAATATTAATTAATTAATATTTGCGGCGTGTGTAACGTGGAGCACGACCGTTCGCTAACTCGACACATTACACTTGACACATTACATTTTTATAGTATATTTTAAATAAGCCTTTAAATTAATGCACGGGACAGTTTTAATCGACTTTATAATAATGACGACTTTAGTAATACGAAATCTACTAACTAATGAGGCTTTCAATTTTAGAACAGGGATAACTATTACCCAAGTTGCAAGTGGGCCTAAATTGTTTAAAACCAAATCAAAGAGATCGCAAAAATGAGCAACTGAAAACAGTGAGCTTTTTGATATTTGGTTCAACATAGCTGGCCTTTGTGTATGAACCAATTTTGTCAGACCACACATTTAATGCCTATGAGAATGTAAGGTCGTGATCTCGATAACGTAACATAATATAATCCATTATATTTAGTGCGCACTGATTGTAGAGTAAATAAATATACCTATTGTTTTAATAATACGTACAGTAATCGGTTACCATTTCGTTACTTGTCGGTTAATGTACGAAAGTGTAATTATTTTCGCTAAGTATTGGCTATTGCTATAATTGTACCATCAAAGAAATTGATTCATAGGCAGATGGCGGAATTAGGGTTGTTGAGGAAGTGATTATGAGGAAGAGGAGGAGGAAGAGGAATTGTCACGCGCAAATTTTGAGGATGCGGATGAGGAAGAGGATATTTTATGAGGAAGAGGATGCGGATGAGGAAGCGGAAGAGGAAGCGGATGAGGAAGAGGAAGATAGAAAATTATAAATACTAGCGGACCCAACCCAAACTTTTGTACATAACTTTGTACATACTTTGTACATAACGTACTAGGTACATACATTACACAAAAAATAATTAACTAAATTCTAAACCATTCTCAAAACACACACAATAAAGAATCATCAAAATCGGTCTAGCAATAAGGGCCGCGCTACATCGGAATGACAGCGGCGAGGCGAGCCGAGGGTTGCAAAATTACGTAATTTTACCGAAAACGCTGGTAAAATACGCGTATTTTACGGTAATTTATATATATTACGGTAAAATTACCGGCTACGTATGTATGCGAAAAGTATAGCGGGGGGTGAGAAGAGCGTGTAGTTGCAAGTTGCAATTTGCAACATACTTACGTTCGGCGGGGCTAAAATTTGAAGAATCATGATATGAATCATAATATGATTCATTTTTCTAAAATCGCAAAATGCAACTCTGCTTGCAATTGTTTTGACTGACTGCACTATACGTGCATTTAGTAAATTATGCCACGAAATCAAGCAAAAATGTGGGATTATTTCCAAGTGCTAAGTGAACATGACAAAAGGAAACATGTGATGTGTATATTTTGTAATACGGAGTACAAAAATGCTAATGCTACTCGGATGACAGAACATTTTGAGAAATGTAAAAAGTGTCCTAATGATGTTAAATTATTATTTATTAGTTATTTTTGCATAATAGTCATACGTTCAATGCCTTGGTAGATAACCAGTTCATGAGAAATGAATTTACAGAACATAAGATTATTAAGTCTTATGTTTTCACCAACTTCAGTAATATTTGTCTGGACATATACATTTTGACTATTTCTTTTTTAAAGAAGACTGCAATTATTACTAACTAAAAAGGTAAAATACGATTTAACTCTTGTTAAATTGAATTTTACCCAATTTTACCGTAATTTACGTAATTTATTTATATTTTATGTAAAATATGGTAAAAAACCGAATTTTACGAAAGTAATATTACCGCTTTACATCCCTCGGAGCGCTTTCAGTGCCATATATATGACTAGCTGTTGCCCGCGACTTCATCCACGTTAACATAGTATAATAATAAAGATGGATAGTTTTCTCCTTTTTGTTTTTGAGGTTCCTTATACAAAGGGTAAAAATGGACCCTATTTAAGCAAACGTTATACGCAAACGTCAATAAACTTTCATGTTTCTAACTCAAGAAATGACGGACTTTCATTGCAACTTTCCACCCCTATTCCACCCCCTTGGGGGTAGAATTTTCAAAAACGCTTAAACACGTATCCAATCATTTTTTATCAGTAACCCAAACATAAAATTTCATGTTTCTAACTCAAGAAATAACGGAGTTTCATTCAAACTTTCAACCCCAATTTCACCCCGTTGGGGGTAAAATTTCCAAAAACACTTAAATACGTATCCATTAATTTTTAATCAGTAACCCAAAAATAAAGTTTCATGTTTCTAACTCAAGAAATGACGGACTTTCATTAAAACTTTCAACCCTTATTTCACCCCCTTCGGGGTAAAATTTTCAAAATTCCTTCCTTAGTGGGTGTCTACTTAATAAAACAACCCTACTCACCAAATTTCGTGGCTGTAACTTTTACAGTTTTTGCTCAGCGATGATGAATCAGTCAGTCAGTCAGTCAGGACATGTAATTTTATAAGTATAAGATTTTAAACTTTATCTTCATTATTGTAATACATAGTACCGCTTGAGAAGTCTACGGCCGCCCGTGGCCGCTGTACTATGTATTACAAAAATGAAGTAAAGTTTAAAATCTTATGACACTGAAAGTGCTCGCGTCGCCGCTGCCATTCTGGTGTGTCGCGGCCCTTAGGCTGTTTAGACACACGCCGCAGCGGCGCCGCTGCAATACTCATCTTTGCCCTCAGGGAGAAACCACACGGGTGCGGTGCGGCACCGCTCCGGCGCCGCGCCGCCGCGCCAGAGCGTGATTGGATACGCGACGCGCATGCGCAGTGTAATTCCTCATAAATTCCTCTTAAATTTTGAGGAAGCGATAGCGGAAGAGGAATTTTTATTTTTATTTATGAGGAATGCGGTAACGGTTGAGGAACCCAAAATATTGCGGAACTTCCTCATTATGAGGAAGCGGAAGAGGAATCCTCAGCAACCCTAGGCGGAATTAGGTAATTTGGTTGCGTTATGTCGAACTCAGAAGACAAACCACGACTAATATTGAATTGATATAAAGCGACCAAAATGACGCAGGTCCGTCATTGAAAAAAATGAATTCATTGGCAGCAATTAATAAATTTCCTCGATGGTACACTTTATAACTTTTGAAAACATTGTTCTAGCAAAATATGTAGTACGTTTATGGATTAAAGTAGATCTAAAATATTAATACTTACTATAGTTTTAAAATACCTTTTATTGTAGGTTTCTGTTTTTGTAAGTGATTAATCAATTAACTAGCCATTTTGATTGGCTAACGCGAACGTGACGTCATTAATAACCAATCATCAGCGCTATATTTATTATGTAGGTAAACTTCTTATGTCTTCTCCGTGAGCAATAGCTTTTCATAAAGACGACCTCTGTGGCTCAATTGGTTGAGTGTGTGGCAGCTCAAGCCGGGGGTTGCGGGTTCAAATCCCGCCGACGGAACAAAAAGTTTTCAATGTTCCCGGGTCTGGACGTGTATTGAATATGTGTATGATATAATATAAATATATGTATAGTATAAAATATATTTCCGTTGTCTGGTACCTGTAACACAAGTCCTTCAGGTACTTAGCACGGGGCCAGACTGACGTGGTGTGAAGCGTCCATAGATATTATTATTATAAAGTATTATGTTGATTTATCGAGTCTAAACATTGTTAACACTATAAGAGTGTCAACCAGCCCAATCTAAAAAATACTTTACAGTACTATGCTTTGTACCGTATACTTCTTATATCTTTTTACATTGATAAAATATTATCCTTCTTACAATTCAACACCGAATTGTACTGTTAAAGAAGCACAATATAATTTTATAGGCAAATTACGGACCTACCAAAATTGGTCATGATTATGTCACGACTATTGGAAAGGATACCACTAACATTGATTTGACATAACTCGACCAGATAACGTAGGTCCGCCATGAACCTACGAATAAATTTCCCCGACGGTAAACCGGAGATTCCTATGGATTATGCGGCGTGTACCCCATTAGTAGTAAGTATGAAAAACGTTCATCATTTATAATGTGGACTAATATTTTGACACGAGTTTCATCGCAACGAGCTGTGGATAACGCAGTCGATAATCGTGCGGACATATTTGTTGTCATCTGTCGGGGTAATGAAGCGGTTGACCTCGCCCTTTAACTCAGTATCTATCACAATAGAAAGTAATATCTATTTAAGCCACAGTATAATTTCATACAGTAGATCAGCCGTACCCCTAAAATCAATTCAAAAACAGATTCAAGTTATTGACTCTATTATTTCAATCCTACATTAATGTGTTCATTTTGTGTTCGATCTACACTGTAAACTGTTTCATATGACTAAAAAATGGCATTCTCATGTAATGTCGATGTCGTTGGTTTGGTTTTGTTTGTTTGAAATCGGACTGGATAGAATAAGGTACGAATCTGTAGCCGTTGCGTAAAAGTAGTGAAATCGGGATAAGGTAATTTACTCGTGCATTCTGACACTGTATTTTTCGCTACTTCAAGGATCAGCCCAAGCAGCAACCAAGCGTAATGAACACCTAAAAATCAGCCAATAAAGCGTAATGAACACCTAAAAATCAAACAAAAAACGTTGAAGAGGTATTGTAGTGTTATAATGTCGGTTTAGGAGTAATTATTCAGCTCTAGCTGTATTAAGTCTGCATTAAGAAGTCAAAGTACGCTTAAAGTTCTAAATCAGTGTATCGAAACTGTCATGTACAGCTTAAGTTTCCTGTAACGCTTTGATCCGAATTTTGGTATTAAAGCTGTACAAAAGCTGTATTCTGCATACTGTCACTTACTTAATACAGCTTATAGCTGTATTATGGTGGTCCTCAAATCTTATTTCTGTATTATGAAGTAGGCAAACTCTCTTCTACAGCTTCTTTTTATGGTGTAATTGTACACCCTTTTACAGATTAAAGCTGTATAATTTCTCTCTTTGAGAGTAATAAACAGCAATAAAAGTGAATGACCCCTATAGTACAGCCTTAATTACGTATCCCTAAAAAGAGTTACAGGTTATGTTCGCAACACTGCTATACAGCATTAATAGTAAATTTATTCGTTTATACAGCCCATCAACCGCTAAAAGCTGAATACTATCCATTACCTATCCATTACCTACATAGTACAGCTATTAATGCTATAAGACCATCAAAATAGAATTTAGGCTGCTTAGCAAATTGTCGCCATTTTATCAATTAAAAATCGAAGATTACGAACATGAGTAGGTACATAATAATTAGACTAATGTTATTATATTTATCAATATTTTTAGTTTGTCCAACAACCTTGTATGCACCAACGAGGCTTTACGTCTAATAATTCAAACTTTTTAATTTCTAACCTATAAAAACCATATTTAGTAACCTTATTTAATATCTCTTTCTTGATTATTTTGCTGGCGCGTTTATTTTTTATCACAAAACATATATATAACCACAATAAATTTATTTTTGCACAATAATGCACTGTATCCTGCGCCTGTCGAATCTCCAAATCTTATTTATACACGGCGTTTAATATATTTCACTTTGATCAACAGTTATTATAAACGCCATTATTAAAATATATCTTCTGTTTTGTTTAAATTCTTTTGGTACTCTGATGAAAAGCATTTTTACAGCGTAAAGCTTAACAAGTGAGTTACAATGTAGTCATTGGAGTGTACAAGTTTCTTCGTACACCATAGTACAGCCTCAAAACAGCTATTACGCAGCCTATTTTATGCTTATACAGCTACTGTGCAGCCAATATAACGCAAAACACTGTATTATTTGTGCCCATTTCAGGGGTATTATGGTTGAATAAGCGCTTATACAGCATTTATGCAGCCTGGAAATACAGCATTAAGAGTATAAACGATCTTTAATAAAGCTGTTATACAGCTTGTGATGCTGCTTGGGAGGGTATCCGTAATTACGCTAATTATTATTATTGATGTGTGCGCCCGCTGCGGGTATTTCTTGTTTGAGGATGGTCTACTTTATATCATTTATACTGTGTCTACACGCAGTGCGCCACCTAACAGCGGGCTCCGGCGGCGATTAATATAATCACGGTGATAACTCAATACCAAGCGTATAATTTCAGCGATTTTTATAGTGACGATGGGTGGTTGGAACATCACGATGACTTGATTTAAAAGTTTCTTTATAGCTTGTAATAGGCGTGACGCGATTGACGAATGCCGGAGACATTTCAAAACAATCGCTTTTAAAGCTTTAAATAAAACTTAACGAGTCAATTAGCATTCGTTATAAAAAGATTTGTTTAACTGTAAGTCCTATCGCTAGTTTGTCTTTCGACGTTTGATAGTAATTTCAATTTTATTCTGATTGATCGAAAAATAATATTTTAAAGTAAATGTTACTATAATATTGTACAAAGCTTCTGAATATGATTTAAGAGTACTTTAGTCATTACTGTATAATTTGATACAATACTTTAATTTCTCTATCATTCGAATGAATATTATCGGAAAAACTAATAATGTCCCTTTTTACGCTAAAATATAGCATATTTTGCGAATTACGACTACGTCCATGAAAGCTGCAAGCTCATAAACATATTCCTTCCAATGATAATAATTGTAGTCGTGACATAATGGCGGTACGAGGGGATAATTAATCAATTAATTACACCGTGTCCTCTCTTCGTATGTAAATTAACTTTCTATTATTACTAAGATAATTAAATCTTGAATAATCGTACGTTTCTTTGAACCTAAGTTTGTTGAAGTTACTTAAACATAATGTGATGCTATGGTCGTACTTTTAAGCTACAGCCTTTGTTGTAATTAGCAGTGATTTGCATAAACAAAAACGCTGATTGACTGATAGATCAACGCCAACACTAACCTCCTAGACTCTAGAGTCTTTTATGTCTCTTGCTGCCGCACTCATAGTGGGACATTAATTACTTAAATGTAATTAATTCAAAATTTTGCCACAAGCCCTATAGATTATCACTGTCAAACTCTTCATTAAATTGGAGTTTAATCATAATTAAATGTCACTGAGTACGGCGGTTAATAATTAAATTAGGAGCAACCCTAAGGAGGTCAAAAGGGAAACCAAAAGGGGTTCAAAACTTGTGTGCTAGGAATTTCAAGTGGTCAAAACCACCAGTAAAAGCTAGTTTGAAAATAAATAGGTAGCTATTTTCGCCACGAGTAGGTGCTAAGGCTATTGGCAATTATTTTCATAGGTTCGCGTTAAGGCACTCCCCCTACGGAGATGCCGTAATTTACCGTTTTTAGAGCCTTATTAACTCATAATTTGATAGCTATAAAATTATAATAAAAATACAGCAATAACATTTAATATATGAACGTTCCTTTCATAGTTAATCATTTCCTATTTTTGTTTTTATACTCATGATATCAGCTTCCAAAGTAATACTAATTAATTTAAATTCAAGCATACATTCAGTATCTCCCTAGTATTTACAAATTTCGGTTATATGAAACACACGCCAATAGATCGACAATTTCATTAACTATATACTGGACGTTTGAATTTTTTTAGGCCAATTTTGAACTAAGAGAAGTAAAAAAAAATAGGATTTTGGTGCGATCTCGGCAACGCGGCAAATGCATGGTCAAGGTCGTTTGCTCAGGGGATGGTCTTAAAATAAAGTGCGGACCGTATGAGCATTTGATTTATATCACCTGGGTAAGGAACATGAAGCTCGATGGTATCGCCGATTTTGTCGCCAGGAAACGATCTCCTCTTATTGTTGTCGGGCGCCTCGGCCTGTGTCGCCCCGTGTCGCTGCGATGCGCCACCACATAGAAATGCGATTTTAGCGACAGCCTACATGATTAATTTATGGCCTCGAAACAATATTCTCGAACAGAAAGCCGACTTAGATCCGATTTAATGTGCAGATAAAATGATTTATAGGATAGCCATCTGGACTTATATCTATATGTCGGCCCGTACGCAATTATTTCAGGGCAAAGCGATATTTCATATGATGCATCACAGAGAACTCATTCAGAGTTTTCAATGTTGCAAGGCCATGATAAATGTCCTGTTGTTTCCTTGTTGCCTTAAATGTTTTTTCTCAGTGTTTACCTTTGCCAGCTTTTGTATTTGTGAAAAACCCAACAGGTATCCATGAACCTTTATTGCTTGACGCCTCCGTGGTCCAGTGGTCTAGAGTTCGGCTCTTGACTCGGTAGGTCGTGGGTTCGATTCCCGCGTTGGAAACATGTTATTTCCAAGTTTGGTTAGGACAATGCAGGCTGATCACCTGATTGTCTGACAAGTAAGATGATCCATGCGTCGGATGGGTGTGTAAAAAGTCGGTCCTGCGCCTGATCTCTCGCCGGTCGTGTCGGTCTTCGGTCCCACTGGGTTATGAGAGTAAAGGAATAGAGAGTGCTCTTGTGTACTGGGCATACACTTGGGCAATAAAATTAAGATAAGATAAGATAAATATTCTTTATTGTGCATACTTACATATTATAACAATTTAAAATAAAATACATTTTTAAAACACAGGTAACACACAATGGCGGCCTTATTACTAATACGCAACCACAGGTAGAGGAAACATAATTTTAAGATACGAGTATAAGTATGGTAAATGTGCCATTAACAAAAACGTATTACATAATATATCAAACGTAACATGATGCTTCAAAATAAATATAATAAAAATATAGATATATAATTATAAAATAAATACACAGCTACATACATACATACATAAATACATAAAATTACTCCTGCGTATCTGGCCCGGTTTCAATGAAACCGGCTACCGTCACCGAAACCGGTGTGGGTATTATAACTGTAGCTTAATTATTTGAACACATGATTCAATATTAAGTGTCTACGTGATGTTCTGCAGGTTTTGTGACACGCTTAAACGCCAACGTTACTGCCCATTCCTTTGTTTTTGCTATCTCGTTAAGTTTTCTCCGAAAAATCTAATTATCTAAGTAATATTTGCCATAATTGGTTCACTATTAATAGGTGATCTTTCGATATTGTCTATTAATAGATGTTTGTTTACTGCGATAGAGGTGACTTTGATTTTAGCGGGCGTTTTAGTTTAGAAAGGTTGCATTGTTAATTGTTATCAAATATTTACCACTTACCTAAGTTGTTTATATTCTGTAAAAAATGAAATAAGTTCTGATTCTTTACATTCTACTTAAATACTCTCTCTTTAAATCTCTTAATTATTTAACTTTAAATAGGTATTTGTAGCGATATGAAGAGTATTTCCAGGTACATTTTAAGTATAGCCTTAGAACATAGTTTAGTATTGATTATTTGAAAATACATACGTTTATGTATTAGTTAAATAGATGATTTAACTTTCGTGCTATATTAGGGTAACGCTACACACAATTTTCAATAAACCAAAAGTCAAATAAACAGTCAAAAAATTCTATGGACTTGCTGACGTCATAACATACCAGCCGAGTCAACAGATATTGACTGGGTTGTTCAACCACACGCAAACCGTCTCAATCTGAGTCCGAGAGAAACGCGGGGATTAATGAACGAAAAGTTGTTTAGTGGTGAGACTAATGATCAGGGATAGCTTCATTTGCATCGAACAGACCGCGTCTTAATTACCGCATTCGCTACTAATTTAGTAAAACTACCTCACTCTAATAGGGCCTCACTTTATAATTACTACAGAAATAGTCCTTTTATATTGTCACTACCTGACCCGAAATATTGTTTTGCCATATAAATTATTTCTAGTATCAATATAAAAAGTAGATAAAAATCTACTCTTAGGTCTAACGAATGTGCATACAAAATTTCATTAAAATCGATGAGCCATTTTGGAGGAGTTCGCGCACAAACATTGTGACACGAGAATTTTATATATTAAGATTTCTTTCTATTTATGATCACATTGAGCTTTTGACTTCAAAAAACTTCGATACGTCTTTAGGTTCATTCAGGACTGGCCTTTTGGTAATTTTGAGTCTGTGGATCTTACCTGCTACATATACCATTAATATAGTTTCGCAAAAGTCTAGATACAGTCATAACAAAAGGTTATTTTTGTTAAATGACAACCAATGTCAAACATGAGGGACTGTCCTTACAAAGAGAGGGAGCTTCTTTGGAAACCTTTTAAAAATTTGGCTGATACATTCCTTTCAGTTCCAAAAATTCCCTTCAATACTGATTACAGTGGGTGAGATTTCCACGAAACGGTAAATATGAAATACGAAATGAAGGGAATGATAATTAAAGATTCTATTTTTATCGATTCCAATTTATGAGCTGTTATGATAATATCACGAAGTTAAGAAGGAAGTGAAATAAAAGAAAACACGTTAACTTACGTTAATGTATGCATTATGATAATCTCTTAACACAGAAGTTAGTATGACGGAAAAAATCTAATTTAGAAATTAAAATTAATTGAAAATTTATACTTATCGTTGGTATTCAATAGTTCCGTTATTCTGCTATTTTGATGCAATATCAATGCAGATTCGTTTTCTTGAAATATTAGTTTTCCCGAGTAAAGATACTGGATTCGTTTTAATCCAAAGTCTCCTTAGGGTCAATTCAGACCGCAACGTGATGCGCAGCGCGGTCGACACTTACTCAAACATCAAAATAGTATAAACAAGAAATGTCAGACCAACTTCATAAATCATACGTTCTTATTTGTAAAAACTTAAAAAGTAAGTCGTTTGAAGTTTGTTTAATGTAGAGAATGCTATTTTTATGTTTGATAGGAAACAGACTGTATCGAGTGAGAAACGAAGCTGCATTAGTGTTGTATTTAAATAGTGGAATTAGAGTACTGATCCAAGTATCTATAGATACATCAATTTTGACTGAAATCTTATCGAGCGATATCCTTCGTTTCTACAAGCATAGCGCAGAGCGCTGAATCGTATCAAACTTTGATGACTCAATTATGATACTTCCCCGCCTTTAAATACTTCTACATAAGGTTCAAAATCGTGTGAAGTTATTAAATTAGTGGTGTATACTTTTAATTTAATAAGTTAATATGAAGATAGGACTTATCATGGTGATAGCTCCGCCGTCTTCAGTCCACTTCATTAAACCTTATCGTCGCTAGATAAATCGGCCGCCATCGATTATTCGGATAATTAATCGATTTGACTTCGACTCGATGTGCCCCAGTTCAGATAATTGCGCTATTGTTTATAATACCAATTATTTAAAATCGCTGGAACGGTTTGTCAAAAAGTTATTCGGTGCACGACATTAATCTTAAATTAATGGTTATGGTACTTACTTTTAACTAATAACAGTCGATGATTACGCTTTATTATTACAGAAATACTAGCCCTAAGAGTTTAATAGGGAATGTGTATCAAAATCTTCATTAAATTAATGTTAAGTAATCAATAAATTAAATCGTATGTTGCCAACACCACGTATTAGTGCTTCTATGTGAATTTCAGGAAACACTAAAAACAAAATATTTAATGCCTTTGAGTTCGGCCATAAGACAATAAATTTCAGAATAGGTACCGAAGACAAGTATTTTTTGTATAGGTACATACTGAAACCTTATAAAATTAATAAGCAGAAAATTCTTAGAAAAGCTATGGGGAAGAATTTTTAAAGCAAGTACGGACCTACCGATTTTTACCATACTGTCATGCTTGATGCTCCAAAGTTTCTAAAACCATCGTCAGTCTCATCATGTACGGATTACGGACGAAAACGGACGTAAGTACGGACGTTTGAATTTTAACCTTCTGAAAACTGTATTATCGTATTGCTCAAATGTTTCTGAGTACATTGTCGGTCCCCTCGTATACATAATAATATTAAGCCTTTAGTTGCGTGGTCGCGTGCGGGAGTCGGGACTCGCGATGGGATCAGTCCCGGAATCTGATGGTATCGCCGCCAGCCTCCATTAATCTGCATCAGCACGCGCCCGATAAATGAACCCGATAAACCTTAAATACGACTACAGATGTCCTCGCCTGTACAATAATTGATGCATTAAGTGTTGCACACGGCCAGATATAAAGTAATGTATCATAGCTTGATACATGATACTGCCAAGTAGTTATGGTCTAAACCATAAGGCTAGTCAAGTGGTCACAAATTTTGTCGTTTTTCAAAGGTTTTAACTCGACACCTTTGGATTTAAGAGCACGCGATAGCTGCTGTAATGTTATGTAAATGTATGTATTTCCACTCAAATGTAAAAATGTTTTTACATTTCAGTGGAAATATACAAGATGTAACAAAACTAAGTGATAATACTTAAGGGGGTGTGTACGTGTCTCTTGTAGAGAGTTCACTGTGAAAGCAGCAGCGCTGAAAGACCAATTTTTTTTCACTTTTATATAGGGAAATATCACTTAGTTTTGTCACATTCAGAAATCAAAGTACACAGAACTTTACATTATGTTCTACAGGTCCTTTAGATACAGGAGTCAGGATAAATCAAAGCTATACACATCCTACACTTTCCAGTACAGGTAATATACCTTAATATTATACATTATAGCTGCAGTGTTTACAGCCCTAAACATATTACGAACATAATCGATAATAGTATCGATAATTAGAATGAATGGTTTCACTCGAATATTGATAATCGAGGAGCCCCCAGCTGTAGGTCCGAGTGAGTTATGCGGTGACAACACAGCATTACAGTCATTTGTATACTTTCTAAATTGATCGCTTAATTTGAGCTTTGTTTGTTTTGTAATATTAATACATCACTGTAAGCAGTTGTAGATATTGTTTCGATAATGAAATCCAACAATCGGGTAGGTAAAGCGTTAGTTTAGTCACTCTATATTCTATACTCATTTTCAATAAAATTATTGACAATCTGCCCTACTGTGTATGAAGTTTTATTATTATCGTGTGTCATTTTCATGTTAAAGATATTTTTTCAAGGAAATCTAATACATATTATACATATAAAATTCTCGTGTCACAGTGTTTGTGCGCGAAATCCTCCAAAACGGCTCAACCGACATCTCGTCAATCACAATGAAATTTTGTATGTACTATCGAGATTATAAATTGATTTCTAGGCAGTTGACATACTAACGTCATTCGGTCGGATCATGTCAATTCAATGTTAATTGTGATCTGTCGGCTGGGTTTGACGCAACGCGACCAAACTACGTAGGTCCCCATCTCAGGAATCAACTTCTCTGATAGTACATTATTTAGGACTGAGAAAGGTTTTTATCTACTTTTATATTGATTTTTATTATTATTATTATTATAAATTTGAAGATATCTTCAATCTATTAATCTCTAGAGTCTAGAAGCAAGAATCCATTACAATTAAACTTCGTTTCTCGTGTTCCAGTGACCTCAATTGGACAAATTGAAAAAGCGGTTTGAGACATTTTAACGCAAAACAATTAACGTAAAACAACGGACGACGACGGAACTATTTTAGTAGATGTTGCCAGCAGCTTTATAGCGCAACAACGTACCCCGAAAACTGTACAATTTGCAGTAATTCAATGTATCTTGCTTACTTTCAATTGCTGGTAGTTCAGTTACTAAACTATCCTTTCCCGGCGTTCAAGGTATCCTAGCACCAAATTTCATCGAAATAGGTTGAACGCTTAAACTAAGCGCGACAATGTAACATACATAATATTTTCTCATTTATTAAGTACGGCTATAAAAGACAATCCAACTGAGGTTAAAAGTAAGTGTAATAATACCTGTAAGTAATAAGAAAGAGTCTATTCTAGAAATAGTGCAAGCTTCGGTAACAGATAAGACAAGTCCATACTGAATATGATTCAACTCTCTGACCAAATAAAAAGTCAAGACAGATCGCTGCAATTTCTTATTTGGTCTGAGATTCAAGTAGTTATTATTATTTTTTTAAATATTTATTTAGGACTTGGTTATGTTAATGTTTTAGTTAATGGTTGCTCCTTTTTTGAAAAACAATTTATAACAAGAGAAATGTTTATAATGACACTCGTCAGGCAAGGTCCGTTGGTCCAAGTTTGACGTTGTTTATTCCCTCCGATCCTTAACAGATGAGCTGCAATTTATCTGATGTTTGATTAGCGTCAAACGTGTCCTTTAATAAGCGGGATAAGATGGCGCGATCGGATCGGCGTGTGAGTAATCACGCCGGTGTCACAGATTCTCTGATCGCCGATCGCTATCGATCGCGTGTCGCTTCTGCCCTGCGCCTGCGAACCTAGAAGGAGTATTGAAGACACATAACTCACATTCTATAGGAAAAAATGGAAGGGAAATGCAAAATGATCGATTTTTTATGTTTAGATCCAGCTAGATGTGAGCCGGATGGGTGTGCGCGAATAAACACGTACTATGTACTATCAGAGAAGTTGATTCCTATGCAAATCGGGGACCTAAGTAGTTTGGTCGCGTTACGTCAAACCCAGCTGACAGATCACAATTAACATTGAATTGACATATTCGACCAAATAACGTTGGTCTGTCAATTGCATAGGAATCAACTTCCTCGATGGTACATTGTACTATCAGAGAATTAGATTCCTAGGCAGATGGGGTACCTACGTAGTTTGGTCGCGTTATGTCAAACTAGTCGACAGATCACAAATAATATTGAATTGACATGATCTTACCAAATGATCGTTGGTCTGTCAACTGCCTAGGAATCAATTTCCTCGATGGCACTTACATAGCAGAGCAGTGATCGAACACGTTATTGGTAGCTGTTGTATTTTACCGATTGTCTAATCTAGTTTTTGTATAGCAGTATTAAACTTTTGCACGGCCTATATACCATAAAGTTAATATACCTAGCGGAATAGAGAAACAAAGGCCTGAGCAAGAGAGATGTCACTATCAGTAACACTGCGTGGTAAAAAGAGACGTGTGATACATGACAACAGCACTCTTTTTTTGAAGTCCAGTCGGCACGTGCCGCACGTTGACAATTTAATCTCATAGAATTCATGTTCAATCATGCTTGTGTAAGTGTATACGTACACATATTTTTCACACAGATGAAAACCAATTTTGGTTTCGTTTGACAGCTCGAGATTGTTGCTCTATTCCGCTAGGTATATTAACTTTATGTTATATACAGATTATTTTACAGTTTAAAAACAACATAGTAAGACGTCAGTTTCATTACAACATCGTTCACGATTTGCTATAGGCTGCGTACGCGATAGAAGATGCCATATACGTATACTTATAGAAGTGGAATCATGTAAAACTCCTACTACATTGTTCATCTGTTCCTCTCGACTGTGGCGCACGCGCACAACCGACCTCATTGTTTCGACCACAATGTCTCCATAACTTACTAATACGAGTGCTAATGGCCTTTCGTTGTTACTTCACATTCGACAATTTTTCAAATATGATTAATGTTAACTAGTGACATCTTCAACGAGTAATTTGGTACTGTCCGCGACGAGTGCACAGCGATTTGTACTCTCACTCGATAATTCCATTTGCCACGAAATTTATGGCGTGACACACTATTCTTGATACTTTAAAATATTGAGCGATGGTGGAATCTGCGAAGTGTCATGTTCGAGTGTCATTTCTGTGCTCCACGTTGGCTCACAATGGACCACTCAACAAATGCAATGAAGGACCGATACAAGCATTTAGGAACGTGTAGAGATATTCGTCGTATTGGCCATGATCCATAGCAATCATGGTTACGTGTAGTCGCACAATTCACTTTCGACCAAGTTTGAAGATACGACTCATAACATTTGCGCCGTAATTTAGCTTTCTTACGATCGTAAACCGCTTTCTAAGTATATAGCTAGGCATAAGGCAAACGTCTTTAAGGTTCGAAATGACGAAAGGTACCAGAGCTGACGGCGGATAATGTTTCTGGTTCGCAATAAATACGAGAGGCGACTCCGTCTGATGTCTGACGGGGGACTATCTAATTTTATGACCAATATATTGTCATTAAGTCGATACTGATCTTGTTACGGTCGGTGAGGCGCGAGGACGGGCTCCACAATTTATATTCAAATGACATTCGCTTAGGGTCGGGAATTTCTCACTCGGACGTAATCTCGAGTTAATGGTGTCACCGGGACTTGTCGCCTTTCAACCGCTTTTGTCGATTCATGTTTACGTGATTCCATTTCCGATCGAAGTCGACGGTGGGGCAAGATGGGCTACCCAAGCTTTAAAGGATAAGAATTTTTGTCATCATGGTAATAAGAACTATTATGCTCTGAATTTTAAGTACCCATCTTGATCTACCGTCTTTGATGCTGCGTAAGTGTTCTGCATTTCAAATATTTTCAAATATTTTCTAAGATTATTGTAGAGTATTAGAAATGACTTTACAACTAACTGTACACAGTGTAGTAAATATGACAATAGAGCCATCGTAAAGAAAAATTTTATTACGTCTTGTTTGGATAAGGTGTATAAAACGGAGGCTTACTATAACAAATATAACAATCAAACTTATTACACTACAAAATGAATATAAAGGCATCAACGAGCGCAAGAAACGACAAAAAATATGACTCACCAGGGTGTTTAGTTAAATTGCGTATTTTGATAGTTTAACAACATAATTAATATTTTGATGGTTTAATAAGTCAAAAATCTATACATTTTTCTACTACACGTCTACACATTTTATTGACATCCTTGTGTTTGTTTAATTACAGAAGCATAATGATTTTTATGTATTTATTTTAGAGGTAAAATAAGTTTAAACAGTAGAGTGAGTATAGAATTATCATACAGTACTATTCAGCAGTATCCCCGACATGAAGATCGCTTAATACAGACAACTTGTTTTAATTTTGCGACTTCAAGTTATCTGAAATCACATTATTGTGTGCGTAATATTATGAAGAAGGCCTGCTGACCCTACTGTGTTATATTATGACAGTTCACGGTATGTCACGTCGTGTCAAGTGTATACTGTTCTACCGTTCCCACGGCCGTGTGTACACTTGTTTACCGGTCATCTATGTTTGCTGTAGACCGTTTAACAGCACCATAGAGTTCTCGGAATATGTCTTATGGCAATTGGCATAAAGGTCATGTCGGAATATATAATTATGAACAAGTTTGGGGTAAATAAGAAGTGAGAAATCAAGTCGGCCATCACTATGTTGATTCTGAATGGGAAACTTGGTCAGCTCTAAATACGTTATTATTTGTGAATGACCCGTCCGGTTTTGTATTTACCTTTTAATTACGATATGCGTCAACACTCCTGTAAAGGGCCTTGTTTATCTTCAATTTTTTATACGTGTAGGTTAGCTGTAACATTTTTTGGTAGTGGATTATACAACTTCTGACAATTTCTTAAAACGAATTTGTCGAAACCATCAACAAATTCATTCTACTTATTCCGTTTTTTCAAACGTTTGCGGTCTCAATATTGCCTGATATCATATTGGTCCATTATAATAGACCAATATATATTATAAATAGGCTTAGAGGGGCATAAATTACTTAATCTTAAGTTCATCTAGAGTTGCGCATAACGATGGTGGTTATGACGAAAAACCATAGTCAAACCAATCAAACCTCCATGTTTTCCAGTCCATCGTCACTTTGGGTCATCGCCATGCCATGATGTTATAATCCATAATGTACTCATAATAAAATCTATGCAAAGTATAATAAAGATATGTGGCTTATAGTAAATTAGTCATTTAATCGTGCATCTAAAATTCATATTCCAATCTCAAAAATTTGTCGTCATGCTTTATTATCGAGATTAGAAAGTTTCTTAATAACATATTTTATCCCTAATTATTATTCTAAATCCTCCAATGTAGCTGTATATTTAAATAATTGCATTCTAATTTAGTGGTTAGGTCATAATTAAATTACAACTATATTCCGTTCATAGTAAATTTAGTTCTGAGAGGACCTTAATGCCAATGGCTTAAGAGTCACTTCCATAGATACTCCAAGGTAATATAATTCCGAATGGACTACAATACGTCCGGCGTAGATCGCCCGATATTTTCCCATAGGAGGATTATCAAGTTATAATCCCTTTTCGAATGAAATGCTTCGAATATTTTGTGCATTAAACGCTTTGAAATTATGTAACTGCTTTTTAAATGCTGTTATTTATGTTTTTGATCTAGTTTGGATAAATTATTTAGCAATAACTTTTTTATCAGCTAATTATAACAGTTTAGATATTATGTATGTGATTTACGCAAGAAGTAAAATGTTTGAATATCAGAAGATATTACTCGTCTAAGGGTCTGTTTCACCACTTTCTGATAAAGTGCCTAATAGGCTATTCACAACTTTTTTGACAGATTCTCCATACTTGATCTGTCAAGTTAATTGGTGGATAGCCTTATTAGGAAGTGGTGAAACAGGCCCTAAATAACGTAGGCATCATTTTTTTATCTAGAAGACATCATTTGACCATAGATCATTTGACTATGAATCAATTTCTTAGATGGTGGTGGTGGTGGTTTCTCTACCTTATGGTCGGTCATTTTTAAGTTGGTATTTTTAATGTGTGGTCCTATACAATGGTCCGGCAATGAAATAGCTCACTTTGTCAGAATCGGCCCCAAGTTACGCGCAGGCTCATTACTAAACCTCTGGGGCTACGTTTTAATTGAGATATTCTAAACTCCTGCTTCTGAAGATTACTTCGTGAACAAATAAATGATTGTCATCTATTACATTGTCTTGATATAATATGGGAGATACAAATTCATCTATAATGTTTTTACTTTGTATTGCTTTGTTGGTATTTCAGACAAAATAGCTTGTAAATAAAAGCAAAATAAGCGAAACAAAACTTTGCCCAGCAGTACAAAAAGTACATGTTAATATAATATACAACTTTAGATTGTCAAATATTTTAAAGAGGAAAGAATTAATATTTTAATTATTGAGCTATAGAGTCTGAGAGTCATAATTTAAGAATGTATTCACATTATAGTAATTTCTGATTGGACATGCCTTATTACTTAATTATCATTCGTAATATCTCATTTAGAATGGGCACTTTAATACCTGAATAATAAAATAAAGTTTATTACATAATTTAATTAGTACTATTAGTTTTTCATTACAAAGACGTTTTTTAATCATCGTCGAAGCGATAAATTAGTCATTGACGTGTTTGATCAGAAGTCGTTGACCTGTGATTACATTTTTAGGGTTCCGTGATAAAAGGTTAGATCAGTGGTTCCCAAACTTATTTTGTCTACTGCCCACTTCGAGAACGTATGTTATGTTTTAGCGCCCCCATTGCTAAAATTTTAAATGCATCTACATGAAATAAATCACCCCCCGAAGCTGCTACGCCCCTATTTTTTCCCACCTTTAGACCTTCAGTGCCCATAATGGGGCGTTTTCGCCCAATTTGGGAAAGGCTGGGTTAGATCATAAGTTTTACTTACGGATTCACTAAGGGACTATAAATCTTCTCAAAGTCCTTATTTCATACTGCCTACTATATATTCTGTTCAAATCTTGTACTAGACAGCTTATTTTATAAACATTTTACCAAGATGCCCGTCTGTATATTTGAAATTGAACTGTACTGCCCCTGTAGACAAGTGGCGCAAAACGCTAACGCTAGCGCTACAAAATGTATGGATTTGACATTAGTATTCGCTAGCGAAGCGATGACTTATGTCAAATCGCATACATTTTGTAGCGTTAGCGCTTTGCCACTTGTCTACAGACCCAGATCTATCTCATTAGGTAAAAAAATTTGACAGATATTTTTCTGATCCCGAAGAAACACTTACAGTTTGATACATTATTAGGTGTGCTACATGAATAACATGAGACAAGGGTATACGTTACTATTAATTAATAGACGTGTGCTACATGAGACAAAAAACGTAACAATGGATTTTGATCCATTTTGTGCGGAACTCAACAAGAGGTTTCCCGCTCGCGCTTGACCGGTTTTTTTGTTACCATAAGGAACCGTGCAAGCCATTCTTTCAGCTAATCGTATTATAAACCGACTAAGCGGTGCCTTTGTCGGCGACGTAACGGATGGTCGTAGTACATTACTGTAACTTCATTACGAGTTTAATATATCAATACAGTAATCCCGAAGTGTATCAAATGCGACTAATAGTGCATGTTTCTAACATTAGTTTTAATTAGAGAAAATAATAGTTGCGAGGCAGGTGGCAGTATAGAGAGAAACTCGTCCGTTGACCTATTGTTTTTATCTCTTTTATTTGCACATGAAAATATTGGTATCTTTGTGTATGCGTTATAGGGATAGGTCGTAATTCGTACACAAATAACTGTGTGTGCAAAAGAGACGGAAAGATGTAGACCAATTAAATAATTTCTCTCTAATCTATGACCGGACATATTCATACGAGAAATAAATAGAACACATTGAAAAATATTTATGTATTTTTTTAATGAAAGATGAGACACAGACATAATAAAAATAGATACACCCTCATCATCAATCGTCGGCCAATATCGTGTCAATTAAGAGCGGGTATCGACGACAATAATGCTTTGCACCACGCGAGAGGTTCGTGTGCTCGAGGCATTACTCAAACCTCATTTAGAACTAACTACCTCGCATTGAGACGGCCAATTTTATTGTACTCTATTGATTCCGCTGACAGCAGGAGGTATGCACCCTTCTGGATATTGTTTATATCTGTGTTTCATTAAAATTGGTATATCTATGCTATATTTAAATGGTCAGTATGATAAATTTAAATGGTGTTTTTGAAATAAGTCAAAACAGCGTCCAAACGCTTTTTCGTTGGCCAAAACTCGAAAAGACGTTTGATGTATTATAGAATAATGTCATTTTGGTTATTTAACATTGATTTAACAATATCTAGATGGACCGAAGCTATAATAATATTGGATTAATAATAGTAGAATCAGGATACAACGTAGAGACGCTAAGTTTGTATTTTGTACGGAATTTATTTGTATTTGCATGCACTATTCAATAATTTTTGGGATATTCCCATTTTTGATTCAAGTATCTTTCGTGTTTTCTTAATACCTGTAGTTAGTAAAGTCGAGTATTCGATAGACAAGAAAGTAGATTTTTCGATATAGTGATATTAATTATTATAAAGGAGTGAAACTACTAGAAACACGCCGTATGCAAATTTTCTTCATACACTTGTTCTGAGAATTAATAAAGAACATTAATATAACATTGATAGCTTAATAAGCACAAATCTTTCCAACACTTTAAAAGTGTCACTGGTCGTGTAAGTTACATAGCACTTAAACACCCATAAAATTTATTTACACTTGTCGTATCCGTTTAAGGATGTAAGGAACATAATATTAAAATAGAAACAATTTTCTCCGAGAATATTACACAATAAAATTCTCATATTTTATACATTAAACGCGTAAAAGAACTAGAACTGTTTTGAAGCAAAGAGAACTAAATAAATGTCGTTGGGATCTGGTTTAACCACTGATATATATTTACGTAAAATCCTCTCTTATTTACATCAAAATGTCTAAAAACAATTAATGAGGAAAATCGGCTGCTATATAAATTCAGACTAAGAGCGCTTCATTAATAATAAGAACGGCATACTATTAACTATGAAATAATACATTATACTAAATATTTTTTTTACTACTGCATTACTTTAACGTTCATAAAAGTTATAAAAAATTAGGCACCATCTAGAAGACAGCGTCAGCAAAATATGATTTATGCCTAGGTCCTGTCCCATCAATTTATTATCGCTTTTGATTGGCTGGCGTTAAAAATTGACAAATCAGCAATTCTATTGAAAAGAAAAACTTCTGTCAAGAAACCTTTTTTTTGACAGAAGTTTATCTTTTCCATTAATTGTATTGTTTCAAAATGTAGCGTTTCACTATCAACCGTAAGCACTGTCACAGTAAAGACAAAATGTTCTAGCTATTACTTCTGCAGCATCTATTAAAATAATACTCTGTGGTTTAGGCTATTTATATCGTATTTGAGACTACCCTCATTCAAATAGCGTCATTAAAGTCGGAGAGCCTGGCTCGTGACAGCGGCGCGCTATTCCTTACCGACTTTTGCAATAACGCGGGTTTATTTATGTTTACTTCTACCTGTGAATTAAATCCATACTAATATTAAAAATGCGAAAGTGTGTCTGTCTGTCTCACGCTTAAACGGCTAAACCAAGATGAAATCTTTTAAATTAAAAACTAAACTAATATTACTGATGCGAAAGTTTATTCATGTCTTGTATCTATCTGTTTGTCGCTTGTCGCTGTCGCACTTATCGCTTGAAATTGAAGAATCGATTTAAATGATATACTACGAGGTTGCGGGCAACTAGTTTAGAAACAAAATATGATATTGGGGTTTTAAATTAAAACAGTAAAACGAAATTCTTAAACACACATTCAAATGGAAACTATTATGTTACATGTAGAGCATCAATTTATTTTATTCGTCGTTTTATGAGACGATTATAGCGTTTTAAATAAAGTTATTATTATTATATTGACTAAACAATCTATTTAAATAGAAAGCATCACATTTAAATGCTAATGCTGGTAATAGCACATAGGGTTTGTAAACAAACACTTACTGAGATAGACCTTAGCTTATACTTAGAAAGTGACCATTAGACTGGCATAATATTTACAGAATAATGACTTACATGAACCGTTAAATAGGATAATCTTGAGATCATCATCATCGTCGTCGTCGCTGGACTCCTAAGCTTCTCTTCCTACAATAATAGCTCCCACACCGGTTTCGGTGACGGTGGCTGGTATCATTGAAACCTCGCCAGCTACGCAGGAGTAATTTTATAGTGCCCAAGTGTGTGCGCAGGGCACACGAGCACTCTATATTCCTTTACTCTCATAACCCAGTGGGACGGAAGATCGACACGACTGGCGAGAGATCAGGTGCAGGATCGACTTTTTACATGCCCATCCGACGCATGGATCATCTTACTTGTCAGACAATCAGGTGATCAGCCTGTATTGTCCTAACCAAACTTGGAAATAACATGTTTCCGACGCGGTAATCGAACCCACGACCTCCGAGTCAAGAGCCGCGCTCTATACCACTAGACCACGGAGGTGTTAACGTACAATGATAGGAGGAAAATACACCACAAAAGGATAGCGAGCTCATAAGAGCCTTCAAAATAATAAATTGCATCTTCAACTTGAAAATGTCCAGTGCCAAAACTGCAAGCAGTATACCAGCTATTTGTATATCAATATGAGAAAGCTGTCTCAGTTAAATGAATATCATACTAGATGACGCCCGCAACTCTGTTGCGCCAAAACTCGTTTAGCGCGTGGAAACCGTACATTTTTCCGGGATAAAAAGTATTCTATGTCCTTTCCCGGGACTCAAAGTATCTCCATACCAAATTTCAGCAAAATCGGTTCAGCGGTTTGGGCGTGAAGAGGTCACAGACAGACAGACGGACAGACAGAGAGACACACTTTCGCATTTATAATTTTAGTATGAATAGTTAGGTACTTACATTTTTTAAAATTATTAAACAAAGTTTTTTATTCCCGAACTTTCGCCTTTTCAGCGACCGTGCTGCACATAGATATAATCCGTAAGTGCTTAGAACTGTTAATATAAATAAAAAATCATTTTCTTATGTTTACATAAGTAAACATTTGGATTAATCTCGATACATAACCATACCTTGTATTGTATAATTCCTACGGGTTATTGTAAAAGCTTAAATAAAAAACTTAACTCTTTCACCGCTAACAACGCAACGGCGTGAATCCTGGGCTTACATTTTCTACACGGAAACACAATTTTCAATCTTAAAACAAGTTTTATAAGATTTAAATTCCCTCCTCGTAAATGCCATGCTTAATCAAGTGCACAAAAAAAGGGTACAGTTTGAGTTATTTATAAGGTCCAGTTGCGCATAGTCTCATTGGGCACGAATCATCTTAATTAGAAGTATTGTGGGGAGTAAATTATGTCTTTGGTAGCACTACAGCATAAATACCACACAGTAGTTAAGGTACACATAGTACTACTGCAGTAAGGTTGCATTTCCATGGGAGCTTACTGCGTACCGAGGAATACAGTATCGCTAAGTGAAGGCAGGCAAATGAAACGATTCCATTTGTTCTCAAAAACGTATTCCTTGCATCTTACCTCTGCTGGAGACGGGAGACGCACCTTTACTTAGAAGTGCAGTGTATTTTAAATCAAACCCGTCTTTACAAAGCACCAAGGTAACTTTTAATCGCGTGCCTCTTGATACTCTAATGACTTCAAGTTTCAAAAAATGCGTATTTATGCGTGTGCCCGATTCAAGTTATCTTATATATTTATATATAAGATAACTATAATATGGTCAACTGTATATAATTTATATTGTGGCATCGCTTGCCTGTCGTCTCCCGTACTAAATCACAGAGATCTGCCCCATAGCGTAATGACTCGGAGGCTAATGAAACAATTGCCTTTCCTCTTATATTTTGTACAAAGTGGTCCGAAAATGAATTATTTTAAATATAGGTACTTTTCATTCCCCTATTATCTACTATATTTGAAAAAAAAAAATGTTTACATTTTTTTTGTCATTATAATGTGTCATTATAATATTATGATTTACAAACTATTAAACTACTTTTGCTAAAACGTAGCTTAGTTTCAATGGCCTCAGTGTAGAGATATTATGTGTGCAATGTTTATAATAAATATAGCTGAGAAGTGACCTTTTTTTTTTAAATTCTTAATTTATATAGGCCATACATCTTAAAGATTAAGTCGGCCTTAACGTAATCTTCAAAAACTGAAATTAGGAAACAATAGCATTCTCTAGTTCTCTTAAATATAATGAATGTATAACAAAGCTAAGTAACATATCACTATGTAATGCCCTAAAATCAGAGCTCACAATATTATGTATAAAAAAATATAAATCAAATTTACAGCATTTGGTGTCCGATATAAATTCATTTCTGAGAGATTCGTTCCTATCACATTCTAAAAGCACATGGTACAAGTCTTCATATCGACTACATAATAAACAATTTGGGCTAGTATTTTTTCCAATCAAAAAAAGAAAATTATTTACAAGAATGTGATTTAATCGAATTCTAAAGCAAAGTGTCAAATCTCTTTTATTCAAATTAACATTAACAAACCAGGGATTTTTGGGAGGTTTACTTATTAAGGTTCTATACCAAATGCCTGAACTTAATGACTTTTCTTGGAAGTGCTGATTCCAGTCATCGTAACAATTATTTTGTCGTAAAATCAATAGCTTTTCTATAAAAGTAATTGAATAAGTAAGTGCTGACTTAAGTTATCATTAAATGTTTCTAAGATAAGTATGATTTCTATTTATTTTGTATTGTAAATTGAAATAGGGTACTTATTTGAACAATCTCACTTAAGGAATGATCTATAATAGTGTTCTAAACATTTTAAACCAACTACATTTGCTGGTATACTTCGTTTAGACTAAATGTGATTACCTAATTTTAAACTATAGTAATAAATCACTAGAGGACAGTTATAGCACATTTGTTATCACACCCTGTTTATGGAGCGTCCGCCATAATTTTGATTCGTTCTTTTAAATTCGGTCACTTCTAAAACTCTTATTAGGAAGTTGTCTTGTTATTTACGAGTGCATTACAGCCCGTTCAAAGTTATTTTACCTTGAAGTTAATAAAAACGATCCTTATTTCTTTAGTATAAGGCTTAAATACAAGTTAAAATTACTTTAACTCGCGTATAGGTCGCACTATTAAAATAATGAGAAGTTTAATTTAACGATAAAGATTCAAACTGCATTGGTTACAATTAATTTAATATAAATCTTATCTGATCGGTAAATAATGTTGTATCTGCAGCAATGGAAACCGCTATTATGGTGTTATTGAGCGCTATTTATTACTGAGCTTGTGAAATGAAAATTTTCTGTAATGCTAACTTCGAATACTGCATTGGTTTATATTATACTTTGAAGTATGTATTGATATTTTTTTATATTATTAGGTTAAAGTAGATGCTAATAATACGAAAATCTCTGCGTAGCCGAGTGGTGGTAAAATAAAATTTGCCATAATGTCATATTTAAAAACAAATAAAAAAATCAGCCAAGTGCGAGTTGAAATCGCGCACGAAGGGTTCCGTGCCACAATAGAGCAAAAAAAGACTGAAAATTGTGTTTTTGGTATGGGAGCCCCCCTTAATTATTTCATTTATGTAAATTTTATTATAAATTTTTAAAGTACGAACAAAATAGAGTATTTCGTGAATATTTTAAGTGCCTATGTATTGCTGTTATTGATTACGAGCAGAAAATACCTAAAATATCACGTTTGTTATATGGGAGCCCTCCTTAACTATTTAATTTATTTTGTTTTTAGTATTTGTTATTATAGCGGCAACATATATACATAATCTGTGAAAATTTCAGAAGTCTAGCTATAGTGGTTCTTGAGTTACAGCCTGGAGACAGACAGACAGACAGACGGACAGACGGACAGATATTGAAGTCTTAGTAATAGGGTCGGGTTTTTACCCTTTGGGTATGGAACCCTAAAAACTAAATACATATTGCGCAATTATAGATTGGCATACTGGATATTAATTTTCAACCCAATCCGTAAAAATACAACTTTTGCGTGGCATATAAAAAGTTTGCCCCCATCATAATTTTACGCAAAACTTCTAGATGTCTCTTAACCATAACCATTGGTCCCGTATAAACTGAACGTAGTAACTTGTGGGTCGTTCAATTTATGAGCAGCATTGGGGTGGGGACGGTACTCTAATGCGAAGGAGTCACAATAGATCCTCAAGGGTCGCAGTGACATCAGGGCTACTTGACCTGCCTTCAGCAAAAAATTATATATACCGATGTGGTTTACATGGTTCTAATTATTCACATACAACTTTTACGTAGCATATCTAGTCGTTTACAATCTTTGGCCCCATATAACTTTTACAGAGTAGCAATTACACAGTCAACTGTCGCGGCCAGGATAACTGTGTAAGTGAAATATGAAAAGCACAGACTGCCACACATAAATAATAGCGTAATGACCAAGACTACAAGTACAGTTACAACAGACCTGCTTTAGTATCCTGTAAACCATAATTGAGTATGTCGGAACGAATTTTATGTTAATTTGTGTAAACATAAAGAGAGGTCCATGACTTAATTTCATAACCATCCAATGTTATTTTTTGGCTAAATAAAGCTAAAATGTAAAAAAAAATCAATTCAGAATGCAGACACAAATTCAGAATGCCTCAGTTTCATTATCTTTGCTCCAGAATCATCAAAAAGATATAATTCAAACCTAAGAAGGTTTTGTTTACAGTCATTCAACTTGAAATATAGCGTTAACATTAAAAAGTAACTTAAGGACTTGAAGTAACATAAATCAGGTGGCGCTAAATTAAGCAATAAATTAGCCAGGCCGGTCATATGGCTATTATAGCCGTGACATCGTAAACGGCTGACGACACGCAACGACACGCGACGTGACGCGTCCATTAACACGCCGCGAGTAATTAACTGATCTATTTCAAGACTCATTAACACTCCCGGAAACTATTAAGCTGTTTATGTTAATTCGATCGCTTTTTTAAACCGTAAATAAAAGCCTTATATAATTTTAAATTAAAAAAAAACAGTTCACTAATAAGCGTCAGCCGTCATGAAACCGAATACAAAATATTGAACAGATCAAAACATTGAAAGTTGTGTACAATTTAAAAATAATAACTTATTGCTAAGAACGCTCTCGATCATGTTGGCTTTCAATATAAAAAGAACTAGATTAAAATCGATCTTGTTTGGATGCTACGATGGCACAGACGTCACACGTCTGTGCCATCGTAGTCGTTATAAGTGTGAATACACGTCACACTTATAACACCCCTCTTCTATCGTCGGGGGTTAAAATTGATTCATAAAAGAAAAAATATGATTTCGTCATTTTTGCGGCATGCCATCGCATACATAGTACCTACTTATAGCTGATGCTATCAAAATGTGTTCTCATAAGGGCTTTAAGAGCATTTAATAAATTCCTAATACCTCCGGCGCTTGTGCTTTTGGTAATAGAATACGTAATATTTTACCGTCGCTGGCGCACGCCCGGGTAATTTAATATAAAGCGTATCACACATCTAGCGATCGTTATCATTGGTTAATAACGGCGTGTACACGCGCGATACCATCGTGTATTGATGAGAGTGATGAAACTTATCCAAATAGCCCCGGGTTCACGGGATGCTGGTTGTCGTCATAAGCATCTAAAAATACAGACTTAGAGCTCCTTTGCTGCGTGGCTAAAATCTGAACTACGCCTTTAGCTTTTTCACACTAACCCCCTTTTATGGTTATTCATTTATCATTTTGCATGCGACGATTAGATTGAGCTGCTTCGTATCTACAACATTGTTATATTCATTATACACAATTCTTGTATTATTATTTATTTTATTCAAGTTCTTTTTTTTTCATCTAAAGTCAAAAGAAAGTCATTCTTAAAGGACTAAATAGAACATACTAACTTTGAGAACTATAATATAAGTATAGCACGTATTTTATCTAGTGCTTCAAAATTTCACAATTAAACATTTTTTTTCTAAACACCTATAACAAAACAGTTCAAAAAGTTTATTTGTATTATTACATAAAATGGAAAATTCGAAGCAAAATTACAGTAGCCGAATGATTTGTCAAGTAGATAAGTAAGCGGTTTAAGAAACTATAAATTGTACTGTGTCTATTCCACATTCCTTTACATTCTAAGACTTAGAAATTATTTGCGATAGTTGTGTTCGAGTAGTTTTATATGAACAAATATTATGACAACATTAGAATCTACCTGAGTTCATAGTCAAAATGCTTTCAGTTTTTAAAGTGACGCTGATGACAAAAATGTATGGGACTTGACATAGCGCATCGCAAGTGCCATGACACTTAGCGATGCGTTATGTCAAATCCCAAACATTTCTGACTAACTTCGCTATAAAATCTGGCGAAAGTATTTTGAAAGCATTTTGAACCTTCATCATCTCATTTCTACGAAACATAACTCGTGAATACTTTCGCTACAATCAGACAAAACGACATCTTTATAACGTTGTTTAGATGTATCTCGTATGAAGTCAGTGAACTCGCCATGACAGGTGCAGTTTAAAATTGCGTTTTCGTGAGATTGTGGCGAGATATCTGCTACCGGAGATAAGGTGGTCTAATTGTGAACGGAAGCCTGCGCCCGCGCGTAACTGCCATCTCGATGGCCGATTACGGCGGGAAATGTACCGAGATTGCTTCATTCATTCAGCGAACAATGCCTTTAAGGATAGCGCAGATTGCTGTGGGTCACAGGATGAAAATCCGCTCCACTGTGGCCTGCGACTCAGGTATAAGTACCTAAAGGTATGATTCGGATCAAGGCAGCAAGCAACGGGTCGCCGCGACCCGCGACCCAAACAGCCACTGCTCACTATGAAGTTGTATGGAGGACTAAACAATCACAGCGACCCGCGTCGCGAGACAGAGAGACCCGTCGCCGCATAAAATAGCATACCGATGTCCGCGACCCGCGACCCGAGACTGTCGCCAAGCCACTGCTTTGTATGTGTTTATATGGACGACATTCCGATTACCGCGACGCGCGACACGAGACCGGTGGGCGTGGTGCGGCAAATTTCGATGAGCGCGACCCTGTCGCGTCGATAGCAGTACCGCGACAGCCGCAGGGCAGCTGTGGTAGATATTCTATCTAGAAACACGCCGATAGGTTATTAATCATATCGAAACCGAAAATAAAATTTTTCCTATAATATAAGCCATGGAGGTATCAAGGTATGTAGGTATGAACTATAATATTACTAGATGTCCCGCGCGGCTTCGCCCGCGTAAATTAGGAATTTTATTTAGAAATTTTGAAACCGTACAATATTTTCCCATAAAAAATAGCTTATGTCCCTACTCCCTTCACTTGGTTTACTCTATATATGTGCCAAATATTGCCATAAAAATTGCTCCAGTAGTTCGTAATTTCTAATATTTCCCTGATTTTCCCACATTTTCCTTAGTTTCTTCGGTCGTATTAGTCTTAGCGTGATAATATTATATAGCCTTACTCGATAAATGAGCTATCTAACACTGAAATAAGTTTTTAAATCGGACCTGTAGTTCCTGAGATTAACGCGTTCAAGCAAACATACTTACTCTTCAGGTTTATAATATCAGGTTACCTACGATTTTTTTAATTATCGCTTGATAAATTACTCGAGTCTCGATCTTAAAGACTATGAAAAGTACCAATAACAGGGTCATTATAGGCTCATAAGTTCATAAAAATGGGACGATGCATGGTATAATATGGTAGTGATGATGATGATGAATGTAATTTGTATAGTAGCATATGCTTTCCGTTCTTAAAACAACGCCGAAACTCCCAAACTTGTGTCTATAAACAATCAGGAGTTCTTTCAGCGCCTTCCGAACCACGGTATACCAGGTATATCTCGGTGCAAAATCTTACTTGTTGGTAGCATATGCTTAGAATACTTCTCACGAAACCGAAGTCACCACATGTTTCCCTATAAATTTTGAGGAGTTCCCTCGATTACTTTTGGATCCTTCATCAGATAACCACTTTTGTGAATATAATACCAAATTGGTATATTACCCTATATACCAAAAGAAAAATTTTGAAAATCGGTTAACAAACGACGGAGTAATCGTTGAACATAAGAAAACGAACATAACACCTCCCCCATTTTGAAAGTCGGTTAAAATTGTAGCCTATGTGTTATTCTGATGTATAAGCTATGATATTGTAAAGTTTCATTAAAATCCGTTCAGTAGTTTTTGCGTGAAAGAGTAACAAACATCCATACATCCACAAATCCACACATCCACATATCCATACATCTGTATAGATGTTTGCGAAAGTTTGTTTGGATGTATATCCAAACAAACTTTCGCCTTTATAATATTAAGTAGGATTATAACAGCTACTTCTCTCATAGTAATCTATACTTCCATACTAATATTATAAAATGCGAAAGTATCTGTCGGTCTGTCTGTCACGCTTTCACGCCAAAACAACTGAGCCGATTGTAATGAAATTTTGTACACAGATAGTCTAGAGCCTGAGAAAGGACAAAATCTACTTTTTAACTGGAAAAGGGGGTTGGAAGGGGGGTAGCGGGGGACAGGTCAAAGGTTATACAAAGCTTTGGGAATTGTGTTTATTAGATGGATTCTGAGGAAAATTTCCAGTAATGTAGGCTTCATTTTATCCCGATTCCCGGCATTGCCACGGAAACGGGAAACACCATGCGAAACTGAAGTCCACGGCGGACGGAGTCACGGGCAACAGCTAGTATTTTATATGTGTATATTGTGTTAATTTGCTTCCTTACTCGGGGTTCCCTACGCAAATGGCAATAAAATCGGCCGACGTTTGTTGTTGCTGTAGCGCACTGCGCAACAGAAATGCACAATTTGTGTGTGAAATTTTAGAAGTCTAGCTAGAGCGGTTATAGCTAGCTACAGACAGACAGACGGACAGGATCAGGATAAGGAGATTCTTTGAGTCCCGGGATAGGACATAGCATACTATTATTTCTTTTTATATTAAAAATGTACAGTTGAGGATGTTGCCGGCGTTATCGAGTATATTGTAGCATCCCTCTTCGACCCGCGACGTAAAAATAGAGTCAACCTTTCTCCTCTTTTCCGGAAATGATAAAAAATACAAAATAATTTCGTCATCCTCTTCATCTGCCAACAGTTTTTGGATAATTTCTTCCCTTAATACTAAATTCCCTGCCATAATATTGTAAAATAATTCACAATTATTGTTTTGTTTACACTCGTAGTTATGGTGGAAAAATGGTCAAAGCTTCTGTCTGCGCACAATATCACAAAATTGTAGATCGCAACATAGTTTGAAATGCTACCTAGTTACGTAGTTAATAATGTTGCATTTTGTTCAAATGTACTTATTTATGCGGCTCACTTGTATGCCGCGGGTCTCTACGGCAAGCGACGCTGGCCACGTGGTTATTATAATACTACTTAGTGATTTATACAAAAATGATAGCTATAATCATGTCAATAAAGTATCATTTTAATTAAATTTTTGTCGGTCGCGGCTACGCGGTCGCGGACATTGGTAAGCTATTTGCTGCTCCGCAGCAAGCGACTGGTCGCTTACGCGTGACGCCGTACGCTTGCCTCGCAGATCCGAATGGTACCTTAAGTGACAATTTTGTCATTCAATTCACTTTTTGTTAATCTTAATTTAGCATTGAGGGATTGGTTTCAATTAAATAAAACTTATTTGTTATTTGGAAAAAGTTAATCTTCAGATACCGCGCCATTCATTTTATTAAAAAAAAGAGAAATACATTTTAACACGGAAACAATAACCAAGATTGACGTAAGTTTTTGAAGTAAATATAACTTTTTACGCCTCTAGTCCACCGACGCTACGAACTGCGAAATATCTGCGATTTTTAAACCAATGCGAAACAGGAATAGAGCGAGATGCAATATAACGCATTGTCGTGTGGCGGATGAGCCAGTAAATCGGTTCGCCGCTGATACGCAGTTCGCAGCGTCGGTGTAGTAGACGCGTTAAAACCATAAAGTTAATATACCTAGCGAAATAGAGAAACAAAGGCCTGAGCAAGAGAGATGTCACTATCAGTAACACTGCGTGGTAAAAAGAGACGTGTGATACATGACAGCAGCACTCTTTTTTTGACGTCCAGTCGGCACGTGCCGCACGTTGACAATTTAATCTCATAGAATTCATGTTCAATCATGCTTGTGTAAGTGTATACGTACACATATTTTTCACACAGATGAAAACCAATTTCGGTTTCGTTTGACGGCTCGAGATTGTTGCTCATTCCGCTAGGTATATTAAACCTAACTTCGGAATTGCGTTGTCGCGACTCGCGTCTTGCGGTATATTAGACATCAACGGCCGCACATGTCGTCATTGTCTGCGTATATTATTTTATGACACATTATGATTATTTTATGACCGAACTTTAATGACGTCAATTATCTTTCTACAAAACTTACATTATTCATTTTCGTCGTATTATACCAGTATACTTTTCCTGTAACTGTTGAATTCAGTCATGGCAGCGCATCACACACGGCAAGGATCAAATAGGATTTAAATTTTTATTATGAAGTAGGTACATTAACATTTTTATAAGTACGTAATATAATAAAAATAATCTTCGCTGTCTACGATAGCTTACGCAAAAAATATAGATATCTTATATCTTTAAACGAGCAATTCTTGTATATATGTATAATTGGAATGTCGGAATCGGCTCCAACGATTTTCATGAAATTTAGTATACAGGGGGTTTCGGGGGCGATAAATCGATCTAGCTAGGAATCATTTATAGAAAATGTCATTTTCATCGAATACCGATCAAAGCTCGGTCAAATAGCTAGTATTTTAAAATACGACACCTTCGCTATTTTCTTTGTCTCATTTTCACATCTACTAAAAGCTGCAATTATTTTAATTCTATTATGATAAACCTAATGTCAGTAATTATTATTTTGTAGTTTCAAAACAGAAATATAATTTCGATTAGTTATTTCTTAATGGCTTATTGAGGCAATAAATTATATAACTAGTTCTGTCCACGAATGAACTCTTAATTTGTCAAAATAGTAATAAAGTGCAGCATGCCCGACTTTATTGCACACTAAAATTGTAATTAAGTAAAATCTAGACTTAAGAGTGTAATTATAGTTGTCTGTATATCCAGGAATACAGCTCCTTCGTTAGGTATCATTTGTTTTTAAATAATTAATTTGCTATAGGTACGTACTATTTAATAAGTACTATGCTTTTGATACTTCAATATTTTATTAAAGGCAAGGAAGAAGCGTTATTTGTGTGTTTATTTCTCACATTGTAATTAGTTGTCACATTCATTTTTAATGAAAAAAAAAAACAAAATGCGTGCAGAGTCTTATCACTTATCAGTCATCAAACAGCGTATCACAAGTATCTGTGGGCATTGTCACATTGTACTACGTCTCTATGTGACCTGGCACTATTAATTCTAACCCTCGGGTGATCAAGGCCTACCGCCTTGACATTTGTCGGCGTGCGAGCCGATGACCCGTGCGCGCTCACGCCAGCGCTCATATGGAGCACATGGGACAGCTCATACGAGTATTAAGCCGCTGTCAGGAATTTTGCGTCGAGCAAGGATATAGCAGGTATTGAAGTCGTAGTGTAAGGACGTTTGTGCACTAAACGGAATTTTACCATCCGGCGTCCCGATTTCTTAGGTTTTGATATGGCAAACGTGAAAGTTATGAACGCCGGACGTTTAAATTCCGTGTACTGCACAAACGCCCTTACTCTACATTCTACAAATTTTTAGGCTATTGCATAGTGTTAAAATAAGTACGTATCAAGCGTTACTGCATAGCGTCTGGTGTAAACTGGCCCTTATTAGTTAAAGGTAAAATTACACGCATAACTACACTACAGTGGAGTAACAGTACAAAACTTCACGGACAAATATACTTTGTATGAAATCGTTCACAAGCCCTACCGCTCAGGCGGCACTGGCACTGCACGACACAGCACTTTCATATTACAGGACTTGATGCGTCGCACCGCTGCAATGCAGTTACACCTAGCCTTAGACCCGTGGTCGTCAAACTGCGGCCCGGGCGTTATCTGTGCGGCCCGCGACAAAGTTGATTATTTGAATGTTCAACTATACTACACAATGGTTAAAATTACTCCATAGTTAATGATAAACGTAAGTTTAGTTAACAAATCCCAAAATAATAACCTTATCATTCTAGTTGTTGTATAGGGCCTGGATTACATCTATCGAGTAGAGTGGCGAGACAGTCTTCTCGACCAAAAAAAATTGCCGAGAGTAGTCTCGCCACTTTACTCGGAAGGTCAAAAAAAATGCATTAGTGTGGAACTGCTCTTGAAGCGCCCTTCATACTCTGCAGCCCAGTGCTGGCACTCACTTTGTCATGTGTCAGTAAAGTGTGACGACCGCTGCCTTAGACGGACCGCAAGTGGCAGTCCGGACCGACTGCTCCAGAGCGGTCGTGTTGATATTCACACCGATCGCTCAAGAACTGCTCGAGCGGTCCATATATTGCGGACATGAATTTAGAATGAAAACTGCAGATCGCCGTGCAGGGACAGCATTTTGCAGTCGGTTTCGACTGTATGATGCGGTCCATGTATGGCCATTGGCCGGTCTTAAACCTCGTTTCTATATACTATACATTTACCGCTACCCAGCACACCGGGCATTACCGTCCATTCACACAATGTGCTATTATTTACGACAATGAACCCGCTCGGAATGACATCGAGTGTTCTTACCATGATTAGAGGACAATGAGCGAGATTGAACCATAAACATAGATTTATGTCGCTGCTATGATATTGGTAATTGTTTTGGGATGATTTGTGTTTCTATTGTGAGCTGCCACACGCATTAATTGTTTTGACACGTCTTTCATTGGGAGTGTTTGAAGCTAAGATTAAATAGCATATGCACAAGCGCTCTGTCAATACATTGTACCATTACTATACTCTATAGTCAGATAATATTTGGCGATTATATTTCCATTGCATATGTTGAAACAGGCTCTGAAATGCTTTTAATGAAATTGGGCACGTAATGTGAGTGGGAAATACTAAAATATTTTTTTTTTATGAAATAAGGGGGCAAACGAGCAAACGGGTCACCTGATGGAAAGCAACTTCCGTCGCCCATGGACACTCGCAGCATCAGAAGAGCTGCAGGTGCGTTGCCGGCCTTTTAGAGGGAATAGGGTAATAGGGGAGGGTAGGAATTTGAAGGGAAGGGAATAGGGGAGGATAGGGAAGGGAATTGGGCCTCCGTTAAACTCACTCACTCGGCGAAACACAGCGCAAGCGCTATTTCACGCCGGTTTTCTGTGAGAACGTGGTATTTCTCCGGTCGAGCCGGCCCATTCGTGCCGAAGCATGGCTCTCCCACGTATAAGATACATTATATAGTATGCGCTATATTAATTTCATAAAAAAGATTACTATATTAAATAATACAGTAGATGGTCTTAAGGCAACGATGAAAAAATGACACACCTTGGGTCCACATCGAAGGCAGTCCCAACAATAAGATCCTCAGCCTCGTCAAAAATCAAACTCTTTGTTTTCCTCATACACAGTCATAAAAAAACTATTTCTGATAAGAATGAAGTAGATATCCTAACACTTCTACAATGATAAGGGTGATTAAAATTCATGTGCACGCTTAACGTCAAAAACCGTAGTTACGTGTAGAATTCTATTTTATCTATCTCCTATCTTTACTGGAAAAATATCTTTATTTATATTAATATATTTTATTCTTATCAATCTGAAATTGGGATGAAGTTCAATAAAAACTATAAAAACGAGATCTAAGTTACGACTTAACTTTGGGCAGCTTTTTGATGTTTCTGGTTTCCTTCACAAGAAGAATTAAAAATTATGATAAACTAGCTGCTGCCCGCGACTTCGTCCGCGTGGATTTTAGTTTAAGTATAATTGTTCCCGTACATCGATTGAATCGTTTATGCGCAAATCAGAAAAGTATATTGTGTGGGAACCGCACATTTTTCCGGGGCAAAAACATTCCTTGTCCCAGATTGAAATTAGTATCTCCAATCTCCATGCCAAATTTCATCAAAATAGATTAAATAGTTTAGGCGAGAATCATAAAAGTTTATTGCGCGGGACCGTATATTTTCCGGGATAAAAAGTATTTCCTGTCCTTTCCCGAGACTGAAAGTATTGCCATACTAAATTTCATCAAAATAGATTGAATAGTTTAGGCGATAATCAAAAAAGGTTATTGTGCGGGAACCGTACATTTTCCGGGACAAAATTAGTATTCTTTGTCCTTTCCCGAGACTTAAAGTTTCTCCATACCAAATTTTATCAAAATAGATTGAATAGTTTACGCGCAAATCATAAAAGTATATTGTGCAGTAACCGTACATATTTTTTCCGAGACAAAATGTATCCTATGTTCTTTTTCGGGACTCAAAGTATCTTTATACCAAACTAACAATTTCAGCAAAATGGGTCCAGCCGTTTACGCGTGAATATGTCGTGACCACGCGAAATATAACGTTCCGCGCGGCTTCGCCCGCGTTAATTAGATATTTCACAGACAAATAAGTCCACAAAAATAGCCTAATGATCCTTCACGTGGTCTACTTCTTATCTGTGCCAAATAACAGAAAAATTGCTCCAGTAGTTCGTGAGATGAGCCCTTTCAAATAATTTCCCCCGTTTTTTCCACACTTTCCTTCATTTCTTCGCTCTTATTAGTTTTAGCGTAATAAAATATAAGCTATAGCCTTTTTCGATAAATGGTCTATCTAACACTGAAAGAATTTTTCAAATCGAACCAGTAGTTCCTGAGATCAGCGCGTTCAAATAAGCCCTTTCAAATAATTTCCTCCATTTTTTTCACACATTCCTCTATTTATTCGCTCCTATTAGTCTCAGCGTAATAAAATATAGCCTATAGGCTTTCTCGATAAATCGGCTATCTAACATTGAAAGAATTTTTCCAATCAAACCAATAGCTCCTGAGATTAGCGCGTTCAAATAAGCCCTTTCAAATAATTTTCCCCGTTTTTTCGACACTTTCCTCTATTTATTCGCTTCTATTAAACTTGGCGTAATAAAATATAGCCTATAACCTTCCTCGATAAATGGGCTATCTAACACTGAAAGATTTTTTCAAATCGGACCAGTAGTTCCTGCGATTAGCGCGTCCAAACAAACAAACAAACAAACTAACAAACTCTTCCGCTTTATAATATTAGTATAGATTTCTGTATGTAACATGATAGAATATTCAATTCTATCATGTTACATACAGAAATCTATACTAATATTATATTATATATAGAAATCTTTACTAATATAATATTCAATTCCATGACATTATAATGACATTAGTAAAGTTTGTAGTTTCAAATATTATTACTTAAAAGTTTCCTCAAGACTTTGGCTTGGGTTTATTTTAGAAATTAATGCGATGTAGGATAAATAAATAAGACAATGTGATGTAATCCAATTTAAGGGGAATTCAGATCAAATGTCCGAGTGCTAATGCACATAACTGATTATAAAATTGGTGACTTTAAACCGCGTACACACTACGCGACGTGGCAACCATAATTTTCTTTCAACAAAGTTTTTAATTCTTTGTTGTTATTTCTATAAAATGTAGTAACGTACTGTGAACGCGCCTTTATTGGTCTGTAAGTATTCGACACAGGGTGCGGTATCGCGCGATCGATCCCGAGATAAGTTATCGTAAGACAAGTAGCGGCCACACAGGCGGGCAGGTACGTTATATATAGCCTAATTCGCATTTCCATGTCCGCTCAATGGAATCTTTGATTTAATTAGTGTTTAAAATAGAGCCCCAATAAAAAGTAATTTGTTGAAAAATACCCTTTTAATTGGTTTTGTATGGTAACTACTTTTAAGTTTGTTATTTGTTTTATTTTTATGAGGTGAAAGTTATGTAACCAATAGAAGTTAAGTGTTAGATTTATGTAGCTGTTTCAATTTATGAGCTCAAAAATATTGATGTTATGTCTATGATATTGGCTCAAGATTTTAATGAATTTCAATTTGTAGTTTTTATATCTAGTTTAATATTGAGATAAATATCGTAAAGATTAGTATAAAACGGCAATGTAAAACAAACTGGGCACTCAGGGAGCGCTCTAATTCTATTAATTGAGTATAAATATTTATCATCTGCAGATAAACCCGCGCTGCAGATAGCGGTCCTGTTGGACCTTCATTAGACATTATCTCCTCATATTTATTGTGTAACGCAATTTTTATACAGATAAATTCTAGTTCATTTAAAAACTAGAATTTATCTGTATAAAAATTGCGTTGCGCAATTTTTTACAGTGCGATAATTTTTTGCAATTAACGAAGTTGATTATCGCAACTTCAGCGTTTTGAGGAGATCACTTCTGTACTTAGTGATGAAGGACCATGTCTTAGGATTATAGAACGCTGGTATTTAGAAGTTTAAAGTGGAAACCCTAGCCTCAGTGACCAGCCACGTGATGGTCGTCCAAAAACCGTCGTAACGCAAGAGATTATTGAAGCCGTGCAGCAGCTAATCCTCGAAGACCGTCATGTGATATATCGCGAAATAGAGGCATCCATGGGCATTTTAGAGACCACTGTCCAAAAAATCTTGCAAGAAAAACTTGGAGTAAAAATGGTTATTTCTCATTAGATACCTTGTTTGCTTAGCGACGACCAAAAACAGCCCGTGTTAGTTTTTGTCGCAAAACTCTGCAGCGATTCAACCGAGGACAGTCAAAGAAAGTTTATAAATTGCTCAATAGTGACGAGTTTTGGATATATGCTTATGATCCAAATTCTAAGCAGCAGTCTACTGTCTGGGTCTTCTAGAATGAGCCAAAATCAACGAAAGTCATGAACTCACAGAGCACTTAAAAAAATGTTTGCCTCCTGCATTGTGATAAAGGGTGGTCACATCGCCACTATTGTACTCGAAGATTGTTAAACGGTTACCGCTGACTAGTATACCACAGCTTGTTTGTCACAAGTTATCACTGAATTTCGAAAAAAAAACGATTTAAGACGTCGTATGTTCCTGGCCATGATAACGCATGTTCGCACATCGCCGGTCAAACAAAGATGTATTTGAGAACCCAAAACGTTGAAATTTTAGACTTATTAAAATCCATAGAGCTCAAGCCCTGGCTTGAGCTCTATGGATTTTAATAAGTTCCACAAAATTAAGCAAAGTCTTTGTGGCTTACGTTTAAGCTCACCTGAAGAGGCTATTTACGCGTAAAAATCGGCCATTTTGACTACCCAACTTTGGACTGGAATAATGTTTTAAAAACTGGCTTAAATGCATGCAAAATCATTTTAAATATCGCGAAGAATTCTAAAAAAAACAATAAATGGTGATAATCTATTAGATTGCCTGTATTTATTCCAAACGACAAAACTTAAAAGGCAGCCCTCGTATGTCTGTACCAAATTACCTACGAATAATAAAAGCAAATTACATAAAAATCAGTCCAGTTGTTCGTGAGAAAAACGAGAAACAAATAAACTTTTCAGCTCTATAATAATTATATTATTTTATAGAAGGATCTAAGATTGCTTGTGATTTCGCTAATCGCACATTGAATGACAAATTATAAAAAGAGAATTTGAATGATAATAATTATTAAGGAGAGTGCATTTTCAATTGTTCGCTTACAAAGTTCGATAAAATTTTTACTTTTTGCAGTATAGATAGACTTCATAGTTCACGTTAAGACTAGTTCACACGCAAAACACGCAAGTTCCATATAAGTTGATGGTGTTATTTCTATACAAACACGGTATGAAAATCGCTGATTTTCGAAATCATTGAAGTCGTAATAACTCGCAACAAGATAATATTATGTCAACATATCATTAAGTATAATATGGTGATAGGAACATTTTACGACTAATATTTTTCTATGCTGTTTATTTTGTATGACATGAAAGGGGCCCATAAATAATTATTTAAGATTGGTTCCATAAATGAGACTCATTAAAATTTAACTGTCGATAAAATTTTGGTGTTCGATAAATTTTAATATTTAAGTGTCCGAGCTTTGATCTCGCCAGATTGTTTGATTTACATTAGTACTTTATGTCAAATACACAATCTTAACACTGTAGCCCTAGCACGAATAATTGACAATAATGTTATCGCACCTTATAGATTAAAAAATTTGGAAATCATTTCAACTCACCTACCTACCTTTAAGTACCTATAGTGTAATAATTATACTAGAGATTCTAATCTTATATCTTTAAACGAGCAATTCTTGCATATAATATGTATTATGTATATATATATAATTGGAATCTCGGAATCGGCTCCAACGATTTTCATGAAATTTAGTATATAGGGGGTTTCGATAAATCGATCTAGCTAGGAATCATTTTTGGAAAATGTCATTTTATTCGTGTTTTGTCGAATAGTGAATACCGAGCAAAGCTCGGTCAAATAATGCTAAAAGCTAGTAATCTTTAAATACTTTAGCTTAAGCTGAAAGCTCACTATGATTTAGGCCATGAGGTATAATATTCGATAATATGAATTTTAAAATTCTATACCCCTAACATTCTTAATCTTTGATTAATTTAAATTCTCAAGGTTTAAAATTAAAAAAAACAGTAGCAATATCACTCATACAAACATATTATGAAATACGAAACTACATAAACGTTAAATTCATTCAGTATAAAAGTATATAAAAGTGAAAACAATTTAAGTGTGTTTTATGTCGCATATTTTATAGTTTATAGGGCGGGAGATTTACTACTCTCGGCACGAGATTATTACGTTTCTTTGTCTTTTTAATAAACGACCGGGCGACACGCGCAGTTTCGCTCCACTAAGGGCCTCAAGGCAGTACTCCGATTTCTACGACTGACGCGCGACTACTCGCGAGAAGATTCGCGCGACTAAGGCTAAGAACTCACGGAGAGGTTATTTTTCGCGCCCGCCGCGGTTGCGAGCCTGCAGCCTTCGTAGAATACAGCTTTGTATGTAAAAAAAATAAACGCAAAACTCACGGCTCGTTTTTCGCCCGCGGCCCGCGCGGTTGCTTGCGGCTCTCGCTGCGGTTTGCGACCGCGCGCTCTGCGATATTTTAGCAGGCGATCCCAGTAGCCGTAGTAGGCGATTGTAGTAGAAACCGCCCGTCTTGCGATTATCGCCAGCCGAGTTTGCGGGCGCTGATTGCGATTGCCGACCGCAGCGGCTGCGGGCCCGCACAAATCAGCGGTCTCGTGAGTTCTGAAATAAAACCGCCGCTCCGTAACCGCGGTGGGAGCGGAAGAAAACCGCTCCGTGAGTTCTTAAGGTGGCTTTCGGATCTTTGCCGCGAGCGACCGCGACCGGTGAAAATTCAAATAAAATGCTACTTTATGACATAGAATATAAGTGTCATTTTTTACTGACATTTTGGTGGCGACCCACGCTAGTCGCAGGTCGCAGTCGCATTAATCAGAGTACTACCCTAAAATAACTTCAATTTATCTACAATATTGCACTAGCTGGCTTAAATGTTTCAGTTTATCAAGAGCGCTAACAGCTCTTTCTAGTGATAGGGTTATTTATTTGCATATTTTGAGATTGAGATAAATTAATACTGATAATATAAAGACAGAGGGTTTGTTTGGTTGCATCAAATAGACTCCAAAACTACTACACGGACCAATTATGTTGATATTTGGAACACATACAAAGAAACGAGAAAAAATATATACAATTTCGGTGCGTTCTATTAACGTATTAGCGGAGCCACTGCCAAAGTTATGTTTTCGTAGACTGGCAAAGCTTATGAAAACAAATATAAGACAAGAGGATATGAAATGTACGTTTGATTGTTTAATTATACTTTATAATGTAACATATTCAGAGTGTATTGTTTTTATTCATGTCCACATACAGCGGGGGCGGAGTCCTGCGCCTTATGTTATTCAAATACGTACATAAGTCAAGTTTACGACATATTTTTACTGCTCGTGTTTACTTTTGTTGGTAATTGCTGGGTGTAACGGATCAGACAATAAGTCGTGTCGTAACAATTAATGGTAATTTTAATGTAACCTCCATTTGTTATGAATCACAATCATAACAATTTAAGGATTAGATGGTACTATCAGAGAAGTTGATTCCTAGGCCGATGGGGGACCAACGTAGTTTGGTCGCGTTACGTTAAACCCAGCCGACAGATTACAATCAACATTGAATAATTGACATGATCCAATCATCCAACCAAATGTCGTTGGTCTGTCAACTGCCTAGGAATCAATTTCCTCGATTGTACATATACAGGTAAATGCAGATTATAAAACCATTGGAGTTCTATGTTGGAAAAAACAAAACCTAAAATAATTCATACATTTTAGTTGTTATTCTTATTTTGTATACATCTGTATCATATTTAGTCAGCAAGATTTAGAAAATATTAAAATCGACCCGCTATTGAACACAAAATAAAATGTTTATAATTCAATACAAAAATATGTTTTTTTTTTTAATTTTTTTAATTAATAAATTGGGGCCGTCTATGGACTGTTTGCCCATATCCGTTTTTTGTTAAACAAATGTTTAATATTGTAGTGTTAGTTAATATTATAACTTGTCAATCTCAATTTACCTAAGGTAAGACAGAGTATGACGTGTACTTTGTGTAAATTAAACGCGTTTGACGTATAGCGTACTATATCTACACAAAGTTTCGAGATTACATTATAAAACGAAGATTTACGGAGACATAAAATAAAGTTTATCCGTTTTGAGGCCTCATTGATTTATACGCGATATTATAATAGTGATGTATATTTTGATATAACTTTTACGCGTCTATGAAATGTGACGTTATCAAAAGAAAAAGAATTGGGTCACTCGAGACCCCCCAAGTACAACAAAAGCGTATGATCTATGATCAGAAACTGATATATAAAGCCACAGTGTTAACAATATAGAGTAGATCAACTTCGTTAGAAGTCTAGTCTAGTATCTACTAGAATGCCCCAATCAGACGCACGCGCGTTATTTTAGATATTGCGTTGTATGAATTATATTTTTTAAAGAAATTTACCAGGAAACTAGAGGACCAGTGATGATGGGTGATAACCGCACCCTAGATGCGTTGGGTTGGGTCCTCTTCTTTCCTCTGAGGGCTCCTTAGTCAAGCCCTCGGTAAGTTATTTACGCAGGCTTTCATAGCATGGCTCTTCCACACTCAATTTGAGGGATGTGCATATTATTTGCGATGCTTTAAGTTACGCTACTGTACACATTTAAATTGTGATGCTTCTGTTCAAACTGTAATCATCCCCGACATGATAAATAACATGGAATCGCTTGTAAAACTCACAACTTCTAACTTCTCTCCTTTATACACGTGTAATAATGGATTAATCCGACTTAATGTTTAATAGCTTAGTGCTAGGTTTCTCAAAGTGGGGTACGCGAACCCCTAGGGGTTTGCCATTTGACGGCAGGGGGTTCGCGACAAAATTTACGTAATGGTGGCAACAGGAGTCATTATTAGAAATGTCCGTAGATGAAACTCTTCAATCTGATTTCAAAAGGATGTCTTATATTTTTGGGCAGTTAGACAGGCAGAGTATTTCGAACTCTAACACAAAGCGGTGAATTGCCTTTTACCTTTTCTACAACATACTTATATGAGAGTGGGGGGGGGGGGTTTCATTGGTTAGTAAGGGATTCGTTGTCATCTGGAAATTTTAAAAGGGGTTCGTGGAGCCGAAAGTTTGAAAAACCCTGGCTTAGAGGTTTCAATAAACTCCGTGCGCTTCGAAAGTTAACTTTACTTTCAAAAGACGATTATATACATAGAGTAGTTTAAGGTGGTTTCATTTTCCACTGCATTGTGTAATCAATAATAAATAAAATAAATAAATATTTAGTTTTTGAATTATAGCATCGTAAAATTAGACTGCAATGCAAATGAAATCATAATGAGACTTTTTTAAGAGCGACCTTTTCTATCGATAGTTTGATTTGATTTGATGAACTCTATCTTAAGATCGGATCGATCTCAAAAAAGTGATCACACTAAACTGTGCTTGGTATTTCAAAATCATCGACGTTCGAGCAAAGGTTCGTCTTGAATTAAAAGTATTAAACATCCCGTATTTCAAAACAGTAGCATTCTCTACTTAAAATAAAAACAACACTAACAAATTGATAAATGTATAGGTGAGGAGCGCGCAATAATTAAAGCTACTTGTTATTCAGGAGGCCGGTAGCCGATCGGCCGGAGTCGGCCAGCCGGTCCGACCGCTCGCGATTACCGGCCGATTGATATATACCCCCGCGACATGCGATCACATGTCAAGTAGAAAAAAAAGAAAAAAAACATCACAAAGTCAAGTCGCGCGACATAAATCTAGACGCGACAGCCGAGAAAAACGAACGCATCGCATACATTACATTTTATTCTCTATTAATTAGCGATTATTAAATTGGTAATCGATATGCTAATAATCGATTAACGCAACGCGTTTTAGCGATTATAAGTTCAACTTTAATCGATATGCTTAATCGATTACCGCGTTAGATGCAAATCACATGTCGTAATTAAAATGAATAATTAAATGTTTATATGCTTATCATAATATTACTGGCCGTAATTTCATCGTAAAAGTAGTAGGCGCTGCGCGAGGGTTTTATGGCGCGGTTAATTTATTAGGAAGCGGATCGAATTGAAGAGGAAAATTCTTCGACTTCAAATGCATAATGTTGTTGTGATTAAGCCTTACCATCATTAATTCGTTTTATTAAAAACAGCTCTACGATTTTTTTTATAAAATTTGTAAATTAAAAGCTCTGGATTTTAAATAAGGATTTTTCAATAATTCAATAAAATACAAAAAACTTTCAGAATAATAATAATTGGTCGGGGAATAAATTTTTCAACGTGGGAAAGCAGACCAGTGAAAGTTGATGAGCTTTGGTAACCTAGACGTGAGAAGGCACTTGCCAGTACAACTAGTGACTTAACTTAAGTTAAGAAACATAATATTTTTATTGTGTAATTTTTTTCACAAAAAAAACCGCGTACCATATTCTGAGTTCTTTAATCTTTCTGAATCATATTGGAAGCCAGTATACTTACTATATAATCTAGAGATAATTGCAAAAACCGATATCAAAACGTAAAATATACTTACAATATAATTGTGGAGCTATCGGGTAAAATATGAGTCCATTATGTTTTGCATCTTAATTATGTGCAGGATAGATGGGAACCACTATGTGATAATGATGCTCGTGAGTTGAGGAACAATCTGGAGAATGATGTTGTGATCTGCGGTATCGGTGCATTAGAGTGTGCCCGCGGCGCGGAATGGCCCGCATTTGTCAAGGGCTAGTTAGCGAATGCTATCCTAGTGGATTAATGTAATTAATGTTGTATGTGTAATTGATCATTTAATAGTATTTTAGGACGTAAAATTGTATTTTATATGGCTAATTTTTTGAGATTTGTTTTTGGAGAACTTTCGAAAAATAAAAATAAAGTTGTTACAATTTAGGAAATATTAGAGTAAGGTTATATTGTCAAAATTTATATCAGTATTAGTTTTCACGGTGATGAATTTGTTAAAGGGAAAATTACGATGTAAGGAATCATCCATGGTCATCCATGGTCTAAACAGCACAGCGAGTCACATTTCTAATTTCTTACATATTCTAACCTTTAACTTGACGTAACGTAGCCCGTCATCTACTTAAAATTTTGCGAAACTTAACACAATATAAGTGGACTGGTAACAATTTCTCTGATATTATAGAGCATTCGGTAAATGTATCAAAGTGCGTAACTGCGAGATAGCAATCAATTTGTTGGTTGTCACAGCGATATGGCCACTATTGCGTATATCAGAGATCTAATGATTATGATCGCGCTACATGACGCTTGCACTTAATTGACTAATGATCTAGACAGGTGAATGCTTTGGTGCATATTCATACTAGAATTATTATAAATGCGAAAGTTGATTTTTCTATCTGCTTTTTACTGATTCGATGAAGTTTGGTATGGGTTATACAGTTTGAGTCTTGGAAAAGGACATAGAATTTTTGTCTTACAAAAACTACAGTCTTCAAGTTATAAATTACTGTGCAAAATCTAGTGCCTTATAAGTTATAATATAGTACACTCTTTAAAATTAAAATTTATCTCTCTTCTTTGTAACCTTATTACCTCACAAATTGTGTTACCTGCTATAAATATTCATCCTCTCAATAAATACTTTCTCCTTCACATAAAATAAGTTATTGTCTTAAATAAAGTTGTAAAAGAACAGCTACGTTTTAAGACGTAATCCTAATACGGGCATTTATAGTAATCCTTATTTTATCTCTCTTTAGGCCTCTAGATATCAGACAAGAAAATAAACACGGAGAGATACGAAGTAGTAATTTTACAAGAGCAAATTTCTCTGATAATATATTATTATGAAGACGTGAGTCGTTGAAATGCCGTTTTTAAGCATAAATAGAGGCTTTAGGGCCGAAAAATTATTTGAAATAATAAAAAACTGTGCAGTAAATGTGTATGTATATATATTAGCCAGGTGATACAGGGGATCGTTTGGGGTAGAAACTCTAGGCACATAGTTTCCGGGGGCACATAAGCTTTTTAGAGGAATATCTAAGAAGCTTGTTGAAGCCACCCGAGACCCCAGAGCCGGGAGCTACCTGGCACAGCGGATAGCAATTGCCATCCAACGTGGCAATGCTGTCAGCTTGCTGGGCACTCTGCTAGATGGGGACGACTTGGGCAAGTTTTTCTTTTTATAGTTTTATATATTTTAAAGTTTGTATATATATATCTGTATATTTTTAGATTGTATTTTAGTGCTTAGATTTCTATCCTATTATTATTAACATTTATTATTATCTCGTTCTCGGTGATAAAGTAGATAAGTTACAAGGTTTGTTCATATTATAAGGGCAAAAATGAGTAAATGTCCGTAGGTATGTTACCAACTGTTACTTATCGTGTTCTGCCACTCACGTCTTCAATTGTAATATTAAGCGAACGGTACTCGCTCATCCACAGTGTAGTTTTGATTTATACATGCGGCATAAAAATTACTAATAAAGTATACGAGATCATTAATTTCAATTTTACTACTCGTGACGCGGCCGCGGGCTCCCAGACTACATTAGCGGTAAATCACTCGGTTGTTCCCTGAAGGTTTTTAACTGTTTCAATTACGTGTTTACACCGAGTTTACACCGGCTAATTTGCGAAGGCAGATGTTCCATTTTAGTCCTTGTTATCTCGCATTTTATGTCAATTGTTACTACGTTGTCTACTGATTAAATTATATAGGGAATGCTTAGTAGTTTTGTCTTAGAGTTTAAAATCTATATAAGAGGTATAGATATGTTATATCTGGATTTGTTAAGGTTTGTCTTTTCTGAGCAACTAGATACTTGCAAGATACTTGCTGATTATACTTGATGAACTGACAAGAAAGATGATCTATGCCGCTTTCGTCGGATGAGCATGAAAAAAGTCCTTGTACTGTACCCAATCTTTGGCCGTGTCGTATCCTGTCTAATTGGGTACGAAAGTTAAGGAAAAAGGATGTCCTTTTGTACTTCACACATTTGGGCACCAATCATTTCTCTTCTTTGCGGTTGGCCCACTATTAATATTGTAGCTTGAATTGCTCGAAGTCCTAAGAGTTACAGTAAGATTAAGAATTAAGGATTTCTTAAAGATGTAAAGTAAGCAATAGGCTTGGTGGGGTTCGAACAAATTCGAAAAACTTTATCAATAGCCGACAACCGACACCCACCACGAATATTCATTATCATAAAAGGTGTTGAACATCGCGATAATCGTGCGAGTAGATAAGTATAAACAAATTGTAGCAACATTAGTCGTATAATCAACAAATCATCGCGATGGTATCGCCCCGAAAGCGTATAATCAACTGAAGTGAATCGATATTTGGGCATCCATTGTTGTACAGTAATTGTAGGATTAGAAGGTGTAGCTGGAGTTTGTTTAAAATTGATTTCGGTCGATCGCCTGTGAGATATCGTCGCAGCACCGCGGCACCGCCGCCCCGGGCAGCCTTCGATCAGATATTTAACTATCTCTAAGTAGTAATGTCTATAATAAATGATAGCTGTATAAATATTTAAAACACTTTGTAATTTTTAATAACCTATAATAACAAGTTTATCGGTAGATATTTTATGTTGGATTTTGTGAAATTGTCAGTGGCAGCAAATTGCAAAAGACCTGGAAAATCGTTGCTTTGAGAGAAGAAAAGACTGAGAGAGCTCTATTAACGATTTGTATCTAATTATCCTATATTTTAAATTTGGAAGCATTGTCGGAATATTTAAGTTTAAGCTTTAAGTTTCTTCTACTCCTGTTTAAAACACTTCTGCTACTCCTGTTTAAACACTTGCTACATACGTATAATATCTGCGACTAATGGACTCAATAGGCTGACTGATAGCGGCCATTGTAATGTTGTAGAAATAAATGCACTTGTCAGTAATGTATTTTATCTATAGGCGAAGTGAAAATTTCTTCATAAATTTAAAAGCGCATTGTTTCGGTGTGAATTACTGGCTGGAAGCGTCGAGCCGCTGACATAGGCGATGGCGGATAAGCCTGACAGACCTTATGACTGAGGTACGGGAGAGAGTTATAGTCTTGCTACACGCTCCGGCCTGCCTGAGGAATTGTCTGCAAGACTGTGCGTGTGGATCGTAGTCGCCAAGACCGATGCTTGCACAAGAATCCACAAGATTGTCGAATCTTGAGTATTTAGTTCCTAAAGATTTCATCGAGCGGACGAAGTTCCTTTGAATACTAGTACAAACTGCATAAACTTGCTCACGAAGACATTTTGACTTCGTTTTTTTACTATAGGCTTACTTGATTGTTTGTCAGGCAAGTCGAAGCGTGTGGGGAGGGTGTAGAACAAATCGCGCGATCACGCTCGGAGCCGAACACAATGCTGATGTCCTCCTCGATCAGTGCGTACAGGGTTTTATACTTTTCCACCGCATTGTCCGCGGAGACAACTTGAATATATGGGGAGATGATGCGATTTTTGTCTAGCGTCGCCGCGTGGGGTAGCAGCTTGATCTATAGTCTTGTACCAGGTGTTTTAAACGACTTTTATCGTTATACATGATGTTTACAGAATAAAGCAGTTTATTTTTACTGGTCAACCATTATAGGGTAGCCCTTTTTACTAAATTAGCTGGTGCGAGTAAGTTTGATAACTGGTTCAAAATATGGAAAATAAGTTAATGTTTTCCAGTTACACCATAATATTACCAAGAAGCCCCCGCCCGGCGGCAATAGCGCAAGAAGTTAATTATCGCCGATCAATATTTCTATGAGGTATAATATTCAGCGTAATTTAAATCTATTCTGCTCCAGTCGTAAATGCGTTTCGATTTATAAAGGCTTTTGAGGCCGCGGTCCAGTTTGCGCTAAATGGCAGTAATGACAGGTGAGGAGCGCAGGCGCATAACTCACTCCGACAATGTACGACAATTACAAGCCGGTGACGATGACAAATCGGTTTCCTCAAACACCGCACGAGTTACACGAGACAATGATAGTCGCGATATTAATTACACGCCCGTCCTACATGAGCTCGTGTTTCCACAGGCATGTTTCCGCGGTGGTGCCATGTAAGCGACGATTCAAACTTGAGAAAATGTTGAAATAAACAGTGATTCAGGAAATTAGCACTTAGGACTAGCGTTATTTATGTCATTACCAGCCCTCTTAGACAAAGTATCTTTCGTTAAAAATTATGACGAAATTCGTTAACAAAATGTATGCGGTTGGACATAAATCATTGTTAAATGACATTTCGCTTGCGAAGACTAATGTCAAATCCCATACATTTTGATAACGAATTTCGTCATCGTTTTTAACGAAAGGGACTTTGGCTACGGCCCCTGGTATCAAGTATCGCGAGGGAACAATATTTTTTTCGAAAAAGTATATGCCTATGTTCCAGGGCTCAAAGTAACTGCATAAAGTCAAATTTCAAGTCTATAAAATAGAGGTATGGAAGATCTTTACGATGTTTTCTGGTATGCGCCTATTTCACTTAGGTGGACTTTAAGGTGGGTAACAGTCTAATAAGTGTCCTAATAAAATCGTTGTTTGAAAGGCAACCTAAGCCTTCCCCGCGGTGGTCGTAAACTGGTGTTAATATTTCACCGTGGCATATTGTGATACCGGTTGCGGACTGGCGTATTACTTATACATGCACCCAGCAATCAGCATACATCAGCGAGATATGTCGCTGCTTGTCGCACTTGATTTGTTTTACCGGTGAATATTCGACGTTTCACTCAGCTAAATGTTCTGACGTTCAACGTGACGTTCATATGTGATTCTTCTTCTTCTTCTTTATTACGGCCTATGTGAGTTGCCATTGCCTCATAGGTGGTTTGGAAAGGAAGAATTCCTTGAGTTTTGACGTACGCGTGTCTTAAAGTTCATTCATAGTTATGCTACTTCAGAGTTCCTTCTAAAATGATCCTTGTGTCGTTGGCCTAAGAGTGAACCCTCTGGATGGCCGATATTTCTGTCTCCGAGGTTCTTTGTCGTTGTACCACAGATCACTTACACTATGAAAGTATTACTCGCGGATACGTTTTAAATAGCTAACGGCAATATTTTGAAGTTGAACGCAGGGCATAATTTTAAATTTTGACGTACAAAGGGGCATATTTGGTCATACTCGGGAAGATTATTGAAGTTAGCTCGAGATAAGTAGACAGGTTGTATAAACATTAACAATAAGCCGACGCCAATGGATGGTTAACTCTAATTCTAACAAATGGTTATGTGTTAAGAGGTCTACATAAATTCGGTGCTCAATTTGTTTTCATATTGTAAGCGCTGTTTAGTGTATGTTTTCGCTGTCATTCCACGGTCCCGCTTAGCTGGAAATGTAAATATTGGTACCGAGAATAAATAGGTACCACGACCCAACATCACAATGGTACACAATATGTAAATAACTCTTCAGGTTAAATAATTTAACTTATAAAATAAATACAAACATGAGATAGTTACCTTAGCAGCTGAATTTTTATTTTCCGTTTCCCAATCGAATATATCTCTCTAAATAGGCATTGTTTGAAGTGCCAACATGAAGCTAATGAAGCTCAATATACCATTAAGCAGTATAATATTTGGGGCTAGTTGTAAGTTGATATGTATTCGTGTAATAATATGTGACATAATAAAGATCACGTGATCAATATATTACCTCGAGCCGTCTCCCGCTGTCGCCGATACAACGTAAGGAACACCGCACACAAAGCTATCAAAAACTACGTTGCTTGTTACGTTTGCTACGTTGTTAACCTTGCTAAGGTTACGAAGTCGGAAATTAGGAATTGTTGTCCTTTATAAAACACATGTCCTTATTTTTAGACAGAGTTTGTGAAAAGCTGTTAGCAAATTGGTTTTATATGAATCCTGATTTGAATTTTCACATGGAAATCTATTTATGCGACTAGTGTGTCTTGTACAATGTACTAGCATTAATTGTTTCGTCTGTATTTTCATTCTACATTTACTCTTTTGACTCATAATAACAAGCAATTTAGATACATAGTATCTTCTTATCATTTTTCGTTTCGGGCTATGTAAACTTTAGGAAAGTGTAAAGTTAAAAAAAAGTTCATCATTTAATATACGTCTCACTTTAGTTTATAATTACAATAAAAATGCCTATCATGCGTTTATTTAGACGTATAGTTGTCAGGGGAGAGAAAGCGAGCGTGCGTTGACGCCTGATGTGTTATCGACCATGTCCCGACTGGTCCAGATGATGCGTTTAAGCGAGACCTCTACTTAAGAATAATTTCGTTCTTTTATATAGATATAAGTAAAATTTTATTGGCACTGCACTAAATGGTTACGCTTGAAACATTTTCTTTTTAAAAGCTGTTATTTAATTTGCTCTGTATGTATGTAAGTATGTATGTTACGGTGGAATTTTGGAACTCAATTTTGAAGTAGATATATTTAAGCGATTGAGCTGAAATTTTGCATACACGTTTAGTTTGGATGACCATGCACGATGTGATATGTGACATCACACTAAATCCAATATGGCCGAACATCCATGATGGCGAAATAGTTATTTTCTATGCAGTCCTACAATATGGATATTAAATGAAAGGGCTTTTTGAGAGTAACTCGAAAACGAATGTAATGCCATTCTACATCCAATATGGCGGCGCATCCAAGATAGGGGAATAGTTATTTTTAATGCACTACTGCAATATGGGTATCAAATGATCTTTCATTTGATACCCATATTGCAGTAAGATCATTGAAAGTATTATATAAAGTATTATATATATTTGATACCCATATTGCAGTAAGATCATTGAAAGTAGACAGCTCATTGAAAGTATCATGAAAACGAATGTACTGTTATTCTACATCCAATATGGCGGCTCATCCAAGACACGGGAATACATAGTTATTTTTAATGCACTTCTGCAATATGAGTATCAAATGAAAGGGCTCATTGAGAGTAACTCGGAAACGAATGTACTTAATGTCATTCTACATACAAAATGGACGCTCATCCAAGATAGGGGAATAGTTATTTTTGAAGCACTTCTGCAATAATATGGGTATCAAATGAAAGGGCTCATTGAGCGTCGTATCATGTTGTAACGTGACGTGTCGTGTCGTGTCGTAGTGTGACGTGACGTGACGTGACGTGTCGTGTCGTGTCGTGTCGTGTCGTGTCATATCGTGTCGTGTCGTGTCGTGTCGTGTCGTGTCGTATCATGTCGTATCGTGTCGTATCGGGCCGTATCGTGTCATATTGTCATATTATGTCAAGTCAAATCCAGTCAGGTTTTAGACAATTTTTGTTAAGTGAAATTAAAATTTTTAGTCATGTAGAAATAAACGGAATATTTAAACAACTCGTTAGATGTAGACATAAGACACGGTTTTATTCACTGATTAAAATCAAGTACGATTTCTTAAGGGCTTAAGTTAATCAGATTTTAACAAATTCTCGAAACAAAACAAAACTAAGAACAGACTAATAAAGATACCCAGAGATATCTAAAAAACAAAAAATAAATTATATTCAAAATACGTTTTGAAAAAAGCTTTAATTTTAAAAACACTCTTAAAAGACGAAAATAAATTTCTCCTTGAAATGTATATTAAGGTATAACCTCAATATACTGTACAATTTGCATGATAATAAAAGCTTGTTGCGAGACTTAGCGATCTGTCAGTATTTAATAAATGTATTGAAATAAAAAATATAATATCAATGTAATCCTAATTAAATTGGTACCTACCTACTAGTTTATTCATAAATCGGGCGACAAGCTTTTCTTATTATGCAAATTGTACAGTATATTGAGGTTATACCTTAATATACATTTCAAGGAGAAATTTATTTTCGTCTTTTAAGAGTGTTTTTAAAATAAAAGCTTTTTTCTAAAAAGTTTTTTGAACATAATTTATTCTAGATTTTAAAAGGGACAATCTACGCAACATATTCGTCAATTAAGTGTGTTGTGATTTATATGGTAGGGATAATTTTTGTAAAATTTTTAAACCCTTACTGAGACACACATTGTAAGGAGGTTTACCATCCCATAGACTTTGCAACCGCTTGTGATTTAATGACCTCAAAATAATAGTGTTAGTATTTCAGCCGTTGGATTCAAAAATCCTGAACGAGTGTTTATGTAATTTTGAGTTAAAAAATCTTATGAAAGCTTATAATAAAAGAGTGCAGACCACAGAGTGCGAACAAGCCGTCTCTCGCAAGCGCCATGTTTTGCCCTCGTACCTTCATAAAAGCCAACGAGATTGAGCAATAAAAAGTAATTTATTTGATTGTAATCTCAAACTAAGTTGATCTCATTCTATAATATGTTTTGCCTCGCGGTTTGAACGCACGTCCCTCCCTCAGATGAGTACAGTTTACGGTTTAAATCAATTTCCACTCGATTTCGGGACTGTTATTACACCTAAATAAGATATTATCTTATTCCGTAAACGATATACGTAACGTATTTTATCTGTAACTTTATGTTACCTAACGAATTTTATGGTACAGTTATGGGGTTATACACAACAAATGAATAACCGAAACATGAGTTTTTATTGCCTTAAAACAACGATCGAAAGCAATATTTTTGTTTTTATTATTCCAAAGTTGTGATCTTTGTTATTATAGTTTTACATTGTTGATAAAAATATTTCAACGTCTTTAAATACCTCATCATCATCAAAGCGAATGAAGTTATAGATATTTACAGATTAAGTATCTGAAGATTAAGAATGTAACTATTTCAAACATGGGATGTACAACTTATTTACTCATCCAAGGCATGCAGATTTTACATTCTTCAATTATTTCTTTACATGGCCATCTAAATCGTCGCTCCGATCATACAAAATCAATAACTCCTCCTTTATGACAATAAAGGTGTGATGTTTAGGTGGAATTGTTATGCCTACCCGGGCGATGGTATCGTCGAACCAATCAATTTGATTCACAAAAAGTTCCCAGTAGGCGACTGTAATGTTTTGTATCTCGATGCTACCTCGGACTTTCCGTATATTTATGTGAAAAGGATATGGGCATTGTTGCCGGGCTCCCCGCGGCGCCGGCGGGTAAACGCTCGAAATTACAACCGACTTCGGGAAACGCGCTTCCAATGTTACGCGCAACATGTTGCCTGCAACTTTGCATAAGTGTATTGCGCGGGAATTATTTTTCCGGGGTAAAAATTATCGCACAAAATTTTCTGGGATTACGCCTACCATTAAACTAAAAATTTGACCAAAATCAGTTCTAAGTAATAGTAAGTAAGATTAGGTAAAGCTTAGCAAGCCGTATGTGAGTACTTACTCACATACGGTTTTGCTCGATCGAGCCATAACGTCGAGCAAAACCCGCGGCTCATGCTTCTGTCCACACATTCAGCATTGCTCGATAGTTTTAGCCGGCTCGATGCGAGCCTTCGAGCTGTCAGTTTTGCGGTCCACACAGTAATTATTACTCGATTTGGAGTAAAACTATCGAGCAAAACCGCATGTGAGTTGACTGAGATTTGCTATCTCTATACCAAACTTAATCTAAATCAGTTCCATGTAGCTTAGATTAGCGTGAGCGTCAAGAACTAATCTAACGAGATATTTGATGATGATTTAATTAAACTTCAATTTAATGAAAAGTTTGACAAATAATAAATGGGACTTCTGTCAAAATCTTTATTTAATCACAGTTAAGTAATATTTGTCTCTGAGTATGGCAATTAGACAGACAAACTTTCGATCATAATATTAGTATGCACGGATAAGTGTACAGTACTCCCAAATTAATGATGCGCATGAATGACCGTGAATAATGACCGTATTACAAAAGCTACAGGAATATCACGACGAACTTTGACTAATACATGTATTTTAAACGCAATGCAATTAGATAATGCAATATCGTCTACCGTCGCCGCGGGAAATACGACCATTGTCGTAAAACTTCGAAAATTTCTATGCGCATTATCACTTTGGGAGCACTGTATAGCAATAGAAGCTATTACATCTTGTAACATATCGGCACTGTTACTGCAAAAAGTCGAATGTAATATTTGTTCATCGAGGGTGGTCTACATGATTGAACATTATGAAGCTTAATCTGATATCACAATAATGTTCGATTTTTCATTGAACAAGATGCTACTTGCCACTTGTATAGTATGTTCTTATTGAATTTAATATTCATACTTTTGCAAATATTATGATTTCGGTAGTAAATTTTTAAATTGAAGTCAAATTATTTTATATTACTTGAATTTTGATTCGATCCATACTTTATACCAAATAAATACCAAACTATTATTATTTAAATGCAAAAGTATGTCGTCTGTCTATCCGTCTGTTACCTCTAAACCGCTAAACCGATTTTGTTGAAATTTGGTATAGAGATACTTTGAGTCCCGGGAACGGACAAAGGATACTTTTTATCCCAGAAAAATGCATGGGTCCCACGTGAAAAATGAATTTTGGAAATTGAAAATTCAATATTGTGTTATGGGAAGTGCATTGTGAAAATGCACTTCCCATAACACAATATGCATGTGCAAATCCGTTACAATATGCTCACTTTATGAAACGGCGATGAAGCATTTCAAAAAAATAATCCAACTTTTACTTTATCAAGGGCAAGGAACTTTTTTAACAAAAAGTATCGAATTGAAAAAGCTTTTATATTCAAGTCGAGCTTTTTGGTAAAGCACTGGCTTAAGAAGTGGTATAAGAGCGGCGAGGAGCGAGGTGTTACTCGACGGGTATAAATAAAAAAACCACTGTCTCTTAGGATCGCGGCCCATAACGCGCAGGTTTGTTCCACTACGTGCTACGAAAGATAATTACAATTTATAAAGGAAAGCATTATAACGTAATATAATATTGGTGCATTATTTAAAACTAATATACAAAATACAAATTATTGTACAGTGAAGCCAGAAAAACATTATAGCTTTTTTTAGGTTTTAAAACACCAAACCAAAATTATAAACAAATAAAATACACCTACAGCCGAGTGTTCATATTATGTAAGTATTTATCTCTCCGAGCAAATGGAACCTGAAAAATTACGTAAGTACTCTATTATAATATAATTATTAATTTTACGTAGCCAGTAGTCATAAAATTAATTAAAAACATTATAAAATGTATCAAACTTACAAAATAAATAATAATACGAAGCTACCAAGTGGAACAGACCAAAGCTCGCACGCTTACCTCCCCCCGCGCCGCCACACGCGCGCCCTCTAAATAAAAGCTGCGTTGTCGCGCGCCAGAATTACGACGCGAGCTTTTTTCTTTTTTAATTTTATGATAAGCTCGCGTTCTGTTGGTTTTGTCATAGATATAAACGGTGATAAATAACCGAACGCAATAAACCGACTTTACTACAATACATATTTTATTGTAACGCTGTTACTTTATTTTAGGGTATAGGGGGTCATTAACCCTTTTGAATTATAACCAAGGTAAATAAAATTTTACTGATGCTGGGTCTATAAGGATTTTGACAAGAGTTTATCTAATCAGTAGCATTTTTGATTGGATTTATACATCAAAACATTACTCAATAAAAACTTTATTAAATTCTGTTAAAAACTTAAGAACCAACAAGAGACGTTGAAAATACTTTAAAAAGCTATTTCAATAAGTAACTAATGATTAAACAAATATATGAAAGTCTTCAAAGTAATCATACAGTTATGAAATTGATTGAAATCAAATTTAAACTCATAAAATGGCGGTCGCGTTAATCTCACTAATACTGACTAAATTAATTATTAGTAACGGTCTTTACCCGCAGTCGTAAAGATAGATTAAATGACCATTTTATAATTTTGATTAAGACATTTAAGGAAGGTACAAAAATTTTATCTTTTTATTACATTCTTTTAATAGTCCAAAATGTATTCGGATATATTCAGACTATTAAATTATAAAGCCTCTAAGGTTCGGGTGTAAATATTTAGATTGACAGTAATCTACATATCGTAAATTAATTGAATCTACGTCCACTAAAACCCAATCTGTTGCTCGTTTTGTGTTGAAAAGTGATATTTTCAATAGAATTTTAAGTCGTAGTCGTACTATGAATTTATCGTAAAAAAATGAAATAAAATCTGCAAACTACACCCTAGAAGCCCAAACATATTTTCCTGCTTTAAAGCCCAATCATACGTTACAACGACGTGTATATAGTAAAGTCATTCGATTTCACCTTTTTATTTTAGAATATGCAGATTTTTTAAATTATTTATTTAAAGTATGTTGTAATAATATGAAAAAATGCAATTTTAAAAATATATAATTTTTATTAATACTTTAATTACCACAATAGACAAAAGAACAAAAAAAAATAACAAAAATGAGATCCTCTCAGGTTTTTTCTTATAATAATAAAATTTCTTTATAAATCAACTTTTTAAATTTTTCTCCTAAAAATGAAATCAACTCTTATCAATAATAAATAAGAAAATCTATGTAATTCAGCCTCTAAATACAGTCTTCACTACTGATAATATTATGTTCTCCGCATACCGCTTTTTATTTTATTTATTTAACATTTATTGCACACAATACACTATTCACATAGACATTGACATAGAAAGACGACACAAAGGAACTGCTTATTTCAAAAGAAATTTCTTACAGCAGCCCTACGGAGAGAGATGTGATACAAGACATCAGATAGAGCGTGCACAATTACAAAATTATTAAACTTTAAATCTACAGTCATGTATTTAATTAATCAAAATAAATAAATAATAATATAATATTAATAATAAATATGATAAATTATAACCATTATGTCTATAAGAAATAAATACTATAATGTATATTTAATAAATAATAAATATGATAAATTAAAACCAATACGTCTTTAATAAATAAATACTATATTATACTACTTATTATTATAACGGTATTTAAATGGATTGAGATATTTGAAGATAATGCTCTTTCAAGCATTTCTTGAAAACATTAATGGTGGAGCTATCACGAACTGATGAACGATGGGGAAGCGAGTTCCACAATCTGACTGCATGAACGGTGAAGGAGTAGAAGTAAAAATTGGAACGATGGGGTGGGAGTGAAAGGTTCGTTCTAATATTGGACCTGGATAGGGTATGGAGAGGTCGGGAGAAATTAAAACGGTCAACAAGGTAGGAGGGGGAGAGGGGGTTATGCAGGATATTGTACAATAGAGAACGGATATGGGAATTGCGACGGAGACGGATAGGAAGCCACTTAAGCTTTGACCTATGAGCTGAAATATGGTCAAACTTTTTTAAGCCAAAAATAAAGCGTATGCAAAGATTTTGCAAATGCTCTAATTTTGTTAAAAGCTCATCGGTCAAGTCCAAGTAGCAGGAATCGGCATAATCAAGGATTGGAAAAATGAGAGTTTGGACTAGGAAAATTTTGGTTTGGGTAGGTAAAAAGTTTTGGAGATTCCTCAGTATGTGCAGCGAGTGGTGTACTTTTCTACTGACTTCGGTTACTTGAAGCTTCCAACAGAGGTTGCTGTCCAAAATTAAACCTAAATTTTTTGCCGTCTCTGCATAATCTATAGTGACACCATCGTATTTCACACTAGGCACATTACGTAGTTGTTGCGTCATATAGCGGCTTCCTATTATAATAGTCTGAGATTTCTTAGGGTTGACTAGCAGGCAATAAGATCTAGCCCATTCTGCAATGCGCTGTAAATCCGAGTTGATTAAGGCAACTGCAGAATCAATGTCATCTATATTACAGTGGCGGTAAATTTGGAGATCGTCTGCATAGAGATGAAAATTAGAAAATATTATGGAGACTATCATATTAATAAAAATAGAAAATAGGAGAAGAGAGAGTACGCCACCTTGGGGTACACCCGCTTCGATATCACACCAATCTGAGGTGGCCTCATCAGAGTGGACACGCTGCGAGCGCCCCCGAAAATATGTGTCGAACCAGTCTACCACTGAAGGAGATATGTTAAGGGAGCGAAGGATGGAGAGGATAGTATCAAAGTCTACAGAGTTGAAGGCACTGCTAAAATCAAGCAAGACCAGGATCGAAACTCACTTGTTCTCCATGGCAAGTCGGAGAGCTTTTTTGCATTTCGAGCACTGTGATTTGGTCATCCACCTATTTTATAGGAATAAAACCGACAATATCGTCGCTTCTTTGGTTCAGGCTTATCACATGATGTCCCTGGTATTATTTGTGGTGCAGTTTTTATTATATTCGTTATATTTTGTCGCAAATTCTTCTGCAAAGTAAGTGTCTCCAAACGTTTCGCCATTCACGGTTCCGTGAACTGTGTGCTCAATATCTTCGTAAAGTATTTACGACTAACTGGTTTATTCCTTTAGTTTACTTGGTTATGACAATATATAATATAGAAATCCACAAAAGCCTTGTTAAAAATGCCAAAGAAGACCGCCATTGGTCATCTATTAGTTTTCCGATTAGAACTAAACTAATTCCGGAACAGATGCAGGATTCTGTGGGTTTTCTGGTCCATTTTCTGGACTTGTATTTTCCATGTAGTCTTCATCTTTTACGTCACTCATGCCATCGTCATGAGTAACATAGTCTTCATCTTCAGATTCTGTATCAAGTGTCAAAACATCATCTTCATTTGCCAAAATAGTAACAATTTCAACTTAATTGAGCTGCCGACTGGACGTCACGGAACGAAAAACCACTCAAAAAAAAATATAATTAAATAAAAATCAGAATAATAAATCATTAAAGCTATTACCAAAAGTTACAAAAAGCCCAAACATACGTCGAATCGACGTGCAACATGTGTGTAACAACAAAATGGCGGCACTTACCGAAGCGACACAACAGTCCCATTGTTTCGTCTCGGAGGCTACATAGTTGGTTCGGGAGTTTGCGGCGATCCAATCTTGCGTGAGAAAGAAAGAGCAGATTTTCGTCGGAGTATACGTCGAAACGACGTAGATTGGGCTTCTAGGGTTAACAAATGGATAAAACAGAACAACGAACCTATCTTCAACTTGAACAAACTTCAACAGGGTATAAGTGTATGCTGAATACTAGCGGAACCGACAGGCCTTATACTGCCGGATTAATTTAATTAATCTAGAGTCTAAACTCTAAAGTCTAAACTATTTGGGGCGCTACCCAAATGCATGCAAAAAATTAATTCAAATCGGTCCAGCCGTTTAGGAGGAGTTCTGTAAGTGACACACGTACAGTAGAATTTTGTATTTAAAGATTTATAATATTGACATAAAACAATTCCCTCATTAAACAACTACTTAAAATAAGGAAGGACATATCATATTGAATTGAGAATCCTCTTACTTTTTAGAAGACGGATAAAAATGGCAAAATATGCCACATCTAACTAACAAAGGCGCTCGTTTGCATACAAGCTCCGATTTGTGTATCGTTAATTAGAACGGCCGCCATATTGTTAGTGTTATTCAAATGGCGATAGACTCACGCCGTATGTCCACCGCCAACGTCGCCGGGCCCTCACCGAGAACGAGATTATTTTGGGCCTGTGGCGGTACCCACAGTTAACCTCACAATCCAGCATCGCGCTATTGAAGTTTCGGAGAACGGCAAGATATAACATCAGTGGACTTTGGCCTGACCGAGCATGCTACCTCGCTCGGTCAGAAAATCTTCCTTTTTTGCCACAACATACCTCGTTAAGGGCCGATAAAATTAACAAAATATTCTTGATTGTGCACACAATACATAAAGAACACAGAAACATAAACAAAAAATTCATAGCCACAATGGCGGCCTTATTTCTAGGTAGCTATCTCTTCTAGGCAACCACGGGAAAATGTGAAATTATAAAATTAAAGAATGCCACTGTATGACATAAGCTACAAATTTCATTTTGCTCATTTATACTACATAGCGCTACAGCGGCATGAGTTGCTAGACCAATATCGACAGGAAATGAAAATGGCCTGGTCATAAGGTGGAATTTTGGAACGAAGTCCGTTATCGACCGTTGCGAAAGGGAGCTAGATGGAAAAAATTAAGACCACAAGTTGTAACAACACTTTTTGTCTCTCTCTCTCTCTCTCATAGAAAGCAACTTCGTTCCATCCGGGTGTCCCTTGACACCTCTCAATTTTTATTTGAACTTTCGCCGGTGACGTCGGCAGTGGAGAAACGGCCTCAGGGAGAGAAACAATCCCGTGTCATTAGCATATAGTTATTTATGTCTCTATCTACCTATTAGCATTATCTTTAATTATTGCTTTCATTTGTACTCAATTATCATAGTCACAAATTATAGAGGTCAAGTTGACAGGAACTTCGTTGCTGCAGCAATTTTTGTTGGAACCGTACATTTTGCCGTCATAAAAACTGACTTCCGGGGGCTTAAAGTATTTCCAAAATATTAAGTGATTTTAACGTAAAGATGTAACAAACAGAAACGAACCAAGAATCACTACGTCATGTTTAAAAAATATATTACGAATAACGACTGTATTATACTGATAAACTAAATTCACAAATGGCGTAAAGTTTGAAACCAAAGAAGTTTTATAAAATTATTTATTTCTAAGACCTTTTTTTACTATCCAGTGTGTAAAAATGCACAATTTTCTTATCAAACAGAACTTCTTAGTTCTACACAATGTTTACTAATACAAAAGACATCAACGCGTTCCCGCCGATGTTATAAAATAACCACGGAATATTTTACACATTTTCATTTTGATCTTATTCTTACAAACTATTTACGTACTTCTTATGTTAGGCCCCAATTTTACCAACGTATGTTAGTGTTAACAGCTTGTTAAAATGTCATGTCTTCTCTTTCATTCATAAGAAAAATGAAAGAGGTAACGTGATACTAATTCGAGCGTTAACTTTAACAGTCGTTGGTGAAATTGGGGCTAAATGTCTTAAGTATTAAGTTAACTTAATATTATATAACCTTGTTAAAATAAGTATGATAAATTCTATTGATAATAATATTTTATAGCCTTGTAAAATGAAGTATGAAAAAATAATTTATATTGGAATTTTGTGTGCTATCGGAAAACAGGTACAGTGTCATCACAAACACTTGTATCGTAGTAAAATAAGGGTTCGATGGGAAACCCGAACAGATAGAGATACGGTGGAGTACACGCGTCCGAGTGTCCTCATAAATTCCTCCTAATACCTACCGCCGCGACCACAGACATGGCATAAGGATGCCACATTTGACCGCGTATTGTGACGGACTCGACGAACTTTTTTATATCTTATGTTTGAATTGGGAATATCAGTGATGTCATGATGAATTTCTATCTTAAGATGTGCACGTATTCTGTTAGTTAAACCTCAACTGACTATATACAACTCAACTGACTGACTGATTGACATAGTGATCTATCAACGCACAGCCCAAGCCACTGGACGGATCGGGCTGAAATTTGGCATGCAGGTAGATCTTTTGACGTAAGTATCCGCTAAGAAAGGATTTTGATCAATTCTAACTCCAAGGGGTTAAAATAGGGGATGAAAGTTTGTATATAATAATCCTTCTTAACGCGAGCAAAGCCGCGGGCCAAAGCTCGTGGTAATATAATGGTGTTGCCGTTGTTATTTTAAGTAGATTTTTTTGCAGAAAGTATTTTTACGATTCCCGTTATAAAACTGTGTCTTTTCTATCTAACAACTATAATCCCATAATCAATACCTACGGTACATTTTAATATAATTTGTATATATGTAAATGATTATTATTACTTTTTTTTGTTTACACACGACCCTTATACCAACTTAGAGTTAATTTAAATGCTTTAACTGCGAAGAAAAAGCACAATAATTTTGCCAGTCTACATTTCAAGTAAAGACACGAACTTTGACAAAAAAAAAACAATAGAGTTATATTTCTACCCTTGGGGTACGAAACCCTAAAAAGAAGATGCATGATCTACTAAAACATGTCTCCGTGGTACATTGTCCGGTCAAAACCTGACTCCGATAAGTATTCCGTTATTTACGAGGACGCCTTTGTTTACATTCTCCTGACGTGTCGCCCGCCATTGTATCTAAATCGCTTAATTGGAAATCTTATTGATCGCGATAAAATCAGAAAAATATATTTTACATATCACCCGATCAAGAATTGATAAGTTAAAAAATCTGAATTTTAGATATATTTTGGATTTAAAATTAAATATTTTATTGAATAAAATATTTGAAATAAATTTTTAATCTTGTTTTTCAATCCAATGTTTTTATTTTATCAAAATAGGGTAAATGACTAGTAGATTGGACAGTACTAGTCATTGGAAAAAGCACAAAAACACCATATTTATTAAAAACTGACTGTTTTTCTTTAAAAATAGGCGTTCTTTTACGCCTGTTTAAAAATGTCCTGTATTTAAAGTAATTTAATACAGGAAATTCTTAAATCAACATTAATAAATATTGTGTTTTTGTGCTTTTTCCAATGACTGGTACTGTCCAATCTACTAGTCATTTACCTTATATAAATGTTATAAAAATAATAATTGAATGACTGATAACATTAGTATATTGCATTGCTTAAATTAGTGTTTTGGCTTGTGCCTTAACAGTAAACACTATAATACTATATTACTTATGTGAATTATAAAATCAAAAACAAAATGTATTTTATTCAATTACATCATATTCATTTAATTAGTAATTAAAAGGCACAGATAAACTATCAACAATATAAAAACAATTATAAAGTAGCTGATCTCAGTCGATGTGTTTTGAATATAATCTTAACTCCCAAAGATTATCAAATTTCAGAGATATAATGACTCAATCCAACTGTATCTCGATTCTGGTCGGACAAAATTATCTTAACTTCTAAGATACCAACTATTATAAGATACGACTGGAACGGTGATTGTCAAAATTACCATTCGAACAACGCACGCCACTCGGCTAATCTCAATCGTTAAACTTTAATAAATTGTAAAACCGTTTAATTTAAAATCCCTCATTAAACGAAATGCTCATTTCGAATGGACAATCAAAATGATAAGTTTTATCATAACGTGCACAGGGAGCGCGGCGGTTTAACATCTCAAAACGATTACTGCGAGTTAATAATTTAATTCTCAATAACGGAATGTAAATAAAAGAATAATAAACGTCCGTAATGTAATTTGCTTCGGGATGATTAAATAAAATGATTTCGCTCACGCACGCGGCAGGGCGTGCGGCGCGGGCGCGGCTAAGTGCCGGTTGGAAGCGGACGACATGCAGCAACAGCAGATGTCACAGCAGCACGTCTAGCTACGAGAACTTCAGTCGCTTACTACGGTGGGAATTTCGTACAAAATCTAACTACCGCACTCCGAAACTAATATAGAAAAAATGTGCTTAAATGGAGAGTTTGATAGATAATGTGAGGGGCCGTCTCAGAGAGCGGCAGATAGAAACCTAGTGGTGTCGTTGCGGCCTGTCGTCGTTGCTGCTTCATGTTGCCCGCTCCCAACCCTCAAAGGTCTGCAACTGCAGTTTAAAAACGCATCTCACGGCATCTGCGCGTCGCGTTGCAGTGGGTGCTGACCCTAAGTCGTTTAGCGGCGGGGCAATTGCCTCCACAGGTGATGGGACGAGAGCCATCAAACCGCCATAAAAGATAAATCGATCAACACCTCGACACTCGCCACTCGACCGCCATATTCGGACATTCCGCAATACAATTAACGTGCGACAGATTCCATGTTGTTTACTGCTGAAACTAAATGTTTTTTTTATTGCAGGGACGAGAAGTGGTAAGTGAAATTATGTTTACTGGATGCAAAGATTTGGTTGCTTATAAGAATTGTTAGGTGGAAGACTTCAAGGAAGAAATATCTCAAAAAACTTTCAAATTCAATCATATTTGCATACATACAGGTCTTCACTGTTATATTACCGGGGAACCGTAATGCACAAGAGCATCTCACACTTGCCGTATGAATACGAAATTTAATTTAACGCGAACACTTTTGGCGAATTTCAATTTATGTCTCATTCTCGAGATCGGACGCGCAATATTTTTTTTACTTTAAGCTCTCGAGTGGGCTTGCACTTTGAATAAGACTTAAGAATTTTTAAATTCGAATAAAGTCTTTATAAGCAGTTTTTATGGAAGCATTGGGATTTTATTCGCGTGCAAAGCGGGGCTCGGGGCGCGTGCGAGCTAATAAGGACTGAATGGCCGATCTTAACGGCCTTTTGCGCCGATATTGATGTCATGTTAAGGAACACACTCACCTTAAATTGGATTTGATGGCTGAGAATGTTCTTAACTCGGTATTTGCATTCCGAGAGATAAAATGAGAACTTTGTAGACGTTTATTGTTGCGGACCCTATTTTTAGATTGCATTTGGTATTTTGTTTACAGGTAATGCACTTTGTAGAGGTCGTTTACAGCTGTTAAGAGAACAAAGATAGGGTTCCGAGTAGGCGTAATCATACTTACGGTTGATAATAATTTTAATATCACTCTCGTGAAGAAAAATGCTATTTTAGGATAAATTTTCCCTAGTCTATTTTTCTTCCATAAATGTCTACATAAATGCACCTTTTTATCTGGTCGCTGTTAAGCATTAGTGTCCTAACCCACAATTTTTTTTGTCGTTAAATTTTGAATGCAGTCTTGTTCTAAATCATGTAAAGAACATAACTGCATCTCTCATTCCATATGTTCACTACTATCCATTTTGGGTCACCATCACGAGGGTGTGTCAGATAACTCCACAGTCCGTATTCATGAATTATGCAAATGTAGAGACGCGCCATTTCACTCAGCCGCATCTGTCTGTGGTGTTTTATTGCAAAGATTGACTTGCTACCGTAAAAATAGCTGATGCAAAGTAAGAAATGTAAAGGCTTCAATCACCGTAAATGTGAATTAAAAACTTTTAAAAAGACTTTTTTGAAATTGAATTAAAATAAATCCTTATCCTATCATATTATGTAGAATATATATTCGTAGAATTTTTAATAAACATTATAAACAATCTTGTAGGAAAACAGCAAATATCATCAGGCTCAATACTTAGCGTTATATTTAAATATCTATTTTATTCAGTTCAGGGTAAATTGTAACTAGAGGTACGGTATAACATTTTTAAAACGTAACTATACTAATTTTTGACTTAAGAATATCAGGAGTAAAATTTCGAACACTTCCTTTTCAAATCGATTCTTTCAGAAATTAAATTTCGAACACTTTGTTTTTAAGTTGATTCTTTTTTAAAATGTTTTGACACTGCACAATAAGTACTAAGTACGATATTTTTAATACACGGCACAGTAAGTACAGAGTGTAGTCACAGGTGTCTCGACTGCGGTATGATCGATGTCGCTGATCGATCACGTTTTTTGTGTTCTGTCGCGCGTTTCGGAATGCTTTTCTTGTTTCGATGTTGCGACTTACGGTACTTGACTTGTTATACTATAATTAATTATATAATACTTATTACATAAATTAGTACGATTAGTCGTAGGTTAGTCGTGTGTAAGGTTTAAAAATGCTTTACAAACGCTCTACTTGCTAATAAATCATAATCATAGCACGATCGGCAGTGACGTTCGACCAGTCAAACTGTAAAACATTTCACAACGCCGTAAAACTGTGCGCACGCACACATACTCATACTCATTATAGACATAGACAGTTCTGCAGTCGATGCGGTATTTTCTCTAGTTGTGTGATTATTTTAAAGCGTCAAGTTGCAATTTTATCCGTCGGATTGATTCACCCCAACTGATGCATACGTACCTAGTTGATATTCTAATTAACGCGAGAATGTGTGTGACCACACGTGACACAATTTAACGGCGCTGTAAAGCAATTTTCATAGTAAGCCTCGAGCATTGACAACCTTACCGATTCATAATTTTGATCTACATTACACAAATCATAGTATAATTTATCACAAATAAAAGGAAGTATAAGCGATTACAAATCTTGTTACATAACATAATTGATCGGTCGGGAATAAGCGCAATTAACCATAATTCTGGTCGGCCTTTCAAATTGTCATAAATAGTCTCGGGTGTCAAACAATATTATACAGGCGGAGCTGTCGGCGACTGTACCTCAGGTACATTACGGTACAAACGACCCGGGGTCGCGGAAATTCATTTAAATTGTACCTAAGTACGAAATATGAAGGGACAACAATCGGTTCCATTACAATTTGCGAATTTAATTTACGGATGAGAAAGTGTTCTTATTTTGAATTTTGAATATCGAGATCTTGAAATCTGGGATATAAATGGTCATATAAGGGAGTCACATTGAATACAGCAGTCATATTGAACTGACATTTGACAAGACTTTAGTCTGCGAAAAAAACAAACAAACAAACATAACATGCTGACTGGGCAACGATTTAGTAAAATTTGAAAAAAAAAATAAAGTTTCGTATAAAAAATATGATACAACAATGTGTTTACAATTATTGCTATATTGTGATTCTATATCATATCAATAAAAAAACAATTTGTTTTTCCGACTATTTTCACATAAACCATATCAGACATTACAATAAATTTAATGTGGTAACCCATATAAGCTGGAGAACAACAACAATATAAATCTTGTAAATGGATGTAATAAAATAATACATCACAAGAAGTGAGCAAGAAACAACGTTAAAAAAACAGTTCAATACTTTTCTAGCGGGCTTACATTACTCCAATCCAGTAATCCAACCCAGCGCTAGATTATTACTGGATTAAAATAATGTAAACCGGTCATTATGCATCGCCATGTGCGTTTCGTCTCCAGTATCAACGTAAGCTGTGCCCATACCTTAAACCCCACTAGTTACAATATTATTAAATATTAATTCTACAATAAAACATTATTAATGTGATTTATATGAGCTCCTTTACATTAAAATAAAATTGCCAACTGAGCGAGAACTAACAATGCATTTTTTTTTCTGAAAAAAGAATTTATTAAACTTTTTGTCCAAAGCAATGTCTAAAGTAATAAAATATAGATTTATTGAAAGTCTCAAGCCATTCTCTATTTAAACGTATTCTGTTACGTGATTAAAATCCTACAGGCCTGCTTTTAGCACAACTGTTGTCCTAAAAGCAGGCCACATTTTGCCACATCCGTCATTTCTTCGCTCCTGGCTTTATCCATTTACTTAATTTTGTTTGACATTTGAGGCAGTTCCAGTAGAGTACTGGAATGTCCTGGGGGCTCGTATTACCATAGTCTTACATTAAACCTGTATAAATCTTGACAAGATTGAGCTGTAAGCTACGTTTTCCAACTATTTCTTGTTGTTAACCAACTTTTCTTTTAAACGTAGTTGGCTTACGCCCCTAAAACCTCTGAGGCTTTTAACAAGATGTCAACTATCTATTAACCAAATTTGTATGAATGTTAGCTGTTAAAAATTTTTGTGGTTTTACATGAGTTTATACAGTGTGTAACAATAATAAGTGATAATACTTTAGGGTGTGTACGTGTTCCTTGTAGAGAGTTAACTGTGAAAATAGCCTAAACCCTAAAGTATTATCACTTATTTTTGTTACACCCTGTATATTTTACAAGAGCGCTGTTGATTGTATAGCACATTTGACAAAGCCAAATTAAAGTGATAGTGAACAGAATATAATCTTCTGTCAAAATACCCCAGTTAATTAATTTCTTAGGATTTTCTCAGAATTTTATTGGTTGATTGAAATTATCTACAGGACAATCTTTATGTGTATGTTTATGTCACTTTCTAAACATAAAATATACAAATAACGATATGAGTATGTTATCGATCGATCAATTAGATCATCACTCTTTCAAGTTTTTTATATTTTTGATATTTTATACCTCGTTATTTTCATGATATAAATGTCCTTTTTATCTTTAATTTAATCTTTATGCTAATTTTATGGACTAGCAAATGATTCAACACCTATCAATATCATCACAGAGACCTTTTACCTTATAATATAAAGCTTGAAATGTAAGCCTTTTCTCCATTATGGCCCATTTGCACAGATATGGATTAACTACTAAATAAATCTACAGTTAACCTTAAATATCTGATTTGCGATAGCGCAATCCTTAAACAAAATTAAATCCACCAAAATTACATATTATTTAAATTACATATTATTATATATTTTGTTTTATTTTATAAAATAAATAATTCATTATTTACGAAACAGTCGTAGGCGCGTAAGCCCTTATCAAAATTAGTCTCAATGAAATGGCAACAAATTAAGCTAAGCCTACGTAGATTGAACTTGTGCCCTTTATAAATAATACTCCATTTGTATATCTAAATGTAGGGTTGCCAACTTTCTGTTTTTCCATAACAATTTTAGTTTTTGGAGTGACCTGAGACGTCCCAGGAGCTTGTTTAGAAACGTGAATAGTTTCTAAAGAAGCTCATGGGTTTACTATATTATATTAACTAAGTTTAAAATTTCGATATTTAAACTAAAGTGTTTGATGATATTGTAATAGTTTTTTTTTCATTCGTGTTTTTTTATTGAAATATTTTTCCTAAAAGATATTAATTTATTTTTATTTTATCTGTTTTCACTAAATAATGATTTTACTATTGCACTATGCGTACTGTTTTTATAGGAAATTATCCTGGGTTTTCTAGCTTCATACCTGGTCTAAAAACCATTTTTTATTTACAATTTGAGGTTGGCAACCCTATCTAAAAGCGGTGTCCTACGTAATCGCGCTAGTTCGGCAGGTGCCGGCGGGGGCGGGCGGGTGGAGGGGCGCGGGCGGTTTCATTCATCAGCCTCCGTAAGGGGCTTTCATACTTTGTGGCTTCGTTGGAACTAACGATGACAAAGCATATTTTGTTTGCCAAAGCAATAAGTACTGAACTCCTAACATGTTAATATTTATCCAATTAGTATTAGGGCTACACTGAATAGACATTTTACAATACAACTCTTTCTAAGATACAAAACTGAACTCACCACAAAGAACTTCCACTCTGAGGAAAACCTTACGTTAACATTACGTTTCATACAAACTTAAACGTTATAATTTAACCTAGAAGTTGTAAACGCGGCGGTGTTGTTTTTACGGCCTAATGAAATCGCAGCAAGGTGTGAAAGGGCCATAAGTTCTAAACCTAATTCGACAGGCAACCTCGCAACATCCGCTCTTGCAAAACATTATTTCATTCATAACTTTGAAACAGGCTTGTGGCACACCGGGCGCTCGTATGTATTTTTATTTTTAATTCAATAATTAATAAATTTCTTAAAGAAATTGGTTAAGCATTATAATGGCTTACGAATTGTTCTTTGTGTGGGTTTTGCAATTATTGCGTTCTAGTGTCAGTTGTTGTTTTTAAATTTAAAGCGTTTATTCGTCCCCCGTATAGAGTTTATTACTCTTAAAGTAGCGACGAAGAAAAAGAGTTACTTTTATAAAATTTTGCATCGGGTAGGTTAGTTCTCATAGAAATATAGAAGTCAAATTAACTCTTTCAGTGGTGTAGTTTTCACAGTGAAGTCTACAATATGATGGACATACACAGCTTTCACAGTGAAATCTACAAAATGATAGAGATATACAGCTTTCACACTGAAGTGTACAATATGTTGGAGATATGCAGCTTTTACAGTGAAATCTACAATATGCTGGAGATATACAGCTTTCACTGTGAACTCTACAATATAATAGAGATATACAGCTTTCACACTGAAGTCTACAATATGATGGAGATATTTAGCTTTTACAGTGAAATCTACAATATGATGGATATATACAGCTTTCACAGTAAAGTCTATAATATGATGGAGATATAAAGCTTTCACAGTGAAGTCTACAATATGATGGAGATGTACAGCTTTCACCGTGAAGTCTACAATATGATGGATATATGCAGCTTTCACAGTGAAGTCTACAATATATACAGCTTTCATAGTGAAGTCTACAATATTATGAAGGAGATATACAGCTTTCACAGTGAAGTCTACAATATGAGATATTGTGTATGTGTCCATCATAATGTTGAGTTTACTCTGCACGCCTTAAAATATTATCACTTTGTTTTGTTGTACCCTATATACTGGGGCGTCTGCAGTTAGCTCGGTATGACCCGGCCGAGCTGCGCCCACGCAGCATCGAAGGAGAACATTTAAGTCGATGACATCAGCCCGCCTCGCCCGCTACCGCGTTCTACGTGATCGCTGGTCACAACTGTCATTAGAAAAAACAGGTGCAGGTAAATAGGAAGCTCTTTGATACCTTAAAATGGGAATAAAATCTCCAGACTTTCTCCAGCTTCCAAGCTGGATAGAGAAAATTCAGCTATACCTATAGTGTTGTTGTCGTATACACATGCACATGAAAATGTTGTTGTTCCGCTCACGTAGCATCTGCAAAAAGAGTCAAGCGATAGGTCAATAGACAAACTCTCTATCTTGCGACCGGACTATAGGTCAGCAATTAGCAAGAAAGCTTACCATGACAATTTTCTCACAATAAAATTGAAATTACATATCTTATGCTGCTCTAAATTATTTTCAAATGTAAGAAAGCCTTCAGTACTCTTCTATTCTTTTCTTATCTGCGGATCCACGCGTTTAAATAAATGAACTCAAAACCTCCTATTTATATGAGTCATTTAAAAATTAAAATAGGTAACATACGAGTAAGTCCGTCTCCACTAATATATCTAATGAAACATCATCCGGCTATTACTTGTCATGATTTACTGGAGCCCATTTAATAACGCCGTTATAAGCTTTTAAGGAGATCCTCATAGACAAAACGGCTCGCTTTCCGGCGTAAGACAATACGGCCGATGAAAGAAGTATCCCTCTAAATCAACGTCAAATTACCACCTCTTAATCTTTTGTAGACGGTTCTGTTACACGCACGTGTTCATGGTAACAAATATTTAAGATGCCTGCGGCTTTGTTGACGTGATAGAAAATCCTACAGGAATTAGTAATTTTGTCGGTATGTAAAATAACCAACGTTTCACCCGTGGATTATGCTGTACCTGTGTCAAATTCCATATCACACTAGGATCTCTAGATAGGCTTAGATTTTTTTTTCTCTTAAATCCTTCAATCGTGGATTCTTGGAAATCGATTGTTATTCTATTGTGTCTCGCTCACTGGTGACCTTATGGGGCTTGATGGGTTAATTTAAATGCTGCAGCTCCGTTATTCCTTTCTGACGACGCAACGCATCGAAGTAACGTGGTCTCGCTGAGTGCCGACAGTCAGCAATATTTTCGTATAAATCTAGATTTTCCCTTCATAATATTAAGCGCTGCATCTGCGTTTTTTCGTTCTGACACCGCTACGCACTGGAGAAATGTGGCCACTACTTAAGCTGGTATGGCCGGTCTCAAGACGCGATTTGGCTCTGTGATTGGTCCAAATTTTGACAGCCAACCAATCACAGAGCCTGAACCGTGTTTTGAGACCGAGATCCATCTTGAGTACTGACTATTTATACCGGCCTTAGAGCCGATCAGCAATATTTTCGTATAAATCTGACGTTTGGATCCATGTCTTCGAATAATTGAAGCGCGCCGTCGTATTACTTTACAATTTACGAAGCAACTGCGATGTCATAAAGGGTACCTTTGTCCTTAGGAATTTTATTGTAACTTTTATTGCGGTACGATCTACGATCCGTTCACAGTTATTTTACCTTTGTACCTATGAGTCTGATTCTTATGTAAACGGCAGAAAGATTCAAATAGAGTCTAAGTAGTGCAGAGTGTATCGGGAAGTTAATTGTTGCACAAGGTACAATTCTCGGCGTTGACACATAGGTTTTATTGACAGTAAAGCTGGCTACGTAATGGGATTGTTAGAGACTGGTCTGTGGAGTCAAAGGTCGGCTGATGCTGATTACCTGGAATGTGCCCTTTGCAAGACGACGTCAAATCGAACGAGACAGTTGTGGATCATAAGTTAGTTTTATGCCAAATTATGAGGTTCGTTGGGTAACTTTCTAGGCTTATGATTTAAGACTGGACTTTGAACATTTGCCAGCGAATAAGTAAACCTCCATCATGGGTATAGCAGACACAATAGATTTTCAATTGCTATGCGGCAGCCGGCTGCCGTTTGGGTATTGATGGGTTATGTACTCCACATTATAACATCTTAGATGCATCTCCATACAGCACCATCCATTTCAAAGCTACGAGTAATATCCTAAAATAGGCCTCCAATAAGTTTTAAGATAATTTTCGTCCAAAGCAATTTCTAACATCAGTAATATTGAACGGCTCGAGATGAGCGTTTTGATTATCTTCAGCGTAAGATGTTGATTGCTTGTGAAGATAATTGTAAGCTAAACAAAGCGCGCGTTAAACCTATGACGGGCGTGAGCGGGGCCCCGGGCGAATGGGGATACGTATGGGAAACAGAATAAGTATATCTTAACAGCAACGTTCTATTAATTTATTAGATAACTTTAAAAGTCTTAGGCTTTGTTTTGGTTCGTAGACCACCGGGGTCAGCACGGGCGGTGTTGGTTTAGTTGGATAGTTTGTATTTGTTTGTTTATGTTTGCACTTCGCAACCTTTTTTCGTGTAAATGTAAAGCCTAATATTTCAACCCGTGAGTCTCTTGAATTTAAACGCAAATTATATCCGGCTATCTAAGATTTGAACTTTAAAGCATATGGTATTTAGTTTTCAAGAGACTTTGCGATCACTCAAATACTTATTTTGATTTCATAAGAAGATAATTATTATTATAAGCACCATGTTCAAATTTTCAAGTAAATAATCAATAATGATAATAACATTTTCTACTCGTAAATACAATCATGATTCAAGACCAACCCTATTTAAACGCATACATCTTTAGCCATGCCACGCGTCTGCATCTCGTTATAATTGTAAATCTCTGTAATAGTTAGCATAGCAAATGCTCGCAGTATTACCGGGATAAGTGTAGAGAGTCCCGCCCTAAACACTGCTTACTACAACATTAGTATAATTACCTGCAGCTGTGCTAGTCCTATGACACAATGAAGTAATTGGATTAGTGGTAATGGTTGTTACAAGAAATGCGTAAAATGTAAGTTGACGAGCTGTATCTATAAAACTTACTTTTAAGCTGACAAGTTGCTGTTAAGAATCAACGATTGAATGTGATAGTGGTGTTTGGGCATAGAATTTTATATAATTTATTGTAAGAAGTTCTGTTCACAGTCTCGTAGTTTTGAACACAGTAATGTTTTCCGTCGCAAGACCATTATAAAAGTGGTTGGAACTAACACACAACGCTGGTTCAACAATTAACTGTTGTTTAGGAGTAAGATTAAGTAATCCACATACTCATAAAAACCCTTTATTTTTTTAATCTAGCTGGAGCATACAATTATTCATTTATATCCGTTGATACATTTAATGGGATAAATTGCTTGTCAGTGTGTCGAGAATCGAGATTCACTTACACCGAGTATGAGGTGCTTACTCATTTGCGCGTCGGCCTCGTTAGCGATTTGACATGGACGCCACAAAATATTTCAGCGATTGAAGCGGCGGTAAATTGCCTCAACAATAGTGCCAAGAGCACTGGCCCTTCGAGCCTCGGCGAGGCTCACTAGCTACATACTTTATAGTTGTTGAATAGACCGCTCCACTCATATATACACAATAATAATCACCCTGTATTATTATTTATTTAGTACTAGATGATGCCCACAAATCCGTTGCGCCAAAATTCGTTCGACTTTGCCTCTTTTTCACTTTTATAATATGAATATAGATTTTGTATATTTCGATGCGTTGCAGAGTTTTATAGACTGCTGAATATAAAAAAACTTGTCTATGGTAGGTTGTGTCTTAAGGTAGCCTTTCGAAGCGAGCGTCTATAGCGTCAGTGACAATGAAAATTGTATGGTTTGGAGTGGTTTGGAGTCGAGCACAGCGGCTAGCGACATTAACGCGACTGTGACGTCACTTACCTACCCCAAACCATACAATTTTCACAGTCGCGGCGTCACTGACGCTATAGACGCTCGCTTCGAAAGGCTACCTTTACTTGAGCAAAACTCCGCTGTTTCCTAAGGCGGCTGATAAAGGACCTTTTATACCTACTTATAAAACAGCATATTTTTTTAAAAGAAGGAACGTTGCTGCGATACAAAATTTGATTGTATTCACGAGTTTGTTTAAGCAAAGTCTCATACCGAAATAAAAGTCTCGTAATAGAAACTATTTACAGTTGTGGGATAAAAGAAAATTATGTGGGAGAGCCATGCTTCGGCACGAATGGGCCGGCTCGACCGGATAAATACCACGTTCTCACAGAAAACCGGCGTGAAACAGCGCTTGCGCTGTGTTTCGCCGAGTGAGTGAGTTTACCGGAGGCCCAATCCCCTACCCTATTCCCATTCCTACCCTCCCCTATTCCCTTCCCTTCCCTATTACCCTATTCCCTCTTAAAAGGCCGGCAACGCACATGCAGCTCTTCTGATGCTGCGAGTGTCCATGGGCGACGGAAGTTGCTTTCCATCAGGTGACCCGTTTGCTCGTTTGCCCCCTTATTTCATAAAAAAAAAAAATGTGGATGAAAGAAAAACTTGGATAAAAATGTGCAGGTGGTTTTCACAGCAGCATCGGCGCGATTCGTGACAACCTTACGCTTTTAACTAGCTAGGGAGCAACAAGTTTGAGGTTTAATGAGTGAGCTTGAGCGGTGACTCTCATCGAGCGGGAATTAATTACACCGTGATTCGGACGAGTGACGGTCGCATCCATCACTCGTACATCTGTACACGTAATTTGTACCACTGTCATCGTCTCAAAGACAAACATAAAGGATCGGCGTCGGAATGACGAGTGTCAGCGCCGCTGGTATTTTAAGAGGTTTTTATTTTACAGCTTCGATCGAGACAGGTTTGAAGTGTCGGGTAGACCCCAGCCCTCAGCCGTTCTCAGAAATGACGACATGAGTGGATAAAGTAAGTAACTAATATTTTACAACATTTAAGAGCAATAACTCTTTTTACCCTTATAATTTGAACAAACCTTGTAACTTACCTACTTGATCATCTGGCTAATATCTAGTTATTTTTTGATTTCAAAACATTTCCGGTCCTAAAGCCTCCATTTATGGAAAAAATCGCCAGTTCTCAAATTTTTAGTTACCCACTTCATCTAGTCATGTCTTCAAAATGTCCTCGTGAGGACTCCGTTTTGAATGCATCATGTTTCGTTTTATACGCAGGAAAAATAAAAGACGCGAGTATTTGTTCCTGTCACTGTTTTGTGAACGTCGCCTGTGATTGGAGTTTAGTCCTTTATCGTGTTCAGATATTGTAACGTAACTTTTTCTAGCATGTTGTAACCATAAAGTTAATATACCTAGCGGAACAGAGAAACAAAGGTCTGAGCAAGAGAGATGTCACTACCAGTAACACTACGTGGTAAAAAGAGACGTGTGATACATGACAGCAGCACTCTTTTTTGACGTCCAGTCGGCACGTGCCGCACGTTGACAATTTAATATCATAGAAATCATGTTCAATCATGCTTGTGTAAGTGGTTACGTACACATATTTTTACACACAGATGAAACCAATTTTGGTTTCGTTTGACAGCTCGTGATTGTTGCTCTATTCCGCTAGGTATATTACCTTTATGGTTGTAACGTAGTCAACAACTAATGCTATGCTAAAAAGGTACTCCATCTCAGCTTGTAAAAATATTAGTATGATATAAGATTCTTATCAGAAAAACCCAATCGATATCGAAAAGCTCAGCTCACCTTCAAAATAATTTACACACAGTGTTGAAATTTCACGCTTTCCAAAACTCAACACGTTGTCGAATATCATGCGACGATACACCGCCAGTGAACCGGCTAATTAAAACGTTAAGACACGATATAATTATCGTGACCGACGACACGACGTTATCTGATGGGCCGTCGTCTCATTACACGCGCCGGGAGCGAACGAAATTATTGATATTCGCTACCACGAGATACGTATCGCATAACACTTCATAATTTGCCCCCAGCTCTGCTGTTGAACAAGGTACTTATAAGTTATAAGTAAAATAAATGGAGTTTTAATCGATATTTTATGGTTTCTGTAAGTGAAGTTTTCATGAGATTAATTTTAAACCAAAGCTTTTAACTGCTATTAGTTACTATAGTTACGGATTGCGAATATTGTATACCTTCCTCGTACTCATTGAAATGGCATTTGTTACCTTATTTTACAAATATCAATCAATCAATTAAAATCAAAAGTACTATAAAAATATATTAAGTTATAGTTTAGTTAGTAAGGAACAATGAAAAATCCTAGGACTCAAAAACAGTAGAATTAGGTGAATAAGATATAAAGATGAATAATTAAGAATTAAAATATTCTCTACGTATTCTCCAAGATTATCCGAGGAAAAAAAAAACTTTACAACAAAGTAGAAAAGAACGTACGGAACCCAGAACGCGTGTGGCCAGACGCACTCGACTTTTTACCTCGCTTATTAATGTAAACATTTCTGAGTGCACGATATTATCAGTAAAAGGTCGACCATTGTCGAGGGTTAATAAATTAATTCATATCATAACAATACCCATTAAGTACTTAATATACATATCACTGTAGAATTATATTTACAACTCATTATTGAGGCTCGTATATCTTTATCGAATCATCGCATTTGTTTTTATCACTGGAATAAACAATCGAATGAATTAGCGGTCAGAATTGTGCAGTGTCACTGGATTATAATTAAGCCAAGGATGTGTAATACATCAATAAAGAGATCACCCTTTGTTGTGACGGATAAAGGTCAGTTTATATTGGATCATATTTCGCTGCGTATAGATTGTCTATAGATCTCCCATACTAATATTATATAATATGTGTAAGTGCTTGTATATTTGCTGGCTTATCTCACCAATATAACTAGATTATGTCCGTTATTCTTTTGCTGCAATTTATTTCTCGCACGAGAACATTATTCTGGGATATAAAAAAACTATTTCTTGTCCTTTTCTGAAACTAAAAGTACCTGCATACCAAAAATTGAAAGTGAAGAAGTATGGCCTATTATTATAATTACATATCTATTGAGTGTCATATCTATAATAATATTCTTTTTTTCTTCAGTTAACTTTTCCGAAACAGCAATACGTTCTTGCCATGATTTTATTTTATTGTTGCAAAATGATCGTAATCAGAGGAGTGGTCATGATTCACAACTGGTCATTCTAAGAACGGTAATGATTTTCATTAAGCTCTTTATATTTTTTTTGTTTTAATTGACAGGTCCAGTGAATCATAGGCGTTACAGTCACGCCATATTGGGAGTTGTTTGAGTTTTTAATTGCCCGTAACGTAAAGCTTTGGGGCGGATTTCGTTACGGACTCAAAGGCTGTTGTTTATTTCGCTTGAATCATATTTTATAAGCCTGTAATTATAATCGAACCAGAACTTTATTGAGCTTGGTGTATTTCGAAGATATTTCTTAATTTCAAATATTAACAAACTAGATCACGCCCGCAACTCCGTTACGCCAAAACTCGTTTGTCCCGTGGGAAACGTACATTTTTTCGGGATAAAAAGTATCCTATGTTCTTTTCTGGGACTCAAAGTATCTCCATGCCAAATTTCAGCAAAATCGGTCCAGCGGTTTGGGCGTGAAGAGGTAACAGACAGACAGACAGACGGACAGACAGGCACACTTTCGCATTTATAATATTAGTATGGATTTTTGATTATCTCTACTAATTCCTCATAGCGAGTTGCATTAAAATATTAACGTCTGGTCGAATTAAATGTAATCTAGTAAATGAATCAATCCATAATAGATGCACGTCGTGTCACTAATTGAATTTTAAATGAGTTAAAAACGTATCGTAAACCGTATTATATGAACCGTTGACATCGGCCATCGGGATAGTTCATCCATCATTCGACGTCTGATACGAATAAAGTATTTGTTACGGCACGAATACACGGCCCGATTTAGTGCTTTACTAGTTTTCGTAGCTAAACACATTGTGAGAGTAATGCACGAGCAGCTTACAACTTTTTCTTGCTGTGTGTTGTTATGGGATTCATGTATCCAGTTAAAAAAAAAAAACAATAATTAGCTCATGTGTGTAGTCATGACATTATAGTATCTGTATATATTCTATATTAATTGTATCGTGTGCTATTTTTATGATGGTAGAAAACATTCTGATGCACCATGATCTCAGATGGCACATGCAAATCGCACTGTCTAGCCAGAGCATAACCCACTTGTGGCCCGAAGTGTTCCAATAAATCCAAGTGTCAGTTGTGCGTGTATAATGAGGAAATTATTAACAGACGGAAAACAGCTTGTCTTGTTTAAACTCACGAGATTGATTTATGTTTGGCAAATGTGTGTTTCTTAGCACGTTAATATGAACGGCGGAAGTAATTTTTATATCTGATATTTTAAAATGACTTTGGAATCTAATTATTTAAAACGAGCTTTTGCCCGCGGCTTCGGTCGCGTTAAGAATTATTATTATATACAAACTTTCATCCCATGTTTGAACCCCTTGGGGTTGGAATTTATCAAAATCCTTTCTTAGCGCATGCCTACGTCATAACATCTACCTGCATGCCAAATTTCAGCCCGATCCGTCTAGTGGTTTGGGCTGTGCGTTGATAGATCACTATGTCAATCAGTCAGTCACCTTTGAGTTTTATATAATATATAGATACAATATTTTTAAATAAACCGCTTAGGATAAATATCATAATATAATAAACTGTCACAGCATAAACCGTATCGTTGTAGCCTATTTCCTTGATGTGTCGTCGATTCGACTGCATTAGTCAGGAGTGAACTCTCACCTCGGGGTACCACTGAACGATAACAACAATGAAGTCCCAGATAATCTAAATATAGCGGGCGAAGCGCCCCGCCGCGAGAGACGTGTCAGCGGAGCCCGACCTAAGACAAAAGACAAATTAATTTTGTACACGAGGCGTTTAATTTGAATGTGAATAGCATGAAGTGCGACGAATGGCCGAGAACAATGGCCGGCGCCGAGTTTTGTTTTAAAATAAAAACCTCAAGCGCAGACAATTCCGTGTTATGATATGGACACAGTAATAGAGGGCCGGCGAGCTAATGGCTTATAATATTAACGTGATAGCCACGAGAGGGCAGGCCGCTCGGGCCATCCGGAAATAATCGTTAAGTGTGAAACTTTCCGTCTCGAATATTAAAAACACACCCTTTATTATGCGTTAATTTTTACTTTTTGCGTAAATTTTAACGTGCGAGATTTCGCTTTTTTTCTATAGTTTATATTTTATTAATGTAATTATCACTCAGCACGTCCATTATAAAATAAAATAACCGAGGACGTATGTGGGTGAAGTAGGTAACTAACATTGTTGTAAAAGTTCGTTTTTTGCTTGGAATGGAATGAAATGGAAGCTTATGACCGCGCCTGCAGCTCTTCTGATGTTGCCAGTGTCTAGGGCGACGGTAGTTGCTTACCATCAGCATTTGCCCCCTTATTTAATAAAAAAATGACCGGTTAAACACAATATCCTTTGTATGTTTTGTAAACTTTTCGCAAGTTTTGGAAACTTTTCTGTGCAGTATTTAAAAATGTAATTATTACTTAAAAACATATTATTATTTCGCATTCTTTGTAGATTAGTAAAAATATTACTCACTACAAAATTGGAAACCTCCCACCTAAAATGCCTATAACAACTTCATATTAAACATTGATTTTAAGTAGAGATTATACATAACTGGTTAGTTTTTAAATATCATTTAAAATACTCAGAAAAAACATTCGTAGAAAATTACTCACATAAAAGAAGGAAAAGATTATGTAAACTATTGTGTGACTAATTTTGACCTTTTAGAATTTACCTAAAAATCATATTATTTAATGACCAAACTACTATCAGTTTCTCTAAGTATATTAATACCGTACAGGGATATATTTGAAAAAATTTGCGGTACTAAAAAGGTATTTATTTGAGTTGTCACCATTGAAAATCACAATAAAATTATGTCAAAATACCTAGGTAACAAACTACTGCAATATTTTTGCAGGTTTTTTATGTTCTATTTTCAAACATTCAATATGACGTTTGTTCTTGATAACGCCATCCTAGGCGTGGTCCCATTAGCGTAGTGCAGCAAAGTTAACACTACGCGTGTTTACTTTGTGTTATTATTCCATCAATCAAGATCCAATTTGGTCGGATAGTGACTGTGAGTTAAACACTGAGTATTGTCGGATCCGCGACGCCGCCGTCCATCCATCATGTCAGAGCCTGCGGCGCGATGCGTTTTTAGGGTTCCGTAGTTTATTTATATAAAACTCAAAGGTGACTGATATTGTGATTAATGATACTCAATAATATAAGTGTATGTTTAGTAATTTAGGGTACATTTATTAATTTACTTTTAATTTATACCTTTGTGCCTAAAAAGGAGAATCAAAACTCAACAATAACGACGCGATAACACTTCCAGGAAGGGGGGGGGGGGGGGGGGGTTTGGGGGGGCCCGGCCACTCCAAGTTCCGGCTGAAGGCCAAGCCCTCCATATAGGTAATTAAATGATAGTCAAAAAGTGTACGTTTAGTTTAGGGTACAATAATTTCACTTTCATTTAAAACTTTGTTCCTAAAAAAGGAGAATCAAAACTCAACACTGACGACATTTCCAGGTGGGGGAGGTTTGGTACAGGCCAGAGGCGAAGCCCCCCCACACCATTTTGATATAAGCAACATTTACCTCCGACCCCCCCCCTCTCCTACCCCCCCCCCTCGATCCTCCCCTTCCTATTCCCATTCCCCTTCCGATCCTGATTTTATTATAATATGTATTTGTATAGATATTGTATTGAAGTGATTTATGAATTCTTGCAATTATCCGGTGATTGCTCGTAAGCCTGTGAGAAATTGCTAATAATGTTTACATATTTGAAATGTGCTAATAAAGCTCTTTATTTTGATACCCCACACGACATTGTCAGGAAAAATATTTTTTTTTTGTTCTTTACTTTCAGTCCCCTAGATGGTTCTACAGTTAATTTAACGTGATGTCATATAGCCTATAACCAGTGGATAGTCAAGAGGCTTCTAACAACACCTCATTTGTCCAAATGCGTTAAGTAGTTTCAAAGTTACGAGGGAACAGATGAACGTCCATACCTACATACATACATACATACAGGCCAAAATCATAACCCTCCTTTTTGCTTCGCCGTAGTCGGGTAAAAATGGATTTTCAAATGTGTTAGTCGCGCTAAAACTTGAAAACAGCTGAACGGATTGGGCTGATTTTAGTCTTAAAATATTCGTAGAAGTCAGGGAAGGTTTTAAAGTGACACGAAGTTCAACGGGACAGCTAGTTAATAATATAATTCAAAATATTTTGCCTCACGTCTTGTAAATACACTTACAACGCTGTAACTCCTAGCCTATAATCTCTATCCGACACGTCCAATTCACATGTTAAATGGAATTCTCTTTGCGCCTTAAAATTATGGATGTTCGTATCATTAGGGTGTTTGTTTCTTAGAAGATTCTAAGTCATTTTTTCTCCAATTAGTGCTACCGTGTCGAAAGGATAATGCCGTGATGAATAAAACGTTTAGCGCACTCAAAACGGAGCCAGCGACATAAAAACTGTATCCAAATTAAGGTTCTTGCGGGGATATTCTAATTGTGACCTTTCGGTATGAAAAAGTGGGATAGGCATTTTTTAAATTTCTAATTCAATACAAAATTGTTAAAGAACACTTTGGGGTAAAATAACATGTTTAATTTGAGAATTCAAAGATTAATTGTAATATTGGCAACCAAGAAAATATTATGTAACTATTACAATGGCCACTAAGAAAAAAATATTCTTTCAATAACTAAAACGTGCCAAAGACTTCTCTAAAAACATAACCCTCTTGGCGAAGTCGGGTGAAAAATTAAACGTGTAATTTAAATGGCTACAAACTAAGATGACACTAAGTTAAAACAGCACAGAACAGTGTCTAGCAACAATTAATGTGTACACAGATGAGCAACGAGCAACAGTGTGGTGTCGACGCCTGTCGCATAACAAATACGCCCTCACATCCCCGCTACACGCTCCTGCAAGTCGGACCTAAGTAGTTTAAGTCCTAGAAGTTATAAAATCGGATTTGTGTATGCCTAGAAATAAAACCTCAAAGTAAATGCTTTTCGTCCAGATTGAAACTGCTCAGTGTGCTTGATAAAAGTTTTTCAAGCAATTTTTTGCGCCGGCATATTAATTATGCAATGAGAATGTGGCTTCTCGTACAAAAACACCATAAGGATCAGTCACAACAAAACGAGATACGTCACGGGAATGCGTACTACTGATACAACTACGACTACTATATACTGTCTACTGATATATCAAAATGGAAAGGCCAAATAGTGTCACGCTATTTTTAAGCGTCTTTCATAAAAAGAAGGAAATAGGTACCTAAATTACGCTATTTAATACAACGTCAAGCTGCGTTTCATTTTGAACATGTGTTACATATCGTCACTAAGTTTTCGTCTGGCATATTTTCTTCATGCAAGTTGTATCGTGTAGTCAGTTTCTAACAGTTGACACCCGAGATTTAAGCAGACAATACTGCACTTTGTTAACACTCACCATAAACTTACACCCCGCTCGTAAACTTATACTCAGCTCACTCAAATTATGAGCTATCTCGCTAAATTTTAATAAAACAGTCCATACTAATAGCTTTCTTGGAGATGTATATTTTATTAAATGTGAAAAGTAAATTTATGATAACAAAGTCAAGGGCTACACGGGTATTTCAGGGCTAGTGTTATTACTGTCTGAAGAGGTTGCAATTGAGTCTATTTTGGGATTTTTGGGATGCTTTATTTTTGCTATTAAATTGACTCGTCTGCAATGTAATTCTTCCGAGAAAGTCGAGGGTATTTATATATTATTAAATCTTTTAAGTTGAATAATAATGTAGCTGTACTAAATGTTGTCTGCAACTTTTACGCGCAGCAATTCGTTTACAGCGCGGGTTCCACACATTTTCTGCACCATAAACTATCCGATGTCCATTACTATTGCCATGGGTCCATTGTAGAGAATCAAAATAGTTCTTTATATTATGCTCCAAATTTCAATGTTCGAAGTGCGAAGAGCTAACAGATAGAAAGACAAGCAGAAAAGTAGGCAAAATTCGACATTTATACTCTCAGTATCGATATTTTTATGTCTCAAGTTGATATCTTCAAACATTAAATGCATTGCGATTGATGACCCAGCAGGACTAGAAACTATTTCAGTTTTATGTTCAAAGGCGGTTTCGTTAACGAAAAAAGGAGATAAGCGGCCTACTAAAGTCCATACGTACTCGTAATATCGCTATCTATGATTCGGTGATAAATCAACTATACAAATTACACAGCTATAAATAACAACATCCAGGGTACTAAGACAACTCGCATTTGATAATTTCAACGGTGATTTTACAAGTAAAAAATGTAATGTATAGATTTTGACATAGAACGCATCGCGAGCGTCAAGTTATTTAGCGATCCGTTATGACAAATGTCATACATTTTAGTTTTCGATAAACCGTCTAAGTACCTTTGACCTTAATGCCATCGCATGAGGATCACACGCAAAATAACTCAGATGTAAAATCTCTGAACTTTGATGTCCATAGTATCGCGGGCAATTTGTCTAAGTACCCGCCCATCATCGAGTAACCCGTAGTGATGGCCGGGGTTAAACACGCGGGATAAATCGTCGAGATTTGCGATAAGGTTAGTATTTATTGCGTTATTGGTGCGCCACCTGACGGCGCCCCGGGAGGCTCATAGAAGCCCATTCTCCCCGCGAACACGCATGCCCATCATCACATAAATCACGTGGTACACCCGTGATGGATCCCGCGCTGATACATATCGTACTGATGCATACTGTGCTGATAAATAAGGTGCTGAATACTGATACATCCCGTGTCTAGTATCAAGTCCACTACTCCAGTCCATACAAGTGGTTTATAGTGTGGCTCTTGACTCGGAGGTCATGGGTTCGACACCCGCATTGGAAACGTGTTGTTTCCAACAAATATGTCCTCACCAATATTAGTTAGGATAATGTATGGCTGATCACCTGATTGACACGTAAGATGACATAATATACGTCGGATGGGCATTCAAAAATTCGGTCCTGCGCCTGATCTCTCGCCAGTCGGGTCGGTCATCCGTCCTACTCGGTCTCATAGACTGTCCCTGGTTTCAATGAAACCGGCCACCGTTACCGAAATCGGTGTGGGGGATATCATTATTATCCTGTGTTGAACCCGCCGGTACTGAAAATTATTATTTACTAATGTATTAATAAGATGCGTCTACACTTGTAATCGATTCTGCGGTCTTGTAGCGGTGGTGTAACACGTTACACGCCGGTTTCGTCGATAAATTCAATTATTTATGAAAGCAGTAGCCGTGTGTATGTTATATTAAAATTACGACATTTGCACTGTATCGTAATTAAATGTCCTGTCGTATTTCAATACTATCGCATGTTCTAGAAATCTAGATGCTGCTTTGAACTTATAATTTATTTATTAATATCCATAATTCCATACATATAATATAAGTAATATTACGTGGGAGAACCATGCTTCGGCACGAATGGGCCGGCTCGACTGGAGAAATACCACGGACTCACAGAAAACCGGCGTGAAACAGCGCTTGCGCTATATATATATATATATATATATATATATAAATGTGATAGTGTGTCGGGCTGTCTGTTATCTCTTCACGCCCAAACCGCTGAACATATTTTGCTATTTTATGGAGATTCCCGCACGTTAAACAAATTTTGGCGCAACGGAGTGGCAGGCGTTATCTAGTAATAAATAAATGATAATTTCAAAGAAGTCTTCTAATATAATGAAAAATAAAAGAAAAATTATTACAATTGCGGGAAACACTTAAAGTTCTTGGAGACAAAATATATTTTCCTACCATTGTGCTTAGGGGAAAAATGGCTAGCTGGTTATTAACTTCCTCAAATTTTATTCTATACCATGAGTCATGTTATAAAACCTTATAATATTTAATGTCAAAATTTGTATTAAATTTTGGTTATCATTGTTGCTTGGAATGTGGCAAATCTTGTCAACTGACTACCTCACTGCTCTCCTAATTGAACTTGTCGTTTGTTACTGAACATACAAATAGTTACCACAAATATTTATATATTCATTGCTTCGAAGACATTTCAAATGAATTAGTAATAAAGATATTCAGCGAGATAACCGCTGGAACCGAACCCGCTCCGCGCCCGCGGCGCCGTACCCGCGGACTAAAAATGTATAAATTATGAAGATTACAGGAAAAAGAGAAATGTGTTACATTTAATTTTATTACGGCCGATAACTTATGGACTAGCCTCGCCCGACGCGTCGCTCCCCGCGACTCAAGCGCCTTCTATTTTCATATTTATGTACTGAGAAATATGCTCCATAATATATCTCGGAGGCGCGAGCGTTAATACTTTGTGGAACATCTCGTAGTTACATACAGATCATTTGTGACATTAAAATATCAATAAATTTATGGTGTGGAGATAGAGGCGGACGTCTCGAGATGAGCTCTTATCTGCGTATGCAAAATCCTCGGCGCTACACGTTTGGCGGGATTTATATTTAATAACTTAACGAAATTACGATATGCGATATTAATATTTACGTGATTAGAGCGATTTTACGATGGCCATTAATTGATCGTATCGCGATCGGTCCACCACGCGGCTACTGCACGCTTTATGCTGTATAATTTTAAATAAATTACACTTTCATCAATTCCTTATCGAAATTTAATAAATCCACGCGTGTTGCTATTCGAATACTCACTAAAAGGAATAGCGATGTTATTGCTATTTCAATGAGCGGCGTCTCTGAATAATAAACACAAATCTTTGCAATATTGAGAGATTAATAAAGATGTTAAATGATTATGAACTTTTGATTATGTTAACAGTCACTTACCAACGTACACATATCGCATGCTAACTATATAATATAGAGCCCAATTGGACCAAAAGCCCATTTCTATACTAAAAGCTACCAAACGTCATAGACTTTTTATGTCTTTAAATCGTTGACTCTTTGTATATATTTAATTGTTTTTGTTTTTTAAGGAAACATCGAAGCAAAATACATCTTACACTATCTTACACTTCTACATATTATAAATAATCATCTTTCTCTATCTGACCAACAAAGTCTCATATGCGATCACTATGCGATATATCACTTATTACAGATTAAGTGACATTAATATGCTATTACTTGTATGCCTGATAGCCGGGCCAGGGATACGCCACAAATTCCCGTCTTATTTCTTATCATGTTTATTTCTGTATTGCGTTGACTTTTATCAACATTATAACTACAGATAGCTTGTATCTTTGTACATAAAATTTGTACAAAACTATTGGTGTATTGTGGCCTTAAAGCGGTTAAGAACATCGTGTTAAAGTCTATTATTGTTAGTATAGAGTTCATCCGAAGTTATAAAATGTATAAGCTATCTCCAGAGACTAAATAATATTTTATTTAGAAGTAAGTTTCTCGACTTTAGGGCCTGTTTCACCACTTTCTGATAAAGTGCCGAATAGTCTATTCACAACTTTTTTGACAGATCCTCCTTACTTGATCTGTCAAGTTAATTGGTGAATGCCTATTCGTCAATTATCAGAAAGTGTGAAACATGGCCTTACACTTTTGTATTTCCCATTGAGTTCTAATCATAAAAACAAGGTTTAAAGAAAATTTTATTGAGATTTAAATAAGGATTATTGAAGAAACTAAAAGATGATGACCGAGAGTTTAACGGCCGTTCCCAATATTCAATCTATCTCTGGTTTGACATACAACCGATCGCAGCTAACATTGAATTGATTTAAAATAAATGTCTCTAATGTCTAATGTGAGCTATTCCTCTAGTAGGGCAAAACCAGAGATAGATCAAATATTAGGAACGGCCGTTAGAGACTATAACCAGATATAGTCTTTCATCGAAAGCAAGATAGAGCATCTTTAATTTGGAGTAATAGTTACTTTGAACTGGATTTGAGTATTTATGACACAAAATCCCGAGAACTTAAGATGGGTATCCGTGATAGTAACAAACAAACATGAGCTTAAATTAATAATTTGTGTTCTATTAATTAATGATATTCTACCGATGGTATCTTAAGTAATTTGTAGCGAGGAGGCCAATCAAAATATACCTGAGAGGGCGAGATACCATCGGTGTTCATATGTCGCACGATATCTTATCAGACAGACCGAGAATCAGGTAATAATTATTTATCATGATTCAGAAACCGGCCAAGTGTGGTCGCGTAATTCCGGTAGCACGAGTCCTCAGGAGTGGACTAAAGTTTTAAATTAATTGAACTTAGCGATAATGACGATGAGCAAAAGTGGGAGTCAGGTTGGTATCATAAAAGCTAATCATACAATTTACAAATCTAACTTAAACTTGACTCTACAGCCATGGGTAAAGGATACGCAAGAAACTAGTGATAGGTAGTGGTGAAACGAAACGAAACTAGTGGTAGGATAAAATTTTCATGTCTTAGATATAAATAAATATTATTAACTTTAAATTTTGTTTCTCTCGCTAAAATTTAAAAACCGTTGAACCTATTTAGCTAATTTTAATGTTGAAATATTCATAATATCAGAATGAAAGTGATACGAAGTTCACCGGGCCATTTAGTAAATAATATTTTGATGTTGCTATCATCTAATCGTGTCGATATTTCATGACATTTTCCTTATTTCTAGTTTGCTCTATTCAAGCGAAATTTACAAAATAAACCCATAAATTATGAAAGCGCTGTCCATTGTTTAAATATATTGTTATTTTAATAACCATTTGATTATTATGTATATCGAATATTATGCGACTTTTCTTTCATTTTGCATCTCTAATGAAGTACTATTTTAATCCTTATAAACGTTATGTTTTTATTTTAATTTTAAAGTTATTAGTGTAAATTAGTAGCTGTGTAGTGTAATAAAAGTTGGAATGCTAAATGTTAAACTAGTCCATATAAATCAACGTGTTATGTTTACAATGGGGCTTTTTGCAGGTGTTTAATTTGCTCATTTATAATCAGAGGAGGCAGGTGATAAAATTTCTTAAACATTTCGCCATAATGGAGATAAGCTGATGCTAAATTAAGCCATATGTTTTATGTACTTTTTTATTGAAGTTCACTGAGCGTCATCATCATTATCATCTAAAGATTTTTTCTCAACGTTTATTTTTATACGAATGTACAAATACAAAAACGGTCCTTTCTTCAAAAACCTTTTTTAAGTCAAACTACATAAGAAACGTATGAAAAAAAACTTGCAACCAGTCTACAAACATGTCATGGCTAAATAGCGATCATGGGAAAACAAAAAAAAAAAATATTTGTGATGTCAGCTAATGTGTAACCAACCAGTGTGACACGGAAACTCTCTTCACACACATGACCCCCAACAAAGGAGTTCTGTTTGTCCGCTCGCTACTAAAATATTGAACGTGCTTTCCTCTCTGTACGTGTGCTGCTAGACTGTGCACCACTGTAAGATATGATAGCTGAAACTATGCTAGTATCAAAGAGAATATAATCACTTCGTAGTAGCTTAAATGTTAAATTTTAGACTGATACGACTTCGTAGGATACGAAGACCGAAAACAGCAATTTTTTTGGAAGATTTTACTTATGCAGTAAGCTTACAGTACATTACTTGAAGTTCTATAATATATACACCTAATATATTAATATAATATGATTTATGAATACTACTACAGAACTAACAATTTAAAAGATTTGTTTCCCTATAAGTACCCAATAAAAAAACAGATTATATTGTGGGCTTATTTTAATACCGTAAAAATATTCATATCACATTTTTATTGGTTTATAATCTTATAATTAAGAATCAATGGGGCTTAAATAAGTTGTAAGTTAATTAAAAAAATATAAACACAGAGTTACAATTTTATGTCTCCTACAGGCTACAGATTAAAGATTTTTATAGCTGACGTCGTGGATGGTGAACAAAAATGTTGTTTTCATTACTAATATTATAATAAAATAATTACCTAATATCTGTTCTTAAGGATTTAATATCACATAGTTTTACAATAATTGCTTGTTGTTACTATTAAATTATAATACAGTTTGTTTTTAATAAGATTTTTTTTATCATCTTACCTTCATGGTTTTATTTTTTTTTTCCAATTATTAAGCTACTCGCCTTTAAGTGTTTTTGTGTGATGTTGAAAGCTGCTAAAATCACAGATTCTCAAATAACTTGTTACTGATTTATATACATCAAGATCAAAACATTATATCTGTAATAATCTTTCGTCGGAATATATATATAATAAGCATAGCACAGCTGCTGTCTCACAGCCTTTATCACCGCGAAGCATCTCACGGCGGTGTTTGCTCGCGCGGTATTTCGGTTCACGACCACCGCGTCCGGTCACCGTCACCAACACTGCGAAACAGTAATTGTCTGTTTAGAGAGCACTCACTAATTTACTTGTTTGAATACGGTACGCTTCATACGTGCTAAGTTACCTGAGAAATGTCATGTGGTGAGTTACGGACTACGGTACTGCGTCTTCTCTAATATTATAAGTTAGGATTGAAAGTGGTAGAATCAGTGACGTGGGAGAGCCATACTTCGGCATGAATGGGCCGGCTCGACCGGAGAAATACCACGGGTTCACGGAAAACCGGCGCGAAACAGCGCTTGCGCTGTGTTTCGCCGAGTGAGTGAGTTTACCGGAGGCTCAATCCCCGACCCTTTTCCCTTCCCTACCCTCTCCTATTTCCTTACCTACCCTCCCCTATTCCCTTCTCTACCCTCCCCTATTCCCTCTCAAAAGGCCGGCAACGCACCTGCAGCTCTTCTGATGCTGCGAGTGTCCATGGGCGACGAAGGTTGCTGTCCATCAGGTGACCCGTTTGCTCGTTTTTTCACAAAAAAAACAATGTTGTAGCTCGCACTGACACCTCTACATTTTGCTGTAAGGGCACGCGCTTATTTAAGACACGATAGTAATAAGTAAAGGAGTAGCAAGATAGTACAGTAAGACAGTAGTTGCAATAGCTTGCAATGCAAAATATCTGGATCTACATGCAGTCTTAAGAGCCCGGGTGCCATCGCTATTCTTGAACAAACGTAATACCAAGATAATTTCCCATATATGAGAATATTTACCATATTTGAGTTATTATTCAGCTTAAGATAGTAATTACCTAGGAACCTCTACAGGTTCCTCTACATAGATTCACTGCAAAATATTTACATACCAAAAAATATTAAACTTTGTATAGGAACCTAGGCAATTACTATCTTAAGCTGAATACCGAATATGGTAAATATTCTCGTCTGAGAAATTATCTTGGTATTACGTTTGTATGAGAACTGCGATGACACCCGGACTCTTAATACTGTCGTATAAAATAACCATGCTAACCATGCTAAAATACTACCTCGTTAATTTCCTTAAAAAAGCTAGTGCTTATGACAACAAGGTTTAGGTCCGTCCAATAATTTACAAACGTCCATACATCTCAATACTACAATAGTCGGCGTGACACGGCCACGGTCACGCGAGCTGCCACCAATTAGCGCCAAGCAGTAAATCAATTAGGCGGCCATATTGGATTTATGTCCGACCACGCTCCTGTATTATCCTGCCTGCCAATTAAAGGACACCAGAGCCCCTAGCCAAGACGTTTTCTTTATAGCTTCTTTATAGAAACGCCGATCAAAATGTATGGAAATGATATAACATGAGTCGAATGTCGACTTTAATTTATACGACACTTATGTTAATTTCATACATTTTATTGGCGATTCCACAAAGATGCGAGAAAGAAAACGTCTTGGCTCAAGAAACTGGACTCACTATAAGCTTCGAAAGAATAGTTCCATGAATTAAACGTGAGCAGAGATGTGTCGCCATTTGCCAATTATTTTGAAGAAATATTATGCTTAGATAGTTTTAGAATAGTGCCAACCCAATTTTTAGTAATGTCAATGTGTGTTTGTCTATCGTGGCAACATAGCATCCAAACGGGTGGAGCAATTTTAATCTTCTTTTTTGTTTTAATGCTAATTGAGACTGTTCTAAGTGTTCATCATCATCAGCCTACTCAATGCTGGAAAATGTGGTTTTATCTGCTATATATAAGGAACTTAAAAAATTTCAGGTTAGGTTGAGGGGCCGAATTTATTACTTCCAATTCAAACTCATGGTATTGCTCGTTGCGAAAAGGGCATTGTTTGATAGACAGACCATTTGATCCAGTGAGTAATGGGTACAATCGCGGGCGATTCAATAAAATGGACCACGTGCGAGGTGGGCGTTTGATACAGACCCGACATTAAATGCTGGTCGTTGGCAGATTTTCCCAACTTAACCACGAGACAAGCAACAAACTTTCATACAATTTAGATATTATGAAGTTTTGTGATTTATTTTTCTTAGACACTATTTGGCTACATAACCATGACCAGTGTCAAGTAAATGGCGGGAAGACAACATTATTGTATACAATTTTCAGCATTGTTTTTCTATAACGTCAGGTCCAAAGTATAGTCAAAGTCTAAGTTAGAGACAATATAGTCAAGTCTAGGCCCTCTTAGGGCCTAGACAAGTGGCAAGCGATTATAGTAAACGCCAACAAAATGTATGGGATTTGAGTTTTGACATTAGTATTCGCTAACGAAGCGATGACTTATGTCAAATCGCATACATTTTGTTGGCGTATACGATAATCGCTTGCCACGTCTTGTCTAGCAGAGAAGGAGGCAAGTCAGTCAAGTTTTGTGATTCGTATCGTGGTTTCGAGCATAATATAGTTATATAGTGTATGCATTTTTACGATATGTTAATGACAAAGTTCAAGGCATGATAATATAGTATGACTATTTAGAAACATAACATAATGTGTTTTGTAGATTTTATTTCGTCTACTAAAACTAGTCGCAGAATTTTCTAGTAAAATATTATTAACATGGTTCTATTGTAAACGTATTCGACATAATAAATTGCAAGTTTTATGGGAAAAATATTATAGTTTTGTTGTAGAATTTAAGACGATTTTACATAAATAAAACTAATTTGTAAGTCGGTTTATGACTACTCTACACTTGGCGATTTACATTCAAACCGAGGACTTACTACATAGTAAAGTTTAGAATGCTAGGCCAATGTTGTATTAAAATGACAAGCAAAATATTATAACATACAGATAATATTATGTTGTGGTTTAGCTTGATTTGCCATAATATGCGTTATAGGTACTATAATATACATGTGTCGCAATCTTAAGGCCCAGTAGTCCCTAAAATAAGCAGATCGATGTCTGTCAGTACGAATATCGACGTTAAGGACATTAAAATAACATTCATATCAGCGCGCCTTGTACAGTGGCTGTTACGCGCTCGCCGCGTGCCTTGATAATAGAGAAAAGGAGTAAAAACCTTTTGTTTTTAGTATTACACAAATCAAATATATCAAATAGTTTACGTTAGGTTACGACACATATGTGAAAGTGTGTAATTTAGCGATAAAATAATTTAATTATGAAAAACAGCGTTATAAGAGTCATCTTTGAGATTTTTTTCTATCAAGCAGAATTTTTCAAATTGTGTACTGATATACCTTTGCTTTGCGTATAGGAAAATTTCGCAATTTTAAAACGGTACTTATTTTATACTTAAATAATGACATTTCCTTTACTAAAAACGTGTTTTAAAAACCCATTTTACGTAGTTGCAACAACCACAGCGCCTTAACTCTTAAGCCTTCCTCTTGAAACACTCTATCAATAAAAAAAACATCGCTACGTTGTTGTTGTTCAATGAGAGAGAGAGAAAAACACGCCACACACACTTTCGTATGTTTCGCGATACACGACACTTTTGTGTCGTTACAACTTTTCGTCTAGCCCCCTTTCGCAACGCGCGATAAGGAACTTCGTTTCAAAAATACATAAAAACCCATTGAGCACTTTTATCTGACTCTGAATCCAATGATTTAAGGTCATATTATGCTAAGGCCTAGGTCTTTAAAATTTAGACACAGATAGCGGAAATGACTTTTTATACAATGTACTTAGTACTGATGAATAATTCTTATAACAGTTGATCGATGTAAAAATAGAATGACTTGCCACAACTAGTCAGAACTGAGGCGTTAGAAATAGGACATCTGAACTGGACGTCTTATCTTTATAAGCCGCCTACAGCCGAGTTATTAACTCAAGTAGCTCTGGCTTATCTTTATTTTAACTTCAATGTAGCAGTAAGTATACTCAGAGATGTGGAAGGAAGTAAGCAGTAGCAGCTATGTTACACTTAATTAACTGGAAATTTTCGCAATTCTTTTAGTTTAATTTAGTCTTAGTCCATATCACGTTATATTATGTCTAAATTCGTGTGTTTAGGATTTTGTGATGCAATATGCAAAAAAAAATACAGTTTAAATTAAGAATTGTATCCATGAAAGCACAGGTAATCAGAACTTTATTCTATGCTCTTTACCGTTAGTTTTCCTAAGCCAATCTCTTCCAGTCCAGAGAGTTAAGATAGCCATAATTGTACAAGTATGAATTTAGCGCGTAAGTCTAATGTTTATATAGCCCTTCGTTGTTAATTTCACAACGAGTGGTAAATAAGAGGAGATTAGGATTTGTTTGCGTTGAACATTAACGGGAAGTCTGATTTGTGCCGGGTTTCACACAATACGCGTGTTTGCTGGGTGTGCCGCATGGGAAATCTCTTCAATGGAATTCCTCGGTTGAATCAACACTATGCAGTTTATTTGGACGACATATTATTTGGTTAAAACATACGATCATTCTTCAGAATCAATGGACCAACCTTTTCATCAAATATTAGCTGTCATTTCACGAGCATCGAGTTCGATCCTATATTGAAATATTTTTAATTGATAAACACCCATTGACCCGTCGGGTCGAAACGGATTGACGTACGTGGAGTGCTCTCGGTGCGCCGTTACTTAAGTATTGGAAATTAATGTAAATTAAAGGCACGGACAACTATCTTACGCGCAGTGGCGTCGCCTCTCCGTCAGCGCGAGAGCCCTTCAGTGCCCCACGAGTGTTTTCATACTCTCGCAGCGGACGTGTTAATTCGTAGACACTGTTTTTTTTTCCGCAGTGATCGACGACTGTGGGAACGTTTTCGGGTGCCTCCGTTAGACACTCAGAGGTAACGAGCAAACAGAGCTAAGTGGTTCAGGGAATTTACGGCCCGCGTTGTGATAATGCGTGGAAGCTATAAAATTTTTCCAATTCGAGTATCGCTCGGGTCGCGACATGTGAAAGTTGTGATGGCGCCGACACCAATAAAACGCACGGCACGCGCGGCGCCGGCGACGCGGGTCCGACGGGGACGCGGGGCGGACGGGGACGCGGGGCGGACGGGGACGCGGACTGGTTATCCGCGATGATAGCAGATACCATCACCCCAGCCTAGCCATATATAACCCTGACAGTCGAACAATAAACTTACCTGTTAGCGCCGACTCGCAATAAAGGTAGCGCGATAAATGGAAGCCGAGATGACCTTTGACCCCCCCGGTTATTCTTCCCCGCGTAATTGATCATTTATTGACATGGGTGCTGTAAAAATACTTAATAGTGTAAGTTTAATGGTTTAATGTTTAGACTTTAGACAAACTGTTTAAATTTTTTTTAAAGAGCTGTACATGTCTACTGCTCTTTTAATAAGGTATTTTTACTGAAGTTTATCTTTTCATAAGCGTTGTTGATTCATTGATGTTTTGACGTTAGACCAAATCAAAGCCCAATCAAAAGCTCAAGTTAATAGATAAACTCCTCAAAACCGGAAAAGCGGGAAGTCTACTAAGTATAATCGAATTGAATCACCAGACTTCACGTAACGGGATGGTGTTATGAAGTTGTAAGACAATAGAGCCATGGGGTCGTCCCACCACCCACGGCCGAAGACTCTAATCACCACTAATCACGGTCCCGGATGACGCATTCGATCCTTGGCCCATTAATCAAACTGCATTGGCTAGTTTCGATAGCGAATGAAACTACCATGAAACTTAGCTCGGCCATAGACGGACCGCAAGTTGCAGTCGGGACCAACTGCAGATCGCCGTGCGGCAACCGCATTTTACAGTCGGTTTCGACTGCAAGACGTCTATCGGCGGTAGCCGGTATCCTAAATACCAAATTCCATACATTTTTGACATCAACTTCCCAATGGAAACTATAGCAAATGGAAACTGCAGATCGCCGTGCGGCAACCGCATTTTACAGTCGGTTTCGACTGCAAGACGTTTATCGGCGGTAGCCGGTATCCTAAATACCAAATTCCATACATTTTTGACATCAACTTCCCAATGGAAACTATAGCAAATGGATTTTGACTAGGGGCCCAGAGTCCAGACATAATCCTAGTTTATTTGCCGATCAAGTTAATAAAGCCGTGATCATAAACGGTGAAATGCTCTGTCGCTCTCAATTAGTGGGTAGCGGTGAATGAGCGCCATATGTGGTCGTGGGTTCCGTCAACTTTGCTCCTCTAATAGTCAACTCAAATAAGATTATTAATTAATATTTACTCATCAGTTTAACTCACAAGATGTACACACGGAAGATCGCTATAAAACTAGGCAAATAGCGATATCAATCTATCGACAAACATACATAGATGGTGGCTGAAATATTGGGATGGATAAAGGTCAATAAAGGCATAAAAGTTGTGGTGACTTCTTACTTGAATGAATGAACATAGAAATAAGTACATAAAATTAATTATGTATTTATTTCTATGTTCATTCTCTACCTACGTAGAGAGAATCCGCCATTTTCTTAAATTTACTGTAAAAGAAATGTGTTCCAAATATACAACAATATCATAAAGCATGTATGACATGGAAAAATACTTTTAACATACTTCCAATAGAACAGTAATAGATTAGAAATAAACACGCATTTTGGACCATGTAACATGTCCGCGTTGAAACAGAGCGAGTGTCTTATATCGGAACACTAATGTTTGTACATAAAAAATACATATTTTAATGATATAGACCAATAAAAATGTCACCTGCATAATATTCCGTTATTTATATCAGTCGAAAGCACATAATCTCTTGCGTCGTTTTATTTATGAGGATATTAGGAGTTCGCGGGCGGTTGACGTTGCCCAATTTTTTGTGCGAATACGTTGCCTCTGCGCAGGTAGCCGGTGGTGGGGGAACCCCCTCACCCCCTCTAGGGGGGAGGCGGAGAAAGGGGGAGGTGCCCCCGGTGGCGGATCCGCCCAACTCTTTGTTTACGTAACGCCCCCACTCATTAAGCGAATCAGACGTTGCATAATATATTACACATGATCGTAATATTATATATTGCAGATTTCCAATAAATAATGTGGCTATTTTTTCATATTTTATCTACCTACGTATTTGATAATATATCATAATAATATTATGTAGGTAGGTACCTGAAATGTTGATATGACAGAAGTGGATAGATAATAATAATTAGAGAAGTAAAACGGTTATTTTGTGTGTAACAAGTTAACAACTAACAACTAAAAAGTACCCGTCGTAATTCCTCGATCGTGGGAATCGCAGACACAATAGATTTTAAATTGTGCACGCGGCAGCCGGGTGCCGCTTATGGATAGTGTACATTGTGCAGTGCACTGTAGGCACGACAAATATGTGTCCATAAGTATTACACCAATGAAGAACAAATATACTTTTTGCCGACTTATCTGTTGCCGTCTCTAAGCCCCAATTTCACCAACGACAAGGTAACGCTCGAATTAGTATCACGTTACCTCTTTCGCTTTTCTTATGAATGAAAGAAATGACAATATTATGTAACAAGCTGTTAACACTAACAGACGTTGGTGGAATTGGGGCCTTTTGCCCGCGGCTTCACCGGCGTGGAATTCTGAGAACAACATAATTTCAGGAAAAAAAATATAACTTTTTATGCACAAAATACTAGCCTATGACACTTAGGAACACACCAGTTTTCTATCGGTGTTAATTTTTTTGCAATCAGACCAGTAGTTTCAGAGATTACCTCTTACAAACAAAAAACAAACTTTACCTCTTTTTTGTATTAGTATAGATAGTATTATATAGCTATATTATATTGATGTAAAAAACGATCACGAAATAGTACCTACTTTAGGCGCCAATGATGATCAAATGATCACAGATTGCAAAACAGTATCGCACACGACGTAACGCTGGCGCCAAGTCCCGTTGCCCGCCCACGTCTGACGTGGTCCGTGGTCACTCGCCGATCACCACGAAATTTGTTTTTGATAACTCAATTAATTATTCCAATGAAACTGACCATTACAATAATTAGTTATGTCTTTAGAATATTATTGTTTTTGTAAATACTTTTAAGTTTTAGGGTTCTCTAGGTAAAGCCCTAGAGACCAGGGCTCACCAAATGGCGGACCGCGGTCCGCGTCCGGACCGCCGACCCATTGTGTGCGGACCACCGACCAAACATTTTCGAAGATGGACTTCGCTTAATGTCAATAGCTTGCACCAATTTCACTCCAAACTTCAGCAACAACTTTAGCAACAAAACTTGTCACTTTTCTCATTGATATGCAAATAAATACCTTTGTAATTTCTGTAATTACCTTTGTTTAAAAAATATTTTATTTATAAAATGTGTGGACCACGAAGGTCATTTCGTTCCTTAAAATGGACCCCGAGCGAAACTAATTGGTAACCGCTAGATACACTCAAGCGGATTGGAACTCTAAAGCTGATAATAATTAATACAAACATAATAAAAGTAAAAATACAATAGCATAAGAAATAAGAGGCAGCAGACGATCTGTGATCTGTGGTTGTCCAAGGTTTCGATCATAACTTTGACAATATACCTACAATCTACTTAACCAAACATTGTCATGCACCTAAAACATTTTCAGTTGTACTACATCGTCCGAATCCAGATATGTTCAAACATTTCCTAGTACACAGACTAGGTTAATTAATCACTGAAATGTCAGAACTTTCGAGAGCGGCGCGGCGCCGCGCGTTTGGTCTGTCTCAAGTAAAATTGCAGATGCTAGGACTGGTTTCTACTGCATGGGCGTATTTGGATTATCAAAAAAGGTGTTTTAACCCTGAACTGGTACCATAAATTTGATGGAGTTAATTTGCATGGCGGGATATTTCCGGTCCGAATGAAACTCGATATGAGATTAACATAACTGTTAGCTGTCGCGTACAATGGCCATTGATCGAAGAAGTTTCGATTTTATCAACGTTAAGAATTATAATGACGAACGGGGCGCGTCCATTAACCACGTGAAGACCAAATAATCGGCCAAGTGCGAGTCGGAATTGCACACGAAGGTTAAGTGCCTACCTGTTGCCATTATTGATAACGAGCAAAAAAAGGCCAAAAAATCACGTTTGTTGTATAGGAGTCCCCTTAAATTATATATTTTATTTTGTTTTTAGACTTTAGTATTGTTATTATAGTTATATGTTGTTGTTAAGGCGCCAGATATACATAATCTGTGAAAATTTCATAAGTCTAGCTACAGCGGTTCTTGAGATACAGCCTGGCGACGGACAGACGGACAAACATCGAAGTCTCAGTAATAGGGTCCCGTTTTTACCCTTTGGGTACAGAACCCTAAAAACATTGCTTATCAGAAACTCGATGACGCCTTATGATAGGATTCGTTTATCGCGCGGAAACCGTACATTTATTCAGATAAAAAGTATCACATGTCCCTTCCGGGACTCAAAGTATCCCCATACCAAATTCCATCAAAAGCGGTTCAGCGGTTACAGATAGACAGACACATTTTTGCATTTATCATATTAAGTATATGGATACTCATTAGTATTGATACCCCTACTAAAAATTCGTTATGCTTTAACAATTAAATATCACAGAATTGTTAAAAGTGACATCATCATCATCAACAACAGAATCGGCAAAGAATATTATGTATATAGGAAACAACATTTCGCATTTTCAAGTACTACGCAATAAATGAAATGAATTTATCGCAAAAAATTTATAAACTGTTTTTCGTTTTATAAATAACAAGGTATTATCCGGATTAAAACTCAACAATTAGCACGTCTTTTACGGAAACTCATTATAAGAACATCGTAAAGTACTTTGAAACAAGGTGCCAAGATTGTCAAGAAAACAGAAGGTATACAAAATCCGAAATTGGTAAGAAACTGGTCGATTAGTCATAGTAACGTGGGCGATTTTATTGACAATAAAAACAGAGCAATTTTCAAATCCAATGATCATACTATTAAAATTTTAATTTTTAATATGGAACGGTAAACAGTTGAACACACCTTTTATTTTTTCTTTCTTCGGAATGTAAGGCAAAAAAAGTCGGAAATATTTTTTATAATAGGTTTGTGCAGTTTTAAAATCCAATCGTCAACATAATATTATGAAACCGTTAACATTTTGATTCTATACTATTTATCCAAAAAAACATATTAAGTAGCAAAACACAACATAGTTTTATAGGAACTCTTCGTGCGAGCTTTTAGGAATTGTCAAAAATGTTTACTGAATATTTTTAAAAACACTTGCTGATTTTGTCACGGAACACCTTTCTTATTCCCGAGTCCCGACGTTTTGGTTACTTTCCATTAGCCAAAGTCATAGATAAACTGTCTATGTCTTAAGAAAGACTCCTGAGAAAGTCCTAGAAATCCTAAATAATCGTAATGTGGAAAATGTGTTGTTTTTTGTTGTTTGTCGGAAGAGTCAAGTTCTGTCCCGTGCCTATTTCATACTATATAGATCATCATACCATACAAATCGACTCAGCGGTTGGTGAGTAAGGGTCAGTTTATACTAGCGCAGAGTCGAAGCTCTTCGAAGTGAATTATTATAAAACTGAACATAACAATGTAAACTTATCTCCAAAGCGTTAATGCACTTTATTACTTCTGAGAATTTAAAGAGGCGCGCGCATCCGCGCGAATTCGCGTGAATGCGCCCAACTAACTCTGATTGGCCTCGCAGAAGTAATGTATGCGTTACGCTCTGGAGTTAAGGTTGATTTTTCTATGTTAAGTTTTTAGGAATTCGCTTCGCTTCGACTCTGCGCTATAATAAATTGACCCTAAGGTAACTAACTTCCAAGAGTGGGTTGCACCAACTTACTTTAAGTTTAACTTTAACCATAACAAAATGTCAAATGAACTGTCAAATCCCTAGTAAAAGTCCATAATGGACGCCATAACCTTAACCTTAACTATAACTACGCCTCTGGTGCAACCTATTTTTAATGTTGCTCGCAACTTGGTTGTGACTTGTGCAGAAACTTGCTTATCATACCTTTCATAAAAATCTGCTAGGAAAGAGCGTAATAAATTAACATTTACAAACTTTCGCATTTATGTTAAACAATGGATTTACAAAATGCACATTACATTGTTTACATTGGCAAACATTTTACATAAGAGCTATCGGGCATTATGTAAATATAATCCCGCCAACACAGAGCCTCGTGAGTCACTGATGATTATAAATTAGCATCAAGTTGCGACACACCAACGGAAATGACTTGTGCGTTGCTCATCCCCCTACTATACACTATTCAGAGGTTCTAGTGCAGCTATACTCAACCTGCGGACCGCCGGGACTTTATCAGTGGTCCGCGTCAAGTTAAACCACTTCGAAATTCACGCCCATCGGCAAAATAGTGCACAGTCGTGAAAGTCGTAAAAATTTTTCCACTTTTAAATCGCTAATTTTTAAGAACGTTATTTTTTGACCCTAATTTTTTTTGTTTTCGACCCAAATTTGGTACTACTAATATATATTCTTTGCCCCAACTGAGACCAAAATGTGTTTATGGCCCGTATAAAAAAAGGTTGAGTGCAACCTCAGAACAGGAAAATAAGAGTGCAACTGTTCTAGTGGCTTATAGCGTGACTAGGGAATGCAATACCGGGATACCGGGATCCCGAAATACCGGGATCCCGCATGTATTTTGCGGGACTAATCCCGTTCGAAAATTTTATCGGGATTCCGCGGGACTGGCGGGATTACAATACGTGATTCATACGTGTAACTCTGCGCGAGGGGATGCGAGAACTGGCTACAGGCAGCCCACTAAAGAATTTACAGTCAGTTCACTATATTTCACTTTAAATGATAATAATTGTACCAACCAGCTTGGAAGCTGAGCGAACTTTTTCAGCTGCTGGCTACTTTGTGTCGAATATCAGGAGCCGTTTGGGAGGCGACAAAATGAATACATATAACTTTTATAAGCTTGGGCGGTATGTAATGGAATCTTTTAGCACAATTTTCTCTATATTTCGATTTTTTTTAATAAAACATGAAAATAAATAGGCGTGGTTTTTTTAGTTTATTATTTCTATTATTATTATTACGTAGCCATTTCCAAAAAATGATTAGGTTTTTTTACATCTGAAGTCTGAAGTATTTAAAAACCCTTGTTAAAAAAAGTGTCCGACAAAGTTAGTTTCATTTGCGTTCTAAGAAAAAAACGGGGTCTATCAAGTAAAGTCATTATAACCATTTATTTTGAAAGTTTAAGTCTACTCTGCGGGATCCCGCAAATACCGGGATCCCGCGGGATTGTGATGGTTCAGTCCCACAAATACCAGGATTGAAATTATCTGGCGGGATTGCATTCCCTAAGCGTGACTCTTGACGTGGGTCGTGGCTTCCATTCGCGCATTAAATTTTTTTTTCTTAAAAGTTATATGATCGATGCGTTATAAAAACTCAGTGTAGCGCCTGATATTTCGCCAGTCTGTCGGCCAAGCCAATAAGTTTAACTCTATGAAGTCAGCAAAACAACAAAATCATTTCCTTCTTTCAGGGTTTCGATAAAAAAAAACAAGTAAACAGATAGGCCAAACTTAATTACATCCCCTTTTTTAGGAATTTGAAAAAATTAAACGTTTACTGAGGTAATATAGAAACTATAAAGTTAATTGAGTGGTTTTTGTCAGATATGCAAAACTTATATAGAGATTAACAAAAATATTCCATTAGTTCCCCCTTCATATCTTTATTGATACCAGTTATTAGATTTTTATAAGCGGTATCGAAGATAAAGAAGATCGTAGCCGATAAAAGGAATTAAGAATATCATTAAATGATTTAATAGGTATAAAGCTATTACGAATAACGATGTAGCCTGGAGGTATCATCCAAATAGTATTCTATCCAAATTCCAAGTTTTTTTTTTTTCATCCAGAGTGCGAAAATAAGAATAAAGTCACAAATATAATATAAAAACCGGCCAAGGGCGTGTCGGGCCACGCGCAATATAGGGTTCCGTAGTCCCGCTAGTTTTTTTAAATTTTTGTATGGTCAATAAATGTACATATTTTGTAACGTGTTTTACACTAATAACAACATCATCTCTGTAACTTTCAAAGAAATTTGACCGAAAACTTCCTTTATACTAATTCTCCGCATACACTTTTATTAGTTGATCGACTATTACTCAATAACTTATGAAGTCTTCTTAGCCGTGATAGTTCTCCTTTTAAATTCAGCATATTTCCTACTCCCGTGATTTTTTTCACATTTCCAGAAGCAAACGTTTAGCTGGTAGAAGGCGGGGGACACTGGAGTCTAAACGATTTTTTACACTTTAAAACTTAATATTTCACAAACGGATCCCTAAATCAGAAAATGATCTATGAATACTCATAATAATCTAAAAAAAGCATCCCCGCTTGATGTATAGGGAAGGTACTTACCATAAAAAAAAAGATTTCATGTTGTACTAATTTGTCGGCATCATTAATACGTGCATTCATGCCAAATTACAGCCTATAGTCTCTGAGCAAAACCGTGGACAGACAGACAGACGGACTGACCGAAACTATAAGGGTTCCTTGTTGACTACGGAACCCTAAAAATATCATTATAATACCTCTATAATGGAGTCTCAATATAGCTGCGCTGTTTTAATTCTATTTTACTAGATGAACCGGTAAACTTCATATCTCTTTCTTTCTTATACTTACATATAAACCTTCCCTGGACTTCCACGAACATAAGACTAAAATTAGCCAAATCGTTTCAGCCGTTCTCGAGTTTAGTGAGACTAACAAAAATTGATTTTTATTTATAAATAAGATTACCATCTAAGATAAATTATATAATACGCTTGCCATATAGTATACAAAACATAATACTATTTATTACTCTATGATAATACCATATCGTGATTAATGGAACATAGTATTTTTACAATGTGACAAAAATAAGGCTTTATGTGCTTTTTAGCCTAGCCTATTCTAATTTTGATGGGCCTCCGAAAATCACACAGGTTTCAACTTTTATCACAATGTTTTCCAACACAAAATGGCCACACAAAACTTGGGGCATTCCAGAATGTTTTTAAGTATACATAATACATTTTAAATGATGTATTAACAATATTAATGGGTGCTCAATATTCGGCATTAATTCTAATGAATGTATATCACGAATCTCGTCCGTTTGTGCGTTTGTCACTGTCGGCTGTCGGTCGGCGCCATACAAAACTAAAACTTCTGGTTTTCTAAACCGCTCGTTTGTGTATTAATTTTAATTACAACGAACGTAGAAGTATCTAGAAACGTTGCTTTTAACAATTAAAAGATAATACTGTCATATACTCTATACCCGAATGAAATTTGAAAGTAGAGTTACTTTTTAACAGACTTCAAAAAAAAAGGAGGTTATCAATTCGACGCGTATGTATGTAATATTTGCAGAACTGCCCACTGCCCAGTTTTCGTAGTTATATGTTAGTCTATATAAATGCGTCTGAATAAATGTGCCGAATCTCAAAAGTGTATGTATGTATGTATGAATGTATGTTTTTATGTTTGTGTTCGCATATCTCCGGAACTACTAGTCCGATTTTAGTAAATCTTTTTTTGTTGTAGGTACTTGGTATGGTTCAACTTATATGTAACTTATGGTTTATGATATACGGTGTACGGAAGTTTAATTCTAAATTACGTACTATTTTGAAGTTGGTTTTATATCTCTAAATAGTATAAAACAAAGTCGCTTTCCGCTGTCTGTATGTGTGTATGTATGCTTAGATCTTTAAAACTACTCAACGGATTTTGATGCGGTTTTTTTTAATAGATTGAGTGTTTCAAGAGGAAGGTTTATATGTATAACATATGCATAATATGGTAGAGAAACACTGATAATTTTAGAGGTTTCTAAGGTTATGTCGTAAATAAATTCATTTTTTTGCGTTTATATTGCAAACGCTGGCTAAACCCTACGAGATAGATCAAAATAATGTACTACAGTATTGTACACCTTAATTAGGTAAACAAAAAAGTCCGCGATGGTATATGTCTATTTCTTAGGGATAACTCACAATAGCCATTTTTGTTCTTTACTTTTTACGAAAAATAATGGCTTATTTACGAAGCGATTTTAACAATTTACAACATTAACCCTTATCCAAATAAACATGTTTGGAAGCTAAGACATTAAATGTAGATTATAATTGTCTTTTACACTATACAATTTCGATCAATACTTTAGAAGTTTTCAAACGTATAAACTTACGCGGAATCAAAAAATATGTCGCGCGGCGGCGGCCGAGGGACATAGCGGTTACGGCAGAACCGGCCGGGGGCTCTCATAAGCTTCGGGCTTATGTTATTGTAGTAGATAGTGTATTTCGTCATTGTGTGGTTGTGCAGACGGTAACGCAGAGGAGCAACCACAGCGCTTTCTTTCAGATATTCATTGTTTCTGGTTCTTTGGTTTCTGAATTGTCGATAAAAATATATTTGACTTGCGTTAGAAAAACGGACTTTTGTTTTTGCTTTGCGATTGGGTTATTTGTTGCTTAGGTCGTAGTACAGTGAATGCCAAAAGAGCACGTTCAGCAAGAGATGAAGAATCGTCAACGGAACGTGAGACTCGCCTCAGCCAGAATAGTGATAGAAATCGGATACAGAGAGAAAGAGAATCGTCTGTAGAGCGTGAGGCTCGCCTCAGTCGGAAAAATGATAGAATTCGGATACAGAGAGAAAGAGAATCGTCTGTAGAGCGTGAGGCTCGCCTCAGTCGGAAAAATGATAGAATTCGGATACAGAGAGAAAGAGAATCATCTGTAGAGCGTGAGGCTCGCCTCAGCCAGAATAGGGATAGGCATCGAATACAGAGATCAAGAAAATCATCCGCACAGACACATAGCAACACCGAACAAAACGAACAACCAAACAGCCACAGACCCGAGAGAGTAACTAATTCATGGGTAAATAAAGAAAATTCTGCCAATTTTTGCGAAACTTTTATCGTTTACGCAGCACAATAGGAAAAATCACCCGATTTTGAAACATTCTTCATTGGTGCTCCGCTTCTATTGGTCTTAGCGTGATAATATATTATAGGCTACATCCTACTAATATTATAAAGGCGAAAGTTTGTTTGGATGTATGGATGTGTGGATGTATGGATGTTTGTTACTCTTTCACGCAAAAACTATTGAACGGATTTTAATGAAACTTTACAATAATATGGCTTATACATCAGAATAACACATAGGCTACAATTTTAACCGACTTTCAAAATGGGGGAGGTGTTATGTTCGTTTTCTTATATTCAACGATTACTCCGCCGTATGTTACCCGATTTTTATATTCACAAAAGTGGTGATCTGATGAAGGATCCATAAGTAATCGAGGGAACTCCTCAAAACTTATAGGGAAACGTGTGGTGACTTCGGTTACGTGAGAAGTATTCTAAGCATATGCTACCAACAAGTAAGATTTTGCACCGAGATATACCTGGTATACCGTGGTTCGGAAGGTGCTGAGAGAACTCTTGATTCTTTATAGATACAAGTTTGGGAGTTTCGGCGTTGTTTTAAGAACAGGAACCATATGCTACTATGCAAATTACATTCATCATCATCATCATCATCATCATCATCATCACTACCATATTATACCATTTCATAGTCTTTTAGATCGAGACTCGAGTTTGTCAAGCGATAATTAAAAAAAATCTTTATTTTATGTCTAAAAATAGTTTGACGACCTCTGTGGCTCAGTGGTGAGCGCGTTGGTAGCTCAAGCCGGAGGTTGCGGGTTCAAATCCCGCCGACGGAACAAAAAGTTTTCAAAGTTCCTGGGTCATGGATGTGTATTAAATATGTGTATCATATAATAAAAATCTTAAATATATGTATAGTATAAAAGTATTAAATATATTTCCGTTGTCTGGTACCTGTAACACAAGTCCATCAGGTACTTACTAATATAACAACATTGAAGAGTATGTTTGCTTGAACGCGTCAATCTCAGGAACTACAGGTCCGATTTAAAAACTTATCTCAGTGTTAGATTGATCATTTATCGAGTAAGACTATAGGCTATATTATATAATATATTATCACGCTAAGACTAATACGACCGAAGAAACTCAGGAAAATGCGGGAAAAACGGGGAAAATATTTTTTTATGGGAAAATGTACGGTTTCTGTAAAATTCCTAATTTACGCGGGCGAAGCCGCGCGGGACATCTAGTTTTTAATATACTATTATTATTTCAATGTTTAATAGGAACATTGCAATGTTGAAAAAACATAATTAGATTATAATATTTAAGCAAAAATACCCAAAAGGTAGATACAGATGTGTAGTCAAACAATAATAATAATAATAATATCTATGGACGCTTCACACCACGTCAGTCTGGCCCCGTGCTAAGTACCTAAAGGACTTGTGTTACAGGTACCAGACAACGGAAATATATTTAATACTTTTATACTATACATATATTTAAGATTTTTATTATATCATACACATATTTAATACACATCCAGACCCGGGAACTTTGAAAACTCTTTGTTCCGTCGGCGGGATTCGAACCCGTGACCTCCGGCTTGAGCTACCGACGCGCTCACCATTGAGCCACAGAGGTCGTCACTGAATGGTACAGCCAATCTAGTTTAACAGATATCGTTGTAGGCAACTGCTACTTAAATACATCCACTGTTATTTAAAATACCTAATGAATATTCATTTTATAATTTTTCTAATACGTGGCTCGCATTAGGAATATTAAATATATTGAATGGATCACTTAATAGTTTCTTTGATATCATCCATCATGTAGTGATAGATTAGAAATATCAAATAACTCAAAATCAATCTTTAGAAATTATTAGTGTTCATTATTATGAATATCAGAATATTTTCCGAAGAAATAAGGTTGTAGATTGGGCTACTTTTAAACAATATTTTAATGTACTTAGATATTTTTTTTACTATTATTATTTAAAAGCATAACCAGATTTACTTTGAATAAGCCAATGTTCTCCGTAGATCTTTGCCTCATCAGTTTTTACAATAATGTGGCTATATTTTGTTACCTATTTTGATGAGACTTTTCCCAGAAATATTATAATTTAAAACATCGGCTGAACTAAAACTTTTTAATCGGGACTTAACGCGACTTATTCAAGTAGTAATGCTACTACGAATACATACTTTTTCTCGACTTTTTCTTTTTCTTGAGTCCCCTCGTGACCACGGCCGTTGCAGCACGGCCGAAACGTCGAGAAAAAGTATGTATTCGTAGTAGCATTTCTACTTGAATAAGTCGCGTTAAGTCCCGATTAAAAAGTTTTAATTATAATGCAACGCGAAAGCTTAAAATGTTATTGGCTGTACTAGTACATAATAAATTATATTATACTAGAGTCAACAAGTGTACTTCGTGTATCTAATAAGTAATACTAATAGCATTACTTAATGTTAGTTATTTGAAAATATAAAGCAAACTTTCTGCCTTCTAGTCCTACTCGTTGACGCTAAAGCCACATTTTTATGGCCCTCATTACGGTCTCCTTGATCTAAACTATTGCATTTGACTTTCAAGCACAATTTACATTTTAACATCGTATATTAAAAAGATAACTGCACGTGGCGCTCCTAAACGGGTATGCAAATCGTCTTGCGTGTGTGCTATACGCATAGCACACATACACGCTCATTCATAAGCCTATCTAGCCATGAATTAATCGCAACATTTGAATATGTTTACTCTGACAAAGGAAGCGGCCATTGAGAAAAACTCGCCCAAAACTGGTTCCGCACGTGTCAATGAACGAAGGCATTTCGGACGCTGGGTGGAGTCCGGACGGACGGCGGACGTGTGCCACCTCGATTGATGTAGAACCTGTCCGGGGACCGTAGAAGTCATTAGAATATCTTCGAATACGCCAAGAAATTCTTAATCGTTTTCCTCAAAAAATCGCTTTTATATTATTTTACATTAAGATGATATATTAAAATAAATTGGAAATAACACCATTAAAAAGCTACTTACTTTTGATAATAATATCATGTATATACTATGTATTCAGTGTACCTAGGAGTTTTGGACTTCTGGGAACTAGAATTAATAGGATATAAAAAATAGAGTACCTGAGTATGGTAGCCACTCTATAACGATTATGGACCCTATAAGTTTTCAGCGCTTTCTCACCAGACTCGAGTATTACTTTGCACATAAAATTGAAATACAAACATTGGTGTTCCCATGTGAATGTGATAAACTCAATATTGACAGATTTTTCGACCTTAAAACAATATTAGTATAGATTACCAAATACTGTTAACACAACATAGCAGTCTGTGAAAGAGCCAAGTGCTAAAACGGTCATTCAAGCGATCTATTAGCACTAGTTACTTTATGTAATAATACAAGGTTAAAGTTTACACAAAATAGGGCTGATCATTTTTTTGCAATTTTTTTCAAATTTCCATATAATTCGGGCATGAGTTATGACTTATGAGTCATGACCCATTCTTTCATTTCGTTCTTTTAATGTTTCTGTTAATTCTTTTAAACTATTTTGCATAATAAATAAATAGTAACTGTAATACGATTTGAAAAGATAGCATTTTCAGGAAAACAAGACAATGTTTTAAATCCTTTTTTTAATATTGACAACCCTAGTCAAGATGAAAAGAAATGATGAGTTTTTGTTTCGTAGTCTCTAGTCATTAGCGCGGGAAGCACTAACGAAGTAGACAAACTGTGAAAGTGGATTACGCTAATCTAAATGTTTTGCAATGTAGTTTATGTGCCGGCCTCATTAATACTGACGCGTTAAAACTCTCTCTAAAAATGCAATCAATATTCTTATCGATCTATCAAACCAATCAACTGATAGTCTATCTGTGGATTGAAATGCTAGACTGGTTTAAAATCTAAGACTGAAGTTTCAATATAATATTTATGTAAGCACTTGGTAGTGACTAGCGCCTACTCATGCTGTAGATTTATTAAAAAGTAAAAGTACATCTTAATTTAAAATTTATAGTATTATTCCAATTATCCTTGGTGCGAAAAATCTAAAAAATAAAATAACAAAAAAGGATATGGGCGAACAGTCCATAGACGGCCCCAATTTTATAATAAAAAAAAAGTAAAAGTATACAGTATACTCTATATCTCTTACTAGAAAAAAGGTCTACACAGTACCTATGTACAGATTTTATAAAATCCAAACGGCGAATTGAGATTATTTACACAACGTCAAAAGTATAAAACTCTGTGCCTCGGTAATTTGATTAAAGTATAATTAGAACTACATCGTTAGGTCATACCTAGTTTTTATTATTCGTAGGTCATACCCCCCAAAATCGAATAAAGACAATAAGACTGTATAATTATGAACTTTGTAGATTTTATATTAGTTAGGGCTTAGGCCCTAACTTACAAATTACGGCACTCACTGGTAACAAGAACAAACTTAGAGAAGCAGATGATCGAACAAAATGGAAGAACTTAACAACCAAAGTAGAGGAGAAGTTAGAACTTTTCCAGGCGCGACATTCAGTAATGAAGAAAACGACAAAGAAGATGAACTTATATAAAATATATAGAATTTATAATATTTACATCCCCTAACTCAGGGGTACCCAATCTTTTTCAGCCTGCGGCGCACTTACAAGTCAATATTTTGTCACGGCGCCCTTCTCTACCTAGCTATTACAAAAAGATACATAAATAAACACCTTTAATGATTATAGTTACTAATTAATAATAGTTAATAATAATAAACAAATATTTAATCATTTGCCTACTTTGTATAATTTATAATATTATTATTTTATTTTATAATAATTGTAGTTATGGATAATGATCGAGGATCGATTTACGGCGCCCCTCTTGCCTTTCCACGGCGCACCAGGGCGCCGCGGCGCACAGTTTGGAAACCCCTGCCCTAACTGTTAGGGCAATGGCATGGCATGGAGGTCTGTTCCATCACAATTAAATAACTGTATGTTTGGACAAAATCTTCGAAAAATTCTCTGAATACTCTCAGTATATAGTTATGCTGGCCATTACACAAACATCTTGTTTTAAACGATAATCTTATCCACCGTGATCGCGGCTTCCCATCTTACTTGCTTATTTATTTTGATGACCATCTGTTAATCTTCTGAGTCAAAATTCAAATGATAAATATGGCTTAGCCTCCAAATGTTTCCGCTTTTATTACCTGTAGGTACGGTTTAAATATTAAAAAGGTCTCAATTCAGAGTATATAGGTCGAAGTTTTATATTATAGACGACTTAATGTTTTCTTACTGCAAAGGCCAAGGCAAAGGCCCAGGGTCTTCCATTTTTTTTTAATTAAGAAAGTTATTGATATAGGTACTACAATATTAAAGGTTTTCTACAAACAATATACGGTAACGATATACCATAAACACAAAACGCAATCCTTAACTTGGCGGTAATTAAATAGATAAATAACCGCACTATCTAGTATTTTGGCAAGACAATAAGTGGGCACGAATAATGAATGAAAGTTGGCGACCTCAGAGCGAACGTAGGCGGCTGTTGCAAGCCTCGGATAGCATCCATTCACAAAACCAGCGGTGTAGGTGTACCGCACACATACATCTATTGGCAGTGTGTGTCTGTGTGTATGTGTGTGTGTGCTTGTTTTGATACGAAAATCAGGAAATCGATTGAAAATCTATTGTAAGGTCACGGCTTAGGAAGAGAATTGGAACCAGTCAGAATGGATTTGGTTGTATTATAGATTTATTTATTTTATTTATTTATTTAACTCAGGCATCTTGGCCCATATTATAAATACCTTATAGATTAACATACATACAACAACTCCAATCGGCCAGAACTCCTCCTTCTCGAAGGTCGGTAGATGGTGCATCGGGACTCTCACCACAAAAGAGCTAAAATTCACTTTGTGGCTTTATGTGTAACATAGATGACGCAGCTGCAACTCCGTTGCGCCAAAAATCGTTTATCGCGCGAAAACCTGTAAATAAAATGTATCCTATGTCCTTTCCAAGGGCTCAAAGTATCTCCATACCAAATTTCAGCAAAATCGGCAGACAGACAGACAGACAGACAGACAGACACACTTTCGCATTTATAATATTAGTATGGAAGTATGGATATGGAACTTTGATAACTATAATAATAAATGCATAGCTGAGAAGTGGAAAACATAAAACAAAAGTAACATAACACTTAACAGTTATTTTTAAAATATTTTGACTTGGACACACCGGGCACCGAATCGCATAAATTCCGAAGATTCTGTGTTTAATATAAACTCGTAAATAAGGAGAGCTATTCGAATTCCACAGTTAGCTACTCAATATGGGTTTTTTAGGCTAATTCTGAATTCCAAACAAAAAATATTCGAAAGCCATACGGGGGGCCGGTCAATATAATAATTTATACAATAAATTGAACATAACGCGTAGATAATTTTATTAAATCGCTTATTCTGAACAATAAAAGTTGTATAACAATAATCATTTTCTTTTTATCTACGCCATAATCTTATTCGAAATAGGTTAGCCCCGTTGTAAGTAATAAAATAGTGTATAGGCAATGAATTCGTTAATAGCTAGTGTTATATTATTATGTGCCAATTTTACCAGCGCTTGTTAAAGTTAATAAGATATTAGTTTATATCTTTACTTTCTTGTTTTTCGCATTGATTAAATGAAAATGATATTACATTGCTAACAAAATATAATGTATTGATTTCATCGATAAGAAAGAAATTTAAGTTGAGAACAACACTTAGCAAATACAGCGATATAGAGCGATGCTTTCGGCAATCAATATTTAAGTTAAATGTTGATAATCATTAAAAAAAGCTAATATAATGTAGCATTAATATAACAGGAAGCGTTCATACACGACAATTTATTTAATCAACATTTTATTTAAATATTGGTTGCTGAAATTGTCGCTCTATATCGCTACGTTTGCTTGTTATTTATACAAGCAAAGTAAAAAGCAATTTTCTAGCCTACATGCATTTTAAGTGGAAAAGGCGAGTGCTATAGAGATTGTACTCCGTCGCCCGTCGCCATTCCTGACAGCTAGTTACACGATAAACATCTTCCTCTGCTTCTTTATAGCCACTCACGATCATATTTCCAAATAGATGGACTTAATATAAACCAATTTAGTGGCAAGGCTTGAGTGAGATATTATGCAGCTGAAGGTCGTTTTGGTCGACGCCGAAGCCGATTAATAGGTTATCTTCGGCCGAAGCCTGAGCCGAAACCTAAAATTTTAAAAGTATAAGGGCCGCACTCATATGTATTGAAAGATGACTTAACTTTGATTTAAGAAATAGGAAATGCATGTCTACTTAAAATCATTACAAATATACTCGCATGTGTCTGAGTGTAACCGTTAGAAATTTTTTGTCAGCATTTCTACAAGTTCCTAAATATTTTTAATTTGGATAATTTGATAACAGTAATATTTATTACTTTTATTTACATTTTGCGTTACAGTAATTATACTTATTTCGAAGCGCTTTTACTTTTATTGAAACCTTTAACAAGTTTGTAGCGTCGCAGGTGATTTTGGCCAACTATGGATGAAGCCGAAGCCGATCTCTCGGTCGGACATTACAATTATGAAAGTTTATAGCGCGGACTACCTTCGATGTCACGACCGAGCCAAAATCGTCGCGAACTCGGCTTGGGCAACCCGACTTTCTACGACAAACGGGTCAAACACATTCATACGGATTATCATTAAATTTATATTTATTACAAAGTTATGAAATGTACGATTTCAATTACAAACGTTGTTGTTGCATGTCTTGATTACTTAATGAAATGTTACTTTCGATTGGTAAAGATTTTTATGAGCTTACGATGATGTATTTTTCTGAGCTTTTTTTGCTTTAAACATTGTAACTGATGACATTTTAAAAATAATAATTATTAAATTATGAATATGATTTCAAGCTGCATTACCTACTACCACAAGTTCAACACAACTTAAATGCACAAGGATTATAAAAGGTTAGCATTTTTATTGCTTTATTAATTATTGTGATTCCAAATTAATTACAAATTACAAACGAAATAGCTTAATATATAAACTAGAATGGCTCTGAACTATTTGGTGAATGTGAAGTTAAAATGAGTGTAACGAGGGTGGTAATAAATACGAGATTATCCGTCGGCCACATCTAATCCGGTGTTTACTTTACCTCAGATTCCGAGCGTTTTAGGGCAACAACTCTTACGCCCTTATACGTACAGGACATAATGTATCAGAGATTATACCACTTTAAGCTTGCTATCTTAGTGATTTTAAATTATCTGAGGGAATAGTGCCTAAATTAAATTAGTTTTAAAAATATTTATTCAATATTAGCTTTAAAAGTCTAGTAGGTACTTCTAAAAATGCGAATTTTGCGCTGGAATTCATATTTTATATTTTTTATTTGAATACTTTTTTTGTCCTACATAATATAATATATTTATTATTTTGTATTTTAGTGTAACCGGGTTATATGTGTCCTTTTCCAAAAATGACTCTTTACCGAAATACCAAAATTAAATTTAATTAAAATTTGTTCAGTGTTTTAAGCTAGATATTATGCTTTAATGAGCAAAGTTTGAGTACTAGATAGTAATCTAGTAGTTGAATAGTAATTCAATCCATCAGCTGGCAACCCTAGCTAAGGGATTGTTATCAGAGCTAAACTGTTAACATATTGGACCGCCCGGTTACGCAATTTATTGTTTGACTATCGTTTATTTATCTACGCATTATATATGACAGATCTTGTTAGGCTGATATTGGCGGTTTCCGTCTAGGACATGGTGCAAACGGGCCACAAGCTAGGAAGCGCTGTTGCAGTTGCATGCAGTTGGTTTTGTGAAGAACTCCATGGTATGTCACTTGGTATTGTGTTTTGGCTTTAAGTTTGTCGCAGTCATTAAACCGATCTAATTTAATTCATAGGCAAAATATGGCGGACTAAAATAACAAGGGTTATCCATAAATAACTAAGTAAATGAATTTATTTGATAATACATTATTTACTCTAAGATTATTTAGGAGCATTGGCGTTTGAAGGCACGAGATGTAGAGTTGCTTTGTCCCATTGTGTCAACGATTAATGTACTAGAACACTGATTCTGCTAGCTACACGTATGGTGTATCGGCTAGTGACTAGTCTTTGCAAAACATAAACATTTGGACAAGCTGTCGCTGGCCACCCGTCGCTGCCTTAAGTCGCCCGTACGCACCGACCCTAAACCTGTGATTGTTTGAATGCAAATGGCGGTCTGTAAATATACCGGCTGTCTGATTAGCTATCTAGAACTATCTAGAAGTTGCCATTTATCGGAGCCAATATGGTTTCGTTTTAATGTCGCAGACGGTTTTGGTAGTACTTAGTCGAGTTTATGATTTTCTGTTGCCCGGGGATATCGAGTTCTTTGTAGGACCGTCTCTGCTGTAATGTCTGTCTGTGTGTCCCGCCCACCGGCGATTGCATTTTGGTATCTTGCTCTTGAAATAGCTATTAAATGGAATTATATTCGTTGGGAGTTATTTATAGACTGCTTACAATCATTCGTACATAACAAAGTGAAATGCACGAAGGATATTGGTGGCTCAGTGGTTAACGCGTTGACGCTCAAACCGGAGGTTTAAGATTCGGATTTCGAATCCTACCTAACAACATTTTCATAATCCGTAGGTCATGGACCATATACTCACATTAACATCAAGGTTCTATATTTCCATTTCCATTATTTGTTCTACGCTTATGGCTCTTAGCGAACTTATCTTAAAACCATTCCCATCCAAACCATATCTCAGGTAGAGTGTGTAGAGACAATAAATAAAATAGACTGCTCATTCAGCAAACAATTATGCGTCTAGTTAAACGCTATCAGCAGATCTCCAGGTCAAAATCTCGTAACCTTTGCCTTCATGAGAAATAGGCTTAGCTGACCATCCGTAAATCTTATTTGTTTTTGTTTTGAGTAGTGTTTGCTGTTAATAATGTAAGGTATTTTGATCGGTTATGGTATCTTTTTACTTTAAGCCTTCGATCGTGGAAAAACGAGACACAATAGAATTTCTATTGTGTCTCGGTCACCGGTGACCGTATGGGGCTTGATGAATTAAATAAGAAAATCGTTTTCAATGAACTTTTAAAGAAATATATTTTTAGCTTTTTTAGTTAATTCTAATGTCTCTACATCAGCTAAAGAATAAGATATCTTTGTAATAGGTAAGTTCGTATCAGTTCGTCTATTTGTTCATCCTAACAATAATTAGTTTCTATTTACCTACAAGTTACAACTAACGGTTGCAAAAAGTTACGAGCAAGAGTTAGTGGAATAAGCAAGCACAAGAAGTTCATTATCTTTTGTTTATTATTATAATACATTTAGTATATTGTGATGAAAATATGATTTATGTTTTCTGTGTCTATATTCGAAAACAAAAATGTATAAATAGATCATAGAATGTCGACAGCGTAAGTTAATTGGGTCACACATTTTGAACTTGGTTTTAATAATAAATGAAGGGATATCATTGACAAACTATATTTTCATCGTTGTGTTTATAATAATTAATTAGGCAAAGCATATTATTGCATTTAGGGCAAAGTATTGTTGGCAGTTGTCCTATTATATTGGCGCCTAAGATTTTTCTTTAAAAATAAAAGGATTATCGGTAATATAAGCTCTTAAGGCCCCATTAATTGGGCGTTCTACCTTATATAATGTTTCGTGGATAGCAAATCTTTGTTTTGATCAAGATAGAGTGCGCACTGCGCATGATGCGCTGTTATGAATGAGGCTGGGCTGACTCACGGTCCATTCAACAGCCGCCCCCGCCGCTCGCGCCAATACTATTGTTTAATGCCTCTGCCCTCTCACTTCCTGCATAGCCTCATATTTAATACCACTAATAACCATCGGCCACGAAAAGGTCAGATTTCTGGTGTAAGATTTCAGGGAATCAAGGGATAGTCAACTATAACGTTTTATTCGTTGCCATTAAAGTTAGAACTTTGAGATACCATTATCTTAACTTTAATAGCTTGGAAATCTATGAAAATAATAAAATATTAAGCTTAAATGTGGCCATAATTCATAGTAAAATGCTAACGTGTTTAGCATCTACAAAACTCCAGCTCGAACAGTTTTAAGTTTTTTCACAAGAACGCCTCAAAACATCCAAAAATGAAAAATATTTAATATCTAAAGTATTACACATATTGTGTGACAGTTGTCGTGTAAACTGTAAACGTCGGATTCAACGGCGCTGTAAACAAACTAATAAGTAAGTACGTGATATAGGATTTATATCATTCGGTTTTCTTTTTAGACCAATTTCATTCAGCCTTCAATTTTTATACAGGACACTTTTTGTTATTTTGTGGGTGTTTGGAAGATTTCAAACAAGAGTATTTTATCCCTATCAATCTTATTATAGTAAAAATTGTTTAGATTTTTTACAAATTTACATTATTATCTCAAACTTGATTAATACTTTCTTAATAATCTTCTTCGACATCATTAAATCCTAGAATGAAATGTTGAGACATAATTATTGATATTATTTTATAATTATTATTCAACTTTTAAACGGTTACATCTATTTTATGTCAACGTCTTCTTAAGTTGGGCTAATGTCGTAAATGATTCGGTTTCGACATTACTTTTCCATTGGCGTTTGGCGTTAAGCTAAAATTATGTTACACCCGTGTGCACTTAACAAAAGATATGTAAATCGTCCATTTCGATATTGATATCGAATTTTAAATTTAGAAGCTTATTTTTTTAATAGTTTAGAAAGCAGCGAGACTAATGCGCGGTCAGCCTGATACGTATAATATTATCTGTGTCGTGGCAAATTATGGGCTTAATAGCATGGGGCAAAAACGTCTCCTTGACACGTCGTATAGTTCAGTGGGACGTATAATGAACCGCTGGACAGTTTATTGAATAAATCATCCGACGGATATTACTTAACAAATAACGGTAATTATTTTATGGAGTTATTAAAATAATGAGTGCGAGCACTTAAGATGAGTTGACGGTTGGTGTATTAATTACTGACAAGCTGATAGGACCAACGCTGACCTTTTGGCCTAAAATAAAAAAATAAAAAACTTACTTTTCATAATATTTTAAGTGTAATTCATGTTTTTACCTCTGTTCCATCTCTAGACTTGTCTATAGTCCTTTCTACATCAACGTCATTAGGCATTGTAGGACAAGCTTTTAGAATTCAAAACTTAAGAGCCTGTTTCACCACTTCCTTCACCATCCACAACTTATCTGACAGATGCTTCATACTTTATATGTCAAATAAGTTGTTGATAGCCTATCCGACACTTATCAGAAAGGGGTAAAACAGGCCCTAAGCCTACAAAAATAAAAGCATTTAGAATTAATTCGTGCTCGTTCTAGGCAATATGCTAATATACATTATACATATAGTCTCATTGTACATACAAATGCTAGCTGTACACTAGTATTGTGTTCTTTATAACTGTCTATGCTATATGCCTGTCCGCGTGACTTGTAGATGAGGAGCAGGCTACGGGGATCTTATCTTCTGATCGTCCATTAAATATGAAATACACTCTCCAGAACCCCGCCACTCCGCCCACTATAGGTCAGGCTCCCACTTATGACCTGAACTTATATTGTGACTTATGAGGTATAATAATTGTAACCCCATCAGGTATTAGTAAAAAGAGTAGATGAACCCCACAACTCCGTTTCGCAAAAACTCGTTCATCGGAAACCGTAGATTTTCCGGGATAAAAAGTATCCTACGTCCCGGATCTCAAAGTATCTCCATACCAAATTTCAGCATTTCGGTACAGCTATTTGGGCGCAAAGAGGTAACAGACAGACAGACAGACACACTTTCTTTATAATATTAGTATTCAAGTATGCATACTTACCTTACCTCTATAGTTATAAGTATGATGTTCAAACTTTGTCTTTGTTTGACAAGCGATTTGTAACGTAAAGAGAAAACATTTTGTGACTATCAACTGCATGGATCTTGTTAATGTAAAAGGGATAATAAATAACACTATTACCATTAAAAAGACGTAACAATAATTAAACTTAACTTAAAGTAGTAGCTAAATGAAATGTAGACTAAAAGAAATCTGAATATTATAGAGTTGCGAAAATTTTCAATTTGCATTAACGAATGTAAAATATAACTATATTATATCAAAGTCCAAAGATATACTTGTATAATCTGATTAAAATATAAATTTTATGGTATAAAATAATATTCAAAATTAAATCGTCACGGCGCTCAAAAAATTATAATACATAATGATATTATACATATTATTCACTGTGTTACCAACGCGTGGAAAGTTTTAACGATTTTTAATGAATTTAAATGTATTCTTAATTGAAAACTGGTTCAGACACATTCACTACATCTAAGGGCCTTATCACACTGGCGATTAGCGAGCAATTTGAAAGCGACGCGACTGCGCGGCGTGCACGCAGCTTGTCTTCGGCGTTTTGGACACTCAGCAGCAAAATAAATTCTGACGTCACTCCCTAGACGAGTCTACTATAATATATAATAATAATCTGTGTAGACGAGTGTACAAAATGGCGTCCACGCCACCCGCGACGACGCTGCGCTGTCGCGGCGTGCACGTCGCGACAGCGCAGCGTGCGTGTGTGCGCTGCGCTGTCGCGTCGCTTTCAAATCGCTGGTTAATCGCCAGTGTGATAAGGCACTACCTCTGACTATCACTGCGAAGTGCGAGCTGAGTCGGAATGTCTTCTAACTTTAATAGCGGGTTTACATTATTCCAATCCAGCGCTAGATTGCTGCTAGAAAAATGTAAATGTTACTGGATAGTGGATGTACTGATTACATTCCAGTGCTCGTGTACTTACATTCAGTATTACTACAGCGGGGCTAAAATGGTCACATTTAGCAATTCCTCTCAATCAATTCAGCAAATGAATTGTCAAAACTGTCAAAGTGACAAATGTCAAATCAGTACAAAAATACAGAAATGAATTGCAAGCAGAGTTGCATTTTACGATTTTAGAAAAATGAATCATATTATGATTCATATCATGATTCTTCAAAGCGAACATTTTAGCCCCGCAGGATTCAATATAATATGTTTTTTCATAATTTACCTCATTTATCTGCTTCACCTAACTATTATCATTAAAGATTTTTACTTATGTATCTTTTTCTAATTGCTAGGTAGGTATTTAAATATAGGGCACCGTGACAAAATATTGTGACGTGCCGCGCAGCCTGAAAAAGATTGGAAACCCATGGTTTATAAGTTTGTGATGTCAACTGTGTAATGTAAATAAATATAATATATGTATATGTGTCACATAAAGCCTACTTGGGCAAATGTATTAAAGTTAGTCTAGCATCTTTCCCTTTGACACAGGGGCGTAGCGTACCTTGGCGGGGCCCCGTATAAAAATTTGTTTGGGAGCCCATAGGAAGGGTAAAGATTTCTCAAAAAAGAAAAAAACATATTTTGCATAAAATTAAAAGAAATATTTATTCATCATAATAATTACTTATCTATCTGTCACATTATTTAAAAACAATTCAAATTAAATATTAACTCTCCTTGCCCTTTTTCGGCAAACTGATTAAGTAATTAAATCATTCATAGCTGATGATAACTTTAGTTTTTCTAAAGTTTCTGCCTCTATGGACAATAGTGACAGGTCTGACCGAAGTTCTTAAAATTTGAACGCACGCTTTACTCGGGAAAAAAGAAATCGTTTTTTTTTTACTTTTCTCTTTTCTGAAATTTTAAAAATTTGGGAAGTTATTATTAATTTTTGCTTACGCACCTTGGGGGGCCCTCGTAGGTCGGGGCCCCGTATAATTGATACGGCTGATACGGCGGTAGCTACGCCCCTGCTTTGACACACAGATAGCCTCTTTTGCCAGTTGGTCAGCCATCTCGTTGCCTAGTAAACCTATATGGGAGGGTATCTATTGCAGTCTAATGCGAGATGTTTCATTGAAGTCATTTAATATTTTATTAAGAATATCGTATGCTACGCTTAGTTTAATACAACTGAGATTGATTTTTAACATGATAAGAAAATTAACTAATATTAATTTTAGACGGGTAAAAAGTAAAAAGGCCATGTGATCTTTTTACTTTTTACCCTTCTACGACAGAAGGATCATGATAACAATATTATGAACATAAACTCTATATTATACAGTATGATCCGTATCTATTTTTCTTTGCTCTCCAGAGTTTATCATCACATAATATAGCTGGGTTCAATACATCTCTATCTGTATCAAATTATAACATCGATTCATTTATTGCATAACAAACAATTCCATGATCTGGTGTTATAAAATCCTGACGTAAGCTATTAAACTTTACCGAGTAATGTATTTTTATCCTTATCCGTTTCGCCTTGCATAAAAATCTACAATTTTATGATCTTTTAATTAAATTTCATTAATACGTAATCAGCAGTAAATTTGTGATATTATGGACGCGAGGCCTCCGTATTTCAGGCGCAGGGTGTTGTAAATTCACATAAATTGGACATCAATTAATGCGAGACCGAGCTGCGATCGGACTTTAATGTGATAGCGAAGCGACTCCCGCCACCGCTTGATATTATACGAACCAATAATCTCATTTCCAATCCTTTTCTTCGTTTTATTGGATATTACCCAGAAGTAATAGCGCTTATTACGGCAATATTTATATTTCTGATAGACCCGATAGGGGGAATGGTGTAAAATGTGAAACGTATGCGCCCATTTAATGATTTAATGTAGGAGTAACTCGGTATTAAGTGAACCGGCATCGCGATAGCCGACCGGTCATATAACGTACTCGGGTCAGTCGTTAAAGTATATACCCAGTTAAATAGAAGTGAAGTAAACTCTTAATTTATTTGCGGATTAGATTCTACAATTATTTCCTTTGGTTTATAGCTAGAACACGTAGTTTTACGTCTTTAACTCTAGTAATTATAAATAATTATATACTTTAAACCACTTCCTAATGTTCCTACTTATGTTCTAGATCCGAAATGTGTTTTTAACGAGTAAGAAACTCCTAAACTAGGAGAAAATGGAAGCTTTTCAAACAAAAATGTGTAACTAACGTTACGAAGGTAAATTGTAGAACATAAAAACACCATTTAGATTGTAGTAAAATCATATTATATTTATTGCTCATATTGTTAAAACATTGAACGACATTGCGTAACGTTAAAAGCGGTCTCATTGTTATCTTGAACTTTAGACGGTTACTGTAACTTCACTGTTATTGCCTAACGGTGTCCATCTCGAGAGATTGCGGACAAGTGACAACTGTTGCGGAAGGCTTCGAAGGTCCCCGGCGGGGGACGAGGGGACAGGCGGCCGAGGGGACGAAGGGGGAAGGGGTCCGGTTGCGCAACTCATGGCGCCGGTGAATGGAGGCTAGTGTGGGCGAAGTTTTTATCAATGGAAAGCGAATTTGTGTCGTACGCACGTGTCACGGCCGAGCGGGCTCGTAAAATATTAAATATGTATGCGTTAACCTTAATTATAGTTCAAGAACAATAAAGGATTTGCCTTGGAGTTGTGAATGAATGGACGCCACGGTGCGGCGTTCGGGTTTCGGAGTTTTCATATTGCCTTATGCGTCGCCAAGATTCATGTGTTGAATGAGTTTAACATTGCTAATTGATTCCATACATTATAAGGATGCATATTTTAAGCGTACCTATAAATTAGCAACCGTTAAAATAATGAAACAAAACAAAAAACAATAATATAATTTATAACTTAACAAGTCGTTGCAATATTTTATCCCACTATATGAATCGCGCAAATTCAATATTCGTTGACCAAGACAAACGCCAATCATATTTTATTGCCATCTTAGACGAATTATATAGTAAAAGGATTTTTTTATAAATGATCATAACTTACGAATTAATTATCTAATTGTAAACAGAATCGTCGACGTGACACGCAATAAATATTCATATTATCTAATATTGAAGTAAATTTGAAAGGAAATATCAATTTGAATGGACGCCCCCACTCAACCTTCGCTCAGATTTAGACGTGATGTAATCAATTGAGTGTATCGTGTTGTGATACTTGCATCTGGGACTTAATTAGGCGATGTTGGCCGATCCCAATATCTGCTGTAACTTATACCTGATGCTATGGATTAAGAAAGTAGAGTTTCTGTCATAGACAATAGACATAATAATTATAAAAACTTTACAAAGCAATATGTCATAACAGTAATATATATTTCACAAAGCTTCGACTTAATTAGAAGTTAATTTAACTAGTTACTTAACAAGTATGTATTTGGGCAATACTTTGGTTAATTAACGTCCTAGAGATGTAATGTAGGATGTAAGCTTTTCAAAAACTTTTATCAAGAATCACCAAAGTATTGCCCAAAATATACAGTCATACTTGTAAAGTAACTAGTTATAGTAACTACTTACTAATTAAGTAGTATGTTTACTGTACCTTACTCAAATATGTTTGGGTTTTCATTTGAAGCCTTTACTCTGAAATACTGTGTGAAACACATAGTATTTAAACGCTCTAAAATACAACGCTTACATAAGGTGTTTTGGTTTAAGCTCTCAAAAGTCAAATGCCAATGCACTGGTCTAGTGGTATAGAGCGCGGCTCTTGACTCTCGGGTTCGATTCTTGCGTTGGAAACATGTTATTTCCAAGTTTGGTTAGGACAATGCAGGCTGATCACCTGATTGTCTGACAAGTAAGATGATCCATGCGTCGGATGGGCATGTAAATAGTCGGTCCTGCGCCTGACCTCTCGCCAGTCGTGTCGGTCTTCCGTCCCACTGGGTTATGAGTAAAGGAATAGAGAGTACTCTTGTGTACTGCGCACACACTTTGGCACTATAAAATTACTCCTGCGTAGCTGGCCTGGTTTCAATGAAATCGGCCACCGTCACCGAAACCGGTGTGGGAGCTATTTTTTAGTTTTGCCTATAACTTGTTACTTCGAACAGAAACAAATTCAAACAACAAATTGCACGGAAGTTACAAGCTATTTTGTGTACATTTTTTCACGAGCGTATAGCCACTGTCCGTCCTACTGCACATTTCCACAACTGAAACTCCTCTAAGGCCAGTAACCAAAGACGGAAATCTCTTTATAATGCCAGGGTTACCTTAGTCCACGGGGTGTACTCTGGAGATATAAACTTAAGTTATTCTTGCCTCACGTGGCTTCTAAGGTGTGCTGGTCTCCTAACCACGGTGGCCACTTAGCCCCAGGTGGCCAACGCCATAAAATAAAGAGTTACTGCCACTACACGTCGATATAATATTATCGATATCTGAATGAATTTTATTGACTAGGTTGCATTAATATGCTGCGGGCTGTGAGACCAGTAAGCGCACCTAATTATAAACATTTGCGATAATATTATTAGAATCTAAATGAGCTGAGTGGCTTTGAAGGAAGTCCCACGAAAACCGTACAAACAGTAAATTAGTAGCTTTTAGTATTAGCATGCGCGTCACATGCCCGTTTAAACTCTAAATAATTTCAGGCTGCGACTGCGTAATTAGCATCAAAGTAACAAGGTACAGACATGGACATTTTATATGAAGTTTTGTGCCTCGATTCATTGTAAAAACTTTAGGTTTACGTCAAACCCATCCGACCGATCGGCGATCACAGCTACAGTTTGACAAGGCTGTTTATGAACGTGTCGAGAAAAGGAACTAACGCTTCTATCATACAAAAATGTCATTTTTGACATTCTCTTTTACCAGCAGCGCCCATTGACATATATTCAATTAAAGACTTGGAATACTGTAACATTGAACTGAAATAAGCCGACCAACTGACGTAGTTCCATCAACTGCCTAGCAATCAATTTTCTCGATGGTACTTCGTTATGTTGGTCCTGTTCTACGAATAATAAAAACTAGTCTTGTTGCTAAATTTCCAAAAAAAAAAACAAACATATTCATAGCAACTATTGTGCAAACTGTTTGTATATGATAGCTAAGGCTGTACCGTGTAGTAAATATGTCGTAGTACCGTGATTGATACGACAGCGCGAGCGGCACGGGGGCGGCCGTGGGCGACCGGAAGGAAACGGCTTTCCACACCGATGACATTTCGGAATACGACTATGAAATTAGCTGCTCAAATATAATAGACGCTTAAGGGCTCTACTTGAGACACAACAGTATTGAGGCACTACAGCTTTATATAATAGAGGTAGAGATACTAGCACAAACAAAATTTTGTTTTGCGATAGTCTGTCATAAGACGTATCAGAAATAGTAATTATAACAGCCCTAGTAGACAAGTGGCAAGCGATTATCGTAAGCGCTAAATGTATGCGATTTGACATAAGTCATCGCTTCGCTAGCGAATACTAATGTCAAATCACATTTTGTGGTGTTGGCGTTGGCGTTTACAATAATCGCTTCCCGCTTGTCTAGGCCCTGTCTGCTAGCGCAAAAATAGGCTAAAATGAAGAACTAGGCTCGACCAGACTCCCGCGTGTCAAGATAATTTTTGGTCTTTTCTCCACTGCGAAACTTCACCGTGACACTTCACGCGCCTTTGTAAAGCGTATAATAAGTAGTAGTACTCAAAGCTGGCTAATTTTAAGGAACTTAGAATTTAGATAATAGAAATTCTAGCCAAACCAGTTCAGACTATTTAGATGCACCAACTGATCAGCTTCGTGATTTCAGGAAGGCAGCATAGGATAAGGACTACTTAGGGCAAGAGAATTATATGGTGTTCTTTGAATGAGGCATAATTATGTTCACCATAAGACGACAAAATATAATGTACTTACTTAATAACTAATGAAAAAATAATATCTTCTGAATTATAGTATGTAACCCGAAATGGCATAGAAAATTATATTACAGTAAGTAATACCACAGATTATTGAATAACTAGCTGGTGCCCGCGACTTCGTCCGCGTCAGCATAGTAGATCACGTCCCAAGTATTATTTTAAATTTTTTTAGATACAAAGTGTATAGATGAAATTTGTAGGAAATTTTATGAGCTTTCATTATGTACCGAACTTTTTTTTTCTACAACGCACCGTTTTAGCGATATGAGCAAAAAACTAAAAATATTGAAACTTGACCCCTCCCCCCCACCCTAGGCGATATCGTAATAATATATAGCCTATGTGTTGACCCGACCTCTAAGTAATATTCGTGCAAAATTTGAAGGAAATCCATCCAGTACTTTCTGAGTTTATCCCGGACATACATACAGACAAACAGACAAACAGACAATCAGACAAACAGACGAAAATTCTAAAAACTATATTTTTGGCTTCCATATCGATTGTAGATCACGTCCCAAGTATCATTTTTAAATTCAATGTACAGAATTGAGTTTCTTACGATTTTATTATATGTATAGATAATACACTACCAATATAGCTTACAGTTTCCCCCATCTTATTAAGCGTCTATGCAGCACTTTCGCAATTTATCTCACCTCAATAAGAGTCCAGCAATATAACCTAATTGATAACCCGGGCCGGGCGAGATGGCCAAAACAAGATAGGTAGTCCATTGCTTCGTTACTGAAAAGTGATAGTGCATAAATTTCTTTACTTTCTACACTATTAAGGTGCATTGAGTAAGATTGTGCAGTCGTTATGTAGATCGGATCTAGTTTCTGAGTTCTGTAATTAAATGCTCAAGTTTATTATGACGGTCCAAGAGCCAAAGAGCGACTGACAGACTTTTGTCACAATAGACATAACTACCAGTAGTTCGACTGCAAAGAAACGCTCAGGTTTCAATATCTGTCAAATTCGTCGGGTTTCACTAGGATTATGAAAGGAATGTGCCTCGCGCTGGCTGATATAATTTATTTTTAAATATTTAAAATAAAGATTTCAAAATTGGATGCTGACAATTTTTATCGCATGTGCCAAAACACAAACAACAATACGACCAAAGAGGAACACGTCCAGCGAATATGTCATAGTTTTAAATTCGTAGGTAACAAGTTAACAACCCTAGTGACGGTTTTCGTCATAATACGTCAAATTTAAAAATTTCAACATCAGTTCGAAGTCGGCATACTCTATCATTTCTGTCTACTCTGCTTTTGTCATTTTATGGAAGCTGAAAGTTTCGCCATGACTATTAACAATGTCGGATGTGCAAAATCGTCATTTTCGTTTTATTTCATAAAATATGTCCTTATAACCAAGGCTTTCATGAGCTGAAAAGAAAAATCTATATTATGCGTAGTTTCTGAAATAGCCACATTAAAAATGTCGTATATTACTAAGATAGCCCGCTAACAATGTCGGATAGTCACTGCCTACGTTATTAACGGAACGCGGAAGCGAGTAAGAGCGCACGATATGCCACATCCGACTATGTTAACGGAGAGAATGGACGTCGCGCTGTCACTTGTTTTTTTGCTACCGTAGTTATATTTTTTTACTTTTTGACGCTATTTTCAATGTCTAAAAGATCAGCACGGCCAATTAAAACTTGGTACTCAACGAAATTAAAAAAAATATAGTAAAAGGCAAAAAATGCTGATGGTAATATTATGTCCAAAGCTAACGCTAGTGCGGAAAATGGTATTTACTATTCTTTATAATATTTTTAAATATTTTTAACAGTATAGCTTATGTTTTATTGCTTTAGATTTGATTATGAGATGAATTCTTAACTTCATCAACTTTAATTTATCGTAGGTAACTTAAAATTGTAGGATATACCACATCCAACGTTCTTAACCGGTTTTTCCAATGTGTAAAATGTCGGTAGTACCACATACGACATTTTTAATGGGTTTAGTAAATGGTTAAATTGTCGGTAGTGCCACTTCCGACATTTTTATGTGGATTTATAAATTGATAAAATGTGAGTAGTACTAAATCATAATCATTTCATTTACTTTTCTTATTGATTAAACGGCGCTTGTGGTTTGTACCATATCTGTCGTTGCTTACCGACTTTTAAGAAATTTTAGAAGGCTTTAAAATGGGTAATTTTTGTGCGAAAGGTTTTTGTTGGCACATGTCATACATAATGAATTAATATAATTTTTTATTTATTAATCGTAGTTTTCATGGTTTTGCGATTTGGTGACTAGTAGTCGCAATAAAGCCAGACTTTCTTGGCATTTTGATATTAAGCAGGTAGGCAAAAAACATAAAGATTTACTCAAATTATGTAAAAGTGACATAATTCCCAAAAATAATATCTAAAATGCTATTTAAAATACCACAATGGATCAGAGAAAATCTCGGATGAAGAAGTCTGATTTTGAATAATTAATCTAATAAATACTAATCTCAATTTTCATGTAGAAATTTTTAAGAACTACTTGACTCCGCGAACATCGTTTCATGGGCCTGCAAAACAGTCAGTCATTCGTCAGTACTTTCTGCATTCCCCACACATTTAGGCACTATCATCTCTCCAGCATATTTGGAAGATCTAGATGAGATCAATAGCCGGTCGTTCGACTTGCAAATATAATATTTTCCATTACACATTCGTGGTAGCCGCCGCCGTTGCCACGTCGTAGGCGCGCGCGCCTTATTTTGAGCTTTAATCAAACTGTCCTTACTTCTAAAATATTTGGCCCATAGTAATAATTTAAAGGACAATTCTATTTTTCACATAATTCCAATTAATATTTTGATATTTATGTAGGTAAGGATTAATAACGAATATGCAAAAAAGTCACGCTAGAAGGAGATGATTTGAAGTAAATTTTTTAATGAAAGTAATGGTTATTATTCGTTAACCAAAAAAGATAGACATAAGCTGCCCTGGGCTTTTTTGTAGATAATGATGAGTACTAAACATGTACAACATTATTTTGATGTATCATCAGTATTATTTTTCGTAGCGGAAGCGAAATAATGAAATTTTTGGCAAATTTTTACCACTTTGGGTTATATTTTTGCTATTTTCGGAAGGATCCCTAATATTTTTCAGAATAATACATAGCCTGTGTTCCTTGCAAATGATGTAGCTTTCCAAAAGTAAAAGAATTTTTAAAATTAGTTCAGTAGTTATTAAGCCCATTCAATACAAACAAACATACGAATAAAACAAACTTTTTCTCTTTATAATTAATATATATATTTTTAATTTTTTTTTATTTAGTTAATTTAAGTTATGCTATCAAAAAGTCAACAAAATAGTGTATAATTTTTAATTTCAATGTTTTAAGTAAGTTTTCATTTCAGATGAAAATTTGATTTTCCGAATTATTTAAATCATAAGAAATGTTTTGTATTTTCATACGTACATTGTTTTTACGTTTTATTTGACAGAAGTCCATAATTTTTTTTTTCTTTAAATTGTTGTCGTTTTTATTGGTAATTTCTACATGCGACATATTTTTAAATTAACAGTTATCACTTAACAATGACGTAAATGCCACTTCCGACAAGCAATCATCGATTTTCTACAAGCAACAATGTCGGTTTTGGCACTTCCGACAAATCAGAATTACTCGTACCCCGTTAAAAAGGTCAGAAGTGACTTTTCTCATATTTAGGCATAAAATACGAGATACTCATAATAACATATCAAACGTAAATAACTTTTATAGTATAACCCTGGAATTTCATGATCCTACTTGAAATAAGTAAAAAGTTATGCACAATTTAGATTTTGAATCGCTCTCCTGTAAAGTTGTCATTTTTCACATCCGACATTGTTAATAGTCATGGGCGGTTTGTCTGTTTATCAATATGTTTATGTCCCCCTATAATAGTGGTTAGAAGGACTACCAGCAACTATGAAGTTTTGGTCGCGTTTACTTTAGGAGTATCCAGTTCTCATCTACCTAACCTTCGATAAAATATAAAGTTCAATTTTATTGTCTTACTCTCTTCGGGATACCTGTACGAATCTTGTCTTCTATTGCCGGACACTTATAATAGTAATTGCTTCCCACTGCCAGATCATATTAAAGTACTTCAAGGTAGACCTTCAAAACAGGATACCTCCGAAAGTAACCGCGACCGAAACTCCCTAGTTGCTGTTGCTGTTGGGTTATAAGTAGGTAAACTTTGAGCTTTTGTAAAATGAAGAAAATCAAGCTGTCGCTGGCTCTTACACTATGAGAGTTGGCTTCCGGAGTCATGAGGACACTATATTACTATCTCGTTTATTTGCATTATGTATTCATTAGGTTCTGTAATGGTTATGTAAATCTGTGGCCAGTTGAAGAGTGCGATGTCATAACACCTTATTAAAGCAAGTAGTATATCAGGGTATATTGAAGACCATCAGATAAATTGATTCATAATAATATGGTTGGATGTACCACGACTTAGGTTACTTATGTCCAGTAACCCAACCAAATCAAATTCCACGCACCAATCTGCTTAAAATCTACTTTTCTAATTCCCTCATTAAAGTCATGTAATAAAACCAAAAATATAATGATAATATTAATTATTACACAACGTAGCCACCTAATTGGTACGAAATTGTTTTGGTTTTTTATGTCTACGAGTAGAAATGTATGCTTCATTTAATATAACCATTAACACCATTAACCATTCAACAGTGCTATAAACTGCTAAACTCGTAGCTTATTTCATCACTAGCAGTATTTTATGGCGAATAGATATTTTCATAACGATTATATTTAATGAATACTTCGGTTTGACCATTAAGTTTAAATTAAAACAACCCCGCGCCTCGAGGCTGACATTTGGCTTAGATTACCGCGAGATTGAAATAAACAGCTGATCGGACACTCCCCTCGTGATTGCGTCATCGGAATACTATACATTTAAAATAAGGTAAAATACTTAAAATAAGGTAATATATTAGAATATACTAGATATTGCCCGTTACAACTTCGTTTGCGGAAATATTCGTTTATCGCGTGGTAAACTTACGTTTCTCTTCTTTCTAAATCATATTATACGAAGTAGTATGTACCAATCCCAATACAGATGTATCGCTTTTTATTAAATAAGCGGGGCTAAAATGGTCGTTTTGGAGAATCATATTATAAATCATAATATGATTTATTTTTTTTAAATCGCAAAATGGTCACTCTGCTTGCAATTCATGTCTAATAATTAGTACTAATTTGACATTCGTCAGTTTGACAGTTTTTACAATTCATTTGCTGAATTGATTGAGAGGAATTCCTAAATGTGACCATGCGCTGTTCACCGACAGAGAGAGTTACATAGAGCTACTAGCAAACTTTTAACTTAGAGCAGAACTTGAAAAACTTAGCCTGAACCTACGGCTAAGTTTTCAAAACTTTTGCTATAAATCTCTTTGTAATAAATTAATTTGACAATCAATATGATTTATGATAATATTACGCAGAAAAGAAAGTCCTTGAAATTATATTAATTAATTTCTCTACCTTTGGACAAAACTTGTAATAGATTGTTTTACATATCTGGCATAATCATTGATTCTATTATTATATTATTATTAGCTCTGTCCATGACATTATGTTTTGGTATAATAATAACTTATTCAAATAAGTATTCAACAACATTATTTGTTAATGGTACAGTTTTTCGTACTAGGTAGGCACTAGTTTTTTTTCTATGATATGCTTTAGTTTCCCTAATTGAAAAATCTTGACTGCTATAATGGAAAGTATGAATATCCACGTTCGCGTTTTAAAGAGCTGCGGTTGTAGACATATTTTTTTAGTCCTATTGATACAAGCGCTCGAGCGAACGCGGCTTTTAGAAGACTCTACAATTTACATTATTGTTGACGGTTGTGTTCATTTTCTGTACACAAATACACAAAATCCATACTAATATTATAGATGCGAAAGTGTGTCTGTCTGTCTGTCCGTCTGTCTGTCTGTCTGTCTGTTACCTCTTCACGCCCAAACCGCTGAACCGATTTTGCTGAAATTTGGCATGGAGATACTTTGAGTCCCAGGAAAGGACATAGGATACTTTTTATCCTGGAAAAATGTACGGTTCCCGCGCGATGAACGAGTTTTGGAGGGCGTCTTCTAGTAATACATAGTTCAGTCTAATTCGAATACCTCTTCTGACTTCACCAGTAAGCTGTAAATATATTCAGCAAATCGGCTAGGCAATTTGTGTAACACCGGGTCTGAGATTGCGGTGTCCGTTGGTGACTTACCTGCGGGCGATTATGATAATGCTCATTTAAACCTTGTCTGTGTACATTACAGGCCCGGAACACCGTTATTACAAGCCGTGACAGGTGTTTGTTTATAAATAATGGCATTAAAATTGCAAGCAATTTCTATTTGTTGAAGTGTTTTGTAAGCTGATGTTTTGATGCTGAGATGCCGTAATCAAGGTTTAAAGCTTACTTCTCGACTCCAAACGTATCAGGTTTTTTTTTTTAATAGGAACAGCAAAACATCTAGTTTTCAACAGCGCAGCCTGATCACCTGACAGACTGACAAAATAGCCTAAACTTATTGCCCATCGAACGTTCAGGCTTCAGCATAGAAATTAATTATTATAAAAAGTCAATTCTACATCAGTCATGTTGGTCATCTGTTCCGTTTTTGTCAAGGTAGTATATTTAAGAGAGATTACTCTAGTGCAGGGGTTCCCAAACTTTTTTGTCACGGCGCCCTACTCAACCTAGCTTATATCTTATTGCTATTACAAAAATGTACATAAACACCTTTAATAATTATAGTTAGGTTAAGCAAGTAAATAATAATAAACAGATATGTTAATATCATCTGCCTGCTTTGTATAATAATTCATATTATAATTTGATTTTATAATATTTGTGGTTATGGATAATGATGGAGGATTGACTCACGGCGCGGCGCCCCTCTTGCCTTTCTACGACGCACCAGGGCGCCGCGGCGCACAGTTTGGGAACCCCTGCTCTAGTGACTAGAGTACTGTCACTAGAGCAGGGGTTCCCAAACTGTGCGCCGTCTCAGTCTCTTTCTTTACTGTCTCGACTAGAGTCTAGTGTATTATGCATGCATTTGGACACTTTAAATCCAGTGTTAAGGAAAGCGATAGCGTAGTAATAGAATAGATAGTTTGGTGAAAAGAATAGAATAGCTAGCCTATTATACCTACTTAGATCATCATGCATATTGTGTAGTTTCCTAATAACGCCTCCGTGGTCTAGTGGCTAAAACGCGGCTCTCGACTCCGGAGGTCGTGGATTCGAATCCCGCGTTGGAAACATGTTATTTCCAAGTTTGGTTAGGACAATGCAGGCTGATCACCTGATTGTCTGACAAGTAAGATGATCCATGCGTCGGATGGGCATGTAAAAATTTGTTCCTGCGCCTGATCTCTCGCCGGTCGTGTCGGTCTTCCGTCCCACGTGGTTATGAGAGTGAAAGGGAGAGAGAGTGCTCTTGTGTACTGCGCACACACTCGGGCACTATAAAACTCCTGCGTAACAGGCCTGGTTTCAATGAAACTGGCCATCTTCACCGAAACCGGTGTGGGGAGTATTATTATTATTATTAGTAGTTTCCCAACTTTCATCAGTATTTCTGCAATATGACAGCAATCATAAAAAACAGCACTCCATTTGCCTCCATCACGACGCTCTCGCAACAAAATCTCTGAATATTAAGCCACCACGCCCAGATAAACGAGTAATTTATGTAGAGTTTTTGTCCATCAGTATTTCCGGCCGCAAGCACACGCCAAACCGGTCTCGGATCTCGGTTCGGTTAAATTTACGATGGCCCCGCTTCCTGCGATAAAAGTTATAAACAAGATCTAGCATCTAGGTTCAAGGTTTTTGAATAGAAAAATTGGCATATGCCTTAAGGTTTTGTCACTTGTTACATAGCTTACTATTTACTAATGAAGATTTTGACATAATCCCCCATACATCGTCTGTCATAATCTTCTATTCATATAATTTCAGTTATGTAATTTATATTCATTTTTGAGAGCTGCAGTAAGAGTTACACAGTTTTGCAAAGTTTCCAGGCATGAGCATATTATAATATTCCAAAGTTTAAATACGTAGTAAAACTAAACCCACAGTTGTTGCGATTATTTCGTTTGCGTTTAAAAAAATTGAGGCAGTTTAGTACTGAGAGTTTTAAACATGGATGTTTACTTTAAACGTTCTTGTTGGGCAACTTCGTCGATATTGTATGTATGACATGTAAGAATGGAGTCTGAATGACTTCATATACCATGGCTTCTAATCTAACAAAATTTTATTCATTTAATAGCGCGTTTAATTGGCTAACGCCAAATTTGTGTATCGTCCTATACATATATATAAACCTATCAACAACCCCTTAAAAAAATAAGCAACTGTTAAAAAACTTTAGAAACCAGGTAGACCGTAGAGCTTGCCTAATTTGAAATGACGCGCCCCACCACTTCACTATTACAGTTGATATAAATGAACAATTTAGTACTGTTATTACGAGTGAGGGGCACATTTTAAGTTAAAAAAGCCCTATCAGTAAGTGCTCCGTCTAAAATATCTATTTTAATTATATCATGCGGTTAGAGTCATTATTACTCACAAGTTACTGTCTACAGGATGAATGGACACTTCCCAGAATACTATCATAATTATTCATTTGTTTGTTATTATATTATTAGATACTTACTACCTTACTAAATCCTGATGGAAATAAAGGAGTGTGTTTCGTGTCTGCCTGTATTGTTGTCAATCCGTGGCGTTGTAGCTCCGAAATGGTTAAGAATTTCATAAACAAGATCTACACACAATTTTAAATTCAGAGATAATAAATTGTGTAGGGTAGCAGTGGCGAAGGGTAAATATTTTCGGAAGGGAAGCCGGAGTAAAAAATCTACTTACCAAAACGCTCAGCACTGATGTTCAACAAATGTTCGAGTTTCAAGTTTGATAATGATGCCTTTGAAAAATGCCTACTGAGTTAAGTTGTATGCGTGACGACTGACGGCACATACGGTCATTCAAAACTAAGTTTGGAAAACGAAGTTTCCTTCGACAGCAAATAATCTGTCAGACAACAGTCTCAGCTGTACGAGTCACAAATCACAATTAACAAATCACAATACAAATTAATTTAAATTCGCGACACTGCACTCTTTTTAACGCTTTAAAACAAATAACATTCAAATCAACACAAGTTGTTTACAAACACTCATCCGCCATTTGACTCACAACAATTTTACACCATGACTCATCTTTCTCGCTCGCACTTGTGCGTTGCTAATTAACCTTTCTCCGTAATAACTCGCCGAGTATCGGCTTATTTCCGAGTATATTGGCGCGTGGTAGAACGAGACAGAACATGGCGATTAGTTCACAGGAATGAAAAGGACAGATGCTTACTATGAAATATCGTTGTATGAAGAAATAACCCGCTAATTTATCGGCTTCTATCGGAGATGGCCTGCACGTTGCATTGCCTATATAAGTTTGTAGGCGATTAATTATTAATTCAAACTATTTCAAGTGAGAGAAAAATTTATTGCATATAAAATTTTGTAGACGTTTAGTGAATTCAAAGTTTTTTAAGTATGTAAAATATTTATTAGATAAAAATGTATTTGGCCCATAGATTCGATTTTCCAAAAGGGAAGGCGACGGGAATCGGGTTATATGGACTCTTCGCCACTGTAGGGTAGGTATACTAACGGCCGTTCCCAATATTCAATCTATCTCTGGTTTGAGATACAACCGATCGCAGCTAACATTGAATTGACATAAAATATATGTCTCTAATGTCTAATGTGAGCAGCTATTCCTATCTCTAGTAGAGTAGCCAAACCAGAGATAGATCAAATATTGGGAACGGCCGTTATTTTGATGTCGGTGAGTGGATCGACTTCTTTTTATTTTCGTATCCGAAAATTAATTAGGTAAGTATGTACATCTACCTATATCAAATCAAAAAGAACATTGATAGACCGTACTCTCATTGCAAAGGCTTCTTTACGAGAAACGAGTAATTTTTGTCGTCAACTTTTCTTGCCAATTATTTGTAAGTGTAACGTTTTTAGCAAGCTTTGGCAATAATATTATTCGACTCTTATTTTTCGTCTACCTTATTAATTAAAAAATAACGAGATATTTTACCGCCACTTGAACAAGCCTCTTAGAATTTCAAAATATCGAGTCGTCTGTTTTAACATTTCATTTTATTTTAATCTTCATTAGGCAGTAGGCTGTTTTACTGTTTTAAGGCGTAACGCCACAGAATATATATTGTAACGCCTTGATAATTTGGCTGTAGCGATACTTGCTTGTTGCTTGCTTGTTTATTTTAGGCCGGCCCGGCCTTTCATAGAAAACAAGCAATCTAAAACATATTCAACACGGTTTTTTAATTTAACGCGGCGTCATCTTAAGGGGCCGTAAGCAGATTTAAAGATTCTTTTGGCATATTAAACGCTTTTATCGTAAGATACTTCGTACAGTTAAAAAACTTTAAGTTTACGAAATGTCATCCGCTAAGTAAGTAATAAAAATAAATCATTTTTGGCGCTTTAAAAAGGAATATTTTACGACTTCATAAAAATACAAAAAACCATCTTATTTTTATTTTAGTCAATGTTTAACATATATATATACCGCCATATTTAGGAGACAGAATAAGAAATAAAAGTGATATTTTGTATCGGTGGTGCAAGTACAAAATATTTCATTACACCTATAAAACGTCAGGGACCACCCAGCAAAGTGTCACATTCAAAAGAAATGGTCTTGTTGTTTATATTTTTCTTGAGACAGCAGAGTTTACAATAATAAATAATGACTCGGCTCGTGCCTCCCTATGTTGCGTTCTACCAAATCCAGGACAGGCGAAAGTGAATTTTTGTCACCTAAAGCCAACTCAAGGCTCTTTTTCTTTTCAGGTCTTTTTTGTTATGTCATCTGTCATTTAAACAGAAAAACTCTGTTTCTTATTTCAATGGAAAAACTAGAGAAAAACCTAGGGAGATTTTCAAGAACTTAAATTGCAAATAAATTCGTTGAATCGCTTTTAACTGGATAGTTTCACTGCTTCATGCTTCCTATACCTAGGAGGAATATTGGTCTTACCTAATTGTTGTTATGTTGTGAATGTAAACAAGTAAATACACCCCTAGCGTCCTACTTTATAACTAGTTAGATACCAAGTTAGTTACTTATATTATAAGTTATAACTACTAGGCGGGTGTCTTAACTCTAAAGATTATTATACCTACTGCTAGTAACATTCGATCAATTAGATACTTTGCTTGGTATTCACTTATTTAAAAGAAGTGTTGCCTATTTTCTTGATAAAAAAAACATCGTCCACCGACTTCCCGTCACAAGCAAGCACCGAGAAAATGTAAAAGAACATCTCTCCCGTTTCAATCAAAAAGCAAGTAGCTTTAAACTGTAAAAATACTTAATTTGATATAAGTAGTCCCTGCGTGGGCACAGTCAGTCTCAGTAGGGACGTGGCGCGTGCGCAGCCTACGCTCGATACAGCCTGTAGGGTTGCCAGTTTGTAATATTAATAATATTTTATATTTATTTAAGTAGTTTATTTATTTTGTAAATAACTTTTTTGAGGAATTTAGTTTACGATGTGATAATGGTGGTAACTTCTTGAGTCTTGATTCACCTTCTCTTATTGACTGTTATAGAGCTGAAAAAGGCTGAGAGCGCCCACAATATGATAAAGGCTTTTAGCCAATGATGAAATACTCAAACCAGATAGGTATGTTACTACCGCGCGCGTTGTGAAGCTTCAAATACGGCCCAATTGGGCCGTCTGTTGTTTAGTCTGCATCGAGCGCAGTCACGAATGTGCCGCGTCTTGTTTTACCTAAATAAATTGAAAATGACGTCGTGCGTGTATCGAAAATGTACCAATTATGACACGAAAGTAAACAAAACACATGGAATCTCTTACCACATGTCTTGATTGCAATAAATACCTCGATTATTTACATTTTCAATTATTTTTTCGAACAATCTGGAAAAAAATGAATTTTCGTCATAGCTCAGGCGAAGAAAGAGACAGCGATACGATTCGACGTTTAAAAATAGAACTGTCTCTTTTACCTAAGGCAGCTCATACCTTCAGGCAGCCCCGGGGAATTGACGAAAGGGCACATAGTGCCAGAGTATCGAAACGGGCTCTTAGAAGAATAGAGTACGCACGGGTACAGGAGCTGTATAAAAAGAACAGGGGGCGCGCGGCTACAGAAGTGATTGACGGCCAATGCAGGGTAGTCGGGCACAGCCTAGGAGACCTGGAAGCCTTCTGGCGACCAATATTCGCTGTGTATAAGCTGTGTCCGGTGCCAAAGGACCTACACCGGAGGTCCTGATCTTCAATTTTTTTCAAAAAAACAGAAAAATGCCGCCCCCCCCTACCTGCTTATGTTTATTTTCACCTTTATCATCCATATAATTTCAGCTATCAATATTATGTAGGATATAACAGGGTAGGGTTTAAAAGCGTGCGAGAGCCGGGCGCGTATTTTGAACTATGCCTACGCGCCTCGCGAATAATAAATGTTCGTCTCACTCCGCAGTCCGCGATCAGGGTATCTATCGGTCAAGTTGATATGGCCATGAAATTGCTGTATTTGTGCTATTAAATTACGTGGTCAATGATGAGTTGTACATTGGTCCGTGAAGTATGAATTTTGCGCAGAGTAGGTAACACGTTTCTAATTCCAATTTGCCAGGAAAATTGACGTTTATTTCATCTTCCAGGGCAGCTGTCCCCCTGCCCCCATGCCCCATGGGAATAATCCCAAGTCACATTTTTTATCTTACTTACTTACTCCGAACTTGAAAGGGTATTATTATATTGTGGTTTCAGTAATAACTAAAAGCAAAGACGGCGCGACGTAGCGCTATTTTATATCAGATTATATTTTGATTTAGATTATTGTTTATTTTAATTTTAAAAAAAAAACTATTTTTCTTTTCGTTAAAATTTAAATGTAGTTAGTAGCGCCCTCTACACACACATACAACAAACTTATCAAGTGTCAGAACGACAAATCGGTAACATTCAAGTTTATAGGACTATCACAAGATGGCGCTGCATGTGCCGTTATATACAAATCATCATGTATCAAACAAATACAATATTTAAATAAATAAACTTGTTTCTGCATAGAAATAACCATTAAAATAATTAAATTGATTACAAATTAAAGTAGTTATAAAATAATATTATAATATCAAAAATATTTCTTTTTAACCAAAACATCTTGCCTTTTTTATATAAAAAATAGAGACGTCAATAATATGACAAAATAATTGTCAAAGTTAGGCGTTCCTTTACTAGTCGTAGTACACTTACTGCGCGATTTGACGAGATTTCATTGGCTGTTGCGACGTCAGACTCACGGGCCAGTATACTTAATTAGAAAAGGAACGCTTCAAATTAACAACAAAATATAAAATAAAAAATAGTAAATTACAAAGTTTTAACAAAGAAACAGAAATTAGACTCCATGTTATAATTAATAATAAATAGTAAGATAACAAGCATTAAAATGGATGATCACCCGTTGAATTTGGTAAAGTAAAATGAATAATTTATATACTTATATTAAAGTAGCTTCTAACATTGGCCTTACAACGTATTAGAATTACGCATATTCGTTTTTATTCTAGGCTCACCAACAGTATCGTAGAGCCGAAGCACACATGAAAAATAATAGATACGATGAAGCGATGCAATGTCATCAGAATGCTGCAGAACTTTTACTGGACGCTATGAAGTCGACGTCATCAACTTTTGCCTTAGAATCCATCACTTTACAACATAGCTATCATCTCAAACAAAAAGATATCATTAAGTGTAAAAAAGAACAGTACGCAAGAGTGAAAAAGGCTATGGAAAATATTAAATGTCTTGGTATAGATCCCAGCTTGAATGTCGGAGACAGCGATCATAATAAGCTACAAATAGAAATTTATAAAAACTTAAACGAATCTGAGAACTTACTGAGCTTATTAACGGACAAAGGGAAATCCAATGAAACTCAAACAATAATCAAAGATTTAATTCCCGAAGGAAGAAAGACTGAAAAAAACCAGCAAACTGTTGTTGAAGAGTTGCAAATTCTTAGCCAAAGCTTACACTCACTAGTGGAACAACTTGTGCTACAAGTTGAAGTGTTGAAAGATGAAAACAACACATTGAAAGATAAACTAAGTTATTTGGAAAAGGAGAGAATGAAATATCTTAATATTTCTACAACAGCTGATTTTAATTTTGCCTGTGATGTTCCAAGTAATAAAACTGGAACAGAAAGGGACCAAAACCCAAGTACTATTTTGAATCTAATGGACATTGAAAAACTTGCATTAAAAGATGGTAATCAATAAAAAAATATAATTATGTTTTACTGAAGAAAGATCCCAAGTATTATTTTTCATAATTATTATCTATGTCACCAATAAAAAAACATTAATTAATACTTATTTTGGACCATTATGTTACTGTATTTTTTTTACATAGCTTGTGTTTTTTTAATTATTAGAATAATAATGAAAATGTTTATTATTCTCATTATTTTGTAAATTTTATCTCTATTTAACACTTTGGTGGCGTTAAATAGAGGATGAAGACACTGTTGTGTGTCAATTTCTTCTATATATTTTAACTATGATAATTTGCTTTAAGATAATATACAATATGTTGTAAAATATTTACTGCCATAAAAACTTTGAAAGGCGGGGCAGGTGAAATAAAACTAGTTGATTTTTATTAGATATGTATTACATGTTGGTCTTACACAAAAATAAAATCTTATCTTTGTAAAAATAAATTTCCCAGTTACTATACACTAGGAATAACTATGCTTAAATCTAGAAGGAATTTCAGTTTAACAAACAATATTAATACTAAAACTCTACATTTTTGGTAACACAAAATATACAGTGTAAATACAAAACTTTATAATACTATCAGCTCTATAAGTTTTAGTGCTAATCAGATCACGTTAGGCGACTTTGAAACAGAGATTATAAAATTTTATGTTTCTCTATCTAAGCAGGAAAACATGGGCTAATTTTCTGTAGTACATTTTTCCAATTAAACCTTAAATAAAAATTTTAACAGTTTCACTATTCCATAAAATAGAAAACAAAAAATATGTTCATTAAAAACTGCACTTCATTAAAAAAAATTATAAAATATAATATTGTTTATATTAAATGCAATGCAATAAAAATGAGTGCTATTTCTGTAAAATATTAGAAAATCGTTTTTCAAACTTCAGGTTTTTCATACCTTTGAGTAAGAACATTTCAAACAGTAGTATTAAGATTAGGTTTTTTAGAAAATAAATTGTAAGCACAAAAAATAATGTAATTCCTATAAACGACCTATGAAATTATTATCTTATGACTAAACACATAACATTAAACGCAAGATATACTTGTTTATTAACAAGTAGGCACTGAAATGGCAAATCACATTTAAAATTAATACATACTGGTTAAAAATTTACTCACAACCACATATACAGAGAAGAAAATAATTCAGAATTCGTTAAATGAAATTATTAAAATTTACACCAAACAACCTTTAATTCACTATCTAATTAAGCAATAAGCATACTTTGATAAGGTACTATAAAAATCCATTCATAGGCAAACGACAGACCTACATAATTTGATCGGGTTTTTCCAAACCTAGCTGGCTATGTTACAAAGAACTGAGCCTGCTTGTGAAGTGAATATATTTTATGTCTAAAAATATTATATATTAGTGAACTGTGTTACTGTTTATTTTTTCAAATAAATCTTTTCCAAACAATTTGCCAAAATTACTTTACGTAGATCTCAACAACTGTTGAACAAAAGGAGGTGCCAATCTGAGGAGCCTGAAGTCAGAATAAACCAACCAGGACCTTCCCAAGTAGGTACCTATTGTCGATACCATAAAAAATACTTTTTTAGAGGAATCACCGCAGGAATCAAACAGTTTTAAAAAAATTTGAGACAACAGTTGTAGAATCCACGTTCAAGGGAACAGAATTCTACAATGTGAGGAAGAATGATTTGTTTTTGACAAATGAGGAGATTGTAGAGGGAATCCTATGTCAAGAAAATAAGGTCCCAACTCAAGGGGATACATCCATGGCAATAGTTGGCAATAGGCTCTGCATTGATGTCAAACACATGCCCTCTGATGATTAAGAAAGGGGGCCAGGGCGCACTAATTGGGAATGACGAATATACACTAAATCGATTAACTGGAATGTGCGCGACATTTGCAGCAACCATTCGCGCCATGGTTAGCTAGGTTCTCACCTAAAAGTGCTATGGCCATCTCATTAGGGTTGGATGTAACCAGGGATAGAGTCCTTTACTACAGTGCAGCACCAGGAGCTGAACACTTCACTGAGATCTTTGGATTTCAGCCACTAATTATTACGTGCCATAAAGCAGTTGGAGGCAGGTAAAGTTACAAAGGAGAACATTGCACGCATTGCTGCAGTAAACAATGATAGAGGTGTCACACTTGGTGAACTCTTGAGTACCAACATAACAGTCTTGGCTTCAAAGCTCGGGAAGTTTGGTACAGGCGGGACCAGAGGAATAGCAGAGTTGGAGAAGGCCCTACGTGCAGTGAAGAGTTTGGCAGGTGGGGCTGGACTGGCATCAACTTCAAGCTGATTCAGCATGTCATGCATTATTGATTGCTATGGCATCACACTTTGTGTTCCCTGGACCCTGACTATTGTTGCTATGGCAATATCATTTTTTTATATCTTATCTAAACAGTAGGCTAATGTAAATAAATATTGGCCCGGGGGGTATAAAAACCCTACTCCCTTGACGTCCTACTCTGCGATGTCATAACTCGACCAAACAACGTAAGCCCGCCATTTAAAGAATACATTTTAGTTTAGTACATCTTAATAGTTCGTAACATTTGATAAGATTTCATCTATTTAAAATTCTATAACTGATTGTTTTTACTAAATTATTATTATGAAAGTATTTCATATTATGGACCAAATGCCATTAATATTAAATACAATAGTTAATATTTTCAAATACAATACAATAATATAATATATTACATACCTAGAATTAACAGTAAAATAAATAAGCATCTTTAAGTAGTCCTAAACATGTTATGTAGTCCAATTAATGAAGGCAAACAAATGTTAATTTTCACATAACTATCCTTTCTACATAACTATATACTTAGGAAATTTATTTGATTTTTGAAGCCAACAGCTTCTATGCGAGTTTTAACCGGTGCCTTCATACTTCACACAATAAAATATTTGAATTAAAATATGTAGGCCGTACAAAACTATATTATTTCAATTTTGTATATCATAATTATTATGCATCGCTGCGTCGCGCATCGTCTTATCTCCTCCCAGTGTGAACTGGCCTTTAGCATAAAATGTTTGAGATAATTTAAAATGCGATATGCAGAAAAAAAATCCAGTTTGTCACATCAAATTGTTATTTGGGGATAATAGATTAACATGTTATGCATGTATTTGTAACACATACATAGTTTCATGGCCAGTTTCTGAGTTGACAGGGGTTTATCTGTGTCCAAGAGATTATATCTTGATGGCTAATGAGTAATGTAATTTAAACGACCCAAAAGTGCTAAACAGACAAACTCCTATAAAACCTAGTTTAGTTCATCAAGCCCCATATGGTCACTGGTAACCAAGACACAATAGAAATTCTTTTGTCTCGTTTTTCCACGATCGACGGGTTAAATCAAATAACCAACTGAAATTAGTTGAAGCAAAATTCATTTATAGACAAATACTAATCAATCTCGTGTCACGCAACTTACATTGCAACAATACTTAAATTTGAGATTCTCAACTTTAAACTTTTGCGTAAAACTACAAGGCGTTCGATTGCTTATAAATTAAATACTATCACTAAGTCAATAGTCGTCTACATTATGTACAAGCTAACTTTAAATATGTATTCGGAAAACATTAGCCATTACAGACAAAAGCTCTATAAAAATATATTTGGTTGTCTATGGAGTATAGGGTGGAGGAGGAGGTAATATGGAGAGGTCATCAAAGGGGAAGTATTGTTGGGAGCCCAGTACAGGTGCGGGGAACGTGGGTACACTAGGTACGTAGTCAGCGGTCGGTGTGTACGGAGGTAGTGTTGGTACCGCTGGTGTAGGGCCTACACTGTGGGCTTCGTAGCCGTCCCAGTCCTCCATGAGATTACGTCTCTGTATGTCCTCGTCGTTGGACAGAGGAGCACCCCAGAGATTCGCTGCAGATGCCAACAGAGCCAGGGCGCCTGAAATATTTTAATAAGTTTTTTAGTATGTGTTCAAAAATGTAATACATCTTGCGATTGAAAAAACTAGAAGAAAAAATTGAATTGTTTGCATCATGCGTCAGTAATAAAATAATAACATCAAACATAATTACTGTGCAAAACCTTTTCATTATTATCATGAAAGTTGTTCAATAATAATAATTTTATCATGAAAGTTGTTCAATAATAATAATGATTAATGACCAAGTAGGTCATCAACAGTACAATAACGTCAACAACGCATTATTCATAATTAGAAAAATAGTCTGTCTGTTACCTATTAAAGATTATGGAGACACTATCAGTGATTCAGGACTAAGACATACATTGTTTTTTCTCGAAAAAATGTAAGGTTCCTGTGCGATAAACTTATAAAAAAAAAGTTGTGGGCAACATAATAATATTCTAGTAGGCTATTTTTAATACTGTATAGCAAGTAGCAACACACAGTGAACAAAAATGGCAGCTGGAGCGACAGGTGTATTTGCACCTGTCTCTTTAGTATTTTAAAATATAGGCTTGTATCAAGCACTAAATGTCTACATAATCTACAATATTTATATGCATAATTATTGTACTACCAAAAGTAATAAAATCAAAATGCTTATTATTATTATTAAAATAGATCAAAATACCCACCATTACTATTGTTTGATTTTTGATATTTTAAAATAAAAAAAGGTTGTGATTACTTAACAGCTACTAAGCCTAATATGCTAGCTTTCAGATGCTTTTAATCTTACAGCTTCTTAGAAGATGTTTAAACTACCCAACAACCAAAATACATTTAATAGAAATGCCACGGATTTTTAACAGATAACATACCTGCACCAGTAATTGTGTAAAATCCATATTCATAGTCAACTTGTATTGTATTCGGGTCACTGTTGTTTTCATTACCAAGAACGACAGTTGTGTAATAACACACACCAACTATCGCAATAACCCAGAACACACACATTATGCTTGGCACCGCATTTCTTCGCAGCATTTTGATAGCTTTACTGTTGAGACTGGTAAAGTTGATCAGTACACCGATGCTCGAACAGAGTAACACCATGAAACACAGCAGAATTAGTATTCTCATAAGAGTTATAATCTCTATTGTGATGCATGGAGGCAAACCTGTAATGAGATAAAAAGGACTTTAATCATCTTAGTATGTAATACTCCTGACGAATAAAATATTATCCACACTGTGTACATACAGATAGGCTGGCTTTATTGTTAAGCGTTTCGGCAGCGCCGTTGGAGCGCCGCGCGTTCGAAGCTGTAACAAATGCATGGACGAAAGGTGCGACTTTAAAACGCTACTACTACCCGTATACATCTTCGAACGGCGCTGCCGAAACACTTAACGATAAAACCAGCCATAAGGAAAACTGTATAAAAAATGCATAGTTCCTTGTCTGTCAGGTCTCTTTTGTAACATGTCAGACAAGAGCAAAGTATTGTTAATCACAATGTCTGTATTACACAGTGTGGATGGTTTTATTAAGGTATATTAATTGGCAAACTAATAATACAAGCAAATTCCAACTTGTTGCACACATTTCATAAGAATATTGACAGAAACATTGTCAAACGTCAAACAAAACTTTTTGTTTACTGCTCATGCTAGTGCTGCAGTCTAGTGGGAAAACATTGCAATAATATTATAATATCCTAATATGACAACTTTTATACAATGATATTATTATTACAATATATAAGCTTACCACTGTCAGCATTCTGGTCCATAGACCCAAATTCATTCTGACGTATAGTTATCTGGTCACTATCATCATCATCATCATCATCATCAAAACTGAAGAACTGTGTCAAGGAAAGACTTTGGGTGCAGTGCAGCCCCTTGATGCGGAACCAACTTGGCTGGACCAATGCAGCACAAGTCAACAGAAATGTCGACACATTGAAGAATGCTGCAATTTTGTTCAGTTCCTTGTCTTTGAAAGAACAGCTTAATTTAAAACCTGTAAATAACAAATGTGAATAGTTTAAAAGTTAGATCTTTGATATGAAATCTTTTATTGGTTTTACAATACAATAAATACATATTATTAAGTATTGTAATACAATAAATTTACTCACACAAAAAAACTTTAAAAAGTAAAATGCAAAGTCTTTGTTCTTGAATTGAATACAATATTTACAACATGAATAATCTATTAGACTTGTGTGTCTGTAGTATTTCCTCTAATAATTAAAAAGTCAATTGCTGTGCAAAGCTCTCATAAAAATAAACAAGGTAGTAAATTTCCTGATATGAAACTATTTTAATAAAAAATGTGGGTGGACACTGGTCATTACATATCAGGTTCCTAATGCAATACCAGCTCATGATAAAAGGTAATTTAATCTCAATTATCACTAACAGTAAAATCCTGGTAATGTGGTGATTTAGTTATTGAAATATATTACTCATATATTCATAAAAATAATATAGCAGTATACATTTTGGCAACAATAATTGATCTACTTTGATATATTCAAATAAAAGGAGTTTGTTATAACATGGTGTAATTAAACATTTATAACTTATTAATTATAATTTAACTAAATGTGAACCTTGAATTTGATCTAATATGATGTTAATTCGTTAAAATAAAATTTGATTGGCTTTGATAAACTTGCAGCTTAACTGGTAATAATGAACAGATTAGGTTTCTCAGCAGGGGGTTGTTATTATTAAACATTTAAAGGGCCAGGCAACAGCCATACAATGAAAAAAATATTAAAAATATCTATAGTATTAATTGTATCACATAATTATTTATACACTTTTGATATTGATATACAAGGAAAATTATAACACATTCGAGTAAATACATAAGAAATTAGTTGTCAAAACCATTTAAATTTGTTCAATTAAACAAACCTTTGTCAAAATGATTGAAGATATTGTGTGAAGAACAATAGTGGAAAAACTCATCATCTCTGCCCGAGTTGGTAATTACAAGAAACTATAGAGACAGTATAAGGAAGATGTAATAATTCGATCTATTCTATTATAAGACGTCATACCTCGAATCCTTGTTATACAATCCATACTTCAGTCTTGTGTGGAGTGCATGGATGCAAGTTGTTGTTTCAAATAAATAACAATTAAAACAGCTTGGTCACAACGCTTAACTTAGGTAAAACCACTCAATTGTTTTGGAAATTGGATACTACAAAAATAATTATTGAAAACAGCCCACACTCCACAGTCACAGGCCACAAGTGTCATCTGTCACCACAAAACTCAAAAGCAGAAATTAATGACACTTGACAGCATAAACTTTTTTTTCTTATTATGGCACTTCGGCTAAATAACAATGGCCAGTGTCAAGTATTATAAATGGCGGGAAAACAGTATTGTTGCATACAATTTTCAGCATTGTTTCTTTATATCGTCAGGTCAAAAGTCTAGTCAAAGTCGAAGTAAAAAGTCAATACAGTCAAGGAGTCAAGTCGGTCGATTCAGTAATTAAGTGGTAGACGCTTTACTGTAACTTTCGATGGAATTTTGGAGGGAACACAAAATAGCTCGTTTCTGGATATTGCATCACTTTCCTACACTTTTGCACGTCGAATATCTAATGGTTAATATCCTACCAATATTACACATTAAAAACCCCATTAACACAATTTTAGGAAAATAATACAAAAACAACATGTCACTCTTTCACATTCCCGACAAAACTCCCAGCATAAACTTAACAGACTGACAGTATGTATGATAAAAAACGGCACAGACAATCCGCGTTCCATTTGATGTTAAAAACGAACAAAACGTTCAAAATGCCTCTTATTTCGAGCGTTTTGATCGATTTTATTACCTACATATATTTTTATTACATTATAATACAGCGTTAAATGTCTCGTATAGTCCGTGCAATCCACGAAGACGCGCCCCACCACTTTTTGGGTGAGCATTTTTCCCTAGTTTGACAGTGACGCTTTTTCTTAATTGGTCTATTTATACCGATAACATTGGCGAAAGCTTGCACGTGTCAGAAATTGCTTAGGGCTTCAAAATAAAAGTATTGTATAAATCATAAACACCAGTAATAAGACATTCATTACAATAGTAAATACAATACAAACACTTTAGTACTTTACAAGTACAATTATTCACTTAGCTTTTCCTCATTTTCATAAGCAAACGAAACAACTTTTCTGAAAAACCAATAAACAAGCTGAAAAGAACAGATATTAACACTTATAGCCTAGAAGCGTTTAAACCAATAATTAACTTATAACGATCTTTGTTCGAAGTACTCAGAGCCAATTCACATTGACAGGAGGCAGAGTGACCAGGCTTACGGCAAGAGAGAGAGTGAGCCCCCTCCATCAGACAACCCGCCTTATATACAATACCAATGACGTGTCACTCCGCCCCGCGTCGGACTATCCAGGATTTGCATCTAATATCATAAACACAATGATTTGTAGTTACAATCATCCTGAAAATCATCATAAATCAACTATTCAATTATTAGATTTTTAATTAAATCATTTAAGTACTTACTTTTTGTAACAAAAGTATCATAACCGGAAACCTTAATTAATATTGTCTGTTTAAAGATAAAATGTTATATTTTGTCGTCCAAATATCATTAATTAATTAAATAAGGACCATTGTTACCATAAATAATTATTTCTTTTAAGACTAGATATTATTGAATTAATAGCCATTCATATTCATAAATATGTTCAAAAACGGATAATATCTCACACACGCATATACTATAAACGATTAGGAGGAGTAGTAGCGTCTTCGTGGATTGCGCGGACTATAAAAGACTTCGACAAAAAGTAATCATACGGAATTTGTCACGACATGGTCACGACAGCAAGAGTAATATGTGAAATTGAATAGGGACAAGAAGAAACTGCCGTTGATATTTCACAGAAGCTGACATATCAATTCACAAAGTATACCTGAGGGGCTCACTTGTGTTGAAAAGTCAAACGATATTCACGTGATAGAACACATTTGGCAACAAAGGCCATAAAGTTGAGTGGTAGAGGTCCCAACTTTTGCATATTGTGTGAAATTGATTGCTTTATATTGCTTCGTAGCTTGTTTGAAGTAGGCACATATTATGTACCAAGTACCTACCTATGTAGTACTTATGTAGAACTTAGGTATTATATTACCTACACCCGACTAGTGTGACCTAGTTAGTGGCTGTCTATGTCTTAACCAATGATATTCTATGTTACTAACGTAACTAGATTGGAAGTTTACGATAGCAACGCGTTGCCACTTCGAAGATGCCTGCAGGCATATCTCACATACATAATGACATAACGAATATATGACTTGACATTGTCTTTTGAACAAAAAAGTGGTTACGCATTTCTGAGAATCTTTTGTAAGACATTGCTACTCTAGTATTTTAGAAACCCATTGGTCTTAACTAACGAAATATTCGTGGCCGGTGGAAGTTGATACTTAGGTACTATTATTTATACTATGTAAAGTTAATTAATAACATTTTATATTTTGGCAAAAGGAAAACAACCGTTAACGAAACTTGTTATGAGTTGAATCTGTATTTTTTGTATCGTAAAAAGTACCTAGGTAGGTAAAAACTAAAATAGTTGTCGGATAAACCATTAAATATTTGGTTCAAGCTGCAAAAAGTGTTAAATATGTCTAGGAAAATGTTCAGTTTCAGGAAGTAGATCGTCATAAATATTAAATAAATACACCGGCGTGTTTCCTCCGTAGGTAAATGTTAAAATTTTCAGCCAAAACGCAATAAAGTATGATAAAGTAAATTCTAACCATTCCGGAATTTTAACTCATTTATACGGTCGCCCACATCGGCTTCGTTTTTTAATTATAAGTTCGTAATGAGGTCCAAAAGTAATGTAATTTAGTAAATAGGCCGTATAAAAATATTAATTTGAGGCTTTGAGGCGAGTTTTTCTTCGGAGATTAAAAAATAGCAGCTGGCCCGGTTTCAATCGGCAATTTCAATTCTATTGGAAAACATTAATGGAGCGGAAGGTTTACGAAGAAAGAAATACCATACTTAATATTATAAATGCGAAAGTGTGTCTGTCTGTCTGTTACCCAACCGCTGAAGCAATTTTGCTAAAATAAGGTATGGAGATCCTTTTTTCCCGGAAAATGTACGGTTCTCGCGCTATAAACGAGTTTTCTGCTGTTGATGCAATGGGTATTAACTATTCATAATGCCCAACGGCAGATGAAACAGTATACCTGGCATCTCCATAATATTAAATTATGGAGATTGCTACTTACTTCACGGAAAACTCGCTCTTAGACTATGATTTTCTGTTCCTAAAAATCTGCAAGTTTATCTACAAAACTATTATGTCTGGTTTTTTGTTTGCTTCATATGCAATGCTAAATTACTCTCGGTAATCACATTGTAAGTACACAATAAGTATGCTGCAGCTAGGCAAAAAAGAGTCTGGCGCGGTGACAACTAGAACTAAAAGTTTTCATGTAGTACTGTACCTACTGGCTACTACTGCCAATCCAACTGCAGTACAGTAGTGCTGGTTTTCGGTTGCCTCGAAGAGACTCCTTCCAGCTGTAAGACGGCGAATTCGATTTCGGTTTTTTTATTATGTCAACTTTTTTAATTTTTTAATTTTATTTTTGTATCAAAAGTGCATTAAGGGGGCGACTAACCCTAAAGTGTCGATTTTATAATTCATTTTTATACTTGAAAATAAGCACCGAATTGTTTCATTTTCTAAAATTAGATACTAGATTATATTTCCGAGAATTCGATCTGAGCAAAACACGACATCTTAAAATTTTCTCGATAGAAAAACAAAGATGCATCTAATTTTCACGAATTTTTCATTTATTGCCATAATCTTCCATTGAACTAAGTTAATGTTTTAACACATTGTATAAAATTCTATCATTGAGAGATCGACCTAGCGGATTTTTAAAATCTTATATATAAAAATGGATTTTTATATATAAGATTTTATAAGGCGTAACGTAGGGTTGCCCTTGTTAAAAGAAAAGCGTTATTTTAAAACATAAATATTCATTTTTGCCAAGATGTAATTTAAATACTCATGTCATGTCAGAAGACGAATGAAATAACATTATGAATATTGCCTGAAATATTTCAACATAAACAGACTCCATTTCCACCATTTCAATTATATTTTTAGCTTTAAGTATAAATTGTTGGATCAAAACCACGTCAGAAATTAATTAATAGAACAAATGAACAAATGTCAGATAAGAACAAATTATGTTACGATATAATAATTTCACAATGTGTAATTAATTTGTTAGCAAGGGGTAACAAAGCGGTTTCTATCAAAGCTCTAAAGGTTGGGGCACACAAAATTAAGTCTTGAATATGTAAATACAAAGGAATTTTTAATTTTTTTAGTTTCAAAACTTGGGAACGGCTGCACCGATTTGGATAATTTTAGTCTTGAAAATATAATCGTTTAAGTCCAGGGAAGGTTTATATTCGAAGGGAAGTGAAACGTTTAACGAGTCATCTAGTTTTGTGTACAAAGTATCTCCCTTGTGAGTTGTGGTACCAAATAAGTATTTTAAATATTTGACTATGATATTAATTATTATAAAAAAAATAGAATTATTATTTACTGTAGTGTCTGTAGTCGACTTTAAGAGGATTCCACACCGCCCTTTTTTCCATATAACAAACGTTGTCCCCTGTTTCCTCCCTGGATAATGCTAGTAGAGTTATGATTTTTTTCCTGAATATCTACGGCCACTAATACAATGTCCCTATGTTTTCTTTTTTTTCATAATTTAATTATTAAATAAGATATGAACGTTCAAAAACCCAAAAAAATGGCCAGATTTTCCGCTGTGTTCAAACGTCCAGAAAACAGATTTGGCTAGATTATACAAAAAAAGCAAAACAAAGGAACACAGCTCAAGCCTTTTTTTAATCTTTAATGAAAAAAGTACTTAAATCGGTTAAGTTTTGGAGAAGGAATCAGGGGACAACGAATCGTTGATTTTCTGGATTTTCTGCAGTTGTCTCTATCGCGTTCTGCGGTATAGGCTTGAGATAAGGGAGACAGCTATAGATATTACACGTACTTTTTTTTCATTTCTCTAGCCCCTGTTGTATTCTCTTAAGGCTACGCCGTAGACGCGCTACGTCGTAGCGGAAATATCTAAGTACTATCAACGCCCGTTCTACACATTGGGCCAACGCGTCTGCAGACGCGTTGGCCAACGCGTTCGCCTATGTCGAGAGCCGCCATCAGAGAAGTTGATTCCTATGCAAATCGGGGGAGTTTGGTTGCGTTACGTCAAACCCAGCTGACAGATCACAATTAACATTGAATTGACATATTCGACCAAATAACGTTGGTCTGTCAATTGCATAGGAATCAACTTCCTCGATGGTACATAATAATATTATAAAAAACAAAGTGTTATTATACTCTGACAATGCAAACGGTACCATTTAAAATATCGCATACCCACCTATTTATTATTAACTAGATGTCCCGCGCGGCTTCGTCCGCGTAAATTAAGAATTTTACGGAAACTGTACATTTTCCTGCAAAAAATTGCATATGTCCGTGGTCGTGTTGTGGTCGTCTCTATATCTGAGCCAAATAACATAAAAATACTCCAGTCGTTCGTGAGATAAACCCTTTCTAATATTTTTCCACATTTTCGTCTGTTTCTTCGGTCATATTAATCTTAGCGTGATAATATATAGCCTTTCCTAGGCAGATGGGGGACCTACGTAGTTTGGTCGCGTTACATCAAACCCAGCGGACCTATCATATTTAACATTAAATTGACATGATCCGATCAAATGACGTTGGTCCGTGAATTGCCTAGGAATCAGCTTCCGCGATGGTACATACAAATAGCCATCGTATAGGTTTCAGTAATTTTCAGTCTCACAGAGTAGGCGTGTGTACGGACCCTATTACGTATTAATCAAACAATTCGTTTGAAGCTTTCTACAGAATTAATATCGTTTGTCGTAATTTTATACAATTTAATATGAAAGATAACAAAATTGACTTGTGATAAATAACAGAAATTAATCTGTGTTACTTTTACTTCACATTGTGAAGCAAATTTCAATAAATATAATTTAAAAATTTAAATCGAAATTTATATCAATTTAGAGTAAATATTTGTTGTTTCCTAGCTAGCTTGGTAGTTTGCTTTTGACAAGTCTTTGAATGTGGAAGTAAGTTCAAAGTTTAAGATGAATCCCGTATTCAGAGCGTACGTCCAAGCATGGCCTATAATGGGCCTAGCTGCTTAGTGCTTGCTAAACTTAAAATGCACAACAATATTTGAGGTTTAGCAAGCAGAAAGTTATAATAGAAAGTGACACATATAGCGACGAGCGATACAAACGCGTTTCAGTAGCCCGAGAGCTGGTGACAGCCGGACTTCAACCATTTTATAAAAGCTGAACTAAAAACTGAATTTCCTGTCTATGACCCGTATAAACTATAAAAGCAAGAACGACCAGATACTATGGAATTCCAGTCGCGGTTACTTTAAAACGTATCCAGTTCTGAATTTCTACCTAACCATCGATGAATAATAAGCTCAAAGTATTTTATTTTCTCCGGGATAACTGAGGACTAGCCTTCCACTGCCGGCCATTTTTGACGATTGCTTCCCACTGCCAGACACCTTTAAATCACCTCAAAGATAAACAGAGCACGAACAGTACACTATGTAAATTGTAAAAACTTTATTCTTCAAGCTTGACCGCAATTCAAATAAATATTGTATTAAATGAAATAAGAGGCCTTATTTATTATGGATTAGGTGGTCCTTTGATGGTTCAGGTCAAGTCAAGCTCATGTATCAATATTTCGGTTCACAGAGTAACCAGGTTTTTAAATATTTATGAGGAATATAGAGTAAACATTATTACAGGCGTAAGGACAAAACATTCTGTGAGTAAAATGTGTGTAACATGAATGGCCTTATTGGGGCACTCTCTTGTAGACATTAGAGATAATAATATAGGCATACTTAACTTATAAGACATTGGTCGCAGACAATACGTATTTAGTGTTAGTTTTAATATACTTATTAATTGTATTATGTATGTTAGCCTGTTAGATATAATATGGGCGAAGATGAGATATTATTGGTGCTTATATGAATAAGATATTAATGGTATAGTAATAAAAAAATAAGTAATAAAGCCGCACAGATAACTGGATTTACATAGCACCTGCGTCAGTTCGTGTTAGAAATTAGGAGGATTTGAAAAAAAAACCCAGTTAGATATGTATAACTCCTCTGGTGACGAGTCGTAATGCAAACATCCTTTTTCATACGTCATTTCTACAGTAAAAAAGTCGAGTAACATTAGTAAAATGGTGTTACCGCAATTTGATGTAATGGAAAAAGTTTTATGAGAAATGTTCTCAAAGGCTTATCCTCTTGTAGAAATGATCGCGGAGACCACATTAAAGGTATTCCCATCTCTCACGACCCGTGTCATTGTATCCAATTTCGTATGTCGCTAGTGTAATTTTTTTGTCTAAAAGCATACAGAAGTACCTATGTATAAATTTACTATTCGTACATACTTTTCTTACAGACTCAGAGACGGTATGCACGCACGATCACAGATTACTACCTAAACGGTATGATTGAAATTTGAAAGTCTAATTACAATCTGATGATCAATTTAATGGAAAACATGCCGTGTATTTTATTATAACAAAATTAATTAATAGTAGATGACATCTGCAACCCGTTTGCGCCAAAATGTTTTATTTATGGCGCGAAACCGTAGACGTAAAGTGTAAAATAAACACACACACACACACACTTTCATTTAAATAGCTTCACCTTTAAAACGTGCAGAGGTAACAGATAGTTACGCATTTTCGTATTTATAATATTAGTAAGTTTTAGTTCAAGTTAGAAAAAATTAAAGAAGATTATATTTCATTAAGAGCCAATTTATCGATAAAATGAGCCATACATCATAACATTATTTAATGTTATGATGTATGGCTTATTATATAGCTTGACACTGGTGTCGGGACACACTGCATATAAGGTGTCCCTATACATAAGATGTGCCATACACACCCTAAAGTTTTTTGTTTTATTACAGCCTGTATTAATGGTAACACTGAACGGACGATATACACGTGTACGGTGTAACCGAGACCTTAGTTGAACGAATTTTCAGTAGAGGCTTCAGTTACCCGAAAGACTTCGGCGAAGCCGCGCGCGGGCCGCTTCGCTAAAACTTTCCGCTTCTCGATATTATATCGTAGTGTGAGTTCAAAATGTTTTTGTTTTTGATTACCGGACTTCTCGTTGCGAGTAAGTAAATACAAATAATTAGACTTCAGAATACTTTAACACTTTTATTTACTTACTTAATTAAAATTTTAGTAAAAGGTTTCGAAAGTAACTTATATTTAGCTAGTCAGTATCATTTCTATAGTGATATTATCTTGTGATTATTTTTTTTATTCCAGTCTTGTATTAACTTAAAAAAATTAACTTGTTATGAAATATAGATATAAAAAATAATTTGAACACACGTAAACTATAAATCTAGATTAGACTTGTCTAAAATTCTAATAAAATTAAAATATAATAAGTATCATGTATTTTTATCTTGAAACGAGCTTGTATATATTATATATTACTAGCTATTTGACCGAGCTTTGCTCGGTATTCGATAAAACACGAATAAAATGACATTTTCTAAAAATTATTCCTAGCAAGATCGATTTATCGCCCCCGAAACCCCCTATATACTAAATTTCATGAAAATCGTTGGAGCCGATTCCGAGATTCCAATTATATATATATATATATATATATATATATATATATATATACAAGAATTGCTCGTTTAAAGATATAAGATATATCTTGAATCTCTATAGATAAGATGCATGTCGCACATGAAGAACCTATTGACTATACTATTTTCTTGACACGTCACCGCACTCACCACCTATAGCAGTCCTTCCCAAAGTGGGCGATAACGCCTCCCTCTGGGCGCTGAAGGTCTAAAGGGACCCAGAAAAAAAATGGGGGTGTTGTGTAGAGGCGGGTGATGTACTTCATCGGGATGCATTTTAATTTGAAACAAAGGGGGCGCTAAAACATAATTTGCTCACAAAGTGGGCATAGACAAAATAAGTTTGGGAACCCCTGACCTATAGTAATTCCGGTACGTTCCAAAACCACGGCGACCGATTTGTAGCTAATTCATAAAGTTATTCAAACAAACCTCATTTATCACTAACTTTTGATTATTACCTACCTATAAAACTTATCACTAACTTTGGGAACAATATTTCTGCCCTTGTCAGAATATTTTAACTATTTCCTTTCCTACATTTAACAGAATATTATGATGTTTTAGTCTATACTAAAAATCAGGAAAAAATATATTGTAATTTGCAAATAAACGAAAAAATCGTATTAGGCAGAGATATTGGTAGATAAGGGAGATACAAAGAACGGTGGAAATCTTTAATGCGTTTTCCTTAAAACGCATAGAAAAGCCTTATAACGAAACGTTAAAAAAAACATGAAGTAGATATAAGAAAAAATATAACTGTTCTATTGTATTAAAGTTTTATTGTACACAAACATATTGTGTGATGTGACATGGTGACATTTACATTGATATTATTTTGGCCTTCCCGAGCTCTGCCATATAAATGGAAATAAGCAACGAAAATTCACTAATGTTGCGTTAAAATAATATAATTAGATTAATTAGGGTACTGCAATACTACTAACTTGTTACCGGTTACGGTTTATACGTGGGAGAGCCATGTTCCGGCATGAATGGGCCGGCTTGACCGGAGAAATACCACGTTCTCACAGAAAACCGGCGTGAAAAAGCGCTAGCGCTGTGTTTCGCAGAGTGAGTTAGTTTACCGGAGGCCCAATCCCCTACCCTATTCCCTACCCTACCCTCCCCTATTCCCTTCCCTTCCCATCCCTACCCTCCCCTATTACCCTATTCCCTCTTAAAAGGCCGGCAACGCACCTGCAGCTCTTCTGATGCTGCGAGTGTCCATGGGCGACGGAAGTTGCTTTCCATCAGGTGACCCGTTTGCTTGTTTGCCCTCTATTTCATAAAAAAAAAATGGCCAATACCCCTACACAATTGAAGTTTTGGACAAAATATACTTACTTTTAATTTATAATCTTCTAGATGATGCCCGCAACTCCGTTGCGCCAAAACTCGTTTATCGCGCCGGAACCGTACATTTTTCCGGGATAAAAAGTATCCTATGTCCTTTCCCGGGACTCAAAGTATCTCCATACCAAATTTCAGCAAAATCGGCTTAGCATTTAATTAGCAATTTAGTAACGGACATGTACACTTTCGCATTTATAATATTAGTAAGTATTTTCGTTTATTGGGGTGTTCAAACAGTCTTACATTTTATAATAAAGTAAAGTTATAAGTACATTTATAAGATTTACTAAAATATATAAAACCACCGGCGCGGCGGTGCAGTGACCACAGATGAATATAATATTATAATTTAATTAGTATAGGAAAAAAGAGATCTAGAGAGCAGAGAGTATGGATTCGCCTAACTAAATGGTGAACAAACAGTACCTACCTATACAAATTTTTCATCACATAAAACTACCGCATTTAGAAGTTATTGTTTAAAAACAATTGCAAGAATGGGGATTGTCCATTTTTTTTTATTTTGTTCATTACAAAAACATTTCGAGGAATAAGGTCAGTGATCGTTTTTCTGTATATAAACGAAAAAAATACCCATTAGGTACTTATATTTTTGAACAAATATGTTTAACCTTTGTTTGACCTTCAATGGCGTTAAATTAGCAATAAATTCGACCAACATTACGTTTCGAACTTTTGGTAAGCTTCTCGTATCAGCTTTCACATAATGAGAACTTGCATTTGACGAACCGGCCATTATAAATAAGATTGAAAGGAAAAAACATACTGCAGAGGTCAATTATTGGCCGCCGATGATGACGTCAGAGCGAAACTTTAAAAATTTATTGAGAAAAAACTAGCCAATGAATTTCAAAATTATTTAATTTATATTCTTAAAATACCCTATTTTAACGAAAAAAATATAAAAAGTACATGTGATTTTTTTGGACAATGCCCATTGCCGCAATTTAATACGATACCAATCACGTTTTTATTTTATTTTTACTTTGATCAACATAAATTTTCTTGTCTTTATTAGAATTCGTTCAACCAATTATTAAACTTCTCGACTATTCCGAGAATTCTGACCAGACTTGGCTTTAATAAATTTCCTTTAAAGTGAAAAGGGCCCCTTTCACTGGTTGTTTGTGGTACCTCTTTAATTCATTAGAATTAATTCCGAAGTCCGCTTTAACCGAATCTAATTTTCTTAGGCTCATTTTAAATCCGGCCAACTTGCCGGAGACGACTAAATGTTATAAACTTACTGCAGAAGGGGAATTAATTAATAATTGCTCTTTAATAATTTCCTCTTCACTCTAGAAACATTCCTCTTAGCTGCTAATAAAATATTTTATGGTTTTTATTACAGCGCATACCTACAATCTGCAAACATTAGCGCCACCCATTAATTAATTTTATATCTTGAAAACTAGACCAAATAAAAAAAATATTCATACAGTTTAACTATTTATAGTGCAGTTAGCGTTGGTTTAAAATATTTTACAATACGATTTCGATATTTCTACATAATTATATCACTATTATCCGGGCATAGAAATTGTATTATTGCGGGATAAAACTATCAGGAATCAGGATCGACCGAAACACGAACGAAAGTCCTGCGAGAGCAATTATTGGAAGAACGATTTGTTACTTTTGTTTGCCCTGGGGCGAGGAGTTGAGAACTCGTGAGCTCGTGAAGCTCGTGAGCTTCGGTCAAAGTGGCGACAGTAGTACTTGTGACATAATTGTCACAACTCACATAATTTGCTCGGTATTCGATAAAACATGGATAAAATTACTTTTTCCAAAAATGATTTCTAGCTAGATCGACTTATCGCCCCCGAAACCCCCTATATACTAAATTTCATGAAAATCGTTGGAGCAGATTCCGAGATTCCAATTATATACAAGAATTGCTCATTTAAAGATATAAGATTAAGCAAAGGTCGGAGCTGAGGGCGCTACTCGCACAAACAGTAAATACTAAATATTTTTACCGTGGGAGAGCCATGATTCGGCACGAATGGGTCGGCTCGACTGGATAAATACCACGGGCTTACAGAAAACCGGCGTAAAACAGCGCTTGCGCTGTGTTGCGCCGAGTGAGTGAGTTTACCGGAGGCCCAATCCTCTACCCTATCACCTTCCCTACCCTATTACCCTTTTCCCTCTTAAAGGTGCCGCACCTGCAGCTCTTCTGATGTTGCGAGTGTCCATGGGCGACGGAAGTTGCTTTCTGTCTGGTGACCCGTTTGCTCGTTTGCCCCCTTATTTATAATAACTTAATTTAAAAAACCGACTAAAATCCGAGATGTTGCACACGTCATAATATATCAGAATATTGTCATGGTGGCACTTGCCATGGCTATATTTGTATTTGCATACTTGATGTATTCGCCCAACAATCACCATGTTTGGCAAAGTATTGGTCTTATTTACCTATTTGACAAAATATATGACCAATAATACCAAACACACGCATTTACCTTTCTCGGTTTTTACCTTCCACTTCCCTCTATTTACCTTTGTCGGTTTTTGACGCACATTAAAAGAGTGAAATAGGCACGTAAACAAAATCAAGTGAAAGTTTGGTATTTGACGTCTATGTGTGGAAAGCCGTATTTGCCTTTATTTACTTGTTTGTGTATACGTTAATAATTTTGCCGAGTGTAACAAATAGTCAATAGCAAATACCAATAGCCATGTGAAGTGCCACCATCAGAGACGTTGTCAAACGCCTCACAAAACTTTGTGTTTACTGTATATTATGGTGGTGCTGCACTATCTCTAGCGTGAAAATATTGCACTTAGTATATCGCTATAAACAACTATCAACATTCATACAATTAACAATTAAGAAACTTCATATTCTTCAAATTTTTGATGGGCCTGTATTCCCAGAAACGGACGATTTTCAAGATTTAAAAGTGACAGGAGACATAAAAATATAGTAATTTAAATTCTGAAAAAAATATATGTGTTAGTTAAGGATCTAACACAGTGGAATTTATATTCCATTATGCAATATCATGAACTTCACTTGATAGAAAAAAATCCCAAACTTACCTCTTCTTTTGACGAAATTACCATACTATGTCCAAATTATTTGGAATTTTCAGATATTTTTGTACTGAATTAAAGACAAAGCATATACCTAGGGCGTTTCGTTTTTTTGATTCGATTTAATTGATATATAAAATAACGACGATAAAAAAACTATAAAATTGCGGGCGCAAAGTGTGTGACTGAAAGCTTACCAGCCGAACCTTTTTCAGAATTTAAATTACTATATTTTTATGTCTCCTGTCACTTTTAAATCTTGAAAATCGTCCGTTTCTGGGAATACAGGGTCTTAATAAGCATACAATAATATACAATAGTATAAAAGCTAGGTAGCGTACATCACGTCGTCTAATCCCATGCTAAGTAAAAACTCATTACAAACAGTGCACAGTTGCAAATTAAACTGCTTCAATTTGCAATAACTACACAACTCACATCACTAACAGTGCTTCAAACTCTCATAACCGACGTACCTTCATAAAAAGCGTTATTAAATTTTAAGTATCATGTCAAAATTAATATACTTTTTATTGATCAGCCAATTTGTGAATTAAGAGAGCTCAATTAGGGTACGAGTGTTTAACTTCTTTTTTTTTTAATCTTTATTTAAGGGTTTAATCGCAAAGCGATTATGACACCCGAATTCACATACATACAATAAAAATCAAAAAATAAACTTTTAAACAGATACTTATCACAAAAACAAAGTACGCTCTTATAAGTCTTAGCGTGATAAAATATAGCCTATAACCTTTCTCGACAAATGGGCTATCTAACACTGAAAGACTTTTTTAAATCGGACCAGTGGTTCCTGAGATTAGTGCGTTCAAATAAGCCCTTTCATATAATTTCCCCCCCGTTTTTTCCACATTTTCCACTATTTCTTCGCTCCTATTAGTCTTAGCGTGACAAAATATAGCCTATAGTCTTTCTCGATCAATGGGCTATCTAACACTGAAAGAATTTCTCAAATCGAACCAGTAATTCCTGAGATTAGCGCGTTCAAATAAGCCCTTTCAAATAATATCCCCCCGTTTTTTCCACATTTTCCTCTATTTCTTCGTTTCTATTAGTCTTAGCATGATAAAATATAGCCTATAACCTTCCTTGATAAATGGGCTATCTAACACTGAAAGAATTTTTCAAATCGGACTAGTAGTTCCTGAGATTAGCGCGTTCAAACAAATAAACAAACAAACAAACAAACTAACAAACTCTGCAGAATTATAATATTATATTATAGATTCATTTAATTTAATGATTCTTCTTAAAATTCTTGTTTAAGTGTGTGTAAATCTTGATAGGTATTCTATGGTAATCGTCGTATCTGTCTGTCTAAGGCAACCTTTTTTTCATGCGGGCCACAAGTGAACTCTATGTTCACTGTGAAAGTAGCAACCCTGGAAGAGCAAAATTTTTATGTGATTTGTCCATATGGGCAAGCGTCTCCGCATGTTTCCATACAAAGGTGAAAAAAGTTACTCTTTCAGCACTGCTACTTTCACAGCGAACTTTTTATTATACACACCCTAAGTCACTTAGTTTTGTTACACCCCATATACTATCTGTACATACGTTCTAAACCTCAACCCAATTACCATTCCTCTATTACTTGTGGTGGATGCACCACAGACCGCGGATGTAGCCCGCGGCTGCAAACTGTTGCTCAGTTCCATCATGAGACGGGAAATTTGATGGAAATGTGGAATATTATTAAAATGTAATTTTGCTTGTAATATTTATTTATTTATTTAAAACACTTTATGCAAATATTTACATAGGCGGGCTTAATGCCGTGTGGCATTCTCTACCAGCCAACCTTAGGGTGATGATGAAAGTGTAGAATAGGCGCATTCTAAGACTGAATTGATTAAGACATTAAATAAATAGTTATATAATTATTTTATACATACTAATACACACTATAAGCTTATTATAATACCATACATAAGTTATACATAATTAAACTATATAATTAAGATATACCTACATAGATTAAGGAATTGAATTACTAAATGAAAATATTTAATATATAATAATATATTTGTCAAATATGAATTCCAGTGGAACCTTAATCTAATCACTAATTATTATTCAACTGATTTAAATATAATTGACGAACTCTGCGTTTAAAAATATTTTTGTTAGGGGACATCCTGATTTCTTGGAGGAGGGCGTTGCAAAGGAGTATAGACTGTACATGGAAGGAGGAGTGGACAATACTGGAATTATGAGAGGGACAATGTAATCGCAAGTTTTTGGATGATCGAAGTTCCTGACTGTGGGTATTACTGAAAAATTCAAGGTGGGAAGATAAATATAGAGGAGCACTGGGAGAGTAAAGGAGAGAGTACAGCATACACAGTGCACGCAGTGAACGACGTTGACGAATTGCCAGCCATTGCAACTTAGATCGGTATTGAGAGACATGATCAAACTTACGAAGATTGAAAGTGAACCTGATGCAGTTATTTAGCATATGGTCAAGTTAAGTAAGTAGTTCTTCACGGAGTTCGAAACAACAAACGTCACCGTAATCCAATAGTGGAACTATAAGGGCTTGAACCAGCAGCGACTTTATATTAAAAGGTAAAAAGTTTTTTAGTCGATAAAGAGACCGCAAAGAGCCTGTCACCTTACGGCAGACGTTAGTAATATGAGTACGCCAATCGAGACTGCTGTCTATATGTAGCCCAAGATCTTTGACACTGGAGCTAAAAGGGATAACACTATTACCAAAGACGACGGGTGGAAGGGCTCCAATATCAACTCGACTCATCAAGCGCGGACTGCCAATAAAGATGGCTTGACATTTACTGGCGTTTACTTGGAGACCGAAATTTGCAGACCACGTGTTTATAGCCTCTAAGTCCCGGTTCATGTTCCTGATCGCAGCAGGTAACTCTTCAACCTTCTCTTGAATGTAAACCTGCAAATCATCGGCATAAAGGTGATACGCACAATGAAGTATAACCAAGGATATAAGATTAATAAATAGTGAAAACAAAAGGGGAGAGAGAATACCGCCTTGAGGTACACCAGCTTCAAGATCCATCCAACTAGAAGAGGAATCATCTAATCTTACACTCTGCTGGCGTCCTCGAGATAGGAACAAAACCAATTTAAAACTTCGGGTGAGAGAATACGGGAAAGAATTGACAGAAGAATGTCATGGTCGACGTTATTAAATGCGCTGGAAAATCGATTAAAACTAAGACAGAAATTTTTGAGTTCTCCATGCCAGCCCTTACATCATTAGTTACTTTTAACAAAGCAGAGGTGGTACTGTGCCCTGGTCTGAATCCAGATTGAAATGGTGAGAGAATTTTGTTTTGGATTACAAACGCGGAGAGCTGCTTTTGAACACATGCTTCTAGAACCTTGGATAAATAGGGAAGAATAGAAATAGGACGAAAATGGGACGGCTGTAATGGATAAGGGATTTTAGGTAATATTGTAGTTCTGCAAACAAAACCGTTTATCAATACTGTTAACTTTTTATATCTCCTTGTGTATATTATTTGGATTAACATAAAACAAAGTTAAAATTCATTTAAAACTGTAACCATAGACTAAATTATAAATTAGTTTATGCTGTAACGCATTTTTGAGAGTTTTTATTAGGGAGCGCTTTATGGAGGCTTCTATTAGCCTAATGACAAAATAAAGTATGATTTTTATTATCATGGGATATAATAATATGCGTTTTTTTTATGGCCCCTGTTATGCGACCTCTTGTCCCCCCTTCAAGGAGAAGGGACAATTACTTACATATATGTACTTTTTTACATTTGTATTAATTTTTTAGGTTTTATTTACTAACATTTTTTACTTTATATTAACATATCATATTTGATTTATATTCTAATTTGACATTTATTTCTTTACTTCATTTTACCTTTCTTCTTATATTACATACATTTTAAAAGCATTTTACTGTCTCTCATTTACATAGATTTCTGTATGTAATTCATAATTCATATTGCCAATTTTTCATTACTTCTAATTTACATATTATATTGTTATAAATTTTTGTTATCACTCATTTACATAAAATTTCTTTGCGACATTCATAATTCATAATACAGATTTTAAATTTTTTAAATTACTTACACATTAGTGGTTATACATTTTTATTGTCTCTCCTTTCATATTTATTTGCGAAATTCATTATTGATATTTTAAGTTTCAAAATTAATTTAAATTAGACATTAGATCGTTATATATTTTTATTATCTCTAGTTTACATAAAATTTCTTTGCGACATTAATGATTCATTTTACAAATGTTCATTTATTTATTATCGTCCATATATTGATATACATTCTATTGTCTGACATTGTGTAATCCTGTCTTTTTTGTTTGCATTGGTGTGTTTAATTACATAATAAATCACATCCAACGACTGTTGCACGCGCTATGACATCCCACTTTTGCCGTACCGGACACTCCGCACTGAGTGCATTGTGGCCTGTGTCATCTAGATGATCTTTATGACAGTTAGTGCAGCACGGCCTGACACCCTCCTTACGATCATCACACTGAGATTGGTGATGCGCCCCGGAGCAGTGTGCGCATTTCTCCTCGGTGGCACTACAGAATCGCCGCCCATGTCCGTACCCCAAGCAGCGTGAGCACTGGATTAGGGGGGACTGGTCGGCGACCATGACGCGTTGGACATCTATATATAGGTGTCCTGCCTCGGTAAAACGCGCCCACAGCCCCAGAGACACAGTAAGCACCACATGCTCAGTGTGATCATCCTTTCCTTTCCTCCTGTACTTCATTCTATCTTCCCCCCCTCCCAGGATGTCTTCCACAAGGTGGCCATTTTGAGATCTGATGGCCTCTAACACTTCGTCATCAGTATTATTTTTAAGCACCCCGTACAACACAACCTGGGGGTCCTTATTCTCTATTTATTGTGCCTCCAACTTTCCTTCCAATTTCTCTATCTTATTTAAAATTTTGTCCCTATCTTTTTTGTCTCTGAAGCTCACAATGACCTTTCTCCCTTTCCCTTTTCTAATCCTATCAACTTGTATGCCTTCCTTTCTCGCCTCTATTATCTTTCCCATCTCCTGGACTATTTCAGTGGTCGGCATGAAGTTTTCTTTGTCTGCCACAATGAGGGAGTGAAGGGTCCTGTACTTAGGCTTGCCCCGGGCGACACTCGCGACATATGTTGGGGGTGTCTCCCGCTCCGGTTCGCCCTGTATCATGACCTCCCGCCCCCCGATTGTGCTATTCAACATATTTACAGCTTTCCCTACTTCTTGTGTAACCGTTTCTACTAACTTTGCCTTTTCCTCCTCTATCTTTGTGTGAATACTCTCAACATTCTTTACTGCCGCCTCAGTTAAATGGTCCCTAAGCTCATGTATCATGACTTCCCGCTCCCCGATTACGTCTTTCAGTGTATTTACCGCTTTCCCTACCTCGTGTGTTACCGTTTTTACTACCCTTCCTTTTTCCTCTTCTATCCTTGTATGTAAACTTTCCACATTCCTTACTGCCGCCTCTGTTAAATAGTCCCTAATCTCTTTTAAATCTCGCCTATACTCTTTCCTAAAATCACTTAGTACCGTATTTACCTTTTCAAAACAGTTACAGTTATTTTCTTTTCGCGTTTCGTATTGTGTTTCATACTGTGTTTCACACTGTATTTCACACTGTGTCTCTACATCATTCCTCTCTACTGTCCTTTTCTCCTGCCTATCATCCATCATTATTATTTTCTGTAACTGTTTTAAAACGTCAGTAAGATTATCTGCTATACCAACCCTCAGCTCACCCTTCATATTTCTCGTTTGGTTTAGCAGATAAATACTTTTCTTTACTTTCCTCGACGTTTCCTCCAGTACCGCGTCCCAATTGTCTATCGGGTTATTTTCCTCTGCTAAGCTATTGCTAGCGCCGCCCGCGCTACTGCCGGAAGCGTCGAGGGACGGTCTGTTTTTGGGTTTCTTTGGAAATTTTGGGGTACGTACCATTGCCATTTTGGTAAAGAGAAATGTAAGTTTTTATTTATTTAATTAAAATTGAAGGGGGAATGCGTCTGCTTGTAAAATTGTATATAGTAGTAAAATTGTAAAAATAAAATATTATAAAATAGGTTAGACTAGGTTTAATTTTTAACTAGAATAAAACTTTTGTATTTCAAAAGCAGAATGCGATCACGCAGAATTTCGTTGCTTTTTATTTTTCACAGGGGCTTTGATTTCCTACTAGTACTAATTTAATATTAAGTCCCTGCAGATTTAAAATAGCAATATATTAATAAATTATATTATTCAATAGTAATTACTAATTACAGTCAGTCTGTCAATTAAAAACCTTAATCCTAACGAGTAGACTAAAAATAGTGCACTCGGTCTATAAATATAATATAATATGTCAAATTAAAACCTTAACCTAACGAATGCACCAAAAATGATGCACTCGGTCTATATTCTAATAATAACTGTGATGTTACTAGTCCTAGGTCTATAGTGTGTATAATATGTAATAATATGCGTTATAATTTATGGGTAACGCTGCGAAAGTACCTAATAACAAATAATACGCTATACATTCTTACATATTGCATAGAAATACTATTCGTTTACCATTATGTGACAATACGAGTCCTACCGGACATTATCTGGGGGCACGGCAGTGCCCCAGCCAAGCTTTTTAGCAAAGGCACGGCCGTACCATTCTTTTCTCGATTATGCTTGTCTATTGCCTATTGAACTAGCGAGCCTGCTCACATATTATTACGGCTTACAGGTTTGGTGTAAGGCATAATAAAATACCTAACGTACCTGCATAATCCATGACGCCTACTGCACCTCGAATGTCATCTCAATGTGCATGTCATAATTTAACGTTTTACATGAGTCGTATGACGTCGTAACAATTACGGTTTACCTGATACTTGCCTACTTTAGCTTCATAATAATATTATGTAAGTTACCTTACCGACAAACAGTAAAGCAATTGTTATCGACACTAAGTACATTGTAAAATTATGAAATTTCATTGTAACTGAAAACTCATCAAAGTTTTACTGCAGTTACAAAATAAAATTCGTCCCTGAACATAATCACTGACGATTTAATAAAACATCGCGATCAAAGACGATTTTAAACGCTCAAGTCTATAATCGTCTGTAATTTATTATAATTTCGTCATTATGAAAGCTTAGGGAAATGTTTGAGTTCAGCTCGTTTGTGCACGCCCGTTTAGTTATTGCAAAATGTTGGTGGGTAGTTAAAATGTCTTACTATTTTAACCGACTTAGAAAAGATGGATGTTCCATGTTCAGCTGTGGATATTTTTTGTACCGTTAACCGAGGGCTCTACACAAATCACAAATTATATATTGTAGATATTTGAGAATATTGGTTTCAGTATGGATTCAATGCTTTCTTAAAGGCACTTTACGGGTATATTTAACTAAAGGCCGCAATTACCTGACGTAAAAAGAATTTGTTTCTATGCTCTCCAAGGAGCTATAATATACAATATTTTATTTCTTTTGTAATCGCAAAAGGCATTAATCGTAGGTATTAATAAAAGAGAAGCAAAAATATTTCTCTCTTATCTCGATTTTCACAATCAGAATGAATCTTTCGTTTTTAATATCATGCACCTCTCTTTATCCTGAAAATATAGGAAATGTAATAAGAAAACTCAGTAAAAGACATGCAATATCGTTGTTCCTGGAGAATGTATTCAAATAGGATCGAGTGAGCTCTTCAAGCTAGATGACATAGCAACAAACTTAGCGTTAGAAAATAAATTGTTAAGTTAAACATACACCGCTCATATGACGCCACTTTCTAACACATTCTACACTTAGATTTTTGTTACTTGCATAAGGGAGATCGCAGACGACAGACTTTTTGTGCGATCGAGTCTGCGGCGCCCATACAGTCGGCATTGCCGCGCCATACCGACTGTATGGGCGCCGCAGACTCGATCGCACAAAAAGTCTGTCGTCTGCGATCTCCCTAACTCTGGCTAAGTTCGAGAACGATATCCATACTAATATTATAAATGCGCAAGTGTGTCGTTCTATCTGCTACCTCTTCACGTCTAATCCTCTAAAGAGAATTTGCTAGATATTATTATGATACTAATTATTCCAGAAAAATTTACGGTTCCCGATAAACAACTTTGGCTCAATTGAGGTGCGAGTGTTATCTAGTAAAGTTATTATAGTAATTGTTATGAAAGGATTTAGACCCAGTTTTTGACCAAATTTTATGTATTCACAGCTTTTAATTGGCGAACGCACAATTTTAAACATTAAACAATACTCAAGTCTATTGTATACAACTGTCAATAACATTGCTTATTGACAGTAGTATACAAGCAGGAGTATTCCAATCAAATAATCCAAGTTTAATCCCCAAACCAGCTGGTCAACCAACGCTTAAATATTATGTTGTCGAAAGGCCGCTAACGCACTTGTGAATGGTCTCATGTAACGTGTTATATAGATGATGGATAAAGCTTAGGCCAAGCCTACGCGAACAGGTGTCTGCGAAGCGGAGCGTCAAGTTGTCAAATGTGTGTTTTGTATACAAAACACATTTGACAACTTGACGCTCCGCTTCGCAGACGCCTGTTCGCGTAGGTTTGGCCTAAGCTTAATGGCTTTCAATCAGGCGATCCGTACAATCATATTATTTTGGTTTAAATTAAAAATATTTACTCACTGGAGTCAAGAATCTGGATAATTGTGACCAAAAAAGATTGTAATCTTTATAAGTAAATAATTAAACATGTTTTAAACTTTTTAATGGTCACTTACTTTATTAACAACTCCGGCCATTTAATTATAATATTGGAATTTTTAATAGCATTCTGGCTTCACCCTCGTCGGATAAAGCCAGAATGTTATACAAAATGGTCAAAATTTGTAGTGAAAACAGGCTTTAGATTTATTTATTTTAATTAAGTTAGTACTATTTTTATTCATAAGTCCTTTATTGTAAAGTGATTTTGATTACGGGGGTGACTTAATCACTAAGTGATCAAACCCCCTTAATAATAAAGATTAAAAAAAAAAAAAAAACTCCGGCCATTAAAATTTTATTTAAACAGTGAAAAGTTTTTCGCACTGTTACGGTTGGGTTAATGAGTCGAAACTCTGAACTAGCGGCGCCGGGCGAGTAAAGCCAGACATTTTGGGTTTTAATTGCGAACAACAAAAACAGCTGATGAAGCAGATATCTGTTGAAGGTTTGCGATGGCTGAAAAATATGCAATATCTCCGAAAGCTCTGCGATCCAGGCAGATCTCGCTTAAGATTAAGACAAAACTTGCTTATGTTTCTGTCATAAATTACTCATTAATAATTACTGATTTAATGCTAATTTCCTATATAAGATTGTGTCTTCTTATAAAAAGTAATACGTATTCAATATTATAAGCCAATCCTACTACCAAAAGTTCGTTTAATCTTGGTTGTAATCAAATGAAAATAAACTAATCAATTTTAATCAAATAAACATTAACTATTCATAAAACATAAGTAATTATTTAACGTTAGAATAATCAAATGATATGAAAGCCTTAATTCTTCATTTACAAGAGGTTTCATCTTAGATATCTCGTTTCATTAGGATTTAGGGAATGATTGATAACAGACATCCAAAATCTTACTGTGTAAGTAGATCAGTCATCAGGGTTCATGAAGAAAACCCAAAGGTTCGTTAATTTTGTCTCTAGTGGTTTTATTTATTTTTATTTTATTATAATATTATGTAACTAGATGGCGCCCGCAAATCTGTTGCGCCAAAATTCGTTTATCACGCGTTAACCGTACATTTTTCCGGGATAAAAGTATCATATTTTTATGTTTAATAGCGTAGGGGGCGTTAATATTGTACTCTCGGAACCTTTGTCTAGTGATGCTATATGTTTGTACAAGTTAGTTAAGTTTGGTTTAGATGTAAGAAATTGTTAAATTGTAATTTTGTGGCCTTACGAGGACGACATGGTCGCCTCTGTTTGTGAACCAAGTCCTTAATAAAGATTAAAAAAAAGAAAAAAAAAGTATCATATTATTATGTCCTTTTCCGGGACTCAATAGTATCTCCATATTTCTTCACGCCCAAACCACTTAGTCGATTTCGCCGTTGAGAAACAGATATACTTTCGCATTTATAATATTATGTAATAAATTCGAGTTGATTATTAGTAATAATAATCAACTCGATTTATTGACATTGTAATTATTAATCCAATATCCGTAATTACCATTTCTTATTTTACAGATGAGTTTTCTAAAGCGTTTATTAAATACTATCTTATTTTGTATTGTAATTTGAATGTATATTCCAGTATACAGATTACCTACATTGTTAAGATATTTTAGTCTAGGCATTGAAAAGGGTAAAATCATAATAATACTACATCAGTTATCACATTGTTCACATATACTTACATACTTAATTTAGGCCGAAGTCTCGTAGTAAGCTATAATATGGTTCCGTTCCGTTGTGTTACCGTGCGTTGGGTCATCGTCAACGAGCATAGCAATTAGCATACCTGCATCGAGAAGATGGTCGGACTGGTATATTGAAATAAAAAATTATGAAAATTGACTTTTATTAATCTGACTGAAAATAAATTTTGTTTCAACACTTAATTTTGCGCAGAGTAGGTAACACGTTTTTGATTCCCACTTGCCAGAAAAATTGACGTTTATTTTATCTTCCATCTCTCCCCCCCTGCCCCCCTACCTAGTACCTGGGTACGCCCACGATGACATCACTACTCTGTTTGTGCCAATCACCCCGTATCATCCAATCTGTACAATGTTTGAATAATCTATGATTGATGTCATGTGCAAATAACAGCTTAATCTGTGCGCGAAAAAATTTGGAGCTTAATATGACATACGCAAATGAGTATGACCTAGTTAAATACCAGCATGTTGTTCCGGAAAATATACAATTGCAACATTAAAAAAGTTAGATTATTTTTAACTTTAATAAGTTTAATGTTGCTGATGCAGGCAATATAACTTATTTCGTAGTGTTTTAAGAAATATTTTATATATCTTATTCAAAATAATCGTGTTAGTTTAGAGTTCCTATAATGATCCTTATATCGTCGGCATAGAAGTGCTGTTAGAGTTAAAATAACAGTAAATGGAGTGGTGATCGTGGCAATATTACATCTCCAATATAACATCCGATAACCCAGTTATCTATCTGAGCCAATTTCCGGAGACGGTTAGCTAAAATATACCTCAGCATGCTAGTTAAGTTAAAACACCCAGTTATTAGCACTTTAACAGTTCATACTAAATATTTAAAAAGTATTCTAAAAAAATAAAGGGTGCCGAAATAATAATGGGATGACAGCTAACATGTTCTTATTAAAATTAGCCATTTAATTATACAAGACGTCAACAGTGAGGTAAATTAAAGTTCAGTTTTGAACGTGTCCTTAAGTTTTTGACCGACTTCCTGTAATAAAAAATTCTATTGTATTGCTATAATTGTACTCTCCAAAATTCGACTCCAAGAATATATACTTCCTATAGTATAAAGGAGTATATTTTTTCGGGAGCTTAAAAACGAAAATCTGGGACTAGCTAACGGGAAAATATGTATGGCTTGGCTGTTCCGTTACTTCCTTCAGATCAGAAACTAAATATTCGCATCACCTTCACGACGGTAGGTAATAATATTATGTAGAATTAGTTGAAGTTAGGGTCGGTAGAGTTAGGCCGTGAAGATTCAAAAGCTTGGCTCTACATGAGATCTGATATCTTTTTCACAGAGAAATCCTTATGTGGTCGTCGTGGCAACATTTTACATAAAATGTTTTTGGCGGGATCTAATTTATTTGTAGCATCGTTAAAGTAAAATAAAACGCTTCTGTACTGACTGTATGTAAAATTCTGTGAATTTTATGTTCACTTTCACTTCATAACTCAAAGAGGTATATGAAACACAAAAATATTTTATAATATGAGCCATATACGGCAAGCTGCAGGCTCACCCCGTAATAGTGATATAACTTGACATGGCATCCTTAGATAGTGATATAACTTGACATGATATGCCCTTGTCAATTTAATGCCCGCCCTATTCGCCCAACGTATTCGGCCCATGAAAGCCTAATCGGGATGAAACAAGTGTCCATTCTCTGGCATTTCGATATCATGTTTTATTACGTTCAAGGATGTTCTTAGAAAGCTATTATCAGTGAAGGAAGTAATAAAATACCTTTGATAGTTCTTTTCTTCTTTTATATTATTTATGACTTTAGTTTTACACATGATTTCCTCGATACAGTTTGATTCTTTCTGTAATAAAATTTTTATATTATGTATTCTAGAATGTGAATAGTTTCTTTTGCTTAAATTATTGAACAATTTGTGTCCGCAATCATAATATTGAAGCAACATTAGCCGTTATTAAAAGTGCTAATGAATAATAATCTAAAATCTTCTAACAAATTAACTTTAGTATTACAAAAGTACATGACAAAAAAATGTTATTGTGGGATATGCATAAGAGATAGAGATAAACCATCGCGGAGTTTTCAATAGACCTTTTCAGGGAAAAGGTATTTAGGTATTTAGTCATTTATGATTTACTTTAACCCAGTTCAAAAAACTAAAAACAAAAGCCTAATCTTTCTAAGTCCTAAATCTTTAAGTAGGATTAGAATTTTATTTACATTAAACAGACAAATATAACAAGCACTCAAAGTATTTGTGAGTGGGCCTCGAATTCTTTATCATTTAACCCTTTCAAGTAAAGTCAAAGGTGAAATAACAAAATAGCAGATACAAAGTTGGTCCGTTAAAAGTTTCAAAAGTCACGTTATTCAAGCAGAAGCTTTATTCAAATGATATTTTTATTTCGCACGAAATAACAAGATTCGCCATCTTGTAAAGTTAGTAATTTGAATTTCCCCTTTTTAAATCCTTTCTACCTTCGGCTTGTTAAAGAAACGAAAATAATAATCAATTGAAGCTTTAAAATAATTCGAGATGGGATTTTAAATGGTAGTTGAATTTCGAGAACAGGTAAAAAGGTAGTTTCATAAATAATCTAAATTAGGTATTGTATTATATGAACGCTGTTAAGCATTCTTGTACTAAGTTAAAGTACTAACCCACAAAAAATGTGATGATTTAGAACAAGACTGCATTCAAAATTTTACAACAAAAAAAATTGTGGGCTAGGACTTGGGACACTATGCTTAACAGCGACCATAATTATATTAAAGTAAGTAAGTATGTATTTTAGATCTTAGACTACTTAGATTCCAAATCTGGCATGTTTTAGCCCTATGGTTTTTCTCGATAACTCCGTTTGCGACGCCGTCCTCTAGTATAACTTTCTTCTTCTTTTGAATATGGCTTCATACTGAATTGCCATTGTCAGAGTGTACTGTCGGATCTTATTTAATTTTCATAATAATTATTTATTTTACTGTTTGTCAACAGCGGGCAGAGCCCAACTGCCGGAGGAAGCGTGTGACGCGGGCGAGCTGAAGAGGTGCGTGGAAATGACCCCCCGCACCCCCGTCGGCCTGCCCCGGACCAAAGATGAGTTGGACGCGCGCTGCTTGTAAGTACCATTGAAGACTGACGTCGGAGGGCCATGCTTCGGCACGAATGGGCCGGCTCTACCGGAGAAATACCACGGGCTCACAGAAAACCGACGTGAAACAGCGCTTGCGGTGTGTTTCGCCGAGTGAGTGAGCTTACCGGAGGCCCAAACCCCTACCCTTTGCCCTTCCATACCCTCCCCTATTACCCTATTCCCTCTTAAAAGGCCGGCAACGCTCTTCTAATGCTGCGAGTGTCCATGGGCGACGGAAGTTGCCTTCCATCAGGTGACCCGTTTGCTCGTTTGCCCCCTTAATTAATAAAAAAAGAGGAAAAAGGCAGTTGACAGACCTACCTTATTTATTCTGATTAGGTACGTCAATTCAATGTTAGCTGTTAGATCTGTCGGATAGGTTTGACATAACGCGACCGAATTACGATTGGTCCGCCATCAGCCTATGAATCAACTTTTCTGATGATAGTACACTTATATAATTAATTAAACCTAGTAGGCACTTAAAAGCTATATTAAAGTCAGCAACGATAACGGAATAGCTTATATTTAGTAGCCATAATGTAAGAAGAAGAAATTGGTTACATCGGTGTTCACAATATAATATTGTGGTAGACCGCCGTGCCGACTATTTAGTAAGATCTTACTAAATAGTCGGCACGGCGGTCTAGAATAAAGATGAAACTAGCATAATATTTTAAATATTGTGCAATGTGTTCGAACTGCGTAGTTCAATGTTCATGTTTTCTGAACGTCATTAATACTGGTACTTACCACCTATGTTACGATAAAACTGCACAATTCCGTCACAGGCTCACAAGTCACAGCACATAAATCTAAACAAAAGACGCTTATTTTTTAAAACACAGCTCAAAAAAAGGATTGTCTGAACGGTTTCGAATTTCGAACCCGGGACAAACTCTTGTTAACAACTCAAATGAAGTCTACAATTTCCCAACATACTACTAACTACTCTAACATGAAAGTATGCATTAAATTTTTACTACCTAAGATGAATGAATTAGCAAACGTCGTAGCATGTTAGCTTCACTCAAGGTTATAGTATAATTAATTCAACCCTCATTTAAATAAGTCTCGGGCGATATTGTTTACTGAACATTACATCAACTTGCCGTGTAAACACACGAGGAATTTACTGAAACATTTTCTTAGGAAATTATTTAGCTAAATCCTGAATACGAGGTTCTAATACGGAACTATTCAGAGGGATGAGTTTCTCATTTCCGTCAATCTTCGCTAAAGCCGATAAAATATCTAAGAAATACTTCTCTTTTCTGACCTTAGAAACGCATCAATGGATATTCGTTTCCTCTTTACTTATTACGTGCTGCCTAATTTATCAATGAATATTATTTTCCGCAATTTATTCGTAAAAAAAATCCGTGACAAGATAACTTTTTCTAGTTCTCATAAATAGTTATGTTTGTAATTAGTGTTTTTCATTAATTACAGTGCACACTGCAGTGTTTACATAAAAACAAACATAAACAGGTTTCATGCGAAGCCCGACGAGGCGTCGGGCATCCACAAATTACGTGATGTGTTTAGGGGTGGAGGGGGTCGAGTGAAATCTCATCTAATCTCACATTGGGGAGAGGGGGGCCTCGGCAAATCTCACGTAATTTTTTCACGTAAACATTCGCGACGTGTAAGGTTTTAAGTGACTTTTTTTTATAATTTGACAGGCGACAACCTACGGGTAGAGGTCGTAAGGACTCCACCAAGGACTGAAAATTGTCTTTGTTTGCTTTCTTGAGCAAATACTTCAAATGCTTAGATATGATATTTCGGATGCTTAGCTGGAAAGGGTGTGTGGCAATTCTGGCAAGGCGTGACTGGACTATCTTAAGATGGACTCGTACCTACTTACACACAGTTCTAAAATGTCCCAGTGTAACGATCACACTCATATTATACATATTGCTGGGTTTGACATAATGCAACCAAATTACGTTCGCCATCGGCCTATGAATCAACTTCTCTGATAGTACAAAACAAAAACGGTCATCGTTTTTCTCTTTGCATTATTCAAGTATTTACTTGTTTCAGGGCATACCAGACCGGAATGGCGTGCATGGACGCGTGGATAAAACGGTGCTTACCCACAGACGGCCAGAAATTAATTCAGCAACAGATCGGCGGCGCCAGAGCCCTCATGCGCTTTTTATGCACCAACGAAACTGCGCTGCGGCGAGGTGAATTAACGCTTTTTGTTTAAAAAGTAAAAACAGAGTTTATATACGCTCATAATGTGTGGTGAAGACGGTTATGTGTTTGTAGATTAAAATAAATGGGTACTTTTTAGTTAAAAGTTTCAGTTTGTTCAAAAATATGGTAACGGTTTGTCAGATTTACGTTAACCTCTTTTAGAAAAGCGTATTTTTTACACGTTGTGTTTCAAAATGTAAACATATACGAAATAACATCAATATTTTATTAGGTAAACATAAAAATCTATTACTTTTGCTCATGTGATCAAAATAAGTGAGTGCAAACATTGTTTTTTACGACATTCCTATTGCTGGTATTTTTACCAAACGACCGTTTTTATCGCGTCGAGACGTTTACCGCGAGTCTTGCAGAGTTTGCATTTTATAGTAATATTAGGTAGTACTTATTACCATACTAATATTATAAATGCGAAAGTGTGTCTGTCTGCCTCTGAGTCTCAGAGGCAGACAGACACACCAAGATATCTCAGAGTCTGAGATATCTTGGGCCCCGGGAAAAGAAATAGGATAGCTGTTTTTATTCCGAAAAAATGTGGGCGATAAACTAATTTTGGCGCAACGGAGTTGCGACTTGCAGGCATCATCTAGTATTTTATATTTTATTTTTAGGGTTCCGTAGCCAAATGGCAAAAAAACGGAACCCTTATAGATTCGTCATGTCTGTCTGTCTGTCTGTCCGTCCGTATGTCACAGCCACTTTTCTCCAAAATTATAAGAGCCATACTATTGAAACTTGGTGAGTAGATATAATCTGTGAACCGCATTAAGATTTTGATACAAAAATGGAAAAAATATTAAAAATTTTAGGGGTCCCCATAGATACAACTGAAACAAAAAAAAATTCAACTAACCTATACGTGTGGGGTTTTATGGATAGGTCTTTAAAAATCATATTGAGATTTTTAATATCATTTTTTTCTAGCCTGAATAGTTTGAGAGAGAGACTCTCCCAAACTGGTAAAATGTGTCCCCCCCCTCTAACTTCTAAAGTAGGGGCATGATAATTCTAAAAAAATATATGATATACATTACTATAAAAACTACCAAAGAAAATTGGTTTGAACGAGATCTAGCAAGTACTTTCTTTATACGTCATAAATGGTAAACCTTAATTTAACTTTCATTAAATCAACTGAAATATAAAAATAAATCAAGTACCTTTTAATTTCATAAAAATAAACCTTATTGCTGCTGTGGAACCCTTCATGGGCGATTCCAACTCGCACTTGGCCGGTTTTTTTACTTCTCTTTACATTGTGCTATCATAATCCATAGATAAACATGATTGCCACCATGATTATGATTTATGGCTGGTTTACACGTATTAAGTAGATAAGTAGTAACTAAATTTTAACTTAATTTGAAGTGCCTGCCCGAAATGTGTCAAGTGACAAGCCCCGCCTTCCAACACAATAGAAAATTGTCATATATCTTATTCCCTTGTTTAGTACTCAACTAAATTTTAACTTGCTACTAAATTTTGTGTTTACATGCAATAAATAACATTTAGTTAACTACTTATCAACTTAATACGTGTAAACCAGCCCTTACGGTAGGTACGTATTATCAACGTTGATCATCAGTTGGTCATGGCCCACGAGTAATTAAAAACAAATATTACATTCTCTGCAATGAACCAACGCAACGAAAATTGTAAAGGAGTTTTTATTCTGATCGCAAAATATCGACAAACGCATTTATTCACGGTGTATGAAATACTTTTATTGTATTAAAAATGACCGGCTTCCCAAAAAACAAAGAACGTTAAATGGAATTATCCTGTTACTGTCTATAACCGTATAAAAGCTTTTATCACATTACGGAGCCTGGGTATAAAATAATAATAAAATTCTTTAATTTGTCATTTTGTAAAAACACCTAGTAACCACTAAAGTAAAATTATTTTATTGAGTTGTGGTTTATAAAATACTAGCTGTTGCCCGCGACTTCGTCCGCGTGGACTTCAGTTTATAGCGCGCGATGTCAACAAAATTGGTGTCAAAAGCTTTTATAAAAAAACCCTGGTACCCATTAAATCAATACAGCTGTGCAGCGTGCAAACAATAAGTACTTCATTTTTGTATGTTAAACTTTATATATTATGCCAAATTCTAAAGCTTATTTAGCCCCCCAATTACACAACTTTACCCATAAACTATTTATCATTGATAGGTTTCGCCCCAATTTCACCAACGTCTGTTAGTGTTAACAGCTTGTTAAAATATCCTGTCTTCTCTTTCATTCATATGAAAAACGAAACAGCTAACGTGATACTAATTCGAGCATTAACTTTAACAGTCGTTGGTGAAATTTGGTATTAAGGTTACGTCACTGCCTGCACAGATAAAGTACTGAGTTATTTAATACCGTAGAATAGATATAACAATCGAAAAAAATCGAGACTTAAATGTAAGATGATACCACCTCTTATAGAAAGACTTTTGAGCAAGCGTCAGCGCGATGTAGAAGACGCACGGCGCCATCTATTATGAATTTTTTGAACAAATTTACGACCCTTACAACCCTTTTTTCCAGTAAAAAAGTAGCCTATGTCCTTTCTCAGGCTTTAGACTATCAGTATACAAAATTTCATTACAATCGGTTCGGTAGTTTTGGCGTTTGGCGTGAAAGCGAGACTGACAGACAGAGATACTTTCGCATTCATAATATTAGTACAGATTATGTGCACACTGCACAGCTGTTTTTGGGTATTTTGATTAATTAAGAGGATTCCACACCGCCCTTTTTTCCATACAAACCTTGTCCCCTGTTTCCTCCCTGGATAATGCTAGTAGAGTTATATTTTTTTTTCCTGAATATCTACGGCCACTAATACAATGTCCCTATGTTTTTTTTTTTTTTTCATAATTTAATTATTAAATAAGATATGAACGTTCAAAAACCCAAAAAAATGGCCAGATTTTCCACTGTGTTCAAACGTCCAGAAAACAGATTTGGCTAGATTATACAAAAAAAGCAAAACATAGGAACACAGCTCAAGCCTTTTTTTAATCTTTAATGAAAAAAGTACTTAAATCGGTTAAGTTTTGGAGAAGGAATCAGGGGACAACGAATCGTTGATTTTCTGGATTTTCTGCAGTTGTCTCTATCGCGTTCTGCGGTATAGGCTTGAGGTAAGGGAGACAGCTATAGATATTACACGTACTTTTTTTTCATTTCTCTAGCCGCTGTTGTATCCTCTTAAGGGCCGCGCTACACCGGAATGGCAGCGGCGAGGCAAGCACTTTCAGCGCTGCCATTCCGGTGTAGCGCGCTGCGCGGCCCTAAGAGGGGTACCACTTACCAGGGTTTTAAAAAGTTTTTAAATTTGACACAAATTTTGTTGACACCGCGCGCTATAAACTAAAGTCCACGCGGACGAAGTCGCGGGCAACAGCTAGTTATGAATAAAAACAATAATATATAATAAAGTAGGTATGATTAGTTCTGTTATAATAATGAAGTAAAAAAATAAAGCGCCATCTGTTTTCATATATTAGAATTAAAATGTTGATTGCTGATTGCATTGATATATTTTCTGGATGGAATATAGGCCAACACAACACACTCGAACTCCTTAGAAATGCAGTAGGAGTTCTATAAGATAAGATAGATTGATTATTATTATAGCAAGTGATAACATTATTAAACATAATATTCTAACGTATTAAAAACTATAAACAAAAACATAACAACTAATAAGTATGATTAGTTCTATGTTACAACGAAGTAAAAAAATAAAGCGCCATCTGTTGAATCGTATTAGAACTAAAATGTTCATTGCATCGCGTCGATATATTTCTGGATTTTTTATAATATTACACATAAAATATATTTAAGATTTTTGAAATATTATTTTAATACACATCCAAGACCCAGGAACATTAAAAACTTTTTGTTCCACCTGCGGGACTCGAACCCAGGACCCCCGGGATGAGCGCTGGTCACGCGCAATGCGAAGTAATTTTCATCGATATTTTCATGGAAATAAGATATTTTCCCACATCAAAATGTAGCCTATGTCCTTTCTCAGACTCTAGAATAACTGTGTACAAAATTTCATTGCAATCTATTCAGTAGTTTTGGCGTGAAAGCGAGACAGACAGGCAGACAGACAGACAGACAGACAGAGATACTTTCGCAGTATATTTCGCAGTATTTATAAGTCGCGGGCAACAGCTAGTTATGAATAAAAACAATAATATATAATAAAGTAGGTATGATTAGTTCTGTTATAATAATGAAGTAAAAAAATAAAGCGCCATCTGTTTTCATATATTAGAATTAAAATGTTGATTGCATTGATATATTTTCTGGATGGAATATAGACCAACACAACACACTCGAACTCCTTAGAAATGCAGTAGGAGTTCTATAAGATAAGATAGATTGATTATTATTATAGCAAGTGATAACATTATTAAACATAATATTCTAACGTATTAAAAACTATAAACAAAAACATAATAACTAATAAGTATGATTAGTTCTATGTTACAACGAAGTAAAAAAAGCGCCATCTGTTGAATCGTATTAGAACTAAAATGTTCATTGCATCGCGTCGATATATTTCTGGATTTTTTATAATATTATACATAAAATATATTTAAGATTTTTGAAATATTATTTTAATACACATCCAAGACCCAGGAACATTGAAAACTTTTTGTTCCGCCTGCGGGACTCGAACCCAGGACCCCCGGGATGAGCGCTGGCCACGCGCAATGCGAAGTAATTTTCATCGATATTTTCATGGAAATAAGATATTTTCCCACATCAAAATGTAGCCTATGTCCTTTCTCAGACTCTAGAATAACTGTGTACAAAATTTCATTGCAATCGGTTCAGTAGTTTTGGCGTGAAAGCGAGACAGACAGACAGACAGACAGACAGACAGACAGACAGACAGAGATACTTTCGCATTTATAATATTAGTATAGATTATGGAACTAGAGTAAAAAATACTCCCACAACTAAGTAGAAGCTTGTCTCTGGTAGAAGCACGCAATGGAAGGGAAATTTATCTGAGTATACTAGAGATCGCCCAATGGTCGAAATTCGGCCTTAAATTTAATTATAACTTTCAATGCTGTTAATATTCTATTACCAAAATATTGACTTCCTTCTTCTTCTTTTGGCTTCTCGTTTAAAGTAATGACTACTTCAGATTTAATAAAAAAAAAAAACATTTTTTATTTGAAAACAGACTTTAACCATAAATAAAAGAGTATAATTCGTGTGTATAGGCACAATAGACATAACATAGGCTTGTCATTCAAAATATCATAGTGTGCACATTGTAGTGTGTGTAATGTTTTATTTATTAAAATAAGGTATGATAAAAGAATAATTTTAAAACAATATTGGCTCGATGCACTCATTATCCATATTATAAAATATTTAAACTGTGCGAAATTTCATGCACCTACGTTTCCGCATTATTCGTCAAAAGGTGTCCAAAGTTTTTTGCTCACGTATATATAATCTAGATTACGTGAGGTGTTTTTTTTCCTCCCTACCCCCCTGGTGGGATTTCGTGAGATTTTATTCAAACCCCTCCCCCACCCCCCAATCTCACGTGAGTTTTTTTCAAAATGTAGGTTTCACGTAAACGCATTGGATTGTTTGACAGTCAGTAGATGTATAACGTCAAAGTATGAATGAAATTATTTTCTTTCGAAAGAATTAGTGAATGATCTTAATCGTATTATGATTACGCTTACGATTAAATCTTAAGCATACGTACAAAGTAAGTACTATATTTTTCTTGTAACAATGAGAAAAAAAAATACGTGAGATTTTCCGAGACCCCCCTCTCTCCAACGTAAGATTAGATGAGATTTGACTCGACCCCCTCTTAAACACCTCACGTAATTTTTTGACACCCCCTTACATTACATAGTACGATTTGAACAAATATGGTGTCAATGGCTTAGAAATAATACCGCCCGCGGGTAAAGTCGGGTTATAGTTTCTAAACTTAATTAAGCTTGTCTTACTTACTTTCGGATATGCGTTGCTTATTCTGCGAATATGTAACAACCCTAACAAAACGGTCAAAAAGTCACTTGTGATACTTTTCGACGCAGAAAACTAACTTTTTATTCAAAGGAAACCTTTTAAAATTGCCAGCAATGCGGGTACACCTAGGCAATTTCGATGGTAAATTGAGATTGGCGACTCACTCAGCAAAAGGTAGTGAGTTACAGTATTGGCACCTCTCCAGTTCACTCCCAGTTCTCCACTGAATTGTGATAGCAGAAACAAATGGTTTGGTATTACAAAGGACACTGATATTGAATTATCTGAACCATATTTTAAAGTGCACTTTTAGGTAAATATAAGAAAAGACGGGGGTAGAAAACTACTTTTAATGCCCATAACTTAGATAATAATATTAGAAACGTCCATAAATGTATGATTAGTGATTACCTACCATTTAATGCTTGACGAAAACTGAAATTAAATGAAATTAGGGAAAAGTAACCCTAATAAAAAGGGAAATTATTTTTGTTATTAAAATCATTTTGTTGACGCGGACGAAGTCGCGGGCAACAGCTAGTTATGCTATAAAATTACTGTCCACAAACAAGCTTCTTTATAAAATTATAGAAATTGAAATTAGAAAATAGAAATTACTATTTCTTGACTAAAGGTTCCAGAACAATCTCAGACACATGGTCACCGGTGACCGAAACACAATAGAAATTCTATTGTGTCTCGTTTTTCCACGATCGACGGGCTAATTTCATTAAAATAATAGAATCGGTGTACTGGTATTACCTTTATTGGTTGTGGTAACGAGTAACGAGATATGACCCAACTCTATGCATACTAGATCACTCGGTTATCCCATACGGCAATTACGTATGATATGTGATTTCGTAACGGTCAGGCTATGAACATTGGACAATTCACAATATTTTTTGCAAATAGCCTCGCTATTTGAAGACGTGAGTGGATGAACCATAAAGTTAATATACCTAGCGGAATAGAAAAACAAAGGCCTGAGCAAGAGAGATGGCACTATCAGTAACACTGCGTGGTAAAAAGGGACGTGTGATACATGACACCAGCACTCTTTTTTTGACGTCCAGTCGGCACGTGCCGCACGTTGACAATTTAATCTCATAGAAATCATGTTCAATCATGCTTGTGTAAGTGTATACGTACACATATTTTTACACACAGATGAAACCAATTTCGGTTTCGTTTGACAGCTCGAGATAGTTGCTCTATTCCGCTATGTATATTAACTTTATGGGATGAACACGATAAGGGCCTTTCCACACGACGTATTTTTTGCGCACTGACGACCCACGTTTCTGACGTGTGGAAGGGCCCTTACTAACAGTAAAAAAAAATTCCGATGTAAATGGAGGCTTTAGGGAAGGAAAAATGATTTGAAATTAAAAACCTGTGCATTATATGAGTAGCAAGATATTAGCCAGGTGATGAAGTAGATAAATTACAAGGTTTGTTCAAATTGTAAAGAAAAAATTAGTAAATGTCCGTATGTTCCAAAATGTTAGTTATTGTGTTCTTTAAGTTCTTGCACTCTTCTGTTATTATTAAATCTCGCTCTTGCAAATAATAACTCTTCAGTTATTATTAAATCTTGCCGTTTTAATGCGATTTTATGATGGTTTATAACAGTCATAATCAGAAATATTTCATGATTAGTTAAATTGATGTGGAGCTTACAAAAAACGTCATTGAGCTTATGTCAATATTTTTTTATATAAGTAATTAAAATAAAGTGATTATTTAATTTTATCATAATCCTAACAAAGTAATTGTAAGAAGTGTCGATGGCTTTGTAATGAATTGACGAACAAAACTGTCCTGAATAATAATAAGGACCAACGAAGTTATTCCATGTTCAACGCCTGGATTTTTAACCCCCTGCTTTACATAATTTTACGGACGACGCGACGGTTGAAAAAAAGATTTAAAATATTGCATGGATAACCTGACGAATATTTAAAAACCCCTAATTCAAATTGCATAATTCGCGGTTTTAATATAATATTATACTTACTACTAATGTGCTGTTTAATATTTTAACTTCAAATGATGCACAAATACTATTTAAACATAAATCGGTAGAGAGCTATTTAAAATGTAATTTTGAAACTATTAATCCTAGTTCCAAGAAATAATTATTGCGTATAAAATGTTTGGGTATATAAAATATACAAAATATTCACTAAAAGTCTCACCTAAATAACATTATTAAACCTATTAAACCTAAAAAACGACGAAAAACTTCGAGAAAAGGTAGGAAGTGCCTCGTCCTCCCAGATAAGTTATATCACATTTCAGTTTTTAGCAGTTTGGGATAGAGTTCATCTAATTTTGACTAACAAAAAGCTGCTACTTTCAACGCACGATTGTATATTTTATATTTGAGACACAAAAGGCCATTAATTCAACCGTCTGTTCGTACAGTCACTTTCTCGTCAGCTGCCTCCGCTTAATTAAACCTGAAATACCAACTGAAGACCAGAGTGGATGAAGTGGGTAAATAACAATTTGAAAATTTACATTTTTATTTTATTTTTTACTGACCGAGAAAATTATTTTGAAATCAGGAAAATGTTGTAGATTGTATGATTGAAGTATAAGTAGGTTCAAATTTAAATTCAAGTTCTTTATTAAGCATACAATAATTACAATAGTATAAAAAATTTACAGTGTGTAATGCGTCGAGTTAGCGACCGGTCGTGCTCCGCGTTACACACGCAGCAAAAGTAATATTTTTGCGAATCGCGCGGCACATTTCCGCTGCACGTGACCATGGCGCTCGTGGCCAACGAGTTGCTGGCGTTTATCCAGCACGCCATCGACACTATGGACGAGGTCAGCATCATGCAGATCTGCAAGTCCTCCTTCTCCAGTGAGGAGATTTGCAAGGGCAAGCAGCTGCTATACGAGACGCTCGGACAGAGCGCAAATATGCCGTCGCGACGAAGAGACGGAACGGAAAGGAGCGTGCAGGACATCATCTCCCTGCTGAAGCAGACGGATCCTGATGAGGTGCCGGCTTTTGTGGCAAAGGAGCTCCACAAGCTGCCACCCGTCACATTGGACCACGTCGACGTCGTCAGCCTACTGAAGGACATCAGGTTCCTGAAGGAGGAGCTGGCCGGAGTTCGAGGTAGATTGCAGGCATCAGAGTCTACGATCAGTGACTTACGTATTGAATTATCGCAATTAAAAAGTGGTAATTCAATATGTAGGTCACCTGATGCTGATGCCGCATTCGTCACTACTCGTCGTGGCGCGCAAGCGAGCACGTTTAGCCCGTCAGCATTATCATCGGACGGGTCAACGAACACCGCCGCTGCCGCCCCCGCCCCCGCTCCCCTCCCGGTTGCGCCGACCCCGAGTCCTCAGGCGACTCAGAAAAACTTTGCGACTGTTGCTGGTCGCCCCGCACCTCCCCCGCGGGCGAAAACTAATGGGGCGAATGAGAGCCGCAAGGCTCCGAAGAGTCGCGAGACTGAGAGCCGCAAGGCTACGAAGAGCCGCAAGGTGGAATCTTCTCGGCTTGGCAAGGACGAAGGCAGGAGGTGCGATGAGGAGGGCTTCATACTGGTGGAGAGGAGGAAGAAGCCCGCCGCCCGCAACCATCGCGGCACCGCACCATATGTACCTGAGCTGCGTCTGCGGAGCGAGGTCCCCGCGACGCCCCTGTACATATCCCGCCTGCACTGGTCCATGGAGGTCCAGGATGTCGTGGACTACATCCAGAAGAAGACGACACTGCGCCTGAGGGTCGAGCGTCTGCAGTCTCGCCACAAGGTTAACTTTAGCTCCTTTGTGGTGAGAGTACCGACGAATCTTCTGTCGACTTTCGAGGCGCCGGAGTTCTGGCCGATGGATGTAGTCTATCGGAGGTTCCGGGGGAGACTCCGGAACGAAGCGAGTCACGTCGCCGGCAAAATGTGACAGTGTTAGTTATTAAGTATATATAAAATATGTATGTTAGTTTTAAGGTATTTATTATATAATTATATGTATGTTGATTTAAGGTATTTGTTATATGGGCCTCTGATGCCTGAATTAAATGATTAAATGATTTGATTTGATAAAAGCTAGGTAGCGTACATCACGTCGTCTAATCCCATGCTAAGTAAAAACTTGTGCTATGGCAATCAGACAACAGATGCACGCCGAACAATTTTATCCTAATGTATATTATTTACACATTCACACACACAATCACACTACACTTTATCACGTAAAGTCTCTTTCGGCGACGTGATGCGCGCTTCGTTCGGGAGCCTCCCCCGGAACCTCCGGTAAACTACACCGGCGGGCCAGAACTCCTCCACCTCGAAGATGGATAAAACTTGAGTCGGCACTCTCACCACAAAGGAACTGAAATTCACTTTGTGGCGAGAGTGCAGACGCACCACCCTCAAGGTGTAGGTGCTCTTCTCGCGGATGTAGTTTACGACGTCTTCGACCGTCATGGACCAGTGCAGGCGCGACACGTAGAGCGGCGTCGCGGGCACCTCGCTCCGCAGGCGCAGCTCGGGCACATAAGGTGCGGTGCCGCGGTGGTTGCGGACGGTGGGCTTCCTCTTCTTCCTCCTCTCCACCAGAACGAAGCCCTCCTCATCGCACCTCCTGCTCTCGTCCCTGTCGAGTCGAAGATTTTCAGCCTTGCGGCCCTCCTTTGCACCCCTCGCTTTTGCCCGCGGGGGCGGTGCGGGGCAAGCAGCGACGCTCGCATAATTTTTTTTCGATTGAGTCGATGGCCTCAATTTCGTGTCGACGTCACGCGGTGACGCGGACGGCGAGCTGACGGCGACTTCTGTTGCTGACCCACTCGATTTCGCTGACGTGCAAAACGGCGTGTCACGCTGAGCTCCGCGACGCATATTTATCGAGTCGATCGGATGCTCGGGTGACCTACATAATGAATTATTACTTTTTAATTGTAATAATTCACTACGTAACTCACTGATGGTGGATTCTAAGTCATCCAATCTACCTAGGTTACAAGGTTTGTTAAAAAAATAAGGGGAAAAAATGAGTTAATTTGTTATAAAATGTTAGATAATAGTTACCTCAATGATATTCTATGTTACTAACGTAACAGTTACCTACTTCATTCGCTCATCTATACCTATATTAATACGTGATCCAAAAACTTTGTATCCCTTTTGACGAAAAATGGGGAAACGTGGGTGAATGAAATTTTGCACTGTTTATATGGTGAAGGAGTTCATCGAGCTAATATTATTTTGAAATTATGCTTTTATCATACATTTTTTTAACAAATAAAACATTACACATACTACAACACGCACACTAGGAAAAATGACAGATTTTTGAGTGACAAGCCTATACATACGAATTATACTCTTTTATTTATGGTTGAAGTTGACAACAAGGTGACAAATTGAAAATGGACTATAGTTTTTTTTTATTGAATCTGAGATACTATTAGACAATGCTTACACGGCCAGTCTGAGATCAGCTGAGAGATCAACAAGAGTTTTAAAAAAAAGTCAATATTTTTTACAAAATATAGGTAGTAGGTAGTCCTAATATCGTTGGAACTAAGGTCGAATTTCGACCATTGGGCGATCTCTAGTATCTTTAACTACGGGCGTTATGGGATCGATACAACTCATTTATTTAACGTAACGCCTGAATCATGTACTAATCCATCTATGTGAATCCATGAATAATATCGCACCTCAATCCAAAATTTCGATAAATTGAGTTGAGTATACAGAACGATTTAAAAAAGCGCGAATTCAGCACGTATGGTCATTAATGTAATGGCGTATTTAGTGTTGCGGGACGAGTCGTTGGAGTGAGACTCTGCGCACCTAATGGAGAAGTGGCTCAAGTCTCTATCTGTCACTGTAGTACAAAACTGGCGGTAAGTCCACTTAAGTCTATTTCATTCGTGAAGTGACCGAATATGGTTTTAAGTCTCTTTACAATTGTAAATAGCAAAATTTTTGTGACCTTAAGCAAAAATCGTTAGTTTATTACTGAAAACATTATATTAATTTTTAACTTTTTATACTTTGAGTCTGTATTTGAATTATGAATTTATATATTTTTTAGATTTTATTGTTCCTAAGTCCATTTCTGAATAAATATTGTCTAAATCATGATGTTGCACTTAGGTTTAGGTCAGTTTAGTATTATGATTTTTTAATAAAACGATGAACTTTTTTTTCAGATTTTTTCAAGTAACATAATGAAGAGAAGAGTTGACCATATTTTTGACATGTTGAACGCGCAAGAAGAAGAGATCACTGAAAGAAATTTGTCCGATAGCTGTTCATCTTTTATTGAAAACACCTCAGAAAGAGGCTTGAATATACGTATACAACATAACAGTCTTCCACAAAACACACAGACGACTGACATGCAAGTAGATACCTGTCAAATTGAGGAAGAAGCAAATATGGAAAGAACTGAAAGTAGATCACCAACATCTTCTACAATAGCGGAAGCTACAACCATATCGAGATCGTCTAGTTCGTCATCGTCCAGTTCTTCCTCGTCAAGTTCAAATCAGTCAAGTTCAACCAAATCAACTTCACGATTAACAATCGTCCAAACTATCAGGTATCAGTTATCACCAATTAATTCTAACGAAAGTGCTGCAGACTTAAGTGACTCGGACCCAACATACGCAAATAATAGACGTAGAGGTGGGTGAGGTATTCGCGATCAAGCTCCTCATTACCCTCGCCTCCTAGAAATTCTTCAAGATCTGACGACATTCCTCGCCTATCTAGAAAACGTAAAAGGGACCCTGATGATTTGACTAACAGTCTGCAATGCTATGCCCGAGTCCATCCTATTTTTACTATTGCTCTAAAATTAATTGCTTAGACTTCACGATAACTGAACTGAATACAAAACAAGACAAATAAGCTTCTTATGGACAAGTAAACTGTTACTTCTGGGACGAGACACAAGGAATGAGGGGGCCTAATGAAATAGGATCCTGTATCTATGACTACTTAAAGGAGTCAAGTAAAAGTTGAGTCAAAAGCACCCCGATAAGAAGTTGCACGTCACTTTTTACTCCGATAATTGTGCCGGTTAAAATAAAAACAAAGTAATCGCTAGCTTATATTCATTTGCTGTAGCCTCATTGCATAACATTGAGAGCATAACCCACAAATACTTAATAGAAGGGCATACTCAAAATGAAGCGGATAACGTACACAGCTTCATAGAAAAGGAGATTATAACGAGATTGAATTGGAGCAGTTATATTCACAGGGACTGGGCTTAAAAGAAAACAAAATAAGGACTTAAAAGAATTGGTAAAAAAAATATGATTCCAAGTTATTACAAAACTTTTTATGACAGTCTGTAATAAGTACAAAACTATGAAACACTACTATATTATAATATTATACAAATATTTTGTTAAGGCATTAATTAAGAATTTTATATCAACAGATAATAAATAACCCTGATTTGAGTTTATATTTTATTTCGCATACCATAATATATATTTTAGTATATATTATACCTATCACCTAAGTGAATATACATAAGTAAAGTTAGTATTTTACCGCAAAAATAGATAAATTTAAGAATTAAAGTGACTTTTTTATAAATAAACCATTCAATCAAATATATTGTTAAGAAATAAAGAGACATATTTGTGTTTAAGTCAAACGTTCAAAAATATTTTTAGAACTAAAGTGACTCCTTAATTGAAGTTTTTTTTTCAGAGCCAATTTACTAATTTTTTTTTTTATTTATACAAAAATTTTAATGCGTTCGTGTAGTGGATAGACCAAATAATCAATACCACTTTGAATTTAGAGAATAGCTCAATATTTCATTAAGTTATAGTGTGAATACCAGAAAACTGACGAGTAACGAAACACGTTTTGGTCATTTGCCAAAAAACATGAATTTTGAATTGAGCCAGTTTACGACTGGAGGTGCGATATATTGTTTGTCAACTTTATTGCACCAGAATTCGCTATTTACACTAGGATAGTATATTTATCAGGAATCAGGATAAAACTATCTTAATATAAAATATTATGTTCTTGCCCGAGACTTGCGAAAAGCTACCTTTATAATACCGTCTTGTACTTTCTAAAATAGTAGACTACACGGAAGAAAAATAGAATGATTTTTTTAAATTTCAAATACAAGTTTCTAAAAATTTAGTATTCATTCACTTGCACAGTTAATAAAATACCAAATTTTTATATTTTTAGTTGGACTTTATTTCAAATTCCTACTCGTAATGAGATGAACTAAAAAACTGATTTCACATCTTACTTGGGAGCTAATTGCTTTAAAACTCTGGAAAACTTTTAGTACGAAATTTTTGAACCACTCAAATTTCGTTTCGGACAAATTTCGTTTACTTGAGAATATTTAATTTTCCTTTGGGGTTTCATTTTATTTGATTTTAAACTTAATAAACTGGGTTCTGTCTGCCTTCACCAATTTTCCTTTCAATTTCAAATTGTTAGCGACTTTCTAAAAGCGAGAGCCGACATATTGAAAAGGAACGTCGCGTCGCTTTTCATTTTTGTTGCACTATTAGTATGCAGACGGATTGAGCTATATAAATTCACACGGTGAGATTGGATTTTTAACAGAGTAAACTCAATTTATAGTTGTTTTTGTTTAACTGCACTTTTTGTTTTTTAGGGTTCCGTATCGTATATAAAAGGCAGCAATTATAATATACAACTAGTGTAGCGATTCTTGAGAGTAGCCTGGAGAGTAGAGGCAGACAGGCAGATAGACGCACAGACATCGAAGTCTCAGTAATATGGTCCCGTTTTACTCTTAGCAAATAATTTATAATGGGAATAGGGAGGCACTTACAATATTCACAATTATCTATATTTATAAAATTATTATTTTCGGTTTCAAAATAAACGGAATATTCAGTAAGAGAAATTTGTACAAAATAGTTAATATTTCAGTTGTTAAACAAAAATGAAAATTCCCTGAAAATTAATTAAAATAACATGAAATTTTGTCAATTTTGATACCGATATTTACTATAATTATATGTGTATATAATGACCAGTAGTTCCTGAGATTAGCGCGTTCAAATAAGCCCTTTCAAATAATTCCCCCCCGTTCTTTCCACACTTTCCTCTATTTCTTCGCTCTTCCCATTAGTATTAGCGTGATAAAATATAGCCTATAGCCTTCCTCGATAAATCTAACACTGAAAGATTTTTTCAAATCGTTCCTGAGATTAGCGCGTTCAAACGAACAAACAAACTAACAAACTCTTCCGCTTTATAAAATTAGTATAGACTGTATCTATGTATGAAATTATAGAAAGCGTATTTGAACAACGCGTAGCGGTCAACGCTGATAATAATGATTCATACATTTCGGCGTCGTCGCTAACGGTCTGCGTGCGGTCTGCGCGACAATAAAATCTGCGAACCAAGCTCCTAAAGTTTCTGAAACTTTCTCGCAGACTTTCTGAAAAAGCTAAGCATCGGCGCTGATGGCGCGAGGCAAATGAAATTCTAGGAAGCATTTTTGAATAACACGTAGTGGTCAACGCAGATAATTTATTCTAATTAGACAGTGAACCTAACAGTAAAATCACCTATAGAAACTCCGATAAAGTTTCTAAAACTTTTTCCCAGACTTTTTGAAAGAGCCGACGTGCTGGGCGATGGTGTCGCCGGACTGGTCACGCTGCGCGGACGAGCTGCAGCAGGCAGTGCGAGACATCTCCGAGCGGTCGCACCACATCACCTACTTCAACAGAAACGCCGAGTTGTGCTGGTAAATTTCTGAACACTGAGAGTTTCTGAAACTTTATAAAACAGCCGACCTGCTGGGCGATGGTGTCACCGGACTGGTCACGGTGCGCGGACGAGCTGCAGCAGGCAGTGCGAGACATCTCTGAGCGATCACACCAATGATGAAAAACTCAAAGCAGATATGTTAATACCGCGCGCGTTGTGAAGATCAAATACGGCTTAATTGGGCCGTCTGTTATTTAGTCTGCAGTCACGAACGTGCCACGTCTTGTCTTACCTAAATAAATTGAAAATGACGTCGTGCGTGTTTCGAAAATGTACCAATTATGACTCGAAAGTAAACAAAACACATGGAATCTCTTACCACATGTTTTGATTGCAATAAATACCTCGATTATTTACATTTTTTCGAACAATCTGGAAAAAATCGAATTTTCGTCACAGCTCAGGCGAAGAAAGAGACAGTTCTATTTTTAAACATACGATTCAATTTTTGCAATTTTGAATTTGAAAATTATTCGGAAGAGATTTAAGCCGGAAAATGGTATGGACGTAACATATCTGTATAAGTAGAATATCATTGGGTCACACCATATCACCTACTTCAATAGAAACGCCGAGCTGTGCTGGTAAGTTTCTGAACACTGTGAGTTTCTGAAACAGCCGACCTGCTGGGCGATGGTGTCGCCGGACTGGTCACGCTGCGCGGACGAGCTGCAGCAGGCGGTGCGAGACATCTCCGAGCGGTCACACCACATCACCTACACTTCAATAGAAACATTTTTAACTTTCGCGTTGCCTTATAATTAAACTTTTTAATCGGGACTTAACGCGACTTATTTAAGTAGTCGAGAAAAAGTATGTACTCGTAGTAGCATTACTACTTAAATAAGTCGCGTTAAGTCCCGATTAAAAAGTTTAATTTCAATAGAAACGCCGAGCTGTGCTGGTATGTTCCTGAATAATGACAGTTTCAGAAACTTTCGCTAACTTTCCAAAAGAGCCGATACTGGGCGGTGAAGTCAGATAAGTAAATACTACAAAATTAAACCAGTTCGGGTTTAATTTTGTAGTATTTAAATTGGTGGTATGTTCTGTTACCTGTACATTTTTCAATGTACAATGTAGAAACTTTCGTTTCTAAAACAATTTAAGAGGTTCTGAAGATATTTTTAGAAATTAGAACTTAGTCCTTTAGTAGGTTTTATTTTAAATTCATTGTTTATGCCGCCTCGTAGGTTAGAAATACGAACGACAACTCCACTGAACCCCCCATATTATGATACTAGCTGTTGCCCGCGACTTCATCCGCGTTAACATAGTATAATAACAAAGATGGATAGTTTTCTCCTTTTTGTTTTTGTGGTTCCTTATACAAAGGGTAAAAACGGACCCTATTTAAGCAAACGTCAAACGCAAACGTCAATAAACTTTCATGTTTCTAACTCAAGAAATGACGGACTTTCATTGAAACTTTCTACCCCAATTTCATCCCTTGGGGATAGAATTACCAGAAACACTTAAATACGTATCCATTCATTTTTAATCAATAGCATAAAAATAAAGTTTCATGTTTCTAACTCAAGAAATGACGGACTTACATTCAAACTTTCAACTCCAATTTCACCCCCTTGGGGGTAGAATTTCTTAAAACGCTTAAATACCTATCCATTCATTTTTAATCAGCAGTCCAAAAATAAACTTTCATGTTTCTAACTTAAGAAATGACGGACTTTCATTTAAACTTTCAACCTCTATTTCACCCCCTTGGGGGTAGAATTTTCAGAAACGCTTAAACACGTATCCAATCATTTTTAATCAATAACCCAAACATAAAATTTCATGTTTCTAACTCAAGAAATAACGGAGTTTCATTCAAACTTTCAACCCCGATTTCACCCCCTTGGGGGTAGAATTTCCAAAAACGCTTAAATACGTATCCATTCATTTTTAATCAATAACCCAAAAATAAAGTTTCATGTTTCTAACTCAAGAAATGACGGACTTTCATTAAAACTTTCAACCCTTACTTCACCCCCTTCGGGGTAAAATTTTCAAAATTCCTTCCTTAGTGGGTGTCTACTTAATAAAATAACCCTACTCACCAAATTTCGTGGCTGTAACTTTTACAGTTTTTGCTCAGCGATGATGAATCAGTCAGTCAGTCAGGACATGTAATTTTATAAGTATAGATTATGGATGGCCTAGCTCTATTCAAGAAACAGGTGTCTGGTATTAGATTTCTACACGCAAGGCTCGACTGTAGACAAACTGCTTCCACGTGCAAGAAAACGGACGCAGAGTTATGTCTTTCTATGCATCGTATCACCTCTTCAACCAAAGCTCAGTATAGTGCTATTACGAGTATTATAATATTAGGTGCGATCAACTTTCTACAATATCACTAGATTATACGTATATCATGCGGGAACCGTACATTTTTAGGGTAAAAACTACTTATGTTCCATACGATATTTCGTTTAAATCGGTTTAGCTGCTTTGGAGAAGATTGATTATGGTTAATTGATACGTAATATTCAATATTGGTCAAACAAAATATGTAACAGATAAAGTACAGCACAAAACTCGAGTAAATTATGTAAATGTCGGAAACAAACTAGACCAAGAGCGGTGTCCACATGTCTCGATCGTTATAACTCGCGAAGTTTGGAGCGAGTTTGGTTTTAATGCGAGCATAATTTATGGCATCGTGTCGCCCCCAGCATCAAACTACAACTTGTAAATGTGTTAGAACTTTGTTAAACTTTGTTAACTACTAAAATTGAACTGGTCGATCACTTTATAACGTAAGGGTTTTAGTAAGCGTTATTAAAAACTATGCAGTATACGACTTTTAAACCTTTAAGGGAAAAGGAGTTTAAAATGACTCGCAAGTCTTCGAACGTCTATGGGCGTAGGCGTAGGTCGCTTTCCAGCAGGCGATCCGCCCTCTTTTTTACTCCTTACTTTCTTAAAAATCATTTAGAAGTCACCTAAATGTTGTTAAATAATTATTAAAGTGAAACATAGGTCAAATTCCTCGGCTATCTATATAAATAAAACCGGCCAAGTGCGAGTTGGACTCGCCCATGAAGGGTTCCGCAGCAGTAGTAAGGTTTATTTTTATGAAATTAAAAGGTTTTTGAAATATTTTTATATTTCGGTTGATTTTGTGAAAGTTAATTTAAGGTTTACCATTTATGACGTACTACTTGCTAGATTTCGTTCAAGCTAATTTTCGTTGGTAGTTTTTATGGTAATGTACATCATATATTTTTTTAGACTTATCACACCCCTACTTTAGAAGTTAGAGGCGGGGGGGCACATTTTACCACTTTGGAAGAGTCTCTCTCGCAAACTATTTAGGTATACCCCACACGCATAAGTTAGATGAAAAAACAAGTTTAAGGCTTAACATTTATGACGTATAAAAAAACTACTTGCTAGATCTCGTTCAAACCAATTGTCGTTGGTAGTTTTTATAGTAATGTACATCACATATTTTTTTAGATTTATTATGAACCCTACTTTAGAAGTTAAAGGGGGGGGGGGACACATTTTACCACATTAGAGGAGTCTCTCTCGCAAACTAGGTTTAGATTAAAATAAACTATAGGTTAGATGAAAAAATGTTTTTTAGGGTTCCGTACCTCAAAAGGAAAAAACGGAACCCTTATAGGATCACTTTGTTGTCCGTCTGTCCGTCTGTCAAGACCCTTTTTCTCAGGAACGCGTGGAGGTATGAAGCTGAAATTTATATCAATTACTCAGGTCTACTGTCCCTTGAAGCTGTGAAAAAATCAAACTTCTAAGCCAACGCAATCAAAAGATACAGCCGTTTATGCCGCAAATTTTCGACACTTGCAAGGGAATCAAAACCTACAGGGTGCTTCCCGTGAACTCAGAATCTTGAAATTTGGTACGAAGCAACGTCTTATAGCATAGATAAAGGAAAAATTACGAAAACCATAAATTTTTAGTTACATCACATAATATATTTTTTTTTAATAATTTTAAACTTACTACCCATTTCCTCATAAACGCGTAGAGGTATTAAATTGAAATTCATACCAAATACTCAGGTCTATAATACCTTTAAGCTGTCGGAACCCTCGGTGCGCGAGTCCGACTCGCACTTGGCCGGTTTTTTTTCAGTAGTACCTATCCAGGGGACCCCTAAAATTTTTACAAATTTTTCCATTTTTGTATCAAAATCTTAATGCGGTTCACAGACTACAGTCTACATCTACTTAGGTACCAAGTTTCAATAGTATATTTAAATAGCTCTTATAGTTTCGGAGAAAAGTGGCTGTAATATACGGACGGACAGACAGACAGACAGACATGACAAATCTATAAGGGTTCCGTTTTTTGCCATTTGGCTACGCCCCTTGGTAATCCCTTGGTCACGAAATCACGCATAAACGGCTGGACCGATTTTGCTGAAATTTGGTATAAAGATACTTTGAGTCCCGTAAAAGAACATAATATTATCCCGGAAAAATGTACGGTTACTGCACAATATACTCTTATAATTTGCGCGTAAACTATTCAATCGATTTTGATGAATTTTGGTATGGATATACTTTGAGTCTCGGGAAAGGACAAGGGATACTTTTGTCCCGGAAAGGCTCCCGCGCAATAAACTTTTATGATGTTCGCCCAAACTATTTAATCTATTTCGATCAAATTTGGCATGGGGATACTTTGAATCTCAGGACAAGGAATGCTTTTTGTCCTGGAAAATATAATACTTCCCGCACTTTTATGATTTGCGCGTAAACTATTCAATCGATGACAACCAGGGCCGAGCCGGGCATTTGCCCAGAGCGGCAAAAATGGGGGGCGGCGAAATTGACTTATTCCTATCTTCCAACCTAGCCATCCACCACTTAAGTTTGAGAATTTTACCAGGTAACCTACCTTAAGTTTGCTAGTGGAAATATTTGAGTATTTTACTTAAATGCTCCTCCCAATTTCCCCCAACAAATATGTTTCCTGTATATGTAAAGGGCAGCGAAAATGATCTTTGCCTGGAGCGGCTAAATGGCTAGATCGGGCCTGATGACAACTATAAACTAAAGTCCACGCGGACGAAGTCGCGGGCAACAGCTAGTTTTAAATAATAAATGCTATTGTTACTTATACTAATTGATAAAAATACAAAAAGAAAACACACTATATTGTTCTTATACACTGTACTGAGCATATAATTCAAAATACAAATAGAATTTTCCATCTCCGACTTGATATCTCGATTTTATAATCAAGGCAAACACACTAGGAAACTCTAGATTGGAAATTAGATTAGCGTTGCCTAAGCAGGGTTTATAATATTATTGATTATCTACGAATAATAAAAACTAAGGAATCGTAACCCCCATACTATTACCGTTTTAAATTTGGTTCCTTTTGATCTGTCATGTAACGTCAGCCTAGTACCGCTCAAGGTCACCTAAATATTGCTAATGTATTGAAATGTGTACCTGGTACACTTTTTTGACAAGTATTGTGGAGCATGTTTTTTGACGGAGTTACTTTTCCTTAGTTTTTGTTATTCGTAGTTGATTATAGTAATTAAAAATGTGTATTCTAATGAACAACAACTGTTTACCATTTACCACTGTCTTTTTATCGGGATCTTAAAACATGTGTACGTTTAAAACAAAAAAAATAAGATTAAATTATTCTATTTAGCTACAATCTACATAAGTCTTTCCCAAAGTGGTTATAACGCCCCCCAGTGGGCGCTGAAGGTCTAAAGATGTGGGACCCAGAAAAAAATGGGGGCGTTATGTAAAGGCTTGGGAGTTGGGGCTAATGTATTTCATCGGGATAAATTGAAACAAAGGGGGCGCTAAAACATAATATTTTGCTCTCAAAGTGGGCAGTAGACAAAATGTAATGTCAAGATTAGAAGCGTCCGTTGAAGACTGACGAGTAAAAGCCAGTAGGTATCTTTAATTTTTGGCGCCTTGTCTCTTATATTTACGTCAAAAGCCCTTAAATAAGATTTCATGTAAAAGAAGGAGCGATCCCTTAATGTGAAAGTATTACACAAAATACATATTTAATTGAATTGAGTAACTTTGGTATTGTAAAATCCTAATTTTGCTAAATAATACTTTTGATTTTATAAGAAATAACAAGTAATAAGCAACACATTAAGATAATAATGATATAAAATTTGTCTAAAAAATATAATGATACGTCGAAAAGAGATCTGGGTGCACGCTAGTGCCCCCGCCAAGGCGAGCCAAGCGAAGCTCAAGGGCACTACCTACCTTTTTAACCGACTTCTCTCAAAACGTTTCGTCGTATTTTTGAACCCTCATAACTTTGGTTTGGATAATGCCAGATAGTTCAAATTTTTAGGATATAATGACATGATACCTGGCCATTTACCCGAAACTTTTTCGTTTTCGCTTCGTTATAGAATCGTCCGCGCCGGTCAAAATGTATGGAATTGACATAAGACGAGTCGAACGTCAACATCATACTAGCGAACGCTTATGTCAATTCCATACATTTTTATCGGCGATTCTATAACGAAGCGAAAACGAAAAGATTTTGGCACATCCCCCTGTTATCACATTACAATTATGTACTTGCCGTAATCGTAACAGCTATAGTACATGAGCTCAGGAACTAATTATGTATGTAGTTTGTATAAGTTTATTGTATAGGAAATTCAAAGGCATACAACAAATACCTAACACAAAGGCCCCAGCTGCATACAAGCTGGTGCGATGCCATTGTTGATTGATCGTGGGATCAATCATATGGTTAAAAAACCATTACGGCTCTCACTCTCATTGGGGAATTGTTAAAGACATTTATTTACATTACCGATGATTCAGAACCCCGTTTGGATAAATAAAAGTATACTTATTTGGGACTACAGAATTAAAAACTCTTTCGAAGCATAAAAATATTATCTCTAAGCGACCCGACTAAACAAACTTTATTTAATTTTTAGTACTTAATCGTTTAGAATAATATAATATATTTTTGATGAATGTTTTTTCGATCCTCGATATTGAAGTAGCTTTGTTTTATTTTTTATCTCATCATTAACCTTTGAAGGCAAACAAGGATGTTTACATTTTACCCCGAAAGCTGAGATGAAAAACTTTTTTGTTTAGATAAAAGTTAAAACATGTATTTTGCAGACAGTAAATATTTTGCTTTATCAACATTATAACAAACAACTTACACAACATTTACAGGATTTTGAATTTTGTTATTCTTTGTTTGGCAGGCTGTATAATTTGGCTGAAATTTTTGTATGTAATAAGGCCATGACACATTGAATGTTCCGATTTTAATCTACACTTATTTAACTTAAATATAAAATCATGACATCTAAATTAAAAAAATCATAGTATCGACGAAGATTATAAACAAAACATTTTTTTTCTAGCGTTAGTTAACTTTTTTTTTTCTTTCTAGCGCTCGTGACGCGTTTATAATGTGCGTCGCACACGCTGGCCGATCGTGTTCGGCGGGCGCAGGCAACTTGTTGCGCAAGATGGCGTGGGTGCTCGCGCAAGATGTTGCCGCTTGCTCGCAACAACCGCGCGCTTATTGCTCAGCGCCGCACACACACATCGCAGCGCCATTGCTGACTGCACTTTCTGGCGTACTACTGTATCCCAATAGGATATAAACTAGTGGTTGTCACAGTGACTAATCGTGAAGTGTGAACACACGAAACACGAAACCTATAAGCAGGCTATAAGTGTAGTGTAAATAATGTATTACCCGTTCGCGCTAAGTTTGCCGCTGCCAACTACAGTTTTCTCACTCACTCGGTTCTGTGAGTGAATGTGAGTGAGTGAGAGAACGGTAGTTGACAGCGGCAAACGGGTAGTAACGATTTTTTTTATCCGTCTGGTAGATGATACTTTGAGTAGTGAATAAATAAAAGTGTCTACAATATAGATAAAGTTAATTGATGTCATAAATTCTAGTCAATAGTCGTATTTTTATCATTGTACAACGAATGTTATTCTGTTTTGCCCGTTTTATATCTACAAATCCTATTAATTATGATTATCTTTGTAGTTTATGTAAATATCCAGAATTGAATTATAAGTGTGTGATAAGAATTTTATGTAGAAATTACCTAGACATCACAGCGCAATTACTGTAATATTTATTTTACTAGCGTGTGTTGATCAATTGATGAGGTCCTGGGAAAGAATCTATACAGTGTGTAACAAAAATAAGTGATGATACTTTAGGGTGTGTACGTGTTCCTTGTAGAGTGTTCCTTGTGAAAGTAGCAGCGCTGAAAGACGATTTTTTTTTCACTTTTGTATGGGTAAGGACCCGAGCGTCACGAGTTTCCCCATACAAAAGTAAAAAAAAATTTTGGTCTTTCAACGCACACGTACACACCCTAAAGTATTATCACTTATTTTTGTTACACCCTGTATATTATATAAAAATAAAAACAGGCGAGTAAAGTTACTACTATAATGATAAGTACCTGGATGACCGAGCTTTGCTCGGTATAGCAAACACTCATTGAATTCGTGTTACTTAATAACGCCATCTGCTGGTCGTTAAAACAATTAGTTGCTCACAAAATGGTATTATTATTCGCCAATAGATGTCAGGAAGAGTCATATTTTTCAGTTTATCGATTATCGATAAAACACGAATAAAAAGACATTTTCTGAAAATGATTCCTAGCTAGATCGATTTATCGCCCCAGAAACCCCCTATATACTAAATTTCATGAAAATTGTTAGATAAAGATGAGAGAGAGCTCGTTTTAAGATATAAGATATAATTAACTACTTGGTGTACTGTCACAGTTATAATTTCAAATTTTGTGATATAATAATACTTTGGAATAAAACTAATACTTAGTTTTATTTCAAAGTATTATTTGTTTAAAAAATAAGAAATCATTTTTGTTACACACATATTTTATCATTTTCATTTATCACCATAATAATATTCACTACGTCTCATCTCGTCTAATTTTTGTCGCATACGCACGCTGTACTTCACCTGTCATTAGAACTCATTTTATCTATTTAAAACAAATTTTATGTACTTGAAATTTAAAATATCACAAATGCTGTTCTGTTGGCGAGTCTATAAATATAAATAAATAAATAAAATGAATCCATTTTCGCGTAGTCACGACGTCACGCGTAAACGGCTTGACGGATTTTGCTGAAATTTCGCATAGAGATACTTTGAGTCCCGAAGACGAACATAGGATTCGTTTTGTCCCGGAAGAATGTACGGTTACTGCACAATATACTTTTATGATTTGCGCATTAAACTATTCAACTGATTTTGATGAATTTTGGTATTGAGATACTTTGAGTCTCGGGAAAGGACAAGGGATACTTTTGTCCCTTTTATGATTTTCGCTTAAACTATTCAATCTGTTTTGATGAAATGGGCGAAATACTTTATATGGCAAAAAAGCGTTTGCCGAGACAGCTGATATAAAATATTTTTTCCGTAATGAGAGAACGATGACGCAGAGCAACAGGTATATTGTATAATGATTATATCGGATGTATATTTATAATATTAATGTCCTATATTGAACACGATCACTCGTTTTTCTTCCCAACGCGACTCTCAGTTGAGTTAATATTTATTATTTGCACAGTTAAAATGTTTCCATTTTATCCGTCATGTGCGTCCTTTATAATATGATTTATATTTATGTCTGCCCCGGGGCTACAAATGTATATTTATTGCGGTTGTTTAGGCAAATTTAGTTTTGCTACCAGAACTAAGCTTAGGAAGTACCTGTATAAGATGTTGGATCAAAGACGTTCTTAAGGGGCTGAAAATAATTATGGGACCCATCTGTCTAATTAGGTCAAGAGGTTTTTAGTGTCCAGTTTCATCCCTGCCACCTCGTAAGGGCTTTGGGGAGATTTTCTAAAAGGTTATATTAACCGTTCCTATGTAAGGTACACAGGAAAGGTTAATGTATACCTTACGGGTGAGGCCGCCAATTTTTGCTGATTTGGTAATATTTTTTGTCCGCCCTCGCAATTTTAAAAATTATTTCGATAACTGATTCTAACGAAGAAAATAAAGCATTCAAGAATGCATCAGAATTATTTCGGTTCAAACGGTTCAAATCATAGTCTAAAAATATATTTACAATTAAACATAAAAAATATAGAGCGATAACATAAAGAAGATAAGAAAATGGCTTAAAATATGCCATCCGCCGTGGAAGAGGTGCACTTAAACTGTCGCTGTAGCAGGTATGACAGATTTGGAAATAAATCGGATATGTTATGAATACTCTATAAATATAAATGGCTATTACCTCTCCTAATTTTTATACCATTTTAAGATAAATTTCTTTAATCAAATGAATCGTTAGAAACATCAATTCTACCCCACATTTTAAACGGCATCAATAATACCGATTTGTTATTATCGTTAAGTGTTAGGGAAGGTAAAAAAAATAAAAAAAAGGTGGCAATGTTGACTTTTTACGTACTCTTATGGAAAATCTCGTAATTATCCGCTATTTTTCGACAGTTCCCATTTGAACCTCAGGCGGGCTGTGTACACAGTTTTTTCAAAGGAAGTGTTTTTGTGACACAAAATGTAAGTAAAAAATACTTTTTCACATAAAACTATCAATGCCATCATGTGAGTAGTCAAAAGGGCTATGTTTGGGACTATAATACAAACCACATTGCGTATTATTTATAGAGATAAGTTTGATTTTCTTAACGCTACGGTAGCGTAGAAATAAAAATTCGCTACCATTTTAGTATGTAGAGTAGCGTAGACATTTTTTCTTCTAGTAGAAATCTACGCTACTAACGCAGTAATTCAGTGCAAAAATTGGCGGCTCTTACATTAAAATCTCACTTCAAAGAAATTCGGATACTTATGTAAATGGTTGGCTAGTTTACGAATTCAAAAAATCATAATATGATTTTTAATAGTGTAATTGTATGAATTAAATGAATATTTTCTAGTAACACTGTAAACACCTTAGATACTTAGTGTGTCTACATAGTCGTAAGAAAACAAACGTCGTTATTATCCGTTCGCATTACAAAGTAACAGCCATGCCACACGACGCGGTGCGGCACCGCACCGGAGGCCATCTCGCCGGACTACCGGCCACACGGTGAGTATAGTATCAGCGACGGACTTGAGCTCCACCAATAAATACACCCCTCCCCGCCTCGTCTCGATTCCGGTGCGCGTGCGGTGCAGCGCCGGAGCGCACCGGATGGCGCCGCGTGTCATACGGCATACCATACATTGTTGTATGTAGGAAACCGAAACGGCACCGGTCAGACGCCGCACCGGCACCGCACCGCATCGTGTGGTACGGTTCTAAGTACCATGCCGTGGCATGGAACTTAGAACCGTACCGCCACCTAAGGCGTTAGGCAAAGTTGGCATTTGGGTGTCTGTGGTCATAGTTTGGCCAACCCCAATTAGGGTGGCAATTTTTATTTTTCCTTATTATTTTTTTTATTCGTATGAAATAAAAAAAAATGTTAATAGCTTAGACTTAGATGTAACATAGAATGTGGACAAACTTAGTGATATGTGTATTTATATTACTGTTGAGGAAACCAATGTTTATAATTCAATACAATAATGTATTTTGTGTCTCAAAAGTGAATTTAATATGTTGACATAAAATTAAAAGTTTATTTTAAATGTCATTTTATTATTTTATAAATGCCCCCAATTAGTACATAAAATATTCTTAACTGGCGAAGTCGTTGGTAAAATTACAGACTAGGCTTCAATTTACAATAAGAGATTTAATATAAATCGTCTGAAGCTTATAATTGAAATACAATATAACTGATTGCTGGGTTTTAGCATCGATAAGGTTTCTTGTGAAATTACGTCATAGTCCATGGGTTATTAGTTTATTAGTTATAATTATTATTATCAGTTATGACATAAATCAGGACAGAAGCGCTTGAAAAACTTAAAACGGAAGAGCCACCTACATAAAGCGCTTATGTAGGTGGCTCTTCCGTTTTAAGTTTTATTAATAATATACGGCGTCTATTATAAAAAGAATATTCTCCTTTTTTGCTTCTTGCCGTGACGCCAACCTATACTCCAAAAGATGGTAAGTAGACGAAGCCCTACACAAAACTCGGCGGTATTCCATCAAATGGAACGATATTTATTATATTACTTATTATATAGCAGCTTTTGCCCCCGGCTTCGCTCGCGTTAAGAAGTATTATCATATACAAACTTTCATCCCCTATTTGAACCCCTTGGGGTTGGAATTTATCAAAATCCTTTCTTAGCGGATGCCTACGTCATAACATCTACCTGCATTCCAAATTTCAGCCCGATCCGTCCAGTGGTTTGGGCTGTGCGTTGATAGATCACTATGTCAATCAGTCAGTCAGTCACCTTTGAGTTTTATATATATAGATTCCATCAACACTATGCAAAAGCCACGGTCGAGCGAAAAAGCCGCAAAGCATGTTAACGTAAGTTTAAAGTTTTCATATTAGGAATATTTTTCTACCCATAAAAAATAGTCACTTATAAAGTTATAATATTGGAGGTAATTTTTAAAAAAAAAATTATCACGAAACATTATTTATTATATTTGTACCGTAATAATACCTCCGATGTAAATTTCATAAAATCAGTAATTTACCGCTGACGAATTGTTCAGTCTGAATAATCTCTGGAGTAGGAGCTGATTACATTATACTTACAAATTGTTATTTAGGGAGAATAGGACTAGTCCTGACAAGTATCAAGACAATAGTTACAAAGTTGTACCCTCGTCACTGATCAGGCTTTAATTTAAATCGCAGTGCGAGCTAATGGAAAGCATTATGTTGTCTATGGATTTATCTCTAAAGCAAATATTACATTTCATAGAATATAATCATTTAATGGTTTGTTTTAAGCTATCGAAAGTTCCAGTTATTTGGTCGAGTTTGGCATAACCTGGCCAAATTACGTAAGTCCGCCATCTGCCTATTTAACAATTTTTCTGTTATATTACATTTTTCTCATAAATTGGATGAGCATTTTATGGCGGCCATACACCATGCTTCCTATCGTCCAATCGGCTTGACGCTACCGATTGGATCAGTTAGAACTTGTGTGGGAGTGGATTGGCATGACAGTTATATTTGACGGTATAATCGAATTTCAATTTTTTTGGCTTGATCATGGCGATTGGATCATGCCGATTGGGCCGTGTATGGCGATCTGCGATCGTCAGTTCAGTCTGGACAAGATTATTAATAATCTTTAGGCGAAGTCCTCAATTCTTTTAATAAAGAGCAAGGAACCTTATAATTGGTATACCTAAAATTGAAAATTTTAGAAAAAACATCAAACACAAGAATATTTCCTATTTATATTTTGATGTAGCGGCGTAGCACGCAGCGGCGTAGCACGTAGCGGCGTAGCACGTACCTGACGTAGCACGTAGCTGCCGTAGCACGTAGCGGCGTAGCACGTAGCGGCGTAGCACGCAGCTCACGTAGCACGTAGTTGCCGTAGCACGTAGCGGCGTAGCACGTAGTGGCGTAGCACGTACCTGACGTAGCACGTAGCTGACGAAGTTTACGATCGTAAGGAGAGGAGGGAAGTCAGCTGTTCTAGCGAAATTATAATAGGTACAGTTTCGGCTTCTTAAAATTCTAAAAGCGAAGAAGGTATATCGAGTAAAACAATTCATTATTGTAATGTAAAGAAAATTTTGCCAAAATCACATAGAAAATAGTTAAATTTTACGAGTAGTTTTTAGTTTCTTGTTTCGCACTGTCATTTTTTATTTTTAGTCGATATCAAAAGAAATTCATGTGTTTTATTATTAAGATTACTTATATATAAAAACTAGAAAAAAAAAGATAAGTTTATTTTTAAATATATTTATGGGCTCCTAAAGTAATTACAGTCGTCTAAGTATGATCGAAAACTCAGATAATTTTTTTAAAAAAAGAAAAAAATATTATACATTAATGTTATTGGCCTTAATAGCTGAAATTTATTTAGATTAGGAGATTTATTTCAATATACAAAACTAATTAATTTGAAAGAAAGCTGTTTTGATATATTTTTTATGTTTCATTGGTGTGGGGTCACTTTTTGCCCCCGATACCAGATGCGTTGCCTTTTTTTGGAAAACCAGCTAAGGGTTAATAAACTCGTAATCTCGTACATAATAGTGTATTAGTATACTTGTAAAGTATGAGTTAAGTATATTAAATGAATATTTTTTAATTTTTATGTAACATGTTCAATGGTAAAGGCAAATATCAATATGCGATTTATATTTACCACAGATTTTAGAAGTAAATATTTACAGTGAATTCACTGAGAATATAAAGTAATAGGTATTGTCATTGTATACACGTCATAATCTAGTAATATTTCTTATTGTTGAAGGAGTACGACGAATTCCTTTTTCTTTTTCCCCTAAGAGTAGTAAGTGGTTTATGTCACCTACGCGAAAATATTCCTTAGTATTCTAATTTATATATATATGGAGATAAAAGTGCAAAGATTTTAAGTCTTGTGAACAGCTGGAGCGGTTTCATATTATATCTGATTCGAATCCGATCCATGCTCGTAAAAATGTGATCCGGAGTAGACGCAGATATTTTCCATGATAGATTGAATTGATATTGATAGACTTGCCGCCCGGGGTGAAATGCCAATTTCGAATAGATTATTTAAAATTGTATGTCATCGCCTCATTACGTTATAATGTGAACAAGTTTTATAATGTTCGTCATTTCAACAAAGGCCGCGTCTAAAGCATCAACAAAACATACTTATTATAAAAATATACAGAGTGTAATAAACCAAAGTGAGAATACAACTTCTGGGTATATTTTTTGTAAAAATATCACTTTTAAAAATAGTATTTACTGTAAAAATAGCAGCGCTAAAGGAACATTTTTTTTTTGTAATTTGTAACGGACTCTAACCTCATGAATTTGTCCATACAAAACTTACACAGTGAACTCTATACTAGGGACTTATACACATCTCAAAGTATTTTCACTTTATTTCGTTAAATCCTGTATATAAGCTATATTAAAACGCAATAGCTTTATCCACACTGTGCCTTTTTCTGTTCGTCAAGGGCATGCGTTATAGCGCAGTCAACTGCGAACGTGAGTCATGCCCGCGACGCATGCCCTCTGACCGTATCCGAAATATTGGCGTTGCGTTCCTTGACGCATTCAATTATTGAATGCGCCAATATGAAAGTTGATGACGAAAATTGAAGATGAAAGTGCAGTGTGGACATAGCTGATGAAGCAATGTGACTTCGTTCGTAGCTAGCATTTCTTTGAAGTATATTCTCAAGTGAAACTCTATATTTTATGTTTCATAATATTGTATTGTAACCGGAACAGATTTTCGTGGAAATGCGAATCATTTGCCCGCGTTTTATATCTCTCGTACCGGGGTGTCAGGCACGTTCACTAGTTATTTTTTCGTTTTGCATACAAACTTTTTTATTTTAATAAAACTAGGAGAACTCACCCAGATTTATTTTTCTATGCAACAATTTTACAATGGTTTTATGAGGCTCGGGAGGTCTCGGGTGAACTCCACATTCAGCCGTGGATTTGACCACGATCAAATGTAACCAATGTACTTATTCATATTGTTATTTTAATGCTAAATTAATCAGTTTGAAATCAAATTCGATTCAAAAATATAAAATACTTTTATCATAATATTAGTATTAGTCTTGTATATAATACAAAATTACTATAATTATAATAAAAATATATAATGTAACGTTTACACTACATCGCTCACAGTTTAATTAAATATATCATGTGAACTAATAAGAGCCTACTAATTAGATAAAGTATACAAAGCATTATATTAAATCGTTGAACATTGTTTACGGTAATTTGTAATATTAACAGCCGTATACGGTGGGTATACGTAACAATGGCGCTATAGTAGGGGCGCCCAGAGTGCTAATCGTGTAGTTACTCAAGCGTCATGGAGACCTAGTAGATTTTTTAGGTTAGGTAAAACTATAAAAAAACAAGATCGTTTTTTTATTTTTCTACTGAGTTCAAAAACTACGGCCATTTTAAAATTATGAAAAATAAAATATATTCGGGGCATATTGCTTATTTAGATATATTATTACAAGATTTTAAACAGCAAGGACTAAATCATTTAGCTTAGTGCAACATAAAATATCTGCGAAGCTTAGTTAGGATAACATAAAGCTTTATTTTTATATTTTAAAATGTCCCTACAGGCTCACCTAACCGTTAAATCGCCAGTGCTTTATGTGGAAGCTTCTTTGGGGTATACTAAACATCCCCTACCTAATCTGAGAGATCCGATGACATTTTAATACTCGAAAATAACTTTTTTTAACCCACCATATGAGAAATCTGATTTCTATACCATGATAACTAGATACAATATGTCGGAAGTCTATAAAATCTTAATCTGACACGCTCGAGAATGTCGCGAAATCCCCTTTCCGGCTCCCCTAGTCTTGCTAATCGAATATCATCAATCATAGCCCACCCTTGTATATAACCTCATAACTTTATGTTTATTTAACACGCATACAGATTTTGCGAGTGTTCTCCACACATAATGACAAAATAATAATAATATGTTGCGTGCTACTTCGTGAAGACAACAAGACCCATAACGAAAAAATTTAAAATCACGCTTTGTACTTACCATCAGAAATGATTCAGGCATACATGATGAAGTATGATAACCTACGTTATTTGGTCGGGTTATAATAAGTTATGAATCCTAAACTGCGATTTATGCATATGTTAAGTATAATCCGAATACATCACGTAGGCCCATTATTATCTGCGTATATACAGGGTGCAATTAAACCTACCGGCCAAATTTTTTAGGGCTTACGTATCATTAGGAGAGTCCATTAACCAATAAAAATAGGGTGCTAATTTTTTTACAATAACATATTGTATCCCACTTAAAATCGTTGCAGAACGGTCACTTCGCGGCGATGGGTAGAGCGGGGATAACGAGGGGGGTGGCATCAGGGCGGGAGCGGAAAGCACGCGCCGGTGACGCGTAGTGTCCATTAATTGTAGTGTTTTTTTAAGATAACTTTCGGAAGCTATTTCTCAACATTTTAGTACTGAGTGATTAAAAGCAAAATACGTGTATTTTTATTTTAAACAAGGATCAATAACATATTATATCGAAATTTGGCCGGAAGGTTTAATTGCACCACTCGCACTTAACCGGTTTCACATTACAATTTATAAGGAAGCAACGAGTTTCGTTCAATTATTTATTCTCGAAATTGGTATTGATATTTAATTATCTTGTATTTAAATTAACTCCCACACTCGTGTATTTTATAGAATAGGACTTTACACGCGTTTCGTCTTTTTTTAGGGTTCCGTAACTAAAGGGTAAAAACGGGACCCTAATACTAAGACTTCGTTGTCTGTTTCCGTCTGTCTGTCCGTCTGTCTGTCTCCAGGCTGTATCTCAAGAGCTGCCATAGCTAGACTTCTGAAAATTTCACAGATTGTGTACTCGTATATCTGTTGCCGCTAAAACAACAAATAGTGAAAACAAATGGAAAACAATATTTAAGGGGTGCTCCCATACAACAAATGTGATTTTTTTGGCCTTTTTCGCTCTATATCAATAATGGTAAGAGGCAGGCACTTGAATTTTTCAGAAATTATTTTGTTATATGTATACTTCAATATTGAATAATAATATTTAATTAAAATAAAAATTTAAGGGGGGCTCCCATACAAAAAACACAATTTTTAGCCTATTTTTGCTCTGTATCGGTACAGAACGCGCCGTGCGCGAGTCCGACTCGCACTTGGCTGATTTTATTACCTTATAATATTATGAGTATCACTATCTAGAGTCAAGTTTGTTCACGTCGTGGTATGAAGCGTCCATAAATATTATTATTATTAATTTAACCCCGTAGGGTGCGTATGTGTCCCACATATTTCTCTCACAGTAAACTTTAAACAGCTGTGACTCATTATACATATCGTAATCAGGGGCGGATCTACTATAAGGCTTTTTGGGCTGCAGCTCAGGGCCCCGCAAATACAGAGGGCCCCCAACCGAACTGAAACCAATAGACGATATTGTCAATAATAAAAATGATCTAGAATTTAAAAAAGTCCAATCATAAGGTTGGCGCATTATCCAAATGCCGTAGACGAATATTTAGTGAATGAGTGCATTCAGTTAAAAAATCTTAGAATGGTCTACTTCTTATCTGATCCAAATAACAGAAAAAATACTCTAGTAGTTCGTGAGATAAGCCCTTTCAAATAATTTCCCCCGTTTTTCTGTATTTTCCTCTATTTCTTCGCTCTTACTAGTTTTAGCATGATAAAATATAGCTTATAGCCTTCCTCTATAACTGGGCTATCTAGCACTGAAAGAATTTCTTAAATTGGACCAGTAGTTCCTGAGATTAGCGCGTTCAAATTAGCCCTTTCAAATAATTTTCCTCGTTTTTCCACATTTTTCTCTATTTCTTCGCTCCTATTAGTCTTATCGTGATAAAATACAGCCTATAGCCTTCATCAATAAACGGACTATCTAACACTGAAAGAATTTTTCAAATCGGACCAATAGTTCCTGAGATTAGCGCGTTCAAACAAACTAACGAACTCTTCCGCTTTATAATATTATAGTATAGATAAAAAAATTAAATATTTTGTTTTCCTGTTTTCTTCCTGTACTTAACATAATATATTACATCACTACAGAAAACAGTTTCTTGTCAAAATGGCAATTAGTTGAGTAATTAGGTAGGGTAAGCAGTATTAGCCCAGGGCCCCACAAATTCAAGATCCGCCCCTGATCGTAATAATTAATATTTTTTTATATCCTGTATTTTATAAGGAACACCATAAAGCACACACTTAGTTTTGATATACTTACCGTTTATTAAAATAATTTCTAAAACCTAAATTTTCCAGTTCACCTTCGCGAGAATATTCCCAATTCGGTATAAATAGATTCAGAACGTAATATTAACCTATAAGAAAGTAATAATGTAGTTTGTTGATTTGTTGAGTGTAGGCGGCTGGCGGGGCCGCCTCATCTCCTTAGCCTCATAGCACCTTATTAATATTAACTTACGTATAATTTTCTATCCCAATGGCCGTGATTGAATAAATTATGATCTGGAAAAGCCTACAAAGTGTCAGTATATCAATAAGATTTTTGCCAAAACAATAATTTTGAAGTGGGCGGCATTTAGTTACTACGCAAGAAAAGTAGGCTGTTTTCAGTACTTATAAGGGATTTGTGCCTAGGGTAAGAATTTAATGTAAAGTAAAAAGTTGAGTATGTATTCTAGGTAGCGTTTCGTCTACTACCATCTTCTGAACGCAGCAGAGACCTATTAAGAGGGCGACTAACCCCAAAAATCAAACATCGTCCTTCTCTCTTCATACTCACGCCCGTCTTTCATATGTCAGGTGAAAAAGGACGACGCGGATTCATCGCCAAATGAGTTTTTTCTCAATAACTCGATAAATATACAACATTTCAAAAATCCGCTAGGTCGATCTCTCAATGATAGAATTATATACAATGTGTTAAAATATGAACTTAGTTCAATGCATGATTATGGCAATAAATGAAAAATTCGTGAAAATTAGATGCATCTTTGTGATTTTTTTCTATCGAGAAAATTTTAAAATATCGTGTTTTGACTCAGATCGAATTCTCGGAAATATAATTATGTAGTATCTAATTTTAGAAAATGAAACAATTCGGGGCTTATTTTCAAGTATAAAAATGAATTATAAAATCGACACTTTAGGGTTAGTCGCCCCCTTTAAGTCAAAATAATTTAAGGCGGCACCAGCGGTCATTGACCTTTCTAGTCTAGCTATGTGAAAAATGCTCGCACTGCATTCTATTAAGTTAAGAAAAAAAAAGAACTCTTTTGTCTTCTATTATAGATTCATCGGAAAACCTCTTGGTAACTCTTAGTATGATAATCTCCAACTATTTAAATGAGTTCCAAGTGATATATTTCTTTTTTTTTATGAAATAAGGGGGCAAACGAGCAAACGGGTCACCTGATGGAAAGCAAGTTCCGTCGCCCATGGACACTCGCAGCATCAGAAGAGCTGCAGGTGCGTTGCCGGCCTTTTAAGAGGGAATAGGGTAATAGGGGAGGGTAGGGATGGGAAGGGAATTGGGGAGGGTAGGGAAGGGAATAGGTTAGGGCATTGGGCCTCCGGTAAACTCACTCACTCGGCGAAACACAGCGCTAGCGCTGTTTCACGCTTTTTTCTGTGAGAACGTGGTATTTCTCCGGTCGAGCCGGCCCATTCGTGCTGAACCATGGCTCTCCCACGTATAAAACATACTCTGTTCACATCGAGTACGCAAAATACGATATCCCCCCTAGAGTAGAAACATATTGTATCACTTCATTGTGAATCGCGGTTTGTATAAAAGATCTTATTTCCTATAAAATATCAAAACCTGAAGTGAAAGCATTAAATGATATTTTTTTGTCTTTCAGGTAGGTATGTAAGTTGCAAAATTTTATATTGTGATATAAGTGAAAATTACAATGTATGAAACCGTTGGTTAATAAAACATTTCGTCTTTCAGAAAAATGCATTACGTTGTTTTTTCATAATAAGTAATTAGAGAGGAATATCAAAATACATATTTGCAAGTCCCCCAAAAAATACTTTTAAACTCGTCCCCCGCAAGGTGTTTAAAAGTATATTTTTGGCGCAAAAAAAATAACACCGAAACGAAGCGCATTTATTTCGCTATGTATAAAAGCGATTTAAAATGTAAATGTAAAAAGCGCTTCGTTTGACATTTTACTTTTGTATCGCTATTACGCATCAAAGGTGATCAAAGCATCAACACGTCGCGTCGCACTGTTTGTTTCGGTGTACACGGACCGTTAGAAACAAAAACTTCCTGCATAATTGAAATACACCAGTGTATTATTACACTGGTGTATTTCAAATATTTACTAAAGACCTGCTATTTTTTTAAAACCGTGAGTTGTACGGTTTTGCAAGCAGTGAAAATATTTTTTTGGATTTTTGTATTTTTGCGACAAAAACGCAATAATTATTGGACAGCCTGAAATATCAAGTTTCGTACTGTTGAATAAAAGCATATTCTGTTCAAAAGGGTTCAAAACTTATACCACAGAGGAATAAATATAAGCATATCTGGTCTCTGGTTATACTTAAATAATATATAGTTCATATTTTTTTCTCTGAAGCGAAGCCACGTGTATTTTTAACTGACTTCCAAAAAGGAGGAGGTTAATAATAAACTAAATATATGGCTAGCGTCAAGCGTGTAATTCGGAGCGTTAATTTCTTTATCAAACAAGAAATATATTCATCCCGCAATACTATTTTATAAATTCTTTTTTTGTTACCTCTTTACATGTAAACCGCAAAACATAATAATATTATTATCTTTGTACAATTTGGTAAAAATACACTTTTCAGGCAGTTCGGACATAATAATGTGACAGGATGATTTTATCACAATGTACGGTTCCAATTCATACATCAATTTCAACGAAGTTGCGGGCAACATATTATGTATTATGTACAGTTTAAAATCATATTAAAAACTAGGCCATTACATCCGTTGTGGATGATTTATACAGTATTTTTCAGAGCGAAGTAACCACTCCTCAAACACTCTAATGCCTGGGACAAGATTTAAATGTCCGTATGGTTGCCCAAGCGCATACGGCATTCTCGCATCATAGTCGGCCTAGTCCAGAGGGAAGAACTAGTCAATACGTCTGGGACCAACTATGTGCGGGTTTCCTCACGATGTTTTCCTTCACCGTACGAGCATTATGTACTTGAGATCAGAAAATATCTCATAGGTACACGCCTCCACCCGGGTTCGAACCTGCACCCTCTAGGAGTGCGAACCGAAGGTCTACCCATTAGGCCACGGATGCTGTAATATAAAATATCATATTACTATCGCACATAATGCCCCTGAGGCGAAGAAAATTTACCTGTTATGTATTACTTTTATATTAGTTTAGACTTTAGATACATTATAATATTTCCTAAAAAATGTTGCTTATGCATAATATTATGTCTTGTCAGGTAAACGGTAGGGTAGCTTTCCATCAGGGGACCCGTTTCCTCGTTTGTCCCCTTATTTCATTAAAAAAAAACGCGGGGACGCTTGCCCTATAATACAAAACACAAAAAAATGCTGTTTCAGCGATGCTACTTTTACGGTGAACTCTATATAAGGGAAACAAACAATGTATGCTTGTACAATGTACAATGCACATTGTACAAGCTTGTATGGGATACGTGAGGCTCCCTATTGTGCGATCGTGGAGCACGTACAAATTCGTACATTGACCCACACCCACGTAGGTCAGCACTGGGCAGGTGGATGACGAGAACATTCATCATCAATTCATCATATTTACTATCAAACAATAATGAATAAAAACTAGATCGATCATAGACACCACTGCTTTTTGGTCGAGGGTTATACTTATAAAGTACTCTCATCCGAGGAGCTCAAGTCAGCAACTTTACGTTTGTCCTTGTATGAACAGTCAAGGTCAGACTAAAGTGTTTAAGTACATAATCCTAGAAACTTCTTAGTCCATCGACATAGGTTTTCCATTAACCTACAGTGTTAAAGTTTAAACTATTAATACAGTGAAGTTGCAAACTCTAAGAAGGAATTATCCAGTATTTAAGTAACAATTTGCTTGTGTATAAACTTAGAATTAGCCATTTTAGGCATTAACGTTATGGATGTATCTTTTAACAATAACCTGTCATGCTATAATGCAAATTCCTAAGAAATAAGAATGTGCTACGATAGAACTGTAGCCTTTTCTACAATTCTTTCGTTGCTTAATTTCCACAACAGAAGTAAGTAATTTAGATTTTTTTTTTTAAGTTTAATTAAGTAAGTACTTATAAAAAGGTGGAGTTATTTACTATGTGATATTGTACAAGTACTATGTGAAAAAGTGTGCGGTCACTAAGCCACTATTTAATATTATTATTGTGAATAGAAATAACAGTTCTAAATAAGATATTTTTTATTGAGTGTCTTAAAGTAAAGGTCTTTATATCTATAATACTTTCATACTTTACTATAATATTACAAAATATGCGAAAGTGTGTCTGTCTGTTTGTTACCTCTTCACTTCCCAACCACTGAACCAATTTATCTGAAATTTGATGTGGACATACTTTGTGTGCCGGGAAAGGACATAGGATACTTTTATCCCGGAAAAATGTACGATTCCATTGTGATAAAAGAGTTTTGGCACAACGGAGTTGCGGGCATCATCTAGAATCTAGATTCTAGTTCATATAAACAAATATAGCATAAAGGTAGATGCTATACTGTAAATAAAAACAACGTCAGAAAGATTATTTTCATCTACGTGGCAGAATAAACGAATCATTTGGGAGAAGTTTTGTATCCAAGTTAATAATATTACTTTCTTGCGAGTAACAACGTTGTAATTTTCGTACTAATTAATACGTTAACAAGGGTTATAAGGGTAAAGGTTAATCATATTTTTTCTGACATTACATAAGTATTTACTAGTTTTGTTATACTAACATAATAAATATTAAGCTTTATTAGAGGAGTAAATAATGGGTAATATTAATGGATTTTAAAATGAGTACTTAAATAATGTTATATTTTATAGTGAGTCTATTTATTATACATGGTGTAATAAAACTAGGTACTTAATAGAACTTAAGGGTGTGTACGCTGTGAAAGTAGCAGCGCTGAAACAGTAACTTTATGAAAACTGGCTCACACAAATCACAAAAAATATTTGCTCTATTAGCGCCGCAACTTTCACAATGAATTATAATATAATTATAATGGACACATATACACACCTGTACACAATATACAGTGTGTAACAAAAATAAGTGATAATACTTTAGGGTGTGTACGTGTTCCTTCTAGAGAGTTCACTGTGAAAGTAGCAGCTCTGAAAGACGAAATCTTTTTTTCACTTTTGTATGGGCAAGGGCCCGAGCGTCACGAGTTTCCCCATACAAAAGTGAAAAAAAAATGTTGGTCTTTCAGCGCTGCTACCTTCACAGTGAACTCTCTACAAGGAACACGTACACACCCTTAATTATTATCATTTATTTTTGTTACACCTGGACACATATACGTTATCACCTGATTTGTTATACCTTTTATACGGGACACATACACAACCTAAAGTATTATATCACTTTGTTTAGTTACAAGCTGTTAGGAAAATGTGACATACAATAACATAACAATAATTATGTTAATTGTAATAACTATTTAGTATTAAATAAAGGGTAAGGATAAATAATTGACACAATATAATAATATTATCTTCTATTAATTACAAACAGGCTATGATGATTCGTAGAAATGTTGAAGCTAATAATTCCACGAAGTTCGAAACGCGGGCCGATTACTCGATCACGGATCGTAATCAAACCTTTGTTGCTGTGTATCACAAATGATTCCGGTCAAAGACAGCTTCTCAGTATATCCAGCTCTGAATTTATGTATAGGCCAATATGGCCTATTGGCGGCAGCGACGTCCTAAGGCGTCCTAGGGGGGGCGGCAGAGTTCGTACATAGGGGCGGCAAAATTAGGCTGGTATAAATAGTCAGTACTTAAGATGCGACCCGGTCTCAAGACGCGGTTCGGCTCTGTGATTGGTTCAAATTTTGACAGCCAACCAATCACAGAGCCTAAACCGTGTACAAGATGCATCTTGAGTACTATTTATACCGGCCCTAAAGTGCCTTAGATACTCATAAAAAATTTATCCGGCTCTGAGTATATCCATATCATTGTAACAAATGCGAAAGTGTGTCTGTATGTCTGTTACCTCTTCACGCACAAAACGCAGAACCGATTTTGCTGGGTATGGAAATATTGTGTTCCAGGACATAGGAAACTTTTCATCCCGGAAAATGTACGGTTCCACGGCGATAAACGAATCTGGCGGATCAACGGAGTTGCGGGCGTCATCTAGTCCTGAATATTTAAGTTTTCTGGTTACCGAGAATTCGATGATATTGTAAGACCTAAAGCAACTGAACAGCTAAGTTTTACCTTCCACCAAAGTATTGGTGAGAAAGAGGAAATTCTTGGCTAGAATTTGAGATTGGAATTTGATGAAAACTCGCACCTCCGTTTCGTTCGCTCTTAAACATCATAATTAAAGAACGTGTATTTTATATTATATGATCTGCCAAAACCTTGCCAAAACGCGATGAAAACGCGCAGATGACGCGCGCATCAGAAACGCACGTCGACATAGCAAAAAAAACGTCGTGCGGAAGGGCCCTTATATACAATATTATGTACCGCATGCTCAATGCTCATGCATCATTTTTTGGCGAGAGGTTTAAGGACAGGATCGACTTTTTACTTGCTCATCCATAGCATAAATCATCTTACACGACAGACATTCAGGTGATCAGCTTACGTAATATAAGCATAATACATAGATTACCGTAACCAAACTTGGAAATAACACGGTTCCGACGCGGGAATTGAATCCATGACCTGCAAGTCAGAGCCACGATCGAATCCTCTAGATCACGGAGGCGTTACATAATGTATTAAGGACGCTATCACTCATTTTTTCACAAATATCAACTATTTTCAGGTACCATTCTAAAGAATTAGGAGTCACACTGCAAGGATATTTTGGTTTCAAATGAAAGATAATATATTCATCTGCACGTCTATACCATAAAAAATTTATAGTCGCATACAAAATTGTCACATAAATACGTTTTAACCATCACAATAATCGCAAAAGATTTAAAAAATGGGGTTTGATTAGGTACCATTATAGCTATTACACTGAACTAAGGAAAATAAATATACAAAAAAATTGTTGTTTATTTAGTCCCCTATACGAATAGCTAAATATTTTATATAAAAATAAATAACGTTTCCATTTATAAGAAAAATAAGAAACGCTCTCAAATTTCTGCATACATTTTCGCCTTATCAAGAAAGCGGCGAACGTCGTAACCGCCACTGTACAAGGCGCGCTGATATTGAATGTTATTTTAATGATTCGTACTGACCTGCTAATTTTTGTCATAATTTTCGTGATAGCGTCCTTAATAAAAAACTATACTACGAATATATTAATATTAATAGTACCTATAGTTTTTGCGTGAAAGAGTAACAAACTTACATCCATACATCCTCACAAACTTGCGCCTTTATAATTTTAGTAGGAAGTAGGATTTGCACAGTACCAATTATGAATCAACTCTATCAACGGCGAGCTAAATAAAATTCGAAGGTATTAGCTTGTAAAGCTCAAAGCGGTAAGCTTCAAAAGTAACCATAAGCAAAGCCAATTTCAGAATGACCACGTGTCTGTAGTGACGTTGATGTGCCAATTTAAACCTTACTGCGGTAGTAACAAAGTCGAAATTACTATTCGGCAAATACTGTTTTATTTACTTCCTAAATACTTTAAAATTATACTCGTTTGATGCTCTATTACATAGTGAATATAATAAGAAACTAAATCAAAAGTTTTTGTCGTTTTTATTGCGCCTGTCCAGTGTCCAGTTCAGCATTGCAAGAAACATTTGTGTTTAGATGTAATTATAATAACCAGTACCAGTATAGAAAATATTAATATTATGTGATCGCACCTACATAATATTAATATCATACAGTAGCTCAGTTTAGCTGTCTTCTTGGAGTTAAACTGGCCCAATGCACAGAGAGAGAGAGACAAGGAGGCAATTTTGCTAGCGCTCGATGCAACGCAGTGTCTAGGTGCCATAACATGGAGTCCGATTGAATCTGGTCACAATGACACAGGCCGATTTGACCGGAGAACTCGTGGACACACTCGCGAATGCATAAAACAATTAGTATCATCAGTTCAACTTGCAACAAGTCCGATCAAATTTAATTTTTATATTTTTCGACCGTGTTTATGTTAACTAGAGATCGCCCAATGGTCGAAATTCGACCTTAGTTTCAACGAAACTTTGTAAAAAATATTGACTTTATCATATTTTTTTCAACTCTTGTCTCTAGGACTCAGCTGATCTCAGACTGGCCGTGGAAGCATTGTCTAATAGTATCTAAGATTCAATAAAAAAATATAATATATAATCCATTTTCAATTTGTCACCTTGTTGTCAACAGCATGGAGGTATTAATCTATGGTCAACAGACTTCAACCATAAATAAAAGAGTATAATTCGTGTGTACAGGCTTGTCACTCAAAAATTTGTCAGTTTTCCTAGTGTGTGTGTGTAATGTTTTATTTGTTAAAAAATGTATGATAAAAGCATAATTTCAAAATAATATTAGCTCGATGTACTCCTTCACCATATAAACTATAACTGTGCAAAATTTCATTCACCCACATTTTTCGTCAAAAGGGATACAAAGTTTTTGGCTCACGTATTAATATAATATATAGATTTTTTAACCTATTGCGTACTACTAATATATTATATTCTGTGCTATTGCATAACTTTTATCGAACAATTCTGTAGAGAAAAACACATAATATTCGTCTAACGTCGTTTCAGTTCGCAGACTTCGGCTCGCTGTGGCTCGGGGTGTGGTACTCGCCTATTATAAATGCGTTGATAAAAAATGCTATGCAATAGCTTTACCGTGGCAGTCCCTGAGTGCCACAAGTATTTTTTTTAATTCCCTTTAAGTTATCTGGAATCATTCTAACGCGTGCGCAATTCGGAAAGTCTAGGATCCAGGTATTCTACTGTCTATCATTTATATTGTCTTACCTAACTCACAAATTGTTATTTGTTGATACACCCTGAGGGAATCATTACGCGTAATATACGGGGGAGCGAAGTAATCATGTGTGCTGACTGGGTGGATTGTGGAATCGAATTCGTTATTTTTACACTAATTACATTTTCACACACTCCCAAAAACAGACTTCATACGTAACTATAGAAACTCCGTTGCGCCAAAATTGTTTATCGCGCGGGAACCGTCCTCAAAATTTTCCGGGATAAAAAAATATCATTTGTTCTTTCCCAGGACTCAAAGTACCTCTAATACCAAAGAGCAAAATCGGTTCAGCGGTTATGGATATGGATCATGGATAAACTAATATTATAATATTCGTAAATTGCAATAGCTTAATTGAGTTTGCAACTGTTTGTGTGTGTTTGTGTCGAGTAAGATAAATTTTATTATTATAAAACACGTTAATTTATTATATTATCACAATATTTTCGAGGCAAACAGCATTTTTTTCATCCTTAAATTTTAAGACTGTCTAGTTACAAAGATCGGTCCTACCAGGAACCAGATATTACTACCTACGAATATGAGATTTGTATAATAATAAAGTGTTGTGTGAATATGAGCTCCAGGCTCTAGCTGAAACTTTTTCGTTGTGTAGATATTAAAAACGTGCCCACTTATTCTCACATTTCTCATAACACATAATATTAATCTTAGGAATTATTAAATAATTCACAATATTATGATATTATTTCTTTACAGTTTCTTAGAGACGTTTCTTTTTGATTTAAGGCGACGCCTTGGTAATTTGGCTGTAGCGATATCGATTTTTCTCAGCAATGACTAACGCTAAGAAATTAAAGTTCATTGTCAGTATTCATCATGTCTTTGTCTTTAAATTACCCATAGCATAACACGATTGGTTAACTTTTATAACACAGAATAATTATTCAAAAATACCTCTGTAAAAAAAGGGATACTAATTTTGCCAACAGAGGAGAGTGATTTAAGCTTCCAAAATGTGTACATAGATTGGTTCAAGCATAGACTTTAATTTGCCCATAGCTTATATGTAATATATTTATGGTTTTTAAATTACGCGACAAAAACCATTTTGGCGCTTACGCCCTTTCCATTTCTTGCTGTTCCATTTCCTATTTTCTTCTTCTTTCATAGATCAAAGATCAATACAATCTAAAACATATCCTTTTTACTTTAATTTTTTACTTTAACGCGGCGTCACCTTATGCGTAATTTTTCCTTCTTGGCCCCTTATTTTAAAAAATACAGGGTGTAATGTTTGACACCGTTATCTTTAAAACCACCTTTCCATTTCCATTTTTGAGTTCCCAGCATTGTTCTCATAGAAAAAGTTGTTCATTTTGACGGGCTTATCTGATGGTTTTAAGGATAACGGTGTTAAACCTAACAACCTGTATTTATTCATAGCGAATAAGGCTTCGTTAATATTCGTCCGCCCGAACGCGCGGTTTAGCGGTTTCACCGCGTATGTGAGTGACGACGCGACCGCGATAATTATCATTAAGTACATACATTTGCACTTACATTACATTTCATTAATCAGAAGAAAGGAAGGAGGAGTAGGAAATTGGATTTCTCCTACTCCTCCTACCTTTCTTCTGATTAATTTCGTTGCGGGTCCCAAGACAGATTTAGCTTGTCCCTCGGGTAACCCTGAGATCATATCAAAAGGTTTTCATGGTTGGTTGCCACTGTTGATCCTGGCGACACAGGAGTTGCAGTGGTGGGAATGTGTGGTGGGCCTTTTGCCCGTTAAAAAAAAATTGCCTGTGATCTCGCGTTATTGCGACCAAACCGCTCGTTCGCGCGGACGCAATATAAGCAATAAGCATACTAGGGCAGCTTGTTTTTGACTATTTTTATTTATTTTTTAGAGTTAAATTAGAAACGTTACAAGACATACTTACACATAATTTGGCAATGAAATAAACATAAGCTGGTCTGTGGTAAGACATTTGTATTCCCAAGATTACCGTCAGCTGTGAATGTCGTTTCGCAAATCACCCAATAAACAATATTGATAGCTCAATGGACGCACAAATGTATGTTTAGGGGTAAAAAGTTGCTATGTATAATATTCGGAAATTCTCGTAGGTATTTTTCGCTCGAACTTCGATTCAGCCCTGAATAGGGAATATTACGCAAAAGTAGAAGCAGAGGGCGCTACTATCAAATACAGTATAGTCTGTCAAGAAAGTGAAGAAATTAAAAAGTGGCAACATCGTAGTGTCATCCCTTTTTTCTTAGATTGATTTGAAAAGGATGACACTACTATGTTGTCACTTTTTAATTTCTTCACTTGGGCCTCCGGTAAACTCACTCACTCGGCGAAACACAGCGCAAGCGCTGTTTCATGCCGGTTTTATGTGAGCCCGTGGTATTTCTCCGGTCGAGCCGGCCCATTCGTGCCGAAGCATGGCTCTCCCTCTGCCTGTGCGGGTATTGCCTCTAGCGTGAAAACATTGCCGTAATATAACTTAGCAAAACTTTAAAAAACGTATAAAATTGAAACATTTTAAGGCGATATCGCTTTTCAACTTAAATATCATAGCTGTTTTATGGTGTGTGGATGGTGATATGAAATATGGCTGACATAATTCGCGCTAACTGCTCTTAAATACTTAGTTATGGGATATTTTGCAGTTAAGTGTTTTGTAGACACTTCGTCTAGAATTCTTACAATCAATATTGCTTATATTATACAGGGTGTAACAAAAATAAGTGATAATACTTTAGGGTGTGTACGTGTTCCTTGTAGAGAGTTCACTGTAAAAGTAGCAGCGCTGAAAGACAAAAAAAATTTTTCACTTTTGTATGGGAAAACTCTTGACGCTCGGGCCCTTACAAAAGTGAAAAAAAAATTTCGTCTTTCATAGCTGCTACTTTCACAGTGAATTCTCTACAAGGAACACATACACATCCTAAAGTATTATCACTTATCTTTGTTACACACTGTATAAGTATATTATAATATATGCTGTAGGAGATATATAACGTTAGGAAGTTAATGTAACAAAGATTTAAACATTGAAATTAAAACACGAATTATAATATAATGACGTGCGCAAAATTTATTTGTCACGCGGGAACCGTATATTTTTCCGGAATAAAAAGTATCCTTTGTCCTGTCCCGGGGGCCGGGTCTCAAAGTATCTCTATATCAAATTTCAGCAATATCCGTTCAGCGGATTGGAGTGAAGAGGTAACAGACAGACAGAGATACTTTCGCATAATTCATAATATTAGTATGGACTGTTCCTGCACATTTAATAAGTACAATGTACTATCAGAGAAGTTGATTCCTATGCAAATCGGGGACCTAGGTAGTTTGGTTGCGTTACGTCAAACCCAGCTGACAGATCACAATTAACATTGAATTGACATATTCGACCAAATAACGTTGGTCTGTCAATTACATAGCTGTATGTCAGCTGGGTTTGACGTAACGCAACCAAACTACTTAGGTCCCCGATTTGCATAGGAATCAACTTCTCTGATAGCTAGTACATAATATTGAGTAAGCAGTAGGCACTGTTCCGACCAGGCTAATATTGTTAACCCTCCAGTGCACTCCGATTTCGCCTCCGACGCGGCGGGCTTCGACAGTTTGATCCCAGTAATCCAACGCAATACAGATTATATAGACACAATCAGGTACGATTGGCCATGATCCAAAATGGAACGCGGAAATTAAATTTCAAAAGGGGTAACGGAGTCCGAGACCTATAATTATTTTTTATTATTGTAATTAATATATTTTATTAAATCATTAATTGAGCAAGCTGCTCATTAAATGATTTTGGCTAATAAAGAGATAAAATATTTTCAATCATTTTCCCACAAAAACTTAGAAAGTATTTCGCTACATTTTAATAATACCTAGATAGTAGATACCAAACAGCAAAGTTACAAAAATTATTTATTTCACCTTTGAGTTCTCTGAAAAAACACTTTTAGAAATGCGAAAAGTCAATTTACTTAGAATTCATGCTTCGGTTGTTTCATAGAAACCGTATTTAGTAAAAATACTCTTGTTCATTTAGTTTCACGGAAAACGGAACGCTTTATTGAAATTCAATAAAGCACTCAAAACCCACCTCAAAACCCCTCAACCGATTTTGCTGAAAAGTATGGACATACTTTGCGTCCTAGAAAAGCACATAGAAAAGGATAAAGGACATTTTAATCCTGGAAGAATGTACGGTTCCCGCGATAAACAAATTTTTACTAACAAGCTAATTTTTTGTGAGTAGTTTCATTTTGATAAGACGAACAACATTTTTATTTGCGAAAAATCTTGAAAGTGGTAGGTAGCTAACAGATTTTTTTTTTAATGAAATAAGGGGGCAAACGAGCAAACGGGTCACCTGATGCAACTTCCGTCGCCCATGGACACTCGCAGCATCAGAAGAGCTGCAAGTGCGTTGCCGGCCTTAATAGGGGAGGGTAGGGAAGGGAAGGGAAGGGAATAGTTTAGGGTAGGGAAGGGAATAGGGTAGGGGTTAGGGGATTGGGCCTCCGGTAAACTCACTCACTCGGCGAAACACAGCGCAAGCGCTGTTTCAAGCCGGTTTTCTGTGAGAACGTGGTATTTATCCGGTCGAGCCGGCCCATTCGTGCCGAAGCATGGCTCTCCCATCTCCCATCTCAATAGAAAGGATTTCATACTTTGACTTGATAGTTGATGGTCCTAAAATATTGTTTTTTTTTAATATTTTGTAGGAAAATGTTACTCTTAAATTATGTTGTAACTATTAAACTATCAATATACATAGTAATAAAAAAAAATGTTCTAGGGTTCCCGTACTAAAATGCATTTCTTTGCAAGAAAATGGGTTAAGCGCGAACCGTTATTTTTTTATGAAAAACCTACCCTTCCCCGGGACCCAAAAATATCATGTTTATTTTTTTTATTTAATTTATGAAAGCAAACGGCATAAGAGTAAAGAGGTAAAGATAAGCACACCATATCTTTTTTATGAAAAATCTACCCTTTACCCGAGAGTCAAAAAATACTTATTTCCATATTATATTTCTTTGAAAATTCAAAGCAAAATGGAATCAAGCGGCATGAGCGTGAAGTGGCAATAGACAGGCACACTATATCATTTATAATATTAGTATGGATTGACATTCTCAAGTTATATTGCCTTAAATAGCTACTTTATATTGCAGTCAAGAGTTGCGAGAAAGCTCGTCTTGACTGCTAATGCTGCACAATTCTCTATGAGTGTGAATTTAAGTCTTATAATAAATTCAATTTAACCTAAGCATATTATGACGTGTGTGATGAAAATAAAATTTTACAACTTATGCAGCCTTATTAATAAACACAGACTAGAGCAAGAATAACTTTACTCCTAGGCTTAAGGTAAGAGTAATAAAATTCAGTATTAATAAACATGGAGTAAGGAAGGAGTAAACTAATCCGAATCTACTCTCGGAATAAAAGTTAGTCCTTCACACTACCTAGTTTAAGGAGAGATTACTTATAGAACAAAGGTGTATTTTGGCATTTGAAAAAAGACATTGGAACAAAAAATAACACGACCCTACATTTTATAGGTACCAGATGTCTAACGTTCGTAAAAACTTACTTTTTCACCTTCATCCCAATTACTGGAACGAATACGTTTTGTTTGTTCGTTCATTGTATTTGATAATTTACAATAATAAATTAATATTACTTATTATATTTTATTTAAAATATGATAATATTTATTATTGTAAATTATCAAATAAATATAATAATATTTATTATTATAAATTATCAAATACAATGAGCGTATTTTGATATCGTTGAATCAACGAACAAAAAAAAGTTTATCCCAATTACTGGAACGAATACGTTGTTTGTTTGCTCATTGTATTCGATAATTTATATATTTTATTTGTTTTCAACACAGATTCGAAGTACAAAACTTCAAAAAAGTAACGTTACAAACTTGCACAAAATAACAGTACTAACAAAACCAAAGAACAAAACAGTAAACACCCTAGCACCACATGCACGGCATGCACCACAGCAAAACCCGCACATATTTTGAATTTTGAAATAATAACAGGCAAAGTATGTTGACTGTCAGTGTCATAAATGTCATTTCTGACGAATTTTACATTTTTCTATCCTTATTTATCCTTTCTGTATCACGTCAGAGAAATTAGTTGGTACTCTACAGAGAGAGAATAATGAAGCTTTTTTCGACAGACAGGGGTACGTAACTGCACCTTATGCACTGTCGACAAAAGTGTGACAGTAAATTAAAAAGTTAGTTTTTTTATTTCGTTAAAAAATCTTCTGTATCATACAAAAGTTCTTCAAACATTGCAGTTTTGTTACAGCGTGCCTGAAAAGGGTAGTAAAGTGTTCCCAGTCATGTTGGCGAACGTCCAGAGCCCGAACTAACAAGTCTTTATACAAACTCACCCATCCACAGCCACTCACATGAAAAGCACAATGGATGAAAAGGAGATTCATCAAATGGTCTCTGTTCAAGTTTAGAAGCAACTTACAACTAAATCAAAGAGGTTTTCTTTTATGTGCAACATCATTGTACAAAGTTTTCGATACTTAGGGGCTGTTGCACCATTTTCTGATAAGTGATGGATAGGCTATCCACAACTTATCTGACAGATATACGACAGACATACTCTATTTGTCATTGTTTATTATAGCCTATCCGGCACTTATCAGGAAGTGGTGAAACATCCCCATAGTGTTTAAATATAAATAATATTATTATACTTAAGTTACGCGGACGGATGTTCCGCATCAGATTTTAGGTTCGAAATATTCGGCTTTTATGACTTGCTATAACAAGGGGCCCTTATTTCATTCTAGTGATCCAACCAGCGCTGGATTGCTACTGGAATGTAAGCGGGTACTGGAATATAATTTCAGCAATAAGCGTCGCCATTTATTCAAGTAGCTTTGCAGTTTCTTCGCAATAGTTTGTTAAGACACAATATGTTATAAATTTATAATTATACAACTTTATTTATGACTTATGCTATAACAATAAACAAATAGACAAACCACGAAACAATACGGCGCACGAGGCCGCGAGAAAAGCTAGTTTAATATCGGAGAGTAATTAAGCTATGCCGTGCAGACTGATTGATGAATGTATAAAAAATATTCGCTTCAAAATATTGTGAATTATTTCAAAGGGTTTTGTATATAATAGCTTCAATGAAAATTTTCAAATTATTTTTTCACGACGTATATTTATGCAACAAAATATGGTTAACATGATTCAAGTACCTAAATTAATATTCCTCATGTTCGGTGGGTCAGTGTTTGTCGTGGAAAAAGTGGTACACATCATTGGCCGTGCTTGCGATGTTCAGTCCTTGCTGAAAGAAACAATAACATCATCTATGTAAATAAAAATAAATACCAATTTTGTTGGCCTGGCTAAACTCGGAAATGGCTGTGGGCTGACCAGCTGGCCGATTCTGTATCGTACATTTGTGAATTAATCACTGAGTTAGTAACGAAACGGAGGAGTGAGCAACGGAAAGTCTCACTTTTGTATGCAAAAGTGAATACAAAAAGTGGCACTTTCCGTTACTCACTCCTCCGTTTCGTTACTAACTCAGTTATTAACTCACAAATGTACGATACAGAATGGGCCAGCTGATATTCGTGGAAGTGAAAGACAAGTGGAATACAATAGAAATTTGAATCAATTGTCTCTTTCACTCGCCCTAGTTTTTTAGGGTTCATTTTTAGGGTTCCGTAGTCAACAAGGAACCCTTAGTTTCGATCTGTCCGTCCGTCTGTCTGTCCGCGGTTTTGCTCAGAGACTATAAGACCTGCAAAGCTGTAATTTGGCATGAATACACATATTAATGATGCCGACTAAATGCTACATAAAATCATTTAAAAAAATTTTTTTATGGTACCTGAAAAAGTGAGTAAACTGAGTACATATGTTGTAAAATTTAGTTTGTTATTATTTTTAGCAATATTCCGCGAAAATTTTAGCAATTTTCGCGGAATTTTGCTAAAAATAATAACAAACTAAATTTAAACTATGGATTTCCGCAAAGTAACGCCTGATTCCATTAACTATACATATTTTGTGAAAATTTCAAGTTCCTATGTATTGCCGTTACTGATATCGAGCAAAAAATAGCAAAAAAATCACGTTTGTTGTATAGGACCCCCTTAAACATTTAAGTTATTTTGTTTTTAGTATTTCTTGTTAAAGCGGCAACAGATATACATAATCTGTGAAAATTTCAGAAGTCTAGCTATAGCGGTTCTTGAGTTACAGCCTGGAGACACACAGACAGACAGACGGACAGACGGACAGACGGACAGACATCGAAGTCTTAGTAATAGGGTCCCGTTTTTACCCTTTGGGTAACCCTAAAAAAAGGATCAAAATGTTTTATTCCAATTACCCCGGTATTACTAGAGTCAATTTATTTTCTCACTTTTTCCATCAGATTCTGGTAGACCTATACCATGCCTGTTATGCCAAATCCTCCATTATAAGGGTTCCTTGTAATTGTTACAGAACCATAAGATATGGGCCTAGGTTAGTTAGGCCGTAGGTTTGATGCCCGAAATAAAAATGATTTGATTTGATTAAGATCATAATATAATATTATTATGGTAACCAAGTTTTATTATAAGTAAATATTAAACCCAAACTACAGTTTAAAACTTGATAACCATAGAAATAATTACAATTAGACTTACTATAACCTTAGCTCCTTTCTTGATGAGTCCCAGTTTTCCAGGTCGCGCTTGGCTGATCGTCATAAAAGACAACAAGGTTAAAACTAATAAGAATAAGTTAACAAATTTCATTTTGCCGGCTTGCCTTGACCAGCTTGAACTCTAAAGTGGGTATAATACTAGTATAATAGAGGACATGTCTTTTTATATTAAGAGTTATCGCGCGGGGAGGTACCTCGTGCGAAACCGAACACTTCAAGCAATTGACTATGTAAATATTAGTGTTACAATATTGCAAAAAATGTTGTCTTAGCGATTCATTTTCTTGCTGTTATGTGTGCAGATAATAAACACGTCAGTTGATATCGTGACGAGGCGAGAGGCGGCGAAAAAATCAAATAAAATGCCACTTTATGACAAAGGCTTTCTTTTTTGCTCTACGCTACTACAATGCAGGCGCTAGACCAATGTCGGTAGAAAATGAAATCTATAGAATAGATATAATATAGCCTAACTAGCCTATGTCATAAAGTGGCATTTTATTTGAATTATTGGCGGGCGCGGTCGTTTGCGGCAAGCATTGGAAAGCCACCTTTATTGTAGCAGGTCGCCGCTATTTCACTATGCACCTTCCTCCAACCGGAAGCCATAATTATATTATTATAAATGCGAAAGTGTATCTGTCTGTCCTGTTACCTCTTCACGCTTAAACGCTAAAGCGATTTTGATAAAATAAGGTTTGGAGATACTTTGAGTCCCAGAAAAGAACATATCCAACTAAACAGTTTAACCAGGATTAAGGGGGAAGGCTAACCCAACATTTTATACTTAAAAATAAGCCCCGAATTGTGTTATTTTCTAAACATAGATACTTCATTATATTTCCAAGAATTTGATCTGAGCGGAAACAAGATATCTTAAAATTTTCTCGATAGAAAAGAATTACAAAGATGCATCTAATTTTCACGAATTTTTCATATTTTGCCATAACCGTGCGGGTTAATGCCAGCACCCGCGCCCCTAAAAATTACACGAGCACTCGCGCGTAGAGCATTTTGCTCACGTTTATAAAATATGTCGTTATATCCAGGTTTTACAAAGTAATTTATTTTTTCATTCTATTAAACAAAGTACACTTTGTTTATTATAAAAAAATATAAATTTACAACCTTATCAACATATTTTAAATTTAGTTTGTTATTATTTTTAGCAATATTCCGCGAAAATTTTCGCGGAATATTGCTAAAAATAATAACAAACTAAATTTAAACTATGGATTTCCGCAAAGTAACGCCTGATTCCATTAACTACTAATCAACATATTAAATTTTCATTAACATTCACGACAAGAATTTTTTCAATATCCTAAGGCAGAATGAAGGAAAAAAATTCACAAATAAAAATTTTTTTTAAAAAGAAATCTTAGATATAATATGGGAAGTATTAATCTTCATTATATTTCCAAACACAATCACAAGATTTATGACATTTTGCTCGGTACATAAAAATTTTTGGCAGGCAATGAAGGCCTTTTTTGGTCTTTCGGTTTTTGCGTCTTGGGCAAACCACTCAAATTCTCTTTGGTTTTTCTTGTCTCGGTAATTCAGATTCTAGTATTAAACATTTCATCAACTTAAAATACGATGTTTCTTTATGAGGGAAAAAGCGACTTTATTTTATAATATGTATAGATAAAGATAGTAAAGAGATTTTGAAAAGTTTTCAATTTGGATTTCATGTAAGTTATGATCTAAATATGAATAAATTATGTTTTTGAAACCTAAAAATAAGCTAACTTTAGTTAACCTGGCTTTTGAAGTCGTATACAAAGTTGTCGTTTGCAGATTATATTAATTTTAAACTGTCTGTCGTTGAAATTTCATGCTCATTAAACGAAAACAAAATAAGGAGACTAAAGTTTTAAAATATAGAACTGAAACCGGCCACCATCACGGAAACCGGTGTGGGAGTACTATTTAATAGCTATTTGACCGAGCTTTGCTCGGTATTCGATAAAACACGAATAAAATTACATTTTCTAAAAATGATTTCTATCTAGATCGATTTATCGCCCCCGAACCCCCCTATATACTAAATTTCATGAAAATCGTTGGAGCCGATTCCGAGATTCCAATTATATATATACAAGAATTGCTCGTTTAAAGATATAAGATAGATCACTTAAGTTTTAGGTTTCTTTAAATCTAGGTTCTGACAAAAAAGGTATACCGACGATATTAAAATTGACTTTTTACTTACGTACTCGTAGAACGTAGAACTAGAAACTATTTAGTACTTTTAACCCGTGCTTTTACAGAATATTCGACGTAACGACGTTAATTAATTATAGGTATTTTGCATACGTCTAGTCGCTCGCACTCAAACACCGTGTCGTTGCTGCACTGCTGTGCCGGTCTGTGCGGCGATCACCACAACTCGAGCATCACCGAGCCGAAATCTACCCAACTGAAACGAGACAATGTTAGGAGATTTTCGTTACGGAATTTCTTGATTCGGTCGCCGCGCTCAAAGTCCGCGATAAAAGCTATGCAATAGCTTGAAAACCTTAGAACAGGGTTTCTCAATCTTTCGGCTCCACGAACCCCTGTTAAAACTCCCTGGTGACAGCGAACCCCTTACTAACTAATACCCCCCCTCCCTCATTGACTGTTGAAGAAAATATGGTTTTTATTTGAATAAAATGTAACACGCAAATTGTACAGTGTTGCCGTGCGAGAATTTACTCGAGAACGGCTTCTGTACTGGGTGGTCGAAAGAAAACACTTCGTCACTATTGTACTATTAGCGGGGGTCGAGGTCGACGCGATTTCCGGCCAGCCTTTCTTCTATTTCCGATGTAGCGATGACCCAATAATTCCCCAATATTTCCCCAATTCTTCTTGTCTTGCTGTTTCTTCTAGGTAGGCTAGCTCGGAGCGGTCTCGTTAGCGGCCGGCCCGGCCCTTTATTTATACTAGGTTTAAAACAATGGGCCTGACCTGCGGTCCCGTTATCAGTCCCGTTATCACCTAGTCCCCGCCAAACTTTCTTTATTTTCTCTAAATATTTACACGATTTTATATAAACTTAATATGCTATGTTACTAATTCTAAACACTATTTTACTATATCACTTACCTATTTCTATTACAATATCGAACATAAACTATTAAAAACTACGGAAAATCGGTAAAACAAAGTGACTAATCTAGCTATCTCTATCTATTACATGCTACTTTGTATATGTCTATCCTACTCTAACACGAAATTTACAAAGAACGATATAATTATGCAATTTTTACTATTAAACTATTTAAATTTAACAGAACTAGAAATAAAATACAAATTAACTATTAAAATGTAACTATTAACTATTGACTATTAAACTATTTGGTTTTGGGAATAAAAAACACATTATGAGATGGTTTATTTCCGTCTCACTCTTACATGAAACCTATGAATTAAATTAAAGTATTTTAAACCTATTACTATTACGAACAAACTACAAGTTAATATCTATGTGTTCAACTATGTACTCTATATAATATTTTATTGTCCTATCGCAAATACACTAAACTATAAATTGTCCTTGCACAAACTAAAATCTATATTATTATTTTTTCGTCGTCTCGTACATAAATAGTACCAAAAGAAATGTCTTCCTAATATTAATGTGATGGGTGTGCTCGTTTCTTGTCGCAAATGGATTCAATGTTAGAACTTAGAAGTAATTTTGGACAGTTTTAACCTTAATTCTGACTCGGTATCAAATCGATTTCTGCATTTAGTTTTTATCATGACGGTGTGAAAACCCACTCTCAGATAAGTATGTTGTAGCAAAGGGTAAAAGGAAATTCACCGCTTCGCGTGGGATTTCGAAATACTCTGCTTGTCTAGCTACCCACCCCATTACGTAAATCTTGTCGCGAACCCCTTGCCGTCGAATGGCGAACCTCTAGGGGTTCGCGTACCCCACTATGAGAAACCCTGCCTTAGAAGAGTACATCACTTAAAGTGACTTAAACACAAGCGTACAAGGCCCTTTAATAAGAACATTCATCTTAATCTTTCAACATTTTTTCTTTCGCCAGATCAAGGCTGTTATCCCGAAACGGAGACAATAATACAACGGACATACTTATACAGTGAAACCTGGTTAATTGGGATCTCAAGGGACCAAGACTTTTGTACCAATTATTAAGGGCTCCCAATAGTCCAGTTATCCAATTAAGCAGGTTTAAAATTATGGGTGTCTCATTTACAGAGGCCGGCACTCATAGAGCTCCATATTTGCCGTTATTTAATTTTAAAAGGTTTTTATATTATTTTTTTTTGGGTTTTCCTTTTCCAACAATACACTGAGACCTAATTTTCTCGTTTTTAATAATTCCACACAGGTTTAACTTTGATATTACTACTACTACTACTACTCTGATTCTCCCTACACAGTTCACCACGCGACTTTCCACAATCATAATCTAATAGAAGTTTAGATTTTTCAGATATTGATAACGTTTTATATTTACATTTGAAAATTTTTTACACTTTTATCCCTTGTTTTTAGGTCAAAAACTGAGATAGTACTAACAAAAAAGCATGCACAATAGACGATGCGAAATGTATGTAAACAAACATGTCAAAACCTGTTACACATATCATAAATTGTCTCACTTATGCAGGTTAATAAGCTACAGAGTCTCAATTATAGAGTTAAATATCGAAAAAGTCTTAGAATTCTAATCTCATTTGACCAGGTTCAAAAATTCCATTAACAGAGGTAATTTAATGAAATAGTGCCGGGACTTCATTGCAACTGTCAATAATAGAGGTTTCTCATTTAGCCAGGTCCCGCATAACCAGGTTTCACTGTAATATTTTGTATAGTCTACATCCTGATGTAGTCTACAATATAAGGATTTAAATGGCATACATGTACGCAATGTTTGCCAGTCTTTACCGCAATAAATATAGAAATATTTAGTAGACTTACATATTACCCTAAACTTGGACCTTTTCATGTGTGGACGCTATCACAAAAAATATTACAAAAATTAGCAGGTCAGTACGAATTTCGACGTTAAGGGCATTAAAATAACATTCAATATCAGCGCGCCTTGTACAGTGGCGGTTACGACGCTCGCCGCGTTCTTGATAGGGCGAAAATTTATGAAGAAATTTGAGAGCGTTTCTTATTTTTCTTATAAATGGAAATGTTATTTATTTTTATATAAAATATTTACCTATTCTTACAGGGGACTAATTAAGCAACATTTTCTTTGTATTTTTTTTTTGTATATTTTTTTGTATATTTATACGTGGGAGAGCCATGCTTCGGTACGAATGGGCCGGCTCGACCGGAGAAATACCACGCTCTCACAGAAAACCGGCGTGAAACAGCGCTTGCGCTGTGTTTCGCCGAGTGAGTGAGTTTACCGGAGGCCCAATCCCTTACCCTATTCCCTTCCCTACTATCCCCTATTACCCTATTCCCTCTTAAAAGGTAACGCACTTGTAGCTCTACTGATGCTGCGAGTGTCAATGGGCGACGGAAGTTGCTTCCCATCAGGTGACCCGTTTGCTCGTTTGCCCCCTTATTTCATTAAAAAAATATATATATATTTTCCTTAGTTCAGTGTATTTAGCTATAACGGTACCTAATCAAACCCCATTTTTTTATCTTTTGCGATTATTGTGATGGTTTAAACGTATTTATGTGAACATTTATGTATTAGCATGCGGCTATAACATTTTTATAGTAAAGATGTGAAAATGAATGAATTATCTTTCATTTGAAACCAAAATATCCTCGCAGTGTGACTCCTAATTCTTCAAAATGGTACCTGAAAATCGCTGATATTTGTGAAAAAATGTGATAGCGTCCTTAAATGCATACAATAGTCGCTAAAGTTAGCCTTTTTTTGTTCCTTTCTTGCGATATCTATGTGCCATATAATTTTACTTATTTATTGATTAGCCAATAATGTAATAATATTATAGTCTAATTGATAGTTGATACGTATCCAGACCAACGATGTCAGAGGTTTTTCTCTGATGTTTCCTTCCCCGCTCGACTGTGCCTCTTTGTGTTTTGGGGAAATATAATTAGATTCCACTAGTATAGTCCATAGCACTACCTGAATTCAATCCCTTCATAGTCAAACGTTCAAACACTAGCACAGATTATTATTTAGGTAAATACTTAATGGTTACATGCCAAGTCACAGCTTAATTCGCCTTTGCGCAGATAAAACGTAAAGTTCACTTTATAAAATATATTGAGTAAGTAAGTATATTCCAGCGGAATCTTCGCTTAGGTCAAGCGATAATCTCTTTTCCCGTATACCCCGGGGGATTTTAAATATATTTCAATGTTATAGTAAATATGCTAGTCTTGAAACTTGCGTGAGCGAAGATTTGAGCAAATATTGCTTATAAACATAAATATAATATTAATTATTGATATTGAAAGAAAAACATAATAAAAGATTTGTTTGTTTATCGACTAAGCTTCGAAACTACTGACATGATTGTGAATATATTTGCCAAATCTAGAACATAACACTGAGAAGAAACATGTTAAACTACTTTAATTATAAAAAAAAATATAATATGGCTGCCGCGAACATTATTTTACGCCAGAGAGAAACATTCTTAATGTTAGTTATTTATTAATTAACATAACCCCAATCACCTATATGGATAAATTTATAAAATATAGTGTTTGTAACTAAGTTATCAAAGTTATTTAAAATCACTAAAAGCCACTCAGCAACCACAGTTTCTATTTAGTAAAAAGCACTTAGATTCATCCCTCAGGTATTTAGTGTACAAACAAAAGATTTATTTCTACTAATAGCTGTGAGTTGTGAACCGCCGCCTTATAAGGGTTTGTAAGGACCCTTCCAAGATATTGTTACGAAGGAGGATTTAAATTAAAGAGGGCTTTTACGTACGATTTTGAGAACACAACATCATTTTGCATTAAGTGAGCAAACAATATTTTATGAAGTTGTTTTGAATAATAAATCTGGATGAATTTTGCAATGTGTGTTGGTTATTATTGGTTGTTGGAAATAGGTATGCTGACTAACCGGTCATTATTAAATCAGATTTGTATAATATATATTGAATTCGAAATAATAAAATGGAGATGATTGATTCAATTCTATCTAGATTTAGGATGAATGAATTTTTGTCAGCAAACTTTTAATACAAAACAGTAGTTAAATTAAAAAGTTAAAGCCCTGTTGCAGTAAGGTAACAATAACTACTAATACTTTTAGTTGGGAGGAAAGGAAAGGTAAATAGGAAACAGATGACTGAATTTTTGGACCAGTTATTTAGTATTGAAAATCTTAAAAAAGTTATCTTGTTTACTTTTCCTTATATACAAATGTTGCCAAAGAGAGACAATAAAGAAAATTATGCTAGATATCAGCTGAACAGCCTTATTTATACTGCTGTAAATAATAATTGTATAATTTTGAATGACTCACATAAGGAATGTCAGGTTATAGATATCAAAAGTATTAGTAGTTATTGTTAAGGTATCCACAATGAAAAGAGATAAGTTCTTCTTATCTAATTTTTATAAACGACGTATAGCCAAATTGCTATTTAACTTTTTATATATGTCGTACGATGTCGTAGGATGATTTGATAAATCGAATTTTCGCAAAAATTCTAGGGATTTCGCGAAAACACGGATTTATCAAATCATCCTACGACATATATAAACCCAGCCAAGTTTTTGGCTTCCCCGACTACTGCTTTATTGAGCAGAATATTAGTCATAGTGTTAACGATTTGGAATATGTTCCAAATATTTATTTAAATTAGATAATAAGACAATGGAGGACATCCCTTGCACAAATGAATTAAGTTCAAGTCTAAATGTTGAAAATCCTACCAATAACTTGATAGACTTAATTAAACTGAGGAAAAATAAATGTAATTTGATTAATCTGGTGCATCAGAATTTACAAGGTATGATAGGTAAAGAACTTGAAATTGAGTTATTTTTAAAGGAATTTAACATTGATATTATGTGTATATCTGAACATTGGTTCAGATCACATGAACTCATTTTCAATTTCAATGATCACCATATAGCAAGTTCGTTCAGAAGAGAAATTGCCATTAGAGGAGGCTCTCTAATTTTAATCAGAAACAATTTGAAGTTTAAGGAACGTAAGGATATCGTGAGTCTCTCTACTGAACGAATAATAGAAGTGGCATGCATAGAGCTCAGCCAACTAATCATTGTGGGCGTATACAGGCCTCCATCAGGGTTGTACGATTCTTTTGAAGTAACAATGGAATAAATTTTGTCAAAAATATGTGCATCTAAAAAAAAATATGTGGTGATTTTAACATTAATTTATTAGATTTAACTCCCACTACTGTTAGATTCACATCTTTATTTCAATCGTAAAACCTTTACAGTTTGTTTCAGGAACCTACAAGGGTCTGTGAGACTACAGCCACTTGTATTGACAACATATTTACTAATCTTATTCCTGATAAAAAAGAAATAATTAATAAGCTAAGTTCTGATCACTGTGGACAAATAGCTTCTTTTAATATGAAATGTGACAGTGACGCGAAGAAAAGTCTTGTGTTTATTCCTGTGACCACAAAACGTATTGAACAATTTAGAAGTAAATTAAATTCAAATATCCATTTATTGGATAGGTCACATAGCTCTGATGAAGCTTTTAATAAATTATTTAAGGTGATAAGAACTCAATTTAATTCAATATTTACTTCTAAAACAGTTAGAAACAGTAATACAAAAACTAAATTTATTGAATGGGCAACAAAAGGGATTAAAATTAGTAGAAAAAGATTATATGAACTATATGATGAAAGGTGTATTAACAATAGTGAAGTATTTAAAGCATATGTTAAAAACTACTCAAAAACCGTTAGAAAAGTTTGCAAAGCTGCTAAACCCCTGTACATAAAAAACAAAATTAAACAGTCTAAAAATAAAATAAAAACAACATGGCAGGTTATAGCTGGTGAGACTGGAAATGTATCCTGTCGCAGCTCTGATTTTGAACTATACTTTAAAAATAAAAAGATTACTAATGATCAAGAAGTTGCGACGGTCTTTGAAAAGTTTTTTGCTGACATTCCGGTCTCAACGACTAAAAATTTAAATTCTTCGCCTGAAGCTGCCGAAAAGCTACTCAAAGACAATGTGAAGGAGTGTGATGTCAATTTTAAGTTTAGAGAAATAAACCCCAGAGATATTATTGATTCCTTTAAATTGTTGAATATTAAAAATACTACTGATCTCTGGGGCATGTCTACAAAAATTATTAAATCAATAATTATTTTTTTTATATATCTATGGACGCTTCACACCACGTCAGTCTGGCCCCGTGCTAAGTGTTGAGGTAAACCTCTTTAGTGTAAGATGGTGTTGGCCGTTCAGATTTTAGAAGATGTTTATTTCCTATGTTTTTGATATTTGACACCTTGTCAGTTTTTAAGTGTTCTGTTGATTGTCTAAAGAAAACTAATATATGATTTACTTTATGTACATTGCTTTTTATTAATTTCACAAAGTACTTCATTCCACCGGAGCCGAATTAGGATAGTAAACGACTCCCTGTAAAACTAAGTACCTAAAGGACTTGTGTTACAGGTACCAGACAACGGATATATATATTTAAGATTTTTATTATATCATACACATATTTAATACACATCCAGACCCGGGAACATTGAAAACTTTTTGTTCCGTCGGCGGGATTCGAACCCGCGACCCCCGGCTTGAGCTACCAACGTGCTCACCACTGAGCCACAGAGGTCGTCATAATAATTATGCTAGATGAGGAGCTACGATATCAATTATTGATATCGTAGCTCCTCATCTAGCAATGATTTTTAATGACTGCATAATAAATTGTGTTTTTCCTGACTTAATGAAGCAAAGCAAGATTGTTCCTTTATTTAAAGCCGAGACTAAATCGGATCCCACGAATTTGACGTTGAAATTTTTTTCCACGAAAAGGTCGGTAGAATCGATATAGGCCTGCCTATATCGATTCTACCGACCTTTAGTAAAATATTAGAAAAAATTATTTTAAAACAATTACTAGTGCATTTTAATTCAAATAATTTGCTGCACGATACTGATTTACTAAGGGTCGATCCACAACGGATGCCGGTATAGGACTTCTTTGTAGTATTTTTGAAGCTTGGGAGGAGTCGCAGGAGGAGAGATCGCAAAACACACCTAAGGCATAGGTGTGTTTTGCGATCTCTCCAAAGCATTTGATTGTGTTGAGCATGCTACATTGATCAGGAAACTGCGCCACTACGGCATAAAGAACTCTGCTCTCAGTCTTTTGACTTCTTACCTTAAAAATAGGGCTCAAAGGGTAGAGGTAAATAGTAAAAGGTCCAATGAAACCAAAATAGAATCAGGTGTCCCACAGGGATCTATCTTAGGCCCATTTTTTTTCTCATCTATATAAATGACTTACCATATCTAGTAAAGGATAATAATAATGAGATAGTGCTTTTTGCTGATGACACTTCACTTATTTTTAAAGTGAAGCGACAACAGTCGAACTACGATGAGGTAAGCAGTTCTCTCTCAAAAATAGTACATTGGTTTAATGTTAATAACTTACTTTTAAATTCTAGTAAAACTAAATGTATAAAGTTTACTTTGCCCAATGTTAGGCAAGTCCAAACCAATGTGCTATTAAATAATGAGAAGATGAATTTGGTAGATAACACTGTATTCCTAGGTATTACACTTGATAGTAAATTACAGTGGGGTCTTCACATTGCTAATCTAGCAGGTAGGCTCAGTTCTGCAGCATATGCAGTCAGAAAAATTAGAGAAATTTCTGACGAAGACACGGCACGATTAGTATATTTTAGTTATTTTCATAGTAGGATGTCATATGGAATCCTTTTATGGGGAAACGCTGCCGACATTAATACAATATTTGTGCTGCAGAAGCGAGCCATACGTTCTATTTATAAAATGTCTGCTTTAGAATCTCTGAGAAATAAATTTAAAGAAATTGGTATTCTAACTGTTGCTTCTCAATACATTTTGGATAATGTAATATATGTTAGAAAAAAAATAAAACAATTTAAAGTTAAAAGTGACATTCACTGTAGAAATACTAGAAATAAGCACAAGCTGGATATGCCAGTGATCAGACTTAGTAAAGTCAGTAAATCTTTTAAAGGTCAATGTATACGCCTTTACAATAAAATCCCAGAAAACGTTCAAAATTTTTCCATTAATAAATTTAAAAAAGTAGTCAAAAAGCGTTTGTGTGCCAAAGCTTATTATAAGGTCAATGATTTCATAGAAGATGGCACATATTGGGAGTAGGATCTTGCAAGGCTACTTCTACATTATTATAATATTATGACTTACAATTATGTATGTTGACATTGTATATAATATTAAGTTACAAAGTTGTAAACTTTATTTTTCAATTTTTCTCTCACTTTTTTGGTAAAAAGTGGAACCCGTGCGAGTTTCTTACGCCGGTTCTTCTCGCCGGGGTGGTTCCCGAACTGGTGGTAGGCATCAGGTAGACCATTCTGAAAAAATTTGATTCAAATTCACTCAGAAATAAAACATTTTTTATTTTTTATTTTATAACTGGAAATTATGGCTAACTATGTATACTCACTCTCTCCTCGCCCGTGGCTTGCATCTACCTTTGACAATCAACGACTTTGACCCTCTACCTAACTTCTTGTAATTCGTCTATTCATCTGGAGAAGCTAAAATTTAAGAAGAAGGCGCAAGCGATAAGTAGGCGACAAAAAATTTTTACAAAATCCATATTAATATTATAAATGCGAAAGTTGGCACGCTTTAACCACTTAAGTAGCCGATTTCGATAAAATATTTTGTTTAACAGATATTTTGAGTCCTTTAGGAATTAGGATGGTTTTAATCCTGCGAAAACGAACTCGATTCCCTCGTGAAAAACTAATTTCGTCGCAACTCGCAACTACGTTGCAGGCGTCATGTAGTTTTAATATATGTTGATTGCATCGCAATCGTAAAAAACATAGATACTGATATTAAACTTTACATATTACCCGCAGGAGTTCCCAAAGTGTGCGCCGCGGCGCCCTAGTGCGCCGTGGAAAGGCAAAAGGGCGCCGTGAGTCGATCCTTCCATGAGTTCCATCATTATCCGTAACCCCAAATATTGTGAAAAAAAAAATACCTATTGATTATGCAAAGCAGGCAGATGACAAATACTTGTTTATTATCAAAATACCTGCTTAACCCATCGATGTAAATCAGGTAGAGTGACAGAATATTGTGACGTGTAACTGCGCCGCATGCAGAAAAAGTTTTGGAACCCCTGACCTAACGGATTAAAATTCAGAAGGTGTGCAAGCTACGTGCAATTTAACTATTCACGTTGGATTATACGACGTACATTTTGTTAAAGTAAAACGATATTTCAATTGAATTATTTGCTTATTAAAATAATTAATTGCTTTTTATCTAACATCAGGATTGCTGTCAGAAGTCCATTTGCATGAATCTGGATTAAGGCTAATCATGTGCTACGCCTTACTCATTATATTTATTTGACGAGTGGACGAAAAAGATAGAGGTCACAATAATGAATAATTATTATTATATAGGACATAGTTATAATTATTGTATACTTTTTAGCCGCACTGATTGATGCAAGCGGGCTAATTTTGTTTTCAGTAAGAGCATTAAAAATCGTTTCCATAAAATTGATTTAAGTAAGTACTTATTTAATTTACCTAATATTTTCATATTCACCAAGAGATTATTTTTATAAATTACTTAAGTAAAAGTTTTCTCGATGAATATGAAATTTTCTCACACTCGGCGTTAAATTCAATTTGGAAGTTTGTAACAATTGCGTACAAACACCAAGCGTCTAATTTAAAGTTTGAGAACATTTTTACATAATAAACATTGAGAATTAGGAACTTTACTAAACGTGAGACTAAACTATTCAAAACAGGACAACTAGGCTGCTGCAGTATCATCATAAATTATTATATTTTTCTACAAAACATTGTGGAAAAAATATTTTTACGAGCTTAGCATGTCCTCGATAGAAATGAATAAATATATTTGGAAAAAATGATCTCTATAACTTTTCCTATTCTGAAAGCGTGGCGTAAAAAATGCTGTAAAGTCTATCTATACATAATTATTATTATAAAACAAAATCGCTTTTTTTCCCTTATGTCCCTTTGTTCCCTTTAATCTTTAAAATTACGCAACGGATTTTGATGATTCTTTCAGTGTTAGATAGCCCATTTATCGAGGAAGGCTATAGGATATATTTTATCACGTTAAGACTAATAGAAGCGAAGAAATAGAGGAAAATGTGGAAAAAACGGGGAAAATTATTTGAAAGGGCTAACTTGAACGCGCTAATCTCAGGAATTATCGGGTGCGATTTGAAAAATTATTTCAGTGTTAGATAGCCCATTTACTGAAGAAGACTATAGGCTATATTTTATTACGCTAAGACTAATATGAGAATGGGGAAACAAAAAACGGGGGAAATTATTTGAAAGGGCTTATCTCGCGAACTACTGGAGTAATTTTTATGTTAGAAGTAGACCACGTGAAGGATCATAGGTTATCGATTTTAATCATTTTTTCAGTGGCTATATAATATTATATACCCGTGCGACGCCGGGGCGGGTCGCTAGTATTATATAAAAATGTAAAAGCATGCATTGTATAAAATATCAAAATATTTCAAGAAATTATGTGTAGGACAAATACTAAGAACAAGGGTTTATGTTACTATTAATAACAGTTATATAGCCAAAATGTTTACTGCTACAAACATTACAAAAACTATCAAGGATTTTACTACAGCTCATAATAGATGACACAGTAATCTGTTCCTTAGATCGCTAATAAAAATTCCTCACTTTATTGAAGCTATAAATGGAAGTGCTTTGAAGAATATTGTGTTGACACTTATTGTAATAAAATTAGTTGGGACGTCAAAATAACATTATATTTAAGAGCTTATATCGAAAAGCTTTGTGCAGATGAGCTACAAATAAGCTCAATCGGTCGACTTAAACCAAATGAAAAAGTAAAGATAAAGTTCTGCACACCTTTAACTGTATAACCTCAACTACGCCTCTCTTTTTACAGAGTCATTGGAGTCACCCAGTATACCCATTACCTACACACATATAGCGAAACTACGATTGACTACGTCGAATCATAGCGGTGTGTGGGGTTTTTGTATTTTTTTTTTATGAAATAAGAGGGCAAACGAGCAAACGGGTCACCTGATGGAAAGCAACTTCCGTCGCCCATGGACACTCGCAGCATCAAAAGAGCTGCAGGTGCGTTGCCGGCCTTTTAAGAGGGAATAGGGTAATAAGGGAGGGTAGGGATGGGAGGGGAAGGGAATAGGGGAGGATAGGAAAGGGAATTGGGCCTCCGGTAAACTCCGCGAAACACAGCGCAAGCGCTGTTTCACGCCAGTTTTCTGTGAGAACGTGGTATTTCTCCGGTCGAGCCGGCCCATTCGTGCCGAAGCATGGCTCTTCCCCGTATAAATGCTTATCACGCATACTGCATTCACCACATGCAAAAAATATTGCGTCTTCACTTGTTGTTTGACACAATACATTTTAGAAAATAGTAATTGTATTTATTACGTATAATATCTACTTTATATTTTAGAATAAGCATATCCGTGCTAATATAATAAAAATTCATCCGTCTGTATGTCTGTTACCTCTTCACGCCCAAACCGCCGAACTGATTTTGCTGAAAAGTGAAAAGCATGGAGAGACTTTGAGCCCAGAAAAGGAAATAGTTAGAATTAGCCTGAAAAATGTACGATTCACGCGCGAGAAACGAATTTTATTGCAACGGAGTTGTGGCCATGTCTAGTAGAATATAAAATAAGAAAAAACTTCTCAGCTACCTTAATCAATTGCAGGAAAGTTTTACTTGGGGATGTAGTTGTTTGTATGAAGACTGTGAAGTAATTATTGTGCGAGTAATACAACACTTGTTGTTACCAATACTTGATCGTGTTTCGCGACGCTTCGCCAATACTTTAAAGTGTCGATTTACTTTGCTACAGTAGCGATCACTACGTAGTTGCAGCGTAGCAATTAACAAACAAACAAACAATTAATATACTTTATTGTGCACAAACATAACAGTAAAACAAACATATTTAATAAATGAGACATGTACACAAATTAATATTGAAAGCAATTTCTTCCAGGCAACCCAATTACGCAGTGACTAGTGACTATTTAGTAATCTAGTAGGCACCTTCAAAATATTTATAGCTGCTTAGTAACAAGTCTCATTGAAAAGATATTTGTAGTAAAACTTCCTGGCTAAAACTAATATCCTAAATTCCGTAATTTGTTCTACCACCGTAGTAGTCCCCCAAGTATCAAAGCCATGTCAAAGACAAAAATAGAAAAAAATATATACTATAGATTAGAATGGTCTACGTACAACTTTCACGAAGATAGTTTAAAACATAAACTTATAATATACTGTCGGTTTAAAATCATGTAACAGCTTTTATATTGGACTTATACGTGGGAGAGCCATGCTTCGACACGAGTGGGCCGCCTCGACCGGAGAAATACCACGTTTTCACAGAAAACCGGCGTGAAACAGCGCTTGCGCTGTGTTTCGCCGAGTGAGTGAGTTTACCGGAGGCCCAATCCCCTACCCTATTTCCTTCCCTACCCTCCCCTATTCCCTTCCCTTCCCTACCCTCCCCTATTACCCTATTCCCTCCTTGAAGGCTGGCAACGCACCTGCAGCTCTTCTGATGCTGCGAGTGTTCATGGGCGACGGAAGTTGCTTTCCATCAGGTGACCCGTTTGCTCGTTTGTCCCCTTATTTTCAGAAAAAAAAACGGGACCCTATTACTGAGACTTCGATGTCTGTGCCTCTGTCCGTCTGTCTCCAGGCTGTAACTCAAGAACCACTATAGCTAGACTTCTGAAAAAACACAATTTTGTTCCATCTTTCGCTCAACAACGGTACGGAATCCTTTGTGCGTGAGTCCGACTCGCACTTGGCCGATTTTTTAGGCTATATAAATATAATAATATAAATGGGAAAGTGTATCTGACTGTCTATCTGTCTGTTACCTCTTCACGCCCAAAGCGCTGATCCGATTTTGCTGTTTGGTATGAAGATACCTTGAGTCCCAACTCCCAGGAAAGGAAAAAGTATACTTTTTATTCCGGAAAAGGTATGGTTTGCAATAAACGAATTTTGATGAAACGGGGTTGTGGGCATTATCTGGCTTAACATAAAATACACCGTGACTTGTCCTACTACTTGACGACCTCTGTGGCTCACGGTGGGCTGTTAGCTCAAGCCGGGGGTCGCGGGTTCGAATCCCGCCGTCGGAGCAAATAGTTTTCTAAGTTCCTGGGTCATGGATGTGTATTAAATATGTGTATCATAATATAATAAAAATCTTAAATATATTATGCTTAAAAGTATTAAATATATTTCCGTTGTCTGGTACCCGTAACATTGTCCTTCAGGGACTTACCACGGGGCCAGACTGACGTGATTTGAAGCGTCCATAGATATTATTATTATTATTACTATCTAGAATGAATATTATAAAACCACTAAACCATGGCACAGATTATATAATAGTACTCCATATTCCATAACAAGGGTAACATTGTAATCATCATTTTACTGCTGACAAAGTCAAGAGTTTATTGTGTTCCCTGATTAAAACCTTTGTTTGTCGATAATTATTCAAGTTAGACGAAGGCTTTTACGCGTTTAAACACGCAATAAAATACTCTCAACACCTCATTTCACTTTTGTAATGGGTTTGTTTTGGCAATACATTCTTCTTTGGCAAAATTTCATCGCCATTCCGTTTAAAAGCCTAAATATTTTATATGGCTATAAATATGCAGATTGCATGTCCTAGTAACTTCCTTTAAATAGATACAGACATCCACGAACGCTTTGGCGCGTTGATGATATGTTGTGCAATGGCATCAATCTAACAATTATCATTAACTTAAACAGTATTTTTCACTTAACAATTAGAGATAGAGAGATTAGATTCAGAATTACATAATTATATCGATAAACTAAACAAAAATCTTAAATTTAAAATATACGAATTACTAACAAAACTTTTTTGTTAATCAGTCTTTCAACAATCACGGCGCGGCGCGGCGCGGTGTAGAGAACTTTATTTGACTTTGTTTCATGCTCACGTGGTTGTTTTATATCCGTTTAAATTATGTTGCCTTAGAGTTTATGAGTTTGGTCCTTATAACGTTAGTATTAAAGGTGCTGTCAGGGGCAAATTATGTCTGAACGGACCGTAGTACTAACAGAAATATTGCGTCCGCTCCGCTATTGTTGAACTTGTTTCAAATTCAAAATAGCTCTAGTTTCATTGTTAGAACTAGTTGCAGTTAACTTTTAAAAACGTTAGAGAGAAGAAAAAATAACTCATACAATAATATTAACGGTTAACCAGAAATGTTAAAAATACTTACTTAGCCCTCGGTTGGTCGCGTGGGGTCTTTAAAAGACCGGAGTTTGCGAAAACGAGAAAAAACTATATTTAAATTACTCGTAGCAACCCCACTCTTTAGGTAATAGGTAGCTTGGGGGCGATACCGGTTCCTCCTCGTTGGTGTCCCTGGGCTCCTGGGTGCGCCACCCCGCCCTTTACACGGGGTGAGGTACTCAGGATGGCGGAACGTCGGTCTTTCCTATTTTTCTTTCTTTTTATTAGTGTACTCTTCGTTTTGCTTACTTTGTTTTATTTTTCTATCTTTCACCATCTTCTCTACTCTGTATTTCCTTTTTGTTTATCTCTTCTTTACATTAGTGTGTGTTTCTGTGTGTATGTCAGTGAGTGTATGATTTGACGGATGGACCCGTGGGTCCCCAATCCCCGGCATAGGTACCCGGCCTTGGGATGCATGGCGAGCGGGAGGTCTGCGCCGCAAGGGTACCACAACAGGGCAGAATCACCCTTAGTAATTGATCAAACATGGAAGTAAGCAATGGAAAAAATTCTCCCCGGGTGGGTTCCGGCAGTCCGGTGGATGTCGGAGAATCCCACACTCCTGCTTTGGCGGGGGGTCGCCCCAAGTATACGGGGGGGACTCAAGTTGCTTTGGTAAGATCGGAAGACGTTTTTAAAGGATGTGACACCTCGGATTTGACAGTACCGGACAAGACAACACGTATTATGACTCGAAGTGGCTCGCGGGCGGCAATGCCAACAGTCACAGCAATGGAAACGGAAAAAACTTCGGTGTTCTTTAGAAGACCTACTAAAGGTACGTCAGCTTCTGAAGAAAGCGGTAATGAGACCACCGTTTTTTCAAAGCAGGCGGCATACCTGAAAGAAAGGACCACCGCCAAAAAGCGGAAACCTGGACAAGACGATGCAGATGGGGAGTCGGAGGCTGAGCCGTCGAACCAAACAAGCCCGCAGAAGACGAAAGCCTCGCGTGCTAAACGCGGGAGAGGACGACCGTCTACTACAGGAGAGCATGTAGGCCTAAATAATAAAAGAGGCGTGGAGCATAAGCTTCTTGAAGTCCAAACGGACAGAGAGGTATTGGAACTGACGCAGAGGAACCAACCGCTCCGATCATCGCGAGCGTCCGGAACCTCTGAATATTCGGATGCAATGTTGGGTTCAGACGAGGAGACGAAAAGCGCGCTGGGCGCCACTATATCGACTAGCCTGGCTGCCATTTCAGAGACAGTCAGGAAATCCAGCAACCTGAGTGCTACTAGCATTAAGGCCATCAAAGATGCGACCCGTAACTTGCAAGAGGCTTGCTCGGTTTTGCTGACTCGTTCGTCAACGGCAGTGACCAGAGCCCTGGAAAAGGCGAATGCTCGCCTTTCCCGTGAGCTTTCGGACCTGAAACAAGAATTTGAGATTGTCAAACGGGAGCTCGCCGTCGTTCGGCCGCATGGCACTCAGACGAAGCAGACGACGACGACGAAGTTGACCACAGAAGAGTTGATCGAACGGGCTGTACGAGAGGCGGTCTCGCTATCGAGCGCTAGACTGGACGCACGACTAGAGGGTCTCGAGGCTCGACTCCTACCGGAGCCACGCCTGAGACCCCCACTCGCAGCGGACAGAAAGAAGGACCAAGCGGCTAATGCAAAGTCTGCACAGCCGTCGCAACCAGAGTTTGAAAGAACGGCGACGATGTCGGTCACAACGCTAATGCCACCGACAAATCCAGGCCCAGCCCTGAAAAAAAGAAAGAAGGCGCGGAAAACTGCTGCGGCTTTGGAGGCGACTAGTGCGAAACAAGACGCCCCTGTAGCAACAACAGCTCCGAGATTACTTCAAACCACAGAGTGGACTGAAGTGGTGAAAAGAGGTAGAAAGAAAAAAGAACAAGGAGCGGAAAAGAAGAATGGTAAGGTGCCGAAGAAAACAAAGAGTAGTAAGTTACGCGCCCCTAAGACTGCGGCTGTGGTTCTTACCCTACAACCGGAGGCAGAGGAGCGCGGCGCTTCGTACGGAGATGTGCTAAAAGAAGCGAAAAAACGTCTTGTCCAGCAGGCATTCGAAATCCCTGCGGTTAAAGTCAAGGTCGCGGTTACTGGGGCCCGAATACTTGAGGTCTCAGGCGATGCACACAGCGAAAAGGCGGACACCTTAGCTAGTAAACTAAGGGAGATTTTAGGGGACCATAAAGTACGTATCTCCAGACCCCAAAAGTGCGTCGAGCTACGGGTGTCAGGGTTGGACGACTCGGTTACGTCTACAGATGTCGCCGAGTCAATTTCAAGAGCTGCCAACTGTCCAGTCGAGGCAATCAAAGTGGGTGAAATACGCGTCAGCAGGAATGGTCTAGGGGCTGCGTGGGTGAGTTGCCCGATAGAAGCCGCGAAGACCATTTCTAACCCTAGTACCAAACTGTACGTGGGGTGGGTTGTAGCCCGCGTTACACTGCTGCCAGCTCGGCCCATGCGGTGTTATAAGTGCCAGGAGTCGGGTCATGCGAAGAGCAAGTGCACCTGCGACATTGACCGCAGTGGTCTCTGTTTCCGCTGTGGTCAACCAGGTCACATATCGCAGCAATGCCAGAACGCTCCGCATTGTGCGCTCTGCGCTTCGAAGGGAAGACCGGCCGATCACCGCGTTGGAAGCACGATCTGCGGGAAATCAGCCCCTAGGAATAAAAAGAAGACCGGCTCTGAAAAGAGCACGAGTCCTCAGACAGCCGCAACATCATCTACTGCGGCCTCTGCAGCAGAGAAGACTAGCTTGATGGACGCCCTATAACAATGGCCCAAAAAAGTTTCCTGCAATGTAACTTGAACCACTGCGCCGCCGCACAGGATCTACTGGTCCACTCCATGGCACAGTGGTCCATTGACATAGCCGTAATATCCGAGCCATACCGGACTCTGCCTGGCGCGAACTGGTTTGTTGATGCAGATTCCTTAGCTGCTATCGTTACCGGCCCAAGAATCGTAGCATCTAGTAGCGCAGTGAAGGGTAATGGATTTGTCGCAGTGCACTTCGAGTCGTTTACCGTGGTAAGCGTATATTTCTCGCCCAACCGACCGATAGCTGATTTTAAGGAGCTCCTAACGCGACTCTCAGCACTCATAAGCGGAACGCCCAATCCAGTAGTCGTCGCAGGAGACTTTAACGCAAAATCTGCGCTTTGGGGCTCCCCGGCGACAAATGCCAGAGGCCGAACAATCGAGGAGTGGCTAGTCGAAACTGGCCTGGTAGTGCTCAATCGCGGCAATGCCAGTACCTGCGTACGTCAAAGAGGGGAATCCGTAATCGACATTACCTTGGCTAGCCCTTGCGTTGCACAGCGGTCTACCGAGTGGCGCGTTCTCCAAAATGTGGAGACTTTGTCCGACCACCGGTACATTCGGTTTGGCATTAATGACTTCCACGACAGACCGGGTCGCCACTCATCACCTTACAGTGGCCCCCGATGGTCTCTGCGGCAATTAAATAAAGACCTTTTAATAGAAGCTGCCATTGTGCAGTCGTTGGTACCAATGCCACCGGTAGAAGATGCTGATACAGCGGCGGAATGGTTGAATGAGGCCATGACGCAGATCTGCGATGCGTCTATGCCCAGAATTCGGTCAACCAAGCGCGTACGCGAAGTGTACTGGTAGAGTCCGGAGATCCATCAGCTACGAACGGAATGCGTAGCAACTCATCGACGATATACGCGTCTTCGAAGAAGACGCAACAGAAATGCAGACGCTGAAGAGGTTGCTTATGAAGCCTATAGAGACGCCCGAAGCGCTCTAAAGGCAGGCATTCGGCAAGCCAAGTCCAAAGCGTGGACCGAGTGGCTGGAGACTCTAGATCGCGATCCTTGGGGGCAGCCTTACAAAACATAAGGCAGAAACTTCGTCCATCTGGCCCACCTCTCACCCAGAGTCTCGAGCCACAACTACGAGAGACAGTCCTCTCAGCTCTGTTCCCGTCCAGAGCCGATTGGTCTCCGCCAGTAATGGCACCCCCGGACGATACCAACGGTACCGACGATGAAGAGGAGGTTCCACCCATAACGTCGGCGGAACTTGCCATAGCAGTAAGGAAAATGCGGCAGAAAAATAAGGCACCTGGCCTCGACGGCATTCCAGGCCGCGTATGGGCACTCGCAATGGAGGAGATGGAAGAGCGAGTGCTCATGGTACTTAACATCTGTCTATCGCAGTGTCGTTTCCCAAACCGCTGGAAAAGTGGGAAGCTAGTTCTGATCCGTAAATACGGAAGACCTGAAAATCGCCGTATACGCGCTCTGGGACTTGAGGTCGCCCTGGATAAATCCGAGGCGATCTGCTTTCATGTGCGCGGAATGCGCCGCCATTGGATGCTGCTGTAATCGTGGGAGGTACACGGATCGAGGTGCGTCGGTCCATGACCTATTTGGGTCTTGTGTTGGACAGCCGGTGGTCTTTTAAAGAGCATTTCCGATGTTTGTCAGAGAAAGTCTCAAAGACCGCCGGTGGACTAACGAGGCTGCTTCCTAACTTAGGAGGACCCAACCTCAAATGCCGAAACCTGTACATGGGCATAGTGCGGTCAATGTGCATGTACGGGGCGCCAATATGGGCCGAACACCTGGCGACAAAAAACAGACAGATCCTGGTCAGAATGCAACGTACACTGGCCATTAGAGCGGTTCGGGGATACCGCACAATATCGAAAGACGCAGCATGCGTCCTCGCAGGCAGCGTCCCTTGGGACATTGAAGCCAAATCGCTGGCTGATATTTACTGGCGTTGCCAAGCCGAGCGCGAGGAGGGATATCTTCCACCGCCAGACTATATACGACGGTGGAGGAATGACGCGAAAGACCGCGCGTTCGAGCAATGGCTGGCACGAATAAACGAATCCACAGTTAGTGTCGACCTACTAGCTGCTATGCGCCCCGTACTGAGGGAGTGGGCAGACAGAGAAAGCGGGGCGCTATCTTACCGCCTCACACAGGTGCTGACCGGACATGGGTGTTTTGGTCGGTACCTGTGTGACATCGCCAGACGTGAGCAGACCACAGCCTGCCACCACTGCGACGACGAACGGGACACGGCACAGCACACCCTGCTGGCTTGTCCCGCATGGACCGGACAAAGAGCGGCTCTGCAAGCCGCCATCGGAAATGACATTTCGCTGCCAGCGATCGTACGCGCGATGCTGAGTAGCGAAAATTCCTGGAGAGCAGTCGCGACATTTGCCGAGGAGGTGATGTCAGCGAAGGAGGAGTCAGAGCGCAGACGTGAGGCGGAGTCACTCGACCCTCAGAGGAGGCCAAGGCGAAGACAGAGGGCCAGACATGGGCCCGACATCCCGACTTAGCGGGGAAGCTCGGGGTACCGGCGTGGGGACGCCGTCACCCAACAGCACCGAGCTCCCGAGTTGGCTGCGATGCGCTAAGTGTTCCGCGCATCGCATCATAGTGCAGTGCAGTGTGGGCCTAACAGCCATGCACTAGTGCCTTTAGGGGTACTCGCTGGCAGGGTCGCGGTTGTGTATCCCGCGTATCCCGTGGCTCTGCCTAAAGCGGAATGTAGGAACACTCGTTGGGTTTTTAGTGGGTATGCCCGGGCGCGGCCTCACCGCCCTGGGGAGTCCCACATACCCCGGTAGCCATCCCCAGACCGCCGGGGATGCGTAATAGCATTTCCCCAACGAAAAAAAAAAAAAAAAAAAAAGTAATAGGTAGCTTCCTAAAATGAATTATATTTCGATATAATTGCCACGTCTCGTCTGAGCTCGCGTGCATGTATTGTGTGTTACTGATGTGTTTATTCACGCCGAGGTCTTTAAAGACCCTAGGTGACCAACCGCGTCACTAAATTTGATTTGATATTTTCATACAGTTTTAATACCGAAATGGATTTATTTTGTGATTTTCCTTGTATTTTAATAATAAATCAATTAAAATGTCGTGAGTTGGTTCTTATGGTTTTATATCGTTTAAAAGAAGTTTTAGACGCACTTTTCCAGTAATGCATATTTTGCTATGTAGACCAAAATGATGATGATTACAAACTAATTGTCGGTATATTTACCATTCCTTTAAAGTATTAGAACAGGAAAATGTATAAGAATAAGGTTTTGGTTCTAAAAATTTGTCAATGTTTAAACATTCAATAGTTTATATGTTATTTGGACTCAGCTTTTTAGATTTCAATCTAAGTTATAGGAAATTTAACTATTATTTCAGTTATCTACATATTTTACGACTATGTTGATATATAAAACTATGTTGATTTTTTTTAATTTTCCTATCTTACGGTTTCCACTTGAAATTTTTCGATTTCTATTTTTAAATTGTGAAAATATAATATTTTTTTTGATTAAATCTGATTAATATTGAATTAAATAACAATAATTTACAGAAAAAAGTTAAGAAACATATAAATTTATGCCATTTTTATGCCATTTAATTTTCGGGCTTTCAAAGACCACAGGTGACCAACGGCGTTATTTTAAAAGCACGACCAACCGAGGGTTAAATATATACCCTCATATTCGTTCCGTCGAAATTTGTTTATTGTGCAGGAACCGTCCATTTTGCCAGACTGAACACTGTCCTGTGTCCTTTCTCGGTACAGAAAGTGTCTCCATACCAAAGTGTTATTAAAATCAGCTCAGAGGTTTGAACGTTAAAAGGTAACAGAGGAAACACATTTTCACATTTTTAAAATTAAACTAGCTGTCCTGGCAAACGTTGTTTTGCCATATAATTTTTTTTTTAATGAAAAATAGATGTTGGCTGATTCTCAGACCTACTCAACATGCTCACAAAATTTCATGAGAATCGGTCAAGCCGTTTCGGAGGAGTATGGCAACAAAAACTGTGACACGAGAATTTTATATATTAGATATGAATAAGTTAAAAGGCGTGCATGTTACTTGAAATATGGCAGTGTATTTCTATTATTGCATCATTATTTCTTTCATATTATGGTAATTTAAATCCCTATCATTTTTTAGGCTTACCTATAACGCTGCTTTATTAAAAACGTCATAGAGAACAATATACTACGGGGCCTTCCCATACATAATCGTTAAAATATTCCTACGAGAAAGGAAATTTTATTTTACTCGCACGAAATTATGACCACGTAAATATGCAACAAAAAATTGAAGACGTAAGTGAATGAAGTGGATACCTAAACTTTATAACAAATATTATTTTTTTTTAAATAAGTAGCCCGAATACTTATTTTTTCCCTTCAAATTATAATAAACCTTGTAACTTTCCTACTTTATCATCTGGCTAATATATCTGGCTTATAAAATCCAGATTTTCATAACAAATCATTTTCCCGGTTCTAAAGTCTCCGTTTATGCAAAAAAAAAAAAGATACATACAGCCGAACGTATTACCTCCTCCTTTTTGGAAGTCGGTCAAAAAACGACCATTCTCAAATTGTTAGTTCATCTACTATTAGGTACGTACGTCTTGAAATGATGTCGAAAGCACAAGCTTATGACATCATCACAATAGACATAACTACTCTGTCTACTCTGACATCATTGAGAGTTTATACAGAGATCGGTTAGATACAACTAGTGTAGCAATTTGTAACCATTCCTAAATTTATTACCTGAGAACCCCATTACTTTGTACAGAGCTCGCCAATAAATCTCTGATTCGTTTCAACTCTCTCCGAGTCGGGAATCATATAATTTATGGCCCAATCGCACTGCAGGCTTGCTAACCATCTATATGGAAATCATCTTCAAATTTAGGCAATTGCTTCTTTGTAACTATCAGATTGCTTAGGAAGGCGAAAGGATATAGGAGGTAGGATAAGAAATTTGATTTATTACATTAACTATGTTATTATATTCTCCTCGACTGTCCTGCTCTACTACAGATCAGGAACAGGCACCTTGGTCGGCACGAATACTCATCCACAGAGGAAATTCGTAGCACCAGCCCCAACCATATCGTTCAATTTATGAGCAGTATTGGGTTGGGGATGATACTCTAGTGCGAAGGAGTCACAATAGATCCCTATGGGTCGCAGTGACGTCAGGGCTGTTAATTATTTAGAAATAATTTTATTTAATTTGGACCAAGCAGCAGAAACAAGTACTTGGAGTTCACGAGAAAACAAAGCAATTACTTCAAAAAAAAGATGAAAAGTTTTTAACCTTTATGAACATTAGAAACAACTTAAAAGTTAACCTCGGTGAAAAGCTTTATATATGTACCAGATACCTCTCAGGTACTTAACTTTCGCACTTTAAGCCAAAGAAAGACTATTTTTCTTTCAAAGGCCATAAACTTCTAGAAAACTTTTAACAGTTTTTAAGAATAGACAAAAGACAATATATTAGGCCACCACTGTAATGTATAACCTAAGTTGATAAAAGTTTACTCAAGCGGCTCAAGCCACTGAACGATAATCCAATAAAATTGCGTTATCGATAATTTGTAGCCGAGTGACATTGTGGCAAAAGATGCCTAAATCACATAGGCGGGTATTAATGTACACTTTCGACTTTATTTTAGCTTATATTATTCAGGCCAAGTACGTTAGCGGTAATTAGCAATGGTAGGTTTCATAATAAAGTTATAAAGTGACTGATGCCTGGCTGCACTGGCTCTTGGACCAAAGTCAATCAAACAAATTTTTTGCTTGGACAGAATATCATAATGCTGCGGCCGCACATACGTCTGTCGTACAAAGCTTCGTGCTATGAGACGATACCATTGGACGATACACACAGATCGTCCAATGGTATCGTTTTAAGCACGAAGCACTACACAGGTGCGGCCCGGGCATAAGAATATATTGTAATTTGATAAGAAACCTGAGACTAGATCCAGATTCATTAATGTTGCAATAAAATAGAAAATTAGAGATTTTTATCGCGCGGGAACCGTAAAATTTTTCGGGAAAGATAAAAAGTATCCTCCTCGGGACTCAAAGTATCTCCATACCAAATCACAGCAAAATCAGTTCAGTGGTTTGGGCGTGAAGAGGTAACGGACAGCTTTCACGTTTATAATATTGTAAGTATGGATAGCTAAAATCCCTGTTAGATGTATTTTCATCATAACAATATCACAATTTGATATGACATGCAGACGTCGTGTTGTTACTGTATGCCACAAGCTCATAACTCATAAGTTATGCCCGAGTTGGCGCTTTCATGTGCACTGAGTTAAGCATTTAGGAACTCTATCCGCCTTCAGCTATTTGGGGTTAACGTATCATAATATACTGTATAACAATCAGCTTAATGCCCCCTGCATTAGTTTCGCTCGGAGTCCGTTTTAAGACATGAATTGACCTTCGCGGTCCACATGTTTTATATTAAAAAAAAACAAAGGTAATTACATAGGTATTACAAATTAATTGGAAATTACAAAGGTATTTTTAGATATCAATGAGAAAGGTAACCATTTTTTGTAGTTAATTATCATTCTCTCTGAAGTTTGGAGTGAAATATTGGTGCAAGCTATAGATATTGACATGAGATCCTGGAGATGTTGAAGTCCTACGATGAACGAAGATCATCTTCGAATATGCCTGGCCCGCACACAATGGGGCGGCCGAATGCGGACCGCGATCCGCCATTTGGTGTCCCTTGGCTTAATGTATAAAACTAACCAAGTTTAGGCCAGACACTACACAGAAATATTTCAAAAAGCTTCTCTTACAAGGCTATTCAAAATTTCTAGTTCGACTTACGTAGTAACTACCTATTTAGTAATCTGTGGTTCGACTAGGATTCGTATATAATTTGCCTCGTGGTAATTGGTCAGCGTTACTATATAGCCAGATGATGAATTAGGTAAGTTACACGATTTGTTCAAAAAGGGAAAACACGAGTAATTGCTCTTATGTTGTAAATGTTAGTTACCCGGTTCATTCACTCAAGTTTAAATTATGAATACCCCGATGTGTAGAAATTATAAAGAAAAATAAGTCATTTGTTTGCGTGGACTAAACTCGCAAACAACCATTTTTATACAATTTGTCAGTTATAAAAATAAGTCGCAAAGGAAAACCCAAGGGAGTTGGATTTTGAAACATTAGTTGAACAGTTGGATAGATCTAAAAGAGGACTTTTTTTATAAAACATAAGTATATGGGATTTTACATAAAACATACTTAGCACTTAGCGACTATGATAATATTCTAAACTTCATTGCTTGGCGATGACATTTTGAATCAAGTATATGCACCTTCGTACTATTATAGAAATTGACTCATAGGCCTGTGTAATTTAGTCGGGTTATGTCAAGTCAATGACTTAATATAATCCGACCACAAAACGTAGGTACTATGCAGATAAAATTATTAAAAGCTTAACTAAAGGGATACTTTAGCGGATACAGTGACAGCACGCTTAACGGCTTTACACTATTTCTTCCAGTTCATTTTCTTGAGTGCTTTCTTAACTAAGTACTTAATAAAACCAGTTTTATCGCTATTTTTAAGTAGTACCGCTGTTACTTTGTGAAATTAATTCTAAAATACCTCGTTCCAATTTAACTTAATTCATTAACTAACATTTTGCGTTATTTTTAATACAACATATTAAAGAAACAAGAAAGAAATACACATAATTTACTAAAATTTTATTTTTTACATAAATCAACTTTACAATTTGCAAGTAAGGCATACATTGCCATTCATTTGTGATAATATGGATATATTTTTTTTAATAAATATACTTAAAGGTGACTGACTGACTGACATAGTGATCTATCAATGTACAGCCCAAACCACTGGACGGATCGGGCTAAAATTTGGCATGCAGGTAGATGTTATGACGTAGGCAATATCCGCTAAGAAAGGATTTTGATAAATTCCACTGAAAAATTGTATAGTCTAATAATACTTCTTAACGCGAGCGAAAGCCGCGGGCAAAAGCTAGTTTTTCTAATGAGAAGATAAAAATTATTACTATGCCGAATAAATACAGCCCTGTACAAAATATATTAGAGGTTACATTGATGTTACTCTTGTCCTAGACTTTTCTAAAAAAAGGTTGTAAGTAATCATATTAATTATTATCTTTTTATACAAGATCGTCTATTTGCAATCATACAATAAACACCACATGAATGGTATATTATAACGAAAGCGGAACGAAAAAGCAGACAATTTGACAACTTGATAAAGCAAAATTAACATTTTATCCCTCATACATCTGAAATCCCAATTATAATAAAATCACAGCAGATACATTTAATTTGTTCATTTAAATTACGAAATGCCTTTGTAATTACATTTAATTTTCATTTATCAACTTCATCTATTAGATACAAATTACAATTAAAACATCTTCCTCGTTTCATTAATTTATTAATTTGTGGAGACAATCAATACACAATTTAATGATGTTTTTCGTGTTTTTTGTTTTTTATGTGTTCATACACATCGTGCACTTTGCCCGCGGCGTTAATGATATTCACGCCTTCCTTCTGAAAACAAAAACAAAAATATATTATTAACCAAGAATATGGAAGTACTTACTGGTGTCTATTTCATAACATCGGACCTACGTGATTCGGTCAGGTCATGAGTAACCTAGCTGACAAACACGACAAATCAATACTAATATTAATTTGACATATTAACCCAAATGACGTAGGTCCATCTGTCTATGAATTAAATCAAGTACAAAGTAGATTTTAATAAAAAAATTACTCTGTCAGCGCTGCTACTTTCACAGTGAGCTCTACATAAGGGACACATACACACCCTAAAGTATTATCACTTAGTTTTATTACACCTTGTTTAATGACCGAATAACTTAGCGGTATTTTAGATAGAAAACGGTAGCACGAAGGTACAAGATTTTTTTCGAACGAGTCTAAGCAACTGTAGGCCTACTACGAAACCGTTTTGAGACTCAAACAATCGGCTGAGAATACCGCGTCCTGCTCTAACAACGTCATTTCACGTTTGTTACAGTAGGACGCAACATTCTCGTACGATTGTTTGAGTCTCAAAACGGTTTCGTGGTACGGCCCCTGCTTTCAGCTTTATTGAAGACCTCCAGTTTAATCGTGGCTATAACTAGTCTGCTGCTAGTTGATTTGGATCGTAGAAAGTCGTGAACATCTGGTTATATTGATAGGGATGTAGATATAAAAGGAACTCAATTAACCCCTGGGGTAACCCCTGGGCCGGTGGTTAAATACATTTAATTTAATTGTGCGATGTCTTCGGGTCAATTAGATGTGTCTGCAGTTTCGAGGATAAATGAGTGTTTAAATTATTCCAATAATTAAGGGAGAAGGGGTGATGAGGGAGAAAAGGGAGCAAAATACCTTATCAACGCCTGGAAACCTTTCCGGGAAATTCGTTACTTGTTAAGTATTGAGAAATTGACAAATTATGAAATTATAAAGTTACATTATAATTTACTCACAATGACTTTGCCTCCGTTTTTAATGGAATTCTTGTTTAATTTTGCCTCGCTCGTCCCAATTACTGCGAATATGGCGACTATCATGAAAAACAAAACTTTGAAATTCATTTTTTGTTGTTATGTTTTCGCAAGTTATTCTATACGTACACGGGTAACAGATGGTCTGTTAGTGGGTAATATTTGATGTTTCATATCTTTTTATTGCATTATTTTATTTGCATTTGGTTTGTACACCTTTATGACACGTTATCGCTTAAGGCGCAGTAGTCCCTAAAATAAGCAGGTCGATGTCTGTCAGTACGAATATCGACGTTAAGGAAATTAAAATTACATTCATATCTGCGCGCCTTGTACAGTGGCTGTTACGCGCTCGCCGCGTGCCTTGATAATAGAAAATCGGAGTAAAAACCTTTTGTTTTTAGTATTACACAAATCAAATATATCAAATCGTTTACGTTAGGTTACGACACATGTACTACATTTTTTGTTTTTTTTCTAGAAAGTGTGTAATTTAGCCATAAAATGATTTAATTATGAAAAACAGCGTTATAAGAGTCATCTTTGAGATTTTTTTCTATCGAGCAGAATTTTTCAAATTGTGTACCTATACCTTTGCGTATAGGAAATTTTCTCAATTTTAAAACGGTACTTATTTTATACTTAAATAATGACATTTCCTTTACTAAAAACGTGTTTTAAAAAACCCATTTTACGTATTTGCAACAACCACAGCGCCTTAAGTGTTATCGAGGAAATCAAAACAAATAAAAATAGTCGCAATATAAATTAAGATAATACTTAAGTAATGTGCTGAAATACTTATTAATAATAATTAGTACTTACGAGTAAACGCACTTGACACTGTAGAGTCGCGTTCTTTTAAATAACTATATTTTTTTATTGCGCCAAAATTCGATTATCGCGCGGGAATCGCACATTTTTCCGGGATAAAAAGTATCCTATGTCCATCCAGCTTAGCATGCGCCAACGAGATATCTCACTCTCGAGATAATTAAAAACCACTCGTCTCATAATGTCAAAATCTCGACATTATCTAGACAAAACTCAATAAAAATGTGTTATTTCGATGACAGATCTACACGAGAAAAAATGTTTGTCATGCTAGGGTCAATAGAGATGAAGAGACAAACCATCAAACATCGAGAAAACTTGTAGACAAAATTTTCTCGCTTGCGCTACTTAGGCCGGCATGCCCGGGGCTTAAAGTATCTTTATACCCAACAAAATCGGTTTAGCGGTTCGAGCGTGGAGAGGCAACAGACAGACAGACACACTTTCCCATTTATAATAATTATTAGGATAGATATAATAAATAATTAGGTCATACATCATGATAATTTGGTAGTATATCATCCAACGCACGTCAAACTGCGCTACTGACACAAGATGCGGTTGCCGGAAACGTGACGTCACGGAATTAACCCGTCTATCACCCGTATTACTCGAGGTGTATGAGGTGTAGCTACCCTGTATATCCTTCGGCCGGAAGGTTTATTTGCACTCTGTATAGTGTTTCCCATACAAATCACAAAAACATTTGCTCTTTCAGCGCTGTTACTTTTACAGTGAACTTAGAGAGTTCACTGTAAAAGTAACAGCGCAAGGAACACAGACACCGGTCTAAAGTATTATCACTTAGTTTTGTTACTTCTTGTACAAAAAATCAGCTCGTTAGGGTTCCGTTTTAGGGTTTTGTAGTCAACAAAAGTTGGTTGACTACGGAACGTACGGTTGTTGTTCGTCTTATCAAAATGAAGCTACTCACGAAAAATTAGCTTGATAGTAATAAAAAATAAAATTGTTCTAGGGAACCCGGACTATAAGTATTAACACTTAGTTTCGTTACGACTTGGGTGCCTTCAGGGTCAATTCAGACCGCAACCATAAAGTTAATATACCTATCGGAATAGAGCAACAATCTCGAGCTGTCAAACGAAACCGAAATTGGTTTTCATCTGTGTGAAAAATATGTATGCGTATACACTTACACAAGCATGATTTAACATGAATTCTATGAGATTAAATTGTCAACGCGCGGCACGTGCCGACTGGACGTCAAAAAAAGAGTGCTTCTGTCATGTATCACGCGTCTCTTTTTACCACGATAGTGACATCGGCCTTTGTTTCTCTATTCCGCTAGGTATATTAACTTTATGATTGATCCCTAGACAGGCTTACGTCGAAAGTAGGAACCACAGCGCCTCACTGTTGTAAAGATACTGTCAAAAAACCTTTGAAACCGAAATAGATAAAAGTATGCTACGACCTCAGCTGTAGGTCATAGTAATGGATAGTGAAATGCTTTTCAATTTTTTTACTACCGAATACATAATCGAACCGTGTCAAAAGGTTTGCTTTTATGAGCCACGGCCGCATCGATTCAAAGATTTTAATTTTAGATACGCGTGAAGAATTTTTATGAACAAACTGGAAATATCGCTATAGTTTTAGTTTGTAACGCTAAACTATTTATATGGCATTAATTTTATTCAATTTTTTAGTAAATGTTTGGATTAATGAAATATACAACACTAGCTGTTGCCCGCGACTTCGTCCGCGTGGACTTCGGTTTATAGCGCGCGATGTCAACAAAATTGGATCAAAAGCTTTTATAAAAAAAACCCTGGTACCCCTTAAATCAAAACAGCTGTGCAGTGTGTACATAATATTTCAATTTTTTTTAATTAAACTTTATATTTTATGCCAAATTTTAAAGCTTATTTAGGCCCATAATTACACAACTTTACCCATAAACTATTTATATCATTGATAGGTTTAACTTTTAAGGTTACGTCACTGCATAGATAAAGTACTGAGTTAACGTAAAAAAGTAATAACAATCGAAAAAAATCGAGACCCGAACGTAAAATGATACCACCTCTTATAGAAAGAAGTCTGGGCAAGCGTTACCGCGATGTAGGAGACGCACGGCGCCATCTATTATGTATTTTTGGAACTAACTTAATTTGAACAAATTTACGCATTTCCACCCCCTTACAACCCTTTTTTCCAGTAAAAAAGTAGCCTATGACCTTTCTCAAGCTTTAGACTATCTGTATACAAAATTTCATTACAATCGGTTCGGTAAATTTGGCGTGAAAGCGGGACAGACAGACAGACAGACAGACAGAGATACTTTCGCATTTATAATATTAGTATAGATTAATTGTTAATGTTTTCTAAAATATTGTTGAACCAAGATTATAATCGTACGAGTGCAATTATCCGAGGTAAAGTTTCTAAATGCCAAAATTCATCAAAATCCGTTCAACGGTTGGAAGATAATTAATGACTTTTAAAAACTTTCCGTGGCTCAGAGTCTCTCCTGGATACCAAAATTAATCAAAATCGGCCTACCGATTGAAACATAGAGTCGCAGGTCGTAACATAACAGATAAACAGAAAGACAATAATTTCAATTTCTTTAATAAAAGACAGACACTTCGCATTTAAATAGAATCAGTTTGTGTAATATTTTCATTACATTTTCAGACTAAACTACAGCATCAGTATTCATTGCGTACAAAAAATTATATCTCAGCTGAGGCGGTGGTGTGTTTTTGTTAAAAATATATTAAGGAGAATAATCTACGCACAGGTAGGCACTAGGCAGTCTGACGAAAATTAAACTTTTTGCGGCGAAAAAATTTGCGTAAGGGAATCGTGACAGAAATACAAATATGTATGGAAATGTACGCGCTCCTACACTCAGATAACATTCATGAGTACTATCTCAGTCAATGTAACAGATGCCATACAAAATATATTATCAATTAATATGCGAACATGTCTTAATGTTAACGCTTAAACCGATGAACCGATGTTGATGATATTCGAATGGGTAAAAATAATATGTATAATTGTATATTATATAAAGGATAGTTCTCGTCTTAACGAAATATGTAGATACGGTTCGTCAATTTTTTATTCGTAAGACGGATATAATATTAATCTCATGTGTGTCTGTCTGTTACCTCTTCACGCCCAAACTGCTGGACCGATTTAACTGAAATTTGGTACGGAGATACTTTAAGTCCCCGGAAAGGACAGAGGATACTCTTCTTTCATCCCGGAAAAATCCCGCGCGTACAACAAATTTTGGCTATTCTAGTTTCATATATTCGGAAAACAAGACAGGTTTTCATCCTTGTTAGCACGCCCACCGAGTGTAATGGGTAGATGAGAAACAAACATTAATCGGAACGACGCGCCATCTTTGCGGCGCGTCACCACAATTTGCCGAATACTCGTGAAATGCTTATTTATTTAATTACGTCTCAAATCTCACAAACGAGCAAGACAATTATAATATTATGTTTTACCATAGGGTAATACATTTAGAGGAATTATACAATTGGTCCATGGTTTTACTGACATGTATACAGTATGTATAATGCTGGCAATCTCATTATTGCAGAATACGTTTGCGAAAACCGTACATTTTTTTCATTGTAATTATTATTCAGTGTCCATTACTGTGACTTAGAGCATCTCTAAAAGTCTACCATTAAAAAAAGTCTGCTTTTTAGTATGGATTTTGTCGTAGACGGATTATACTTACGCAACCTTAAAAAAATACCTACTAATATTTTTTGCCCAAAAGTTCGACCCAAATAAAAGTTGTTTCATTTAAATCTTGGCTCAGAAATTGGCGTGTGTAATACATTAAATAATTTATGAATCCCATGTGTCTTGTTGGACCATGTCTGTGTGCTACATACTCTTTATTTATAGCTATATAGTGTTAACTGTTAACTGTTAACTATTTAGCACAATATTGTTATGAAAATATCAGAGTTTTGCAGATGCTGAGTTTTATTTTACCCCCGACCAAAAAATAGTACGGTTGTTATAAGTTTGATGCGTCTGTCTGTATGTCTGTGGTATCACAGCTACAATATGGATAACCATTTATCCATATTATGGTAGCTGTGATAAAGCGATTTCATGTCAGAGGAAACTACTTCCGAATTTGTATAATAATAATTAGAGGGGGCGTCCTCTAATTATTATGCAAATGCGGAAGTATTTTCCTCTGACATGCAACTCCGTTCCGCCAAAATTTGTTTATCGCGCCGGAATCGTACATTTTTCCTGGATAAAAACTATCCTATATCCTTTCCCGGGATTCAAGGTATCTTCATGCCAAATTTCAGCAAAATTGGTTCAGCGGTTGAGGCGTGAAAAGGTAACGGACAGACAGACAGACGGACGGACAGAAAGACAGACAAACAAACACACTTTCTCATTTATAATATTATTAGTTTAGTATATTAGTAATTAGTTCAGTATATTAGTAATTAGTATTAGTATATTAGTATTTGGACAATATGGATAAGGTGTGATACGACCCTTACAAACAATTGTGAAGTTACAGACGTCTCCAACTGTAAGAACAAACACAAGTCGTAAACAAAAAGTTTCTTAATATTCACTGTTTAATAAAGCTCCCTGCGAGAAGAGATAAAATAGCTTCAAGTAAGCAGTATGTTAAAAGCTCTTTATTGTGACATATTAATTTTGTCTAATAAGACATTCTTAAAATCTTATAATAACTTACAAATGAAAATTTTTAAAGTAAGAAAAGGAATACTACTAGTAGTCGTAACAATAATATCTTATCTTATCTTCTTATAGGTATATAAAATTCTCGTGTCACAATGTTAGTTACCGTACTCCTCCTAAACGGCTTTACTATTTTTTACCAAATTTTATATTATGCGTGTTCAGTAGGTCTGAGAATACCAGAGTACCAGATAGCTGAATCTTCAGTTCTCTGACAGAATATTTGAAACTTTTGGAATTGGCACCGACTTCAAAATTATGAAGATTGAATACAGAAATAGTTGAGGTTTAGCCGAATTCGGAAAAAGGCACTATTAGATAGGAAAAATTATTTAATACTTTTTAATTCACATTATTATTGTTTTTACCTTTTTTTGTAAAAAAATAATAATTTCACTCTTTTTAGTTACTTACCTAGTAAACGATAGCGTATATTTAATATTCTACGTATACTTAATTCTTATAACAATTCGTGCTGACAAATATCAGGTAGATAATTTTATAGTATTGGATCCGACCGTACAATCCTGCAGGAATCGTTTTTTTCGATCAAATATATTTTAAAATAATCTTTAGAACGTATAGAATTCATTAATGTTGGGTTGCCTTGTCAAAAGTAGCCGCAAGTACCTCTAATTAACTTAAATGTTCATCAGATAAATGCATAATTTGCATGTATATTTCTTTTCAGTAAACTTTACATCATTTGAAAGAAAATGACGTGAGAAAATAAGGTATAAATGGTTGTCAGCTCTAAGTCGGCCGCAACCTAGGGTTGCCTGCCCGTAAACAGACATAGTTCATCATCAAAATTGAAGCATCGATTTTTTTGGATACCAAATTAAAGTTTTATGCATCTTGTACATGAATATCTATGGTTGCCAGTTGCACGATAGCCGCAAACTGGGGTTGCCATCACTTTTGTATATGACAAATGTTCAGGCCTACAATTTATTATGCCTGGCATTATTTGAGGACGTCGAGAACTCGCAAGATTGCTATTTTTATTTAACAGGCGTTTTTATTTTTATGTGTATTGTCCTGTCATTCCTCAATGTCATTCTTTCTTAATTCTCTTACTTTTCACTTTTTTAAATTGAATACACGCAAGTTTGTATTACGGGCTTTCATTTTGCTCAATTAGAGGTACTTGCGGCTACTTTTAACAAGGCAACCTAACATTAATCCATTCTATACGTTCTAAAGATTATTTTAAAATATATTTGATCGAAAAAAACGATTCATTTAGAATTTTACGGTCGGATCTTAGGATATTAAACAATACATTAAAAAAAATAGGTGAGCAGTAAACACGTGCTAGTCGCTAGGTAATTTAACAATTATTGTACCTATAAACTTGCACAGGAATTCGATCTGTATATGTATCAAAATCGTGTAAATAAAATATAAAAATACAATATCAAAGTACGAAGTATTTTTTATACAAATTGCAATTGTGTTTCTTATTCCTATTACGATGTAGATTAGCCGAGCTATGTCCACACTGTGCACTTTCATCTTCAATTTTCGTCATCTTCTTTCATTCAACTTTCGTATTGGCGGATTCAATAATTGAATACGTCAAAGAACGCAACGTCAACATTGTAATTTTTGTTCAGTAGAAGTGTCTGTCAGCTTATTGTAATTATGAGTATAAAAGTGAGTATAAAAATACATTTTGAGGAGTTCCCTCGATTACTCATGGATCCCATCATCAGATCACCATTTTTGTGAACATGGTACTAAATTGGAGTGAAACCTAATATAACAAAACAAAAATTTTGAAAATCGGTTCACAAACGGCGGAGTAATCGTCGAACATACAAAAATAAAAATTAAAAAAATAAAATAAAAAAATATATATCCACAGCCGAACATATAACCTCCTCGTTTTTTGGAAGTCGGTTAAAAAGTGGTATGAATGCTTTTGGAGATTCCGTATTCAAATTATTGATGGATCGTTTGAACATACAAGATATATTATAAAATATATTATATTATGTACATTAATGTAATACTGAACAAAACTAAGTAAGTAAAAAAAATTACTCTTTTAGCGCTGCTGCTTTGACAGTGAACTCTAAATGAGGAACACATAGTACATACACCCTTTGAAGTTTAAAGTATTATTATCACTTAGTTTCGTTAAACCCTGTAGTTGTGACAGTTGGACCGGGATCCAGAATTCGTCATAATAATATCTATGGACGCCTCACACCACGTCGGTCTGGCCCCGTGCTAAGTACCTGAAGGACTTGTGTTACGGGTACCAGACAACGGCAATATATTTAATACTTTTATACTATACATATATTTAAGATTTTTATTATATGATACACATATTTAATACACATCCATGACCCAGGAACTTTGAAAACTTTTTGTTCCGTCGTCGGCGGGATTCGAACCCGCGACCCCCGGCTCGAGCTACCAACAGCCCACCAACTGAGCCACAGAGGTCGTCAAACACCAAACGTCAAACACAGGGGTTCTGTTTGTACATTTGAATAGATAGCCTCGCCGGCCAAGAACACTTTCCACAGTAATGTGCTAGCTCCTGGGTCCCGGAATATTCTACATTCTGCCAGATGCAATTTAGCCTTTAATGAACTAACGCCCACAGAATTGACAATGCCCTGTCTTGGTGAAGTCTATATTGTTTTTTGTAATACTGTGTACCGAAGGACATTAGTTACAAGCAAACCGATAAACAGGACCATTGAAATGTAAGACATCAATATTAGTTAAATGAACAACTTAAATATGTTTGTTGGTTAAAAATATCAAGAGCTGAATATGGCAAATTAAATAAAAAACTGACATAAGTACATTATGTATCTCTCAAATACATAAAAAAATTAAAAAAATTGACGTGGGAGAGCCCTGCTTCGGCACGAATGGGCCAGCTCGACCGAAGAAATACCACGTTCTCACAGAAAACCAGCGTGAAACAGCGCTTGCGCTGTGTTTTGCCGAGTGAGTGAGTTTACCGGAGGCCCAATCCTCTACCCTATTCCCTTCCCTACCCTCCCCTATTCCCTTCCCTTCCCATCCCTAACCTCCCCTATTACCCTATTCCCCCTTTAAGATCCGGCAACGCACCTGCAGCTCTTCTGATGCTGCGAGTGTTCATGGGCGACGGAAGTTGCTTTCCGTCAAGTGACCCGTTTGCTCGTTTGCCCCCCTTATTTCATAAAAAAATACTCGAGTTATTAAATTTAGACAAAGTAAGTAGGTACATGTTCAATCTTATTCATTACCAATGAAATAATATTTCACAATACAATTTCATTTTTTATTATACAAGTAGTAAGTATGCTAAACATTATCTGCAGGCACTTTTCCAATTTCTTGAATTCTTTTCGTTTACACAAGGCGAAAACGACAGAAAATCAATACGAAAAAGTATACTTTTCATCGTCGTTTTATCAAAATAGAACTAGATAGGTACTTACTTATACAGGGTGTAACAAAAATTAGTAATAATACTTTAGGGTGTGTACGTGTTCCTTGTAGAGAGTTCACTGTGAAAGTAGCAGCGCTGAAAGACCAAAATTTTTTTTCACTTTTGTATGGGAAAACTCGTGACGCTCGGGCCTTTGCTCATACAAAAGTGAAATTTTTTTTTCGTCTTTCAGAGCTGCTACTTTCACAGTGAACTTTCTACAAGGAACACGTACACACCCTAAAGTATTATCACTTATTTTTGTTACACACTGTATTATGTAATTATAAAAATATTATTGTTTCTACAATTTCAATATTAATAAGGATATTCTGTCCCAGTTAGGTCCAAACATGAGGAAATCAAGGTATAAACACTTTAATTGAAACAGGCCAGTAATATCGAAAGGAAAAGGCCTCAGTGCTTAGTATTCACAATATGTCTAGTGTCCGTGCCGGGGGAGCCCACAACTTGGGTTATTGAGGAGGAAAATGTTTTGTTAGTATATAAGAACTTGGCACGCGAAGGAAAAATTACAAGCAACCCTTCGTTGAAACTGAGATAAGCTTAAAAAGTTAAATAAAAATATAAAAGCTTATTTAAGCTAAGACAAGCTATATTGCTAACTAAGCAACTCTTCGTTAAAGCTAATAAAAGCTATACCAAATACCAATATGAAACTCTCAGGTCTGATCGTATTGATAATGGCAATCATCGCCATGTTTGCTGGTCAATGTGAGGCCAAAGTACCCTCGGCGCCATAAAAAAAGGAGGCAGTGTTATAGTAAGTTATCTCTTTTATATAATATAATACTAACTGTTCCAGCAAACGTTGTTTTGAAATAATATAAAATAAGTATTTCGGCCTTATTATTTTATTGAAGTGACTAAATAAGTATGGCACAATGGCAACGTTCATCGCTATCCCGTCGCACAAACAATGTTCGCCGTCAGTCTCGAGTTGTAATAATTTACTATTATTTATTCAACAAATGCACCTATCAATATAATAAGTAGCCAGTAGCCGATTCTCAGACCTGCGTTTCGGAGGAGTACGGTAGCTAATATTGTGACACGAGAATTTTATATATAAGATTTTAATTTCCCTTATAAATAAAAACCTTTTAAGACAAACAATACAATGAGTCCTTGTCTGTGCCCGCTACATTAGATTACTCGTACTTTCCATTTTCTGATCTCAGGTTCGCTACATTACATTCATACATTCGCTAGGTAAAAATGATGGCTAAAAATTGGAACCAAAGCTGAAACTCGAAGCCTACTATGTCCCTTCCTGTCTCTCTGTTTATAAGTTTAACTTCATATTTTATACTAATTTTTGTCTCATCGGTTTGTTTGACCCTCAGTAAATTATTAAAGTAAACGCAAAATTCTTAAAAACTTTAAAGTTGATTAAAAATGTCTCTATCTTTTGTTACAGAAAAGGGGCCTAGGAATCGCTGGAGCAGCTGGGACGGCGCACGATATTTACTCACACATAAAAAATAGGCATAAGTAGTATAAGAATATTATAATAAATGAAAAATATATATTTTGAATATATTATAATAGTGTACTTACCTTAAGTTCCATGACAAAGAAGCCCAAAATTAAAAGTACAAATAAACGACCGTGTTTTTATATTTAAACTAGCTGTTGCCCGCGACTTCGTCCGCGTGCACTTCAGTTTATAGCGCGCGATGTCAACAAAATTGGTGTCAAAAGCTTTTATAAAAAAACCCTGGTACCCCTTAAATCAATACAGCTGTGCAGTGTGCACACAATAAGTACTTCATTTTTTATATTAAACTTTATATTTTATGCCAAATTTTAAAGCATATTTAGCCCCCCAATTACACAACTTTACCCATAAACTATTTATCATTGATAGGTTTAGCCCCAATTTCACCAACGTCTGTTAGTGTTAACAGCTTGTTAAAATGTCCTGTCTTCTCTTTCATTCATATGAAAAACGAAACAGCTAACGTGATACTAATTCGAGCATTAAGAGCTCACCTGACTCTAAAAATCAAACATCGTCCGTCTCTCTTCACACTCACGCCCGTCTTTCATATGCCAGGTGAAAAAGGACGGCGCGGAATCATCGCCGAGTTAGTTTTACTTGAATAAAAGACGAACTATAATGATTATGAAAAAAGTGTTTTGAGCAAATTTAGGTTTTATCAATACCTTTTTAGATATTAAAAAATATTAAAGAAAAGACAGCAAACTTCGAAGATCCAAGCAAAAATGTGTCTAAAACAAGGTTTTTTGTAAAAAAGAAACCATCGAGCATTTTTTGAGTAATCGTGTTTTCGTCTTGAGCATTTAATCTTTATAAACTGAAGTTACTTGTGTCAAAAAATCAGTTTTCTAGACCTTACAGATTTTGAGATCTAGGTTAAAGTATGTAGTCAAGTTAGGGTCATATGGGCTCTTAACTTTAACAGTCGTTGGTGAAATTTGGTCTTAAGCTTACGTCACTGCCAGCACAGATAAAGTACTGAGTTATTTAATACCGTAGAATAGATATAACAATAGAAGAAAATCGAGACTTAAATGTAAGATGATCAAGCGTCAGCGCGATGTAGAAGACGCACGGCGCCATCTATTATGAATTTTTTGAACAAATTTACGACCTTTACAACCCTTTTTTCCAGTAAAAAAGTAGCCTATGTCCTTTCTCAGGCTTTAGACTATCTGTATACAAAATTTCATTACAATCGGTTCGGTAGTTTTGGCGTTTGGCGTGAAAGCGAGACTGACAGACAGACAGAGATACTTTCGCATTTATAATATTAGTATAGATTATGTGCACACTGCACAGCTGTTTTTGGGTATTTTGAATAATTAAGGGCCGCCCTACACCGGAATGGCAGCGGCGAGGCGAGCACTTTCAGCGCTGCCATTCCGGTGTAGCGCGGCCCTAAGAGGGGGGGTACCACTTACCAGGGTTTTAAAAAGTTTTTAAATTTGACACAAATTTTGTTGACACCGCGCGCTATAAACTAAAGTCCACGCGGACGAAGTCGCGGGCAACAGCTAGTTATGAATAAAAACAATCCATACTAATATTATAAATGCGAAAGTATCTCTGTCTGTCTGTCTGTCTGTCTCGCTTTCACGCCAAAACTACTGAACCGATTGCAATTAAATTTTGTACACAGTTATTCTAGAGTCTGAGAAAGGACATAGGCTACATTTTGATGTGGGAAAATATCTTATTTCCATGAAAATATCGATGAAAATTAATTCGCATTACGCGTGGCCAGCCAAACTCGCTTTCTCGCCAAACGCCAAAACTACCGAACCGATTGTAATGGAATTTTGTATACAGATAGTCTAAAGCCTGAGAAAGGATATAGGCTACTTTTTTACTGAAGAAAAGGGTTGTAAGGGGGTGAAAATGCGTAAATTTGTTCAAATTAAGTTACTTCCAAAAATTTATAATAGATGGCGCCGTGCGTCTTCTACATCGCGCTGACGCTTGCTCAAAAGTCTTTCTATAAGAGGTGGTATCATCTTCCATCTAAGTTTCGATTTTTTTTTTATTGTTGATCTATTGACTATTCTACGGTAGGTATTAAATAACTCAGTACTTTATCTGTGTAGTGACGTAACCTTAAACCTATCAATGATAAATAGTTTATGGGTAAAGTTGTGTAATTGGGGGGCTAAACAAGCTTTAAAATTTGGCATAAAATATAAAGTTTAATATAAAAAAATGAAATACTTATTGTGTGCACACTGGACAGCTGTATTGATTTAAGGGGTACCAGGGTTTTTTTATAAAAGCATTTGACACCAATTTTGTTGACATCGCGCGCTATAAACTGAAGTCCACGCGGACGAAGTCGCGGGCAACAGCTAGTATTATATAATAAAGTAGGTATGATTAGTTCTGTTACAATAATGAAGTAAAAAAATAAAACGCCATTTGTTTTCATATATAAGAATTAAAATGTTGATTGCATTGATATATTTTCTGGATGGAATATAGGCCAACACGGTACACTAGAACTCCTTAGAAATGCAGTAGGAGTTCTATAAGATAAGATAGATTGATTATTATTATACCAAGTGATAATATTATTAAACATAATATTCTAACGTATTAAAAACTATAAACAAAAACATAATAACTAATAAGTATGATTAGTTCTATGTTACAATGAAGTAAAAAATAAAACACCATCTGTTGAATCGTATTAGAACTAAAATGTTCATTGCATCGATATATTTCTGGATTTTTTATAATATTATACATAAAATATACTAGCTATTTGACCGAGCTTCGCTCGGTATTCGATTAAACCCCCGAGATGAGCGCTGGCCACGCGCAATGCGATATATAACGATAATGCACTTTCGCATTTATAATATTAGTATAGATTTTCTTTTATCCACTCCTTGCTGCCGCTTAGATCTGAATAAAATCTAATAAAAATACGGCATAAAAATGTCTCATAAATAAAAGTATCACAGTGAAACAGTCTATTAGTTGTAACGGATTGCAAAGTAACGCAATGCATACAAATTGCTTAGACAATAAGTAACTGCCTTATTGGCTTGTTGCTAAATCAACATTCACAACAGATGCTTACAAATTGGAAAATTCAAGCTATAAAATATTCCTTTCTGAGACCTCTGGCTTTAGGGTAAATAGCTGTTGATGTTTATATAAAAATATGAGAAACATACAAGAGGTGCTAGACCTCCTAGGGACCAGGTATTAACCAATACCTCGATCGAGGGAATCACAGACACAATAGATATTCAATTGTTATGCGGCACCCGGGTTCCGCTTGGTTGTTGATGGGTTTAATCGAATGCGGATATTTTGGGAACGGTTGATCATACCATTCTGAATATCACAAAAAAGGTTGAAAAAAACTGTTCTACATAGAAAAAGAGTTGTCATACTCAAAAGTCAAATCTAAGCAACTTTTACCTAGTAAATAAATATGTCTGTTTAACGTACTGTAGTGAGTGTGGCAAAGCGTGTCACCCCGACAAGTGCGGCATAATATAGCTATAATTCCATATTATGCTGATTGGAAATGGTTGACGGGAAATCCGCAGACTAATAATAATTACTAGAGATCGCCCAATGGTCGAAATTCGACCTTAGTTTCACACTTTCAACCAATTAGGACTAGTACCTATATTTTGTAAAAAAATATTTACTTTATTATATTTTTTTTCAACTCTTGTCTCTGGGACTCAGCTGATCTCAGACTGGCCGTATAAGCATTGTCTAATAGTATCTAAGATTCAATAAAATTATTTTTAACAAAAATTAAAACCGACTTCCAAGGTAAAAACAATAAAAACATCCTTATAATACGAACTAAAAAGTATTAAATAATTTTTCCTATCTAATAGTTCTTTTTTCCGAATTCGGCTAAACCTCAACTATTTCTGTACTCAATCTTCATCATTTTGAAGTCGGTACCAGATAGCTGAATCTTTAGTTCTGTGACAGAATATTTGAAACTTTTGGAACTGGCACCGACTTCAAAATTATGAAGATTGAGTACAGAAATAGTTGAGGTTTAGCCGAATTCAGAAAAAGGCACTATTAGGTAGGAAAAATTATTCAATACTTTTTAGTTCATAATATAAGGATGTTATTATTGTTTTTACCTTGTGTTATGATTTACGTAATTCAGTACTTAGTTTATTGTTTTTAGAATACTAAATTATTGTAACTTAAGTATTTTAGACTAAATTAGATGGTAGTTTTAATATTTAAATCTGGCCACACTGACAACGTGCAATCCCAAGGCTACGTTCGCTTCACTTGGAGTGGGGGTTGACGGGTAAAAATTGTGTATAAATACCCCAAGAGCGCAGTATGATGCGAATTTTGACGGAAGAACAATTGTAAGAGGAATCTCTGCCCGAAAGTGTACCACTGTATAATATTGTAGAATAAATGTATTTGAAAGTCATCATGCAGTTTCTTATCATCTCAGAAGAGGGAGAAAAATCCAGGTACGCTCACTTTATATTCACTTATTATTAAATTTCTTAACTGGGATTAAATATCTTTATTTCTCATAAGTGTAACGATGCTCCCAGATAAGAAATCTGAAAAGTAATAGTAGTAAAAGAGTTATCTAATGATAGCATACAATGATTTGAAATATTCACATACAATTAATATGAAAAGAATGTAGGGTACTTTTAAAATATTTTTCAAAAGTATGTTAACAGCTGAAAGTATCATGAAGGTGCAATCGCCATACAAATATATATTATTAGCTGTGTTCTGAAAGTCGATGTAGATGTTGCGTACATTGAGGTAAATCGTTTTAAAGTGCAGCATCTTCGTATAACAAACTTCTTTAACAATAGTAATTAGTACGCGGTGAGTATAATTGGTATGTCCTATCTATTTTTCTTTTGTGTAGTTGATGTTTCTTTGTAAAGTGTGTTTATTTAAATTGAGCCGACAGTTATTATGAAATGATTTTTACTGTAATGAAATAATTTTGTTTTCGACAATTTTAGATTATCAAATGTGAAATTTTTATATGAAAAATTAATTTGTGCATTCGAGAGTTATATCTTATAATGAAGATGAGATGTTTTAATTTACTTGAGTATTAGAGTATCTGAGATTTTTACAAGTAATATAAAATTATTTAATTCAGTCATTATTACTTTGCAACAAGAGGTATTTGAAAAATACGTTGCGGAGTAGAAAGAACTCGATACACGTAACAATCACGCACCACACACATAATACCTTCCACTTGGTCGAGGCTACTCTTCGACAGTGAATTTAACATTACACATTTCACTTGGTCGAGGCAACTCTTCGACAGTGAATTTAACATAACATTTTGACATCATTACACATTTCACTTGGTCGAGGCAACTCTTCGACAGTGAGTTAAGATTACATTTTAACATGCATCATTACACATTTCACTTGGTCGAGGCAACTCTTCGACAGTGAATTTAACATAACATTTTGACATCATTACACATTTCACTTGGTCGAGGCAACTCTTCGACAGTGAGTTAAGATTACATTTTAACATGCATCATTACACATTTCACTTGGTCGAGGCAACTCTTCGACAGTGAATTTAACATAACATTTTGACATCATTACACATTTCACTTGGTCGAGGCAACTCTTCGACAGTGAGTTAAGATTACATTTTAACATGCATCATTACACATTTCACTTGGTCGAGGCAACTCTTCGACAGTGAATTTAACATTACATTTTAACATCACTATAAATTTCACTTGGTCGAGGCAACTCTTCGACAGTGAGTTAAGATTACATTTTAACATGCATCATTCATTATACATGTCACTTGGTCGAGGCTACTCTTCGACAGTGCACACCACATGTAGTTCACTGGACTGCTTATAGCTGCAATTATACACAATTCGCATTACACTACTCCAATATAACTTTTATTTTTATGAATAGCAAAGAGCCTACATAATATGGAAGTTGATAAAATATCCTTTTTATTACAAGATTTCAAAACGCCAAAAAGAATATTCATAACTAGTATTTTTTTAGTGATGTGCAAGATTTTAGCTAATATATATTATCTATGATGTATTATGTAAATGTTTGGTATAGAATTACTTAACTAATTGTTTGTTCAATAAAAGAAATGAAATAATTAATAATGACCTGAATGGTTGGACATGATAAAGTATTTTGCTCGGAAAGATAACTAAACAAGTAATATAGATAAATCGAACAACGATATCAAAATACTAATGCGTCCTAAGGCACACTGCTCTCAGATGAGTGAGCTCACTCTTTTCGAGAGTGATAAATTTTCGCGCTAACGATTGTATGGAATGCCTTTTCTAACATTCTAATTCTATGAAATCGAAATGGTTTATGCTAATATGATAGTATGAGATCTGTTTATTGCAGTTTATCCTTTTTATTGTCAATTTCAAGGGGTCGATTCAATAACTAGATCATTTTTGTTTTCATGAATGCTGTGGAGTGAACCATTGATTAAAGTTGCTATGGAGTGCAATATTGATCAAAGTTGCTGTGGAGTGAACCACTGATCAAAGTCGCTGTGGAGTGAACCACTGATCAAAGTCGCTGTGGAGTGAACCACTGATCAAAGTCGCTGTGGAGTGAACCACTGATTCAAAGTCGCTGTGGAGTGAACCACTGATCAAAGTTAATAGAATGAACGATTCAGAAAACCCAAAGGTATGTGCAATGAAAATTTTAAACCCAATTTCAACAGTATCATTTTCTTATTAAGAACTGTGGAGTGAACCACTGATTAAAGTAATAAAGTTTCTATTAAAAGTTTTGAATTAAATGGAATTTGGATTAAATGAAATTTCGATTAAATGAAATTTGTTTTAAATGAAATTTGGATTAAATGAAATTTGGATTAAATGAAATTTGGATTAAATGAAATTTGGATTAAATGAAATATGGATTAAATGAAATATGGATTAAATGAAATTTGAATTAAATGAAATTTGGAATAAATGAAATTTGGAATAAATGAAATTTGGAATAAATGAAATTTGGATGAAATGAAATTTGGATGAAATGAAATTTGGATTAAATGAAATTTGAATTAAACGAAATTTGGATAAAATGAAATTTGAATTAAACGAAATTTGAATTAAATGAAATTTGAATTAAACGAAATTTGAATTAAACGAAATTTGAATTAAACGAAATATGAATTAAACGAAATATGAATTAAACGAAATTTGAATTAAACGAAATTTGAATTAAACGAAATTTGAATTAAACGAAATTTGAATTAAACGAAATTTGAATTAAACGAAATTTGAATAAAATGAAATTTGAATAAAATGAAATTTGAATAAAATGAAATTTGAATAAAATGAAATTTGAATAAAATGAAATTTGAATAAAATGAAATTTGAATAAAATGAAATTTGAATAAAATGAAATTTGAATAAAATGAAATTTGAATAAAATGAAATTTGAATAAAATGAAATTTGAATAAAATGAAATTTGAATAAAATGAAATTTGAATAAAATGAAATTTGAATAAAATGAAATTTGAATAAAATGAAATTTGAATAAAATGAAATTTGAATAAAATGAAATTTGAATAAAATGAAATTTGAATAAAATGAAATTAGAATAAAATGAAATTAAAAATAAAATGAAATTTGAATAAAATGAAATTAAAAATAAAATTAAATTTGAATAAAATGAAATTAGAATAAAATGAAATTTGAATTAAAATAATATAAATTTGGAATGAATGAAATTTGAATTTAGATGGGTTAAACAAAATTTAGTGAATTAGATTAAATGAAATTTATTGAATTATTAATGAAATTTATTGAATTAATGAAATTTATTGAATTATTAATGAAATTTATTGAATTATTAAATGAAATTTATTGAATTAATAAATGAAATTTATTGAATTAATAAATGAAATTTATTGAATTATTAAATGAAATTTATTGAATTAATGAAATTTATTGAATTACTGAAATTTATTGAATTATTAATGGAATTTATTGAATTAATGAAATTTATTGAATTATTAAATGAAATTTATTGAATTATTAATTGAAATTTATTGAATTATTAAATGAAATTTATTGAATTATTAATGAAATTTATTGAATTAATGAAATTTATTGAATTATTAATGAAATTTATTGAATTATTAAATGAAATTTATTGAATTATTAAATGAAATTTATTGAATTATTAAATGAAATTTATTGAATTATTAAATGAAATTTGTTGAATTGTAAAATGAAATTTTTGAATTAATAAATGAATTTATTGAATTAATAAATGAATTTATTGAATTAATAAATGAATTTATTGAATTGTTAAATGAAATTTGTTGAATTGTAAAATGAAATTTTTGAATTAATAAATGAATTTATTGAATTGTTAAATGAAATTTATTGAATTATTAAATGAAATTTATTGAATTATTAAATGAAATTTATTGAATTATTAAATGAAATTTATTGAATTAATAAATGAATTTATTAAATTGTTAAATGAAATTTATTGAATTGTTAAATGAAATTTATTGAATTGTTAAATGGAATTTATTGAATTGTTAAATGGAATTTATTGAATTGTTAAATGGAATTTATTGAATTGTTAAATGGAATTTATTGAATTGTTAAATGGAATTTATTGAATTTGATTAAGTGAAATTTATTGAATTTGATTAAGTGAAATTTATTGAATTTGATTAAGTGAAATTTATTGAATTTGATTAAGTGAAATTTATTGAATTTATTGAATTATTGAATTTGATTAACTGAAATTGAGTGAATTATTGAATTTGATTAACTGAAATTGAGTGAATTCGATTAAGTGAAATTGAGTGAAATGGATTGAATTGAGATTTTAGACTGGAGTTGACTGAAATGGAAAAAAGTGTCTATATATTCTGCCTTTCTAGAGGCGTACAAAACTTTCGAAGCGGTGATAGTTTTTGAAATTCGACACGTGTTTCTTAACATTCTTGGCTACTGGACCATGTTAAGGTTCTTAAATTCGTTTTAAATAGATGTCAAGTCTTTACTGGGGCTTAAATAATTTGAATTTATTTCCTGAAAGAATGGTTCGTGCATTTGCTCCCACTAAAAATTAGTATTCAGAATGTTTTTGTTAGAAATTAAGAAACGCTGCAGTGACTATCCAATATTATTAATCCTGAAAGTTCAACATTCACCATGTCAATATTCGTGTCGCATCGTCACTCCTTGACTAGACTAGATAATAATGCATCTAGGTACATAGGTATAAATAAAAATGACTATGTTAAAGCACTTACTATGTTAAACATACAAAGCAATGGGCGTGACAGTTTTTCCATGTATCACAAAATGTAAAGATTGTAGAATATAGGTGTTAGGTACTATTATAGGGCTCGCTTCGCTCGCCCCGATTATAATTGCCAAAGTTATGTCAACTGCAAATAACACTGCTTTGTGATTGATAGCGTTAGGAGTGAGTGAATCTAATATATTATTATTAATTATTATGTGAAACTTTCTCGTGTCGGTGTTTGCTCGCAAGCTCCTCCAGAGCGCCTCAACCGATTTTAATGAATTTTTTTATGTACATTCGTTGGACCTGAGAATAGGTTTTTATCTGCTTTTTAAATATTGATACTAGAAATAATTTATACGGCAAAACGTTCGCCGGGTCAGCTAGTAGTTATATAAAGTAAAAGCTGAAAGAGACTAAGAAACTTCTTTGAGGTAAGCTAAACTTATTAAGCTATAACGATTAAGAATTATAATGTAACTACTGGAACATTTTTGTGTTTTAGATATTTATTATTTTTACATAATATTAATTTGTAGACAATTGGATGAACAATTTTTAAGCGAACTTTTTGCTTTACCTCGTAAACGGTAGTGTCATTGAAAGCAATCAGTTTTGCGATCTACAAAATCAAACGTTTTTTTGTCATATCCAGAAAAATGGCTACCACAAGATTCCTATCATCGATAGATCAAAGCACTGTAATGTAGTATTTAAACTGTTCGCTTCTATTCGGTGGTATATAAAAATCGTATACCTAGTCATTAATTTTAAGATACCTATTTTTTTAAAAAAAAAGCTTCAAATTGTTACGATTACGAATAATACGGTAACAAAGAGATGAGACAATTCTACTGTTACTGATGTAAACAATTACTAAGTGAAGATTCGATCCGTTTAATTATATTTCCTTAAATCTACTTCGGACTATAAGTACATCTTAAGAAGTTTAAGGAGGTTGGCTTATATTTCTGGTCCACACTTTTAGTATTTTACTTTTAAAATTGTCAAATTCTACTGCATTTATCTTTGATTAAATATAGATTTTTTTTATAACAGTCTGTCGTATAGTATTTTGGTTATTATTCGTTGAAATAGAATTAGCAAAGCTGCTATCGAAGTAGAATTTAATATGATTTGTCAATGGGATGTTTTTCTCTTAATCCATCAAGTTAAAGTTCCACGTGGTCGCTAGATTGAGTATTTGGTAGACAACAATCGATGATCCCAAATGTAAAACTAGACGCATTTATATTTTAAATTTTTAATGAATATGTAGAAAATAGTTAAGGTCAACTTGGGGAAGACCGGCAATCAGCATACTTTATTTGAATTGTATTAAACGTTCATTCGACACTCGGACGCTTTTCAAAATTTGGTTATGGCAAAATTTTGCCTACACATCAGGACGATATCTATTTTTAACCGACTTCCTTCATGTTAAATGGTTAATATTCTACTAATGTTACAAAATAAAAACGATAGCGATAGGTATCACAATTCTAAAAGTAAAAAATACTTTTAAGTTTAATGTCAAAATTCTCCTTTGTAAGAGTTTGTTCCAAAGTTGCGGGCTTGTGGCCAAACAACTATTATTATTATTATTTCTGACAAGTTACTTATTTGAACTACTTAGTATTACTAAACTGGCCTAAAGTATTTAAGGGTCATGTGAGATTTAGATTAAAGACGAAGCAAAAACATAGAAATGACTCAACATTATAGTTTTATGCCTGATCTGGAGCTCGTGGAATCTAGATTTAAAACTATATGTTTAGAAATATAACCAAGTTAGTCCCGAATTATTCGAGAACCGATAGAAAATCAGGCATGTATCACACTATCTCTGGTTTAGATGATTAGAAGAAAGTCATTTAAAATGATAATTAAATTACTCATTAATAATTCCGGTAATTTCTTGGTATTATTTAAAAATGTATCAATGCAGTCTGTGTTTTCATGATTATTAATAGTTAAGTTATATTTTTGCAGTGAATATTAGTATTTGCCCCTGAACCTTTGCCTTTTGATTACCATAAGTTTATGTTGAACAAGATTTTATTTTAGAAAGAAGCATAGTTTATAAAATGCTGTACTATAACAATTGTTTCGAAAAATGTGATAAAGGCATTACATAAATAAGTATGCTCTTTACTGCAGAAAAGCTTAACATGAAGATGTCATGGTTTAAACAAATTTGTTAATTTTGGGTAGTCTTGTAAGTTAATAAAGTGTATAAAATATATTCCCATCTCCACATAAAATAAATTTTAAATTACTTGATATTTAAAAATGTAATTCAGTATATACTTTCCTGGGAATATGATGATTACTATTTGAAGTTCTATATAGATAATTTATTATACAGTTAGTTTTTTTCTGGGAATATCAGATGATCACAGATCTATACAGATGCAAATGATAAATAAAATTAGAATCGGCTGAAGTGAAGTTCCATACTAGTAGCTTTAAAAGTAAAATTGGAAGACCAATAATTGTTAAAACTTCCAGAGGTTTATATCACCAGCGATATTTGATAAAGTACCTAAGATAGGTAATTTTATTTTGTTTCTTGTGTGAGATGTTATTAAGTATTTAAGCTTATTTTTAATATTGCCGTTTGTTTCTATTAAGTTTTTTGTGATATATAATTTTATTTTCTTGACACTCGAGTTATGTAATTTCTATTAAATGAGTCGCAAAGATAATTATTCTAATGCGCTTTTGTGTAGTTCACAAATTCAGCATAAGTAACTAAAATTTTAGATAGTTGTACTTCTATAATACTGTAATTACCACATTTGTGTTTTTATTGTTTCAACAATGTTGGTTGATATAATTGCAAAGCAATTATTGTACAAAAATCTTATAAGTTATATTAGTTTTATTAATGTTTGTATATTGTAATATTAATTATTATATTATATTTTATCATTCTACACGGTTTGTAACAAAACAAATGAATTGTTTTTCTAAATGTAAAATTTAATTTGATATAAATAACAATAGGTTAGTTTATAGTGAAAATGTATAGATAACTAAAAATATGTTATATTATGTATTGCACCATTGATGATTGTTTTAAGAGTGCATCGGGACGCTGCACGTTGTCGGATGGCCGAATGTTATGATTTACGTAATTCAGTACTTAGTTTATTGTTTTTAGAATACTAAATTATTGTAACTTAAGTATTTTAGACTAAATTAGATGGTAGTTTTAATATTTAAATCTGGCCACACTGACAACGTGCAATCCCAAGGCTACGTTCGCTTCACTTGGAGTGGGGGTTGACGGGTAAAAATTGTGTATAAATACCCCAAGAGCGCAGTATGATGCGAATTTTGACGGAAGAACAATTGTAAGAGGAATCTCTGCCCGAAAGTGTACCACTGTATAATATTGTAGAATAAATGTATTTGAAAGTCATCATGCAGTTTCTTATCACTTGGAAGTCGGTTTTAATTTTTGTTAAAAATAATAATTTCACTCTTTTTAGTTACCTACTAACCATCGCGTAGGTATATTTAATATTCTACGTATCTTAATTCTTATTACAATTTGTTAAGAGTCAGACGTCGTGCTCACAAATATCAGGTAGATAATTTTAAACAATACATTTGAAAAAATCGAAGTGAACAGTAAACACGTGCTAGCCGCTAGGCAATAGGGATGATGACAAGGTCAAAGATTCGCGAATTTTGTTAATAAAATAAAGAAATCACGGTAAAAAATAAGTGTTCCCAAAATTTCAGCTTGATAGTATTTGTATTTTTTTTTTGTTATGCGCCTTCAAAGTTGGATATTCAAGTCGAATTTTTTTTCAATTAAATTACTTAATATTTGTATACAATTCGATAACTTATGCAATTAAAAGCAACTTTTGTTACAAAACTACTTTCATAAACGCAATATTTAATATACCTGTCAAACAAAGTTGTCTCCCGATGCGTACAAACTACGAAAGACTGACGTCATACTTTCGTAGCACTGGATGGTATGGAGCGTTTCGGGCAGGTCTTTTTTATGAGATATTTGAATTGTCATATCTTGGTGAATTTTAAAGCTATCAGAGTCATTTTTTCAACGATGTTTTTATTTTTAAAGTGTCTTTCAATTACCAATAAGAAAAAAATTAGTCATCATGCCTATTATTGTACCTATAAACTTGCATAGGAATTCAATCTGTATATGTATCAAAATCGTGTAAATATAAACCGTATAAACAAAGGTTTGTGTTTCTTATTCCTATTACGATGTAGATTAGCTATGTATGTCCACACTGTGCACTTTCATTTTCAATTTTCGTAATCTTCTTTCATTCAACTTTCGTATTGGCGCATTCAATAATTGAATGCGTCAAGGAACGCAACGCCAACATTGTAATTTTTTTTGTTCGGTTGGCCTGAAGGAAACGGGGCTCTATGGGAAAAAGACTAAAACTTAAGAATAAACTCCCAATGACCAATTTATTTGACAAACTACTACAAAAGAAAGTCGACGGAGCCCCGCTACGCGGGGCTCCTATTTCTGGGTGTTGTGGTCTAAGTTCCAACCTAACGTAACCTACTTTTGGACTTTCTGGATTGTGTTTGTTTTTGTCTTGGCGGGGGGCTGCGCCCTCCGAGCCCCCCCTTTAGGAGGACTGCGCCCCCCCCCCCTCCCCTTCGGTATCCGCGGCTGAGTAGTTAAGTAAGACCCACTCATCACAGCTTTGAGATGCCTTAAAAATACTTCGTAAACATCAGAAAACAGATGATCTTATCTGAAGATTACGAAAATCTCAAATGCGAATTTCTTCTAAACGGAGAGTTTACTGGCGGTGGAAACGGTAATTAGGAGTTTTTCTCATCCAAAACAATCCTCCTTAACCCCTGTCACCAACATTTAATTGACGTAGGTTCCTAAACCTTAGCCAAATTTTTCTAAGTATTTTCGCCATACTAGCAAGGGTCACATTTCGGCCTGTCATTCGACAGGGGTGGATTTTTGAGAAAAGTTTATCTGAGCTTTTTTGCTTCCCTTGGCACCCCCTATCGATTGGTATAATAAAAAGGGGTAGTCACAGGGGGTTGTATTTTTGTCGTCCAAATTTTAGTAATTAAAGTAAAGTTTAAAAATTAAAGTATATTTTCGCCATACTAACGAGGTTCGTATATCGGCCTGTATCTGGCCGGGGGTTGATTTTTGAGAAAAGTTTATCTGAGCTTTTTTGCTCCCCTTGGCGCTCCCTATCGATTGGTATATTCAAAAAGGGTGGTTATAAGAGGTTAAAATTTTGACGAAAAATTTTTGTCTTTCCATAGTGACACGTTTCCTTCATTCCAACCCAAATGTGTGCCTTACGCTCTGGAGTAATGGTTGAATTTGTTACTTATGTTAAATTTTGTGGTACTTGGAATATTATGTATTTTGAAACAACATAAAGAATATTTTTTTGTATTAAAATCGCTTTGAAATGTACCAAATAAGTAAGGACATAACGTGATGACTGATGATATTTTATGGTGTTGTGTGTATATTGTATCCATATACAATATACACAAATAATGTGAGTTGTGATATTAGTGACCCTGACATGGTAGTGATGATGATGATGATGATGATGAATGTAATTTGCATAGTAGCATATGCTTTCACTTCTTAAAACAACACCTAAGCCCCCAAACTTGTATCTATAAGGAATCCGGAGTTCTCTTAGTATCTTCGGAACCATAGTATACCTTGGTGCAAAATCTTGCGTTTTGGTAGCAGATGCTTAGGATGCTTCTCATAAAACCAAAATCATCATATGTTTCCATATAAATTTCGAGGAGTTCCCTCGATTACTCATGGATCCCACTATCAGATTACCACTTTTGTGAAAATAGGACCAAATTGGAGTGAAACCTAATATAACAAAATAAAAATTTTGAAAATCGGTTCACAAATGGCGGAGTAGTGGTCGATAATACAAAAATAAAAATAAAAAAATATATATATATATATATATATATATATATATATATATATATATATATATATATATATATATATATATATATATATATATATATATATATATATATATATATATATATGCAAAATTTCATTCACCTACGTTTGTCCATTTTTCGTCAAAAGGGATACAAAGTTTTTCGCTCGCGTATTAATATATAGATTACGTATAGTCTGCCAAAAAAGTGAAGAAATTAAAAAGTGGCAACATCGTAGTGTTATCCCTTTTTTCTAATAGATTGATTTGAAAGGGATTACACTACAATGTTGCCACTTTTTAATTTCTTCACTTTTTTGACAGACTATATCTTGCGACAGCAATGGAACAAGCCTAAGACAGCAGGTATTATGCATTAATTATTATATATTTATCTGTTAACACTTAATCACCCTAAACAGCTAGATGAAACAAGTCACGAAACTGCATAATTTAGTAGAATTGAGGTACAGGCACAGAATAGATAATAGGACAAGTAGTACAGGTCAGAAGCTTCGCCGTTAATTCTGATAATATGACTTAATAATTATTACATTCCACGTGATGTCACGAGTTACGTTTCACTATTAATATAATATTATATCTGTCTCATAATGATCGATAAAGTTAATTACAAATTGTGACATACTATAATAGTATATTTTATGATTGCAGATAATTAATTAAAACGGCTTTTAGATATTTTATTACAATGTATTTTAATGTGACATATTTGAAAACGTAAGTAGATTAAGTGGATATAACTAACAATTTGAAAGTTTTATTGCGTAAATTAGGAGGCGTTAGGATCGCAAAAATTATTTTAAATAAAAAAATGCATTTTATGTAGAGCCAGACATTTTAACCAGATAATGTTAGTAGGTAAGTTACAACTTACAAGGTTTGTCCAAATTATAAGGGTAAGAATTTATAACTATCCTTATTCCTTACGCTATCAAAATGTTAGTTATCAACTTCACCCACTTACGTTACGTCTTCATTATTACTTATTATATTATTATGGAAATTGAGTAGGGGCAACGCTATGAAATTATTGTGCGCTTTTATAATTTTGGACGTGACGGTATCACGGTAATATCGTGGAGGACCGTGACAAAACGGACACAGGGATGTAAAATGTAAGTGGGGATTTATATAAAGACGATTTTAAATTTCCGTCAATGATAACGTTATAACGTACACGTTATGGGCCATGACGACGTCTACACCGGTCTACTGTTATAAAAGCCCACAAAATAGGTGTCTAAAGTTCAACAATAAGGAGAAAAAATTAATGTTTATATTATGATTCATACGAATATTTTCACGTTAAATATTTTAATAAAGTGACTCGTTTATTAAATCATTTTATTAGACACTGAAGCAAGCTCGGAGTAAATTTAATAACGCCGGAATAAATTAAAGTTACAGGTGGTGCAAACGAGATTATACTATAATATTGTTTAGCTAACAATAAAGGTTCTAATAATATCCATTAACCGTGAAACTTAAATAAAGTTACCTACTGATAATATCCACATTAAACTAAAAATATCTACTTAAATTAAATATTTCCAAATTCAAAGAATCCAATAAATTTACGGTTATAATTTTAACATGACTGTCTGTAGATTTGTAGCATCCATACGGGTGGTTTTGATCAGGTTTTTTGATGAAAGCTGACATGATTGAGAGTCTTCTTAGCCATAAGTTATAACTTATTATCTTCAGCTCGCTCACTGCTGGAAAATTTTTGGGGTATTTTAAGACTCTTGATATATTATCTTATCTCATTAATATTCATCAATGTTTCTGTTTCGGTTTCGGGTCAATGGAAGCAAACAAAGTGGTCTATGATTATTCCCGTAAACCTACCTACTGATAAATACTAGTTACAATACAATTATAAGCGCAAATGTTGTTTGCAATGAATGGAAAAAATACTACCGCTTGTTATAGAACTCTCGTGGATGTTGTATTGTAAACTGAAGCACTTTCGTTCATTAAAGTAGGTATTATATCTACATAGATAATAGGAACATATAATAAACCAGTTGATGCAGAATTTATTTTTGACACTGTTGATTCAATGGGATAAAATCATTGGATAAAATGCATTTTAAACAGTTCTTTGTTTACACAAGAAGAAACACATTAAGGCGGACGCTTTGCTAATTTGGCTGGCGTCCGCCTTAATGTGTTTCTTCTGAAATTAAAGTTCACTAGATATCCCGCGCGGCTTCGCCCGCGTAAATTAGGAATTTTACAAAAACCGTTCATTTTCCAATAAAAAATAGCTATAAGTACTCCTTTCACGTGGTCTACTCTATATATTATGTGCCAAATATTGCCATAAAAATTGCTCCAGTAGTTCGTGAGTGAGCCTTGACCCTTTCTAATATTTTCCCCGTTTTTCCCACATTTTCTTGAGTTTCTTCGGTCGTATTAGTCTTAGCGTGATAATATAATATAGCCTATAGCTTTACTCGATAAATGAGCTATCTAACACTGAAATAAGTTTTTAAATCGGACCTGTAGTTCCGGAGATTAGCGCATTAGCGCGTTCAAACAAACATACTCTTCAGGCTTATAATATTATTAAGTATAGACTTTTTTAAATGCTCACTTGACAAACTCGAGTCTCGATTTAAAAGACTATGAAAAGGTATAATCATGGGACGATGCATGGTATAATATGGTAGTGATGATGATGATGATGAATGTAATTTGTATAGTAGCGTTCGCCGAAACTCGCAAACTTGTATCTATAAAGAATCAGGAGTTCTCTCAGCACCTTCCATTGATGCGAATTCCCAGTTTTGTGTTATGTGTGGGGAGCTGGAGCTGGCTGGGAGCCCTAAATGTGTTGAGGTCTTTACGTTGGGCCATAATATGATATAATATAACCATGTTTGCAACTATACTGTACTCGGCGAAACATGGCGGTAGCGGTTTGATTCCCTGTCATTGACTCCCTGTCATTTTCTATATAAACCGCGATTGACATTGAAATGTCAGATGTTGTCAATCGCGGCTTTCTATAGAAAATGACAAGTTTTTGACAGGAAGTCAATGACCGCTATCGCCATGTTTCGCCGAGTACAGTTTTTATATGATTGTGAATTTGTGAAGTTATCTATAGCACGCACAATCGACAGCGTCTTTTTTTTTAATTAGGGGGCAAACGAGCGGAGCTAACGAGTCACCCGATGGAAGGCAACTACCGTACCGCAACACCAGAAGAGTTGCAAGTGCGTTGCCGACGTTTTAATAGGGAATATGCTTCTCTTCGAATACTGCTGACGATGAGCGGCAAACTATTGCAGAGTTCGTGAATAATAAACGACGATCGTAATCGATCCACCATACTCCAACGTGTTACGTGGAGAAGCTGCTTTAAGCTTCGTCCAGACCTACGCGATCAAAACTACTGCGAAGTGGGAGCGTCTGCAACGCGGGACGTCGAGCGGGAATAATCTACGGTTTCGCACCGTAGTCGCGCAGGTGTGGTTTCGCGTTGCAGAACTTGCAGACGGTCCCGACTCCCGTCCCACGTACCGCGTTACTGACGCGTAGGTTAGGCCGAAGCCTTACACAGTTCTGTATATTGACATAGTACTGCAACTATAGTAAATAAACGTGTATAAAGTGTACCGACGAAGATTTGCCCAGGGAATATTTGATGTTACTGAATAATAATTAAATTACAAAAACAATTTCAACATAAAACATTTCTATTCTGATAAAAAATAATACCATTATGAAGTCTACATTTTCACTTACTTATCCCAAAATAATTTCTAACAATGTTTTTTAAACAAGGAATGGCGATTGACGGAATATTAAAAACAGATCGGCTCTAATCTGACTAAAAGAATTTCTTCGATGCTATTTCGTTATTAAATATCTTCATCAAGATATTTCCATGATATCCGAATAAAGAGGATAAGCACTCATTATTTTGCTAACAGTATATATAAGCTACGAAAGAATAAAAACATGGAATACTAAAAGAGAAACCGTGAACCGTGAATTTATTGGCGATAAAAAAAATGTACATATTTTTCTTATTTTGATTTATATTTTCCTCTAGGCTAATTTCTAATTTTGTCCTGGTTTTGGAGTCTAAAGTTTCTGTTTCTAGCATTATAGAGGGTAACTTAGATAAGTTGGAATTACGAACTCTTTGCTTTATCTACAGTATGTAACAAAAATAAGTGATAATACTTTAGGGTGTGTACGTGTTCGTTGTAGAGAGTTCACTGTGAAAGTAGCAGCTCTGAAAGACGAATTTTTTTTTTCACTTTTGTATGGGCAAGGGCCCGAGCGTCACGAAATTCCCCATACAAAAGTGAAAAAATGTTTTGGTCTTTCAGCGCTGCTACTTTCACAGAGAACTCTATACAAGGAACACATACACATCCTAAAGTATTATCACTTATTTTTGATACACCTTGTATATATTAATACGTGAGCCAAAAACTTTGTATCCCTTTTGACGAAAAATGGGGATACGTAGTTGAATGAAATTTTGCACAGTTATAGTTTATATGGTGAAGGAGTGCATCGAGCTAATATTATTTTGAAATTATGCTTTTAACATACATTTTTTAACAAATAAAACATTACACACACTACAACACACACACTAGGAAAAATGACAGATTTTTGAGTGACAAGCCTATACATACGAATTATACTCTTTTATTTATGGTTGACAACAAGGTGACAAATTGAAAATGGAATTATACTTTTTTATGGAATCTAAGATACTATTAGACAATGCTTACACGACCAGTCTGAGATCAGCTGAGGCCCAAAGACAAGAGTTGAAAAAAATATGATAAAGTCAATATTTTTTTACAAAATATAGGTAGTAGTCCTTTTGCCGTTGAAACTAAGGTCGAATTTCGACCATTGGGCGATCTCTAGTATATAATCTATACTAATATTATAAATGCGAAAGTATCTCTGTCTGTCTGTCTGTCTGTCTGTCTCGCTTTCACGCCAAAACTACCGAACCGATTGAAATGAAATTTTGTATACAGATAGTCTAAAGCCTGAGAAAGGACATAGGCTACTTTTTTACTGGAAAAAAGGGTTGTAAGGGGGTGAAAATACGAAAATTTGTTCAAATTAAGTTAGTTCCAAAAATTCATACTAGATGGCGCCGTGCGTCTCTTACATCGCGCTAACGCTTGCCCAACATCTTTCTATAAGAGGTGGTATCATTATAATTCAAGCATTGATTTTTTTCGATTGTTATTACTATATGACGTTATTTAATAAGTCAGTACTTTATATTATATACACTGACGTAACCTTAAACCTATCAATGATAAATATTAAATAGTTTATGGGTAAAGTTGTGTAATTGGGCTAAATAAGCTTTAAAATTTGGCAGAATATATAAAGTTTAATTTAAAAAAATGAAATATTATGTGCACACCGCACAGATGTTTTGATTTAAGGGTCTTTTTTATAAAAGCTTTTGACACCAATTTTGTTGACATCGCGCGCTATAAACTGAAGTCCACGCGGACGAAGTCGCGGGCAACAGCTAGTAAGCAATAAAATCGTAATTCAATCGTTATGAACTTAGAGCATCAAACCTGGCTGGTTTAATGCTCAAAGGTTGTGAACGACGAATTTTTCCAATGACGTGGCATAATGACGCAACTTACAGCACGCACCCGAACGCGATGTTTTGACCACATTTTTACTTTTTTAACAGAATTTTGTCTATTTTTCTCACGTATTGTATTTAAGATGACCAATACCCCTGTCGCCCCTTTTCAGTTGGAACTTATTTATTTACGGGTTTTCCTAAGCAAATGCCTACGTTTACCAAAGGACCTGTCCACGTTACGACGTCGTCAATGTGGATCGGTGCGGTAACGTGGCACGGACCACGGTACGGTGACGTGAAAATTTACGTGAAGATAACGTCAAAATGCACGTCACGATGTAACAACATTACAATGTACAATTCACCATTGAGTTTTTCACTAGGTACTTATCTAGATATGGATCGCGCAATGCGTATAATTCTGCTTCTGCTATTGTTTAGAAGAGGGAGAGAAAGATTTAAGAAAAAAAAAGACGCAAATAGCTGCTACATCGTGACGTGCATTTTCACGTTACGGTGCGATAGCGTGGCACGGTACATTGACGAAATTTTCACGTCACGAAGACGACGTACCGTGACACGTTACCGCACCGTTCCACGACGACGTCGTGACGTGGAAATGTGGACAGACCGTTAGGGTGCTGACTGCTGGCTACATTGGAATTTAGGCGTAAAGGTCTGTATTTTTTAAAGACAATAGATTTAAGAAGACTATTTCACTCGCTATTAGAAAACATTGTGTAGAAACTATCACTTAGTCACGACGTTTAAGAAACAAAGAAGTTTTAGAAGCAAAGATATACTAAGTAATTTTTCAACATTTTTGTTAACAGTTTAAACTTTAAGTTTTTAGTTACGTAACTTTAGCAGTTTTTGTACGCATCATTGGTTACATTTCAACCTAATGGAAAATGTATTAATTGTAACAGAAACAGTAATAAAAAACATGCCTATCATATTGTTATGTTTCATTCTCCTGAGATATCAAAGCGCACGGAGTGCAAGGCCAAGTTCCAGCAGGCCGCGCGCATGCCGTGCACTATTTACACGAACCATTTCGACGCACTTTTGACCCCCCTGTAGCTCAGTGCCTATTGCGAGTGCAAAGATAAAATTATACCTACGTAATTATGTGCTAGTACTTAAGCAGTATACCAAATTTAATAGACATAGCTTTGGTAGATCCTGAAATATCTCCCTGTGAAAATAGCTAATTTTGGCACTCACTCACTGACCGGTAATCAAAACCTCTAGCCCACTTCCAATTGTCCCAGCGTTATGAAATTTGGCACACAGGTCGTGTGTTATATGTAGATTAACAAAAATTTGAGAAATTTAAGAAATCGGTCAAGCGTGAGTCGGTTCACCTAAAAAACCTTAGAGGCCATTTCCGATTGTCCTAGGCGTTATGAAATTTGGCACGCAGGTCATGTGTTTTAAGTAGATAAAAAAAAATTGAGAAATCGGTCAAGCGTGAGTCGGTTCATCTACGAACTTTAGATACCACTTCCAATTTTCCTAACGTAATGAAATTTGACACTCAGGTCGTTTATTAGATTGATAAAAAAATTAAAATAGGTATAATTTCTTGAAAAAAAGTTTTGAAATCCCACCAAAAACATACCTGTTAAAATGGGGCCAAGTTCCTATTGCCAAATTTTTGGTCTAAAAAAAGAGTTGAAATCCAATCCAATGCCAAGTTTAGATGCACTTCATCGATCGTTATCATTTTCATCAAAGGCCTGATCCATAATACTTCTAAATTTGAACTTGGCAGGTTAATTTAATTATATTATTATCTAATTATACAATTATGAATACCTGTTAAAGGTATGTTTTTGGTGGGATTATATTTAGTAGAGCAAACTATCTAAGAATGAAGTGTGCAGCTGGTGGAGTGGCTATACTGGAATTACGCGGCCGAAATTCTGCGACTCACAAGTCACAAAATTACGCAAGTTTGGTCTCACCCTAAGTTTCTTATTAACGTGGTCGGGCCTGTAGAGGTAATATTTTCGTTATATTTTACAATGTAATAACAAGCGACAGCTTGAACCACACTAAAATTTTCTCTCAAAGTTTACGAAATAATTTTATATTTACAGCTAAAACTTACAGTTATTACCTAGTTACCTCTCCTTGACTAAGTACTTTCTTTCTTTCATCTGTATATATAAAAATGGATTTTCAATTGTGTTAGTAACGCTAAAACTCGAAAACGGCTGAACGGATTGGGCTAATTTTAGTCTTAAAATATTTGTAGAAATCCAGGGAAGGTTTTAAAGTGACACGAAGTTCACCGGGACAGCTAGTTACAGGATGCAATTAAACCTTCCTGCCAAATTTTTTCCATGGCTTAGGTATCATTAGGAGAGTCCATTTAACCAAAAAAAATGTGTGTTATTTTTTTTCCAATGACATTTTATCCCATTTAAAATCGTTGCAGAACGGTCACTCGCGGCGCGGGGGAATGAGAGGGGGTGACGCGGGATGAGGTACGCACGCGGGGCCGTCACGCGCGGCCGACGCATCGTGTCCATTAATTGTAGGGATAACTTTCGGAAGGTATTTCTCAACATTTAAGTACTGAGTGACTATAAAATAAAAAATACGTGTATATTTATTTTTAACAAGGATCAATATATCAAAATTTGGCAGGAAGGTTTAATTGCACCCTGTATATTTTTCATATAATTATTATGCTAAATTAAAGTACCTACAGTGCAGTAGGTATACATTGATTCACAACAAAAAATAAAATTTTAATAATTATCATCACAAACTGCTCACAATTTCCTTTCAAAAAGTAAATTTATAATATGTCACAATAAAACCTGTTGTTGCGTTATCAAAAAGAAGTTGTAAAGAAATTAATTTCATATCTTTGAAAAGAGAAAGATGTAGAAGGATGTAGAGCATAACAGTTGAAGGCCTTATTTCGTAGCAAGGTCGTTCTAGTATAAAATGGAGATATTCAGAATTGAAGACGTGAGTGGAAGAACACAATAACTTCTAGTACAGTAAAAAACTTGCATATTGTATTTTTTTTGCATAAAGGCAAATAAAAGGCTTTAGGGCCGGAAAATGATTAAAAAAAACTGTACATTTTATGTATAGCCAGATATTATTACCCAGGTGATGAAGTCAATAAGTTACACGGTTTGTTCAAATTATATGGAAAAAAATTAGTGAAACCGCATGTTACAAAAAAATAATAACAAATGTTAGATATGTATCGTGTTCTTCAACTCACATCTTCTATTCCGACAACTCGGACAGACCAATTAAAATTCAACTTAGTGATATCAATTTACTGCTGATTTCAATGTTTCAATGATTCTTTGATCGAAAACGACTACTTGATTAAATTTGGCATAAGAGTAGCTTAAATAGACTTTATTTTGACACATATTTACACATGATACTTATTAGAAGTCCATTGGAATATGCAGTATCAATTTGGAATCCTTTATACAACAAATACAAAGACCAAGTTGAATCCGTTCAAAAAAAAATCCTTCGTTCTATGCAGTACAAATATTTCAAAAATCGAATTCCCTACAACGATCTTCTGGACAAACATAAATTACTTGATCTAAAATCAAGACGACTACAACTGGAAGCAATGATGCTTTACGACCTTTGTAATAATAAATACGATTGCAATTTCTTAATTAACAAACTGTTCTACAGGGTACCTGTTAGATCGCATTCAAGAAAACAGTATAACTTTTTTGCTACTCCATTTAGCCGAACCAACGCAGGTATGCGATCCCCCATTACTCGAATAGTTCGTAACTTTAATAATCATTTCAATGATATAGATATATTTGCTCTCAAACATGCCAAATATAAAAAAATGTCTTATAGATAGACTTAAAAATTTACATATTAGAAATAATTAAAACCTTGCATTCCTCTTCAATAAATAATTTACAAACATTACACTTACAATTATACTAAATTTAATTTTACTACTATTTTAACTATTATTAACAAACACACTTAACACACAATTGACACACAAATATACCCTTATATTAATTATATATATAATTTACTCTCTACCTCCTTATTCTTTTTATTTTTCCTATACTAAATTATTCATCTGTGGTCACCGCTGTTGGTTTTACATTTAGTAAATATTATAATTGCATACTTTACTAATACTCATGTAAGACTGTTTGGAGACCCCAATATACGAAAATAAATTAAAATAAAATGATAGGCTATTTTTAACCGACTTTAAAAAATGAGGTTATATTATGTTCGGCTGTGGATTTTCTTTTTATACCAAGAAAGTAGGTGGTGTTCCCCTAGGATCCGTACTAATATTATAAATGTCAAGGTGAGTCTGTCAGTCTGTCTGTTACCTCTTCACGTCCAAACCGCTGATTCAATTTTGTTGAAAGGCATGATGATACTTCGAGTGCTGGGAAAGGACATAGAATACTTTTCATCCCGAAAAAATTTACGGTTCTCGTGCAATAAACGAATTTTGGCGCAACGGAATTGCTTGCGTCATCTATTATTTTGATAAAAACAGGTTTAGACTTTAGTAATTAGTCCATAACGGGCTAGTAGCAAAAGCTAGTGAAAACCGGCGTGAAACAGCGCTTGCGCTGTGTTTCGCCGAGTGAGTGAGTTTACCGGAGGCTCAATTCCCTAACCCCTACCCTATTCCCTTCCCTACCCTCAACTATTCCCTTCCCTTCCCTACCCTCCTCTATTACCCTATTCCCTCTTAAAAGGCCGGCAACGCACTTGCAGCTCTTCTGATGCTGCGAGTGTCCATGGGCGACGGAAGTTGATTTCCATCAGGTGACCCGTTTGCTCGTCTGCCCCCTTATTTCATAAAAAAAAAAAGCTTGATGATCGTTGAAAACTTTTTGTTTCTTTTTTTCTTCCACTTCTGTGATATAAGTTATAAGGTTAAAAATTGTGAGTTATGCCATAGAAAAATATAAATCCGAGCTGTATGTGAGCACTTTCATTTAAAAGCATAAGCTTGTATTGCGATGTGTCGTAATCTTTAAAAAGCCAAGCTACGACGGTTATGAATTATGATTAACCTTACAATCATAAGGAATATCTTTTATAACAAAGTCTGTCACAATTTTGCAAAGTGACGAAAGTATCTTGGGAAAATTCAAAATAGTAACGACATTCATAATATTGCGAGCTAATTTTATCATTTTATTTTTAAATTTTACTTCAACCATCACTCTCAGTCTTAGCTTAATTTAATTTTTCCACATTACATTGAGAATAGGTACTTCATCAGTTTCAATTTTGATTTAAGAAAAAAGAAAATCCTTGTTCGATGTGCTCGGATCCTTAAAACATAATATTATATTATTATGCTAAAGTATCTTGAAAATCATTTTTATGTTTTGCAATAAAAATCTATAAGTAGTATCCTGATTTTTATTTTATAAAAATATCATGTTTTACTTTACAAACATATTGTTGTATATACCCTATGTATATACTATGTATACCTCTGCACACTACCCACGCTGAATTAAATAGAGCTCATTGCAAAGATACTTACTGTTACAAGACTTACAACTGACGGTGAAAATCTCGTGAAAATAGTATGAAAAACCCTTTGTACTATTTGGCTTTCTGTGTATGAAAAACCACACATCGATCAAATATCAATTTCATGGGCAATGGATTTGTGCGGGCTCTTAGACTACTTCAGGCTTCACCAGACGTTTTAATAGAATGTCAGCGAACTAAAATATTATCTTGTGGCCCATAAGATACTTTATTCTATGAAAAAAATATGAAATAGAAACCCTCTTCAATACTTACGGTGCGTCGCATCTTGTAATATAACAAAATTTCTTCTAATTGTCGAATATAATGTCTAACTGCCGCAAAGACGAAAATTAATTACTTGATTCCACTGAGTTATAAGTATACTTATAACTCAGTGCTTAATTCTCATTAAATAAAGATTTTGAATTTTGACGTAAGCTCCATACATTAGCTGTCGAACTCTTCATTAAATTGCAGGTTAAAAAATTAAATAAAAATTCATAAAAAATTAATAGAGTAACTTATATAATATAGGCATTTAATAAGTAGCAAGCACAAGTACTGCCTTGTAATTTGTAACTAAGCATCTGCTGGTCAAAGCAAGATAATATATAATAAGCAAATTAAATATAATATTAGTATTAATTTCATACGGACTTAACCACAGGCAAAGTCTAGTAATGCAAAATATATTTATACTTACATATTAATTCTTATAAGAGCCTATTTAACAAATATAGTCTTGTTCTATTAGCACAACAAATGTACACGAAGTGATGTAGCAAAGCTATTTAAAAGCATACTGTATATTACATACATTACATACATTACCCAAAGTGTATCACTCCCTAATATCTGTACGTTTGTCCGTTTGTATGTAAATGGGGCGTTATTATCGTCGTTTACGAGTCATGGCGGCTCTCGACATAGGCGAACGCGTTGGCCAACGCGTCTGCAGACGCGTTGGCCCAATGTGTAGAACGGGCGTTCGCGCGTTGGCCGTAGGTATTTAGACGTTGGCCAACGCGCGAACGCCCGTTCTACACATTGGGCCAACGCGTCTGCAGACGCGTTGGCCAACGCGTTCGCCTATGTCGAGAGCCGCCATCAGACACAAAAGACGTCGTCTACTGCTCCTCGTAAATCCAGTTCAATATTGCTCGTGACGCTGCCTTAGAATGTTAGCAATTTCCAATCCTTTATTACTGCAGTAGCTTTGGCTCTTAATCTTTTTAGGTTCCGCGACTAAATTACTTTCGAATAGTTGTATTTAATCTAAACTTAAACAAATTTACTAGTAACTGAACCTTTATTTGACGATTAAATATGCGTCCGCCCGAGCGCGCGGTTGGCATACGAGTATAAATCCAGTGTAAAAAAAGAATTATTTCCATTTATAAAACGGATTTTTATAAAATATGATAAAATTAAAATATCCTTCTACGAAACCTCATATAACTAACAACGCGTTACCTGATGCGCTCAATTTTTTCATCAACTTATTTTCATTAGATTGAAAATACTGAAATGTAATATGAAATTGAATTGAAAAATTTTCAGTGATTTTATTTTCTGAGTAGCTACGAGTATAAAATTTCTTATATATAATATACTAGCTGCTTGACCGAGCTTTGCTCGGTATCCGATGAAAATGACATTTTCTATATATATATATATATATATATATATATATATATATATATATATATATATATATATATATATATATATATATATATATATATATATATATATACACAAGAACTGCTCGTTTAAAGATAAGATTTGTAAAACAAAAGCCAAGACATTACCTACCATTTTTGTTACTTTTTTAAAACAAAAGCCAAAACATCTGTAGTATGTAGCAGAAGTTTGTTAAATTAAGTTTGGGAACTGTAAGTTAAGCAACCATGTTGATTCGGTTTTGGCTGCGACCCAAGCCGAGTATTATTTCACGATGCGAAACTAAAGATTTCGTATTCAGAGAAATGGAGGACATTATGATAATTATATTATCTGATACTGTTCGAAAATCGTTTTTGCCTTGAATTCAAAATGTGCAGTAAAATATAAAAGTTAATAAGAGGGTCAAATACATTCCATAACTCGTCAAATACATTCAATTCACTTTATACATTAAATTGATGATACATTATACAATACTAGGGATCGCCCAATGGTAGAAATTCGACCTTAGTTTCAACGACTGTTGATGACACCTAACTACAGCTACCTATATTTTGTAAAAAAAATATTGACTTTATCATATTTTTTTTCTACTTTTGTCTCTGGGACTCAGCTAATCTCAGACTGGCCGCGTAAGCATCTCAGTCTAATAGTATCTAAGGCCGGTATAAGCCTATATATACATACGAATTACAACTCGGGCGAGTTAACTTGACACCTGGCTTAAATTTTACCCCTCCCTCGCTTCCCCGCGCAGCACCCCTCTCTCGTCGTACGCGTCCAGTAGCGTTAGCATATTATATCTGTTACCGTTACACGTGTGTTATTACTTATTGAGTTTGCGTTTCGGAGTTATTTGTTAGTAGTTAATGGTTATTGTTTTTGGATTTTTGTTGAGTTTTGTTGTGTTATTTGTTAGTTGTTACGTTTGAACGTTAAATTTGTTAAGTTTTTGTTATTTGTATTAACGTTTGAACATTGCCGTGCATCTGTGGTTTGAATTAGCTACTCACGGAATATATTAATATGAAGCTAGATACAAATTATCGGACGCATCCATAAACCTCGTATTCCTGCTGGGGAACCCTTGGGCGAGTCCAACTCGTACTTGGTTAATACTGTGGTTAGTGTAGCCCTATAAAAATAACTAGTTCCGGTAACGTAATTTTTTTTTAAAATAACTTAAAATAAAAAAACTTTTCATAAATTTGACTTAATGTGACGCCGTGTTAAAGTAAAAATCGTGTTGGATATGGTTTAGATTGCTTATTTTCTATGAGAAGCCGGCCCGGCCTCTCATAGAAAACAAGCAATGGAATAGAAAAATATGGAAAGGTTTTTGTCGCGTAATTTAAAAACCATAAATACATTTCATTAACTTATGGGCAAATTAAAGTGTATGCTTGAACCAATCTATGTAAAAATTTTGGAAGCTTAAATCACTCTCCTCTGTTGACAAAATAGGAATCCCTTTTTTTACAGAGGTCTTTTTGATTGATTATTCTGTGTTATTAAAGTTGACCAATCGTGTTATGCTATGGGTTCAAAGACAAAGACATGATGAATACTGACAATAAACTTTAATTTCTTAGCTTTAGTCATTGCTAAAAAAATCGATATCGCTACAGCCAAATTACACTACTCAACAAATTTTCAACTTTTTTTTTATCTGAGTTCCTACTATGTAATTATAATTCCTTGTTATTGGCCTAATATAAATGTGTAAATAAAATTTTCGGATCGCATCTCACTTCCGAGATAAATGAAATTATTCAAACATATGATATTCAAGCAAAATCAAGCTCATCCATTAGGTTTTTTTGATTTTTTTATATAAAAAGGGGAAGATTTCTTGGTGCAGCTGGCTTTACGCTTGTATTAAGATCCTGGAGATTCACTAATAAGGCTCCAACAGTAATCTGCTAGCATAACAGGCCCCCATCTTGGATAAAATTTCAGCCGTATCTTCATGAAAGCGGTTCCTATGTTTATGGCTAACTGATCCCATATTTTCGGGCAAAAAGTCCAAGTGCGGATTAAGTAAATTACATATAACATTCCTTTTTAAGGACACAGTCCAACATCAATTTTATTTTTGGCGAAAGTCAGCGGATTTGTTGTGACCGAAAAAATTCATTGTCACATCAATAAAAGCTTCCCATGCTTGTTTTTCAGAATGATTAAGAGTAAGTTGACGTAAAAGATGAATCTTCGATCAGCTTTCTTATGCCCTACCTATGAATAAGATTTGATTTTGACTTTGATTTTTGCCGAACTAAGATTTGGAAACTTGCTAGGGAAATTGTAATGCAGGACTATCTTTGTTCAAGTGTTTTACGAAAATATTTAAAAAGCCTAATTTTATGTGTTACGGCAGCAAAATAGTTTAATCGGGCTCAACCAGTGAACCAAATTTAACAATTTTGTGTCCCAGTACGAGTGACTCTCATGATCGCCAGATTTTGGCATAAATTCGCCAAAAATGTAACAAAATAAGTTAGGACTGCTAACATTCACGCATGTCAAATAAAAGTTCATTAATTAAACTAACGTATAAAGTAAGTTTTGTTTGTAAAATAATCTTATTTTCGAAATACCAGCTACATAAACATCAAACTTACGTCTACGTTACAGAAAGTTTCAATTTATATTTCTCAGTTTCCAGATGTGATATCAAAATAAAATGCCTACATTTATTTATTAGTAGTCAACCTCGATATGAAATCATATGTACCAAATCAGATTATTTTTTTTAGTGTTCAGTAGTGTTATCAAGGCGTCGCCTTAAGTTACGTGGGCCGTACCGCTACGCGTAGCTCGTCTTGGCAGAATATTTATTTTTTGAGCTATAAGAGTTTTTAGTTTTTACCACTACGAAAATACTTATACATACCTAATATGCACAATATGATTCTAAATGCAATAAATATAATTTGTATAGATGTTTAGCTGTTCTTTGCATTGAAACTGTCATCGTCAACAATACAATGAACGTGACAGGTTTTTGTTTGATAAAATAATTATGAATTTCTAACTCCACTCGTATTTCGCATAATATTAGTATTATCGGTCCGCCCAGACCTATAAATTATTCACTTGTGGTGGCTTCGGCACTTCACCAAACTCGCAATTGGCTCATTTGTTTAATTTCAATAGCAAAGCCAAACCAACCCATTAATATTATCATTTAAGGTCTCACAATAATACATACTTCATTTAAGATAGTAAGTAAAATATATACATAACTAGCTGTCCCGCCAACGTTTCTTTGCCATATAATAATATAGTACTATTAAGTAATTTTTTTTATAAAGTATTTTTTTTAAACGGGCAAAAGGCCCACCACACATTCCCACCACTGCAACTCCTCTATCGCCAGGATCAACAGTGGTAACCAACTACGAAAACCCTTTGATATGATCTCAGGGATGCCCGAGGGACAAGCTAAATCTGTCTTGGGACCCGCAACGAAATTAATCTGAAGAAATTTAGGAGGAGTAGGTTGGATTTGGACAATTGGATATATAAAGTATTTCGCCCGTATTATTTTATTCAAGTGACTAAATAAGTATGTCACCATGGCAACGTCCATCGCTATCCCGTCGCACAAACAATGGTCGCCGTCAGTCTCGAGTTGTAATAATTTACTATTATTTATTCAACAAATGGACTTATCAATATAATAAGTACCCAGTAGCCGATTCTCAGACCCACTGAATATGCATATAAAAGGACATTGCCAATCCTTATATGGAAGTTGGCCCAAGTGCTGCCCACAATGAAGCCATGGTGCACTTTGTTCCTCAGGCCAACCCTAACCTGTAAACCAAAGCACTCGAAAATCTATCCCAGGGGTCAAGAGAATTTTTTTTTTTGTTTGTAGTGAATTATTTATTTACGAAAAATGAATATGACAACAAAAAGCAGTTTAACATCATCATATCAGTCACAAGACGTCCACTTCTATAGTTTTACATATATTAAGGTAAATCAATATTATTCATCAATCGATATTTACAATAATTAACATAAGTAATCAGTTGGTAACAGCTGTGGCAGTGACTATTACTTATTGTACTGTAATAGTACATCTATAAAAATACTATACAACATTTACATTACAATCATTATCATCATCATCATTTCAGCCACAGGATAACATAACAATAAAACAAATAAGATACTAGTCGTCATCATCGTTGTCGATTATAATTCTATCTAGGAATAAAGAATATAAGATGACCTACCTTATATAAACGAGATGCCTAGCCCACCCCAAAAACCAAATATGCACATGGTAGGTATTTTTTGAGGAACACAGGAATGAGTTAGGTGTGCATTTTTAAACGTGAAAATGTAAACTACACTGAAAACTCCATGTAACATCACACTATTTAACGACAAACTCTCTAAAGTGTCGAAATCAATTGACTTTGGTTGGTTTAGCTTGTCTACCATACAAGGTACACTCTACATAGCATCACACCCACTCTCAATAACGTCAGCATTACAACAATTGAACAATAAAAAGTACCTTTTAAATTACTAAAATTAGTTAAAACTGCGCAGCTGTGTACGTTTTTTTGTCGCATTATTATCCTAGCCCGCAATAAACTCGACTTTCGGCATCATGCATACAGAACTTTCTAAGATTTTACTCCTTTTGTTTACAAATTGAGATTGATTGCACATATAGGTCTGTTTTAGATCCTAGTCCCTTACTAATAATAAGGAGTCATAGATTATTACTATCTATTCGTTATCATATTCTCAGTTATACATAACTCATAAGCTTTCAAACTGTAAATACGGTTACTAAAAGAAAATCACTGTATATTGACGAAAAGGTATTGATTTTTCTTCTCTCTATTTAACGACAACTCTATATAACGTCATAAAATGCATGGTCCCTTCAGTGTCGTTATATAGAGTTTACACTGTAATTAAACAAAAAATACCTCAAACACCTGAAAAACTTTAAATAATAAGATGTATTCAAATTAATAACTCCTGGAACCGATTTTTTTTTTGTAGTCCAAGGAGAACTAGTTGGCACTACTCCCACGTGTGGGCACCACTTGGGCCAAATCCTGTCAATGTCCTTTGGTTAAAATCAGTAAAGCCGTTTCGGAGGAGTACGCGGCCTAACATTGTGACACGAGAATTTTATATATTATATAAGATTAGTAAGAATAATCAGTGGTACTCAAACATTTTTCGGGCCACAAAAACATTTTGGTCTTCGTGTTGGGGTATTACGAAATAGTCACTATACACACTGTATACGTAAGTACGTAAATTGGCACAACCAGATATTTAAAAATCGATGCCGGAGCAGAGAGATGCTAATAGTTTAAAGTGGAGATGAATGCTTACGTGCACGATTTTCCGGAAAATCACTCGAACCATTTAAAATGATCGCCAGGAAAATCGGAAATATAAGAGACTGAAATAAAACTACCATACGTTCATCCAAAAGCGCTAAAAGACGCTTTTTAGCTCCCGACAAAACTGGATGGGTGTTAATAATGACACTTGTGTCTGTGTGTCGATGTACCGATTTTGATATATTTTTTGCCATAAATACAATCATTAGAGTCCTATATGTATTTAATCTAAAAACGAGAATAACATTTTATTGTGTCTGGCATTGCTTCGGGGCGTAATGTTTGGGGTCGTTACACCGAACGGCCGGATAAACGAACTCCCACATTAAGATACGAACACAGCTGATAAACCTTTATTACATTGCGGCGTTGATGATCGTGTTGTGTTCATCATAATCAGCTAATTTGTGAATGCCTTTAGTGTAGTAGTCCCATTTTTACCATGATTTTTTTTCGTATTCTAAAAGTTGGCACCCGTAGATTTACTAATCAGCCAGATTCAGGACTATCATTCAGGACAGGCGACGTCCTGCATAATTTTATCAGTGCTATTTTGGGGGGGAGGTCCGTCAAAAAGTGACTCTTCTTAAAAAAGGTTCACCAGAAAATGTTGAGAACCGTAGAACATCTATAATATCATAGACAAATTGTATGGTTTCCATAATATGAATAATATATAGGTACACAGGTGGATATTTTTAAAATAAGGGAGTTAGAATATACCGTTACAACCTGTGGTTACAACATACATTTAAAGAAACACTTAACATACATGTTCGTGATAATGGTCCTTGAAAATAATTATTATTAATAATACTAAATTATTGAGAGGCAAACAGAGTTATTGGAACGATATTACCTAGCGAGTAGCGACTATGATTATTAATTAACACTATTAACATTATATTCTCAAACAAAGTTACTACATTAATAACATACAGGCTCTAGACAAATAAGTTTTACGTTAATTAAATCATAACACTAACATTAAGTAACACCACACCTTATAAGTAGCGAAGTAGCGAGATTGTTTTGACAGCAATAATATAATTATATTATTAGGTAAGGTTAGATTATAAATATTATAAGAACTGATATGATACTTATAGATTATTAAGAAATTAAATTAATCAAAGTATGTCTTCAAAACTAATGGGCATTGTCCAAAAAAATCACATGTACTTTTTATATTTTTTTTCGTTAAAATAGGGTATTTTAAGGATATTAATTAAATAATTTTGAAATTCATTGGCTAGTTTTTTCTCAATAAATTTTTAAAGTTTCGCTCTGACGTCATCATCGGCCGCCAATTGACCTCTGCATATGTTTTAAATTTCCTTTCAATCTAATTTATAATGGCTGGTTCGTCAAATACAAGTTCTCATTATGTGAAAGCTGATACGAGAAGCTTACCAAAAGATCGAAACGTAATGTTGGTCGAATTTATTGCTAATTTAACGCCATTGAAGGACAAACAAAGGTTAAACGTATTTGTTCAAAAATATAAGTAATTAATGGGTATTTTTTTCGTTTATATACAGAAAAACGATCACTGACCTTATTCCTCGAAATGTTTTTGTAATGAGCAAAATTAAAAAAAAATGGACAATCCCCATTGGAAATATCGCATATTATTTGGGCACCATAACCTTACAAATAAAAATACCTAAATTAGGTATACAGTGAATAATACGAGATCTGAATCTGGCGTAGGTATTGGAAACGACATGACACACAAAAAGTGAATAGTATAACTTATAAGGCTATAAGCTAAAATTCCATGCTGATGACTGGAGATTTCCATACAGATCAGCAGTATAGAATTATAGCTATAACATGGCGCATTTGCCGGGGTGGCGCGCTTTGCTACACTCACGTCTCACACTATATTAAATACTAGCTGTTGCCCGCGACTTCGTCCGCGTGGACTTTATAGTCGTTCCCGTACATCGATTGAGTCACTTACGCGCAAATCATATAATCATATTGTGCAGTAAACAGTTATTTTATATAAATGTATCCTATGTTCTTTTTCGGGACTCAAAGTATCTTTATACCAAATTTCAGCAAAATGGGTCAAGCCAAACTACGCGTGATGTCGTGACCACGCGAAATATAACATTCCGCGCAGCTTCGCCCGCGTAAATTAGATATTTCACAGACAAATTCGTCCACAAAAAATGGCCTATGATCCTTCGCGTGGTCTGCTTCTTATTTGTGCCAAATAACAGAAAAATTACTCCAGTAGTTCGTGAGATAAGCCCATTCAAATAATTTCCTCCGTTTTTTCCACATTTTCCTCTTTTTCTTCGCTCCTATTGATCTTAGCGCGATAAAATATAGCCTATAGCCTTCCTTGATAAATAGGCCTGCTATCTAACACTGAAAGATTTTTTCAAAACGGACCAGTAGTTCCTGAGATTAGCGCGTTCAAATAAGCCCTTTCGAATAATTTCCCCCCGTTTTTTTCACACTTTCCGCTATTTCTTCACTCCTGTTAGTATTAGCGTGATAAAATATAGCCTGTAGCCTTCCTCGATAAATAAGCCTATTTTTAGATAGCCATCTAACACTGTAGGAATTTTTCAAATCGGACCAGTAGTTCCTGAGATTAGCGCGTTCAAACAAACAAACAAACAAACTAACAAACTCTTCCGCTTTATAATATTTATTATTATGTATACCTAGGTAGAGTGTTATTCACCACGTAAATATCTGCTTTGAAACTATATTTTGATGTACAATAATTATGTTATTATTAAAATGGACATTAAAAATCTCAGCCATAAGGAAACATTTCTAAAGAATACTTTGCAGCGTACAAAAGAAATACAAAACCTTTAGTTAAGAAAGTGTATGAAGCCAACAAAAGAAAAATTTATTATTAAGTAAGGTTTTCAATTTTGACAAAAGTATCATTAATAAGACTCAGAAAGGAAGCTTCCATTATAATAATTATGATTAGGTATGATGAAATAGTTGTTTGTCTTATTATAACTTCTTAAAAGCAATACGACGTGCTCTTATTAATTTTTTTTAAGTTTATTTCATACAAATATGAATAAAAATACCATTCATTTAGCTACGCATTTTACTTCGAAATCCAAGTCTTTTACATCTGGTACGGAACCCAAAAAATATATCTATGTATATTGCATAACACGTTATAAAGATCTACGATAAACAGGCTCGATTTAGAAATTATACAACAAAAACTTTCCCATGCTATTACAAAGTTTCTCTAAACATGTAAAAACAGTAGGCAATATCTGAACTGCCCCCCTAGCATACGCCAACAAGATATCTCGTGGATATCTCACTCTCGAGCGTAGTGATATTTTCGATATCGATATAATATATCTCTTTTTCGCTAACATGCATACGTCGAGACTCGAGAGATAAATTTCTCTTTCGTATATAGTTAGTATATAGATAAAAATAGCACATATAAAAACAAAACTAAATTATGTCTAATTTTGACGACAGACGTACGAGAAAAAATGTATATCATGTTAGGGTCAATAGAGATGAAGAGATAAACCAGTTAACATCGAGAAAACGTGTAGAGTGAGATATCTCGTTGGCGTATGCTAGCACGGCTGGAATAAACCCCGAAGTCGGCTTTATTCAAATACTTACATACCGTACCTTTTGTTTTTTACTGCGAAACACCGAATCCAAATCGCGTGGAAACGAAAAGCATTTTAGCTTTTATTGCTGAATCTTAAAATCTTAGGGAAGTAAACAAAATTGTCGTTTATGCAGGTGTATCTGTTATTTTCATAATAATGATAAACGTACGTCATGTATATCAGGCAAATCGTGGTTGCCTTGCTGTCATAATGGCCATAATACCAGACATTGAGGTAAGTATACCAGAGCTCAGAGTAGATAGAATCTATTGTGATAAATGATAATACTATTAAATTTTATTCTATTAAAAATTACTATATTTCAGACAATTACTTATCCTATGTTAGTTTACATTATTATTTTTAAAAGTTTAATTATTTACAAGAAACAAAAAGTAAGGCCGGTTACGAGTTACGACCACCTGAGTCAGTCACCCAGTTGCACCTCTCACATGCAACTCAGTGAAGCGACCCAAAACTGCTAAGTCCAGCCTCCCGCTATCATTTCCAGGAGAGAGGTACTACAGACCATGTTTTCTTTCTCATTATAGTATAAAAGTCATCAATGTGAGCATAACAGTACCGGGGTAATCGCACCGGCGCGGCGCACTATACTGTACTCGGCGAAACATGGCGGTAGCGGTCATTGACTCCTCGTCAAAAAACTTGTCATGTCAATAAGTCGGGTTTTTCTTCCTGACGCTATAACTTAACGCACGAACGAAGAATATTTGAGGATTCTTATTTATTAACTTCAAAAATGTCAAAATGACCCTCAACAACATTTTTTGGGACATACTTTTGCCTCAATATGAATATTTTATATACGAATATAGTCCATAACTGGGTTTCTACAAGAGAAAAAAAAACACGAGCGCGATATTTCAACGCAAGTGACGTTACAATGAGACTGAAACAATTTATGCGGCCTTGGCTAGCTCCAGCTTCCTTTTGTATGAAACCAAAAGAAATGTAAATGATTATGGCTCTGGCGAATGCAAAATTGCAATCTGAAAAATATTCACATCAATCTTTTCACGGAGCTGGAGCTCGGAGGGATGAGTGATAGCCCACAAAAGTCTCATAATTTGCTGTTGTTTTTGTCATGATGAAAAACAAAATAAAAACTTGCTTAAATAATTTAAAAATATTTTTAAAGTTTGGTACTGCTCACAAAATAAATGAAGAATTTTATTTATTTTACCTATAACTCCGTACAATATTTTTATAAATATCGATTTTTTAAAAAGAAAACGTTTTAAATTTGAATCAAGTTTATTAGAACCAATTCTGGAATTATTTTAAAGTGTACCTAATATTCGGCGTAACTGGGCGGTAGCGGTCATTGACTCCCTGTCAAAAACTTGTCATTTACTATATAAACCGCGATTGACAATAAGGTGTCAGATGTTGTCAATCGCGGCTTTTTATAGAAAATGACAAGTTTTTGACAGGGAGTTAAAGACCGCTACCGCCCAGTTACGCCGAGTGAACCGCCGCCACCGCCGAGTGAGGCTGCGTAATTCATATTATTATTGTAATAAATAAATTATTAATTAAAGTAATAACATAGAAAGATTTACTTCATAGTGCATGAAGATTTGTCGTGTCTTAAGATTTGAAATACTTGACACATACAAAATGTTGTTCAAACACGGTACACCGTAGACGGTAGACCAGTAGCCAGACACTTTGGCACCGATCTGCCTTTTGAATCGCGATTTGCGAGCGTCATTTGATGGATGATATATACGGCCTCAACGGTTTATACTGTGTGCATAATTTTACACTCAATTAAGCAGCTCCATGAACTGAAAATTCAACAAATAAACGACTGAAAAATATACAATGTCCGAACGGTTAAAGTCATGTTAAAGTACAGTTTCAGTACCAAAAAAAATGCGTTTTTCAATATTTTATTTTAATCTATAAGACCTAAAATAAAATGTTCTATTGTACTATCATAAAAGTTAGAATATTGTGTCCATTCAATGTTGTTCGTAATATCTATCGGCTTGGTTTGACATTTAAAGTCAATACATAAGTCATAACTACGACAGTATATATTATGTCTATGGTCATAACACAATCAAATTACGTAGGCCCGCCATTGAATCAATTTCCTCGATGGTACATAATTGTTTCATATTCTTTTTTTGGAACTTCTTTAGGCCCATTCAGAGTTAACGTCATGAGAAGAGGGCTGAAATCATAATAATATTGCGTCACGACGCGACGACGCCATCACGAATTTAGACAGAGCTTGTTTCACTTCTCATCTGACACGTGTACTCGAGTCTCGTAGACACTCTTTTAAGGGTTATAAAATTGGGACCCTACAGCCAGAGCGTAGCTACCGCCGTATATGCCGTATCAATTATACGGGGCCCCCAATGTGCGTTAGAGAAAATTAATAGAAACTTTTATTAAATTCACAAAATATGTGAAAAGTAAAAAAGGCAACCTTTCCTAAGGGCTCCCAAACATATTTTATATGGGGCCCCACTGAGGAAAGTTACGCTTCTGCCTACAGCTGAGATTTCGATGTCTGTCCTCTGTCTGTCAGTCTTCAGGCTGTATCTCAAGAACCGCTATAGATAGACTTCTGAATTTTTTACAGATTGTGTATATCTGTTGCCGCTATAACAACAAAATAAAATTTATATTTAAGGGGGGCTCCCATACACCAAACGTAAAAATAATGGCAACAGGTAGGCACTTTAAATTTTCACAAAGATCTTAATTATTTGTTAATAAATAAGTACTTAAAATAAAAATTTAAGAGGGGCTCTCATACAAAAAAAACACAAGATTTGGCCTATTTTTTGCTCTATAACGGTACGGAACCCTTCGTGTGCGAGGCCAACTTGCACTTGGCCGATTATTATTTTCCTCGTACGTCGATAGGAACACCCAATTATTCACAAAATCCTTAAATGTTTACTTTAATAATTATTAATAAAATTAATATTTATTGGGAGCACCATACAAAAACACATTTTTTGCCTGGTTTCGCTTATAAGGAATACGTCGTGCGCAAGTCCGACTCGCACTTCGCCGATCTTTTCTCACTAAAAGTCGTACAAAAACAAATGTTTAGACTTTTCCTATGATAAAGGGCAACGAATAAATCAGAAGAGAGAAATTAATGTGCTTCTAAAATTATATCTCAACAATAAGGCCGTAACAAAAGTTTTGCAATAATATTCCTATCTACTTACTTAATTCAAATTAAACCTTACCTCAAAACCGCGGATAAATCCTCTCATTCCATCCTTGCGGCTATTATTTCGTGAGTAAACATTGAATAAACTAAGTCCTAACCGCCATTATTAAATTGCAAACTAGTGTAATTGGATTTTGGAGTATTCTGTAACTTCTGTGTATCGTTGCTAAGGAAACTCAACTTCCCTGTTATAGTGGATAAAAGCCATGAGTTACTGTGAAACTTATATAATACAAACTATAGGAGGCTATAACTCATAAGTACTCCTCACTCTATAGGGGTTCAATAGTTATTGAAAAGAATTGCAGAATAAAATGTTGGGTACATACAACGTTCTTTTAGAGATGTTGTCAACATCTCTAACTCTAACATCATGTTGAATCATATTAGGCAGATTGTGAACCTACGTCGTAATTTGGTTGCGTTGTCAATCCCATGTGAATAATTGATCAATGATTCATGATTAACATTGAGTTGACAGAACCCGACCAAATAACATAGGTCTGCCATCTACCTATGAATCGATTTCTTCGATAGTAGGTACAGCATACCGACGCGTTTGGGTACATACTACATATTATATTCCTTAATATTATTTTATGAAATAAGGGGGCAAACGAGCAAATGGGTCACCTGATGGAAATCAACTTCCGTCGCCCATGGACACTCGCAACATCAGAAGATCTGCTGGTGCGTTGCCGGCCTTTTAATAAGGAATAGGGTAGGGGAGGGTAGGGAAGGGAATAGGGGAGGGCAGGGAAGGAAATAGGGGAGGGTAGGGAAGGGAAAAGGGTAGGGGTAAACTCACTCACACGGCGAAACACAGCGCAAGCGCTGTTTCACGCCGGTTTTCTGTGAACCCATGGTATTTCTCCGTATAATCTATGATACTACATAGTAGTACTATTTATAACTAGTTAGTAATCTGTGGTAGTACATAGTTACTACTATGTACTACCACATAGGTACCTAATATGAATATCGTAGATATTAGGTACCTATGTACCTAATATCTACGATACTTACATAATATAATACATACCCCTCCTTACTCGGAAAATGTCCTAAAATGTTGGGCAGTGTTTTCATTCGTCAAAAGTCAAAACGCTTAAAAAGGTCGTGTTTAAATGAATATTAATTGTCTGGACTCTGAACTAAGGTGGCTGGGTATGAATTTATAAAATTTATGACTAAGAAAAATACGAACCTTTTCTCTTTGAAAAATAACATAATTTAGGCAGAAGTTATTATTTCATTTAATATCTACTTTATATTTTAATCGCAGACAAGGAAAACTTCTCAACTCTATCTTTTCTAATTATTTACTATAATAAACACTAAAATAATTTATTCATTTATGGTCAATGTGTCGAAGTCCGGCATACTTTTCTAAAATTAAAGTTTAACATAATTTATTGTTACGAAATTCGCTTTTTAAAGTAACTTGTGTCATCGGAAATTATAGGCTATATATTAATTAGACCTATCTCTAAAAATAATCTTAGTTGCCGTATTTTTTTACTTACGTGGTATTTTTTAAAATCTCGGCGTGTAGACGGACTTCCCTTACAGTTTGAGGTAAGTCCGTCTAGCAGCAGTGTAGCCCTAACTTGTGAAGTAAAATGCATGGCAACGGTTTCCAGCAAAGCCGCAAAACGGCCATTCAAATATGTGTTTAGGGTGTCAGTAATAAGGTTCGCATTCCAGAGAAAATTAATTTTATATCATTTTTAGGCAAGTCCAGCATATCGTGAGTCTAAGTGGTTGCAAACATTTTCATTTAAATTGTAGTGATTTTTTTGAAAAATTAAACACTAAGTATAAACATAAATGCTTATTACAACAAAATTATAATAACTAGTGCCGGTAAAATCTACAACTTTGCTTCATCATCATTTATGGGATAAGACATTTTTCAACGTACTCCCCTACTTAATTTTGATTTGATTATTGTTATTGATATGTATACTTTTATTTCGTCATATTAATATTTAGTTCAAATAACTTTTTAGTTTACGTGGCAGATTGGGGCCATGCACCCGAAAGTTACGCGTTTTTACCATTATTTTGGCCGCTCAATTAAAATTGTAAGGGTTGTTGGTCCGGGAGGTAGGATTTTTTTAAGGAAATTTCCTGCTTTTTAAGGATCTTTTTTCAAATTTTGATTATCTCAAATAATTTTTGTTTTTGGAATATTAAAAAAAACCAAACCCTTCTTTTTTACTTTAATGTTTATAACTTTTGCAATTTTTATTAAAAGGATCACTAAGTTATCCAAGAAAAGTTAGGTAATCCAAGAAACCCCAAACACCCCTTCGTATTTCCACTTTTTTTTTTTTGGGAGAGACTTACACTCAGACTGCGAGTACAAAACGGGAAAATATTTTGAGATCATTTTTTTCGTAACAGGTAGTTAGTAGTGACATGTCTGTTTCTTAGGTCAAACTAAATTTGCAATATCGTTTTACCCACTGAGCCATATGAAACTAGTCGTTCAAATATGGAAGTTATTGCCGCTAGACGGACTTACCTCCCAGACGGACTTCGACACATTGACCTTATTTGTGAATTTAAATAAATTTAACTATAAGTAAGTAATATAAGTAATAAGTATAGTAACTAATATAGTAATTCAATTAGTAAGGTAACTATAGTAATTTAATTAAAATAAATAAAATTAGTAAGGTACTATCGATACTATATTTTGGCTAGGCTCTTTAGTCTTTATAGTTACGTACCTACTAAAGACGAGTACGTGATTATGGGGGGTACTTACCAAATAAATAGTTACTATGTAATCAATATTATCCTCTTTGTAAGCAATATTGTAACTTTTTTTTATTTCCAGTAAGTACCTAAAAATTCTGTCTGCACTGCTTTGATTTCAGTATTAAACTTTAATCTTAAAACGATAAGATTATAAACTTATTAAGTAAATGTTTTTCCTCACAATTTTTTAAAATTATTTTGATAAGTACATGTCTTGTTTTTATTTAACTAACAAATTATAACGCGTAACTTTGTCACGATTATTAAACTGAAGCAGTACAGACAGAATTTTTGTGCACCAAATGTTAATTTTAATAAAAAAGTAACAATTTTGAAAATAGAACGGCGCGTAAATTTTACATACATCGCGTCAACTTTTTAACTAATAATAATTAATACAAACTAGAATAACATTTTTGATTTCAATAAGCTTATTGTAATAATTAACGAAACGAAACTTTTTCTAAGCAAACATGTTTTCTCCCGAGCAACAACAAATTGAAATATGTTTACTAAAATCTAATTTAGAGGAAATAGAAAATGATTTAGTTGTACAAGTAAGTCATACAGTAATACTTTTTTGTATTTTTTAATGTAAATCATGATGCAATATATTTTATTGAAGCATTTACATACAATTACAAATTTTATTTAAACATTTACAGCGATCCGCAATACCGGCATTAGATGCTGAAAATGAGCAAAAATATAGAGAAACGATGTCTATGCTCCGTGTGGCGCGCTCTCTTAATTCGGAAATAGAGCGACTCAAGCTGGAAAATGGTATTTTGTTTTTTACATTACAGTATTATGAGATTTTTTTATGAAATACCTACCGTAATGACTGTACCGTATTCTAAAATTATATTCCAGGCCCGGAGGCCCCATAAAATGATGGCCTAATCCAAACAAGTTTTCTCTTCCTTGTTCTTCCAAATATTTTTAATATTTAATTATATTTTCTCTCCCTCAGTTGTAAGTAAGTACTTTATAATACTTTATTAAAGTTCCGTGAAGATCGTGAATTATTTACTGAACAAAGTTTGTGAAGTACATAGATACGTCATAATAATATTATGAATTCAAGTATCGTCAATCTTAATACTTACCTAAATATTATAATTATCGTGTCCCGGTTTTTGTAACAAATCTTTGAAATGGCTCGAGCTGTAGCATTTATTTTTAACCGACTTCCAAAAAACAAGGAGGTTATAAAATTATGTTCGGCTGTGGATATTTTTTTTGTATGTTTAAATAACTTGTTTTTAAATGTCTACTATACATATAAGAGTGTACTTAACTGAAAGTGTACTGTGTAACTCATGTGGCATACTGTCATACAATATGACAACTTTAGCGAAATACATCTAAATAAAATTTTTGTTAAATCTCTGGAGGAAGCTCCGAGGAAATTTATTGTAATAGTATACAGCTCATTTTATATCTTTCGCTTTGTTTTGGTTATAAATCTGATTTTGCTACATACTCTTTATGATTTTTATACACACATTCTCAAATCTCATCGCTTGTCGTCATAACGTAAATTGTGTTATATCGTTTAACGTATGTTCTAGGCCTATTATAGGGGTATATCGAGTGTAAACTGAAACGGCCAATACGATTGACATGGGCGTACCCAGGTTCTGGGCCAGGGGGGGGCAAATTACCCAGGTTCTGGTGCCAGGGGGGGGGGCAAATCACCCAGGTTCTGGGCCAGGGGGGGGCAAATCAGATTTTTCATAAGCTAGGTGTTTATAAAGAATAAAAAAATTATAATTTTTAGTTGTATTGCAAACAAATGGCAAAAATTCGTTCTTAATTTTTAATTTTTATAGATAAAAGTACTAGATAATATACTTAGTAGGAACGTCAACATGATCCAGGGGGGGGCAGCTGCCCCCCCTTGCCCCCCCCTCGGTACGCCCATGACGATTGGCTTCTACTAAATATTAAAATATAATATTATATTATATTTACATGTGCTATATAAAATTAATTGAATCGTTGCAAATGCGTATAGGAAAAAAACAATCGATAGTAATTTCCTTGCCCAAAGGGTAGATTTTAGAGCATTTAAATTTGTTTCAATTTCAGAACATTGTAACAAATTTCCTGGAAATTAATAAACTGTTTTTCATTAAGTTTTAACTGTTAGCGCGAATTGAATATTAAATACGGAAGCATTCGAAACATTAATCTATGCATTTTGGCTTAGAGCGATAAATTGATGCATGACAAAGTAGTTTGTTTGTTGGGTCGTGCGGGTGAATTTATGTTGCACGACTTTAGTTGTGATTAAAGCCACGACCGCACTGCGAGACCAATACACGACATGGGAGGAACTTTGTGACTCAACATTGCTGTATTTTGTGGGGGTTTTAAGTTTTAACGTATTTGTCCTAAAACACAAAGAATTTATTAAAACTGGAAACAGATTTAATACTTTCTAGTTCATAAAAATACGGCTAATATTTCCTAGAAAAACCCTAGTATAATAATAGAAAATTGTAGTGTATCGTCTATGCAGGTGACTCTTCCCAGTATGTCTAAACAAGAAAATGTATAAAAAGTTATACTACTTATGCATATTTTTAAAATATTTCTTGACGACGCGAGACGAGTGACTGTACAGGATAGCCAATTTGTGACAAGCGTCCCAGTGGCTGCAGAAAATACTCTACCTAGCAAATTGTCCGCTCCCAAACACTACCAAAATTAAGACTCTCTCAAATGACACGCTGTCTTGAAACAGAATGTGTTTAATGAATAAACAGATGTAACCTGGGATTTAGAGGGGAACTTGACTTGCTTGTAATATGCATTAAGGCTCTTCATTCCGTTGAACCTTAATGATGAACAGAATATAATAATAGAGGAATATTCGTGTTTACTATGGACGCAAAGATTGGAGAAAATGATGCTACTAGTACATATTATAGTAAATTATTCGACCAAAATTAGATATTTTGCACACGTAATGTTATAATATTAGCAGAATCTTTGTCAAACGTCGTCGTTTACTGTCTATGCTGCCCCTAGTGTAAAAACATTACAATATCCTATTGCCCATCAATTATGAGCAATTAAAGACCTCCGCTCTAAACGTTTGTAATCGCTTATATTGGTCCATCGTTACGTCATTTCGCGAAATAACGCTCAGTGCGTTCGTGCCCTTACTATCGACTGTTTGTAGTGCGATTAACGGCTAAGCGCATGCAGCTACAGCGGCGCTGCGAGCAGATAGACGGCGCGGTGGAGCGAGCGCAGCGCACGCGCCGCGAGCTAGACGCCCAGTGCAAGCAGGAGGATAGAGATATTGAGATTGAGATGTATGACCTAGATACATAGTTACTCTAGGGCAGGGGTCACTAAATAGTTTCGCTCGGGGTCCGTTTTATGACGTCATGAAATGATGACCTCCGCGGTCCACACATTTTATTTAAAAAAATATTAATAAGCAAACTATTTACGGAAATTACAAAGGTGTTTTTTAGATATCAATGAGAAAAGAAACCATTTTTTGTAGCTAATTAATTATCTCTCTCAAGTTTAGAGTGAAATATTGGTGCAAACCACAGATTTTGTGCAAACTAAAACTGACATTAAATCCTAGAGATGTTGAAGTCCTAAGATGAACGAAGATCATATTCTATGAACATGCTTGGTCCGCACACAATGGGTCAGCGGTCCGGATGCGGACCGCGGTCCGCCATTTGGTGACCCCTGCTCTAGGGTTTATGTTATTTTAAGATACAATGAGTAGAGTAAGTAGACGCTGAATTAATTTTCCTAAAGTAATCCTCTAATTCAATCGTAGTTTTTACCGCCACGTGTTTTTTTTTTAATTAAGGTTTTAATTAGTTTCATGTCAAATTAATTAATCACCGTCTACTCAAGCAAGTTGTATACATTGGTTAGTGTTTAACGCGTAGATAAAGTGCTTTTATCGTTTTTATCCACGCGCTGTCAAAGAAAATATTTATTTTGATGAAAACCATTTATTTAAATTTATAATACTTAAGTAATTGTATTTTCAAACAGGTATGCTTAAATACGATAATCTCTGTGGCTTTCAACAATCGTCGCTTTTATACAAATATTTAAATTTAATATTTCCATAGAAAACAACGATTTCGAGGGCCCATCCATTACCGACTCGTATTTTACCCATTATTTTAATTAATTAACGGTTTTCACTTTATTTTGGATGATTACACGGAAATTCCTTGATCTGTGTGTCCCTTAATATTATTTTTTTATTTTTTATTAGATATTCTAAATTTTTATTATGTAACAAGTGCTTACAACGGTTTTCATAGCGACAATCCATACTATTAGAATATAGGACATTATCTAATTAATCTAATAATTAGATAATGTCCTAATTATCACGACCTTGTAATATACTGATTCAGCTAAATATTTCGTAGAATTAAAAACTTTCTGTCGCACATTATCAGATTATGTATCGCTTGTTTCTTCCGCTTAGATCTGTTCTGCGAATTCTCAGCAAACTTTTAAAATTATAGCATCGTATTATGCTTATTAGATACCTGGAAAATATAATGTATGTACCATCAGAGTCCATATAAAATTATTCATAGACAGATGACGGACCTACGTTATTTAGTTGGGTGATGTCAAGTCAATGTTAACCGTGGTATGTCAGCTGGGTTGATATTTAAATGCGACTAAAATGCATAGGTCCACCATCTGCCTGTGTAGTGACACTGAATATATCGATGGCCCCAACGAATAAACGTGCAATCGAAAAAAGACAACTTTTCAGGAAGGCAAAAAAACGTTTGGAACCATATAACTTTGACTACATAATAAATAGACAAATATAATGTACAACCAAATTAAAGGTAAAAAAAATATCTTTCAGCTCATATATTTATTATTAATCAAATTATAGGTTTACCGCATATTTAAGAAAAACCATGTTAAATTATTATTCTAGTGAATAATATGTGACTTGTTAACACTATTATATGAATGCACGTTTATTCGTGTCATAAATGAAGTTTTAACAAGTGCAGTGAAATGTTGCATGGTTATTCCACGTATATTTTTATTCCCCTGAGCCATGTTCTGGTCATTTACACGCTTATTCTTGTATATTTTGTTGCTTTTCCATGTTTCTAAAGATAAAAGCCCGTATATCAGTGTTAAGAAGATCGACTTATTATTTATGTAACACGACCTTATAAATGCATGCTATAAAATGTAAATCTATACTAATATTATGAAGTGGAAGAGTTTGTTTGTTTGAACGCGCTAATCTCAGGAACTACTGGTCCGATTTGAAAAATTATTTCGTTCTTAGATGGCTCATTTATTGAGGAAGACTACAGACTATAAATTATCACTCTTACACTAATAGAAGCGCAGAAACATAGGAAAACGTAAAAAAAACGGGGAAAATTATTTGAAGGCGCTTATCTCGCGAACTACTGGATGAATTTTTAAGTTATTTGGCACAGATATAGAGTAGACCATGACGTGAAGGAACGTAGGCTATTTTTTGCGAGAAAATGTACGGTTTCCGTAAAATATCTCATTTGTGCGGGCGAGGCCGCGTGGAACGTCTAGTTAGCTAATATTTTCTTGTTGACGGTTCAGTAAAAAAATATTGTTGATCTATTGTTGTTGTTGATAAATATTAACCTCCCTCGCGCAATTGCGTGGATATATACATATAAAATAGAGTACAACCTTGCCTATAGATCCTTAAAGAGAGAGATCACTCGGGCAAAGAAACAGCACGTCAATAGTATTGGTAAGAGACTCGAGTGCCTTCCTTTGGGAACCCGTGAATTCTGGTCTCTGGCCTAAGCTATTGAAGGATATTTCTGAAAGCCACCCTACCATCCCTAAATGGATCGTTAGTCCACGACACAAAATACAAAGACGTAAAACGTCAAACTCGACCCTTGATGACCTTAGGATAAAAACCGCCGACCATACCACAATGCAGGGGTACCGTAGTGTACCCGATCCCCAAAAAAGGTAACCGCTCAAATCCTTCCAACTATAGACCAATTTCTAAGGCCTTCGTCTTCTCGAAGACAATGGAATCCATTATCAGCTCTTTCGATACTTGGGCGGCCAGACATTACTAAGCGACAAACACGACAAATAGTACGGGTTCCAAAAGGGTCGCTTGGCTGGTTATCTCTTGGCGTACCAAACTCATCGTTGGGTTCAGGTGATTGTGTGGAGAGGAGAGGCATTGGTGGTTAGTTTGGATATTGCGAAGGCCTTTGATCGGGTTTGGCTTAAAGCGCTGCTATCAAAGCTTCCATCATAATAATATCCCCGAGAATTTATGCAAATAGGTCACAAGTTTTTTGGCAGATCAATGACATGCTACAGAACAACGGCATTTATTGCTATGCGGATGATAGTACAGGTGATGCCCTATCTACCGGCTTCCACCATATTTCTCGGTTAAATGTCATTGACAGTCGAAACGAACTTATATCTCAAATAGAGAATTCACAGGAGAAAGTCTCTGAATGGGGTAGATGACACAGTCCAATTCAATCCCGCCAATTCTGCCCGTTCACAACTAAAAAGTCACCAATGGTCCTATATCCTCGTTTTCAGGGCACCTCTTTAACAATCCCCTCCCAGCATTGAAATACTTGGCGTAAACATATCGAGCGAGGTCCAGTTCCAACGTCATCTAGAGGGTGATGCCAAGTTAGCCTCGAAAAAACTTGGTGTTCTTAACAGGCGAGACAGTGTTTCAGTCTGGACCAATGCCTGCAACTCTACAAGATGCAGGTTCGGCCTCATATGAAATACTGTTATCATCCCTGGGCAGGGACCCCAAAATATCAACTAATCCCTTTGGATCGTATCGAATGAAGGGCCGCTCGAATTGTTGACTGCCATAATGTTTCAAACAGGCTGAACCCCTTGGAATTACGCCGAGATGTAAATAGCTTCACTCTGCATCCTCGATCGGTTGTATCACGGGGAGGAATTCCTCTAAGGAATTGTTCGGAATCATACCTCCTGCAACTTTTTGCCATCGTTCCACGTGAAAAATATACCATCCTCATAACTTTGATGAGTGACAGTCTTCCATCGTGCTTTTTTCGCGTAACTTTCTGCCGCGCGCTGTAAAATTTGGAATGCACTATCACCAGCAGTATTCCCAGACCATACGACCTGCAAACCTTCAAGAAGAGAGCGTATTCCCTCTTAAAAAGACCGGCGACTCACCAGCAGCCCTTCTGATATACCTTAAAATAGCTCTTCGAATAACCTTTAAAAAAACAGAAAAGACAAGAGAAATTAGTAAAAGATAATAGAATAGCTGTGATTATTATATTCAAAGTTTCGCCATCTGCAATGAGGCGTTACTCATAGAAGTCGCTTGCATTTTTACACGAATAATCGTGCAAGAGTTATAACCCAAAGGAATGGATAGACACGTGCGCCAGATTGTTTTAACACGTTTATTCTGGTGAACTCAAATAAACAAATAATCTACAATAAGTGCATGTTTTATTATTAATGTGATATATATTATTATTTTTTCCGTACAATAAAGGTCTACATTGCTATAAAATCGTTATTTTAAGTCAAAAAAATTCCAAAAAATTTACATAGGTGTATCATAGGCCATGCAAACGAAAAATCAAAAAAAATGTTTTTGGGTAAGAGCTCTTGCACGTTTATTCGTTGGGGCCATCGATATTATATTAGTAGTACCAAGTAGTGAGTAGTGTGCAGCGTTGCCAGACGTCCCGATTTTGGCGGGACGTCCCGATTTTTTCATCAAAATTAAATGTCCCGCGCTGGAGAGACTCAGTCCCGCTTTTCGGGGAAAGCCCGAACGTACGTGCAGCGTGCTGAGAAAGAAAGTTGCGTGATGATGTGTGTGGGGTGTGGACTGTGGGAGGTAGAGGGGTGGATTTTCTTTGGCTACTTTCGCTACCTATTGTCACGTAAACGTCATTTTAACGCAAATAAAAAGATAAAAATTTAACTTTTGATTTTATACCTATTTTACTTAGCGAGATACTGAAGAATCCCGCTTTTTCACTCAAAAAGTTCCAAAGTCCTGACTTGGTACAAAAAAAAAGTGGCAACGCTGCTAGTGTGTATCAATTGCGTAGTATCAAATGCACTAATCCTGCGGGGCTAAAATGGTCACTTTGAAGAATCATGATATGAATCATGATATGATTCATTTTTCTAAAATCGCAAAATGCAACTCTGCTTGCAATTCATTTCTGTATTTTTCATACAATTAAATAACATTTGTCAGTTTGACAGTTATGACAATTCATTTGCTGAATTGATTGAGAAGAATTACTAAATGTGACCATTTTAGCCCCGCTGATCTATAACAATTATTCGGTTTAATTTCCAGCCGGAAATACGAAGACGCTCTTCGTGATATAGCTGATCGTTTTAGAAACTCACGAGCCTTATACGTAAGTTTTTATTACTTTTTTATTTATTTATTTTTGTATTTAGAAATGAACTGAGAAATTGTCCTGATGGAAAGCACCTGTGACTTCTCTGGACTTCTCCTAGGTTTCACGTTGTTTTACTGGTCCTTGAAGTCTTGAGTATTAATTTTTCCCTTCGTAGGCTTGAACTTGGAACCAACCACCATGGTTGGTTTGACTGCCTTACAAAATAGGGTCATAACGTACTTTCGTCATAAGTTTTAATTATATATTGTAATATTGCTGTTGTTTCTTGCCTTAGTTAGAGTAAGCGGCTTCTTCACTTCTTTATTTATTGTCTTGGATTTTAATATATTTGAACCTCTTTATCTCACAGTGCGAAGAAGACATGAAGAGTGAGTTGAGAATAATCGAGGGTGTGATAACTGATTTGAAGACTGAGGAGCAAAGACGTACGGACGAAGTAAGAGAGTTATCCAATACTCTGAAGAATCTACGCAGCGATATCCCAGAAGATATTCTGATTATTGTGTAAGAATTTTCAGTTAAAACAGTTTTTGTGTTTTATATGAGCATTTTTCCGTTTGATTTTGATATACAATTTGACTATGCAGGTATGTGTAAATTACAATTTTTACATGATGACGAAAATAGATGACGTATTAGTAGAAAAAAAATATATAATTCGTTCGGTACAGTGAAACAATTTCTAAAACTGAAATACTCTGTAAACTCTAACGGCCCAATTAACAAACGAAGAATGGGCTAACAAAGCTATCTATGAATTATTGCCTATTAGGTTATGAATGTCTGTCAAAAGGCTTTTCCTACATAAAAGACGAAGAGAGCAACACGGATTAGATCATTTGTTAATTTAAGGCCTCTAGGTATTGAATTTTATGACATCGTGTTACTTATGACTAATAATCTAAAAAGATTTTTTTACTGAGACCATACTTTATTTTACAGCGGAAAACCCGAGTTGGACAATAAACTGAAGCGTCTGTCGACTGAATGTGATACATTACAAAGGCAGAGTGATTACGTTATCAAGACGCGCGGTCATTTGAGAATGTTTTAGATAAATCTAAAAACTACAGTTAAAGGTCCGCGTACATTATGACGAGGTGCATTTGGGCGGACTTCCTAATCCTAACTATTTGACTTAATTCGCGATATGTCGTAAAGTGTAAGTAAGTATAGAAAAAAGCGGCCCCACTCGATGCGCCTCGGCACAAATGCACAATGTACGCGTGCCCTAAAAGGTTCATATAAATGTAGATGATGATGATTAAAATGCAGAACGGTATTGAAGTAATCATTATTTCAAGGAAATAATATGATTTTCGTTACAAAACTTCCCGTAAAAATAAACTGGTTGCATTTTCGTTCCGCGCTCTATAAAAATATACTTTGAATTCTCAAGCTTCATTATCCTTTCTCTACATAATAAGAAATAAATGTTCAAAATAATGTTTGAAAATTCCCTCGTACCTCTCCCTCCATTTAATGTTATTTAAACCTTTTATCTATTTTATTTTTACCTCTGAATAAGACATGCAATTATCGAATTAACGTTATCGTCTGCTCGCATTTGTGAGCAGTGAGCACGAACCTTCGAAAGGTCTGTATCACCTCGCTTTATTAAAAACTAGAAGCGAACGAACAATTAAGGTTTATTGCGTATGCCTTTGTATCACTTAAAGGGTTGAAAGTTGATTAATCTATACATATTATAAAACAAAGTCGCTTTTTTAGGGTTCCGTACCCAAAGGGTACAAACGGGACCCTATTACTGAGACTTCGATGTCTGTCCGTCTGTCTCCAGGCTGTAACTCAAGAACCGATATAGCTAGAATTATGAAATTTTGACAGATTGTGTACATCTGTTGCCGCTATAACAACAAATACTAAAAACAAAATAAAATAAATATTTAAGGATCTCTCATACAACAAACGTGATTTTTTTGGCCTTTTCTGCTCTATATCAATAATGACAACAGGTAGACCGTACTTTAATCTTTCTCAAAGTCCCTAATTATATGCGTACTTTAATATTTATTAATAATATAAAAATAAAATAAAAAATTAGGCCCCATACAAAAAACACAATTTTTGGCCTTATTTTGCTCTATAATGGTACGGAACCCTACGTGCGCGAGTCCGACTCGCACTTGGCCGATTATTTTCCCTCGTGTCCCTTTGTTCCCTTTAATCTCTAAAACTACGCAACGGATTTTGATGCGGTTTTCTTTAATAGATTTTTTTAGTGGGTATATATTTTATACCCGATGCGAAGCCGGGGCGCGTCGCTAGTATTTTATATTGTACACGTTGCCCACATGAAAACCTATTAACAAAATATCTCAATTATAATGCCCTAGGTTTCCGAGGCTATTTATTAATACCCTAGCCCACAGATTTTAGAATAGCCCTAGCGCTTTTGATTAGCGTCACATAACATTTACTGATTAACGACATAGTTGAATAGTTACTGTCAAAAAACTCAAAAAATAGGTATTGGTCATCAAAGTCATAATATTATGTTCATATTTGGCAGCCTGAAAAAAATTTAAACGTTACTCAAAGACGTAATACCTAAGCTTTTGTAACTAATAAAACATGGCAATATTAGACAAAAGCCAATGGAGCCTGATTTACTTACAGTATGATGGATTTGACAACAAAACATTAGAACCTCATTCTACGGACCCCTAGTACGTGATCATGCGAACTGTACTTAAACCCAAGATCCTATTGTTATGAGCAATAGATTCGAAAAGATGGTTATGTACCGATATTTCTATTGGCCGTTGTCCAGATTCAAAGATCGCCTTTTGTTTTGTCGGTTTCTTGTCTGGCCTCGGACTATTGAAACATGTCAGAACTCAGAATTGAAATAAATAAAAATTGAGTACCTACCGGAGTTTTGTTACGGAGAATTTTGCTGATAAATACTTTTATTTTCTAGTAGATCGCTTTTGTCTGTGGAAAAGTTAAGAAGTTATTTTGTGTTAGTTTATTTTAAAAAGTATAAGGAAACTCTCTTTTAAAAAGTATAATAAAAATTACAACAAAGGTTGTTCCAAAGTCATTGTACTATCAGAGAAGTTGATTCCTATGCAAATCGGGGACCTAAGTAGTTTGGTTGCGTTACGTCAAACCCAGCTGACAGATCACAATTAACATTGAATTGACATATTCGACCAAATAACGTTGATAGGAATCAACTTCCTCGATGGTACATTAACCTAATTTTCTTTATTGGTACACGGAAGATAATAATTTACAAGCTATTTGACCGAGCTTTTCTCGGTATTCGATAAAACACGAATAAAATGACATTTTCTAAAAATGATACCTAGCTAGATCGATTTATCGCCCCCGAAACCCCCTATATACTAAACATGAAAATCGTTGGAGCCGATTCCGAGATTCCAATTATATGTACATATATAATATTATACCAGAATTCCTCGTTATATAAGATATAAGATACTGTGTTTAGCTTTAAATCGAAGTAACGGCATAGCCTGAATATTAATTTTTCAGGCTATTTAATATTTTGATATCATCATTCATCATTCATCCTCCATAATGACCCTCACATAAAACCACATCCTATTTCAATAAACACTTTTTAATAACGTGACGTTCCCCGCTACTGTGTGTATTGTGCTAAATCATAAGCCGGGAGGACCGTACCTTTTTCTGTAGTCACTTTTTTATATGGGTCCTTCGATCAAAAAGTATGGGTCTATGTTTTTCCACATGGTCTAGGTACTCTGTTAGTGCCAACTTTTGGACCCTTTTTGTAGCAAGCAAGCAAACATCGGGGGCCCAATCCCCTACCCTTTTCCCTTCCCTACCCTCCCCTATTACCTTATTCCCTCTTAAAAGGCTGGCAACGCACCTGCAGCTCTTCTGATGCTGCGAGTGTCCACGGGCGGCGGAAGTTGCTTTCCATCAGGTGACCCGTTGGCTCGTTTGCCCCCTTATTTTATAAAAAAAAAACATTAAGTACCTCTATATTATTGGGTAGGTAAAAATCGAAACTACAGTGAAGTAAGTATGTGAGTTTTTATTATGAACTGGGTCGTGATGGGTCAGCTTGTTCTTCCCTTTTCCGTTGTGCAACGCGTTCTGCACTGAAGTCGCTACAGCTACGCCGGCGAAGAATTTGTCCTGAAACAAAATAGTTCTGTTGTGACACTTTTTACAGCCTTTTATTGTGCAATGTCCTTGTCTAATACGTTAGATAAGTCATTGACAAGCAAAACCTTGGTAAGTATAAGTTATCCGCAGTGTGTATTTTTAATTTTTAGAATTCGGTCACAAATTATATTTAAGGAGGATTAATAAATACGTCTCCTAGAAGTAAATAGGTATCACCGAAAGTGGACTTATGAAATAATATTCTCTCCGGGATTAAAAATAGGTTTTTACTTTCTATTTTTAGTTGGATTGGTAGCTAATGCTTAAAACCATTCATCCTACGTAGGATCACTCCTTAATAACTTTCCCAAAATAAAGTCCAATCACCAAACATAACTTAGAGCGACCGCAGACTTACAATTTCAAGTTGACCGACTAAATCGTATAGTATACTGTTAGCTATGGCGGCTTAATATGAGAGCTCGCACACTGCATCCAACTAAAAGTTGTACAATTTAGTTGGATGTAGTGTGCGAGCTCTCATAAGGCGCCATAGCTAACAGTCATACTATACGATTTAGTCGGTCAACTTAAAATTGTAAGTCTGCGGGGACCCTTAATCGCCTATAACACAAACAATCCTTATCTTACGATTTACTTAGCTCCGAACTACATATTATGTTTATTAACGAACTGTTTACTCTATGAAGTACAAACCAGGCCATCTCTAAATCTCTGAGTCCAGGCTCTCTGCGTCGTCACAGTTACTGCCGGGACCGTACTCTCTCCCCAAACGCCACATAACACAGTAACAACTAGAATTAATGTTATCTTCATTGCTACTTCTTTGCTAAGGATATGGATACGATTATTGTCGTGACGAGTCTTTTATAGTGATATGTGAAGTGACTAACAGGAAAATAGCGAGGTTTTTTCCCGCGCGTGCGGTTACTGCAAAATTTTTAAAGATTGTTCCTAGAGAATTTTTGATATACGAGTATTGTGAAAGTGTTACCTAGTACTAATATTATAGCAAAAGTAATGTAAAAGTTTAAGCCGCTGCAGATAATATAGATTTCATTTTGATTAGACGAACAACATTTTTATCTGCGAAAAATCTTGAAAGTAGTAGCTAACAGAAATAGAAAGGATTTCATAATTTGACTTGATGGTACCTAAAATATGGATTGTAGGACAATGTTACTCGTATATAATATATTTTGTGTTGTTAAAACTTTGAATAGGTACCGAGCTAAATAGTCTAGGAAGTTATGCATCGCTCCCATACAGAACCTTTAAAAATTGTATTAAGCTATAAGCTTCATCACATATGTTCCATAAGTGATTCTAAGCATTTTCAGTCCGGGGGGCAAAACGAAACATGCGGCTAGCGGGGGAGAGGGGGGGTTCAAAGATGGCCGCCACCCGGGCTCTTTAAAAAATATATATCCTCGTCCTGGTGGCTACTAGGGTAAGATTGGTATCATTTTCTTATAAGCCAAAGATGTAGAATCTGTTTCTGATATTAATTATACAAAAAATACTTTAATATACCGCATTTTATGCAGATTCTAAATATATACACTTTTAAATATCTACTTCTACAAAAAGATGCTAAAAAAAATTAAAAACCGCTTAAGGAACATATGTGATGAAGCTCATAGCTTAATACAATTTTTAAAGGTCAACATCATAACTGCTCCCACTAAAAGAATAGTTTATAAGTATGTGAAAAAATGTACGGTCTATTCAATATATAATCTACTCCAATTCCTGTGGGAACCCAGATATGAACGTTAGTTGTGTTGTTGTTTTCTATAAATCAAAAACAAAATAGGTATGTCAAAATAAAGACAGTGCAAATTTTGCTTCTGTAGAAGATACTTATTCGCAAATCGCAAAACGATTTTCATTACAGTATTTTCAGAAGAAGTAACCACTCTTTGAGTGCGAACCAACGTGAACTAACGTCTACCCACTAGGCCACGTGCGCTGTTTTTCCTTTTTTCTTTTCGATTTTTACTAATAACATAATAATTAAGTACCTAGGTATCGGTTAAAATGAGTTGATGATAATCCCGATGCAAAATTTTGTAATTTGTCACGTACAAATCGCTTCATAAATACCAACTTGATTGAGCTAATATTATGTTTATGGATAACAACATTTAATACCGAGCTACCGATTATTATCGATATTATAATATTATTCAGGTTGGTATATTTTTGCTATAAGTACTTGTTTTGCATGTATCCTATTTAAGAAACATTTCTATATAATGTAATTAAGACCGTTCACAATATCATGTATAATTTTATCTGTTACTTAGAGGTGAAAACTTGTAATTGGCTTTCTGATAATCATACATAAAATTGCCACCGACATTACTTAGCTGTAAGTTTTCCATGTTATATAAATAAATAAAATAAATAAATAAATATTACAGTGTTAAATACGTAATATCTATGGGTATTTGCAGAGTGGAGAGGGCTTAGACAACACGTTTTCTTTATCGCTTACCTCTCTCCTCGATCTCCTTTTTTCAGATCACATTTAAATAAACGGAAAAAAGACAATCTTTGAAAAACGATGTCCTAACTGGGCAAAAAGCCGTTAAAAATGATAGACGACGTTATAAATTCTATTCTCTAAATCAAACTACGCTATAGACGCAGCATCTCATTTCAATAGAATTTTTCGTTTTTGTTTCAGACTTTTATTTACTGTTGTTTAGAGCTCGAAAACAATTTTCTATTTCCGTTTTCATAATCTAGAATTCTACCCATTGACATACTTACATTGCTAATAATAATAATGAGTAATGTAATTGACTGATTAGGACGTTAGGAGTAATAAATCACTTGATGTTGATTGTTATTAATTTATTACGAAATAGTAAATATATGTACATTATACAGATCTAGGGGACAGTTTACATAATGTTGCAAACTCTGTTTCATTTATCTATGTTTTGGACAATAATAATATTATTATTTAATATTTATTATTGCTTACTGTTCAATGTGTATATTTCACTTACTCGTAAATGGCAATTGGCACAATTTATAAAGTAAACCCAGTTAATAAAAAGAACACAGATAATTTAAAAAAAGTTTATTGTATAAAAATAGGTACTATATTTTATTAATATCTTACAATGCTTACTTATTTTATTGTTGAGTAATGTTGAGAATGTCGATTTTCATACTTAAGGGGACGCCTTGATAATTTGTTGTAAAAAATAAAAATCGATTTTTCTCAGCAATGACTAAAGTTAAGAAATTAAAGTTCATTGTCAGTATTCATCATGTCTTTGTCTTTGAATTACCCATAGCATAACACGATTGGTCAACTTTTATAACACAGAATGATCAATCAAAAAGACCTCTGTAAAAAAAGGGATTCTAATTTTGCCAACAGAGGAGAGTGATTTAAGCTTCCAAAATTTGTACATAGATTGCCCTTTAATTTGCCCATAGCTTATATGAAATAATATATTTATGGTTCTTAAATTACGCGACAAAAACCATTTTGTCGCTTACGCCCTTTCCATTTCTTGCTGTTCCATTTCTTGTTTTCTATGAGAGGCCGGGCTGGCCTCTCATAGAAAACAAGCAACCTAAAACATATCCAACACGGTTTTTAGGGTTCCGTAGCCAAATGGCAAAAAACGGAACCCTTATAGATTCGTCATGTCATGTTTTCTATTCTATTGAAACTTGATGAGTAAACTGTGAACCGCATTAAGATTTTGATACCATAATGGAAAAAATATTACAAATTTTAGGGGTCCCCATAGGTACAACAGAAACAAACATTTTTTTTTTAATCTAACATATGCGTGTGGGGTATCTATGAATAGGTCTTCAAAAATCATATTGAGGTTTCTAATATCGTTTTTTTCTAATCTGAATAGTTTGCGAGAGACTCTTCCAAAGTAGTAAAATGTTTTCCCCCCCTCCTACTTCTAAAGTAGGGGCATGATAATTGTAAAAAAATATATGATGTACATCACTATAAAAACTACCAACGAAAATTTTATACGTCATAAATGGTAAACCTTAATTTAACTTTCATTAAATCAACTGAAATATAAAAATAAATTAAAAACCTTTTAATTTCATTTCATAAACCTTATTGCTGCTGCGGAACCCTTCATGGACGAGTCCAACTCGCACTTGGCCGGTTTTTTACTTTAACGCGGCGTCACCTTAAATACTTGAAGAGATAGGTAGGCAGATAGATAGGCAGAAATATGTTCCGCGCGCGGGCTCCAGCCTCCAAAGTCCAAGAAATCCCCAGAATATTTTTGTAAATTTCTCGGAGCTCGCACGCAGAATTTAGGTTGATCTATGACTTACAACATTTATGCTGCCTAGAAGGTAGAAGTTTAAGTATTTGGTTATAACTTATAAGTCTTGGGTCTAATGCTTCTTGTGGTGAAAGAACTTGTAGACGTCGTTGGCTGTAGCCGCGATGTTTAGCGCCTTGATGCCTTTGCCCTGAAAAAAGTAAATTCATTAACTATTAAATCTATTAGGTACATATTTAGATAAACTGGTACATATTTATTTTATCTAATAAACGAGGTTCAAAAGTTCTTCAATTACTTTAAGAACTGGGCTAAAGAAGGTAGAGCTTAATAATTATTATATTTTATTCATCATCAATTATTATATTATTAATTCAACATAATTATTATGATCATAACTTAGAATTACATGCTGCCGATATTTCTTGCTAATAAATGCTGTTTAATCTATTTCGTTTCGTTTAATTCAATTAAGTATTTTCTAGCCCACTTGTGTACTTAAAAAGATCAAAAACATAATAGTTAAGTAGGTACTATCAGAGAAGTTGATTCCTATGCAAATCGGGGACCTAAGTAGTTTGGTTGCGTTACGTCAAACCCAGCTGACAGATCACAATTAACATTGAATTGACATATTCGACCAAATAACGTTGGTCTGTCAATTGCATAGGAATCAACTTCCCCGATGGTACATACTTAATAAAGACTTATTCAAAGGACAGATAATTGATAATAATAATTAAAAATTTATTAACTATGTATTTTGGGTTTAGCCGCCACAATCAAAGATTAAAGTTTTAACTGCCTCGTAAAATTTGATACACAGAGACATTAAAATTGTATACTTACAACCACCTCTGCTCCTTTCTTGATAGCACCTATTTTGCCGGGCTTAGCGTCGGTATAACTGAACACTGCTAATAGACTTAGCACCACCAAAAATAGGTTGAACCACTTCATCTTGTCTGTCTTCTCGTCTCGAGTGTGAAGAGTATAATAATTTGCATATTGGTGAAATGTCTTTATATACATACAGAATATTTATGTTCGGGACTCTACCGTATACCAGCGAGATTTGCTATGTTTGCGTTAAACAATGACGCGAATTCTGATAAGTTTATTAACGCATACTTACTAAAGCTGTTCTGATCTGTGATTCGTGACTTATTTTATATCTCAACTATATAATATTTATATTATTTTTGCTACGTATTTGTTACCTTTATCGTAGATAATTTATACGAATTATCGTGTACATCTCAGTTTTCCCGCTTTCCAAGAAGTGAAATATAGATTAATAGAGCTGTAATTGACATTTGCATAGCCTGATGGACCTGCATAATACCATGACGTAGTACCTTAGTATTTATTAAAATATAATATTAAAAAAGCAATAAAGACGTCGCCTGAAATTTTGGGTCACAAATAATAATTTTATAGATACTTACTCTAATAATAGCACAATATAATAGAGAGTACTTTATTAATTTAATGAATACAATTTTGGGGACAGTCTTGGATCTCACCTGAATATTAAATTACTTACTTAATTACATATAATATAATTGGTGGATTATATATTGTATTTTGTAAGCATGTCTACTATTTTTGAAATAGGTTGTTTCAATCAGAATTAATTGAATAAATATTATCTAGTCGAGGTAATTGCGGTTATAAACCATTTTCTTACCCAAGTCAACTTACACAAAAAAATCATCAAAATCAGTTTAGTCTCCACGAACGAAAATAATTATACACACATAATAACATTAGATTAGTGACATTATTCAAGCCAATATAAATATCAGCCGAAAATTCGTCACCTGAATAGGTTAAATTACTGCGATGTTATTAGACGACCTCTGTGGCTCACTGGGTAGGATGTCGGTGGCTCAAGCCGGGGGTCGCGGGTTCGAATCCCTCCGACGGAACAAAAAGTTTTCAATGTTCCCGGGTCTGGATGTATATTAAATATGTGTATGATATAATAAAAATCTTAAATATATCATATATGTATAGTATAAAAGTATTAAATATATTTCCGTTGTCTGGTACCCGTAACACAAGTCCTTCAGGTACTTAGCACGGGGCCAGACTGACGTGTTGTGAAGCGTCCATAGATATTATTCTTATTATTCTTAATTATCACGCTAGAGGCAGCACCAGCATAGGCATTAGACAGTAAACAGTTTTGTGAAACATGTCGTATTTTGGTAGGATTATACTGTATGTGCCAGTAACGCCCTCTGCTCCGACCTTTGCGTAATATTCCGCCGAGTATTATTTTAACTAGTTTGAGTTTTGAGTATTGTATTGTTAAAATTGAATGACATTGAGTCATCTCTCAGCACGAGTTTTGCATTATCAGTTATCAGTGAGCACTCTGAATTATAATAACTGACCTTAGGTCAACTGTATTAGTTTCGTATTATTAATGAGCGATTTTCACTTGTGTGGATAGAATTTTAACAATGGAGTATCACAGTCTCTATAAGATACGTCTAACTGTTATTATTATGAATATAAGCAAAATTTAAGGAATATCAATTATCATCATTTCATACAGTTCATAGTATGGTGCTCCTAAAACATTTACTAACAAGATATCATGTTGTCAATTGTTACATTTTGTTAGGAACTGCTACATGGTATAAGTGCTCCTACACAAGAAAATGTTTACTAACGTTTACTAACATTTTATAACATTTAAATCTGGTATTGGCTCACCGCATACCCCGCCGTCACCTATAAAAGTTATCACGTGTTTTATCTTATATCTTTAAATGAGCAATTCTTGTATATTTTATGCTTCGCCACGAATGGGCCGGCTCGACCGGAGAAATACCACGTTCTCACAAAAAACCGGCGTGAAACAGCGCTTGCGCTGTGTTTCGCCGAGTAAGTGAGTTTACCGGAGGCCCAATTCTCTTCCCTATCCTCCCCTATTCCCTTCCCTTCCCATCCCTACCCTCCCCTATTACCCTATTCCCTCTTAAAAGGCCGGCAACGCACCTGCAGTTCTTCTGATGCTGCGAGTGTCCATGGGCGACGGAAGTTGCTTTCCATCAGGTGACCCGTTTGCTCGTTTGCCCCCTTCTTTCATATATATATATATATATATATATATATATATATATATATATATATATATATATATATATATATATATATATATATATATATATATATATATATATATATATATATATATATATATATATATGTATATATATATATATATATATATATATATATATGGGGGGGGAGGAAGGCTATAGGCATAGCTGGGCATTAACTCGTTAATCCGTTAATCGTTAATTAACGCAGTTAACATTTTGATTAACGGATTAACTTTTAAGTTAGCTTTTAAAAATATTAACGGACTCGTTAACTCCCGTTAATATGCAGAAGTCCGTTAATCGTTAATCCAATGCCTACTATTTACCACACGACACCGTGGCGCGGCGCGAAAACAGGTTCAGACAGTTAGTATGAAACGACAAGTGCCGGGCGGGCGGGTAGCGCGGCGCCACGGCACGGCAGCAGCGAAACAAAAACAATACTAGATACTACGAATAACAAAAACTAGTTTTTGTTATTCATAGACTAGATACATTTTCAGGCGCATGCGAGTGAGAAGAGATTATAGAGAGAGTGATTTGTTTATTGTTATTACTTATTATAAATCATTTGCATATTGATAAAGAAGAGTGCAGTATAATTTAGTCAGGTAGAATACAAATTACAATAATTATAGAAGTATTTTGTTTTGTCCCTAACATGTTAACTTCCAAAACCTGAAACCAACAGGTTTTGTATGTACACTAACGCAGTGATATAAGTTACAACAAGGCCATATTTCACATATTAACGATTAAAGTTAACTTGCGTTAATTCGTCCGAAATGTAACGTTTTAACGTTTAACGAAGCTAACCTTTTTTTTTAACGGATTAACGATTAACGAAGTTAACTATTTGATTAACAGTGCCCAGCTATGGCTATAGGCTATATTTTATCACGCTACGTATAATAGGAGCGAAGAAATAGAGGAAAATGTGGAAAAAACGGGGAGAAATTATTTGGATAGGGCTTATTTGAACGCGCTAATCTCAGGAACTACTGGTCCGATTTGAAAAATTCTTTCAGTGTTAGATAGCTTATTGATCAAGGTAGGCTATAGGCTATATTTTATCATGCTAGGACTAATAAGAGCGAAGAAATAGATGAAAATGTGGGAGAAACGGGGGAAATTATATGGGATTGCTTATTATCTTATGAACTACTGGAGCAATTTTTATGTTATTTGGCAAACATGAAGAATGGACCACGTGAAGGGACATAGGGTATTTTTTGCTGCAAAATGTACGGTTGCGTGAAATTCCTAAATTACGCAAGCGAAGCCGAATAATAAAATAATAGGAAAGTCAATTCTGTATATTGAATATTTTTGTACAATAAATAATACTTGGGATGTGATCTACTATGCTAACGCGGATGAAGTCGCGGGCAACAGCTAGTATATATATATATATATATATATATATATATATATATATATATATATATATATATATATATATATATATATATATATATAGGGGGTTTGGGGGGGCGAAAAATCGATCTAGCTAGGAATAATTTTTAGAAAATGTCATTTTATTCGTGTTTTATCGATAAACGATAAACTGAAAAATATGACTCTTCCTGACATCTATTGGCGGATAATAATACTATTTTGTTAGCAACTAATTGCTTTAACGACACAACAACAGCTAAAGCTATTCCAGCTGATGGCGTTGTCAAGTAACACGAAGACAATGAGTTTTTGCTATACCGAGCAAAGCTCGGTCATCCAGGTACTTTTGTTTTATGTATGTAGGTAAGTAATTTGTTTTGTTATAATTTATTAACTTACGTTTACTAAACATTTTCTAACATGAAAACATTTTTAAATTTGTGATTTAGTAAATGTTTGCTAACAAATGTTTACTAACCCTACTAAACATTTTCTAACGGCAGTGTGGGAGCACCATAAGTCTTTAATTAAAACTACGCAACGGATTATGATGCGGTTTTTTTTAATAGATAGATCATACAGTGATTGAAGAGGAAGGTTTATAAGTACAACATCCATTAAATAGTGGAGAAATACTGTTAACTAGCGGGTCGCTAGTTTAATATAAACTTTGGTTACTGAGAAATGTAAAACTCGCTATATTATTTACAATACTAGCTGTTGCCCGCGACTTCGTCCGCGTGGACTTCAGTTTATAGCGCGCGATGTCAACAAAATTGGTGTCAAAAGCATTTATAAAAAAACCCTGGTACCCCTTAAATCAAAACAGCTGTGCAGTGTGCACATAATATATATATATATATATATATATATATATATATATATATATATATATATATATATATATATATATATATATATATATATATATATATATATATATATATATATATATATATATATATATATATATATATATATATATATATATATATATTAATTAAACTTTATATTGTATGCCAAATTTTAAAGCTTATTTAGCCCCCCAATTACACAACTTTACCCATAAACTATTTATCTTTGATAGGTTTAAGGTTACGTCACTGTGTATAATCTAAAGTACCTACTGACTTATTAAAAAACGTAAAAATGAAAAAAATTGTAACTTAAATATATTATGATGATACCACCTATTATAGAAACATGTTCGACAAGCGTTAGCGCGATGTAAGAGATGCACGGCGCCATCTAGTATGAATTTTTGGAACTAACTTAATTTGAACAAATTTTCGTATTTTCACCCCCTTACAACCCTTTTTTCCAGTAAAAAAGTTGCCGATGTCCTTTCTCAGGCTTTAGACTATCTGTATACAAAATTTTATTACAATCGGTTCGGTAGTTTTGGCGTGAAAGCGAGACAGACAGACAGACAGAGATACTTTCGCATTTATAATATTAGTATAGATTATTATAATGTTTGTAGAAAGAGCTATGTTTTTAACTAACTAGCTACTTATTAGTAAATAAGAGGTAAAAGAACCCGTCTAAAATTCAGAGTCAAAAAAATTGCGATCAGCCATGAGCTCTTCTTATAACAGTACCTACTTTAATTTGATTTTGTATATATCATTGAATATTACTTTCAGATTTCGCACAAACAAAATAATATTATGTAGTTTACATCGTTTTGTTTATAAATTAGAGATCATGTTTGTTTATCCAAAATCAAAAGTAATATTAAACTTTAAAGTAATACTTACTGCTATATAAGACGCAGTTTAACCAAAGCAAGCCCTAGTATATTTTTATTATACTTAGGTAATATTACCTAGACGTGTGTATAGTCCGTCAAGAAAGTGAAGAAATTAAAAAGTGGCAACATCGTAGTGTAATCCCTCTTTTTGAAGATTGATTTGAAAAAGATGACATTACGATGTTGGCACTTTTTAATTTCTTCACTTTCTTGACAGACTATAAAGCTTAGCAGGTATGTTTATACAAGTGAAACATCAAAATACCGTCTGTTTGGTCTGCAATCATTTGAATTTGGAACAGGTAAATCCCCTGCATTTGGAGTGAGTGGTGAGTGCGTTTCACATAACCCGGTACGACATCGGATATCGTACTGATAAAATACAAAGGCGTAAAAACAGAGCACCTAACTAACACGTTTTCTATATTGCTTCTTTATAGAATCACCGATCAAAAAGTTATATGAAATTAACTAGGACATGAGTCGAATGTCGAAAAGAAGCGATATAAGAAAATGTGTTGGCCAGAGCAGCAGCTAAGCGTAAGGGAAAATCAGAATTAAAACACTATCTATACATACACTATCTATCAACATGATCCAGGGGGGGGCAGCTGCCCCCCCCTGCCCCCCCCTCGGTACGCCCATGTATACATACACTATCTATACATACACACACTATCTATACATTTACTATATATACACTATCTATAAGATTTAGACAAAGAGTTAGTTGTTAATGGCTCCAGGTCAAATTGTATAGGCCGGCAACGCACCTGCAACTCTTCTGATGTTGCGAGTGCCCATGGGCATGGGCATGGGTAGTTGCTTTCCATCAGGTAACCCGTTTGCTCGCTAGCCCCCTTATTTTATTTAAAAAATATATTGGTTGACTTTCTACTTTTTTTAGTTTGAAACTAGATTCTATCAACTCTTTTTCACTTCTGTGCGATATCTTACAAAAATACTAAATAAGCGCTCTTATGTCAAAGTTATAAGAACGTTTATCGTAATATTTATCGTATCGCAATAAACGAGTAAGCTTTAAGAGTAAGTAAGCTCAGTTTATTCAGACCATCCGTCCGTCTGCTACAGGTGGCAGTTCGCATGCTAAACGATTTCAGATATTCCAAATGCTGTTGGAACTTAGGTATTTGAACTACCTTCAAATACCTACCTACCGAAGTAATTTTAACATAGCGTCATGTTATTAATAAGCTATTATTATTATTAATTTAATAATAATGCTTCGCACATTAAAAAGTCTTAAATTCACTTGGTGGAATATAAATGAAAAATTATAACAAAAGTGTTCACAATAAAAAATATTTATTCAATAAATACTTAATCTAAGCATAAGTTTAAAATTGGAACCATTAAAGGTAGTTTAGAAACTAATGGTGTTTATTTTTAATATTATTGTAGATCTCATGGGCAGTCCCTGCAGCGCCGGCGACTCCTAGGCCATTTTTCTGTAAAAAATATTAAAATATGAACATAAACAAAATTACAATAATATTGAAGACATGAGTGGATAAAGAGGGGAAACTGTAGTTTTTTTTAATAAAATTTTTATAGCTTTAGGCTATAGAACCGGGAAAATAAAGCAGGTAAGTTACAAGTTTTGTTCAAATTATTCCCTTATAATTTGAACAAAACCTGTAACATAAAGTCTGTCAAGAAAATGAAGAAATAAAAAAGTGGCAACATCGTAGTGTCTAGTGTCATCTAAGAAAAAAGGGATGACACTATAACGATGTTGCCACTTTTTTATTTCTTCACTTTCTTCACGGACTTTACCTGCTTCATTTTCACCGGGAAACCTAATGCCTCTATTTTTTTTATTAAAATCAGTAATTGCTCATAAGTTGTAAAATGTTAGTTACCCACTTTATCCACTAATATTTTTATTAGTTCTATCTATCTAATTAATAATTAATTATTAATTAGAGAACAATAAACAAAAAATGAATAAAAAAATCTGGAATACTTAAGTAGATTTTTGTTTTTTCCTTTTTTTTGTTTGTCTATTCTTCCGTGGAAAAAATACCCTTTCTATGGTGGTCATGCTAAGTAAGCTGGGCACTTAAATACATTCTCTATTCACCATAATATTATACAATGGTATTAAGAGATCTCTATACTCTATGTTACACCCTGTATAGAATAAACTTGCTCCAAAATGTAAGAGCCCGAGTCAAGATATTCATTTGTCACACAAATAAATGTATTTTATCTGGTGGTGATTGATATTAATTACTTTAGGAGTTTGGCTTCATTACTTACACAGGCGTCTTTAATACACTTGGCTAGTCTTCGTATCTACTTATATGGAAATATAGTTTTGAAACTTTTTCTTACTTGTTAAGTGAAACTATAAAGTAGGTTTAAACAGGTATTTACTTAAATCACTCTCTACTTATCAAAACAGAAAACTTTTTAAGGAATACCAACTACAAAGCAAAATATTATATTATGTAAGTAAGTACCTAATGTTTTTTAAAAAATACTTACAATGATCTTGCCTCCTTTCTTGATGGCGCCAATGGGTACTTTGGGTTTCGCCACAGCCTGACCAGCAAATATGGCAAAGATAGCCATGATCAAAACGAAAAACGCCGACAGTTTCATTTTGTTATTACTTTTTCAATTTTTTTTTTAACTAGTAAATGCTGCTACAACGGTAGATTGTGGTATGATTGCTGTACAAAAGAAGCCGTATTTAAATAGTACTGTCTTGAAGTGTTTTCCTTATGATACGTGTAAGTTTTGGTTTAACCCAACTTTACTACTGGCCGTAGCGAAATCCCATCACATTTGTATTCTAAGCACCTATCAAGTTCCGCGGTAAGTACCTACATTTATTATTTTCAGTGACTGTTTGTACGATAAAGGATTTTATGAATCGCCGAAATTTAGAAATCCCCGATTTTCTTGCTTCTTTTATTACTATTTATGATACAATCATTCTAATATTATAAATATTAAAGTATGTCTGTCTGTCTGTTACGTCTTCACGCTTAAATTGCTGAACTTATTTTATCTGAAGAATACTGAGTCTCGAGAGAGGAGAAAGTACATAGGATACTTTTCATCTAGTTAGAATGTACGGCTCCAGCGTATAACAGATATTCTGCGCAACGGAGTTGTGGGCATCAACTTGTACCTAATAATTGATAATATTTTAAACCTTAAACTTTACAAGTAGTATAACTAGTATACGGTATCGGCGCGAAGCTGAAATCAAAGTTTTAGTAGCGGTCGCTGGTGTTCATTGAAATCGGTCAGCTACACATAGACTATAGAGTCTATAAGTCTATACTCTATAGTGTGTACGCAGTAACATCTCCTTTTTTTTAACGCCGTGAAATGCATTTACGCATTCCGCGGGGGATAGGAAATTAGGAATCCTGACGCGGATATGTGGGACTCGCACCACTCTCTTCCATCACTTTGTTAATCCGACTTTTAACATGGATCATCTTTCATTTCAGACAATCAGGCAATCAGCCTACATTGTCTTACATAACCAAACTTGAAAACAAAAATATTCCCAATGCGGGAATGGAACCCATGACTATTGACTAGTCATGACTCATGAGCCAAGCTCTTAACTACTAGACCACGGAATCATGCCTAGTAATATATTATGTATTATTATTTATCTATTACTGTTGCAGTCTGCAGATTGCAGAACATTATATAATAGATACGAGCAACCTTTTGTTATTTCAAATTTGTAATATCTTTTTCGATACCCCTACCCGCAATTCGTCTCTTGTACATAAAGCTTTGAAGATTTTTGATAATGTAGCTATGATTTACGTCTGTAAGCATACTGTAAGTACTGTAACGTGTATCTTAATATGTGTAGACTTTTTTTTGTGCCAAGTCGGGACTTTGGAACTTTTTGAGTGAAAAAGCGGGATTCTCCAGTCAAAAGCGGGACAAAGTAAAAAAAGGTATAAAATCGAAAGTTTTTTTTTAATTTTTATCATTTTATTTGCGTTAAATAACGTTTACGTGACAATAGACAGCTAAAGTAGCCAAAGAAAATCCACCCCCCTACCACCCACACTCTATCTTACTTACGCTCCTTTCTTTCTCAGCACGCTGCACGTACGTTCGGGCTTTCCTCGAAAAGCGGGACAGAGACTGTCCCGCGCGGGACATTTAATTTTGATGAAAAAGTCGGGACGTCCCGCCAAAATTGGGACGTCTGGCAACGCTGGTAGACGCCGAATTTTTTACATATACTTAGCTAAAGAAATAAGTAGCATAAAATATAGATAATTATATTAAAATAATCGACCAAGTGCGAGTCGGATTCGCGCACGAAGGGGTTATAGAGCAAAAATAGGCCAAAAGTTATGTTTTTGTATATGAGCCCCCCTTTAATATTTATTTTAATATTATTATTTATTATTAAATAGGTACACATATTATATCTGAGGATTTTGGAAAAAAATCAAGAGCCTACCAATTATTACCATTCTTGATGCCCAAATGGCCAAAAAAATCACGTTTGTATTTTGTTTTCAGTATTTGCACAGAATAGATATTTGTTGTTGTAGCAGCAACAGAAATACACAATCTGTGAAAATTTCAGAAGTCTGTCTATAGCGGTTTTTGAGATAGAGCCTGGAGACAGACAGACGGACAGACAGGGAAGTCTTAGTAATAGGATCCCGTTTTTACCCTTTGGGTACGGAACCCTAACAAGTTATTTTCTCAGTTGCGTGTTCATCATATATTCGCTTATTACTAGTTATTACCATAATATAGTTGCAAATTGCAATGCAATGTTGGTAATAAGGAAAATCATGATTAAGATATTTATTATATCGTGAGCTAATAGAGCCATTGAAATTACTTGATAGAACTCGACAAACACGAGGGACATTATGAGCAGACAATTTGCCTAATCGTTCTCAGAAGGCACTGAATTTTTAACCCCCGACAAAAAAGAGGGGTGTTATTTGTTCTCAGTTCTCACATCACTTTTTTTCAGTCACTTTCTTTAGCCCGCTTCCAAATAAGATGAGGTCATATTTCTTAGGGATATCTTTCATAATTTTTATATAACGATAGCTTCACCATTTTGCGGAAAAACTTTAAAATGATTTTGTTTTGTTACCTTACCGCTAAACTTGAAACATCATGAACGCAATCGTGATTACAGATACAGACTGAAAAGACGGTCAAAACTCAAAATAATATTATGTAAGGTAAATGACTAGTAGATTGGACAGTACCAGTCACTGGAAAAAGCACAAAAACACAATATTTATTAATGTTGCTTTAAAAATTTCCTGTTTTTAAAGTAAAAGAACGCCTGTTTTTAAAGAAAAACAGTCAGTTTTTAAAGCAACATTAATAAATATGGTGTTTTGTGCTTTTTCCAATGACTAGTACTGTCCAATCTACTAGTCATTTACCCTATGTATAATTTTTGCCATTACTATACAATTAAATAATTATACACTTTCCTTGCACTTAGAAAATTTAAAATTTGCAGGTAGAAAATTTAAAACAAGAATCAAAGAACATCTAACAGCATGGAAGAAGAAAACGGATAGATCCACATTTGCCGAACACTTAAATACCAATGGACATCACTTCGATCCCGATAAAAACATCGAATATCTACATGTATTGCCGAAAAGCAGGAAGATGGATGCATTAGAAGCACTGGAAATAAACAAACACAAGAAATATGGGAACCTTTTAAATGATCAGACATGCCTCTCAAATTCGGTACTATTACAGGACATTTAAAATGTATTTTAGGACATTATTTTACATTTGACATTAATTAATTTAGTTATTAGAGATTTTATAAACTGACATTGGCATTACTTTGACATGTTTTTTATAAATTTATTATTTTGTGACATTATTGACTTATTTAAAGATTGACGTATTTTTATGAATTGTTATTATTATTGTATTATTAATTATGGTTATATGACATTTAAAATTTAATTTGTGATTTTTTTATATTAATTATGATTATATGACATTTAATTGATTTGCTGATATTTTTAATGTAATTATTGTTTTTAGTTTATCAATGTTATAGGTATACATTTAAAATTTAATTTGTGATTTTTTGTAGAAAATATTGTTTATGGTATAAAAATTTTACTGAATGGTAGAAAAAATTTGCGATGCTGACAACCCAATTTTGTTTACAAAAATTTTTTTAAAAATTTAAAATTACCTGCAGTACACCTGATGATGATTTTTTCGAAACCGGTCGTGTATTTAACAATTTTGTAATAAATATATTAAAATAAAGTGGAATAAGTGCAAGGAAAGTGTATAATTATTTAATTGAAGATGAATTTCCACCAAGAAGTGACAGTACATTCAATATCATATTACCAAGAAGTTTACACCCTATGTAAACTTCTTGCATATTACTATACAATACTAGTGTGTCTGTCAGTAGTCAGTACTCAGTCTGTTTATACTTTTTTACACTTAGGGCCACGCCGGAATGGCAGCGGCGCGGCGAGCATTTTCAGTGTCATATTATGATTTTTTAAAACTTTATCTTCACTATTGTAATCACGGAATATACAGGGTGCAATTTAACCTTCCTGCCAAATTTTGAAGTAGATATACTTAACCGATTGAGCTGAAATTTTGCACACACGTTTAGTTTGGATGACAATGTACGATATGGTATGTGATATTACTCTAAATCCAATATGGCCGACCATCCAAGGTGGCGAAATAGTTATTTTCTATGCAGTCCTACAATATGGATATTAAATGAAAGGGCTTTTTGAGAGTAACTCGAAATCTAATGTAATGTCATGCTACATCCAATATGGCGGCGCATCCAAGATAGGGGAATAGTTATTTTTAATGCACTACTGCAATATGGGTATCAAATGAAAAAGCTCATTGAGAGTAACATGAAAACCAATGTAATGTCACTCTACATCCAATATGGCGGCTCATCCAAGACACGGGAATAGTTATTGTTAATGCACTTCTGCAATATGGGTATCAAATGAAAGGGCTCCTTGAGAGTAACTTGGAAACGAATGCAATGACGTGCCGTGCCGTGCCGTGCCGTGCTGTGCCGTGCTGTGCCGTGCTGTGCCGTGCTGTGCCGTGCTGTGCCGTGCTGTGCCGTGCTGTGCCGTGCCGTGTCGTGTCGTGTCGTGTCGTGTCGTGTCGTGTCGTGTTGTGTCGTGTCGCGTCATGCCTGGTTAAATTCGGTGACTTTTGTTATGTGACATTTAATTTTATATTCACGCAGAAATAAACGGAACGAAACGATTCGGTTTTTCACCGATCAAAATCAAGTTTTTTTTTTTTTTTTTATTAAATAAGGGGGCAAACGAGCAAACGGGTCACCTGATGGTAAGCAACTACCGTCGCCCATGGACACTCGCAACATCAGAAGAGCTGCAGGTGCGTTGCCGGCCTTTTAAGAGGGTATACGCTCTTTTCTTGAAGGTTTGTAGGTAAGTACGATTTCTTTGACTTAATCTAATCAGAATTTAACAAATTCTTGAAACAAAACAAACTATGTATAATCAAACAGACTAAGAAATCTAGAATGAGAATAACTAAAAAACAAATAATAAATTATAAACAAAAAACTTTTTGAAAAAAAGCTTTTATTTAAAAACATTCTAAAATGAAGAAAATAAATTTCTCCTTAAAATGTTTAACTATTGAGTTAAACATTTTAAGGAAACTTATAACCTCAATATAGATATTATAAGTACAATTTGCATGATAGTAAAAGCTTGGCGCGAGACTTACTGTCAGTATTTTATTTTTTTATTTATTTTATTTTTATTTATAATTTATTGTGCACAGGAAATATAACAATATAACAGTTTACACAGAAAGACGACACAAAGGATCTGCTTATTTCTAAAAGAAATCTCTTCCAGCAGCCCTACGGAGAGAGATAGGATTAAAACAGCAGATAGGACGTGCACGAATATGATTACAATAAATTTACAATAATAATATATGCTCGTTAAAAGTAAAACTAATACTTAGGTACTATAATACTAAAACGACAAAAGATAATATATATGAAAATGACAAAACAAATAAATAATAAATATCAATATAATACAAAATGCTATATTTATAAGATATAATAATATGACTATAATAAATAAGTACTATATGTACATATAATAATGGTACTTAAATGGATAGAGATTCAAGGTAGTGCTCTTTCAATCGACGTTTAAAGACAGCAATGGTGGGACTGTCACGGACTGTGTGAGGAAGCGAGTTCCACAATCTGACAGCATGAACAGTAAAGGAATAGGAGTAGAAATTGGAACGATGGGAGGGGAGGGAGAGGTTTGACCGGACGTTGGACCTGCATGGGATATCGGGAGCGCGAGAGAAGTTGAAGCGGTCAAGGAGGTATAGAGGAGAGAGAGGATTATAAAGGATGTTGTAAAGCATGGAAAGGATATGGGAGTTGCGACGGAGACGAATAGGAAGCCACTTGAGTTTGGAGCGGTAGGCCGAGATATGATCATACTTTCTCAGACCAAATATGAAACGGATACAGAGGTTCTGTAAGCGCTCCAACCTCGTTAACTGCTCTTCAGTGACGTCTAGGTAGCAGGAATCGGCGTAGTCGAGGATGGGAAATATGAGTGCTTGGACAAGGAAAATTTTGGTCTGTATGGGTAAAAAGTTTTGGAGGCACCTCAACGTGTGCAGTGAGTAATGCACTTTCCTGCTCACTTCAGTGACCTGATGAATCCACGATAGGTTACAGTCTAGAATTATACCTAGGTTTTTGGCCGAATCTGTGTAATTAATTATGGTACCATTGTAAATGACACTAGGCACGTTACTAAGCCGTTGTGTCATATACCTGCTGCCAATAATTATTGCTTGTGATTTGCCAGGATTGACTAACAAGCCGAATGACTTAGCCCAATCTGCTATGCGTTCGAGATCTGAGTTGATGTCGCCAACCGTAGAGTCAATATCCAGAATGTGAGAATGACGATAAATCTGCAAGTCGTCCGCGTAGAGATGGAAGTAAGATGTTATTATTAGAGTGATATTATTTATAAATATTGAAAAAAGGAGAGGAGAGAGAACGCCACCTTGAGGCACTCCTGCATCAAGATCGGACCAGTCAGAGACAGCCTCACCAAAGCGGACTCGCTGTGATCGTGCCCGGAGATATGAATCTAGCCAGTTTATCACGGAAGAGGAGAGGTTAAGGGAGCGAAGGACTGAAAGAAGGATGTCGAAGTCAACAGAATTAAACGCATTGCTAAAGTCAAGTAACACTAGTATGGAGATACATTTATTTTCTAAAGCAAGGCGTAGGTCATCAGTAACTTTAAGCAGTGCTGTCACAGTACTGTGACCAGGACGGAAGCCGGATTGGAAAGGGGAAAGCAAATGGTTGGATGATAAAAAATGGGAAAGCTGTTTATGCACAATATGTTCAAGTACTTTGGAAAGGTAAGGTAATATGGAGATGGGTCTGTAATGGGATAAGGAAGAGGGATTAGGGGTTTTGGGCAAGGGAATGACGTCGGCACGTTTCCATGCCGAAGGAAAGCAGCTCGTTGCCAGGGAGTAATTAAATATGTGAGTGAGAACTGGCAAGAGTTCGGGAAGGGAAAGGGAAAACATACGGGAGCTGAGATCATCATTACCTACAGCAGTAGATTTAATAGCTGCCATATGTTTAATAACATCGTCCTCAGTAACAGGTGTAAATGAGAACGCAGTGCATGGAGGGAGAGGAGAGGAAGAGAGATGGGATACGGTGCGCTCTTTAGTAACCCGATCTATGACTACAGGAGGCCGAGAGAAGTGAGAATTAAGAGAATTTAGGTCTAAGGTGTTGTCTAAATATGATGAAGTCTTTCCTACTCCGAGTGTAGAAAGAAATTTCCAAAGTTGGGAAGGGTTGGTTTGATCTATGGATGAATGTATGTGGCGTCTTTTGGCATCTCTACACAGACGACTGCAGAGATTCCGGAGATACTTGTACTTTGCTAAGTTTTCGTCAGACGGTCGTTTTCTATAACGATACCAAGCTCGATTACGCTTGGCCATCATAGTTCTGATATCAGACGACAGCCAAGGTGCTGGTGCGTGTTTAATTTTGACTCTCTTGAGAGGGGCATGCTTATTAAAGATGTTATACATGACATATCCATTTTCTTAGTGATATTGTGGAAGGTGATGTAAGTGCTTAAGTTGTGCAGTGTTAATTATGTGGCGAGCAAGAGAGGGGTTCAAAGTTTATAAAATATTAAACATAGAGTGATTTAAGAACTGTAAGTATTTTTAATTTAATATTAAAATCCCGAGTCAACTTAAGATGTTATTGCCTCGCCTACCCGCAAAAAAAAAAAATATTAAAATAAAAAATAAAATATTAATATCAATTTACTCCTAGTTAAATTGGTAAACTGTACTAATTTATTCACAAATCGCGCGATTAATTCTTAATATAATTTTCTCTTTAGGCATGATAACGCTTTCCAGTCAGCCATCTAACGCCCTAGCAGAATCCGTGCTATAGGCTATAGCTATTAATTGTTATGCTAATCACGTGAGGCTAGATATTACGCGCACCGCTAACATTGTAAGTCTGCGCTCGTTCGCCGTATATTATGAGATATTCCCTATACATTAAGCTCATAAAATATTACAGCATAATAAGGATAAAACTATGTATTATCCTTAAGGTGTAAAATATGTAGAAAACGTTAAGTACATTTTTTTTTATAAGTACTCATAAAATATTATACTATAGTACGGGAGCCCTAGAACAATTTTTTTTTATTACTATCAACCAAATTTCTTGTGAGAGTGAGTAGCTTCATTTTGATAAGACGAACTACATTTTTATTTGCGAAAAATCTCGAAAGTGGTAGCTAAGGGTCAATTTATAATAGCGCAGAGTCGAAGCGAATTCTCAAAAACTGAATACAGAAAATTCAACCTTAACTCCAGACCAGAACGCATACATTACTTCTGTGAGGCCAATCAGCGTTGATCGGGCGTATGCGCCCGAATTCGCGCGGAAGCGCGTGCCTTATTAAATTCTCAGAATTAATAAATTGCGTTAACACTTTGGAGTTAAGATGCGCTTCGACTCTGCGCTAATATAAATTGACCCTTACAGAGATAGAAAGGATATCATACTTTTTTTTGACTTGATGGCCCAAAATTATGGACTGTTCTATTTGTAGGACAATGTTACTCTTAAATTATAGGTATGGTTATTAATCTTTCAATAATATACAAAAAATTTACTCGATAGGGTTCCGTTATAGGGTTCTGTAATCAACAAAACTTAGTTAACTATTGATAAGAAACGGAAATCTGAAATCCAAACCGGTGAGAAAGCCAAACGTAATTTTTACTCGTTCACTAGAATATCTACTTTGACAATCATTTAAAACTATTAACGGCCGTTCCCAATATTTGATCTATCTCTGGTTTTGCCCTACTAGAGATAGGAATAGCTCACATTAGACATTAGAGACATATATTTTATGTCAATTGTGACCTATTCCTATCTCTAGTAGGGCAAAACCAGAGATAGATCCAATATTGGGAATGGCCGTTAATCAATTTACACCGCGACGTACCTCGGCAGTATTTGCTACGGAGCCCCCGTGTGGGCCGATAGAGCAATTACTATCGGCGCGGCTCGTCGAAAGCTGCTACAAAGCCAACGTCTTGCGCTCATTTTCTTATGTAAAGCTTATAGGACCACAAACACCTAAGATTTACCTGTTTTAGCCGGAGTTTTACCCGTTGACCTTGAGATACCTACAGCGTCGTGCGACAATGTACTATCATAACAGAAATATTACGAATCCCTAATTTTTAGACGCTCGCGATAAAATGAAAATCACAAGATTGTTTGAACCTTTAGAGGATTCGGTACCTACGTAGTCTAATCTCCGAATGGCAGATGCCATGGGCCAAATCCACTAAAGGGAGACATCTTTACAACTTTTTCCCTAATATTCGTGAATGGCCAAACGGAAGTACAAACATTGGATAGATATTGATCACAGCGTAATGCGTATCTCAATTCCTGACCGGTCATGGAAATTTTAAAGTCAAACTTTACGGATTTGAATTGGTTGCATCACCTATGTGCGAGTGCTCGACCGAAGGAAGTATGTTTGAAGAATCCACCCATAATGTTCTTTGGGAGTGTGGTCTTTGGCAAGAGGAACGAACTACAATGCTGAACAACCTAAATTGTAAATCTGGAGTCGCTTACTACACTGATCTCGTGGACGTTTTTTTTAATGTAATTTCAATAATAGCAAAAAAGTAAGAAGCCGATTAGTCGACTATTCGCCGACTACAAAAATGGCCGACTAGTCGGCGACTAGTCGGCACATCTCTAAAAATTATACATATAATAATTTCTTTAACCAGGGTAACATTGTCTATTTTAAAATTGATTTTCGAGGGTCTTCGGCAAATCGATTTATGATGTAATAATTCTGTGAAAGATGTACTTAATAAATCTGTCACAGAAGATGTAGAAGTACTTTCATAGAAAACTTATAAAAGGTATGAACCTTTTATAAGTTTTCTATGAAAGTACTATACTGTACTCGGTGAAACATGGCGGTAGCGGTTATTGACTCCCTGTCAAAAACTTGTCATTTTCTATATAAACCGCGATTGACAATGAAGTGTCAGATGTTGTCAATCGCGGCTTTGTATAGAAAATGACAAGTTTTTGACAGGGAGTCAATGACCGCTACCGCCATGTTTCGCCGAGTACAGTATAGATAAGATACTTAGTAGAAACGCGGACGTCAACATGATCCAGGGCCGCCCCTTTTTGGCAAACCTTTTTGGACATTCACCATTAGGAGTTGGTAGATCTCAAGTTTTACTAGAAAATCTTAGAATTTTCTGCAGTTCGAGCTTTTACAGTAACATAATCTAATTATATTATATTATCTTTGAATGCCCGATGCCGGTTGATTCTAACTGAGAACTCAGTTAAACCAAAAATAGTTTACTGGACTAGTTTAGTTTCTCCGTTAGGTACAAAATATTGTAATCGAAGTAAACGTTCTACTTAAACTTACAAATAAAACATAGAAACAAAAGACAAACAACCCTAACTGACTAACATTAACAATTCCATTAAAACTGCTGCATTGCCATTTCAGAAGATATTTTGGTCTGTACAAGAATAGTCCTTACGCACTGGGCATGAAGGAAGAAAGCTTCAGGTAAAATAACTATGAAAGTTAGCGCAGCAGCACTAAATTATGACTACAGTCGAGGTTGAAGCCCAAAAAAACAGCGCAGTGCATAGCAAATACATATTTTGCTTGCTGTTGCTATTTCTATATCGAAGTTTTTGTATTTGCTAGTATTTTTACATGACCCCCGGCCTCCACAAGAGCGATTAATAATATTATTTTAGCGATTAATATTATCCCTACAAACAATATGGCAAAAAGTTATCGAACAAAATGGCACCTATTACTTATATACAGTAATAATATCAATAATAAGTAATAATAAACAAAAATAAGTAATAATACTTTAGGGTGTGTACGTGTTCCTTGTAGAGAGTTCACTGTGACAGTAGCAGCTCTGAAAGACGAAAATTTTTTTTCACTTTTGTATGGGCATTGGGCCCGAGCGTCACTTTTGGTCTTTCAGCAAGAGCAAGATCGAGCCTGGTGGCCCGTGGGTAAACCAGTGTGGAATACTGACGTAGTAGGTATTAGGTATGGATATCCATCTGATGTAATAGGAAACTATAAGAATTATCCCTAACGCTGGGGCGACACTAACGAGAAAATCCATTAATTATTGCGATAATGCTATAACATGTTATATGTAGAATTATCGCAATAATTAATGGCATATACCTAGGCTACGACCTAGGACAGTGATAGTGCTTAGTGTTTTGGACATAGCTGGGCATTAACTCGTTAATCCGTTAATCGTTAATTAACGAAGTTAACATTTTGATTAACGGATTAACTTTTAAGTTACATTTTAAAAATATTAACGGACACGTTAACTTCCGTTAATATGCATAAGTCCGTTAATCGTTAATCCAATGCCTATTCATCGCAGGGCACCGCGGCGCCGCGGCACGGCAGTAGTGAGTGAAACAAAAACAATACTAGATACATTTTCAGGCGCGTGTGAGTGAGAAGAGATTTGTTTCGTTTTATCATTTCATTACTCAGCACCGGTGCTTATAGAGAGAGTAATTTGTTTATCCATACTAATATTATAAATGCGAAAGTATCTCTGTCTGTCTGTCTGTCTGTCTGTCTGTCTTGCTTTCACGCCAAAACTACTGAACCGATTGCAATGAAATTTTGTACACAGTTATTCTAGAGTCTGAGAAAGGACATAGGCTACATTTTGATGTGGGAAAATATCTTATTTCCATGAAAATATCGATGAAAATGAATTCGCATTGCGCGTGGCCAGCGCTCATCCCGGGGGTCCTGGGTTCGAGTCCCGCAGGCGGAACAAAAAGTTTTCAATTTTCCTGGGTCTTGGATGTGTATTAAAATAAAATTTCAAAAATCTTAAACATATTTTATGTATAATATTATAAAAAATCCAGAAATATATCGATGCAATTTCTAATACGAACATTTTAGTTCTAATACGATTCAACAGATGGCGCTTTATTTTTTACTTTATTGTAACATAGAACTAATCATACTTATTAGTTAGTATGTTTTTGTTTATAGTTTTTAATACGTTAGAATATTATGTTTAATAATTTAATCACTTGGTATAATAATAATCAATCTATCTTATCTTATAGAACTCCTACTGCATTTCTAATCAATACTATCCATATATCCATATATCCATATATAATATTATAAATGCGAAAGTATCTCTGTCTGTCTGTCTGTCTGTCTGTCTGTCTTGCTTTCACGCCAAAACTACTGAACCGATTGCAATGAAATTTTGTACACAGTTATTCTAGAGTCTGAGAAAGGACATAGGCTACATTTTGATGTGGGAAAATATCTTATTTCCATGAAAATATCGATGAAAATGAATTCGCATTGCGCGTGGCCAGCGCTCATCCCGGGGTCCTGGGTTCGAGTCCCGCAGGCGGAACAAAAAGTTTTCAATGTTCCTGGGTCTTGGATGTGTATTAAAATAAAATTTCAAAAATCTTAAACATATTTTATGTATAATATTATAAAAAATTCAGAAATATATCGATGCAATTTCTAATATGAACATTTTAGTTCTAATACGATTCAACAGATGGCGTTTTAATTTTTACTTTATTGTAACATAGAACTAATCATACTTATTAGTTAGTATGTTTTTGTTTATAGTTTTTAATACGTTAGAATATTATCTATACTAATATTATAAATGCGAAAGTATCTCTGTCTGTCTGTCTGTCTCGCTTTCACGCCAAAACTACTGAACCGATTGTAATGAAATGTTGTACACAGATAGTCTAAAGCCTGAGAAAGGACATAGGCTACTTTTAACTGGAAAAGGGGGTTGTAAGGGGGTGAAAATGCGTAAATTTGGTCAAATTAAGTTAGTTCCAAAAACTTAAAATAGATGGCACCAAGAGTCCCCTAGATCGCGCTATTGCTTGCTCATGCGTATTTCTATAAGAGGTGGTACCATGTCAAACTAGGCTTTTCGATTCTTTCGATTGTTTTACACGTCTTTAACTAAGAACTCACCTACCAACTTAGATTAGATATCAAATTCAAAAACAACAGCACCAAAACTACTCAACCGATTGTAATGAAATGTTGTACACAGATAGTCTAAAGCCTGAGAAAGGACATAGGCTACTTCTTACTGGAAAAAGGGGTTGTAAGGGGGTGTTTATGCGTAAATTTGTTCAAATTAAGTTAGTTCCAAAAACTGGAATAGATGGCGCCAAGAGTCGCCTAGATCGCGCTATCGCTTGCTCATATGTATTCCTATAAGAGGTAGTACCATGTTGAGTTAATATTTTCGATTCTTTCGATTGTTATACATGTTATTAAATAACTCACGTACCAACATAGAAATCAGAAACAACTGTCTACCAATAATAAATACTAAGGCCCGATTCGACCAAACTTGAAGTTACACGAGTATAACTATCATGAGAATAATTTTACTCCTTTAATTTACTCTAGGGTATTATCGTTTGCATTTTACCAAGTTACTCAAAGAGTATGAAATAAAATGTCAATTATAGTTCACAATGACACCGACCGTGACAGGTGAACCCTGTTATTCTCAGTTCTCAGCAACTATTCTCAGTTTAATATTTACTCCACCAAAATAGCCCGTTTAATTATTTACTCCCGTTACCTCATTCTTGGATTAGAAGTTGGAAAAACGCAAAACCAGCTTACTCTTAGATTAGGAGACAGTTATACTCGAGTAAAATTTTACTCCAGTTTGGTCGAATCCGCCCTAAATAGTTTAATGGCCTATGGGTATTGGCTATTGGGCAAAGCTAAAGTTGTGTAATGCATTATGCAGCTAAGTTGTGTAAAGCTAAATAAGCTTTAAAAGGTATAAAAAAGTTTAATTAAAAAAAAAAACATATTATGTGCACACTACACGGCTGTTTTAGGTATTTTGATTGAAGGGGTACCAGGGTTTTAAAAAGCTTTTGACACCAATTTTATTGACACCGCGCGCTATAAACTGAAGTCCACGCGGACGAAGTCGCGGGCAACAGCTAGTTGTTATTATAAATCATTTGCATGTTGATAAAGAAGAGTACAGTATAGTTTAGTTAGGTAGAATATTATAATAATTATAGAAGTATTTTGTTTTGTCCCTAACATTTTAACTTTCAAAACCTTAAACCAACAGGTTTTGTATGTACACTAACGCAATGATATAAGTTACAACAAGGCCATATTACATATTAACGGATTAACGATTAACTTTAACTTGCGTTAATTCGTCCGAAATGTAACGCTTTAACGTTTAACGAAGGTAACATTTTTTTTAACGGATTAATGATTAACGAAGTTAACTATTTGATTAACGGTGCCCAGCTATGGTTTTGGACCCAGTGCTTTGTGTTAGACCTATTGCTAGTGAATAAAGTCTTCAAGAGAGTCAGCATGTCTTTCTCTCTAAATCCTTCTAACCCTAGCACATAACATTACACACGGTGCTGCTCGCCAGTTCTGTTATGCTGGAACTTGGCTTGACACGCTACCGCGTGTCTAGATAACCTCTAATCATTTTCTCTTTCTTTTATGTCTGTAACTACGATGATGCAATACGTTAAAAACATTACAATAGAAACGCCGGCTGCTGCTTTATACATTATATGAAGTTGTTTAAACAGCTATTTTACGAGAACTTGTATGAATAGTGTTGTTCGTGGACTATATTATTTTTCGTTATTCTATAGTTTAAGTATTTTTTTTTTAATGAAATAAGGGGGCAAACGAGCAAACGGGCCACCTGATGGAAAGCAACTTCCGTCGCCCATGGACACTCGCAGCACCAGTAGAGCTGCAAGTGCGTTGCCGGCCTTTTAAGAGGGAATAGGGTAATAGAGGAGGGTAGGGAAGGGAAGGGAAGGGAATAGTTGAGGGTAGGGAAGGGAATAGGGTAGGGGTTAGGGGATTGGGCCTCCGGTAAACTCACTCAGTCGGCTAAACACAGCGCAAGCGCTGTTTCACGCCGGTTTTCTGTGAGAACGTGGTATTTATCCGGTCGAGCCGGCCCATTCGTGCCGAAGCATGGCTCTCCCACGCATAAAATTATAAACACCATCAATCATCATACTCGTAATATTATTATTACTAACTAAAAGCCGAGCTTTGTGAGGGCTCGCGTCATCACACCTTGACTGACTGATGATAATTGATAACACATTTATCTACATAATGTACATATAAAAAACCTTGCCTGACTGATGATAACACATAAATAAAAATTACTACGTTAAAGCACAAATCAATTGGCGTGATAGTTGTTCCGTAACCACAAAATATACAGATTGGGAGATATACTAGGACTCGTTTTGCTCGCCCAGCGGGGCTAAAATGGTCACATTTAGCAATTCCTCTCAATCAATTCAGCAAATGAATTCTCAAAACTGTCAAACTGACAAATGTCAAATCAGTACAAAAATACAGAAATGAATTGCAAGCAGAGTTGCATTTTGCGATTTTAGAAAAATGAATCATATTATGATTCATATCATGATACTTCAAAGCGACCATTTTAGCCCCGCTGATTATTCTGACAACTTATTCGTTGATAATAAAAAACAAAAAACCTGTGAATGGTGTAGTGTCTACTAATATATTATATTCTGTGGAAGTGTCGAAGTAAAGTAAAAAAAAAACGTTAAGGTCGTTAATTAGAGAGAATGGCTTGATCATTATAATTAATAGAATAATACTTTTTAATAATTTAATTAAAATAACGTTTATTAATAAATCATACCGTATTAAACTTTGTGAAACACAAAAAACCAAGCGTGGCAGTCGGAAGACTGGCTCCAATCTTGAGGCTCGACTCCATTTCGTATTTGTTTAATGTTTGTTTTAAGTTTTTAGCAGGGCGAGCGAAGCGAGACATGGTAAATCCCATAAGTGGTAACACATCTACATAAAAAAAATCTTTACTGACTGATGATAATTGATAGCATACTTAATTATTAACACGTAAATAAAAATTACTATGATAAAGCACAAATCAATAGGCGTGATAGTTTTTCTGTAAAGTGTAAGTACCACAAAATGTAAATGTTGTGGGACTTACCATCAGTCAGTTAATGAGTGTCGACGCGAGCTCTCACAAAGCTCGGCTTTTAGCTAGTAAATTAAATAATTTAATTTTAAAACAGAGAACAATAGCCAACAATGATGAATTATTATTATTGTTCAGAAAATAATGTGAAGATTTATCGATAAATTAAGATACAACACTAGCAACTTTAGTGTGACAACATTTGACAACTGTCAATTATCAGAAAAGGCGGCGCGGCGAATCCACCAATAAAATTTTGTTCGAAATTTAAACGAAATATAAATAGCCGAAAATATAATTTTCGTATTCATTTAAATTCAAGATTTATCGTTTAGGTACCTTGCACTTGCATTTGATAAAACAATAAGGTGAGTTGAGTGTTTTACCTATAATATGTATATTTATTTGAAATAAAAATATGTTTACGTATTTCAAATACCTACTCATATCGTTTTAAATTTAATAAAATGTGAGTCTTTGAACCACAACCTAAAAATTTTAGACATTAAAATTTTATACTTACTTATACTTTTTTAATTAAAGCTCGTACAATCATTGTTTAATTTTAGTGTACCAAAGTAATTTAAAAATTCTTAACTAAGTACTTACTTACTTATTAAATTAATTTTTAAGGTTAATTAATTTTCTAACGATTTTATCATCGGATTTTATACTTTAAAAATCAGTGCAACATCTTTCATCATTAATATTTTAGTAGTATTCACTGATAGAATTTTATAACTTACATTGTTACAACTTAGTCTTAAGTTTGAAAGTGTAAAAAAGTAAAAAAGGCATAATATAGTATTCACCTATATTCATAATAAAAATATATATATTTCCAGGTGAACCATGTGTGGTATTTGGGCACTTTTCGGCATCAATGGAGATGCAAATACTGCATGTTTTGATTGTTTCTTCAAAATTAAACACCGAGGACCAGATGCCTGGAGAATTGAGAGAGATGCCAGAGAACCAATGGCAACTTTGGGATTCCACAGGCTGACAATCGTTGATACTTTACATGGTATGCAGCCGATGAAAATACACCAGTATCCTCGGGTAACACTTATCTGTAACGGTGAAATATACAACTGTAAGCGCTTACGTGAACAATATAACTTCTGTTATGAAACCAGATGTGACGTAGAAGCCGTTATTCACTGTTACAAACACTTTAGCATAGCTGAAGCGGTAAAAAAACTAGATGGAGTGTTTGCTTTCTGCTTGGTTGACGGGGAAGCTAAAAAAATATATCTCGCTAGGGATCCCTATGGAGTGAGGCCCCTGTTTAAGCTTCAAGATGCAGAAAATGGTGTTCTGGGGATTTGTTCTGAAGCTAAAGGCCTGGTGGGTGTAAAACCGAAGTTGGGCCCGAATGCCACCCTGGCCCAATTTCCACCTGGCCATATTGAAGTATGGGATATTCTAGAAAGTGGTAAGGTAAAACTTAACCGAACAGAACAATACTTCAAACCAGGATACCCACCCAGTTTCAAACCCTTTGTGTCTGAAGATGAATTAAAAGATCTAGATGTGTACCAAAAAACTGCCTATTTGCTGGAAGCAGCCTGCAAAAAGAGATTGATGTCTGATAGAAGAATTGGTTGTCTTTTGAGTGGCGGATTAGACTCATCATTAGTGACTGCCTTAGTTGTTAAATTGGCTAAGCAACAGCAAATTTCTTACAAGATACAAACCTTTGCTATTGGTATGGGAGACTCTCCAGATTTGGCTGCAGCTAGAATAGTCGCCGACCATCTCGGAACAGAACATCACGAGATTAAATTTGACGAAAATGATGTTAAGGCTGCCTTAGACGATGTAATCTATCATTTGGAATCGTTTGATATCACAACAATAAGAGCAAGTTTGCCCATGTACCTCCTCTCTAAGTACATAAAGGAAAAGACTGATACAACTGTAATATTCAGTGGAGAAGGGGCAGATGAGTTAGCTCAGGGCTACATTTACTTCAGAGATGCTCCATCTGAAGCTGCAGGACACGAGGAGAGTATACGCTTGCTCTCAGACATATATTTGTATGATGGACTGAGAGCTGACAGAACAACCAGTGCCCAGAGCTTAGAACCTCGAGTGCCTTTCTTGGACATTCAATTCACCAACCACTACCTCAATGTAGACGCAAAATTAAAAACCCCCCAAAATGGTGTGGAAAAACACTTATTAAGGCAAAGTTTCGCAAACAGCGGGCTACTACCAGACTCTATATTATGGAGACACAAAGAAGCATTCAGTGATGGTGTGGCGTCAGTGAAAAAGTCGCTATTTACTACAATCGACGAGATCATCAGAGAAAGATTCTCCAAACATGATGAGGAGTACCCTGGAACACAACCAACCACCGTGGAATCAAAGTACTATCGCCATGTGTTTGAAAAGTCTTTTCCTGGACAATATAATTTCACGCCATACTATTGGATGCCAAAATGGGTCCAAGTGTCAGATCCATCTGCAAGATTTATTAAACACTATGCTGCAAAAGAAAAATTGAACTATATTCAAGAATACAAAATATAATATTTTTAAATCATTTTGAAAAATGGTCCATAACTCTTATTTAACCTTGAGATTATTATACAAAAAATTAGGTATTCATTAATTAATATTAAAATTTGTTTAAATTATCATTTCATTTATAAATCAGTTTTGGACCAGCATGAAAATTTTAAAATTATAATTATAAAAACCGGCACAATATTATGTAAATTAAGTAAGTACTTCATTAATATTTTTTAAATTATTAAGAGATCGCATTTATAATATTAGTACTTATAGATTTCCAACAACGTCAGGCGATAATAACCTATTCTTAGCCAAGAAGTTTTACAAGTTGAAAGTTGAAGAATGTTTTACAAGTTTTTATATTACTATTTTTGATCTGAAACAAAAAAATCTTAATATTTTGTCTTAGCTTAAGTAGGTACCCGTTAATTTTGTTATTTATATTACGTCTTTTAAAGGCCACTTTATTTGTCACTGCTTTATGTGATATTCTAATTGCCACTAAAATTATGTTATGTTTAATAGCCTAGCTATAAAATTTTACAGTTAAGTTTAAACATGTGTACTTATTATTTTTATTTTTCAATACTTACTTATTTAAATATTTTTGATCTGAAACAAACAAACCAAATTATTTTGATCTTTTTATAAGTATTTTTATCTTATCCTAAACTTAAATTATAACTTAATTTTGTTATACAGGGTGTAACAAAAATAAGTGATAATACTTTAGGGTGTATACGTGTTCCTTGTAGAGAGTTCACTGTGAAAGTAGCAGCGCTGAAAGACCAAATTTTTTTTTCACTTTTGTATGGGGAAACTCGTGACGCTCGGGCCATTTCGTCTTTCAGAGCTGCTACTTTAACAGTGAACTCTCTACAAGGAACACGTACACACCCTAAAGTATTATCACTTATTTTTGTTACACACTGTATATAAGTAATTAAATCATTTTTATATCCTAGCAACTAGCTATTAAAAATTCTAGTTACAGTTACTAGTAAAATAAACACAATATGTAAGTAAGTAGGTATATTAATATTTTTATTTTGCAATAAAATTTTGTCTTTCTGAATATTCTGTATAATTTTGTTCTTTGATAATGATTTGGACATGATAATACGTAATCTTTTATAATATACTTAATATCATAGACGCCATCCATAAAAAGGTGCCGCCATCTCTATCAGCATAGAGCAGCATAGAGGAATTATACATATACAGGGCGGAGGGCCGCGCCGCCCTGTATATAATTCCTCTATACACATTTTCCGTTTGATAGATCGTACATAAAATATCTTCTAAAAGTATGTGCCAGGAATGTAAAACAAGTAGTTTTACATTCCTGATATAATATTTACACCTTAACACCGCCCTTATGAACGAAGTGTGCGGCGCACACAGACGCCAAGACAATATAGGGGCGCCCGCGCCGGAGCGCAGCATTACCAATTAGTAAAATAAAATAAAAACTTTTAAAAGGCAGAAGAGCTAATTAGCAAGAACCCAAGTACCTACAAGTAATACCTCTCCTCTAACAACTTATTCCTTCTAACTCTATTCCGCGTGCGAGCTCAGAGGAATTTGGGCTGATGAGTGATAACATAACTTGTATAAGCTTGTATAATTATAATAAATCCACGGAGTTCTAGCGCAGAGTACAGCGTTGCAGTTTGCTTCCTATTAAAAGTTTTAAGTTTAGAGTAGCAATTATTATGATACCACTGTAATTTGTGTCAAACTATGTTATTTCCTATTTATAAAGTTAAGTATGTGAATCCGGAACGCGTCGTTTAATAAATAAACAATAATTTATAATTTAAACACAACACCAAAACCAATCGGCATTGAACTGGTATGTTAATTTGAACAAGTGTTTTTATTCAATCTTTTTAAAATGTTTCTTGATTTAAGATTTAAATACTAATGTGACGCTTTAGGTGCCTATAATAGTAATCGAGCTTTAGATTCAAATTACCAATCAAGTATAGATTAGTATGGTTTTTTAAAGACGCGTCTGCCAGCGCGGTTGGTACCTGTAAGCGTCACGGTCAACGAGCTTTGAGTGCCAATAGATCGTTACATAGTAAAATAAACCGCGCGGATGGCCCGCTAGGACCGGGTTTCCGCCGCGCTTTTCTCAATGGCAGGTATTAGGGGGGTATTACATTATCATTTATATATTATGATCATTTCTATGATCATATATAGGATCCAATATATATGATCATTTGATCATATCTGCATATTACTTAATCATATTTCATTGATCCTATTTTACGTCATATGTGGTTTCAATAGCCAATAGAGAGCGCTAACGCTGACAGGTATTGACGTTAGGGTTACTAGATCTCAGAGAATTCGATTTGTCAAAAGACATCGTCATTTTTAATATGGCTTGTTTTTTGTTATTTCAGCAAGATTATCCAAGTATATAATTAGAAAAATAATTACATTACATTATTTGAAACAAAATAACGAAAAAGAAATTAAAAACTCTTTTTTATATTAAATAACTGGCAACACCTATTTCTATGACCGTATTGGATCCAATGAATAAGGAAACAGAAGTCAATGATTGGATCCAATCTCTCAGCAAATGTCAAAAATCTATGATCAAGGAAGAAATGAATCATATGTCTATTTTACATTATGCAATATCATTGACTCAATGATCTCGGATCCAATATATATGATAATCTAATATCCCCCTTAAATCAATATTATCATGATTCTAGTATCACGCGATTCACAAGTGTACTGTGGTCTGTGATACTGCGATTCGGCCTATTACACCATCAATATTATGCGTCACTGTAAAACCAGCCTTAGTCGTTACACGTTACATAGTAAAATAAACCACGCGGACGGTTTCGGCCGCACTGTTCTCATTGCGACTGTACGAGGTGGCAAACCGCGTGGCACTCAACTCGTTTCGAGCGGGTCATCCGCATTGCTTGCGAGCCGTGCTTACCACCCGCGCGGGCGTTAGGTGTCACTGTAAAACCAGCCTTAGTCGTTACATAGTAAAATAAACCGCGCGGACGGTGTTACGGCCGCGCTGTTCTCATTGCGACTGTACGAGGTGGCAAACCGTGTGGCACTCAACTCGTTTTATAGTTTCGAGCGGGTCATCCGCATGGTTGCGAGCCGCGCTTATCACCCGCGCGGACGGTACGCGTCACTGTAAAACCAGCCTAAGCCAGTATTAATTTAGAAGACGGTAGTACAAGAACAATGTTTTTATTCATAAATATCTTAAAATTTGCATAATTTAATTTAAGAGCTCGGTATTTGTATTCTTTTTCGACTTAATGTTATCGCCAACATAGTTCCAATATTTAGACCTTATTTTGTCGTACTTTGTTGCTAACGCCTGGCACAATTCTAGCGCTCTATCGGCGTTGTAATAGGAATTGGTTTCGCCTTTCCTCATGGCCTCTTCGCAAATGTCGATAAGGAATGCTAGTAAATAAATGGAACGACATTTGTTATCGTAAAGTTCCTCACAGAACGACACAACAACTGAATTCCCGCATAATCCTCTCTTATCATGAAGCATAACTCCTCTCAGATAGTTCCAAGCACTCTCATTATTTTTTACAAACTTGATCTTCTCCATGGCATAGCAAATTTCCTTTTGCACATTCATGTCCGACCATCCGTGGTGATTGTTCATTACAAAGTACCTTTGATTCCAGGCTGAGTTGTTTCTCACATCTTCATCTATCAAGTTATTAACAAACTCCATTTCCTTATCATAAAGCCTGCAACAGATTTTAATATTATACATGGTTTATTTTATTGCTTACTAGATGAATCCCGCAACTCCGTTGCGAAAATTCGTTCATCGCGCAGGAGCCGTAAAATTTTCTGGGATAAAAAAGTATCCTATGTCCGTTTTCTCAGGATTGTATCTCCAATCCCCATACTAAATTTCAGCAAAATTAGTTCAGCAGTTTGGGCGTGAAGAGGTAACAGACAGATATCTAGACACACTTTCGCATTTATAATATTAGTATGGATATTTTGCTGCTAAAAACCGCATGTTGCTGTTCTTCCCTACCTTAGATTGTAGGATCTTAGAAACTATACAAGCCATTATGTAAGTACTACAGAATAACAGAACTACAGCCATAACAATAATAGGTTACTTTATTTTCTGGTAACTTAAAAAATTCTTACCCAAACTCCTTGATGACCCACTGCCTGTGTTGCCACGCATGATAATTTTTTGGATCTTGAATGAGAGCATCACCAGTCAAATCAAGTTCCTGCGATGGATCCTTGAGCCATTCCACTAAGACTCTTCTGTGATGCCAAACCTAAACAATTAAATTTTTTAATTATACTACAGATTGCATCAGCAGAATATAAGTAAAAACTAAAAATATTCATTATTATTAACTGTGTTATACTACTTTTATACCTATCAGTCAGAACTGACTGATAAAATCTTATTATTACTTATTATGTAATTAACCATACCCACCATTACCGCAAAAACAATAGATTTCCAAGAATCCGCGATCGAAGGGTTCATGTTTATTCTGGGTACAAGTCAGATCATACTATTTTATTACACTTACTTGATAGTTCTTGGGTGATTGTTTAATTACAGACTCGACATATTCTAGTTCAGATCTTAAATCAGTTCCCAAAGCTTTTAACAGATCTCTTCTGAAATAAAATAAAACATTTTAAGAACTAACTGACACTTGTTAAGTATGAATTTGTTACTATTGAATATTTGCAAAATTTTTAAAACAAACATTTAATAATATTTACAAAAAGGCATTGTGGTTTTTCAAAGTGAAATTATATTAATATGGCCACAGCCTGAGTAATTACCTGTATTGCCAAACAGTATAATTAGCAGAATTTAGCTCCACAGCATCTTTAGTTAAATGCAAAGCTCTCTCTGACATCTCATTATTTTGAAGGACGGCTCTAAAATAGTCGTAAACATCTTCAACTGGAAGAATACAAATAATCATATTAAAATTAGATTTCCTTAACATTTTTATCAAAATAATAATAATCAAATCAGATTAATTTTACATACTGAATCACAAACAAACAAAATATTAAAAATAATATTATCTTTAAATAAGCCAATGTAAATATAAGAATGCCTTGACCTAAAGTTTTATTTTTTACCCTGACTTATTTGCTGTCTAAGTATATTATTTTCAAATTATCGAACATTTGGTGCAGATACTTACATTTTTCAGAATGTGCAATAACTACAACCGGTGTAGGTCCATCATCCTCCGGAACCGGGGTCACATCTGACCATTCTGGCCTATCTCTATAGAAAGTCCACTCCGTGTAACTGCTTTCACCGTCCGACATTTTGGTTCACTGAAACTGGTTTACTAACTCAGAGCCTTTAAATACCTCCCTTACCTATCAAAAACCAGAAGGTTAGTTGTGAGAAAAACGGTGTATTTAGAATTATTGTTATGTTTGTCTAAGGATACAAAACATAAATTTAATGCTTGTGTAAACTAAGTATACTAAGTATTTACTACTAGAATTTTATTTAAATTATTATCTCTCTAAATAAATAAACGTAAGATAAAAATAAATTCTAGTACGGCACTTCTTCTTCTTCTTTTTTATTTATGGCTCCTTTGTGAGTTGCCAGTATCTCCTTTGGATTTAACAAATTATCAGTTGTCAAATGTCAAGTATCAACGTCATGTTTAATTTGACAGGTAGTTTTTTTATATGGACAATGCACAGGCACACAACATAATGTTATTCATCTTTAATGCTAAGTACTCACAAACGGTTTTACTCGATAATTTTACTCCAAATCGAGCAAAAACCACAGTGTGGACCGCAAAACTAACAGCTCGAAGGCTCGCATCGAGCCGACTTGATGTTTCCTTCGAACTTACTCGACGCGAGCTGCCGTCGCTCGAGCTTTACTCAAGCGTGTAGATTATATTTCGTTGAACAGAAATATTTTGGCTCGAAGGGTTCGGTGAATACTGAACGGCGAGCTTACTCGATAGAGTAATGCTGAATGTGTGGACGAAAGTCCATGCCGCGGGTTTTGCTTGACGTGATTGCTCGATCGAGTAAAACCGTATGTTACTCACATACGGTTATTACTTAGCATAATAACAATACTCATATCATATTTTACAGTTCAGACAGAACAAACCTAAATAAAACAAAACGTAGAAAATTCTCTTATCAGAGTTTATTGTATAGTTCTATTACAACACAAATACCATCCTTAAATCTATGAGGAAATAAATAGAGGAATCTTTAACTTAAAATACTAAAAAGTTACGTTAAATAAATAGCAAAAGTACAGTCATATATTCTAGCTAATTCCAATAGATCCAACTTCATTATTAATTACCAGCCATAGCTATAGCCTAATCCGTTTGTGTACGTCATGTGTGAGACTGCGGGGGCCGCCGAGTAGGCTACTCCTAGTACACCGCTTACCACCTGGAAAATAATTAAAAAAAAAGCTATTTAACTTTCTAGCTGCTGTAGACTTACTTAACATATTTAAGTTAAGAGTTGAGACTTAAGTATACACGTTTATAAACGCTTAGGCATATTATATTTCGTTTTGTAAATAGTATAAAGGCTTTACCTTGGCAGGAGCCGTAATGTGCGACAATACTGGGGCCGCCAGTCCATGGTACGCCGACGGCGCCAATGCTAAACCTGGATTACTGACTCGAATGTCCGCCTTCCGGACACTGGAGAACGGCGTATCGATTGCCTTTGAATAAGTGGATACCTGAAAAATTAATTTAAAAACTAAGATCTAATTTATTTTGTCTGTCGGCTGCTGAATACTGTAGGTACCAAATAGTGCTAGGATAGCAGGGATGTTGCGAATATTCGCATCCGCATCCGCAAATGCGAAGAATCCGCGCAAATTTGGACATCTGCATCGGCATCCGTATCCGCATTAAATCAATGCGGATTTTCATGCGGATGCAATGAAAAAAATTCGGGATCCGCAACATCTCTGTAGGATAGGTATAAGGGCGTTTTCACATTATCCGATCCGATATCGGTATCAGACGCCGATCCACGGTAAGTAAAATGTATGAAATATAACCTGTCTTTCATATTGTCCGGCCCGATACCGGATATCGGTTCATACATTTTTAACCATAGACAAATTTTACTTACCCGGGTCCCTGGTATCGGATCGGCGTCCGACACCGATATCGGATCGGATAATGTGAAAACGCTCTAACTGTTTGCAGGTCATCGTTGTAACGGCCACACTCATTAGACACTTAATGAGGATTAAACTTCAATTTAAATAAGACTTTGACAGGTAATGTATGGGGCATAAGTCAAAATCTTTATTTAATTACAGTTACGTAAGTAACTAATATTCGTTTCTGAGTGCGGCAGTTAGTGCTGAAAGGTTCAACATTAAGCATCCCCATAGCATCCCTTATGATTCGTATTAAAATAAAAAGACGGACACAATGCGACAGAGCGAATCGGGAAAATGGAAATGCGGTCCCATTTTGCGTACATTTTTATGACCTGCCGCCGTTTCGGAAAATGTATGGAAAATGCTACGCTGCGTAGTGCGTCCTGTCATAAAGTGCGCTACCTTAATGCTGCATTTTCTATCTATTATAGTCATGGAATTACTTACTTGGCCTAAATTAAAAGGCGATCTGTAGATATTGGCCTGTTGTGAAGCAATCGCCGGCTGCGCGGGGTAGTTGTTGTACCCGGGATAGGCCACTGGTGGTCCGTATAACCCGGCTGGGCCTAATAGACCAGCCGCCTGGACCGCAGCCAAAATACATGGTAACAGGATGATCTGGAATTTAAATTTTAAATCATCTCAAATATTAAAGAAGAGCCCCATTAACAATGTAATGTACCTACCTACCTACGTATAGTAATACGCTAAGTAGGTATACTTAGCGAATCTATAACTATTTCAAGGTCTGCTTGTCTGTCCGTCATATTGGATAAGTGGCATTGGACAAAGACAGCGGACCTCGGATGGCCATACGCTGCGTAAATATCGCTATATTGGTTAGTATGTAGGTAGATATAATTATTATTTTCGTCAGGTTAGTAGATAGTAGATACAGTCTATTCGTTTTCTGCACCTAGGCTACTTGACCTATATTCAATTTTATTGAACAAATGCATATTTCTAGTAGAAATTGGCCTAGGAAACCGTATTTCACCCTTATCACCAAATAAAAGCTTATGATTGATAAATAAAGTCGATTTGAAAATATGATTTTATGAAAATAGGATTTGTACTGACGAAAACGCTTTTGCGGTACTTCCGATTTGGATGTGACGTCATCAGACTCCTAATTTAATATATTTTATTTATCGCACTCGTTTTATGTAAGTTTATTTGTACATAAATAATAAGAATAAGTCTAGAAAGATTTGTAAAATATATTTTTCTTGAATAATTCAAATAAAACATCAGTTTTATATATTATCTCCATTTATTGTAGACTGGAAATGAAATGGCCAAAACTTTTCTCCAAAAGTTTGCAACATTACAAAATATGATTTCTAATTTCTTATTTAATTATTTTATAATTTTTGGGCACTTTTAGACTCGTACATTTAGCACATAAAAATATGTTCAATAAAGAGAGTTTAAAATACAAAACGTATGACGTCACACTATAACGGACAGTGTTTTCGGCGCCATTTATAAGGCATACTTTTCAATCAACATTTTTATGGGTTTCTACTGTGTAAAATATTAAAATATTAGTTTTTTTTGTGAAAATGAATGATTAAGAAGCGATTAGCATGAAGAAAAAAGTAGGTCAAGTAGTCTATTGTATCAAAATCAATTATTTTGTCCCAAAGTAATTTCAGTATGACGCAATAATGGTTAATTCACATAATACATTATCAATTATGTGACCATTATTGCGTCATAATGAAACTACTTTGCGACAAAATTGATTTTGCGAACAACATCAACGTAGTTAGTTGCAACTTTGATTATAAAAAATAACATTATTTACACAGGTACCAACTAAAAGTACGCGCTCATAAGTGCGCATACAATCGTGAACTGTGGAAGGAAAGAAGGGAGGCCTTCGCCCAGCTGTGGGTCTGTGGAACACTATAATATAATATCTAGGTTAATAACCATCAATTAATGAGTAATAGTTATCTTAGACAAAACCACTCACCTTAATCATTGTATCGTTGCAAAATTCAGATACCGTATGTGATAGTCACGGGTCAGTTTAAGCTTTTATAGTAACGTAATACCTATCAGACAGCCCAATGTTCTAGTTCAAGGAGTAGGTAACAATATGATTTATCACATATTATATAAGGGCTATTGTGTTTAAAGGACCTTAGGAAAGTACAGGTGTGGCTGATTCAGGACACGTTATGTCAAGCCTCAAGACTTAAGTACATCGACCACAATGATTAATGTTTAGTATTAACTAGCTATTGCCCGCGACTTCGTCCGCGTGGACTTCAGTTTATAGCGCGCGATGTCAACAAAATTGGTGTCAAAAGCTTTTATAAAAAAAACCCTGGTACCCCTTAAATCAATACAGCTGTGCAGTGTGCACACAATAAGAATTTCATTTTTTTATATTAAAGTTTATATTTTATGCCAAATTTTAAAGCTTATTTAGCCCTCCAATTACACAACTTTACCCATAAACTATTTATCATTGATAGGTTTAAGGTTACGTCACTGCACAGATAAAGTACTGAGTTATTTAATACCGTAGAATAGATATAACAATTGAAAAAAATCGAAACTTAAATGTAAGATGATACCACGTCTAAAAGAAAGACTTTTGAGCAAGCGTCAGCGCGATGTAGAAGACGCACGGCGCCATCTATTATGAATTTTTGGAACTAACTTAATTTGAACAAATTTACGCATTTTCACCCCCTGACAACCCTTTTTTCCAGTAAAAAAGTAGCCTATGTCCTATCTTAGGCTTTAGACTATCTGTATACAAAATTTCATTACAATCGGTTCGGTAGTTTTGGCGTTTGGCGTGAAAGCGAGACTGACAGACAGACAGACAGAGAGAGATACTTTCGCATTTATAATATTAGTATAGATTATGTGCACACTGCACAGCTGTTTTTGGGTATTTTGATTAATTAAGGGCCGCGTTACACCAGAATGGCAGCGGCGAGGCGAGCACTTTAAGCGCTGCCATTCCGGTGTAGCGCGGCCCTAAGAGGGGTACCACTTACCAGGGTTTTAAAATGATTAGTTCTTTGTTACAATGAAGTAAAAAATAAAACGCCATCTGTTAAATCGTATTAGAACTAAAATGTTCATTGCATCGATATATTTCTGGATTTTTTATAATATTATACATAAATTTAATATATTTAAGATTTTTAAAATATTATTTTAATACACATCCAAGACCCAGGAACATTGAAAACTTTTTGTTCCGCCTGTGGGACTCGAACCCAGGACCCCCGGGATGAGCGCTGCCCACGCGCAATGCGAATTAATTTTCATCGATATTTTCATGGAAATAAGATATTTTCCCACATCAAAATATAGCCTATGTCCCTTCTCAGACTCTAGAATAACTGTGTACAAAATTTCATTGCAATCGATTCAGTAGTTTTGGCGTGAAAGACAGACAGACAGACAGACAGAGATACTTTCGCATTTATAATATTAGTATGGATAGCATACGAGTCATGTATTTTGATATACGGCTTTCGCCTACCAGTTTAATTGTTTGAACTAGTAGATATTATAATTTATTACTACAATAAGGCTTACCTAACTTGCCAGATAAGCCTAGGAAGGAATAGTTACCTAATTATTGTCGGGGATAATTCTGTTTGACAATGTTTTTCACTTCGAAGGTAACGAATATCATTATCAATTCTTTCTTACTATACTATACTATATTACTATATGTACTACTAAGTATACCTACTATATTTGCTAATTAATTATAGTACATTAGTAATCTCGCAGTGTAGCGGAAAAACCGCGCGTTCGCGCCGCCGCATATATAGAGTGTAACAAAACTAAGGTGAGAATACTTTAAAGTTTAAAGGCAACGGTAGCCGTAGGCAACAGGCGGATCGCGGTCCGTATGCGGACCGCGAAATGTCGAATTTCGGACCGCAAAATATTGTAATGTATTTTATACCAAGTATCAATTAATACACAGATGAGGTATACGCAGTGCCGTACCTAAATAGCCTTTTTGCGCCCTGTGCGAGTTTATATAACTGCACCCTTCCAAGACTTTCAAAAAGGAGGTTATATATGATATCATATATACTATACAAATACAAAAGTCTTTATTCACCATGATAATTTTACAAACATTTTAACAAATAACGGTCCCCCAAAGTAGGCGAGGCCTGTCCTATGGGGGAGTTTAATTGAGTACAGTAAGTATTGGAGACAGAAAAATTCCAAAGCGGGAGGCGAAGAAGTGGATACAGGGACATTAGGTACTTTAAAAATTCTTTTTTTAAGCATTTCGTCGTAAGTATGTTGACATTTAACTATAGATTTATGTACTGCTTCAAACGCTCTTACTAGATAAAGTTTTCTGACACTTAGGACCTTGGTATCATCGTATAGGCTTTTAGTAGGATATCTTAAGGGATTCTCCAGTGCTACTCCAGTACCCCTCTCTGCGCTCTTTCCAGTGGAAGAAGAGTGGAAGATGGACAGCCTCCCCAAGCCAGAATGCAATAATTGATAACCGATTGGCATAGAGCGAAGTAGATAGTTTTGAGGGTCTGACCATCGACCACATCTCGTAAGTTCCTCATGACGGCCATTAATTTTCTAACACGCTTGGACGTTTCTGTTGTGTGCTGTCTAAATGTCATTTGGTGGTCCAGGATAACGCCAAGGTAGCGGATGGATTCACTGCGCTGGATAGCAGAACAATTATAGCAGTTGATGTTCTGAACGGGATAAGTACACATTGAGGAATGGATTTTTAACTCATTAAGCGAGGAAGGGGCGGAGGCAGCATTTTTGTGAAAACAAAGAAACTTGGTTTTGGAAGTATTAAGGGAGAGGAGATTAAAGTTTAACCAGTTAGATAGAGTAGCCATGCCATCTTTAGCTCTAAACAATAATTGTGGAAACATTATCCTAATAGCAGCAGCTAACAATGCAACAATTCGACGATTAAACAGGAGAGGGTGCGGCTGTCCGTGGTCTCGTACTAGTTGACCTAAAACTGTCAGAACTCAGCAGCCATTAGTCGGCGATACCTAGGCCGGTATAAATAGTCAGTACTCAAGATGCATCTCGGCCTCAAGACGCGGTTCGGCTCTATGATTGGTCCAAATTTTGACAACCAACCAATTACAAAGCCTGAACCGTGTCTTGAGACCGAGATGCATCTTGAGCACCTACTGATTATTTATACCAGCCTTATTGTGGTGATACGCCAAAATTAGCACTAAGTGAAATCTCATTAGGTATCTAGATGGTCGTCCTATGATAAGGAGATACTGTTGAAATCTGTCGGCCCTATAGGACGCTAACCACCCCTAGGCCGCGGCCTATACGGCCTATTTATAAGTCCGGGGCTGCATTCTAGGTAGCTACCACGATAGTGATAATGCCTCATGCCGCGGATACAGAGAAATCGCAAATTATTTCTAGCAGCAGCATACAGGTGAACGAACATGTTTTCTATGTAAACGTCTAATTAGATCCGTCAAGCGGCCCTCGCAGGGTAAGTGGTGTGCATCACATGCACTGCTCCAGTTTTCTGTTAGTATCGAAGTGTACTCTCCATCAGCCATACCGACTTTAGTACTCTAGTCTACTGTACTATTATACTCTCTATCAGTCATAACTCATACCTACTTACTTGATTCAAATTCCAATCCGCGAAAAATCCTAAAATGAATCATGTTTTAGTGGTGTTAGCTTGTGTAACAGCTATTGAAGGCATACATTGGCTCCTGGCGACAGAAAATACATCAAATTATTTGACCCAGTATGGAAACAGAGAAGATATTACATCACGAAGAATTGACAGTAAATCTCTGTATTTACCAGACTTTCCTTACAAAACACAGACCGAAAAAGTTTGGGATGAAACATCAACCAAGTATAAAGAGCATAATCAACAAGGCAACTTCACGCATGTTTTCGAAACAGGATTTCAACCTTCGTTTTTCTATTCAGCCAATAGGAGGCAAGGAAAGAAAATACCGGTTAACAACACCAAATTTAAAAATCGCCAAAGATTTTTGGAAGTATTTGAAGTGGTAGAATTCGATCATGAGGTGTGCTTTTCGTCTAGTGGTCTGGAAGGCACTTGTCTACATGAGTTCGACTGCCAGAGTATAGCTGGATCACCCATGGGCTCATGCGCTGATGGCTTGGGAACGTGTTGTGTCAGTGAGTATTTGGATCAGTCTGGATTTCAGTTAGTCGTACGGATCAAGATAATGTTATCTCATTGGTTTTTCGCATTTATGAGAGAGAAGGCATAATAATATTTGCAGGCTATCGGTTAGCTTTACCCAAACATACGAGACTTCTTAATGAAATTTTACCCCAAAGCACGAAATTGCCCGGGATAGGCTCACGTCTTCATTACGTTAAATAAGTCTCTAGTACCAATTAATAATCTTCTCCCTTTTTAGTCCTTTTCGCCTGCGACTCAAATTCATCAGCTCTATCTGGGTGGTTCGTCAATCCAAACTTCCCAGCCCCGAGTTCAGAGAGACTGTCCTGTGTAGTCACTTTGGAGAAAAATTCTCACGACATCAAGCAGTTTAGGTTGGATTTCACCAATTTTGAGGTAAGTTTCCACTTTAAGCTAGTTATTTTTCAATAATGAAAAATGTTTTAAGTTTGGCGCTGCAACTCGCCACAATGCGAGCGTACCTTTAATATTAGTTTCTATTTATTTTCAGATTTTACCACCCACAAGTGGGAATTGTGAGCAAGACCAATTCTCTATCTCCGGGCAAGATGCTAACAATGTAATACCCATTATCTGTGGTATTAACAGTGGCCAGCATAGTAAGTTTTGATTAAAAAACTATTCCTACTTGGCTATTTTTACAATTTTTATACTTTTTTTCTCTAAAATATTACAAAATTCTTCTGATAACACCTTTTTTATTTCAGTGTACATAGAGGTTGGAAATACGGAGGGACCCATCAATCTTTCTATTCAAACCCTGAATGAGGAAAATAGACTATTCTCCATTAAAGTATGATTAAATCACAGTTTATTTCACTCTCACACAATCACTTAAATTATAAAGACGAATTTCTACATAGAATTTTTTACACATCTTACCTATTGCTAAAATTGCTATCCCGTTCCTATCGCGTATCCGGTATCAGTGAAAACGATATGTCAATATAATATTTGTTCGCGATAGAAAGGGACAAGGAATGCTTTACTGCAATTATTTTAATTATACCATTATTATCAAATAACACTATTCCTGTCAGGTAACACAGCTGACCGCTTCTGACGATTTGGCAGCGCCGTCGGGTTGTCTTCAGTACCACACAGAGGACCATGGTCACATAGAGTCATTCAACTATAAAGACAGAACTGAAATAGGCATCCTGAGAAGTTTGGGTTATTTGGTAAGTCAACTGATGAAATATGCAAGACGATAAAATATTTAATGATTCTTGACAATCTGTAAGTACTTATCTGATTTCATTGAGTAAGAGACCAAATGACAAGGGATTGTATTCAATCTCTCGTCAGAACTTTTTGATCAGCTGAATACCATGTTGCGTTGAACGTTACGTCTTGTGCCGGAATTAAAATAACAAAAATACATATGTTTTGTTGTATACCTAATTAGTATGTAATTTATACCAATATACATGCTTTATTTATATTTTTAGAATAATCTTAACTACGCAATATGTATAAGAAGGTCGCCGTCCACCTGTTCCATTACATACACAAATGTTGGAGAAATGCAAATCGTAAATTATGATACAGGTATGTTTTTTAATATGTATTTTGGGGATTTCTTTCAATATTCTTGTATATATGTTGCAGTCGACTGGTTAAAAAAGCCATCGTTGTTCAGCCAAAGGGCTAACTGTTTGATTGAATGGCTATTTAAACCAGTTGGCTGCGACATCTACATTGATATTTGATACCTAATAAATCAAAAATAATTCTAACATACATATAATGTAACCTGCTTCAACCTGAAATGTTTTTTTTTAATAAAAAATTATGATACTCTTTCAGATGGAACACCAATAATACCGCCACGCCAAGCGGGCGTAGAGATATACAACTGCCCGAGTGACTGGCTACTGATAGCAGCAGTGAGACTCTGTGGCGAGAGATTAAACGATGGATCCATTTTACAGGACTTCTCATTAGATGCACCAGTCACAGGTTATTAATTATTCTCTAACTATAAATAATATTACTTAATGAATTCCTTTTTCCTTCACTCTAAACGGCAAAACGCGACAAATGCTCTAATTACTCATGCCATATGCTCAGATCATTATGAGCTTACTCACTTTTATTCATCGTAATAAAGATTTAAAAAAAGTTAAAAATCTATGTGGAAAAGTGAGTGTCAACAATTCAATTTACTGTGCATACTAATTATATTTTGATGGAAACTCTAGTCTAGATATTTTTTTGTTTAAGATGAGGGTGCTGGTCCCATAATAGTGTGGTTTAGAACTGATGGTGTCTACACTGGAAGAGGGTTCAAGTTGCATTACCAACAAAACTCCTGCTCTATGCCTATTTGAATGTTGAAAAAAAAAAACAAATACAAAATAAATTATTAAAATATATATTGTTTATGTATTAAATGCTTCTTTATGCTTACCATAATGTTAAGTGGTTATAAAGTAGTAACAGTAAACTACAAAAATAAATGCTTGAAGCTCTATGCCTATTTAGTGTACCTTTTTTGGTTCATCACTAATCATTAGCCTATACCCAAAGTATGCAGAATTTAATTCTGAATGTAATCTGGAATAAACGAAAAATTACTTACAATATTATATTCTTTTTACAAAAACTTAATAAGCAGTGTTACATAAAATTGTAATAAGAAAAAAGTAACATACCTTGTAAGCAATAATTTCCCATAATTTTGTTATTCACTTTTTTGGGCCTTTCTCTTCTCTTTTAAATTATCTCTTACAATTTTATGGAATGACAGTAAAATAGCTACCATAATTGTTCTCAAAAAGCCCATAGATATAATCTGCAGGAAAACTTGAGTTTTACTTTCTAACGATCCACAGTTTAAAAGTGACAGAATTTTTCCAGACATTCCAAATACTGAGTAACTTTTTCCAGTCTGAAATCCAATATTCATGGAAATGTACAGTACAAAAAGTAAATGTAATTAATTATATTTGTTAACATTTCAATTAATTTTTGGTCAGGCTATTGTTATGTGAAAACTGTTATTAAAAACTCACTAATGAATCCATAATTAGTTTCTTGCCCACTTCCTCTGGTGAGTGCAGACCCCCAGAGCCCGAGATGAGCTTGGTTTCCACGGGTTTGGTCAGCTCCTCCTGTGCAAAGCCAGGTGTGTCGGTATCAGGCGGGAAAGCCAATGTCAGTCTCACATTTGTACCAATGAGCTCCATAAACACAGACTCCGCTAGCCCTCGCACTGCCCATTTTGCAGCACCATATGCACTATAACCATAAATTCCTGAAATAAATATTAATGGTCTTGTTAAACTGTAAAATATATTATGGTTCAAGTTATGCATCAAAAATTAAAAAATTAATAGCTAAAAATTACCTATCAGAGCTGCCTCAGTTGATACAAAAACTATTAAACCTTCATTCCTTTTTTTCATGCCAGGCAAGACATACCTAGTGGGGTATGCTGTACCAAAATAGTTCAAGTCAATCATTTGCTTAATATCGTCTACGTCTGCCTTATCGAACTCGGCGCACTTACACATACCGGCGCAATTGATCAACATAAATATTGGACCAACTTTAGCTTCAACGTCGGACAGTGTTTTCTTGATAACCTCATAATTAGATGTCACATCTAAGGGTGCGAATTGTATCCTTTGCTCATTGCTAAGGGTATGCTTCAATATTTCCTCAACTGTTGACTTTAACCTCTCAATATCACGCCCAATTATCGTCACATGGGCTCTAAGTTTTGCAGCCTCAATAGCAACAGCTTTTCCTATTCCACTTGAGCCACCAGTAACAACAACGTGTTTTTCCTTAAGATCACTATAAACTTTCTTATTGTCTAACGAATATCCAACAATTAACGTAAAAATGCATATCAAAATTAAACACACAACTAAAACGTACAGTAACATAGTTTTCTTTACTATTAGCTAGTACATTCAACGGGTATGAATGTTTTAAGATTTAGTATTCAGCTTTAACTTAGTATAAAATAATATAAACCTATAATTAAAATTCAATAAACATTTTGGAAGATTTGGATCACAGATTACTAGTATATATTTGTTTTTTTTTTTTTTTTAATTTATTGGGAGCTGGAAACGAGTCCTTTGCTCAGTATATATTTGTAGATTGCAGTGTTGCTCAGTATATATTTGTAGATTGCAGTGCAAAAAAAAAGTTGGCAACTTTTTTTTTACTAACCCACCAAATTCAGCAGCGTAAACCACCAGAAACCGCTAAAACCTAAATGGCCTCTCAAACCACCAGAATTCCACTAAATAACTTAAAGACAACAACAACCTATCTGAATATAATTTGAAAATAATACAACAACGTCATTATTATTATGAAATAATTATTTTTGTTACTACAAGAAGGAAAACTTTAGTTACCTATGTATAAGTAGGTACTTAACTTAAGAGTAAAGATGAACGTCTTTAGAGGAATCATTGTCATTTACTTGTTCAGTTTGTGAAGAATAAATTTCTTTAGTTCTAATTTTTGTAATACGGTATTTAATAGTATAATGTTGTTATTACAGCATTTGCCTTCGCGTGCTAACCTTGCACGAAAGAAAGGCGATCAAACTTCATCCGGTTTCTCTGTTAAGTCTTGACAACATTCATCATGCTAAGTAATCGCGCTTTATCAGCGTTAGAATTCAGCAAAACGAATAAAGATAATAATAATATAATTAAGTTTCCAGTGTGCGTCTTCAAGGGTTAGAAACATAATAAAAAAAACTAGTGGTTTAACGTCGAAGCTACCACTAACTTAAATAATCTAATCCACTAAGAAATCCACTAGCCACTAAAACCATTTTTTTCCCGCCGGAAGGTATGTCTAAACCACCAGATCTAGTGGAAATTCCACTAAGTTGGCAACACTGGTAGATTGGATTTGGATTTTGCTTACAATTTACAAATATTATCTTCTTCTTCTTCTTGCGTGTTCCTTTTTTTCATAATATGGCGCTCGACTTTTTAACCCAGTGTTGCCAACTATTCAAAACGTTTTCCCCCTAAAGCAACTTCAAAACCCACTAAATTTCAACAAAAACTCCCCAAAAAATCAAAATATTTAAAATTTCTTGCTCTATGTTCTACTAAGCGCTCAAAACGCTGAAATACACCTTCAACAGGCCAAACAAACAAACAGGCCGGCAGTTTTTAAATACTTCAATCTTTCTTTTTTTCATTACATACAATGACAACAAATATAATAATCTGTCAGCCTACTGTCAGCTGGTACGACTCAAAAGACTATAGCGACATGTGCTTTGTGCGGCAGTTCCCATCTTAAAGGTGGCTTTCGGATCTATGCCGCGAACGACCGCGACCGGTAAAAAATCAAATAAAATGCTACTTTATGACATAGAATATAGGTATCATTTTCTACTGACATTTACGTGGCGACTCATGCTGCCGCCGGCGCGGCGCGGCGGCGGCGTAAAAGCTAGTGGTTGAGTAAAATGAAACCTATAGCCTATGTCATAAAGTGGTATTTCGTTTGAATTTTCGTCCGTCGCAGTCGCTCGCGGCAAAGTTCCGAGCCACTTTAAGGTTGTTATTAAAAAAATATTCCATTCTTCAAAATTTTTATCACCAAAAATATCCCCAAAATATTTTACCCCCTAAAAAACCCACAAAATTTATTTTTTCCCACTAAATTTAGTGGGAAATCCCCATAGTTGGCAACACTGTTTTAACCATGGCCAGTGTCAAGTAAAATATGGCTGGAAAAAAGGCATTGACTTTTATTATGTGGACTCGGCATAATGGTCTCTACCATAGACTTAATATATATGGACTCTACCAAATCAAAATACTGTGGCCGGTCCGCCATTTTATGTTCCGGTTCTCCGAGGTACATAAACTGTCAAAGTGTCGTATTATAGGGATGTCGAAATTGAAAGAAAATATCGATATATGGATACATCGATATTTGAAAAAATATCAATATCGGTCTCGATATATCGGGAAAAAAATAGGTCCTTGAAATGTTCACAAAGTACTCAGTTGTATACATACTTTAATAATAATAATAATTGATGGTAAAATTAAAATAAACTGTAAACCCTTCGTGCGCGAGTACAACTCGTATTTGTCCGATTTTTTGGTAATTTTTGCCCGATATCAGTAATGGCAACTTAAATAATAATTAATAAACTTAAAATAAATTAAATAATTTTATTAAAATTAAGGAGGCTCCTATATAAAAAAAAACATATTTGCCTATTTTGTCTCTATGTATTATATATACATAGAGACAAAATAGGCAAAAATGATTTCTTTTATACAGTGTGTAACATAAATAAGTGATAATACTTTAGGGTGTGTACGTGTTCCTTGTAGAGAGTTTACTGTGAAAATAGCAGCTCTGAGAGACGAAAATTTTTTTTCACTTTTGTATGGGCAAGGGCCCGAGCGTCACAAGTTTCCCCATACAAAAGTGAAAAAAAAATTGGTCTTTCAGCGCTGCTACTTTCACAATGAACTCTCTATAAGGAACACGTACTCACCCTAAAGTATTATCACTTATTTTTGTTACACCCTGTATAATATAAAAAAAACATTTTTGATATCAATATAATATATGTATAATATAACAGGACGCTCACTTATAACATCTTAGTTTATCGATATCCTCGAATCAACCGACAAATATCAACCGAGTGTCCCATCACTATAGAGGACGAGGACAGCACACCTTGGGAATAGGGTGGCTCCATGCAGGTTACTTTTCTTTTAATTTTGTTACATAGCTGTAAGCCATAACATTGTAATTTTCCATTTTTTTAGTAAAAGATGGCCCCGTGCGAGTTTCTTACGCCGGTTCTTCTCGGCGAGGTAGTTCCCGAACCGGTGGTAGGCAACGTAGTTTCTTCGTTCGACTTTCAAAAAGTGTATCATGATACCCATTTTGAATAAAAAGATATTTTATTTATTTATGTTTATTTATTTAACAATTATGGTAGTGATGATGATGACGATGAATGTAATTTGCATAGTAGCATAATATGCTTTCCTTCTTAAAACAACGCCGAAACTCCCAAACTTATATCTATAAAGAATCAGGAGTTCTCACAGCATCTTCCGAACCACGGTATACCAGGTATACCTCGGTGCAAAATCTCACTTGTTGGTAGCATATGCTTAGAATACTTCTCACGAAACCGAAGTAACCACACGTTTCCCTATAAAATTTGAGGAGTTCCCTCGATTACTTATGGATAATTCATCAGATCACCACTTTTATGAATATAATACTAAATTGGCATGATACCCTATATACCAAAAGAAAAATTTTGAAAATCGGTTTACAAACGGCGGAGCAATCGTTGAACATAAGAAAACGAACATAGCACCTCCCCCATTTTGAAAGTCGGTTAAAATTGTAGCCTATAATATAATAATTATCTATGGATGCTTCACACCACGTTAGTCTGGCCCCGTGGTAAGTACCTGAAGGACTTGCGTTACGGGTACCAGACAACGGAAATATATTTAATACTTTTATAGTATACATACATTTAAGATTTTTATTATATAATACACATATTTAATACACATCCATGACCCAGGAACTTCGAAAACTGTTTGTTCCGTCGGCGGGATTCGAACCCGCGACCCCCAGCTTGAGCTACCAACGCGCTCACCACTGAGCCACAGAGGTCGTCAAAAGCCTATGTGTTATTCTGATGTATGAGCTATATTATTGTAAAGTTACATTAAATTCCGTTTAGTAGTTTTTGCGTGAAAGAGTAACAAACATCCATACATCCACACATCCATACATCCAAACAAACTTTCGCCTTTATAATATTAGTAGGATAGTAGGATAATGTAATACCCCCCTAACTGCACCTTTGTTTTTTAACTGACTTCAAAAAAGGAGGAGGTTATATGTTCGGCTGTGGATATTTTTTTACTACATTGGGAAACATCTCTGGGGCGCAGCGGAAACTTATCGGGAGCAATTTGAAAAATAAGGATCTGTCTGGCCTGGCCATTCTTGCGCCCCCCAGAGTCTACGCCCTGTGCCTGGGCACCGGTGGCACCGCCCTATTTACGGCACTGATCCCCTGAATGTTGCCAGATTAAGGTAAACATAACAACTTTATCTAAAATGACTTTATTATTTTACATTATATTCATAATTTACGGTGTTTTGTAAAATTTTAATAATAAGATGTTGATACTCAAAACATCTTTAGCCAAAAACTTTTCAATCCTTAACCCATCAAGCCCGATAAGCTCACCGGTGAGCGAGACACAATAGAATAACAATAGATTTTCAAGAATCCACGATCGAAGGATTAAATTAAAGTATGTTTTAATTTAAGTAGATATTTAGCCAAGCCAAATACAAAAATCACAATGCCAATCACGATTCATAATGCTCTTTTTGGACATTGCTATGAGATGGATCTGAATTCTTGAGGACAATGATTGCCTCTTGGAGTTGTGTCACGATTTCTTGTTCTGTCATTGATGGTAGCTGTCTGGCAAACATCTGGAAAGAAAATATACTTTCAGTAGCGGCGCAAAACCTAAATTGTATGTGGGCGAAATATATTTTGCGAGGCCCCCTGATGGATGATGCAAGAAGACGGATTTTGTTGAAAGATTTTTTGATACTCGTAAATCCTAAAAAAAACGCCCTGTCCAAGGGGCGCGAGGCCCCTAAGACCGCGAGGCCTTACGTCACCTCTGTATCTATACATATAATAAAATCGTAGGAAAGTCAATTCTGTACATTGTAAATTTTTGAAAAATAATACTTGCGACGTGATCTACAATCGATATAGAAGCCAAAAATATAGTTTTTAGAATTTTTGTCTGTTTGTCTGTATGTATGTCCGGGATAAACTCAGAAAGTACTGGATGGATTTACTTCAAATTTTTCACAGATATTACTTAGAGGTCGGGTCAACACATAGGCTATATATTATTACGATATCGCCTACTTGAGCCCAACCCACCCAGGGTGGGGCTCAAGTTTCTTTATTTTTAGTTTTTTTGATCATATCGCTAAAACGGTGCGTTGTAGAGAAAAAAAGTGCGGTACGCAATGAAAGCTCATAAAATTTCCTACTCCTTTACACTTTGTATCTATCTCTACTCCTTTTCTTGCTATGAGCTTTTATCTATCTTATCTATACAGATTTCGAGTGTCTATGCAGCGAGCTTCGGCACCGGTCGTTTCTTGGGGGGGTATTTTCCTCTACATAAAACTATGTCACGGAGTTATATTTCTCCTTTTTGAAGAGCAAAGTTAAAAACTAAACTAAACATACGGTTTTCGAGTGTCATTTGATTTGGGGGGACTGCACCCCCCCCCAAACCCCCCCCCCCCCCCCCACCATGGATTTGTTACTTATAACGAAATGGTATCGTGGCGTTTTTAGGAACAAAGTAAGTCATCTATACATATAATAAAATCGTAGGAAAGTCAATTCTGTACATTGAAAATTTTTGGAAAACAATACTTGCGACGTGATTGATCTACTATGCTGACGCGGACGAAGTCGCGGGCACCAGCTAGTACTTTATATATCTTGTCAATCTTCAACTATAATATCTATTTTAGTCTCTATATACACACATTTTATAAACAGACCTAGAAATCTAAAAACCTTAACGCTATTATGTGCCTAACTAAAAACGAACTCTAAAGATAAGAGTTGGTATGGTTCTATGAAATAGCGACACTATTTTTATTTTTTTTTATTTTATTTTTTTTTATGAAATAAGGGGGCAAACGAGCAAACGGGTCACCTGATGGTAAGCAACTTCCGTCGCCCATGGACACTCGCAGCATCAGAAGAGCTGCAGGTGCGTTGCCGGCCTTTTAGAGGAAATAGGGTAATAGGACAGGGTAGGGATGGGAAGGGAATAGGGGAGGGTAGGAAAGGGAATAGGGTAGGGGATTGGGCCTCCGGTAAACTCACTCACTCGGCGAAACACAGCGCAAGCGCTGTTTCACGCCGGTTTTCTGTGAGAACGTGGTATTTCTCCGGTCGAGCCGGCCCATTCGTGCCGAAGCATGGCTCTCCCACGTACAAAACTTCAAAGAAATACATAGAAACCAATAGTGTCGCGACGACACGTCGTCTGTTGCCGCTTCATGTAGCGGGCTACCAACTTGTACCTTCAAGATGACGAAAAAAACTTACCCTTGAAGTTATGATGACCATTCCATGGTTTTTCTTCATGTGGCGTTTTAAAGTTGACATACGTGCGAATCTGAAGAAATAAAAATTATCAATAAAGTGTAAAAAAATATTTCATAAAATGTATTTATGAATAATCTTTCCGTCGTCAAGACCATTTGGTCACAATGAGTCCATCTCAGAAGTTAGGTCTACATCAAAGATGGCCACATTAAAATAAATAAAAGGATTTTCATAGTTGGCTACTCAATATATCCATCCATACTTAATATTATCAATGCGAACGTATGTCTGTCTGTCTGTCACTTCTTCACGCCAAAACCGCCGAACCGATTTTGCTGAAAATTGGTATGAGTTCAGGACTTTGAGTCCCTGGTAATAATAATAATAATATAATATCTATGGACGCTTCACACCACGTCAGTCTGGCCCCGTGCTAAGTACCTAAAGGACTTGTGTTACGGGTACCAGACAACGGAAATATATTTAATACTTTTATACTATACATATATTTAAGATTTTTATTATATCATACACATATTTAATACACATCCATGACCCAGGAACATTGAAAAACTTTTTGTTCCGTCGGCGGGATTCGAACCCGCGACTCCAGGCTTGAGCTACCAACGCGCTCACCACTGAGCCACAGAGGTAATAAGTAAGAGAAGGGTAAGGACATAGGATACTTTTTATTCCGGCACGATAAACGAAATTCGGCGCAACAAAGTTGCGGGCGTCATTTAGTAGCATTATAATATCATACGGCATACCTCATTGGACATATTTTGCAGTCAAACGGCAACGGCAGGTTTCTATGGTCTCTGCTGACATGCACCGTCAGGTCGGATTTAGTCGAGTACCGCTTTGGACACTCCTTGCAACCGTATCTCTTTATAGCTACAAGTAATGATTAATTAGTAAAACATGACCAAGCAACATGGCAAAACCATATTGCTGAATTAATTCGTATTGCAAAAAGATGTGGTATCAAGCTTTTATTCAAGCTTTAGAGATATTTTACAAATAACAGTTTGTACTTATTTATACTAACGAGCTTTTGCCTGCGGCTTCGCTCGCATTAAGAAGTATTATTATATACAAACTTTCATCCCCTATTTTAACCCCTTGGAGGTAGAATTGATCAAAATCCTTTCTAAGCGGATGCGTACGTCATATCATCTACCTGCATGCCAAATTTCATCCCAATTCAGTGGATAGATATCCCGATAGATCACCATGTCAGTCAGTCACCTTTGAGTTTTATATTGTATAGATATACATTAAAAAAAACTAATATTATATTAATGCGAAAGGATTTCTGTCTGTCTGTTACCCCTTCACGGCAAAACCATTAACCGCTGAACCGATTTTGCTGAAATTTGGTATACTACTACTATACTATACTACTATAGATATATACTTTGAGTCCCGGGAAAGGACATAGGATACTTTTTATCTCGGAAAATGTACAGTTCCCGCGCGGTAAACGAATTTTGGCGCAACGGAGTTGCGGGCGTCATCTAGTTAAACAATAAATTAGCTATAAATATTTTTTCCTTTTTCATACTCAGCAATACATATAATCAGCCAAGTGCGAGTTGGACTCGCGCACGAAGGTTCCATACCATTATAGAGCAAAAATAAGTTTATTTAAATTTTATTATTAATTATTAAAGTAAAAATATAATTAAGAATATTGTGAGTATTTCAAGTGCCTGCTACCATTATTGATTACGAGCAAAAAAGGCCAAAAAAAATCATGTTTTTTTTATTATTAAATAAGGGGGCAAACGAGCAAACGGGTCACCTGATGGTAAGCAACTACCGTCGCCCATGGACACTCGCAACATCAGAAGAGCTGCAGGTGCGTTGCCGGCCTTTTAAGAGGGAATACGCTCTTTTCTTGAAGGTTTGCAGGTCGTATCGGTCCGGAAATACTGCCGGTGACAGTTCATTCCAGAGTTTTACAGTGCGCGGCAGAAAGTTACGCGAAAAACGCACTGTGGAAGACTGCCACTCATCAAGGTGATGAGGATGGTATGTTTTTCGCGTGGGACGATAGCGAAAAGTTGCAGGTGGTATGATTCCGAACAATTCCTCAGAGCACTCCCCGTGATACAACCGATAGAGGATGCAGAGTGAAGCTACATCTCGGCGTAATTCCAGGGGGTCCAAGCTGTTTGAAACACTATGGCAGTCAACAATTCGAGCGGCCCTTCGTTGGATACGATCCAGAGGGAGCAGTTGGTATTTTGGCGCCCCTGCCCAGAGATGAGAACAATATTCCATATGAGGCCGAACCTGCGCCTTGTAGAGTTGTAGCCGTTGGTCCGGACTGAAGTACTGTCTCGCTCTGTTAAGAACACCAAGCTTCTTCGAGGCTAATTTGGCCTTACCCTCTAGATGATATCGGAAGTATCTCAATGCTAGGGGAGATGGTTAAAGATGTGCCCTCGAAACGAGGATAAACGACCATTGGTGACTTTTTAGTGGAGAACGCGCAGACTTGTGTCTTGGCGGGGTTGAATTGGACTAAGTTACGTCTACCCCATTCAGAGACCTTCTCCAATGAATTCTCCACCTTAGACACAAGTTTGTTTCGACTCTCAGAGACATTTTGCCGAGAAATATTAGGGGAGCCGGTATATACAGCATTACCTGTACTATCATCCGCATAGCAATGAATGCCGTTGGTTTGTAACATGTCATTGATATGCAGTATGAATAGAGTAGGCGATAGCACACAGCCCTGAGGGACACCAGCATCAACAGACTGAGTTTCCGAGCATATGCCGTCAACTACGACCTTTATGCTTCTGTCTCCTAAGAAACTAGTGACCCACTTACATAATTTCTCGGGCAGCCCGTATGATGGAAGCTTTGATAGCAGCGCTTTATGCCAAACCCGATCAAAGGCCTTCGCAATGTCCAAACTAACAGCCAATGCCTCTCCTTTCGACTCAATTGCCTGAGCCCAACGATGAGTCAGGTATGCCAAGAGATCACCAGCCGAGCGACCCTTACGGAACCCGTATCGTTTGTTGCTTAGCAAGTTGCTTGGCCGTCCAAGTATCGAAGAAGCTGGCTATTGATTGTTTGTTGTATGGGAGTTTAAATATTTATTTTATTTTGTTTTTAGTATTTGTTGTTATAGCGGCAACAGATAATACCACAATCTGTGAAAATTTCATAAGTCTAGCTATAGCGGTTCTTGAGATACAGCCTGGAGACAGACACACGGACAGACAGACGGATAGACAGACGGACAGACAGACATCGTAGTCTTAATAATAGGGTCCCGATTTTACTCTTCGGGTACAGAATTATACTCAGCTAACATCAGAGTATATAATATACTTACGCGCATGTGAAGCCAAGTGTACGACAAGCTTTCCTTTCTCCTTGAATACCCTGCCACAGTAGTCACAGATAAACTGAATACTGCTATGTTTATTCATGTGATGCTGCAAACGAAATATAATATTGTTTTATTTTTAGGTGGATATAATTTCTAATTACTTATAGCATGGGCATATATAAGGGGGACGTCCTGGGAGTCCGGACCCATTACTATCCATCTTGCTTGTCCAATTTCGACAATAATATATGTACCTCGCCAATTAAAATCGGTGCGGTACACGTATAAAAAATTGTTTTTGATTTCCTAAGCACGTTGCCTATTTGCTGCTGCGGAACCCTTGATGGGCGATTCCTACTCGCACTTGGCCGCTATTTTACGTTAGGGAATCCCCCCTTATCAAAGCTATATATACGCCCGTGACTTATAGCCTTATGGTGTTAAATATAAAAGGACTATAGACGCTTTTGTGCTCTGTTATGGTATGAAATACATATTATATAATACTAGCTGTTGCCCGCGACTTCGTCCGCGTGGACTTCAGTTTATAGCGCGCGATGTCAACAAAATTGGTGTCAAAAGCTTTTATAAAAAAACCCTGGTACCCCTTAAATCAATACAGCTGTGCAGTGTGCACACAATAAGTATTTCATTTTTTTATATTAAACTTTATATTTTATGCCAAATTTTAAAGCTTATTTAGCCTTCCAATTACACAACTTTACCCATAAACTATTTATCATTGATAGATTTAAGGTTACGTCACTGCACAGATAAAGTACTGAGTTATTTAATACCGTAGAATAGATATAACAATCGAAAAAAATCGAAACTTAAATGTAAGATGATACCACGTCTTATAGAAAGACTTTTGAGCAAGCGTCAGCGCGATGTAGAAGACGCACGGTGCCATCTATTATGAATTGTTGGAACTAACTTAATTTGAACAAATTTACGCATTTTCACCCCCTTACAACCCTTTTTTCCAGTAAAAAAGTAGCCTATGTCCTTTCTCAGGCTTTAGACTATCTGTATACAAAATTTCATTACAATCGGTTCGGAAGTTTTGGCGTTTGGCGTGAAAGCAAGACAGACAGACAGACAGACAGAGATACTTTCGCATTTATAATATTAGTATGGATTTCTTAGCTGTCATTTTCTTGCATAAAGCTTTTAAACAGCTTGATAAAAATATGTTATCAAACTTAGAATTGCTTATGCAATATTTTTTCGTAGAAAACAGTCAATAAATAATGGCAAAAAACGTATGTCCAGGGTTTTTTAAATTAAAAAAAAACGAACTTTCATCGCAATATATGAGGTGTACGCGCGCGGGCAATGGGAGCAGCGGAAAGGCCTCTCGCCGCGGTGCATGCGTAGATGCGGTTCTAGGCTGGCCTTGTTAGCAAAGGTTGCTGAGCACTCTGTGCAAGGGAATCTGTAAACACAGAATAAACTACTATCAGAACTATCAGAGAGATTTGATTCATAAACAGATGTTATTTGATTGGGTTATTTCAAGCTAATGTTTTCGTGAAACCACACTAAGCGTAGGATTACACTGCAGCTGAGTGACACAACACTAGATTTCCCATAGTACTGGAGTAAAATATAATTACATGTTTGCATAGTGTGGTATGATATAAATGATTTTATATAAGGCCATGAAGTATTGCATTGTCCACAGCAATGTTTGTCTATGTGCGGTCTCGCCTTTAGTTATGATGACTTAGTAGTCTGAAGTCTGAACCGGTATTAACTATCATGAGATTGAAATATCACTTACCTCTTACGGGGTTCTTCTCTTTGACCGAGCTTGAATGGTCGTGACCGTCCCATGCGGCCCAAGAATAAAGCCCTTGCTCTTAACACAAGTGCTATATCAGATGATTGACAATTAAACTTCTCATGTTTATATAAATTTGTCCTGCTGAAAATTTTAAAACACAATGAAATTCACATAAAATTCTATTTATTCATTTGTAACATTGATAAATAGTTATTGATGCAGAAAGAGGCAGAAATCGCATAAACATTGTAGGTTTTAGTATAATTTTTTTAAGAAGTGGCAACAATACAATATTACGTGGCATTTTTGCTCATTTACATTTTTATTTAGGAAACAAGAGTTACTTAGTAATATTTACCTTCTAAATGTGGCTCCACATGCGTAGCAAAACAAATATCTTTCTCCATGTTTCTCTTGATAATGCCTTTGTGCTATTGGCTCAGTAGAACTCACAGTGTAACAGATTTTACACCTGGAAAAACAAATATGAAATCGGGATTAAAAAGTGACACAACAAATACATGATCGTTGAAAAACCAGACACAATAGCTTATCTATTGTTATTATATGTCTGTGTATATGTTACCGTCCAAACCCGATTTCAGGACAAACCAGTTTTGCCTAGGCTCAACTAGTTCTTCCTATATGCGATAGGATTAACTAGTATAGCCTAGTTCAAACTAATTTGTCCTAAGCCCGATAGGATAAACCAGTTTAGGCTAGGCCAAACTAGTTGATCCTAATATCAATACGCACACTCTAGGATAAACTGGTATGGCCCAGTCTAAATAGTAAAAAAAATTAGTGGGGTCATTGGTCTTGCCAGTCTGTGGCCCGAACTCTAAATTGTGCACGGAAAACCCAGGCACAGTCAAAGCCAGGGCTCTGTTGAACGTGCCAATTAAGATAATATAGAGAATATGATAGTCTCTTGGATGAAGGACAACATTTCAACGAAATAAGGCTTGACATATTATATTCAATTCATGGAAAACCTCACTTACCCTTCAGGGATAAAGCAATCGCCATACAAGGCATTATTTGGAATAGAACACAGAGTAGGACTTTCGAGTTCCTCTTTGCCGCAAGAAATCATAAATAATATTCAGGATGAAGATGATAGAAGAGGATCGCAATTTTACCCTGACGGAAGACAGTGATGATAACGTTACATAGTACTTAACCAAGAAAAAGTTTCTTCATCTGAAATAAACATTCATAGAGCTAGAACAACTGCAGCACAAAATCTTGTGAAACAGGCTAAGAAAATGAAAGCTACTACTTTGATAAAAATTATTATTTTTCCAATCACGGAGTATTTTATTCAGTTTATCTATTTATTTTCATTTTCTAGATATACTATGATGTTTAGACTAGGCCATACTAGTTTATCCTAGAGTGTGCGTATTGATATTAGGACCAACTAGTTTGGCCTAGCCTAAGCTCGTCTGTCCTATCAGGCTTAGGACAAATTATTTTGAACTAGGCTATACTAGTTAATCCTATCGCGTATAGGAAGAACTAGTTGAGCCTAGGCAAAACTGGTTTGTCCTGAAATCGGGTTTAGTCGGTAACATATATATTATGTCGCATGTGGCCGCTTGGGAGTTGAAGCATTAAAATGTTTGTTTCTACCTGTACTTATCACCATCACAAGTGACATAATCAGGAGGTGGGTCGGGTTGCTGAGTTTCTTTCATTATTTTTGCTAATCTCTTAACCATATACTCATTATTGTATCTTAAACGGGGAAATTTCGTTTTTAACTTTTGGACAAATGAGTCTGTATTCCTTCTTCTCCAATTTATGTCTTTTATGATTAGTGCCTCTTTGTCTTCATCACTATCTGCACCACTCCGATCACCATCAAATATAATATTAACTGGTTTATATGCATTATCATCTAAAATGCTGTCATTCTCTGTATCATATTCTAGCATGAAAGCTTCATCATCATCGTCTTCCTCAATGTGCAAAATTTCTCCATGTTCTTGGGCCACATTAAGTATATTTTCGACTTCATCCTCTTTTTCTTTTTCTAAGTGATATTTTCTCTCCATCCAATCGTTCTCGATCTCTAAATACGAAGTTTCGGGTTCAGTTTTGACTTTTTTTCCCGGTTTGTAGCTGTTTCCAGTATCATCAGCGTCGTTTGTATCATCAACAATAACCACATACAAATCATCATCATTAATCATGTTGACAAAAAAGATTTGCTTTATTTGTTGAAAGATATATTTGTAAGTATTTTGATAAACAATGAAATATAGATATCTAATTATTTTACCAGCAGACTTTTTACAAAATCAAAATCCACATCCAAATTCCAAGTTGTAGTTTGTAAATTCTTCTTCTTCTTCTTCTCTTTTTTAATTTTTTTAGTATCCTTTGAGTTCCGGGCTTCGGCCACTGTTTCGGCAAAAGACACAAATTCGTTTTCATGCACAAGTGTAGGAAAGTGATGTACCTAATATCCAGAAACGTGCTATTTTGTGTTCCCTCCAAAACTCCATCGAAAGTTTCAGTAAGAGCGCTTTCACACGAGACAAGACACTCTACAAATATAACTAGTAATCTGTGCACGACACGACACGACAAAATGCGATAACGACTCCGGGCGCCATTCATTTCTATGTACACAGGATTTTGAGACGACAATCCGCTATGTCGTCACGTTTTTTGTCTACAGATAATATATAAATAAATTCTTTATTGAAAAATTTTTAAATATTTAATTAATCATAATCTAACAGCCTACCAAACTGCATAGCGGTTTTCTGGCGAGCATTACGCCGCCATATTACATTTACATCATACCTAGTATTATAATATGCTAATAATTAACATTTAAAATATGGGCGAGGTACTGGCAGGTTTTTTATACTATACATAAATAAAATTATATTATGACTACGTTTTATAATAAGCTTAACTATCAGCTTAGGACCCCAACAATAGATGACATACTTTTAAGAAGTAATGGCTGGTTTACACGTATAAATTGCTTATCGAGGTAACAGCTAAATTTTAACTTAATTTTAAGTTATTAATTGCATGTAAACACAGTTTTAGCAGCAAGTAGCAAATTCAAATTTATTTAAGTAAGTATAAAGTAATTTAAGTTAAAATCTTGTTGACTACTTATCTACTTAATACGTGTAAACCAGCCATAAGTGAATACGGTGTCGTCGCAGAAATCGTCGCTCGTGTGAAAACGTTCAAACGACAGACTGTGTGACGTCTGTCGTTCAATTTATATTTGTCTATGAATCGTGTCGTGTCGTGTCTCGTGTGAAAACGCCGTAAAGCGGATACCACTTTACTGAATCGACCGACTTGACTCTTTGACTGAATCATAAACCTATAATGCTAAAGACCAATAAAGAGTGCGAGAGAGAAGAAAATCCTTTATAGAATTATAACAAGATGAAAAGAGAGAGGCAGTCTAATGAAAATTGTAACCACTTTTATTTGACAGGTCGTCAAAAGTCGTCAGTCGTTTTTATGCCCTTTCGGTATTTTCAATATATTGTTCAATTTGTTTGTTATTTTTAATAAATATTATTATATTTAAAAATAGTGACTTGTGCTTTAAGTGTTTGCAGTGTAAATCATAAGAATAATCCTGAAAAATATACATTTCACAGGTAATTAATCTTTATGTCCTAATTGCTACGATGTGTTTATTTTTGCTATATTCTGTCTTTAGTTCTCTATTTCAAACAAAATATTGTGAATCCTCCCTTTTACTTTCATATTTTGCGTAACTAAAGGTACTATTGTTCTTATATTACACAAATTTTGAAGAAAAATTTTTCATCAAAATTTTTTACACATACGCTAGTGCTTGAATCAAATTTATCAATATGCTTATCGATATTTTACAATAACATGAAACTAAAATAAAAATCATTTACCTTTATATTTATCACCTTAAGCCCGGCCGCACATTATCCGAAATTTCTGATCAGAAAAATTCGGACGCCCGGCGGAACGCACTCTGTTCATACATTTTGTTGTAGACCCATTATACTAAAAGAATTTCTGACGTGTCAAAATGTATGAGCGGGGCGGGGCGTCCGAATTTTTGTGATCAGAAATTCGGATAGTGTGCGGCCGGACTAAAAAGGACATATTATCTTATTATAACTAATATAATATAGTAAAGTATAATATAGCTAATATAATATAACTACTATAATATAGAGTGACTCTAAAACTAGAGGAAGGTTTATATTTATATATCATAATCATTTGTTTTACAGATTCCCTCAAGATCCTCTAATAAGAGGAAAATGGCTGAAATTAATTGGGCATGTTGGTTGGAATCCCAAGAAGGTTACTAATCGAAAGATTTTGAACGTTTTCTGGGACCATATGTTCCCATTTGAATATCAAGGAGTCACCTCGATTTCTCATGGTTTTCATCACCAGACCACCACTTTTGTGAACATGATACCTACTCGGAACAATACAATGTACAACAAAAGAAAAATCGTTGAACATACATAAAAAATATATCCAGAGCCGAACGTCTAGACTCCTCCTGTTTGGAAGTCGGTTAAAAATAATTGTAATAAAAAATATTATGATATTTTATGATAATTATTATGTATTTAATTTAAGAATGAAATATAATATACTATGGGTGTTGTTTATTTTCAACGTTTACTTTCAATGTAAGGGCTGATTTACCAGATAGATTTTACCTGAGTAATAATGTAACTTTATAATGTGTTATGTGTGTATTATTTATCCCTATAAGAACCTCATGTCATAACATATCCGACGATTGAAAAATCATTCCAAAAGAAAATGTATATCTACTTTTCAATCGTCACCTTTTTTGCCAATTAAAATTTATGATACCTTATTTGAAATACAAATCTGTCAAAGTTGCATATTATTTATTTCTTATATTATTAACTCAGGTAAAATAACTCGAACGGACTATACTATCGATAGTAAAATATACATCACTAGCACACGCACACATTGACAGATTGAAAATGGTCACACATTTTCGGGTTACCGAACTTACCGACTTAATAGTCTATTTCGACAAGTGACACGCTCTTTAACATATCTCTTACTTCTAAAATCTGTGTATACACATATACATAGAACATCGTTTCCCGCCATTTACTCGACACTGGCCATGGTTTTATAGCCGAAGTGCCATAATAAGAATTACATTTTTTTTTTGACAGTAACATTGAGTATTGACATATTTTGACAGTGACATGTTAGTGACATGCACTCGTTTTATTTTGGATTGGATCGTCGATGTCGGATTCGTATTGATTGTGCGTCTGATAAATTAATGAGTTTATGTTATGCTTTCGTTGGTGTTGTTCTTCAAATAGAATACATTACTGTATCATCTAAGTTTAAGTGCTTACTGTGATCTCGCAACTATGAATCTTGAAACGAATAGGCTGAATACTTTTATAAATTGGCCTGGTTCAGCCCCTGTCGATCCGATTAGAATAGCAAAAGCGGGATTTTTCTATACGGGGCAGGGAACCGAAGTGGAATGCTTCAGCTGCGGCGGCAAAATATCGGATTGGCACTACGGTGACCAGGCTATGTGGCGCCATCGAAGGATGGATCCGAATTGTGCTTTTGTTTTGAATCCAGGATTGTCTGGTAATGTGCCATTAGTTTTAAGCAGAGAATGCACTCCAGCGCAACGAAACCGTTCCGAAACAGACAATATACAGGGGCCGGATGTGCCTCAAGACTATGGACTGACTGAAGAAGATGAACTATATAAAAGTTATGTGCTGCGACTACTATCATTCGTTAATTGGGAAGTAAGTGGTTTTTTAACACAATACCTTAATATTAATTAGATATTTTTGTGTTTGTTGTTATGTAATATTTGGTTTGATATTCAGGTACATATTGCAGATATTTGTAAATACACATTTTTATAAAAATAATATATATTATGTAGTTAAAAGTTTTTTTATGTTGTTTCTGAGGTTATTCATACTTTCTGGAAATAGCAAAAAAGTAGCTAGATTCTTGTTAAAAAAGAATGGTAAACTCAGTTTTGTATTGCTATTAGATAATATGGTATTGAAGGCACTATTTGAGCAGGTAATACTAGGTCATGGCCACAAGAACAGTGTAAGTAATAGCCATATTGTTAGATTCAAATCAAACAGGTTATTTTGTTATGGTAATAATGTAAATCTATGAATAATAAAAACTAAGGAAAAGTAACTCCGTCAAAAAACATGCTCCACAATACTTGTCAAAAAAGTGTACCTTAGGTACACATTTCAATACATTTGCAATATTTAGGTGACCTCAAATAATTTATTTGACATAGTCAATTCATGTCCTAATGACAATTTCATTATATTAGGAGATTTCAACCTCCCGTCTATTGAATAGCATCCTCAAGGAAATCAATTCCCAGCAAGTAGCTTATCACTCACCAGGAGCCATATCAATTTCATTGACACCCTTGCTCAGTGTAATCTTTCACAACGCTGTCGAGTTCGCAATCACAATAATCGGTTTTTGGACTTGACTTTCTCAAATTGTGAACTTGCTATTCATGCCTGTGACGACCTATTAGTCCCTGAGGATATACCCCACCATCGATCACTTTGTATTGACCTTGTGCACAGCTCAGTTTGTGATTTAGATACAAAAAGGAGAGACAAATACTTTTATAAAAGAGGTAACTTTGATGAAATCAACAATACATTAAATTCAATCAATTGGCATGAATACCTAAAAAAAAAAGCCTTTGGAAGATGCTATTAAATACTTTTACGATAAACTATATGATCTGCGAAATTCTCACATACCACATAAAATTACCACCCCAAATTATTATCCCCCTGGTATAGTCCGGCTCTTAGAAAGGTATTAAAAGAAAAATATAAGTACCACCGTAAATATAAGGTCTATGGCAACCATAGTGATTACCTCTCTTTTTCACATCTTAGAAGAACAGCCAAATCCCTTGAGCGCTCATGTTATGAACAATATATTCAAAGTACTGAGAATGCACTTACTAGTAACCCAAAAGTTTATTGGTATTTTATCAAAAATAATTCGAGAACCTCATCAACTTTTCCCTTCTCCATGAGCTATGATGGAGAGATAGCTAGTTCTGGTGACAAAAATTGTGACCTTTTCGCTTCATACTTCCAAGCAAATTTTCTAACTCTAGTTCCTCCGATGGTAATATTAGTACTGAAGCACTGCCAAATCATAGTTTCATTGGTGAAATTGAAGTGAACCCCAAAAATTTACTGACACTTCTAAAAATCAGTTAATTTGAATAAGGGCGCAGGGCCTGATGACATACCTCCCCTGTTTATTGTCAAGTGTGCCTCGAGCTTAGTTACTCAATTGTTAATATTATATTTGCGGTCCCTAAATGAAGGTTATGTACCAAATATCTGGAAGTCAGCATTTATCACTCCGGTGCATAAAGCTGGCGACTAGTCTTGTATAAAAAACTATAGGCCAATATCTAAGTTGTGTATTTTTGCAAAACTGTTTGAACGTATCGTTTATAATGCGATTTACCCATCGCTTAGACATTGGTTTATCTTGGAGCAACATGGGTTTTTAAAGTCTCGGTCCACAACTTCTAATTTAATTCTTGCTTATGATTATATCAGCTCCAACATGGATTCTGGTGGTCAAGTAGATGTAGTATTCACTGACTTTTCTAAGGCCTTTGATCGTATTGATCACTCTATTCTTCTTCAAAAGTTACTTCTTGCGGGAATCCACGGAAACTTATACCAATGGTTCACTTCGTACATTAGCAATAGGTCTCAAGCTGTTGCTATCAATGGATACATGTCAAGGTGGACATTGGTGCCCTCTGGAGTACCGCAAGGTTCACTTCTGGGACCTTTGTTATTCGCAATATTTCTTAATGATGTCAACACGTGTTTCCACTATTCTAAGTTTCTATTATATGCGGATGACAAAAAAATAATGAAAAATGTCAGTTCACCTCTTGACTGCCATCTTTTACAAGAAGATTTGGATAGGTTCAGTGAATATTGCATTAGGAATAAACCAGATCTCTGATAAAAAAAAAACCTTGAGCAGTAGTAAGCTGACGTTACATGACACATCAAAAGGAACCAAATTTAAAACGGTAATAGTATGGGAGTTACGATTCCTTAGTTTTTATTATTCGTAGACTACCATTTAAAAAGAAAATAATTTTGTGCAGCATTCTAATATTTTGATCTAAAGATAATAAACAAAAAGTGAAACTTGACCGATTTCACATTTCATTGTACTATTTTATTACAGATTATATTTAAGTAAGTATACGACGACGAAGTATACGTCTTACGACTTCAAGCATAGTAGAGAAACATTTTTTTTTTTATAACCCTTTTTTTAGGATACCTCAGTATCGCGGGAAGCATTAGTCAGTGCTGGTTTCTACCATGTAGGTGGAGGGAGGGTCCGTTGTGCTTGGTGCGGGGGTGAGCTCGCTCCATTCAGCAGCCTAGGATCACTTGGATCACCTCTGGAAGTTCATAGAATGTAAGTTTAATGTTAAAATATTATACACAGTCGGCTGCCGCATAATAATTGAAAATCTATTGTGTCTGCGATAGCCACGATAGAGGTGTTAATAGAAGTAATGGTACTTTAATAACTTAGATACTAAATACTAAGGTCGGAAGAAAAGAAATATTACTTATGTGGGAGTCTTTCCTACTGTTATTGTTTCAATTTAAGTATATTTTGTCTTAAAATATTTTCAATTAATTTAAATATTATATAGTAAAATTATTAACAACATGTAAATTTTTGAAGCTGGTACATTTCCTCGGTATGAGTGTATTAATTTCAAGTGTATTTACGACAAGTAATATTGATAAGGTGGTTTGCTTTTAGGTATTTCCCCCGTTGCTCACTTGCGACGACTTTAGCTAATGAGAGGCAAAATATACAAATATCAACCACATCACAGAATACTCCTACCCTAGAAATGCCGTTAGTAAATACAACAGTCAAAGGACCTACGTAAGTATGACACCAAAAATAGTCCTTGAGATAAGATTAGAATGCTAGGTCTTGTTACAAAGAAACTAAGTACATATTAACATTTTTGTTATTTCTTGATGTGTTTTTAAGCTATTGTTTTTATTTTTGTACTTTTTGCTTTTAAGAGCTTAATATTATAAGTCTATTTTAATGGTAGAATGGAAGCGAAGACCACATATTATAAGATAACACCTTTGTAAACTACATTCGGTGAATAAATGATTTGATTTGAGTGTAGAATCCTATTGTGGTAATAGAAATCAAAGTTGTAGAACCTGAAACACAAACAAGAATTTTTTGGCTAAAGGTCAGCCCACACCTTTGGTATTCAACAATGCATTATATTGATAGTGATTTAGAATTAAACTTTATTCACTGCAATATATTATCTATATAGATTTCGTCATAAGAGTATGATTGCCACCGTGTGCAGTGTGTACTTTGAAATTTGAAGTCTTATGCTAAGTTAACTCACATGCGGTTTTGCTCAATAGTTTTACTCCAAATCGAGTAATACTTAGTGCGTTTGTGCACTACACGGAATTTTACCGTCCGGCGTTCATAACTTTCACGTTTTCCATATCAAAACGTAAGAAATCGGGACGCCGGATGGTAAAATTCCGTGTAGTGAACAAACGCCCTTACTGTGTGGACCGCAAAACTGACAGCTCGAAGCTTCGAAGGCTCGAGCATAGAGCCGCTCGAAGGCTCGCATCGAGCCGGTTTGATGGAATTAAATATATCGATTTAGAATAAAACTATCGAGCAATGCTGAATGTGTGGACGAAAGTCCGAGACGCGGGTTCTGCTCGACGTTATTGCTCGATCGAGCAAAACCGTATGTGAGTACTTAGCATTACAATGAAATATGAATTGTGTATCTTCTTTTGAAGTAAATAAATTTCAATTTTGAGTATGTATCTTAAAAATACTGTATAGTTTCTTTTCTCAGTATGAACTTGAGCTCACTAACTACTAACTCAAAACAGCCATAATTGTTTCATTAATAGCTAATGAGAACTGTGATTCATGAAACCGAGTAGTATCTTGTTAATACAAGTAAATGAATCAATAAGGAATCCCCTAAATCGAAACTTCGCTTCTGTTTAAAATGACGTTATGAACTCTTATAATTTTTTTTATTATTATCATATTATATTACATTTTTATTCATATAATCTCTTTTATTGTTTAAAAAATCGCATAATATGTTATTAATTATTATTATTTTGTCATTTTTAAGACTAATAGTAGTAATTACTATTATGTAAAGTTAGTATACTACGTATACTACAATCACAGTCATTAATTTACCTCGTAGTTATAATCTTAACATTTTCTTAAAAAGTAAATAACAACTCTGATTTTGTGCCATGAATGTCTTAAACAGAGTGAAAAATACTTAAGCATCCTTTTCGATACATATATACATATAACTTTTTTTCTGTCATTATAAAAAACTTAACTGAATTGAATAATAAATTCATCTTTTTTTATTTACTGTCAATTTCAGATCGGCAGCAGAGCAGAACGAGCGTGTAGTGGCGGCTGGAGGGGCGTGGCGGGAGTTGGGCGTGGTCGGCGGCAGCGCGCGCCATCCCGACAAGGCGTCCCTAGCGGCTAGACTAGCGACCTTCGAGCGCTGGCCGGCGAACAGACCGCAGGATCCTCGAACACTGGCCGACGCGGGGTTCTTCTACACAGGCGTCGATGATCAGGTGAGACAGCAATATCTGTGCGAGCAGGCAGAGTATGTTAGCTGTCAGACTAGCGACTACGAGCCGTGGTCGGCGAATAGACCGCAGGATCCCCTAAAGCTGCCCATACACGGGACAATCTGTCGTTTCGATCAATCTTAAAGAAAATCGTCCAATCGATCTTTTGAACGTAAAATCGTCCGCGATATTGCTACACACGTACAATTTGTCGTTCGATTTTAACATCGAGGAGATAAATCGTTACGATAATTGTCCCGTGTATGGCCACCTTAACATATTTAGCCGACGCGGGGTTCTTCTACACGGGCGTCGATGATCAGGTGAGATAGAAATATGTGTGCGAGCAGGATAAAGTATGTTAGGGGCGTGGCGTGAGTTGGGCGTGGTCGGCGGAAGCGCGCGGCATTCCGACAAGGCGTCTCTAGCGGCTAGACTAGCAAAATTCGAGCGCTGGCCGGCGAATAGACCTCAGGATCCTCGAACACTGGCCGACGCGGGGTTCTTCTACACGGGCGTCGATAATCAATATCTGCGTGAGCAGAAACACGAGAAATACGTCGGCAATTAGAAAATATGGTTAAGAATTACGTGTCTTCGTCACAAATACTATGAAATAAACACTAGAATCTAGATCAAAATCCTTTCACTCAAATATTGTTAGACTATTTGTAAGTGCTTAAAACTTAACTCCTTATTCCCAATAGGACACGAAGGATGTAGGATGATGGGAGTCAGATTTTTACTTTTTTTGGTAATAATGAGTTAGAATGTTAAGATATAAAAATCATCAATGAGTGTTTTTTCCGTAATATGCAATTATGTAATATCAGAGTAATATCAAATAAATTTATGTTCTCTATGTTTTCTTTCTTTAATATCAACATCTTGCAGGTGCGATGTTTCTACTGCGACGGTGGTCTGGCGAAGTGGGAGGCGGGCGACGGGCCGTGGTCGGAGCACGCGCACTGGTTTCCAACCTGCGGGTACATACTGCTAGTCAAGGGACAGGAGTTCATCGATACTTGCCGGAAACGGAATGGAACGGTGAGTTTACACCACTGTAGTGTGTAGTTTGATCACGTCAAGTGTCATAAATTCATGATAAATCATTAAATTATTAGTTGTCATTACGTAGTATCACTAATTTTCTGGTCCGCAAATTCAGCAAATTCTTTCGTTTTTCGGGACAGGAGCGATACTTCATTGTTTGTGACTTGCAATTTTTCGTTCCGGACAGTTGTCATTGGACAACATCCACATATCACTAATCATTTACTGACTTTAAGAAAGGGTATGCGCCGAAAAATTGCTGAAAAACAACTACAGAGTCTATTCAATATTGATATTTGCTATTATGTTTAAAATAAAATCCTTCTTGATTTATGCTGATTAATTAATTTATTATCTAAATATTTTACAGTCTTCAACTGACGGTGGGCATACAACTAGAACTATGACGAGTGTGAATTTCTCAGACTCGGTGAGTTTCATTAATTGGCAATTGAATGCAAAAGTAACATCTAGAATTAAAAATACTTTTCGACGTTGAAAAGCGCCTTTCCTTATTAAAACTATAATATCTAATCTATTTGTTTAACAGTAAACTCCATTTAAATCGTTTGAGGGGCTTTAAAGATCTAAGTAAACAGACTTATACAAATTAAGTAAAGATATAAAAATAACAACAATAATTTTAATGATTTTCTGTAGTATTTTATACATTTTTTTATAATATTCTTTAACAGTATATAAACTTTTAGTATACACTTTATGATTTTTTTCAGAACAGAGACCGTGGTCGGGCCATGAGAACTAGATCGAGTATAAATTTCCCCATCACTGAAAGCCAGGTGAGATTCAAAGTCTTTTAAATACTATCTATCTCTCTAAATTCTAATCTAATTTATTAAGTTTGTGTCCCACGGCTGGGCAAAGGCCTCCCGTCTTTCCTTTCAATACTAATAAATAATATTTAGTTTACAGTATAGTATAAATTTTGATTGGACCTAACATAGCTAATTGTCTTTTTTGTACCAAAATTTGTCCTTGTTCGATAACCTACCCTATGATCTGCTCTATAAATGTGCCAAATTTCAATAATATGGGCTTTTTGGAGGAAATTGAAAGCAAAAATAGACCAGTCATTTTGAAAGAAAACAAATACTCAAATCTCCATGATTTTAGTTTAAACTATGATTTTCAGGTTGAAGAGGGCATGTGCGGTCCGTTCGCGGCCGCGGCTCTGGGGGCGGGGCTTGACGCAGCGCGCGTGCGCCGCGCCATCTCACGTCGGTTGCGTGCCACAGGTATAACCTGAAAAAAGTATATAAATGTCTACAGGTGCTTTAGCCAACATGTTTTTTATCGTTTGAATGCTTATATCAATTCCATATAATATTTTGATCAGCAGCGAAAAAGTAAACGTGTTGGTTATGCTCCCTGTAGATAATGACTAAGAACTGTCATGGTTAAATTATAATGTGTAGTAAAATATGTAATATTTTGACTTACTTGTATGTAATACTTTGACTTCGTAATTAGTATTTTTTGTTGGCCTTTGTTATCCCACTGCTGGGAAAAGGCCTCCCCCAGTATATTTTAATATTATAAAAAGTTCCTCTAACCTACATTTTATAACTAAACTTTCAGGTGTCCCGTTCACATCGTCTGAGGCTCTGATAGACGCGGTGTTAGACGAACAGCTAAACGAGGAGGCGTGGAGTGAGACGCCGCAGAGCAGCCGCCTGGCGAGAGACATTCTGGCGGAGACACTGTCGGAGTTCCTGCCTAACTCTGGGTAATTTAGTTGATCTCGATATGTAACTACTAGTTGACGCATGTCGACGACGAAGCTCGATAACAAAATGCATAGGATTTGATATCATAAAAAAAATCGGCCAAGTGCAAGTCGGACTCGCGTACGAAGGGTTCCCTACCGATACAGAGCAAAAATGGACTGAAAATTGTGTTTTTTGTATGGGAGTCCCCCTTAAATTTTTATTTTATTTTAATATTATTATTAAATATTAAAGTACACATACAAAAAAAAGAATGTGTGAAAAATTCAAGTGCCTACCTCTTGCGATTATCGCGATATAGAGCAAAAAAGGCCGAAAAATCATGTTTGATGTACGGGAGCCCCCCTTAAATATTAATTTTATTTTGTTTTTAGTATTTGTTGTTATAGCGGCAACAGATATACACAATCTGTGAAAATTTTAGAAGTCTAGCTATAGCGGTTCTTGAGATACAGCCTGGAGACAGACAGACGGACAGACATCGAAGTCTTAGTAATAGGGTCCCGTTTTTACCTTTTGAGTACGGAACCCTAAAAATTGTTAGCTGCTTGCTAGTTTGCTGCAAGCAACATGTAACTTACTCGTAGTGATCAGTTATGTCAAACCTGATACATTTTGGTGACTAAAGGAGCGATAGGTTTATAATATGGTATTAAGTGACTGTGTTACATCATAAAAAATCAACAAAAGTAATTTTTTCTGCTTATTGATAACCGCTAAACACTCTTGCAGAACATAATGATTACGATTAACAACTGATTTGTAAATATTTCATATTTTCAGGGTCTCAACCGATGAAAGATCAGACAGCCAAGAATCTCACTACGAAAGTCCCATCCGTACTCCCACACCGAATACGACACCTAGACGACTGTGCCCTGTGCCCGTAACAAGTGAAGAGCCAAGAGAAACCCAAGATACTGTTCCAGAGGAGAAAAAACAATTGACGCTAGAAGAAGAAAATAGACAACTGAAAGAGGCGAGATTGTGTAAAGTGTGTATGGATAACGAGGTGAGTTTTTGAATGTGTGTTATATTATAGCCGTATATAACAAAGAGTAGTGCCGAATTTATATTTTTGTGTGAGAGTAGACTACTTTATTTCCGCCGCCCCATGTACCATCGAGGAAGTTGATTCCTATGCAATTGACAGACCAACGTTATTTCGGTCGAATATGTCAATTCAATGTTAATTGTGATCTGTCAGCTGGGTTTGACGTAACGCAACCAAACTACTTAGGTCCCCGATTTGCATAGGAATCAACTTCTCTGATAGTACGTAATCTGTAGGGCCTCTATGGACGCTACCCTTGGATGCTGCCACTCCTAGGCCGTGGTCTACGGTCTACATATAAATCCGGGGCTGACAAAGAGGCATAGAACAAGTCAACACTGCTCTAGTGAGCTGTGGTGCATTGTCGAAACGCAAAACATTCATTGCATGCATTTCGATAACGCAACAAAATGCTTACTGTTTTTTTTTTAAGTTTGTTCGCGGATATCTTCGCCGTTTGTGAACCTATATTAGTCTTTTTTGTTGAAATGAGGATACTTCACAAGATATGGTTACTGTTTAGAGTTCCTAATTCAAAAATATGTCCAACGTGCACACTGTTTCACACTTCAGAACTAACTTATCCCTCCAGGTGAGCGTGGTGTTCCTGCCGTGCGGGCACCTGGTGTCGTGCGCGGGGTGCGGCGCGGCGCTGGCGGCGTGCCCGCTGTGCCGCGCCGCCGTGCGCGCACTCGTGCGGGCCTACCTCGCCTGACCCCGCCCCGTGCGCTCCGCCCAGGTCAGTGTTATACATCGCACTACTTCACAGTACTAACACATCGCCCCAGGTGAGCGTGGTGTTCCTGCCGTGCGGGCACCTGGGGTCGTGAACGGGGTGCGGCGCGGCTGGCGGCGTGCCCGCTGTGCCGCGCTGCCGTGCGCGCTTGTGCGCCTGACCCCGCCCCCAAAGCCCCGCCCAGATCAGAGTTACCATTTTTCCCCTTTTAAAGGGGGTGATTTTATGTTTAAACTTGACAAGCCCCGAATTTTTTTTTATATAAAAAGTACATAATATTTATTTTGCGTTTAGTTACCATTTCTCTCCTTTAAGGGGGTGATTTTTTGTTTAAACTTGATAACAAGCCCTGAATTGTTTCTTTTTTTTAACATTATTATATTTATTTTGCGAGGGTCCGCTCAGGCTCAAACAAGCTGATTCCTGATTTTTTCTTCTCACCTGGCATATACAGGGTGCAATTAAACCTAACCTTCCTGCCAATTTTTTTCTAGGGCTTAGGTATCATTGGTAGAATCCATTTAACAAAAAAAAAAAAGAAATTGTCGACGCGTCGTGTCCTTTAATTGTAGTGTTTTGTAGGATAACTTTCAGAAGCTATTTCTCAACATTTTAGTACTGAGTGATTATAAAAGAAAAAAAAATGTATTTTTATTTTTAACAAGGATCAATATATCAAAATTTGGCAGGAAGGTTTAATTGCACCCTGCGATATTTGTTTTATTTACTCTCTTAACCTAATTTTACTATAATCTTGCAAGAACCAAATCACACTTCTTAAATCGCTCTAAGATGCTAATAGATTTGGACGATGCGACGCATAGTTTTATAATTTAAATTATTTCTATTTCAAATTAAAACCAAAAAAACTGTATTGTGTTTACTAATTCTTTCGGTTTATACGCGCTCAGGATTATTTGCGTGCGTTTATTTTTATTTGACTTTCAATATCAAATTTAAAATCTAAATGTAATATTATATTCTTTTCAGGTATTCGGTTTTGGTAAACGCAATGAAAATACTATTTTGGTCCAATAAGGATTGAGGTTAGAGTCCGTTTCGCTGTTCCTATGTAATTATTTATTGTTGACATATTTTCGCAGTGCCACTTTTATCATGTTATAATATCACAAACTGATCAGAAATTGAAAATACTTTTACACTTTTGTGGCTTTTTAAATGATATTTTACTATAAACTTAAAAAAACATTGATTTTTAAACGCATGTCTGATTTTCTTTATCTATGGAGTAACTGAACTTTTTAATTAACATTTTTGGAGTAATCTCTGATTTAATAATAATTACTGATACTGTAACTCGAGTTAATCGTTTCAAATAGTTTTTAGTTTACCACTAAGCAAAAATGAATAATGAACATGCAGTAATTAAAATGTAAGGAAATCATATTAATTATATTGTCCTGTTTACAAGGTAAAATATAAACTAAACTAAAACTGTGGAATTACAAATCGCATTATAATAAAAGTAAAATAAAATATATAAGTTCTAGCCACGCCGCTTATATGCAGATTATGTTTTATTTAATGCAGATTATGATTGCTTTCAAATGATATGACCATAATAACGGTAGGCAGCTGTAAAAAGATTTTAATTATTGTATTTGCTTAACTCTATGAATAAAAAATAGAACTAACTAAATGTTGTCTGTACTTAAAAATTGATCTGCATCTTTGCTTCATTTCCAAAACAAATTATGTTCAAATACGCAATAATAGAAAAATAAAAATAATCATGTTAAGGGTAGGCATTCATCCCAATGACTGACTTGAAGTTGCAGCAAGTTGTGAAGAAAATAATAATTATTAACCTCAAAATTAGTATTACCATCGCAATTTCGACCAAGTGCTACAACTTTTAGTCGGTCTTTTAGATATTATGTAGGAGTATTGTAGGATTGTTATTAGATATAAACGTATCTATAGTCTATATATTACAATGGTATTCATAATTATATTCTAAATTATTATAATGTCGTATTCGATATTATAAAGTTAATTTTTATCCAAGTGATATAAAATGCGTTGTTTTTTTTTTTAAAGAAACTTAGTAGTGTAGTTAAGTTAGTGAATTATTTGCCTCGAGACCAAATATTAAATAAGCTGTAGCGCAAAATGAATGAAGATGATGGTCATCTTTTGTGTTTGATGTTATATCATAGAATATAGGGCATTTGAGCAACTTTAGAATAAAATACATCGCGCAATATTATACCTAATTATGTACAAGGTATAAATAAGGGGGTGTCCATAAAAAGTTTTTAATTTTTTTTTTAATTCTATTTGAATCCTTTTTTGATTGTGTAAAAAGATTTTAATTATTTTAAATATAATATGGAGTGCACACAATCATTTATATTATACTTTTAAGATAACTTTATATTTTTAGACTAGTCTAACAGTCTTCTTTTAATAAAAAATCTTATATTTTAAGTAAATTTCTTGCTTGATGACTTCTAAAATAAATTATTTTTGCTGAAATCCCTCCGCCCCAAAAGAGATTTTGTGTGATACAGTAGGAGCCTCCCATGCCATGATGGCATACATATTTTATAGATGCCCCCTAACATTCTATAATCTTATAAAGGTAGATGTATAATGGTTTGACAAATCATTGACTTTTGATAAGCAATTAAAATCAGAAACTTTAACTGAAGATACACATTTTATTGTGTCTCCACTGTCAGAAAACTGAAAAGTTTTAAAGTTTTAAAAACTATATAAAATAAAACTTGTTAAAAAAACCAGTTATATAAAAGGTACCTTGGGTATACGTAATATTATCTAAATTTAACACATTTTTAAACATTAAAATTAATCAATGGCCAGGCGGTAATGTCTTCCAACAAAGAAAATTATGAAAAAAATTAAATAAAAAGATCTCGCAAATAATGTACTCGAGTATAATTATTATGTTGGAATTGAGCAAGACATCGACTAGATTTATTTTTGGGATTGATCCATGAATAAGAGTTGAAAAAATAAAAAAATATACTTACATTAAGAAAAATTGAATGAGTATGACTTCTAAAATCATAAAAAGTACCTATATAGCTAAGGGCCAAACAGCGAATCGAGCAAAACAATTTGTCGTTTTGATTATTATAATTATTTATTGTGGTTTAATGACAGAATACTGCCCCACTAAAATGGAGCCTAATTATTAAATGTTCAAATATTTTTTGTATTAAAATAATTTTGTATGCATTATGTAAAATGAAATAAATTAATGTCAGTGCAATTAATTTTATTCTTAGAAGGAAATAATAATAATTGTAACCTCAATAATAATTATTCATTCGATTGAATATAAGTACAATGTATATTATGCTTTGTGATCTTGTATTTAGGTATAACTTAGTGGTAAATGGTAATTTTGTGATGTTATGTCCTTAATTGAACATTGTTATGTTGTTAGTATGAAAAGTTTATGTCTCTAGTAGCATGTACCATTTTAATATATACATTTACTAATGTGTTTTCGGTTTTATTGATTACGAGCTTTTGCCCGCGGCTTCGCTCGCGTTAAGAAGTATTAGCATGTATTAGTATATGCAAACTTTCATCCCCTATTTTAACCCCTTGGAGGTAGAATTGATCAAAATCCTTTCTTAGTGGATGCCTACGTCATATCACCTACCTGCATGCCAAATTTCAGCCCGATCGGTCCAGTGGTTTGGGCTATGCGTTGATAGATCACCATGTCAGTCAGTTTTATGTATATTACTTATATAGATTTTTCTTAATTTATTTTCTCAGATACTTTTACATTATAAGATTTATTCAGATTTATTCTCAATCTTAACAGGCACTGGAGTAGTTAATTTGATCCCAGTTCGTTAACAGCACACAGGTAGACCACTGAGGGTTTTTAGTCCTTAATAAAATAAATCCTTAATAAAACAAACAGACAGACAGACACGCCAAACTTATAACACCCCTCTTTTTTGTCGGGGGTTAAAAATAACATGGTTAGACTCTATCAATTCAAAAGATTTTGCTTTTAAAAAAATATTTCTTAGTGCAAGTGACGAGTAAATTAATTCTATAAACATTAAAAAGAGTTTTATAGACGATATTTTTCTTTAAACTCTTTGATCGTCGTTTGATGCGGTCTCGTTAAAGTGTTGCTCTTATAGCCCGAGAGGCGACCGTAAAAATTGTTTGAAGTATACTTTGAACCTCCCCGTGCAAATCTCCTCCAATTAGATGGTCGTATCAGATCAAAGGTGAGTTTTTTTGTGCAGGTGTAGTGAGGCGCCGAAGCGGCCGTCTGGACGGAAATAGGTGATCAGAAATAGCGTAGACGCCGGCGTGCGCGACGCCCGGTCTATATTAATATTCAAAATGCTACATGCACAGCATAACATGGTCAGAGCGAAGTTTTGGAGTTAGTTTTTTATTCAGGTTAAATCGATATTGTTACTAGATGGCAGCACTTGTCCTCAATCAAATTAAAGAAAGTACTTAAAAAAATCTTGAATTCTTGTATGACAATGTCTCTTCAAAAATATTACAGCTCCACAAAGAGAGAATAAAATATGACTACTTAATTTAATGAAGATTTGGCATTGGCATAAACTTAATAACATTTTTTATCAAACTTTCCAATAAATAAGAAATAAGATAAGTGCCTATTGTCTATGAATGCGGTCGTTCAATTTTAAGCTTAAACAGGGAAGAAAGAACATACATAATATAGGTATTAAGCCATTCGGGATTGGCTGATACCTGAAGCTATATTTCGAAGCATTTCGCAAATGCTTGGCACGAAAGTATTTCTTGAAACATAATAATGTCAACCTTGTAAAAAGTACAGTTTCCAAAAATGTTATCAAATCGTTAGACTACTTTTACCTTGTTGCTGACTCATCTCATATCATTCATTGCAGAACCAGTTACCAGATGTTACCTGGCTTAGGTTATTCATTTATATTTTTACTGCTTTAATTAAGAGGACATTCATCCCATTTTACAGAAAATGCAACAAAGAGGCTTATACAGGTGTTCGAAGGACCAAGTGTTTTGAAATGTCATGAATATTGGATAGTATCGATTTCTCGTTTTGTATGGTGCAGACCGGTAAAATCTGATCATAATCAAGAGCTTACTGTAAGTTTACCGTCAGCCGATCAATATGGAAAAGTTACTAGTGACAACCATATACTATACCTAAATGTGTGAAATTGAATTGTTCGCGCAAAGTTTTTATGCGTACTTACCTACTAATATTATAAACTATGTCTATGTCAGACTGTTACCTTATAAACGCTCATCTGATTTCAATAAAAAATTTTAGGGATATATTTTGAGTTTCAGGAAAAGTTTTATCATTGAAAAATCTGACTTTATTCCTTTGTGATTGATTCCTTTGATATTTATTAGTTTTTTTTTAAGTTTTAGTTTTCCTAACAGGTTTATTTTCCATGTAAGGTATTAAAAGCATGCAGCAAGCAAGATAGCAATAATAGCTAAGTATACTTTACTCCATGCTTACTCACAGTCGAAAGTAGGTGGAGGTCTCTCTAGGTCAATAACGACAATGCGATTTCAAATAACGCATTGTTTGTGGTCTTTATTGAGGATAAACGTTGATTTTCTATAGCATTGTACATTCAGAGTTATACGTAAGACTGAGTAATATAAAAAGTTGTTGGATTAAGAGAAGACGTAAGTTGATGAATTGGGTAACTGACAATTTAAAAAATTGTCGTTTTTTGCATAAATAGAGACTTTAGGACTGGGAAAATTATTTGAAAATGTGGGTTCTATGTATAGCTAGATGATGAAGTTGGTAAGTTACAAGATTTGCTCAAATTATAAGGAAAAAAATGACCAACTGCTCTCATGTTGTAAAATGTTACTTAGGTACCTACTTCATCAACTCAAGTCCTCTTATACTCCATTCTATTTCGCGCCTCTCGGTAAATATTTCTTCATGCGACCTCTAAAGTCTAAGGTAAACAAGATAAGTAATAGAATGCTGAATGAGATTCTAGAAACTAGATAGTGTTCATATAATTAATTATTATTTTTCAAGGCGAAAACTGCTTATTTGCATTAATATCGCAGTGTTAGTCAAGTTTTCTTTTATAACGAGGTACAATATATTTGATACTGGATTAAAACATTAGTTTATAAGCAGCAATAATATTATGGTTAATAATATGTTATCAAAAGTTAATAATGAAATAATGATGAAAGAGGAAAATGTATACTTTAGCTATACTGTATACAAGCTTTAGTGCTACTGGCACTGGGGTTTATACCATCAAAAGCCGCAAAATACCTAGAAAACTTTTGTTTCATTAAAATATATTGAAGTGACCTAACCACTCAACTCAAGAGCAACTAATTTAAAATTTCAACCTTGATTTGAACCTTTATTCAGAACATACTTTTGTATTTTCATAAATAAAAATAAATAAATACTGATTTCACCATATCCATTGTCAGGTTTCGCGGGCTTCAGTCCCGAGTAGGCCATGATGCGCTAGGTGTTCCAGCGCATCGTCGCGGAGTAACGTGGAATAGTGTATCCACACGAGTTGAGCCTGAAGAAGCAAAGGTGGTGGGGCTGCGGTCGTGTATCACGCGTTTCCCGTAATCCTTCAGAGGATACACCAGGGGCTAGAGAAATGAAAAAAAAGCACGTGTAATATCTATAGCTGTCTCCCTTACCTCAAGCCTATACCGCAGAACGCGATAGAGACAACTGCAGAAAATCCAGAAAATCAACGATTCGTTGTCCCCTGATTCCTTCTCCAAAACTTAACCGATTTAAGTACTTTTTTCATTAAAGATTTAAAAAAGGCTTGATCTGTGTTCCTATGTTTTGCTTTTTTTGTATAATCTAGCCAAATCTGTTTTCTGGATGTTTGAACACAGCGGAAAATCTGGCCATTTTTTTGGGTTTTTGAACGTTCATATCTTATTTAATAATTAAATTATGAAAAAAAAGAAAACATAGGGACATCGTATTAGTGGCCGTAGATATTCAGGAAAAAAATTATAACTCTACTAGCATTATCCAGGGAGGAAACAGGGGACAACGTTTGTATGGAAAAAAAGGCGGTGTGGACTCCTCTTCAGGAGTAGGAACACCGTTGGGGTTTTTAGTGGTAGTCCCGGGTGCGTCTTCCGTCCGCCCCGGGGAGTCCCACATACCTCGCCCCAGGCCCCGGGGATGCGTAAACGCATTCCCCCAACGCAAAAAAAAGGTTTCGTGGGCGTCGCTAACAGATGGCGCTGCAGATAAGTATAATGTCCCTAAACCTTCGTAATCGCTCGGTGAGTCAGCGTTAAGGCAGAATTAATTAACGATAGTTGCCGCCTGCATAGACGGACGTCCTTGCAAGGTTGTGCATTGCCTGATCACGTGCAACTCTGTTCTTTGAACGCCATTCGATGTTCAAAATGCTAGATAAACATTCTAGAAATCTCTTAAAAAATGGAACAAAATACAAATTTTGACAGTTTTTTTTACTATTTCGAATTCATGACAAAGAATTCGAAATAGTAAAAAAAAACTGTCAAAATTTGTACACGTGTAGTTGAATAAACGACGCGTTTACCTATAGTTTGCGATAAAATGACGTCAATTCATAATATATAATTGTGATGAGTGATGACCTGGACAAATGGCCTATGCGTTTTATGCATAAAGAATTATTCACCGGATGTTTATAGTTTTTATTAGATTACGTTTCCGGTGTAAAGTAGTTATAGAAAGAGTAATAACAGAGATCTAGCGTTTTAATGGTCCTTCACGCCGGATGCTAAATGTTAAACACTTATTGAATATTAAGTAAAAAAGACTGTGCATCAAAAAAGAGGAAAAAGATAATATTATAATACACTTAAACAGAATCTAGTGTATAGTCTGTCAAAAAAGTGAAGAAATTAAAAAGTGGCAATATCGTAGTGTCATCCCTTTCAAATCAATCTAAGAAAAAAGGGAAGACACAACGAATTTGCGACTTTTTAATTTTTTCACTTTTTTGACAGACTAAAGTAAGTAAATACTTTTAACTCTTTTAACTGTAGTACATGATATAAGTATATTACATTTACCTATATCGTATTTTTATTGTTTTATTAATTTAATAGTCCAACCAATATTAAAATTTAATTTAAACTCAACTGCGGGGGGTTCAGTTTAAAATACATCGATTATGAAATTATTATTAAGTTACAATAATTATATTATACGGCAAAGGAACAACCGCCCACAACAGTGCAATTACTGCTGGAGTGGAGCAAATTGACGGCGCCAGTACAAATCCTTGTATTAAAAATAACACAGCAATAATAAACTGTTTTACTGTCACCAAACGCGATTTATGTTATGTTTTATAGCCTTTCTAGTGTCATTGCTTATGCTATGATAATGATCCCTTTGTAGACGGCATAAGATCCTCTCAGAAGTCAGAGGTAAAATAATCGGGAACAGACCGTAACTAAAGTGTGGACAATGCTGCAGCTAGAAATCTACATGTCTAAACTGGGTTTTTTTTTTTAATGAAATAAGGGGGCAAACGAGCAAACGGGTCACCTGATGGAAAGCAACTTCCGTCGCCCATGGACACTCGCAGCATCAGAAGAGCTGCAAGTGCGTTGCCGGCCTTTTAAGAGGGAATAGGGTAATAAGGGAGGGTAGGGAAGGAAAGGGAATAGTTGAGGGTAGGGAAGGGAATAGGGTAGGGGTTAGGGGATTGGGCCTCCGGTAAAGTCACTCACTCGGCGAAACACAGCGCAAGCGCTGTTTCACGCCGGTTTTCTGTGAGAACGTGGTATTTATCCGGTCGAGCCGGCCCATTCGTGCCGAAGCATGGCTCTTCCACGTATGGGTAAGGTTAATGTTATATTTTATAGTATATTAAGTATAATACGTACCATCAAGGAAATTGATTCCTAGGCAGTTGACAGACCAACGTCATTTGATCGGATCATGTCAATTCAATGTTAATAATTGTGATCTGTCGGCTGGATTTGACGTAATGCGACCAAATTACGTAGGTCCCCCATGTGCCTAGGAATCAACTTCTCTGATAGTATATCTGCTGTAGTCTGTATGGTTACTGATTTATTAAAAAGGGAAAATTACATGAAAAACGAAATCCGTCTTTCCTTCTGTCTGTCACCACTCACCACTCACCAGGCTGTTCACAATAACTTTTATAGCTTATGCATAGTTACAAGCCTTTTCAATGAGAACGTTGAATTAACAATTAGAAAGGGCTATCTACAAGTGGTGCCCTCTACCTGAAGGTATGTACGTGGGCGCCGCATGACTCACTCAGCTGCGCGGGCGCAGCCACTCCTTACATAGTCTGCGCCGTCGCCAACCTACTCTTAGGTATTTCCCATCGATAGAACCTTAGGCGAACGACATAAAGACTACTTTTATAGAGCCTCCGAGGTAAAAGAAATTTGAACGGTCTATTCCAACCTTTTCGCTGTTCTTTTACCATCAACAGGACTTTATGCGGACGACTTAAGAACTACTTCAGGTAAATTTACTCGAAACGACCTATACAAACTTTATTGCTGTTCTTTTACAAATAACAGGATCTTACACGGACGATACAAGGATTACTTTCTAAACCTCAGAGGTAGGATATCTTTGAACGGGCCATTCTTGCCATTCATCGGTAGAATGTATGTATTTTGAAGTCCCATTGTGAGTTTTAGCTTTCCGCCCACCGAACATAGATGTCTCTGTAGTCCGCGTGCAATGTTATTTTTGTGAGTATCTAGAATTCTAAAAATCTAGATTTTAGCATACAATCTTCGAAATTAAGTACGTCGACACTAGGTACATGGAAGTTGGTTAAGAAGAGCTTAGTACAGGCGGTTAAAGTGCTATCAAATTACATACCTTATACTTACCTCATAATTATTGTTCTGGAAATAACGAAATACACATGTATTATTTATTTGTATAAACTGTACAAAACAGAGCAAAGAACACTTTTCTCTTTATAGTGACTTTGCCATAATAATATTATAGAGTAAAGCGCAGGTGCAACCTATAGCAACCTATAGTTTGTTAAATTGATTGGCGAGTTTTACAGGGAGGGATGTTTTGTATCCTCCACTCGCTTTTGAGCCCGGTTTCTGATAGCATTTATGATTTAGCTGCACGTAAGTATATATAATATTTTGATGTCGGTATAAACCTCGTATTATGATGCTGTAAAGTGAGCTGCCATTGTGGGTGCATTCCGACCCATCGCGAGCGCGATAACCACATCACGTGAACACTGAACATTCCATGTTCAAATCATCATCTACTCGGTTTCAATTCGTGTTCTTCTAAATTCAAATAAAACTTTGAAACGAAATTAATGTGCCCCCCTGTTTAGGTACTTACTGTTTAGTCTTTTCCTTTCTGTATTTCTGAATTTCACCTATATCTTCTTTGTCAATTTTCAGGATCAAAGATCATCGCAGTTATATATTTTGTCCATAGAAAAAAATGTCAATAGATAAAAAAATCGGCCGAGTGCGAGTTGAACTCGCGCACGAAGGGTTCCGTACCGTTCGCGTTATAGAGGAAAAATAGGCAAACAATTGTGTTTTTGTATGGGAGCCCCCCTTAAATTTTTATTTTATTTAAATATTATTATTAATTAAAAAAGTACACATGTAACTGAGGCATTTATAAAAATTTCAAGTGCCATTAATGATTAAGAGCCAAAAAGGTAAAAAAAATAACGTTTGTTGTATGGGAGCCCCCCTTAAATATTTATTTTATTTTGTTTTTAGTATTCGTTGTTATAGCGGCAACAAAAATACACAATCTGTGAAAAATTCAGAAGACTAGCTATTATTGAGTTACAGCCAGTTATAGCCAGTTATAGCGGTTATTGAGTTACAGCCAGGAGACAGACAGACAGACAGACGGACAGACATCGAAGTCTCAGTAATAGGGTCCCGTTTTCACCCTTTGGGTATGGAACCCTAAAAACATTACATACAGCTCTACCAAGTTTATAAGTTGTGACTATAAACTTGGTAGAGCTTTATGTTACACCCGTACATAAAATCAATAAAGAAAGGTAAAGCTCATGCGCTTTACCTTTCAATAAATTAAATAATTTAATTTACTTACACCATAGTCGTAAAATCAATAAAGTTTATTGATTTTACGACTATGGTGTATAGACCGGAAATAAACTCCTACCAAAAACCCAATTCTCTGACATTTTCAGTAGATAATTATGGGAAGTTTCCCATACTACTGAAAATGTTATAGAACTGGGTTTAGACTTTTTTGCCATTTGACCACCACTCACCAAGCTTTATTTGGAGATAGATTGGGTAGTTCTGGTACGTGCCCTAGGCAGTGTTCCACATACGCGTCCTGAAATAACATCGTATGACATCGGCTATTGTTGTTAAAACAATGAGCATTACATAGTGATGCGCTCTGACTCACCCGCAAGTCACAACGGGATATACCGGGCCACATACCGATAGCCCTATAATATAACATTACTAATGCGACAGTCTGTCTGTGTGTTACCTCCTCAAGCTAAACTGATGACATTTGTACCGTATTCCTGTGGGGCATAGACTGTATATAATTATGTACTGTGTACCTCTTGGGGTCAATTTATAATAGAGCAGAGTCGAAGCGCAGAGAAGACACAGAAAATTCAACCTTAACTTAAGAACGTTACGTTCTTGTAAGGCACACATTATTTCTGCGAGATCAACCAGCGTTGGTCGGGCACATGCGCTCGAATTCGCGCAGATGCGCTCGACGCGCGCGCGCCTTTTAAAATTCTTAGAGCCCTGGAGTTAAGGTTGAATTTTCTGTGTTCAGTTATTGGGAATTCGCTTCGCTTCGGCTCTGCGCTATTATAAAATGACCGTTACTGAAAATACCTTAACCCCTAGATTTGGTCGTGGAAAAAGTCGTAGCTAATCAAAAGATTTTGAGTATTTTTCAGGAATACTGCGACCATAATATTTTGTATGTCATTCTTCGTTTCCGCCAAGTTGCGTTATAAATTGTCTTTACCAGTTACCATCATTGCCTAGCTACCTTAACAACTAATCCATCCAAACTTTTCTTCCTTTGGCTAAAAATTTAACAATCTTAGTATGGTCCTGTTGCAAAATGAACAGTCCGGTCTCCATGTTACCCAAGTCGATGTTCTTCCGCAATCTGTGTTGCAAGACCCGCGTTGGCTTTCACTTCACTTTGTTACTATTGGCGTTGGTTTCAACCGACTTACAAAAGAAGTAAGTTTTACGAGTTTTCTGCAGAATTATCTACCTGACTTTAGGTAGGCAGTGTCTTTTAACCTTTTGCACATATTCCTTTGAATAGAGGAAAATTCCGATAAAATAATGATTGAAGAGGGACACCTCTTTAACTATCACGTGAAGTGCTTTTAGAGATATCAATAGTAAACACTTCAAAGTGTAATTACTGATAAATCATAATTCTACGGGGAATTTAATATTATGTAAGTTAAAATATGAAAATGCTGAAATAAAATAATAAAAAATACTTTTTACCAACTTTTGGCAATGTCCGGTGACGGATTAAGACTACTTGATGCCCTAAGCAATCCACCCCTATTCGTATGTCAACTAGAATCGGTCTTTAAACCATTACCGCCTAAAAACATTAGTTTTCTCCTAGAAACTATTGGTGTTTTTTTGGTGACGTTAGAGTGAGACGTGATGCCGTAAATACGGTTTTTTTGCTTATTCTGGTCCCCTCTCAGACGTGATGCCCTAGGCAATTGCTTAATATTATGTCTAGCGAGTAGCGACTTTTGGCAATGGCTGGCGACGAGATTTTTTTTTTTTAAGTTTTTTTAGACAAAGTAACAATTAACAAAAGACCACTTATTAGTCAGTGTTCTACGTTACGTTTGTCAACTTACAATGCTATCTACAACATTTCTGCGAACTGCATGTCGTGTCACTGATGACTATGCTCAAGAGTCGCATGATTTGATTACCGATTAGGTAATCGAAGAAGAACCTTTGGCAGTAATAGATGTCATAGGGCATCTTATTTTATTATGATGAATAATCAGAAATGATGGACAGTCAGTCCTCTAAGAGACGATAAATTCTAATTTCTATGTTTAACAGGCCGGGTACCATCGAAATTCTCATACATACGTAATACCAAAATCATTTTCTCATACGAAAATATTTAACATGTTTGAGTTATTTTTCAACTTAAAATAGTAATTACCTAGGTTCCTGCGTAAAAATTTACTACAAAATATTTAAACACTAAAAAATATTTTTTAAATTGAAAAATGATTTTGGTATTACATAATTATATGTATTAGAATTTCGATGGTACCCGGCCCCTCAAGTATATTTTTATTTTCCTTCCAAATGAAAATGTGACTTCTTTTATTGCTTATTTAATTTACTTAGCCTTGGTAGGGTATATAAGTATGTACTTAATATGTATACACTATACATGGGTATACAGCTATACAGTAAACATCTTCTTCCGGTTAGAGAAAGTTCACCAGTCACTATTTATTATAATACCCAAGAACTAACTTGCGGTTGCTCTAATTTTGCGATTAGCTAACCCAACCCAACTTCGTTTCAACAATTTACCGTCCGATTTCAACAGATTGTGTGATCAATCATAATATTTCATACGCCGACATATCAAATCACTTATCATTTCGCATTATCTGCACTGTAAATAGTTACAAAACGCATCACTGGCGCCAGTGACTTGCCGACTTGGAACAACAACTGGCTTCGAAATTCCAGGCCGTATTACTCATTGCGAGGATAAAGCACGACAACAAGAGCAGTCTATTAAGCAACCAATATGAAGGACCACATTGACGCAAGATCACATACGTCGATAGCTATATCTTACTATAAGGGGCTCTGTTTCACCATTTACTGATAAGTTGTGGATAGCCTATCCGGTACTTATCAGTAAGTGGTGAAATAGGCCCGTATCATAGAAATGTTTTTAGTTTGGTTAGGATATCGCAGAGTTATTACTAATCATTGATCATCTGAGTGCCAGACAGGAAAGATCAATGCTTCATAGGCATTAGGCATGCAAAAAGTCAGTTCTGACTCCTGCGCCATCCGGAATTTTAAGCCTTTCGCCAATCGTGTTGGTTTCCGTTCCGTCGAAATATGAAATTAATTAATGACCCATAAAGTAATTTGTCAATGCCCTAAAGTAAAAAAAACCTATGAATAACAATTATTTACTTAAACATACGTTTTAATAGAAGGTTCTACTTTATTAATGTTGAAAAATAATGTTTTTCTTTATTCCTTAGGAATTTAGTTTTGCCTTCAAATGGCAAATCAGGCAACCTTGCGGTAGACATTATCTACACATTCCTAGCGGTTTTAGCCGTTTTTCTCGCTAATCGTTGTGTTCCATTAAACATTTAAACAAGGCTCTGTTCGACTGTCTGTACAAGTCCTTTGTAAAATCTAAGTACTCGCATTTTACAAAAATTAAAGTAGGTAGGTAATCACTGTTTTAAATATAGTAGGATAAGTAATAGTTAGGTACTCAATTTGATTTTTGTGTTAAGTACCGTACTACAAAAATCAAATTCAGAAAGCCTTCGCCCATTGGTTATCAGAGAAGTTACTACTATCGTTACTGATCTTATAAGACAGAAAAGCTACCTTCTTGAAGGTTTAAAATGTAAATAAACTTCGAGTTTTTCAAAATAGCATTAGTAGCCAAAAAATATGTTTTTAAGCCTTGGTTTTCATTTCCTGTGCTACGAAATAGATTAAAACAAAAGAAAGTGGTTTAAAACGGCCAAATATATAAGTGTCTAATAGATATAACTAAAGAACTAGATTTTCGAAATTCAAAAAGGATTTAAGTAATACTTATAAAACAATGACGTTCATCCTTTGTTACGCAAGAGACTGGCTGGTGACTGGATGCTGGTGGCTAAGCTATGAATGGACGACGGTTAATGGACGTGGCTGGCTAATTATCACCGCAGCTAAATGCGGCGTCACGTGAACAGAAACACACGCACATAGTCTGTTACTAGATATTTTACCTCCGACAGGACCTTTATCACGTCCACGTAAGGCTTATTCTGATGTAATGTGATAGTAGCAACTGCTGCATCATCAGTGCATGAATGCATTCTTTCATCACGCAGGTTTTTGAGGGTTCCTTTGAGAAAAATCAGGATAGGATTAAAATATGAATTTAGTATTTTGGTCACATTCATTTCTTTCAGCTTTTAGGCAATGCATTTCACTGAGAGTTGTAAACCTGTGACTTGTTAGTGAAAATAGTACTTAACTATTTATATTTTATTGCTTATTACTTATTAGTTATTGCTCATAATATCTAGCTTGAACTTCTCTCAGTATAATATAAGTCCTGCATAAAAAGTCAAGGGTAAGGTTATATAGGTGTCCCTTCTATCAATAAACATTATTTGTTTTATTTATTATTATTACTTTTAAGCTTGTTAATTGAAATAAAATTTATATGAGATAGTAACAGCGATTTGTTTTATTGCTATGGGCTACATAGTTTTATAGTAATACGAGTACGGTATAGTAAAATGTACACAGTTCTTCCTGTTTTGCCCGCCCACGATTTTTAGGGTTCCGTACCCAAAGGGTAAAAACGGGACTTCGATGTCTGTCCGTCTGTCCTTGTCATTATATGGATAATTATAACATTAAAATAAAATGAAAATTTAAGGGGGGCTCTTTTACAAAAAACACAATTTCTGGCCTATTTTTGCTCTATTACGGTAAGGAACCCTTCCGGAGTACTACGGAGTCCGACTCGCACTTGGCCGATTATTTAGAAAAGTTTACAGTTGTAGGAAATCCAGGATCACCTTCAGTTTAAACTTTGGCGCGGCCATGCCGACTGTATGGGCGCCGCAGACTCGATCGCACAAAAAGTCTGTCGTCTGCGATCTCCCTAAGCCCTGACGCTTCACGACTCACGAGTCCTGAAAAAAACAGCTTGACCGTGCGAGATCGGCAAAGTTCGTCTATTGTCGGACTTCAATGTCAATTGCTATATTTAATTACCTTTAATAATCTTTCAAAGATTTTTACATTCGAAGTTCGAAACTCAAAATGACTGCAGAACATGAGTCTATTTTGCCGCGCTTGAGCAATGCATTAGTCATGGTCTGTCCCTAACTAAATCTGTTTATGTTACCTCAACTTATTTGCAAATTACGCTTGATTTTGCACCGTTATTAGCAATATCCGCCTCGCAAATGCCAAATGCAATGTACAAGTTAATTTATGTCATCGACATTGTAAAACTAAGTAACCTTTATGTTGTAGGTGTACTAGGTACGCATTACATTTATGATTTAAGTACGTTGTGAATGATTGCTTTTTTTAATTGTTATCTTTAAAAAAGCACAATTTTTGACCTGTCGTTCGAGTTTTTACCCCGTTCTTCTCGACTTAGGGTTCAGGCGCATCGCGCTCTGGTTGGTCATCACTCATCACTCATCACGTTGGCACTTGGCCCATGAACCATGATGGATAATCAATTCAGATAGGTACGATCGTGAAAGAGAGACTTATCGTCTATGATTGTCCATAATGTGCATTCTGTACAAAATACACGTAACACGATACTATAAGGACTAACGTGAAGACTGAAGAGGGCCCTTTCGACCTGTGCAGTATAACCACGATAACAGAGGTAGCCTTTTTTGGCTTGTTGCGCAGTCTCCCGGGTTTCCACTCGCTAGCTCTGATAAGGCTTATATTTTACCAAACCATCGACAATACTCTTTCCATACCTTCGTGTTTCTTTATAGGCAATTACTAAAATCAACATTATTTATTTATTTATTTTGGAAAACCAACAGCTTTAACTTACAATACAATAGAATCGACATTATAGAAAAAGAAAGCCAATGACAGGTTTTCACGATTAGAGAAATATGTTGTGTACACACAACATTACTCGACATACAACACTAAAATATACTTATTCTAATTTTTTAAATTAATATTTTATCCTTAACATACTAGTTGTTATATAATAGTTACTCGAAATATTATCTAAACAATAAACATATAGAAGTCCTGTCAGTCACCCGCTAAAAATCCTCTTATTGTAATCCGATCGAAATTTAGTACTTTTGGTAGTATCTAAGTTAAGCTCTTTGCAAAGATAATTGAAAGATCTGCTTGCTCGCACCAGGAATGAGTTACCTCTATAGTTAGTGCTGTAGGTTCACAAGTAAGTGGAGGATTGTATCTTCTTGATCTGGAAGGTACAGTAAAATTTATTTTTTGGAGAAGGTCTGGACAGTCAACCTCATTATTAATAATTTTCAGAATAAAAGTGCAGTCCGAGATTTGTCTTCGTTTAAATACTGGCAAAATATGAAATTGTCTGCAAAGGGCAAGGTAGTTGTCTGACTTGTAGACAATTTTGAGGCGGTAACATAAAAATTTCAAGAATCGTTTTTAAATTTTTTCGATTCTATCAATGTACTTGTTGTAGCAAGGATTCCGCACCTGCAAGCAATAATCTAAGTGACTTCTAACAAAGGTACAGTAAAGTATTTTTAAAGTTTTTGCTAATTTGAAGGAAGTACTTACTTACTGATGAAGCCTAGGGCTTTTGAGGCCTTTGCAATAATTTTATCTATATGTTCATCAAACATTAGTTTTTCATCGTGGTAGACACCGAGGTCTCGCTCGACATGACATCTTGGTATAACTTGACCTTTCAGAAGATATGCAGCAAGGACTGGGTTCCTTTTCCTGGAAAATGTAGTAATGGAACATTTAGAGGGATTCAGATCTAAATTATTGGCAACACAGTAGGAATCTAGTCGTCTCAGGTCAGCTTTAAGTTTCTCAGTATCGGCGAAAGATGAGATTGGCAGAAAATTTTTCATGTCATCAGCAAAAAATAGATATCGGCAGTAGTGAAAGCATGAGTCAATATTATTAATGAAAATTATGAATAGGAGGGGTCCCAGTAGTCATCCCTGGGGAACACCACTAGGGATGGGAACCCAACTAGAAACGTAATTATTAATGACTACTGCTTGCGACCGATTTTCCAGGTATGAGCAGAACCAACGGAAAAGATTACCTCTTATGCCAATGTTAGGAAGCTTGCTTTTAAGTATGTTGTGATCTATACGGTCAAAACATTTGGAATAGTCGGTGTATATAACGTCAGTTTGATTGTTATTACTGTCCATTTCATTATTCAGGTATTCGTTAAGAAGAATGAGGTTTGAGTGCGTAGATCAACCTTTTAAGAAACCATGTTGCGAATTGCTGAAAGAAGTTTTTAAGGCGTTATAAACTTGATTGTAGATGAGACGTTCAAATATTTTGGCAATAGCACAAAGCTTAGAGATAGGTCTGTAATTGGTAACCTGTGAAACATCGCCTTTTTTATGTATAGGTGTTATGAAGGCAGACTTCCAGACTTTAGGCACCGTACATGAATCAAGTGACTTCTTAAAAAGCAGGAAAACCGGAATAGCTATAGTCTGATAACATTGAATTAAAAATTTTGGGTGTAAATAATCAGGTCCAGCTGATTTATTCGGGTTTAATGTCCTTAGATAAAATTTTACTGTTTCTAAATTAATTTCAATAGAATTTAGGAATGATATTGAGTCGCATGTGTTATCATTAACGGGGTGAGCCGGAGGTTGAGTAGCATTATCTTGCCTAGAGTTGCTTGGTGCTTGGTGGAGCATAGAAAAGACTCATGAAAGTAATGAGAAAAGGAATTGCAGATTGATTCCCGAGATGAGATAGTGGCACCATTAAATATAAGGTTACTCGGTAGAAGATTTGTTTTAGACCGATGTTTAACAAAATTCCAAAACTTCTTTGGATTTTTAGCGACGGATGATTCTGTCTCTGATAAATAATTGGAATAGCACTCCGACTCAACCTTTTTTACGCGATCACGTTACAGCTTAAAAGTAATCTGATCACTAATTCTACCATATTTTTTAAACTTTTTGTGATACTTGTGTTTTTCTTTTATACTCGTAAGGTGTTTATGAGCATAATTGTACCAGATAGGATACTCACTGGGTTTAATTTGTTTTGAAGGTTTTCTATGTAAGTTAGAGATAAAGTTGTAGAAAAAGTCCACGGAATCATCTAAAGATCGGTTTTCAAATTCTCTGTACCAATCCATTTTAGAGATGCTTTCGTTGATAACTCTGAAATCACAACGATTATAGTTATAGCAGTTAAATCGTGCTGGACTTAAAAAGCAGGAATGTGATAAGACAAGCAATTCGATTGTAAGCGCCGGGTGATAAGAGTCAATAAGGACCAAGGGATCCAAACATTCGCATACATGTACCTTTTGATTACAAAGAACAAGGTCCAAGATTTTATTTTGAAAATTTGAGACACCGTTAAATTGATTTAACAAAAGAACAATTGAGCTCGTCGGTTAGTAAGTATTCGTCACTACTTTTTATATTGTTTGGGACATAATACCCTTCAGACGCGTTGAACTCCCAACTAATTCCGCTTAAATTAAAATCACCTACATTCAAATACTTGTCGTCTGGGTATTTTAAGTTTATGTCGCTTACATTCAAAAAATTCTCTAATTGATTAGAGAATGTATTAGTAAAACCGAGACTGCATAGATACAAGACACAAATATGTAGTTTTAGCGGGTTCGGATTATGCTGGTTAGATATACAGTGTGTAACAAAAAAAGGTGATAATACTTTAGGGTGTGTACATGTTCCTTGTAAAGAGTTCACTGTGAAAGTAGCAGCGCTGATAAACGAAAAAAATTTTTTCACTTTTGTATGGGCAACGCCCGAGCGTCACAAGTTTCCCCATACAAAAGTGAAAAAAAAATTTGGTCTTTCAGCGCTGCTACTTTCACAGTGAACTCTCTACAAGGAACACGTACAGACCCTAAAGTATTATCACTTGTTTTTGTTACACCCTGTATACTATAGTGAGATTTTCTTGTACCTATAGCGAAATACCTCCGTCCGTCTGTTTATAAAGCAAACAGAGGCGAGTGCCAGTGTTTGCTCGCCTGTGGGTGGCTAATCCCGTCTCAGGTGTGCTGACAACTGGAATGCAGTGTCATCATTTCTATACCATCTCGACTCACACGTACTGATTATAAACTATGTACAAAGCACGTCTTTGCTCAATTCGTATCTTATATGAGTTCATATACCTCTATCATGATTAAAATGTATTTAGAACATGATAAACATGCAATGTGTATGTGCATGTAGTTGAATATGATTTGTTCTTAGATTCTTAGTAGTACTTTTTGTACTAAAGTCTAAATGTAATAATAATATCAATACACGTTTTTGAGCATTTTTATAACTCTACATTTATCTCTATTTCTTTTCTTTGCATAAATTATATGAGTACATAGATATAATTATTATGAGTTCTGACGTCACATAACTGTTAAATTCAATATCAAAGCGAAGAAGACCAATAATTTTGCGTAGATTGTTACCCTATATCTGATATTGGTAGATTTCTAAATGATTTATAACTATGGCTTAGGCTAATTTTGACGACATAAGTAGAGATTTCATCTCATAAGACAAGTAGATAAATTATACACTCTCTCTACTGTACGGCGAGCCGCGAGACCTAGCCAAGCACTCGGTATGTGTATTATGGATGTGCTCGGCCGAGTGCATTGTCTCGCCACTCTACTTGGTAGATGTAATCAGGTCCTAAGTTGTGGAGGGCATATCGCACGCTGAGAACGAAAGTGACCGATATCAAAATTTTGGTTAAATGAGTTAAATATACAGAATGACTTAAAAAAGTACAATCTATCATACTTATAATTGAAAACTGGCTAATTATGGTAAGAAAAGGATAGAGCTATATTTCGGTCTCTTTGTCACTCAAGCATTCTCACCCCCCGCGCCCGAATCAAAGTGACGAAATCAGTGTTGCACCGTGAGTTGTCGTAGCAGGACGTTACAAGTTTAGTACCGCAGTGACCGATTACGCCTTGAGTCTGTTTATTTGTCAATATTGGAGGTAAGTTACGTTACAATTTATATTCATAAACTGACTGATTTAGATTTAGGTCCCTTTTATGTTTTGTGTATTAGCAATTCCAGTGGCATATGTCAAATTTGGTCACCTATTTATTAAGAAATTAGTCTAAGTGATGGTCCCATTTTGAAACAGGTCTGTTTAGTTATAAGTATACTCTTAAATATTTTGTGCTATTCAAAAGAAAGTCTGTTTAATATTTTCAAGTTTGTTTTTCAATAGGCACATCCAGTAATAGTGCAATTCATTACTTTTTTCAGTGTTTAATGTTTTCTACTGAGTCAGCTATCCCAAAAGCTAAAAATGAAAAGAAGCGCTTTAATTCTTCAAATGGTGGAGGATAGACAGCAAAATGAGGTAATTTGGGATAATATTTATTTATGCTTCGTATTTTGTCAGTAGTTATGTTTATTGTTAGTAAAAGAATTTAATATTATACTTGCTTACAGAATCTTAAAGAGGCTTTGGAAATCGACAAAGAAAACATACCATCTAGTCCTTCAATCATCGAAAATACATCTCCACGTCTGGGCCAAGAACATCAGATAATACAAAACCCAAGCAAAAAATCAAATCCTTTAAATGCAAGTTATTAATTTCAATGTAAGACATGGGTCATTAACATCAACTTTTCTATCTTATGATAAAATGTTAAATTATTCATGTTTCAGGAGCCTGAAAGAGCTTGTCAAGAAATAAATACAGAACCAGACATTACTGACAAAACTTCGGAAACTACAGATGCTGTCCGACCACGTTCAAGAAGTTCCAGTACGAGCAGTTCTTCATCCTCAAGTAGTAGCAGTACTTCATCATCTTCAAGTACTTCAGTTACAAGTGAATTTCAAAATACAACTATTCCTGGTCCTAGTACCAGCAATTTAAGACCTCAAACAGGTAACCCACGTTTATACGCTCAATCACCAATACACCCAAATGAAAGTGATGTGGATCTAAGTGACTCTGATCCAACATACCGTGCTGTAAATTCTAATCAAAGAAGTAGACGTGTTTCCAGTACTAGCTCTTCATCTTCTGATTCTTCGGGTCAACCGCAACCTTCAAAAAGTAGGAAGCGTAAAAGGAACCCTGGTAACTGGAAACAGAATCAGACAAAAATATCACGAAACTTCGGAAAAAGTTACAGGTCTTTGTCCAAATCAAAAAAAATAATTCCAGCTAAGCATGTGAAAGGAACATGTACGAGCAAGTGTAGACTTAAATGTTTTGATAACATAAAAGAGGATGAGAGGTCAAATTTGGAACTACAGCGTGCTTTTATTAGATCTTGCATGATAGAAGTGCAACCTAGGTACAGGTATTCAAATGCTCAAAACCCCCGCCTTCCAAACAACGCCTTTTATTTTACAGTAAATGGCAAAAAGATCCGTGTTTGCAAATTGTTTTTCATAAACACTTTGGACATAACGGACAGACAGTTGAGAACCGTTAAGAGTAAAACCAATAGCCATGGTATCGTAAAGCCTGAAGGTAGAGGAAAGCATGACAACAAAAAGAGGGTAGACCCTGAATTGCTCCAAAGCATCAGGAAACACATAGAGTCCATACCGAGGGTAGAATCTCACTATTTAAGAGCTACTTCAAGTAGGGAGTACATATCTGACAGCAAAACTATAAGGGACCTCTGGACTGATTTTAACAATGATCAAAAAGAAAAAAGTCTGCCACAGTGCGACTATTGGTTATACTTGAACACTTTTAACAAAGACAGGTGAGAAACGTGTGTTGCGTACGAACTTGCTCCCGAAAGTAACAAAACACTGCTCAAGCCGAACTATGATAAACACCTCCAAGAAAAAGAGCTTTGTCGCCAAGAAAAACGGACAGACCGACGAAACATTGACGAGACCCACATTTGCGCAATTTATGATTTACAGTCCGTCATGTTATGTCCCAGTCCAAGTTATTTTTATTATTCTTCAAAAATAAACTGTCTTGATTTCACAATAACAGAATTAAAAAATGGGGAAGAGGATAAAAAGTCTTACGGAGACGTTTACTGTTATTTTTGGGACGAGACCCAGGGACAAAGGGGAGCCAATGAAATAGGCTCATGTATTTTTGATTACTTACGAACTCTTAGCGCAAAAAACGCAGATAAAAAATTACATGTAACTTTTTATTCTGACAACGGCACTGGCCAGAACAAAAATAAAGTTATAGCTAGTTTATATTCATACGCTGTCGCTCATTTTGGTAACATCGAAAGTATAACCCATAAGTATCTAATAAAAGGGCACACCCAAAATGAAGCAGATAATGTGCATAGTTTGATTGAAAAAGAAATCAAGAAGAACGAAAAAGCAGGGCCTATATACATACCAGTTCAATTTGCTACCTTGATCAAAAGCGCTCGGAAGTCTGGACAACCTTTCATAGTCAAAGAAGTTAATTATGAATTCTTCTTAAATCTCAAACTACTTCAGGAGCAGTGGGGATACAACTTTAAGGAAAACCTCCATAAAGAAACAGTTTTGTGGAATGATCTTAAAGTACTTAAATTTGATAAGGCGGAAATGTTTCACTTTTATTACAAAACATCATACTCCGATGAGATTTTTCCTCAAATTGACATGAGGAATAAACGTAAAAAAATTATGGGTTTCAAAGAAATTGTACTTGAACAGCTATATGAGCATGCACTTGAGTTAAAAGAAAATAAAAGAAAAGATCTCAAAGATTTAGTCAGAAAAAATTTTATACCTACTATTTACGCCAGTTTTTATAATACTTTGTGAGTAACTAAACTTAAAAATAATAATAAATAACATGGATACATACGAGTATTAAGTGCTTATTATTAGGAGTAATATTAAAATATAAAATTTAAAGTGGTATTACTATGTCATACTCAAAAAGCAAAGTCTGAATTAGTGTATTAAGCAGAGTTTAATTAAAATGATTTGATGACTATGACTACAAGACTGTTTAAACTGATAAGTTAGTGCTAATAATACAATTAATTTAAGAATTACTTATCTAAACCAGTGAAAACAGTAGGTAGGTACTCATTGTTTTGTTTATCTGAGTTAGTGTATTAAGCAGAGTTTAATTAAAATTATTTGATTTGGTAATACAACCGAATTGTAATTACAAAACTGTACTAAGTACTATGTTAGACTGATAAGTTAGTGCTAATAACGGCATATTGTTGAATTCGATAAATACTTTATTGTTGTTACAGAAATATTATCGTGATAGATGTTACCTATGTCATATTTAGGAATTACTATCGAAACCAGTGAAAGCATGGTTTGGTTAATTTTGTCATTTGTTTAGCCTTGTTTCCTACAAATTTTTGATACGATTTTGATATTATTTTGTTTAGTGTGATGATTACAGGTTCCTATTTTGTCTAAGAAGTGATTTAATAAATGCCATTTAACTCTACTTCACTGTCTTATTCGGCTCTTTTGAGAAAATATACAAAATCATAAGAGGGAAACTGACTGATTTTTAGAAATAACCTTTTTTTCTTAAGCAATATTATAAATGAACAGACCTTTACCTAAAAAGGTCAGTAGACATAAAGAAACTTCTAATACTAAAGTGACCTATTTTTCCGAGTTTTTTTCAAGCGCTATTTTATATAGGAAAATAATATTATTTGGCAAAAAATATTTTGTATATCTAAAGCTATTAAGTCAAACAATATAATGCAAAAGAAATTTATAACTTTCGTAATCATGTTTTAGTGTAATCGTAAAATGAACAGAAAATGCTTAGTCCCACAGACACATTTTCGTCTTTTCCCAAAAATTGCAAATTTCGAGTTGAGTCACTTTCGTTCTCAGCGTGCGATATATACTAGAAGTTGATTTATAGGCAGATGGCGGACCTATAGTCCTATACGTAATTTGGTCGCGATTTGTCAAACCCAGCCGACAGATCATAATTAACATTGATTTGACATGATCCGATCAAATCACTTTGGTCTGCCAACTGCCTAGGAATCAATTTCCTCGATGGTACATCATGTTCTGAACGCTCATGTGGTTTTGTTGGCTGATAATGAAATGATGATAATGAGTACTAGACACTAGTGTTAACATAATAGCATAAGCATGTCACAGGATGTTAGTATGTTCAGACGAGCCACGTTCGATATTTGGGTCGAAGAACAAAATACTTCCAGGGTTGTACACAACAAGTGTTAAATTATTCAAGCCAGCTGTTTTTATAAACGAGTTTGATGTAAATAACAGCGCTGTATACTGTATAGTTTAGGGCTGGTGCTTCAGCGAATCTCCGCTTATCTCGCAAAAGAATATCACTATATAACAAAAAATTAAATTAAGAAATTTAAAAAAAACCCCGCCAAACAACTTTAAAAAGTAATGAAATAATATATTTTACTGACTTTAAGTTTAAATAATTCCTAAGTGTAAAGTGATATTTTAGTCCATAATTGTTGACACAGTGTGTCGGGGGACCGCCAACAGTTTTGCATTTTCATTATTTTGCATTTTGTATCGCCATGTCACTGATTGTCTCGATTCGGTTCGCTGTGGACTGACCCTTAAACTATAATGTTATGTGAAATCAAACATCTACATTAGCGGTCCCCCAACACACCTTGACAACAATTATGGACTAAAATATCACTTTACACTTAGGAATTATTTAAACTTAAAGTCAGTAAAATATATTATTTCATTACTTTTTAAAGTTGTTTGGCGGGGTTTTTTTTTTTAATTTTTTAATTTAATTTTATTTCATGCTTTTTAAACTTGTGTTGGTTATAGTGTAGAATAATTCCTATCAACAGGATCATATTCTATCCCAATGAATACCATCTACGAATGTCCTTTTGGATGAGGCCGTCAATATGAGTCCAAACATGAAACCTCCACTTTGGGTTCATATGGAGCTCGGCTCCTATAGAATCCAGGTGATGCTGCAGCAGCAGCATGCAAAAATTTATTGGTTATCTACGTCTTACTAGTTGTCGCAATTCAAATGAGCCCAAACACGAAACCGTTGCTCTAAGTTGGTGAGGAGTTGGGTATCCTATTGATTACCAGGTGATGCTGCAGCACCAGGTCAACTTTCCATTAATGTGTGAATATTCATAAATGTCACGAACTAGAATGCAATAAAGCCCACCAAACAACTGCAAGTTGCTAATCGGCCTTTCACGAACCAGATGAACCGCGATTTTTCAGCATGGAGCAGGCTGATGATGATGAACTATACCTAAGAACACTCTCAATGAAGTCAGCTTTCAAACAAAAAAAACTAGATCGAAATCGGTCCACCCGTTTGGATGCTACGATGCCACAGACAGACAGACCGACAGACAGACACGTCAAACTTATAACGCCCCTCTTTTTTGTCGGGGGTTAAAAATATCCATCAAACATATTTACACGCCATTGTATAACGTGTAAGCTTTGTTATCCTTGTCTGATTTGTTATAATTTTTTTTATCAAAAAGAGTAGTTAAGGGAAAAACTTAAAAACTTAAAGAAAGTTTAAAATTTAAAGCTCACGTCTCTCCGTTTTCAAAAAAACTCTATCACATGTAAGTAAATATATTTTACATATCGTCAGATAAAACTAATGACGTGAAAAGTATTCTTATAACATTTCATCTGTTATTTTTATTTACTAATTGATTGCACTTTAGAAATGAATCTGTACAAAATTAAAAATATAGTAATAATTAATATTAGATGTTTGTGACAGCCCTGATGCAGTTGCCCCGTTGACTACGCACTTCCGTCAGCAACAGTACGTATCCGGTCGATAAACAAAGGGTCAAAGAGTTTCCGCTGACTGTCGACATCGCGCTGTACTAACCTACACCATCGACGTGGCGCTTCCGGTATCGATTTCCGTCGATAAATGCTAGTTCCAAATGAAAAAAGAATCTTTACTCACTTACTGAGTTTTAAATTTTGATAACATTTTTAACCGACAGATAAAAAGAGGAGGTTATATGTTACCTAATTGTTCGGCTGTAGACATATATTTTTTTGATCTAAAAAATGTATCATCGTGTTTCTCTTTTGCACGGTTAATACGTGAGATTTAAATTGGTAGCATTATAATGGTATTTGAGCTTTGTTTATAAGCAAAGAGTATTTTATAACCATCGAAATCAATATATGTATTATATGTATGAAACGATATGCTCAAATTTTATGAACGGAGGAAAATCTCCGCTCTACTTATAAGTAGGTCCTGCAACTAAAAAAAAACGCTTAAATATATGCTTGTGATTTTGCTTTTGAACTCCGCAGAAATTTCACATTTGCAAAGCGTTTTTTTTCTTGCCGTTCAGAAATCAAAATCTAGATTTCTAGAAAAAGAAAAAGTCATTTCTAGACTTACTCTACCGTGTTGTACTTTTAATCCCTTCGCTGTATGTAAACCATATGTTCGCCGCTCCCTTCGCAGATCCGGCACCGAAGGCCAACTTATAAAGGGCTTCTGCAGTCACTTACATTTAAAAGTAACAGGTAAAGTACTTTGCCAGTAAAAACAGTAACCGGTAGAGTACGAAAAAAAAATCCGCAGCAGGCAATATAACCTCATCCTTTTTGGAAGTCGGTTAAAAAGGTATAACGCTGGCGCAGGAAAATTCTTGTACTATCCATTGCCTTATATATTACTAGCGTAAATCAATGGTACTATCACAGTCTACGTCGACAAAAAACAAGATAGCATGAAATATGGGTGACAGCGGAAGAGACAAGAAGCGCTATACGAGTACTAGGCGTTTTCTACTATTTGGCGATGGCGACTGGACTGTGTCTCATTTTATCTTCTTTTACCATCTTTCTAAGCAAGAAGCCAAGAAGCAAAAAGCAGGTAGTTACAAAATTAATAGTGGTGCGCTTGGCGTTATTAAAAACCACTAAAAATTATCTTTTTGAGTCCCAAGCACGGTAATAGATATCTAAACAGTATTTTAACTTCATTTAAACGAGCTAATCTTGGATCAGTATTAGATGTGTCCCAAGGCCCAACTCTAAACAAACACAACCCGAGTTAACTGTACTTGAAATTCAGGTTAAACTTGGATTGAACTCGAGTTACACAAGTCGATTTAAAAAGAAGAACCTGAACATATTTATTAAGATTTTACTTCTTACCCTGTAATTAAAATGCAGGTGTTGACATTTTAATAAACTTACAAGTTTTATACTTTAGTACCTACCCTAAAAACAGGGCGAAGTTGTGAATTTACAATACTGCATGACTGCATATTTTAGTGTTACCGTGACCAAACACTATTAAATATTCATTACGTCAATAAAATAAACTGATACTAACCCTTATCATAATTACTTAATGGGTCCGCTCTCCGTGACACAGAAATAACGAGTTTTAATATCTGGCGTTGGTCATATTTGCACATTTCGTGATCTTTTGGACACATGTGCTAGCTATTATCTAGGCTAGATTTAATATCATGTTAATTGGCAGGCTAAACGCAGTCTAAATTCTTGATATAGTTATAGGACAAAAGGCCTTAATATACTGAACCATTGAAAATCTGTTTTTCATTCACTCTTCATTAGATAGGTACCTAATCTAATGAAAGAATGAACTTTCTCTAAGAGAAGCACTAAAATACGTGGTAAACCGTGAAGTTCGGTCTGCAAGTTTTATCTAGATATTGCATCATAATGAAAAGAGAAAGTTTTTCATTCATTCTTGATTCTATTTCATTAGTTTAAAATCTGGAAAGAATATCGTCTTTGACTTCTTGATTTTGAAAGCAAAATGACACTGAACGCTGAATCGTTCTCTCGGCGCTGGACTGCTTGTGAAACACATTCGTTCACCTCGTAAATCATATTCCGAGACACGAATACGTTAAATAAAGATAAAGGGAAAATCACCCATCTGCAGGGTCCCTATTTTCAATGTTCCAACATCGCTTCGAGTACAGTCTGTCTCACTAATACGTAAGAATTGAAAACTGATATAGCAAGGTATCTGCGGGCGAGAGAAATAGCCTGAGCTCGAATTGACGTTCGAATCATAAGAATAGGCCCGCTGTATTTGAACACCTTTTAGCAAATCAACGGACGTCATCTCGTGAAAACGCTTTACATAATTATGCGGTCTGGTTTAAGCCTTGGTGGACAGATTGTGACTTGTGAGCCATCGACCTTAAATATGTTTTTAAAAAGCTTGAAACTGACTCATAGCAAGCACAAAAACCCGCCTTACCTAGAAGTAAAATATGGTCAACCGTCAAGGTTATAAAAATAAAAAAGTAGAGTTATTCTACTACCATTAAGGAGGAAATTACAAAATAATTTTTATTTTGATAAAAATAGTCTTATCTAAGTACTTGAAATGACAATTTTTAATGAGTGGGTAAATAAACACCGAATACATTGACTGATTTTTTAAATATAAGTTTTTGGGATTAGAAAAAACTTCGCTTTTTCCTTTTTTTGTGACAGATTTTTTGTGGGTAGAAATAAGGTTTTAGTTTTCTTCGAATAAACTTCTCTGTATCTTTCTTAACATACAAACGAGCGAGTGAATGAACAATAAGGTCGCTCATTTGTCAATGCGGCGGCTTTCATTTGTTCTATTATTCAGTTCGGTGAGTGATGATCTGATGAGTGTGGGAATCATCTGAAGTCAAAGGTTACGTTCAGGACAAACGGGCGGCTCGTACAAAGCGCGACCTAATGAATTTTAATTACCTTCCAAGTATTAATTACGGCCTATTAATTAATTTTCTCGTTGTTTGGTGTACGTCGATAGGACGCTTCGGGACAAAGTTTTCTAATATCGTAAAGAGATCTACTTTATTTGAGCTGTAAAGTTACACTCTCATGTTTGTTTTTGTCTCAACAGATTCTAAAATACCTAATATATTTCTGCCTTAGGCCCCTCTTTTCTTTGTACCATGAGAGATATCCATATTCCATGATTGTCCCCGTGGTTGCAAAACTGTCGATAGCATGAAAAATCGACATCGATAATGGGCGATCATAAACGAATATGCTCCTTTACACTTAGATGAAAAACTTATTGCTATTGTAATTTGCAAGAAATCTAGCTATTATACATCGCTGGCAGATCGTGGCATAGTTGCATGTTTCTAATGTAACGCTTGCAAAACATTTATATTTTCTTGTACGTAGGATAGGTAATCGAACGAACAATTAGCCGAGGTCGTTGAACTTCAACAAAGCGAACATAAACATAATAGCTTTGTTCATAAAATTAGAGCAGATGAAAAATGTTTTACCTCGACGATTCTGCGCAATCTATGATATCGATCCGCTGATCAATTTGCCTTTGACAGGAGCCCGATTCCCGTACCTCGAAGATTTGAATAAGTATATAGTTAGACCGAAGTTGGTACTACTAATATATATTCTGTGACCGAAGAAAGTGGGATTACATAGAAGAGGTACAATAATTAGTTTCCTTCGGTGCGAAGTTCCTCGAGAGTCCTGCCGTATATCGATACATATTACATACGTCATTGTTCTAATAAATCAATCTCCTCTAATAGCCTGTACCAGCTCGGATTTATGTATAGGCAGTATAGGCCATGGCCTATGAGCGGCAGCGTCCTCTGGCGTCCTAGGATGGTGGCAGAGTTCGTAGTTCGTACATAGAGGCGGCAAAATTAAAGTAACCTATACTTACTCATAAAAAATATAAATCCGGCCCTGACCTGTAGAAACTAAAAATTCAACAGACTATCATGGTATCTAGTTACTTTTTGTGCATTTGCACGTTATTTTATTTCAAGAGTAGGTTTTCCTTCCCAACCAAGTTTATTTCAGCGGTTTTACATCCTTGCAGAAAACAATGGGCAGCAAGTCTGCTGTACTCACAGAACTAAAATAATTTAAATACAACACCAAATGTGTTGTGGTATTTATTAAACTTTACGTGTCTTATATTTGTTTTGATAAGACGACAAAGTAATAGCTCAATATCTGTTAATTAAGATTATAGTGCTTATAAAAATATCTCGAGCTAAATATGTAGATGCAGAGGAAGTATTAAACGATACCTCTAAGTCTCAAGATAAAGTCATACGCAGGAAGTGTGCCACTTTCAGTAACTGGCTAATACACGCTTCGATAAACCAATAAACATTAATGGTTACTACTAACTAGTATTAAAATGGTAACACCTATATCTAGAAACTATAAGTAATCTGATTAAATAGACTCTTAATTTAAATCTCAGTAAACTTTGTAATAAAATATATTCTATGAAATGAGAGCCAAGTTCAATCGAGATTAAGAAGATATAGTAGTAGAGCCATAGAGCACTTATATTATGTTGCAGGTCCAAATATTTCATTGAATCTGGAATATTACGCAAAGGTCAAAGCAGAGGGCGCCACTAGCACATAAAAGAAGTTTTCGGGTTGTTGCAATAAAAATGCACATGCATTAGATAATACTGCAATGTTTTCACGCTAGACTATAGAAGCAGCACCAGCATAGACAGTAAGCAAAAAGTTTTGACGTTCAAATTCAAATTCTTTATTAAGCATACAATAATATACAATAGTATAAAAGCTAGTTAGCGTAGCGTTTGGTAACGTTCTGTCGATTTTTTGACAAAAAACTCTACGTATATGTTACTGCAAGAGTTTTCATGAAAACTCGAGGCACGCGAAAACCTCGTGCCGACTTTTCACGCATTTTTTCGCAAGAGTTCACGGTTCGGCCCTACCCCTTATTAAGATGATGGATCACCAAAATTCAAAAGCTGTCGCCTGTCTGTAATATGCACAATTAACTATTAACGATCATGTACGTAGCATGTTAAATACTAACTGCCGGACTCAGAGTGGAACATTATTTACTCAATAGTTAATTGTAATTAATTCAAAATTTTGACATAAGCCCCATACATTATCTGTCAAACTCTTCATTAAATTCAAGGTTAATCGTAATTAAATGTCTCTGAGTACGGCGGTGAAATACGTATGGAGAGACATACTCTACGCGTTCGCAATAGCTTGTATTGGTCCATTTTGGGTGGAGACTTGGAGAGGCTGGAGTATTTTGTAATGATGAAAAGTCCGCATGACAGATGATTCATGTGAATTATGAATTTCATTACTTATTTCAACTGTGGGCGGCGATGTAAATATTTAAAGGAAGGAAGTGAGCAAATGTTTATCGTTGTGACTGTACAATAATTCGCTGAATGCCATTTTAGCCGCGATTGTGTCCCAGGAAAGGACACAAAATATCTACTAGTTGTTATCACAAAAATGTACATAAACCCGCGCGTCACCAATTTTTTGGGCAAATGAAATCACGGGCAATGTTTCGTAAATCGTAATGTATAATTTTTTTTGTGTATCGTGTAGCGAAGTTAGTGTCAACTGTCAAAAATGTATGAGATTTGACATACCGCTTTCCGTGGTTCGTGGTAGGTTACCACTGTTAGTCCTGACTCCTGGCGAGTGGCGACACAGGAGTTGCAGTGGTGGGAATGTGTGGTGGGCCGTTTGCATGGTAAAAAAAAAAACAACCGCTTCGCTAAGTGCCATGGCGTTTGCTACGTATTTTCTGTGGCATTATCGTCAAAAACTTAATACTTATATTAAGTGCCTGTTTCACCACTTCCTGATAAGTGCCGAATAGGCTATCCACCACTTAACTTGACAGATGAAGTATGGAGAATCTGTCAAAAAAGCTGTGAATAGCCTATTCGGCACTTTATCAGAAAGGCACTGAAACAGGCACTAAATCTTCTGACGAAAGTATTTAATGTCCTTTGCAGTACCCTGCACTCTCTTATGCAGTGATATCTGAGAAATACATTACCCTCATCATACTGCGCTGTAGATTGCAAACAATAAACACAAGACAATGGAGCATTGAACCCAGTTGCTTCGTGTTATCAGTTTATATCGGGATCCTTGCTCCTTGTAATCACAACAAAACAATTTCATAAGAACTTTCCTATCTGAATTCTGTCTGTGTCAATCGCTTGCTTGCCTGTCACTAGGTCCTTGGTAAAAAAATGCTACTCCTTAATGTGTAGTAGGCACTAATAGTAAAGGACTAATTTCTAATATTTGAAAAATATACGAAAGTGTCTGTCCAAAATTTTGTATCAGATTCTTTAAAGTCTGGCAAAAAGACAAAAGACAGTTTTTATCATGACTCATGAATAAAATAAATGTAAGTACGGTTTTATTTATTATACCAATATACAGCAAAATTATTAGACCAAAAATTGTGTTTTTTGTATGGGAGCACCCCTTAATTTTTTATTTTATTTTAATATTACGAGGGCTGCTATTTATGTATCCGGAACTGGCCACTTACAAGAACAATATTTAAAAAGTAATTACAACATTTGAAAATAGAACTCTTTGGTTGAAGAATACATTTTGTTTCATGTGACTGTCAATTATTTTTCCATTGTGGCGTCATTTTGAAAATTGCGTGTCTTCATTTGCCATGGATTTAACGCGTGAACATTTTCGTGCAATGATTTACTACGATTTTCGGCGTGGGCTAAATCAACAACAGTGCTTTATTTAACTCACCGCAACTTTTGGAGATGAAGCACCATCAAAAACCACTGTTTATCACTGGTACAGTGAGTTTAATCGTGGGCGGTCTATGCTCACGGATGAAAATAAAGAAGGTCGCCCAAAAACAGCTGTTGTCCCACAAAATATAGATGCTGTGCGGGAACTAATAATGCGTGATCGTCATGTTACATATCGCGAGATAGAGGCGTCCTTAGGCATAAGTATGACGAGCATACATAAGATATTACACGAACATTTGGCTGTAAAAAAAATATGTTCGCGTTGGATTCCGCACAACTTGACAATCGATCAAAAACGGGCTCGTGTCGATTGGTGCAAAAAAATGATAAAAAATACAACCGTGGTACGTCAAAAGCCGTTTATAATATCTACACAGGTGATGAATCTTGGATCTATGCATATGACCCCGAAACTAAACAACAGTCAACGGTGTGGGTGTTCCAAGATGAGCCGAAACCAACAAAAGTTACTCGTGCAAAAAGTACTTTGAAGCAAATGGTCGCCTGTTTTTTTGGAATTAATGGACATGTGGCTACAGTGCCATTAGAGAATCGTAAAACGGTTAATTCTGAATGGTATACGACCATTTGTTTACCAGAAGTCTTTGAAGAAATAAGAAAGGACAACCGACAACGCAGAATCATATTACATCACGACAATGCTAGCTGTCACACCTCAGCTGAAACAACTCAGTTTTTGGAGGGTCAAAAGATCGAATTGACTGGTCATCCGCCGTACAGCCCTGATTTGGCACCTAACGATTTCTTTTTATTTCCATACGCGAAGAACAAATTACGTGGTCAACGTTTTTCGAGCCGCGAAGAGGCTGTTGATGCGTTCAAAATGCACGTTTTGGAGATACCTCAATCAGAATGGAAAAAGTGCTATGAAAATTGGTTCCAGCGTATGCAAAAGTGTGTCGATCATCGCGGCGAACATTTTGAAAAGCAATAAAACCATATTAAATGATATATGTTTGTTTCTTTTTTTAATTCCGGATACATAAATAGCAGCCCTCGTATTATAAAATATTAAATTACACATATAACTAAAGACTTTGAGAAAAATTCAAGTACCTACCTGTTGCCATTATTGATATAGAGAAAAAAAAAAGCCACAAAAATCACGTTTGCTGTATGGGAGCCCCCCTTAAATATTAATTTTATTTCGATTTTAGTATTTGTTGTTATAGTGGCAACTTTCCTGTTCTGAGGTGGCAACAGATATACACAATCTGTGAAAATTTCTGAACTCTAGCTATAGCGGTTCTTGAGTTACAGCATGGAGACAGACGGACAGACATCGAAGTCTCAGTAATAGGGTCCCGTTTTTACCCTTTGAGTACGGAACCCTAAAATATATATTTAAAAGTGTCTTTAATTATAAACATAGGTTAATTATATGTACATCACCCTTATATGTTACATTATATATATATCATAATAATTAACATTATGAATATCAATGTACAACACAAAGAACGTTTCACCTGCCTGCTGTTATATTTCATTCGGCAAAGGTGTGAGTGCACGCGGTCTAAATTTAGTCTTAATAGTTTCCTGTACTAAATTAGTCTTTCACTGGCTTGAAGAATGCGGTTTATAGTGGACGGCTGTTTGAAGGAATGAACTGCGCACACTGCTGTCTGCAGTCTGCTGGATGCTTGAACAAGGGAACAAGTTGAGTTCCACATCTTTTCTTGTATAAAACGTCTCTACTCTCTATAAATGATAATGATAGTTGTCTCCTACTCGTCCTGCCTTTCTTCTGCTTAATTCCGCTGCTTGTCCCAAGATTTTTAGCTTGAAATTCGGACACCCCTTTTCGTTGTCGGTTACCAATTTTGATGCTGGTGACTGGTGACTGGTGAGTGGTGACTGGTGACCCAGGAGTTGCAGTCTTGGCGAGAATGTGTGCTGCAGAAACAATAAATAGACTGCAATCGCATATTTTGTAAAGCTTTCTGCGATTGTGTTAAATAGACGAATTGTAAAAAAAATGCCTAGTGGAAATAATTTTGTTGTTTACGTTTGAGATGGATTACAGTTTACCTTAAATACGTTTATTTACATTTTACAGGCTCAAATGCAGCTGCTTATCAGAGCGAATGATATCAACATACTTGTAAATAGTCAATACTTTGTATCTGAAGGGTCCTCAGCTATGTAAATACTATATATTATGTAAAACATATGTGTATTTTGTACACGATTTAAGAAATGGGATAGGTAATGTTTAATGGTATTGAACAAAGAAACGTCCAAGTTATTGACGATCATTATTATTAGTAAAGATGGCAAAAATTATTGGCAAAGTTGACTATTATGTATGTTTTTGAATGGATTATAAATTATATCATATTTATTTGTAAACAGAAGAAATCTTAGTTATTGAAATCCCTTGCCGATAGGGATAATATTATGCAGAAGCAGAAATGAAACTACATCAGCAAAATCTTGATACATACTTGGTTTCATAGACTTTTTGTAAAACTAGAGTGCCTAGTTTAATTTCTGCGTAATAATTATATTATTCTTATACCGCGTTCCAAGAAAAAGACGGTCGACATTTTTCTTTTGAACATTTTTATTATTTTTTATGCTAAAATAGCAAAAAGGATTGCGTCTTCAAACTTCCAGATTGTGAAACTAAATCTTCCCATACTTTTCTTAATAGGGATAGAGCTAATAAGTTCTTATAAAGATATCTTCCACCCTTGGATGGTTTTACGACCAAATTGAGTTTATCCATAAACAGAAACCAGTATAGGCGCACCGTGTCTAAACATAATGATTGTAATTATATTGAAACGTGGGAAAAATTTATAGCGAAAGGTTATGTTTGTTTATTATTATGTAACAGTTTAATCTGTTGTGTGATTTACGACCTTAAATATGTACATTAGTATTATAATTACTAGCTATTTAATATTTAGTTTGCGATTGTTCTAAACTCTAGGGCCTAGGTATTATATATTCTGTCTCCTAGGCCTGGGATCATTTATTTATTTGCAATATTTTGACCAGAGATGTACAAAATACCCTGTACGATGTATCTGAAATACAAAATGCAAGATACTTTTAAATTAAGTATTTCAGATACCAGATACAAAATACTTTCTAGAATAGTATCTGAAATACTAAATACAAAATGGGTATCTTCTAAATACTTCTTAAGATAAAAGTACTGTTGTACTCGTAAAAAAAACATTTTCATTAATGAATGTTTATTTTTTTACATGTAAATCACGTTGATTGCGCAAACGTTACACAACATAATATTATACTTTTAAGGTTTTAATTGAGACTTAAGTAAAACTAGTTCTTCAAACAGTTTATCACTCATTTTTCTTCGATGAGACCTCATGATCATGCCCAAATGAGAAGAGTCGCTCCACAGGGGCAGAACTTGGCAAACAGGTGTTGTATTTGAAAAAATATTTTTTTATTGTAGGATAAGCATTTAAGCTGTTTATGTTGGTATCCTTATTATTTAAGTATTGCAAAGTTTCTAAGTCAGCGATGCTGCCAGGAGATGCTGTGTTTTCGGCACTTGCAACTGAGGAATCAGAATCTTCTAAAAACATGTAATAAATTCATCTTTTGTCTTTCTTTATGCCACCTTCAATATTGTTTAAAGCCTCTGATTTTTGTTTTTCAGTCCGATTAATTTTTCGTGTTTCAGTCAGGATAAGTTCTTTTACATATTCTTTCCGCGCTTTTGGTACCCATCTTATTTTAAAGAACGGATGTGACACTGAGGCCAATTTAAGGGGTACCAGGGTTTTTTTATAAAAGCTTTTGACACCAATTTTGTTGACATCGCGCGCCATAAACTGAAGTCCACGCGGATGAAGTCGCGGGCAACAGCTAGTTAACTAATAAACATTAAGAATAAGAATAAGAAAAGTTTATTTTAAACATAAAAGTTGTAGTTAGTAAAGAAATTAAAATTTTTGACGACCTCTGTGGCTCAGTGGGTGGGTTGTTGTACGCTCAAGCCGGGGGTCGCGGGTTCGAATCCTGCCGACGGAACAAAAAAAAAGTTTTCAAAGTTCCTGGGTCATGGATGTGTATTAAATATGTGTATAATATAATAAAAATCTTAAATATATTATGACGTATAAAATTATTAAATATATTTCCGTTATCTGGTAACCGTAACACAAGTCCTTCAGGTACTTACCACGGGGCCAGACTGACTCACTTAAGTTGCTTTTCTATTTTCGAAAAGCAACTTAAATGAGATTAATTTGTTTCTATTCTCTCCCAGTAGACACAAATTAATCTCATTATTGTCTAATGTCACCATCTATGTCTCCCAGTCAGTGTAGATTTCATTATTTTCCTTACGTTGCCAGGCATTGACAGGTATTATCAATGATGAAATACTCAAAGCAGATAGATATGTTACTACCGCGCGCGTTGTGAAGATTCAAATACGGCCTAATTGGGCCGTCTGTTGTTTCGTCTACATCGAGCGCAGTCACGAACGTGCCACGTCTTGTCTTACCTACATAAATTGAAAATGACGTCGTGCGCGTTTCGAAAATGTACCAATTATGACTCAAAAAAAAACAAAACACATGTAATCTCTTACCACATATCCTGATTGCAATAAATACCTCGATTATTTACATTTTCAATAATTTTTTTCGAATAATCTGGAAAAAAATCGAATTTTCGTCATAGCTTAGGCGAAGAAAGAGACAGCGATACGATTCGATGTTTAAAAATAGAACTGTCTCTTTTATGTAAATCTTTTGTTTCACTTATCTGTCAAATTTGTCAATGTTTGCAACTTTGAATTTGAAAATTGGTCGGAAGAGATTTAAGCCGGAAAATAGTATGGACGTAACAGATCTGTATAAGTAGAACATCATTGGGTATTATGTTATGTCAGTACTCAGTGTCTTCCTAAACTGTTACCAGTGTACTGGCCTAAGCGCTTTGTTCTTCGTGAAATTTAAACTAGAGATACGAAGCCAAAAACAACATAGAAATATATGGAAATGTTCAAATACATACAGTTTTATGTTAATTTTATGCTAATGGAAACTTGACAGTACACTGATATTTTGTAGAAACACACCAATATTAAGGCAGTGATGCCAACCTGCAAATAATTTCAGATCGGTGGGGAACCAATAGAAAATCTAGAAGTGTCTATCGTCGCGCCATCTGGTGCAGATTATAAAAAGAAAACAGCCTATTCTGACGAATTCCCAAAAATTGTAACACTTCCGACAAAAATAACTAAAAATATTTTAGCAAACATAGTATCTACAAAATACTAAGATACCAAATAACAGGTATTTAAATACAAGATACAAAATGAATTTCAAAAAAGTATCTGAGATACAGATACAAGATACGTATTTTGTATCTTGTAAGTATCTGTATTTCAGATACTTGTATCTTAGATAAGTCACATCTCTGATTTTGACACCATATTTGAAACAAAATGTAGATTATGTTCTAAATAATTATTATTATAACTATTAACTACGCACGCCGGCAAAATTAGAGGAACAACAAAATTTTCAATATTTTTGAAAGCGGTTCCCTGTTTTTAGGGTTCCGTACCCAAAAGGTAAAAACGGGACCCTATTACTAAGACTTCGATGTCTGTCCGTCTGTCCGCCTGTCTGTAAGTCTCCAGGCTGTAACTCAAAAACGGTATTAACTAGAGCAGGGGTCACCGATTAGTTTCGCTCGGGGTCCATTTTCAGGAATGAAGCTGACCTTCGCGGTCCGCACATTTTATAAAAAAATATTTATTAAACAAAAGTAAGTAATTACGGGAATTACAAAGAATTTGAAGTGAAACTGGTGCAAGCTATTGATATTAAATCCTGAAGATGTTTACAGTACCTAAATCGAGACCGAAATTTATTTTTAACGAAGTTCATCTTCGAAAATGCTCGGTTCGCACACAATGGGTCGGCGGTCCGGAATCCGGATGCGGACCGCGGTCCGCCATTTGGTGACCCCTGAGCTAGAAAGTTGAAACTTTCACATATTATGTATGCCGCTATAACAAAAAATACTAAAAATAAAATAAATATTTAAGGGGGGCTCCCATACAACAAACGTGATTTTTTTGGCCTTTTTTGCTCTATATCAATAATGGCAACAGGTAGGTACTTGAATTTTCCACAAAATCCTTAGTTATATGTGTACTTTAATATTATATTATATATGTGTAATTTAATATATATATATAAATATTATAATAAAAAAGTAAGTGGGGCTCCCATACAAAAAAACACAATTTTTGGTCCAATTTTGCTCTATACTGGTACGGATAACGGAACCCTTCGTGCGCGAGTCCGACTCGTACTTGGCTGATTATTTATATATTCATTTATTAATTTACACGCACAGCAGTTTGAGATCAATTTCTTAAGGTTTGTACCCTTACAAAACGGTCATCCTATACCGTTGTCACCTGATATCTGCCTTGTTCTCGTCTCCGAACGTAAGATCCATTCTCTGTAGCGTTGAAAGTTACGATGGACCACGGAAGCCGACACACCTAAGGCCTGACTGACCGAACGGTAGGCGTGACCTTCCTATATCGTGGTTACAGCTCTAGCTGTAGCTGGGAAATCACTCATTTAGTATCTAAGCAATGTGTTCTTCCAAAAACTGAGCTGAGCATACCTTGCACCCCGCTGAAACGCAATTCTTATCAGGAACACTTGCAACGTCAATCATCGAAAAACACTTATTAGGGCATATTTGCAATAAAAACCTGTCAACTTGCCAGTTTTGTTCTATATTTTATTTCTTAAATTAGCTTAGAATTCACACCTAAGTATAAAAAAGGATTTCACACCGCCCGATCCACTTGACTTCAAGTTGTGACCCTTTTTACCTATGTTCCTCTAATTTTGCCGGCGCGGCGTGTGTAATTAATAATTATAATTTTTTATATTTGTTGTTTGCTGTATTTTGTGGACCACAGTGTATAACTATCACGCAGAATTAATTATTAATTAACTACTAGTACAACTGTGTTTCTCATTTCAGGTAAAAGGGAAAGCGCAACGTTCAGTTTTTAACCGACTTCCAAAAAACGAGGAGGTTATATATTCGGCTGTGGATATTATTTTTTTTTGTATGTTTAGATCTCATATTATGGTGCCCCACCATAATATGAGATCTAATAAAAACTAGGATTGAACGGGGTGATACCTTACATTATTGGTAGATACTAGATATATTATTGTATCACATACATCGATTGCCGAGTGACGAAATCCTTGTTTACTTTTAAACCAAATAAACTGGAATAGACTATAAAGTATAAATCATAAGACGATAGCATATTTCCGTAAACAAGGTCTGGTCACTATCTGAGGCGTGTGAGTTGTGACTGCTGGCAACTTGTATAATTTTCAGAATTAGTGAGTCAACGGCGACAACATGTAAGCCGGCGCCTGGTAGATACACTCACCATGAGATATATCTTCTTATCATCGAGGGTAGTGTATCAGTATTATCATTTATCACTATTATATTCGAAATACATTAACGGCTGCACTTAGAAATATATAAATGGTTATTTAATTTTAATTAACTCATCTAATATATAAAAATAAGTCGGATTTGCTTTCCTGACGCTATAACTCCAGAACACACGAACCGATTTCCACAAAAAATTCAGAAAAAACTTCAAGAGAAAAGCAGGAAAACAGGGAAAATCATTTTATGGCAAAACAACGTTAGCCGGGACAGCTAGTACATAATAATATTATTCTACATCAAATTAAAATGAAGGATATAAATTTTTATGAATCAAAGCTTTATAATGATTTCGTTAAGGCTTATCAATTTTTAATAATAATTTTAGGTTGGAATTCCATCGCAGTAGTTGCACAATGCCCAATGATTATTATTGGTTAGATACTAGTCGTGCAGGTAATATTATTCAGATTTCAGATGTAATTCAAGCTGACTGTATGTGTAAAATATCTGTAGCTGATAAGACGTGATACCCTATCATATTATTATCGGAAACGTCAAACGTGTAATGATAGTATATTTTTACATTAAAATATTTTCATGTTAATTGTTAAGCCCCAATTTCACCAACGACTGTTAAAGTTAACGCTCGAATTAGTACCACGTTCGCTCTTTCGTTTTTCTTATGAATGAAAGAAAAGACAATATTGTAAACATAACTTTGATTTGATGTCACAAAATTAATAATAAGTATCATTATTAATGGACAAGTCAATTGCAAGTCAATTCGAAGATAATGCTGCTAATTTTAATATCATGATTCACGTGTTAACCGCACCAAAAAAACAATAAATAATTTGGTCAAGTTTTAATTTCTTCGATTACATTCTCATCAAAATGAATTGAAACCGAGTGAGTGCATGCAGCTGTTTTGCTATGCTTGTTTTACCTGTTTAAATATTTTGTCTGCAGCAAAAATAAAATTTAAATTGAAAAATATACTTATTATATTGTTCTAGAATCCCGAAAGTATAAATTTATTTATTATTTAGTTCTAAATTCTAATAGATTTGCAAATACTCAAAAAAACTTTTTTTAAAAACTGTAGCAACAATGAACATTACTTGTAACTCAAAGTCAAAGGTAAGTAGAACATGATCTATGGAAAACCCGTAGCAGTAAAAACCTAATTAATAGCGCAATTAATTAACACTATTAGCATGGCGATTACCGACCTCAAAAAACCCGTGGAAAATAATGTATCTAATGAGGGACGCTAAGAATTGCTTAAGAGTCGGGAAAGTAATAAACCAGCCAGTAACTGCCAAATATAAATGGGATTTTGTAAGACTTAAAGGAGACCGCTCACGATGGCCCAAAATGGGTCCAAAAATTATGACATTTTGTAACTCGCCCAGTCACTTTGGGATTCAATTTTTATCCGCACACTAAAGGCTTCGTTAGCATACAAAACCTACCTCTCAGAAGGCTACTTCATAATATTATTCATAAACTCTGAATGTAGTTTTAGAAAATCTATGTATTTTGCATGAAAAGTTAGTCACTTTTATTCTGGAATAGACAGTCAACTTCTTTCGAGTGTAGGATAAAATTAAGCACATAAACTCATACATGTCATATCTGTGCAGCCGAATTAGCACACAGCACATCTGGCACATAAGGAGAGATCAAATGACCGTTTGCGTCAATGCAGAGATATCAGATGTTTGTGTTGAGATTTTTGGCTTCAAAATCTGGGCCATTTTTAATGCATGATTCCGAATACTGGTCACATTTTGAATTTAGAACAGATATAGAGTAGACAACGGGGAAAGGATATTATAAAGAATATATTGGTTGAAAGCGCGGGAAACTTCGGAGTAGGCGGGAGTGTTTTCTCGGAAAAATTTTTGCAAAATTATTAAAAATAGGATAAGGAGGGTTAAAGTTGTAAATTATTAAGTATTTTTATTATTTATTACTTGTATAAATAAATTTAGTGTAGTTAGCTGTATATAATTGGTAAGTTTTTTTTCTTGTATATATTAGTAGGTCCTGTTGTATAAATTGTAAAAAATAAACTATTTTGGGTGGTTCAATGAATGAGCCGCCCGACCCTACGTCGGGGCCGGGCCCGGGGCCCGGTCCTGATGTAGGCCTGAATGTAACTATTACGACGGATATGGACTATGAACATGATATGAGTGGGAGCCGCAAACGGCCGAAAACAACTTTCAAACAAGACTTTTTAACAGATAATATAGTATCGAATACGCCAACAAAACCATCAGAATCTATTGATTCACAAATTATTAAACCTCGTATGTACACTACTACTGATAGTTACCCATATGTTGTACACGTTCAAAGGATAACATCATCTTTACAGGATGGTACCACTCTGCACCCCCTTATTTTAGGCAAATTTTTTAAAACGAATAATGTAAGTAATATAGTACCAGGTAGTATTAAGAAAATAGGTAGGAACCGATGTACAGTAGCTTTTAAGTCATACATGGATGCCAATAATTTTGTTACTAATAAAAATTTAGAGTCTTTTAAGTTAAAGGCATTTATTCCTAATTTTAATGTAACCAGAATGGGTGTAGTTAAAAATATCCCAACAGAATGGACTGATACTGAAATATTAGAAAATTTAGAAACACCAGTAGGTTTTGGCAAAGTATTAAAAATTAGGAGGATTAATTGTAAGGTCAAAGTAGAAAACATTGTCGAATGGAAACCTTCTCGTTCTGTGGTTGTTACTTTTGATGGACAAATCTTGCCTCCTAAAGTTTATATTTGCTACAATTCATTACCTGTAGATTTGTATATATATCCGACTATTCAGTGCTACAATTGTTGTAGATTTGGCCATACAAAGACAATTTGTCGTTCAACGCCACGATGTTTCAAATGTGGTCAAGAGCATTCAGCAGATTCATGCATGAGTGAATCAGAAAATTGTATAAATTGTTTAGGTAATCATTATGCTACGAATAAAAACTGTCCCGAGTTTTCTAGACAGAAAGCAATAAAAACTTGTATGGCTGAAAAAAATATATCTTATGGTGAGGCTAATAAATTGCAGCCTCCTATTCTAACCGGCAGAAGGTCTTATGGTGATGTTTTGACATCCAATGGACAATTTTCTGATTCTTTTATGACATCTCAGGATAATAATGTTCGATCTTATAAAAAAACTTTTTATTCAAAGCGTACTCCACAAATTCCAACTGGTAAGGGGTATGACAAAAATTTTCATAACAGTATTATCAGAGAATATCAAATTCCATCATCTAAAAACGGCTGTGCATATGTTGACTCTGAAACAAAAAAGGAATTATCAGACAAAAAGATTGACACAAACACAATTTTAAACGTATTATCTGCTCTTGTTAGTGCTTTGCAACAAAATAATACACTTAAACCGTCCAACGTTGCTTCTTTAAACAATTTGATTAACTCTTTTGATAACAACATCAACAATGGATTCCAACATTATGCAATGGAATTGTAGAAGTATACTTACTAAAAAAACTGATTTGATTTACTTAATAAATAAATATAACCCAATAGTTATTGCCCTTTCTGAAACTTGGTTACGACCATATTTTGCGTTTCGTATTGCAGGTTATTATTGTGTACGAGATGACAGACCTGACGGATATGGTGGGGCTGCCATGTTGATAAAAAATACCATACCTTTTAAAGTATTGACATTGCCACATGTAAATAGTACTAATTTCAATAGAGTCGGTGTACAGTTACTAAATCCTAATATGTATATTTTCTCATTGTATATAGCACAAAATTCTTCTTCCACATTTTTAGATGTAAATAATTTGCTTAATTCTTTTTCTGGCCCAAAGTTAGTAATGGGCGACTTTAATGCTCATCATCAGTGTTGGGGAAGCGATGTGTCCAATAGGGATGGTGAGGATTTATTAGATATCATAGATAAATTTAATTTATGTGTACTTAATACGGGGGATCCCACACGGGTCGTGAACATTAATGAAAACAAAAGTGCAGTTGATGTTTCCATATGTTCTCCTTCATTAGCACCGAATATATCTTGGCAAACTTTGTCTTCTTCATATGGTAGTGATCACTACCCTATTCGTTTATCTTTGGCTTATAAAAGTAATAGTATAAATAATAAAAGAATAAGAAATAGATTTAAATTGGATAAGGTTGATTGGAGTAATTTTAAAAATGAAATAGATTGTGAAGTTAAGAATCTTCCTGAAATTCGAGTAGGAAACGAAGTAACTGCTTCTGAATTGCTAGCTAAGACAATTATTGAAGTTGCTGATAAGCATTTCCCTACAAAAAAAGCAATGGGAACCAAAGTTCCATTCCCTCCGTGGTGGGACTCCGAATGTTCGGAAGCAGTTAAAGAAAGAAAAATCATTGAGAAGGAATATGCTAATAATATGTCTAATGAAAATTTTGATAAATTAACACAAATTAATAAAGCCACTCGAATTTTTTTAAAACAAAAGAAGCAACAGGGTTGGAAAAATTTCTGTTCATCTCTATCCCCATCCACATGTCCATCAGAAGTGTGGAAAAGTATAAAACGATTTCGATCTGTATTCAAAGAACAGACCATGGTACTTCCTAAAGACTTTTTAAGTAATTACATTAATCTATTAGCTCCATCTTCAGTAGCAGAATATTTTCCGATCCCTTCTCCATCCTGTTACATAAGAGAACATTCGTATTCTGCATTAGATTCTCCATTTACAATGGTTGAGCTCAAAGGTGTTTTATCAAGTGTAAATGATTCTACTCCAGGCATGGATGGTATTCCGTATTCTTTTTTGGCTAACTTAGGGGATAAAGCATTAGGGTACTACTTAAATCTTATTAATACGGTCATGATTTCTGGAAACATTCCTGGCTCTTGGAAATCTCAGGAAGTAATTCCAATATTAAAACCTAATAAACCCGCAGACAAAATTACTTCATATAGACCAATAGCACTATCATCAGTTTTAATTAAAGTTGCTGAAAACCTAATTAAAAATAGATTAGAATGGTTCCTTGAGCATCATAAATTATTGTCAAACAGTCAGTTCGGTTTTAGAAAAGGTAAATCCACCATGGACAATTTAAGTATATTTACTACAGATATTCGATTAGCTTTTATAAATAAACAATACGTTGTAGCTGCCTTTTTAGATATTAAGTCTGCCTATGATAATGTTATTATTTCAATTCTAGAGAAAAAAATGTACAAATTAAATATTCCTCCCATCCTTATTACGTTCATAATTAATTTAATTAAAGAAAGATTAATTTCTGTATTTTTTAACGATATTGAATGTCTTATTCGTACCATATTTAAAGGACTGCCACAGGGTTCGGTTTTAAGTCCTGTTCTTTATAATATTTACACGTATGATTTGGCTTCGGTAATTGCGAAATTTGTGAAAAAATTACAATACGCAGATGATTTAACTATTTACGCTATCAGTGCAGACATTCATGCCGCTTGCAATTCATTAAACCAAAGTCTTGTTGCCCTTAAACAGTGGCTTTTTGATAATGGACTAGATTTAACTGTGGAGAAAAGTAGTGTAGTAGTATTTACCAAAAAGCTTTCTATTCCAAAAGTAAACATCTCCTATGATAATAAATCAATTCCGGTTAAAACAAGTGCAAAATTCCTAGGTGTTCATCTTGATAATAAATTAAATGGTAACTCACATATTGATTATGTGATTTCTAAATGTGAACGTAATTTGAATATGTTAAGATGTCTTGCGGGAGTTTGGTGGGGAGCTCATCCGTTCTGTTTAAAACTCATTTATAATGCTGTTATTAGAAGTGTCTTAGACTACGGTATATTTTTATTAGTAGGTGATAATTTGTGTGTAATGAAGAAATTAGATAAAATTCAATCTAAAGCTCTCCGAATAATAGGTGGAGCTATGAAGTCAAGTCCCATTAATGCCTTACAGGTAGAATGCACTGAGCCACCTTTGAGTCTAAGGAGACAATATTTAAGTGACAGATTCGTTTTTCGATTAAAACAGTACAAATTCCATCCTTTATTAGAAAAACTAGCTCAACTGAATACTGTTTTAGAGTCACATCCCTTTTATAAAAGGTCTCTGCCATGTCTTATTGTAAGTTATCGTAAACTTCTTTCAATATCTGCTCCTATTTATCAATCTGATGTACTACCTTTGTTCTCTTATAATTTTGAAAGTCTGTTGATTGAACCGGATGTAAAATATAATTTAGGTGTAATTAAAGATAATAATAGAGATAATTTTATAAACACCCAATATAGTAATTGGCATCATATTTATACCGATGCTTCTAAGTTACAAGAAACAGGAAATGTAGGAGTTGGAGTTTATCACAGTCAATATAAAATACATCAAAAAGTTAAAATGCCTGTAGAAAGTTCAGTATATTCCGGGGAATGTTTAGCCATATTCAAAGCTTTAGAATACGTATTAATGTTTAAATTAACACAAACCATTATCTTTTCAGACTCAAAAAGTGCATTACAGGGTATTGAAAAATTTCCATTTCGCAGTAAACCCTATCACCATATTATTTTTGATATCAGATATAAACTTTATAAATGCATTGAGAAAGGATATACAGTGTCATTTTCTTGGGTTCCTAGCCACTCAGGAATTTTAGGCAATGAAAAAGCAGATGAAATAGCTAAGGATGCAGTACAGAGTGGCGACATGTATCCATTTCAAATTTATCCCAGTGACCTTTTGAGTTTACCGGCAATTGATTTATATAGAGAATGGAATAAATATTGGGAATTTACTGGACAACATAAGGGTAACCGGATGTACAATCTGCAGCCTCTAGTACCAAAAAAGTCTTGGTTTAATAGAATCAATAGTTCAAAACAAGTGATTTCATCTATAATCAGAATGCGATTAGGACACGCGTGTATTCCTAGCCATCTAAATAGAATTGGCGTATTCAATAATGATATGTGTGATTGTGGGGAGGACACGGGAACTTTAGATCACATATTTTTCTCGTGTCCTTTGCTTGATCATACATCGTTTTTATCCTCTTTACACTCCCTTCATGTTCCTCTTCCTACTAGTATGATGTGTATATTAAGTGACCCTATTAAATATTTAAGTATTTTATCTGAATTTATATTAAGTAATAATTTAAGTTTATAAAATATGTAATCACTGATGTTTCGTATTTTATTATAATTAAAAGTATATTTTATTTGTATACCAAAATTTTCCTGATCCTATCCAAAATTTCGTCCCTGCTATCCCTACCTTTACCGCGTCATAAGTTTCCCAACCTTTAACACTCGACACTGGCAATAGTTATATGCTAGTCGCCATATAAAAAAAAAAAAAAAAAAGAATATATTGGTTACTTTGGCTTTAAGGCTTAAAAAAATAATATTTAAATATTATGTATTTCTAAAATCAATGCTTGGAGAGTTATGTAGAGACGTTCAGTGGAAAAAACATTTATTGACATAATAAATATTACGTCATAATTGTGAGATAATTGAAATACTTGAATGATTGTATGAACTATAAAAATATCCACGAGACAAATAACATTCCAGGAAGTTTGATATAGTCTATGGTCATATCAATTAGCTCTATCAATGAGTCAGCTGCATTCATTGAGAGCTACCGAGGAAAGGGGAGGGGAGGGAGAGCTGGTCTAGGGTTGGCGATGATGACATTTTAACAACTACGGTAATGTATTGGAAAGTTTTGGCGAGGTTTCAGCCCTAACGAGACATGAACCTAGGGTTGAGAGTAGCAAAAGTATTATGCATTGTGTAAAATATTTTTAACCGACTTTCAATTACCTACATTTTTTTTTTAATTGTTAGATTAATTTGCTGAGGTAAATATGCAGGACGAAAAATGGCTAAATTATTTATACCTTAAAATATTTTTTTGGTAGAGTTTTCAACAGTTGAAAGCCCTATTGCATTAGATAATATGTGCAAAAATAATATTATGTTACACATACACAAGATTTTAGGGTCGGCACTCTCAGCTCGAGTTTCGTAGCAGAGTTTTCTCGCTTGTGCCAGCCCTGATATGGGCTATTCAATGCAAATTGTCGTTATTTCATTAAAGTAATGTGCCGCGTCCTGTTGGACTCGTGTTCTCTGGACATTACCACTGGGCATTACCACTGTGATCATCATTATGATGATAATTCTGCTCATCACTTTGTAGCTGATACTGGACTAAATGTTATTACTTATTACGAAGTACTGTAGGCTTTAGTAAGGGAGATGTTTAACACGGGATGGGAATGGGAATATTGTTGTTAATGGTGTTATTTTTGACTGTCTTTCAAGCTTATATTATCTTACAATTAATATTCTTTTGTTAATCTTATGTTACAATTATTATATACTTGCTTACAAATATTATTTTGATCCAGAAGGAATCTGTTTAAAATGATGTTTGGATTAACTCTTTTTACAGACATTCTTTGTAAGTTGTCCGAATTATACTGTTCATATTATTACTTTGGTCTAAACTTCTAGTGAAATATTATACGCTGTGTTTTTAAATCAAAACCAAATCTTGATAACATCTTAACGGGTATGTAGAGATGCACCCTACATTTGTCATCTTGCGCATCAACATTTTTCTTTGACACCTTAAAACGCCTCTACACTCTGGCAGACGCATCTGTAGACTTCATTTGTACCTACTGTAATCAGTAATGCTAAGTACTCACATACGGTTTTGCTCGATAGTTTTACTCCTAATCGAGCAATAACCACCGTGTGGACCGCAAAACTGACAGCTCGAAGGCTCGCTTCGAGCCGGCTCGATGGAACTAAAGATGATTCGGAGTAAAACTATCGAGCAAAACCGTATGTGAGTACTTAGAATAAGAGGGTGCATTAGATTTTAGATCTGTTCACTAACGTGTAAATGCGGCTTTATACATGGCAGTGCAATGTGATACTTTTACAACAGGGAAATATACAATTTTGTCATTGCTTGCTACGTTTAATCATCATTTTGTCGTAACTACGCAAATTGGTTTCTAAACAACCCTTGTTTTGCCCGTCTGAGCTGTCTACGTCGCGCGTCGCAGAACCTTGTTTTTTATTTTGGCTGTTTACGAATTACGATAAATTTGCTTGTCGTAATCCAACAAAGCTTTGAGTCAGCGCTCAGTGGGCAAATATTTTTATTTGGCCGAGTTGGTGTTCTTTGTTTTGCGAACGCCAGTGTTTATACTTATGAATTGTTTGAGCCACTCCACATGTACGGTGTACCACTTAATGCCTTTTGTTCTGCCTTTCATCGTCTCTCTTAACACGATGATATATCTTGGAAACATCGCTCTGTGGAATAACAAACACTGTTAGGAGTATACTTCATGTTCAGTGCCTGAAATATGTCTCTACATAAGTATTGGTATGGTCTGCTATCAAGGAACCAATGGACTTACTCAAGGGTGGCAAAAGAAGTAATCTTGAAGGGGCGTATCGAATTTTGTGGTAAGTACATAAGTTCATATTGGTTGGGGCTTATTTTGGGCAACGGGTAGAGTCGGAGGACCAGCATCTTCTCGAAGATTTTGCCGAGAAAAGGTTAGTACCCGATGAAACGCCTCCGAGGTCCAGTGGTTTAGACTTTAGATCGTGGCTTTTGATTCGATCGGAGTTTGTGAGTTAGTTTGCCGGATTGAAAATATGTTATTTCCAAGTTTGGTTATGACAATGGAGGCTGATCACCTGATTGTCTGACAAGTAAGATGATCCATGCGTCGGATGGGCGTATAAAAAGTCGGTTAAAATTATTACTTTATTTAGTGTTTTTTGTAGTTATCACTCTGTATCGGGCGTTTATTTAGGTGAGACGGTTTGGAAGCTGCAAGTGCGTCATTTATTTATTTTAAGCGCTTATAATACCCATACCTTCCAGGTATACCTTTACGCGAATGCTTTGTTTAGGTTGTCGGGGCCTGGTTTTGAAATGTATATTTGCCTGTCACATGTCGTTGAACCGACCATGATGAATGCCTGAGCGAAGCTGCATGCTGCAGCGCATTTTCCTCGATTCAAAGCTTGTCTCAGCTACACGAAACTACTTACGCATAACAAACATGTTGCAGATAAATGATGTCAGATGAAAAAAATACTTTGTCACTGGAAGGACGAATACTAGGCTATAGTCTGGTAGAGATATAGAGACACATAGCGGTGTTTAATATGTTCTTTGCCTCAATTTGGCTTGCAACAATGTTTGAATGCAATTTTATTGCTTAGGAAAGTATTTCAACATGTTATTAGAATACTATTACGAATTACGATAAGAGCTTTTATACTAAAAGCTTCATAATAAGAGTTCTTATCGTAATTCGTAACAGAAAGGCGTACATGACAATAATAAATTAACAACTAATAAGTGACAAATAAAGTTAGGTTAGGTTAGTTAGGTTTTTCTTAGGGGCTGTTTCACCACATCAGAAGTGGTAAAACAGGCCCTAATAAATGCCGGATAGGCTATAGGACATCTGACAGGTAGAGCATACTCTATCTGTCAGATAAGTTGTGAATAGCCTATCCGGTATTTATCGGTAAGTCATGAACCAACCCCTAATATTCGTATCCTAATAGTATTTAAGAATCTAATAATATAACCCAAATTACTAGAAGGAGAACAGCGGGGCTAAAATTGTCACATTTAGCAATTTCTCTCAATCAATTCAGCAAATGAATTGTCAAACTGACGAATATCAAATTAGTACGAATTACTAGATATGAATTGCGAGCAGAGTGACCATTTTGCGATTTAAAAAAAATTAATCATATAATTTTCCTAAGCGACCATTTTAGCCCTGCTGATTTAATAGCATAAAAGGTACAATAAGTCAAAATATAATTGTTTCTCTTTCCCCCCTTTTTGCTACTTTATCGCAAGATCGTGTTGATATTTAAAGGAACAGATTAAAATTACACCTATTTATCTTAATTGACCTTTAATTTAATAAAAATAGATAAACATTTTAATGGACGAACTTAGCGTCTTTTATTTTAGTTTCATTTTACTGAATGAATCACACTCTATTATAAGACTTCATTAACTATTCTAGGCTTAAACTGAGATTAAAGATAATTAAAGGCTGTTTTAATGATATCAGATAAGATTATGAATGATGTGACTTTAGTGCCTGTAAAATGAGGTTATATTTTCTTTTCTTACCTATTTCTTTTTTTAAATAAACATAAGTGGACAAAATGAAAGACATTAGTGGATAAGGCTGGTAACTAACATTTTACAACATAATAACAATTAAGTAGTACTATTATTTTTTTCCTTATAATTTAAACAAACCTTGTAACCAGGGCCCCCGTAAGGGCTACTGGCGCCTGTGTGCAAAAAAATGATTTTGGCGCCGCAAATTTTTTAGGTCCTTGGTTTTGGCGCCCCTAAAGATGGCGATTTGGCGTCCCTAGAGAATGGCGCCCGTGTGCATTGCACACATTGCACATATGGTAGCGTGCCTGCTTGTAACCTACGATTATTAAAAGTTTTTATTAGTTTAATTTATTTAATTTATTTCGTAGCTTGTAACCTACTTTGTAATCTACTTAATATATCCAGCTATACATAGAATCCACATTTTTTGAATTCAAATTATTTTCTCAGTCCTAAAGCCTCCATTTATGCTAAAAAACGTGAGTTTTTAAATTGCTAGTTACTATCATCCATTCATGCTCAATTATTATTCTATCGATAACTTGTTCCCACAACTGAATAAGATGTGGATATTACTCTTAAAATAATCGTTATCCTGCGCATGGGGTTGAAAAACCTAAAATATAAGTTATGATATAAATAATTGCCATATGCGGTAGCCACAAGTGTTCGCCACCAGTGCGGGCAGAAATAACGCCGGCTCCCAGACTATGTGTGAGCCTGGCTCCGGGGGGGCAGATAGATAAATATAATACTAAATTAGAGGTAGTCATTAGGGTTCTGTACCCAAAGGGTAAAAACGGGACCCTATTACTGAGACTTTGTTGTCTGTCTGCGTGCCTGCCTGTCTGTCTGTCTGTCAAATATTTAATGGGGGCTTCCATACAACAAACGTAACTTTATTGCCCTTTTTGCTCGATATCGATAATGGCAATAGATAGTCACTTGAAATTTTCACAAAATCCTTAATTAAATGTGTACCTACTTTAATAATAATTAAATTAAAATTTGTGGGGGGCTCCTATACAGAAATATAAATTTTGGCATATTTTTGCTATAATATAACGGTACGGAACCCTTCGTGCGCGAGTTCTACTCGCACTTGGCCGATTTTATTTCATTCAATTTATAGAATATTCTGCCGCACTCAGAGACGAATATTCATTACTAAACTATAATCAAAAGAAGATTATACCATAAACCCCATACATTATCTGTCGTCTGTCGAACTCTTCATTAACAAGGTCAAAGATTAGCGAATAATATAGAATAAAATAAAGAAATAACGTTAAAAAATAAGTGTTTCCAAAATTTCAGCTTGATAGCATTAGTATTTTTTTTTGTTGAGTGCCTTCAAAGTTGGATATTCAAGTCGATTTTTTTTAATTAAATTTCTTAAAATTTGTATGCAATTCGATAACTTATATAATAATTTAAAGCAACTTTTGTTATGAAACCACTTTCATAAACGCAATAATTATACAGGGTGTAACAAAAATAAGTGAAAATACTTTAGGGTATGTACGTGTTCCTTGTAGAGAGTTCCCAGGTAGCACAAATTCTATGTAAGATTTGGCTTATATCGTTTTTGGTCATATTGCAGTGATGTAGCGGTGCAGATTTACAATAGAAAGAGCCAAATAACACCATATTACATAGCCAACTATATTTTTTCATTAAAAGCTGTGTAAAATTACGCTATGGAATTTTAAATAAATAATTACGCCATATGGAAGCTCCCAATACAGTAATTTCTAGCCAAGTAAGTTCCATCTATACAGCTTTTCGCCAATTAGAATTTATTAATATAGCCTAGTAGCTTAATATTTGCTGACCGCCATATAATTCACCTTTCATGGCTGTTTTTCTTATGAATGCTGAGTAATTTGCTTCAAAGCAAATTACTCAATGTATAGATGTAAAAAACGTGCCCACAGACGCTACTCAGCAATTTTGTGCTACCTGGGTTCACTGTGAAAGTAGCAGCGCTGAAAGATCAAATTTTTTTTCACATTTGTATGGGGAAACTCGTGACGCTCGGGCCATTTCCCATACAAAAGTGAAAAAAAATTTCGTCTTTCAGCGCTGCTACTTTCACAGTGAACTCTCTACAAGGAACACGTACACACCTTAAAGTATTATCACTTATTTTTGTTACACACTGTATACGACTATCGAACAAACGATACCTATCGAACAAAGTTCTCCCGCGATGCCTACAAGCAACTTTAAGGTGAGTGGTGACGTCATAATCGAGTAGCATTTTGTATGGAGCGTTTCGGGCAGGTCTATTTTATGAGATGTTTGAATCGTCATATCTTGGTGAATTTTTAAGCTATCAGAGTCATTCTTTCACCGATGTTTCTATTTTTAAAGGTCTTTAAAAAATGTCATCAGGCTTATTGAAGTTTAGTGATCATTAAATGCCTATGAGTGCGGCCGTTACACAGATAAAAATATAGGAAATATAAGATACTAGATGACACCCGCAACTCCGTTGCGCCAAAATTCGTTTATGGCGCGGGAACCGTACATTTTTCCGGCATAAGAAGTATCTTATGTCCTTTCCCGGGACTCAAAGTATCTCCATGCCAAACAGCAAAATCGGTTCAGCGGTTTGGGCGTGAAGAGGTAATAGACAGACATACAGACAGATGGCTGATGGACAGACAGACAGACACACTTTCGCATTTATAATATTGGTATGGATTCATTATTTCATTCGATTATTGATTTGAATTTATGCTATTAGAATTTAGATTAGATATTATTATAGGCGGAGCCGTGAGTCACTCACACGCAAGGTAAATGTTTTCAGGAACCATTAATACAGCCGGTGTGACCGTGCTTTAACAACATCTGCATACGAATTGCGCAATATTTTTCATCAATGAAACCCATTCATGAAAATAACGTCTACAAATTTATTGTCTACGACGTCCACACGTGTCCACACTCCATTAATAAAACCCCTCAAACATTTAACAAATATGCAAATAATTTCAAGGTTTTTTGTGTAATAAATTATAAGACTGAAAAGATGTTAAAATAGCTATATCTCAACAACATCTTACCTATTTCATTAGATGATGAAATGTAGGTATGTAATATTATCGTTATTCGTTACAGCTTCATTTCCAGTAAATCATAAAACTTGGTAGTTGGTTCTTATCTGCATCGCTAATGCTCATATGAGTGTAGGCTGTGGAGCCCGTATAGGTATAGTATACTGATTATTATTGATTAGGTACTCAAGTATACTCATATTTAGTAATTTGAATATTGCGCAATAAAAACGTTAAACTTAAAACTTATTGATTTCAATTTATGTAAAAGTTTTTGTTCTGATAACCTTGGGGTAACCCGTGACCCTATGAAACCAATTCATGACCTAGACCTCTCGACTTCTGAGTTCTGTATCATGTTATCATGTCATTAGTGTCTTCTATTATCAATATCAGCGTCACTCCACGAAGTAACCATGTTACTTTGTAATTACTTTGTACCCGTTTTCAAAACAGTAAACAAGCTGTTGATATAAGAAAACTTATTATGATGACTAATCGAAAAGAATAACGTTATTGTGAAATAGGAAAATATTTCAAATCTATCACATTTTCATCCCTTGGGTGGACCCAAAATTGATAGAAAATTTGCCATGACTATCAGACTTACCGACGGAGAGCTGGCGACCAAATCGGTCATGTGGCTTCAGCTGTATTAAAACTACGTTAGCTACTTCCCTGAACAACCTTTTCTGATAATCAAACCCGATCGATTTTAAATTTTTTTTGGGTGCACAGGAAGTACAGAGCAACTGTTTGGAAAAAAATTAAAGTCGCTGAACCTACATTTTTTCCATTTTTCCCCACCCCACTACACCCACACCCACCGCCCACGGCCTGCCAGCACGGTGATTATCAGAAAAGGTTGTTCAGGGAAGTAGCTAACGGAGATTTAATACAGCTGAAGCCACATGACCGATCTGGTCGTCAGCTCAGTCGATTAAGCAGGTTTAAAATGGCTAGTTTAACGGCCGCACTCAGTGACATTCATATTATGATAAATTTAAATTAAATGAAGAGTATGACAGCTATAATAATAGATTGGACTTTTGTCAATCATTTAATAATTATAATTAATATTCCTCTGTAATTATATTACAGTGTTTCGAGTTTCGACCTCCAATATGGCCGATTTAAATCCAATTCAGCACTTTTTTGCAAAATTGTATTCCAGTGTATGTTTATATTACTTCAATAGTATTTCCAGGAATCCAATAGATCACTGAATTTGAATAATGTAATCCGGCCATTACAGTAACACTATTATAGAACTTGGAAAACGTCGCGTTGATGGTAATTGGTAATTGGTATATCAAAAGAGATATACATAGTACCTATCTCTTGGGATTTGAGACAGATGTATTTAAAGAAAATTATGCTGTTCATGCCCATAAAGCTTTTAATTAGATAATACCCTTTTCATAAGATCTTTTCATAAGTCATATCAAAATATTTCGTAAAGAGAGAAATGGATTTTGAAACAAAAGTTCATTGGCTTTCACAGTGGATTAGGCGAGAGATTAATAATGATAAGAAAATACGTGCGCCTCACTTATCGTTAATACCCGATAGACTATCTTTTTCTAAGAAATGTGATAAATAATTTTCCTCAAACATAATTCATATTACTTATGAAAACATGCATGTCTGATTTGATGAGAACGTTGAACGTTATAGCAGCAACAGAAATAGACAATCTGTGAAAATTTCAGAAGTCTAGCTATAGCGGTTCTTGAGTTACAGCCTGGAGACAGACGGATAGACATCGAAGTCTCAGTACATAATAGGGTCCCGTTTTTACCCTTTGGGTACGGAACCCTAAAAAAACTACACCACACACCCACACAGTTTCAGTCACCCACACCACACTACGTTGTATTTCATACAATTTATTACACTGCACTGTGCACAGTCAAAGGTGAGAAGTAAGAACTAAAACGTTTCACATTTTTCCTTATAAAGTCGGTAATGGAAGTTATTACTCATTACCTAAGCGTAATATAAATCCATTAATGAATTACGTATTACTATCATTGAAGTACTTACATAATAGTTTCAACTATAGGGTTGCCACGAATAGTGAATTGACCGAATACCGAATATTCGGCAACGCTGTCGGCCGAAACGCCGAATATTCGGCACGAAATACATATTTTTCGGGTTGTGCGGTAGCTGGATTAAGACAAGTAGCAACCTGTTTTCCTCGTTGCGTTTTCAAACGAGTCATTTGCGTCAAACGAGTTGGATTTTTATTTGAAAACAGTTCGCCTAGATCGGAAGGCCGATCCTTACAAGTGGTGATTAGCAAACGAAAAACAATACCCAATCCTTTCGAGATTTGCCAAAGTTTATCTCCTGGAAGTAGCGTACATAGTATATACTATATAATGAGAGGTTATTTTCTGAGGCTGATAACATTTACGATGAAAAGCGTAATCTTTTGCTACCAAAAGCTTGTTTTTTATCCATCACAACTTACCACTGATCAATTTTAATTACTAAAGTGTGGTAATTTGGAAATGAACACATAATTTTGAGTAATATAACGTGTTTTTGTTACTTACATGATTTGGTATTCGACCGAAGAGTACCTATGTATTATTCGGCCGAATACCGCGAATAGCAAAAAAGAAGCCGAATTTTCGAATACCGAATATATGCCGAATATTCTTGACATTTTTAGTTTCAACACTTACCTGTTACTACTCAGTACTCGTACGTACTAACACGGTAACTGCTGGTAACTGTTACAAGACGGCACAAACTCTACAAAGTGTTATTCATCATGACTTTGCAATTTATAAATAAATAAAAATTAAAAATATAATAATATTTTATTCATTGAATATTTCAGTGATAACTGATAAGTAACCTAAACTTTAAAAAGAATGATTCAGACAGAATCATATTAGGCTATCCACAACTAATTTGACAGATGCTCCATGCTCTGTCAAGTTAAGTTGTGGATAGCCTATCTGGCACTTATCAGGAAGTGGTGAAACAGGCCCTAAAAGTATCAAAATTTCATAAATACCATTAAGTATAATAAATGCGAAATTGTGTGCGAAAATACGAAAGGTATGAAGATACTTTGAGTCCCGAGAAAGGACATTGGATACTTTGAGTCCCGAGAAAGGACATTGGATACTTTTTATCCAGGAAAATGTACGGTTCCCGCGAGATAAACGAATTTTGGCGCAATGGAGTTGCGGCCTGCGGGAGTCACCTAATAAAATTATCTACAGCTCTTCAGCTGCATACCGCATTAAGCATTTAGGTCTGTTAAATACAGCATGATATCAAATACTCATGTTCATAGTGTCATTTCATAAACAACTAACAAGAGACTGTGCTATTGACACAGAGCGTACAGTATGACGTCAGCATCCACTAGCAAATATGATAAAATAGATGGTATACCGTATACTGTACTTACTCAATATTATAGGAAAAATTTAGTAAAGAGTTATAAGTATCACAAGCAACTCCTTGTAAGTACTTGTACTATTATCTATTCTGTGTTGAAATAAAGACAACTCAAAATTCAGGAAAACTTGCATACAATATGGATTTCGTTTTTCCTTTTGAAATGGGACAATCGGTATGTTTATTTCTATCTAGTGTTAAGTTCTTAATCAATAAACAATTGAAACAATTAAATTAATAATTAATTATAAAACATATTATTTAGGATTTACAATCAGTGAAGAGTAGTTGTATAAAAGTAGAGCAACGCGGTCGCAACCTGCGATTCGCGGTAGAGCTAGCGTTAAAAATTCAATGCAAATGTTTTCTGGTGTGTATAACACTTGCAATATATTTTATTACGGCAAATTGTACAGTAAAACAAATATATTGAGTTAGAACTTAGAAAGCAATAGCAAAAAAGTAGATTGTTCTATAATTTTAAATGCTTTGTAACTCAATATTTATTTAGTTTACTGTACAATTTGCACGTTTACGTGTAACTGAAACTAGCGTTGTTTAAATCAGTTGATATCATGTTCTCGCTAATTCTGTGCTAGATCGATTCGCCGCGTTTTAGCACGCACACGGCACAACTACCATATACATAAATAAAATGTTATGTGATTTGTGAAACCACCAGTTTGCAAAATAGACAGATAATGAAGAGGTAAACTCGTAATGTTAGTACTATCATACTGCATATGATGACATTAAAACCAGACTAATTGAAATAGCATTTTGGCATAAATGGATTATATCCAAAAATTACTTAGGAAAATCAAGGATGAAGGATATTTCGCTTCCGCTCCGCCTCCTGTTTCATTTCCGTTCCCTCTCTTAGATACAAAAAGTTGTGGTACTAAGCTACCTCCGCCTCCGCTGTGATTTTCAGCAAAGTCGTTTCAGCCGTTCTTGAGTTATATAAATATGTAGTGACATAGCTAACACACAACGTTCTTTCACGACATAGATAACACCATTAATTTCACATTTTCAATTCATACTATGTTATGACAGTTAACTATCTCAGGTAAACAACACAAAATCGTTGATGATAGTGTAAAATAGTGCAAGAGCCAAGAGCATTGTACTAAAACGGTATATTTTATGTTTGATTCATGCATCTAATCTGATTTTCCATTACGCCGCTCCGATATTTAGAGGCCCGTTAGTCTAGAGTCTGTACATGGCACACCGGCGGTCCCTTTGTCCATTGACCCAAACATGGTACAGCTTCCTAGCTATTGATAACGGACAGATCGCTGGAAACTCATCTTACATGCTCTCAGTCCTCAGACTAGGATGGCGATATATCATCAGGGTAATTTACCAACAAGGATAATTTGGCACTTTGATAACATTATTATTGCCAATAATTGGGTCATAGATATACTTTTTAGGGTTCCGTACCCAAAGGGTAATAACGGGACCCTATAACTGTGACTTCGATGTCTGTCCGTCTGTCTGTCTGTCTCCAGGCTGTATCTCAAGAACCGCTATAGCTGGACTTCTGATATTTTTACAGACTGTGTACGAGTATTTCTGGTACCGCTACACAGTGTACGGAGGAGACGAAAAATCGGAAAAATCTTTTTTCTTCATGGGCTTTAGTATTATGAATGCGAGAGTAGAATACCCGCGTGTCAATTCGCAATACTTTTAATTCTACGAGCTACCAAAGTTTAGCGATTTTTTGCGGCCCGGAAGCGAAAAATCCATATATCTCCAAAATTTTTACGTAATAAATAAAAGTTTATATTCCACCTGAAAGCCTATTAAATAAGGTATATTTCAAGCTTTTTTCCTGATCTGCCGTGTCGATATTTTACCTACAATAAAATAGTTTTCATTTTTAGGTTTTTATTTTTTAAACAACGCTACAAAAAACACAATTTTTCCCTACTTTCGCTCTATAATACGGAACCGTTCGTGCGCGAGTCTGACTAGCACTTGGCCGATTTTTTAATATTTCACTGCGTGGATGCGAAGCAACTGTATTTTTTTTCTATATCTCTTTATTATTTTTATTCCCTCCATCAAAAGTTTTATTAGTTAAATGTGTCTATCATCGATCTGAAACGACGTACTTGACACTCTGACTGCCCTGAAGAGGTTGATTCAGACCGCAACGTGACGCGTAGATGCATTTCTAAATTTGTATGGATTTGACAGATTTCAATTGCGTCAGACGTCTTGCGAATCTGTCAAATCCATACTAATTAAAAAAAAATAATAACGCGTCGCGTTGCGGTCTGAATCAACCCTTATACGAGATTTATACTCGCGCCTCGTGGCTCGGCTCGCGGCGCGTCTCGCAGCTCGCGTCGAAGCGCGAGTGCAAACACAAAGCTCGCGTCCCCTTCGAGCTCCTTTGGAAATCGCTCCCGACGCGAGCCCTGCGAGCCGCGAGACGAGCCGCGAGCTCGAGTTTACACTCAGGGCTCGCGGCGCGTCTCGCGGCCCGCCTCGTGGCTCGCGCGCGAGTGTAAATCGAGTATTAGGCTTTGACTTTACGTTGCACTTGAAGATTTCAAAACCCCTAAATGACGAAAAAAATCCATTTCCACATGCCGAATAATATGGATAATATTGAGGGTAAGTTCGAAACAGCTGTTACATAGCAAGTAGTCAGTATAAGATAAAATATTTCTACAAGGCAGCGTTATTTATGATTTTGGTCAGATAAGTAAGTACCAAAAAACCTTGGAAGTTGAAAGACAGTTTATGTTATATTATATTTTTATTTTTTACGAACTGGTTGCCGACTTCATCTTAGCTTTAAGAATAAGGAAGTGGTAGTAATTTAAATTTGAATGTGGGTTATTCCCGATTCATGGGAACTGACGTCATCGCATGATATCATTATACCTCTCGGGGCCACCATGTAGCCCCATGTGTAACGAGAATAAAGACCCTCAATACACAATAAAGAAGGTTGTAATAGCCTTAATGATGTATATGTTACGCTCAAAGACATACAATAAAATATCATTATTATTTATAATATATACTTTTTTATATTTTACCTATGTATTTTACTCCGCCGTTTGTGGACCAATTTTCGAAATTCTTTTGTTGTTGCATAAGAAATGGTCCAAATTAGATACCAGGTTCATAAAAGTGGTGATCTGATGATGTAATCCATGAGAAATCGAGGGAACCCCTTGAAATTTATACGGAAACATATCGTGATTTTAATTTTTTAAGAAGGATTTCAAGCATACACTACCAAAAAATAAGAATTTGCACTGAATATACCGAAGGTGCTGTTTAGAACTATTGAATCCTTATAGATATAATATATTCGGCATGTCCGCGTCTAAATCCGTGAACAAAGGCATTGATTGTATGGAAGCCTCCTTCAAATATTAACGTTACTTTGTTTTTAATGAAGTTTTAGTGGCTATAGAAAAACGTAGAAAATGCCAACTGTCTAGCTAGCGCGGTTCTAGAGATACAGCTCCTAGAGATAGACATACACTGCTGCTGCCTTTATAATAGAGTAGAAAATTTTCTATCTTTGTTATCAACTTTTCACATTTTGTTGACGCGGACGAAGTCGCGGGTAACAGTATTAGATAAATCGCTTTCACATTTTTTTATGTTTTTTATCTGTGTCGTTTGATGCTTCTATCTTATCCTACTAGCTCTAATCTGGAAATACTTGTAAGTATATTTAGTATTTGCTAACGGAATAAATGTTCGCTAAACTGGAAGATCCCGTCCAGTGGGGTTAGAGGCTGACCTCCCTAGACCTATAAGTAATTTAATGATCTTATGATCTTTAAATAGAACATTCTAGGCTATATAATTAAAACCTATGTTTGGATAAGCTAAGTATAATGGTGGCTGTGTTTTGTAAAGTATTTCCCAAATTTAGATTTTATGGTTCCGTTATATGATATTATTTAAATATAAAAAAAGGGTTCCGTGAAATAAAGTTTTTCTGAATATTTCTTTAAATACCATGAATATGCCGTGGTATACTAAAAACATTCAGCTTTGACCTAAAATACTTATCTACCGAAATCCTAAGAATTCACAAACTGCATATCAAAGGAATGAATGTGGGTAGAACAAAAATACTTTAAATCACTTAACATGACTCGTTAGTGCTTATCTTTTTGGCGACTGGCGTTTGCATCAAGCAACAAAAGAAAAGAAATAGCGTATAATGTGGAAGTGAATTATAGGTATGACTGTCATTTATGTAGGCAGTTGGCAAGGATGAGTATATTCATTTTAAGCTGGCGCAAGTTACAGGAGAGTTGATTGAGGAAAATCTTTAAAATAGGACTTTGGATCTTGAAACCGTACTTTGATACCATGAGGCATACAAATAGCCTGTACTAACGTATAGTAAGCGCGAGTTCATAGAAAACACTGAATCATCCAAGGAAATAGATAAATGATGATTTAGATTTTAGATGGATTAAGATGAAATCATAATATGATTAGAACTTCTTAGATGACATTCGTCCATTTCGTTTAAAAATCCATTTGAAGTTATTTTAACATGGTGTTTCTGTGAAACATATCTAATAAATAATAATATTATGTAGTTGTTAAAGTTAAAGTTGTAGGGGTAACGTTTTTATGAACGGAATGCAACTACCTATCTCATCTGCCACACTCACTGTAAAAGAATGAAAAACTATCCTAGCATCACTGACATTCATAAGTATCTATCTACATCTAAATTACTTTTTAAATGGGTGGGTACTTAATTACTTTTTAAATAGGTGTCAAAATGGAATATTCTAGTACTGACCTCACACTACGTTAGCAAAACCTTACATATTTATGTTAGATAAGATTTTATCTTTAACGAAATTCTCTGATATGATTGTAAGAACTCTTGAGTCACATGTTACTTCATTGATAGTTCATCGTAATCGCCAGTAATGTAACTCTATTGCTCTTTATTACTTCACATTTAACAATGCTTGGAATTTTTTTACTTTATACCACGCTTAAATACTTGGTACCGACTATACGAACGTAAATGCTTCGCTTATCATTTACCTGTATTATTTCTTTTAATACCTACGCGGCATATCTTTACTTGGTATATTTAACAAATTTACACAGAAGAAAATCGGAGCAGCAAGTTGTAAAAAATCTTCCCAAGTTTTTTTTTTATAAAATAAGGGGGCAAACGAGCAAACGGGTCACCTGATGGAAAGCAACTTCTGTCGCCCATGGACACTCGCAGCATCAGAAGAGCTGCATGTGCGTTGCCGGCCTTTTAAGGGGGAATAGGGTAATAGGGGAGGGTAGGGATGGGAAGGGAAGGGAATAGGGTAGGGGATTGGACCTCCGGTAAACTCACTTGACGAAACACAGCGCAAGCGCTGTTTCACGCCGGTTTTCTGTGAGAACGTAGTATTTCTCCGGTCGAGCCGGCCCATTCGTGCCGAAGCATGGCTTTCCCAGTAGAGCGGGAAAACACCTAATACCTAAACCTAGGTTTTCCTAGTCTTCTGCCAAGTTCGTTTCAGCGTGTGGCCGGTACCACAGTATCGATGAGGCCACATTCCTCCGCGACCGTCCTCGCCATAAACGGGTGGATGTCACCAGACCCGCCACTCGCCGCTGCGGGAATATTGCGGTCGAGTGTTTCACACACACCTATTAGGGACACATCAGCTTTTTCCCCGCCTAATCAAAGATAATCGTATATCGATAGGATCCTATATGTCGCGTGTATCTCGTATAGCAACGACTATACTTCAAATAGCAACGCCTCGTATAGTCACCTTACAATGCGTTGTAATTTGAAGTTTTCGTATACATAATATAATAAATAAAATCGCGTTCGATATCGCATAGGCTCTATACACAATCAGGTATAAACTATTTACTATATAGAGTCAGCTCTATGCCTTAATGCGTATAGTTTTCGTATGGAAATAATCGACATCGCAAATGGTTTATTTACAGAATGTCAAAAACTAACGAATATTGCCGCGTTACGCGTTTGATTCTCACTTCTTGTATAGGTTAGAATTCCTTTCGTACATATGATACGTCGCACACGGTTCTCACAGAATAATGATCGTTACGATGTATCGTAAACAATCTATCTTGTATAGGCCGGATCGTACACGACATCGTCGATACATAAAATCAGTCGGATCGTATCCGATCGTATGTATCGGTTATTTGTCAATGGACTGTGATGTATAGCTGTGTATTCGCGAGCGAGGTCCCGTTAGCCATCGGAATGCGACCGCCGCTCTATCGTGCACCGACTCAAGCCAAATTCGAGTCCTCAATAGATGATGACTGTACGTTTACAAGTATCTAACTGTTGAAGAAGAGTTATCGTCCCAATTTGGTAGTAACGGTTTCGTTCACACCATTTAGTAGCAAATTCAAAAATATTTGCCGCGCAAGCTGCTTACTAACTAAATACTAAGTGCAAGATGAAGCAGCAAAAATACTTTATTCTAAAGCAACATCGGCATATAATGTGTATGTTAGTTATAATCCTTCTAATTAAAAGACCCATAGACCATACTGTGTAAACAGAGGTTACCTATAGTTAGTAAGTTTTAGTAAGTTACATAAACCAGTTTGAAATCTGAAATCAAAGTTGAGATCTTTACGAGTTCCTTATTAGCATTCGTATTGAATTTACAAAAGAAAAGTCAGCTGTAAAAGTCACTGTCCTTAGCGTTTAGTCATCATGTAGGCATCACATTGTCACAAGTACGTTGTAGAAGGTCCTTCACCCTCAAATAATTACAATAACATCCTTAATCTGAGTAATTCGGAGGATTACAAAAACCGATAGGTATGTTCTCGGTATCATCTTCAAAAAGGGTTTACCGCCAAAACAATTAGGTAGGTAGTATTTAGTGATAATCCACTGAGCAACTGATACAAAAATAAAATTAACTCGTTGTTTGCTAAAAACACCACAAAAATATTTTAATGTGCCTGAAAGGTGCCTGACAAGGTAAAGGCAGTAGGCAATCCGTCAGAAAGTCTAGAAGATGACTTAGGTCTACTTAGTTAACTTTCACAATTAACAGGATAAAACCTATGACCTATTTTTATTGTACTATTGTTTTCACACGACGAATGGTTATTAGAAATGATTAATGGACACTAATTAATATTGTATGAGCGGCTCGCTCAGTCACGGAACGAAACAATGGCAGACGACAACAGTGTCGTGCGCACGAGCGGACGATGGCAAGTGATTTCCACATTTAAATCATACCGAACGTGAGCGACGATCCTGACAAATGCGTTTACGAAATAAACCCTTTATTGCCCATTGTGGTACAAAACCAATGGATATGGGAGAGGATAGCATTGAAATTAATTGATTAATTACTTCAAGGCAATATTGTGCCGCCAAACGCAAGCGAACATTGCAAAGTTCAATTTATTTTTGACAGGTTTACGAAATATACCCTCTGTAATAAAACCAATAACCCAAGGAAGAGATGGTATTGGAATAAGGAATTAATGACATTAAGTATTGCCTTGCGCCTGCGCAGTTAAACGCGAGCTAGCGTTACACAGTTCATATTTCAGTCAGTTTAATGTGAAGCAATCTTTATCTAACTGAAAGTGATAGTTTACAGCAAGGACTAAGCCATTGATGTATAATCTAAACGATAAACAGTGGTGATTTTAATCCATAGACACATAAAGATCTAAATGGAAACGTTACAGAAAATAGTAAAACTGTAGTCAGAATGAGGGCTCTACATCTATTTTTGGTTTATGGCTTATTGGAAACAGACTAGGAAAGCAGAGCAGTAGCACGCTACGAGTTTTGCAATACATAATACTGATAGAAATGGTTTGGAATAAAATGCATTGGCTACGGTCGGTAGAATAATTGAAGTCTCTACCATGAGAGAGAAATATTTTATGAAAACTAAAGATCACATATTTATAACTTATAAGATTCAGTTCAAATGATTTATTTTTTAAACCCTAACCAAAAGTATGATTTATTCATGTTAGTCGTACTGCATTTGTTATTTATTCGGGTTCACACGAAAACGTTATTCTAATTTCTCAATTGGGAGCACATCTGCGACCCATTTCAAAGAGTGTTTCTTAAAAAAACATTGAATTACGCACCATAATAGAAACTGGATTGAATTTATTAATACGTAATTTGGTACGGACCCCGTATTAGGGGGACGAAAGGTAGCAAAATGAATGCCTGGCCCCCCGTTTAACGCAAAATGATGGAACTTGTTCGAACTTGTGGAACGTTATTATTGTCATCTCGTTACAAGACCGGTCGATTAAGTCCCGGTACAGGACCAGTTCCAATTTCCAACACTTTTTAATACTCCTTTGTATACTGAAGCAGCTACAGATAACAGAAGTGTTGTTGGTTGTCTGAAAACGAAACAAAAGATTAGTATAATAAATATTTTCTTCTTTGTGGAAAGAGTTTAGACTCGTTTTCATTTAAAAGAATCACGATAAAGAACTGCGCTTGGCACAACACGACCAATTGTTTTAAAAAAATGAATCAATTTCTCTGATAGTATAATAGCTACCAATAACATATTGTAGCCGTCTTGTCGCGATCTACCAATAATGTGGCTCCGAGGACACATACTAACCCCGCTCGTACCTCGCTCCACCAAAGAGACCTAAAAATCCAACACGGTTCGTCAAGCGATCACAAAGTTTTGCGGCATTGATACTGATAAACAGAGAAGTACAGAACCCTCATGACATGTCAGTGACTCGTAGTTTTATCACCGCACTTTGGAGTTTGGAACTGATGAATCAATTAATTAATTAAACAAGTGACTACTCTCATAATTGTTCCCATTTGTTACGATAATTGGTGATTTGTTGTAACAATTATTATCATCATTTAAATATTTAACATTGGTAATATTCAATTTCCCTTGAACATTACCAATGATAAAGTACCCAAAGTAGAAATCATTAAAGTGTACAAAATGTCTACCTTCTCTTGAAATATTTAAACTCTCTTAAGAGATTTACTTAACCAAAGCTGTATCCACAAATCGAAGTCTGATAAATGAGAAGTAAGAATACTTGATTGTGACTTTTAATGAGTCCAGAGTCCTGACTTTAATTATAAGGAATAATAATTTACAATGATGATTGATGAATATTCATGAAAATAATGATGAAACAATTATTATTCTATTGTTAGAGGCGGACGCATGAGAAACGACCGTTTTTATAAAGATCTATTCAAAATAAAATACCTATTGATTCATCTTAGTGCTCTGTAATACTTATCTTTTAGTCTGTCTGTCCGTCTGTCCGTCCGTCCGTACGTCCGTCAGTCGTTGAACGAGATCTAGCAAGTAGTTTTTTATACTTACGTCATAAATGGTAAATATTTAACTTCAATTAAATTAAAACAAATCAAAAACCTTTTAATTTCATAGAAATAAACCTTATTGCTGCTGCGGAAACCTTCATGGGCGAGTCCAACTCGCACTTGGCCAGTTTTATAAGTAACATCTAATAATAATGTTATTATCTTTTTTTTATTTTCTTTTTTTCATTTTTTTAGCTCATACAAAGTATTTGGGTGCAATATTTGGTGCAATTAATAAATCTAGAAAATTTTAATACTTTACTTTTACTTATATAATTTATTCCTTTATTATTTTTCGTCATCTATGGACATCACTTTACATCATTGCTTCCTCAGACTTTATTGTAACTGGGTCTTCATTGGCCATTTTATTTTATATCTTGTTTACAAAGTAAAGAGTAATGACTTAAAGAGAGTAATTGGTTCAATCATAAAATTTTGTAAGCAATCTACGCGCCCGACTGCCCTGGATATGGTTATATGTTATCATAACAAAATATGATAGTATAAAGTCAATATATATCTACTTCGTACAGACTGAAATAGTTTAAGATGATACGGGATAGTTAAACAAAGTAAGTATAAGATCAAAAGAGGTACTTTGCTCTCACTGAACGCGCGTTTAGCTTTGGAGCCAAATAGATACTATTGGTATCTTTCCTTGTCTCCTATATTATGTACTTAACACCTTTATATCCCTGGGTGCGGGGAACGCACACGCATTATATGCTAAAGTCCTATGGTCCCTCCATATCCATGGCATTGAGTTTCTCCTCTATTTCAGAGCTAGAATATAATATCATCAATTTCAGGCTTTGAATCGTCAAGCGAAAACAACAGAGAGCTAACAAGCAATATCTGCAGAACACTGCAGAACAATCACATTACAGTTTCTTCTACGATCTTCCGTAGCCTATGCAATGGATGCTCTCTTACTTCTGCGTATATCTCTACCTAGATTGTAGATGGCCGATCTATATTTATTTTCTCCGTCACAAGTCCGCGTTCTTCGAATCTCAAAAATATAAGTGCGACATTGCACTTCTCTTTGTACAAACATCCATCGGCCAATCGCGAGCTGGTGATCTCATGGTGAGGGCGCCTCGTCATGACGCAGTCATACGACCGAAATAACCCTGGTGCAGTGTAGGTGGATAAGCCAAACGAGGCCATTCAAACTCCAAAAATAGCTAATTAATGCAATTCCAAATTTAGATAGGAATTAGGCTGTGGTCATCTGGAATTTGCGATTTGTATCGTAAGCCCAGAAGGCCAGAACTACCAACGTAGAGAACGTATGAATAAAATAAAATAAGTAACTACATAATATTATACTTAATGAGAAAGTAAATAAACCAAAGTAACTGATATCTCATATCTGTCACAAATAATTTTACGTAAAATATTTAGTCCTGTGTAGTTTTAAGCACGTTTCAGTCAAAAAACGTATTTTAATTAAATATGCTTAAACATTTTTATGAAATTGTATAACTATCAACACAACTTTAATTTTATTCTACGGATAATAAATAGTTTTTATTAAGTATTCGTAGATTTTATTAAACTGTCGACAACAGCAAAAATTTATAATTATATTGAAAACCAATAAAGTAGTAAGTTGTATCAAGATTCTAGTTGAACGCGATCAATAAAAAAATTAACACGCCACGCCTACCGCCTTTTCATTGTCCTTATAAGGCTAGAAACCTACTTTTACTTCACCGAATATGTTTGTTTTTATTATTAGACTCGAAATTAGAAGCGATAGGTTAACAAACTCCTTTGTGAGAATTTTTAGGAGCTTCTAATTCCGTTACTTTGTTCTGCGTTCGAAATTGGAATTTTCTAATACCGATTTAATGATTTTCTGGAAACACTACAGTTCTTTCTTGTGCTTTGTACAAGTTTGCCTGCTGTGATAAAAGTAAAATAGACTTGTTTGATATAGGAGGCAGGGGAAGTAAATTAGAACACTTATCTCTTACTATAGCAAATAGCTTAGTTTTATTAGGATATGCACAATTTCAAAGATTACTTGGCGAATACAGCTAAAGCGTTAGATTTTCTTAGCATACGCACAGAATACATAATATTATTAGTTAGTTTAACAAGCATACTGCATAAGGCACTATTGGTAGCCTACAGGCTACCAATAGTTACTGGTAAATATTGTAGAATGTAGAGTATAGAATTCAGATTCACTGAGTATTTTTTTTTGATGCGGGGCCTATGTTTTAACATAGGTAATAAGAAAATGCACTTCACTGTAGTTTCAGATTTGTTTCAAAGGACACCAACACATTTTTATTTGAAAAGGCATAAATCTTTTTGGGTTTTCAGGTTTGTTTCAAAGGACACCGACACGTTTTGGACTGTTTGCTGAATTCACATCGAGTGTGGTGTCACATGTGTGTCTGGCGACAGCATTATCACCAGATGGCCGTCTCGCCAGATCTTTTTACACAAAACGACCAGACAATATCACAATGACATCATGCCTTGAACAAAGTAGAACACGCTAACAGAAGCTACTGTATTTGTTAAGTCTGTGGCTTCGCTAGCGTAGGATACGGGGAGAATCGTTATTTTTTGGCAAAATTAGCTATTATCTTAAAATCTTCTTGTATATAAAAATGGATTTCCAAATGTGTTAGTCGCGCTAAAACTCGAAAACGGCTGAACGGATTGGGCTGATTTTAGTCTTAAAATATTCGTAGAAGTCCAGGGAAGGTTTTAAAGTGACACGAAGTTCACCGGGACAGCTAGTTATTTTATATATGTGTTCACACGTGGGAGAGCCATGTTTCGGCATGAATTGGCCGGCTGGACCGGAGAAATACCACGCTCTCACAGAAAACCGGCGCGAAACAGCGCTTGCGCTGTGTTTCGCCGAGTGAGTGAGTTTACCGGAGGCCCGGATTGGATTGGATCCGGTATAATAATAACCTACCATATTCCCTTAAATTACCTTATTCCCTCTTAAAAGGTCGGCAACGTACCTGCAGCTCTTCTGACGCTGCTAGTGTCCATGGGCGACGGAAGTTGCTTTCCATCAGGTGATCCGTTTGCTCGTTTGCCCCCTTATTTCATAAAAAAAAGTACTTATAATATGTCAATGTCAAATATAAAATGACTTCCTGTTATTCTATTATTCGACCAAATTAAATAATTATAGCTGGTATCATTTTGAGTGATAGGTATTTCCCCTATGACATCCACGCGCCAAAGCAGCCTTGTAATTGTACGAGCTTTAGCCCGCGGCTTCGTTCGCGTTAAGAAGTGTTATTATATACAAACTTTCATCGACTATTTGAACCCCTTGGGGTTGGAATTTAACAAAATCCTTTCTTAGCGGATGCCTTCGTCATAAAATCTACCTGCATGCCAAATTTCAGCCCGATCCGTCCAGTGGTTTGGGCTGAGCGTTGATAGATCTATAGATATATAGATATGGACATATTTTAACATACATTCAGCTGTGACCTATTTTATTATTTGCCAAAACCGCGATACACATGGAAGTGGCAACTTTATCACGTTGAGTAGATAGTGGTCCCCAAATAAAATGCGATAATTTTTATTACAAGCAATACAGGTTAGCTGGTTCCAGCGGCTCTAGAGTTATTATTATTAATTTTATTTCATTTAAATTATTAAGTACCTTCATATTTTTATGTCTCGGTTAAAGTTAAATTACAAAACCTTAAGGTGGGTTGCACCAACTTACTATAACTGTAACTTTAACTATAACCTTGAGCTCGACAAGGCTTTAGATGAATGTGGCAAAAAAAGGAACTAACGCTGTCATCATAAAAAAACGCCATTTTTGACAGTTCTCCTTTACCAGCAGCGCCCCCGCCCATGTTCATTTTTAGCCTTGTCGAACCAGCTGTCATCTGTCAAATTCTGTGGTCAAAGTTAAGGTTAAAGTTAAAGTTAGCCTTAACTATAACCATAACTTTAACTTTAACCACGCCTCTGGTGCAACCCAATCATAATTGGGCATTCGTGTACTAACCCACATAAAAATTACGTATTGAGTTATGAATGCAGTTATGTTCTGTAGATGATTTAGAACAAGACTGCATTCAAAATTTATCAACAAAAAAAATTGTGGGTTAGGACACAGCGACCAATTAGCAATGTTTTTTAAAGGTTTTGTATATTTTTTTCAAATAAAATCATTACTTATTATTTTAATTGGGTGCTTAAGTGTGACTGAAATTTTCCACAGGATAACAAAATGTAATGCTAAATAAATAAAATAAAATAAAATGTAAAGTTGATTTGACTTCATCGGGTAAGTAAGTCGTCAATTCTTGGGGATATTATGACATATTACTAAATAACTACTACACATAACACAAGTAAACTACTTGTTTAGAAATTTGTGTTGTAGTAACTACTACAAGTTACAACACAAATTTCTAAACAGAGCTACTAAATTGTAGAGCTACTACTAAATTGTAGAACTTAAAAACTAAGTTTAGCTCTTTGATTTTAGCTACATCATACATCGTAAAGTTTTAAAATCTATACTTAATATTATAAAGCGGAAGAGTTTGTTTGTTTGTTTGTTTGAACGCGCAAATCTCAGGAACTACTGGTCCGATTTGAAAAAATATTTCAGTGTTAGATAGCCCATTAGCCCAGATAGATAGAATAGACCACGTGAAAGGACATAGGTTTCTTTTTTTGCTGAAAAATGTACGGTTTATGTGACATTCTTAAATTACGCGAGCGAAGCCGCGCGCAACATCTAGTATCTAATAAATAGAAGGAACTAACTAGTTTAAGAAGAACCAACCCAAGAGAAAAACCCAACAAATAGCTGATAACCTTATATATTACACACTTCATTGAATTTTCCCAGTTCAAAACATGTTTTCATTTAAGTACTGTGTGATGTAAGCGACAAGATGCAAATGTATGCGCAATTACACTGTTACATAAACTGTACACAGGTAAATAATGGCCCCAATACAAACAAGATGACAAGTATGATCTAATGGGCTTACAGAGGATATTTCATAAGTATTACTGACATCTTCACTACCTAATATTATATGCAATGTTTGCTAGAAAATTCTGTCGCCAGTACAAATTTTAATCCTTATTTGCATCGAAAAATATAATTTTGAGATGTAACCCCTTACTAATGCATCGTGTAACAAAAATAAGTGATAATACTTTAGGATGTGTATGTGTTCCTTATAGAGAGCTCATTATGAAGGTAGCAGCGCTACAAGACCAATTTTTTTTTCAATTTTGTATGGGCAAGCGCCTGAACGTCACGAGTTTCCCCATATATACGTATACGTCATATACGTTATATTTCAGATCCACATGTTATACGTTATAGTTAAACAATGTTTAGTGCTTATCAACATCCCGTTGTTGCAAAGCATGTTGTGTTTCACCTTTCATTGGAACACATTTCATCCATAAAAACTGTGCTGTATTATTTTGTACTTTGTTAAATGTGATTCTGTTGGTGAATAAATAAATAAACATTGCGAAAAAATTTGGTCACACCTCGGATGGTGTGAACAAATTACGACAAACTCACTGGACTCAAAATTAGAAAAATCTTATAGAAACAGATAACCGAACAAAATGGGAGGAATTACCAACAGGAGTTTCCCAGGCCCGACCTTCACTAATGAAGAAAACGACCAAAAGAATAATATTACGACGACTTATAAAATGAAATGGTACCTACCTCAGGCTGTAGAGGTAGGTATATATTCAGTTTTAAATAACTCAACAAAGATGAAACTGTACCTAATTTCGTAGGTACTGCTGCAGACGTTGGAAATTTTTCTCTACCGGAAAATGCAAAAAGGGATTTTTTAAGGTGGTTCATCACAAATAGTTGTCAATTGTAAAAAGGTAGGTAATTAAGGTAAAGTACCAGAGGTCGCTCGTAGGTGGATCAAACGGTGACTCATAAAACTCTAACGACTGAGATACACTGAGCTTTGAATATAAGGTATGTTCCATCATATTATTTGTATGGGATTTCCTACATAGCTGACTTGCTTGCTTGGTTTTACTTCTATAATAATGTTAGTACAACCATTCTGATAATGTGTAACAAATCGTCCAGATGGTTTTATGGAAAAGATGTACGGTTACACATGGGCGTACCCAGGTTCTGGGAAAGGGGGGGGCAAATTACCCTGGTTCTGGGCCAGGGGGGGGGCAAATTACGCAGATTCTGGGCCAGGTGGGGGGGGCAAATCAGATTTTTTATAAGCTAGGTGTTTATAAAGAATAAAAAATTAATAATTTTCAGTTGTAAAAATACTATTGTATTGCAAAAAATGGCAAAAATTCGTTTCATTATTTTTAATTTAAAGATGAAAGTACTAGATAATATAGTTAGTAGGGACGTCAACATGATCCAGGAGGGGGGCAGCTGCCCTTCCCTGCCCCCCCCCCCCCCCTCCCTCGGTACGTCCATGGTTACACGTGAGGTCCTATAGGTAAAAAATCCCGAAGATCCTATTTATAATAAAATGTTGTGTAAAAAAAACAGAATACAACTTGAAAGCCTCTTTTCAGGGCAGGTAAAACGTGATCTTTTATGTAGAGTTTTACTGTTCATGCTGAAACAGCTGAATCGATAAAGACGAAATTTAGTATGGAAATTCTTTGAGAGACAAGAAATTACATAATTTTGTTTTTGTTGCGGAAGAATGTACTGTTTCCGTGTGATAAACTAATGATTTTGGCGCAACGGAGTTGCGGGCATCATCTGATACTCCATAAGGTGTATTGCTCAAATATAAATAAAGTGGATGTTCCGCGCGGCATCGCCCGCGTAATTTAGGAATTTCACGGAAACCGTACATTTTCCGCAAAAATAGCCTATGTCCCTTCACGTGGTATATTCTTCATATGTGCCAAATAACAAAAATTGCTTCAATAGTTCTTAAGATAATAATTCCCCCCGTTTTTCCCACATTTTCCTCTATTTCCTCGCTCCTATTAGTCTTAGCGTGATAAAATATAGCCTATCTATAGCCTTCCTCGATAAATAGGCTATCTAACACTGAAATAATTTTTCAAATCGGTCCCATTGTTCCTGAGATTAGCGCGTTCAAACGACCCGCAAGTCGCTGCCTGTCCCCACTCCCCAGATAAGTGCAGTGTTCCCTAAGACCCGTACATTCCAGAGACTAAGAAGTGGCTGATAATGAGTAACAGTGACTGAGGCTAGGTTTAGTTCCCACATTCCCTCTCTACCTCTGGTTAGGATTATTTTGAATATGTAATTGTAATTTTATCTTTTATTTCTCTCTTAGTATAAATTTGTTGTCCCTGTCCGGGCACAGAGGTGACAAAACAAAGAAACAAACTCTTTTGCTTTACAATATTAAGTATAGATATATAAATTAATAAATTATAAAATTGCGCAAATATAGAGTTTGATATATCTCAAGCTTTATACCTTAGTATCCTTGTTGCGTATTTGTATACCTAGGTGTCTGTGGGTGTCGCTTCTTGCATTATTAAACTCAGCAGTCGCACATTATCTGTCTCAGATCACTTCCTCTATATATTTACACTGTATATCATGTCTGTGTAATATTATGTTGACATATTGTGAAGTGCAGTGTCTACCCAGTGAACCGAAAAATTATCTAGTTATTACAATAATTGGTGCGATGACCAAAAAGAACGCGTGTATTCTTCTTTCGACGCAAAAAATCTTCAAGAGCCAAGTGTGATCTGTTCGGGCCATTAAAATCCAGGAGAAGCAAGTAAATAGGTAAGCTTATTATTACAACCGGACTCGGAAACAATTCATCACGCGACATCCAATAAACGCCCGCCTCGTTAGGCAATTGCCCAATGATCGCATGGTAAAGTCTCCGAATTGACAAAAAATTGTGAATCGCCATGCTGCTCTTCGCAGCAGCATGGAGATTCACAACTTCAGCGTACCTAAACGCTGCGTCGCGTTTTCCCGTCATGTGACTGTTGACATGTGACGACTGACGACCTGGGGGGTCTCAATGTCGGCGCACGTGCAAGGTCTCATGATTTTGATCTCCCAAGGTTTCGGAGACGTTGAACATCCGGATTTATCTTAGGCAACTTTGATGCAAACTTTACCTTTAGTATAGGCCGCGTACAACTTTTAGTCACTCGGGAAAAATGGAAGGGGAAACGGGTGCTCACGAGGACATGATGATGTTCAGACATTCTGTTGTTGGTTGGTTGGTTGGTTGCTATCAAAATGATACATTATTGGCATTTAGCAGGCATTATAATTTGTACGTTATTGGTAGAATTTGTACACTTAGTACATGACGTGTAAGATTTCAAACAAATTTTACCAAAATTAGGAGAAAAATAATATAACATTTGAAAATATCAATTAAGTAGTTACATAAAGCACAGATTACTAAAAACATAATTACTACGTTTATTATAGTTTATTATACTAACTAGATGTAAAATATGGTAAAAAGACTTCAACGAGTTCCTCAAAAATTTAATGATGGGACTATATTTTATAAAAATAATGTTTATTACTTACATTAATTTCCTACATTATATCTCTATCTAGATCTATGCTACACCTAAACCGTATAATATTATGCCATGGTTACAGCCACTTACAGCCATAGATACAGTCTGTCAAGAAAGTGAAGAAATCAAAAAGTGGCAACATCGTAGTGTCAAACCTTTTTTCTTAGATTGATTTGAAAGGGATGACACTACGATGTTGCCACTTTTTAATTTCTTCTGCACTTTCTTGACAGACTTTACCTATTATATTATGGCTATATTACTATAATTATACATAAACAGTTTTTGTTTACATAATGATATTATAGATTCATACGATTATGTTAAAGTACATATTTTGCTAACATGAAAATATTATATTTAAGTATGTCTGTACTAGAATTAACATAATAATTGCACTTGCACGGTAGCGAATTTTTGTTTAATCCTTCACATTAAAGTATTTCAGAAAGCTACTGTATTGTAAAGGTACTCTCGAAAGTTCTAAAATTATGTAAAGAAATACCGTTGTTTAATTAATTATTTAAATACAGAACTTCATAATTAAAAAGTATAAATATTTTTATAAATTCAGAGCTACTGCAAAATGCAACATTGTTGTATGCATTTAAATAATGCAGTAAGGTGGAATTAAATAATATAAATTAATTTTACCGTTTTAATGTAATTGTAATTTGTAAAAATGTTTAAAAAAATACAATCAAAAGTTTTTTGTTTTACATAAGGCCAAGCATAGCGTACTGCGTAGTGTTAGCTACGAACTCAAATAATTATTATTTAGATTTTTTGGACTTATTTTACATAAATTAAAGAAACTCTTAAAAATATTATGATTCAGGACAAAAGTATTGCTATAACAAGTAAATAGCTATTAAATGACAGTATGAATATATTCCAAAGAATGTTCCGTTAATTATTCTGTTATATGAACGTAAATCAGTAAATGAAAATAATTTACCAAACGTACGAACGTACAGTAAAATTGCAAAACCACACTCGTGGTATATTTCGTAATGATCGATAGCATGATTGATTAATGATTTATGGTGTGGTCATAAAATCAACACTTCGCGCATAGCAATTCGTAGCTAGTAATTATGGTTAGCAAAATATTGTAAGTAATTACTTGAAATAACACATCCGAAGTTGACTTGTGGTTGTACATGTCCAACTCGCTCAGCTATACATAATATAGTGCAAATAGCTTGGGTTGGGCATAGGGTTGCCATGGGTAAGCAATAATCATAGTGTCAAAAATACGAAATATTGATTTTTATGACGAGGATCGATTACAGATATAATTAGCATTAATTACGTGATTGACTACTCAGTTTTTATCGTGTAATCACTTTCCTATCGCTGTGAATATCTACATAAATCGATTACAAAAGATGTTACCAATTAGCAAATAATTTTCAAAAGTGGGCCAAATATGGGAGAATGTTAAGGTTGGCAACCCTGTTGTCAGGGCGTAATGCGGTGCAATCACCGCGCGTTCCCGTGAGAACGCGGCCCCCGCTCCGCCCGCCCGCGCCGCCACATGCCATGTGAAAAAGGTCAAGCACCGAGATACTTTTGCGAAATACTGGACCTGCATTCGGTCTATTTGAATTTCGAATGCGACTGAAATTAATCGGAAGTTCTAGTGGAAGGCCTTTTATTTTCAAACTTTCATGAACATGAATTACATGCTTTGTTTTCATTACTTTCTAAAATACTTTTTAAAAAGTTGTAATGTCAAATTTTGACGTTTTAACTTCTTAAAAGCTGTTTTCAAAATTTCAAACGTCATAATAGTGACCATAATTCATAAACAAGAAACCTTAGTTATTGGGGACTGGAGAGTTTTTATTTTTATCAAGGATAGGGGACAATTATTTATTTATTATTATTAGTATTTTTCTTAAAACGATGCACTACTTAAAAAGTGAGTCTTAATAAAAATACTCTATATTTTAAAGCATACGGCAGTGTTGCCAGCCTAAATATTTTTAACACAATGCCTATTTTTAAGTTTAATATATTTTATGAACAAGATTTAAAGAGATATAATGTTTTGTGTATAACTCCTTAACAACAGTTGAAAAACACCAACTTTTGGTTAAAACATCTCTTTAATCTGCCTTATCAAACTATGTCACTCGTCGAACACGAATAAAGAATGTTAATCGATTTTAAATAGCTAGTGACGTTAGATATTTTAACAATTAAGTTCACGACCTAAACGTTATGATAATTTAGATCGAGTCGTTGTCCCTTAATAGCCTGAAGGACGGACATACTTGGGTCTGCATTCCGTAGCGCGCGCGCCCTCTGTTTTTTGCATCATTTCAAGAACCTTTATAAAGGCCTTCCTTTTAAACGCTTGTTTGTAGCTCGAATTAACGAAAGAAATTAACACCATGCCGATAAAGAAACCGATATTTGAACTTGAACTAGATTTACACAGGCTCATGCTTATTAAGAACGTACTCAAGTTACACATTCTGTTGACTAAGGTCGGTTTCCCACATTAAAGCATATTTTTTCATATTCTGCAATATACAATGAGTGAACTACATTCACTAATTTATAAAAGGTTAGAAAAACTAAAAAGTAATAATTTGCTTTGAAAGTCACGGTGTGGTGCACTCTATAAAAGCACCTTGTATCTATACATATAATAAAACTGTAGAAATGACAATTCTGTACATTAAAGATATCCAAAAAATAATAAGCGGGGGCTGTTACTACATCGCTATAGAAGCCAAAACTGTGGTTAGTTTTTTGTCTGTCTGTATGTTTGTTCCAGCATCACACGAAAACTACTGATCCGATTTGAATGCGGTTTTCGCAGATATATTTGTCTTCTTCCAACTTAACATCTGGTGTACAAAATTTTTTCCCCCAACCTCTCTAAGGGGTCAAAAGAGGGGGTCAAATTTTGTATCAAACTTTTTTCTTCAATGGATTAACTTCATTTTATTAACTGTATTTTCCAATTTAACATCTGGTGTATAAAATTTTTCCCCCACCCCTTTATGGGGGCCAAAGAGGGGGTCAGATATTGTATCAAACTTTTTTAAACATGAAAACTACTGATCCGATTTGAATATGGTTTTCGCAGATATATTTGTCTTCTTCCAACTTCATATCTGGTGTATAAAATTCCCCCCCCCCTCCACTATCTGGTTTAAAAAAAATCCCCTCACCCCTCTAAGGGGACAAAAGAGGGGGCAAGATTTTGTATAAAACTTTTTTCTTTAACACGAAAACTACTGATCCGATTTGAATACGGTTTTTGCATATATATATATATATATATATATATATATATATATATATATATATATATATATATATATATATATATATGCCTTATTCAAACTTAGCATCTGTGCCGCCCCAATCCCCCCCCCCCCCCTCCTGGTAATTTTGCTATTTGTTGCGTGGTTAGTGTCGAGTTTTAATTCTCTTTCATTAGGATCTTCTAAGTTATTTATTAAAAGTGAAATTATTCTAACCTAAACTAAAGATACAGTTTTCAAGTGTCATTGGATTAATATGCGGGGGACTTTGCCCCGGACCCTACTTGGGGTGGCTGCGCCCTCCCCCCCCCCCTTTCCTGGTAATGTAGCTAAGCAAAATGGTGTTGCGTCGTTAGTGTTGAGTTTTAGTTCTTATTCTTTGAAAACAAACTAAGTTATTTATTAAAAATGAAATGAATCTAACCAAAACTAAACACAGATTTTGAGTGTCGTTTGATTAATATGCGGAAGGCTTTGCCCCTGCCCCTCCTGGTAATGTTGCTAAGCAAAATGGCGTCGCGTCATTAGTATTGAGTTTTATTTCTCCTTTTTTAGCAACAAAGTAAGTTATTAATTAAAAGTGAATTTATTCTAACCTAAACTAAATATAGAGTTTTCGAGTGTCATTGGATTAATATGCGAGATCTTTGCCCCCGGTCTTACTTGGTGGGGGGCTGCGCCCCCGCAAACTCCCCCCCTCCTTCTGGTAATGTTGTTAAGCAAAATGGTGTTGCGTGGTTAGTGTTGAGTTTTAATTTTCCTTCTTTAGAATCAACGTAAGTTATTTATTAAAAGTGAAATTAATCTAACCTAAACTAAGCATGCAGATTTTGCGTGTCGTTTGATTAATATGTGGGAGGCTTTGCCCCTGCCCTAACTTGGGGGGGCTGCCCCCCCCCCCCCCCCCCTCCTGGTAATGTTGCTAAGCAAAATGGTGTTGCGTCGTAAATGGTGAGTTTTACTTCTCCTTCTTTAGAATCAAAATAAGTTATTTATTAAAAGTGAAATTAATCTAACCAAAACTAAACATGCAGATTTTGCGTGTCGTTTGATTAAAATGCGGGAGGCTTTGCCCCTGCCCTTACTTGGGGGGGCTGCGCCCCCCCCTCTAAACGGGGGCAAAAGCTAGTTTACTATATACCTGGATACCTATAAGTTATAACCTAGAAGCTCAACGTAATATGTATACTTAGTACTTGCCTCTATTTTGTGATTGGAAACTTCAAAATATTATCAATTTATCATAAAAATGGCTTTTAAAAATAGTGTCAGATAGTGTATTGTCTAAAAATTAAATTTAAAACTCTTTATTTTCCTTATCTTCTGAATTATGTTCAATTGATATGTTATACATAATCCACTTTAAGTAATTTACATAATATTATTGAAGCTTTAAAGCCATTACAACTTTCGAATTTCAAATGAAACTTTGAAGTAAGAACCTTTCCAAGAAATTCATCCCAAAACACATCTATGGCATTATATGGGCCCTTACCCTTAACCATTTAAAATATTTAAGAAAAAACCACGAGGCGCTCAAAACTATTGAGTATTTGAGTCCTATGAAATATCGATAATTTAAGGACTAGCGCACATAATAGCGTTTTGTAAATTAAATTAAATTACCGAATTGTAAATAGTATCTTTTAAACACTCTTAAGTTATCTTTGGAAGAAAGCAACTATAAACTTTTTTTTTTAATATAAATATTTCCCATGAACCTAAACAGTATTTTTTACGTAAAACTCGCACACATGAGATGAAAATATTATGGTACAGGTTATGTATCTGAGTCGAAGTGTGCGCTGGGCCTTATGTGGCATTTTATGAAGATAGACAAAAGGGACGTGAAGAATTGAAGAAATTACTGCAACAATCAACGCCAGAGCCGCTTGCCATTGTTCTTACCAACAAAAAGAAAATATAAGTGCAAGGGAGAGCCCTTGCACTTATATTTTCTTTTTGTTGGTCAAACTCTACGTAGAGACGTAGAGTTTATAAACGTGTTTAAATGTATTTTAATATTATATTATACCGTCGACAGCGGTTTTCCGATAAAAAACTGTAAATTTTCATTGGCAATTTTTTAAGTATCGCACCGATATGTTGCACGATGTATCTAGGTTTCTGTCTTGTTTCTTAATAAAAGTGATCCCTGAGTCGCTCTTGTAATGTACCTGTTCAATATCTAACATCGTACTGGCTAAAATATGTGCGTAAATTAAAAACGCTATTAGGATCGTCTTCTTAAATTTAATGTAATTTTAGGTTCATGTTAAAATTGGGTACCCAATTAGGTTAATATCTCTCATATTTTGTTAAAATATGTAATTTTTTTGATGTGAAGTAATTCGAAATGAAAATAACTAGAATATTGCGTCACATTTCTTTCCATGGGAACATGTTTTCTCGCACGATTTTTCTAAGGAACTTCATCGTGTGAAAATAGCGAACAATTCCAAAGAAAGGTTCATTGAAGACTCTTTCGTCCAACATAACAAGACCTACCGCGTCCCCCGAACGATTAGACACGAGGGTACAATAGGGGGTTATAGTTGATAGGAGAAAGGTCTATCTAAATTGGGCAGCAAGTTCACATACATCCATTGAGGTTCCTTCACACGGTCAGAGGCGACAAAAAACAACACAAAAAACCGTTATGCTCCAAAACGTTCCCATAACTCTTGAATATCTCATTGACGACTATATTTAGGGCCACTTACGTAGATCTGGGTTAAAGTTAACCCAGGATTAAATAATATTTGAGCCGAAATAAACGTGGTATTTAACCCAGACCCGTGCAAGTGGACCGTAGCGCTTAACTCAGGAGTTCGCTTGTTAATTAAAAATATGTTTTGATTTACGTAACAAAAACAACTTATTTACATTTAAATTTAGTTGTTTACGCGACCTGCGATTACCAAATTACTTTTCCTTGTTGTTAAGCTATTAAGATTGGTGTTAGTATACTTTAAATGGTCCTTGGCTAAATGCTTAATTGTGTTGTTTTCGAATAATAATGTGTTTTTGCATCAACTATAATTAATAATAACGTAAACAAACTATTCTCTAACACCGCAACAAACAGTTCAATTAAGAATATTTTGACTAAAGGAAAGCGTTATTTTCTTACTCTATCCAAGTATCTAAGGAGTGCGCAGTAAACATTTGTATAAAGGCGCGGCTAACAACCTAGCTTTCCCTTTTAAACGTTTCACCCCTCACTCAACTGTAAATATAGATAATTATCATTAAGTTGTTGCGTATTACATAGGGGCGCTACGCAAAATACGCTACGAAGCTACTACGTGACGTAACGTACTCTACGGTCTCGTACTACGTTCTACGACGCTACATCGCGTAAATTCGACGTACTTTACATGTGTGTTAACGTGCGTAGAACCTATACTAATGTTAAAAATCTGAGCCTGTTTGTCTGTCTGTCATCTTTTCACGCGTATTATGTTTTTTATTTTTATGAAATTCCGGTATGAGTTCCAGAAAAGGACAGAAGGATTGCTTTATCACTGCTACTCGTAAGTGCTAATATAATGCAAATAGCATTATATTAGCACTTAGCAGATTTTCCCCAAACGAAGTTTCGGACATAAGATTTTTAAGCACTGTTTACAAAAGAATACCTCTGTGGTAGCCTCTGTGTTACCTTGTCCATCAGAATAGTGCGTCTGTTGCACTGCTTTACATGGTTCCTGCGTTCTGAGTTACTTCTTAAAATTTCTATGACATAGAGACTTATATCTATGACATTAAGGTCTTGTCAGCGGTAAAATAACCCTGAATAAACTGTATGCACTAGCTACAACCTCAATTCCACCTGCGTTGCTGAGTTTTACGCGCGTTGCGCGAACTCTACATTTGTATTACCTATGCAATGTTTAAAGCCTAAATAACTAAGTATCTAGATAAATGGTATATTATTGTTATTGAAAACATGATTTCTGGACATACAATTTAGAACTTAACAGAGATCACACAATATACAACAGAATACAGATTCAAAAGAGAACATATTATTGTATTACTCTTGAACATTGCTAGGTCATTTCTCAATCTTAACTTAGATTTAACGTACCTATAACCTAGGTAGGTTTACGTTCTGCATGGAAAATTAGGTAATTTTCCATGCAGAACGTAAACACCTTAATTTGCGATGTGATAATTTTTTACAAATTATCACATCGCAAATTAAGGTGGAGGACGTGTAGTAAATTTTGAGTAAGTAAATAAACCTTGTACCCAAAGAATTAGTAATATTGGTAGGTCATTGCGATCAGACAATAAGTCAATTAACATCTTTTACAAAACATTTGGAATGTCGAACTAAGGTCAATTCAATTGAACTTACAATTATACAACCTCTTGGCCAATTTGAAGAGAACAAAGACTCAGGTAGGCTATACGAAGGAACAATAACTTTTTAATACCCTGGCTATTATAATATCTAGCTGCTGGCACTTAGGGAGGAATATTAATTAATATATTGTACTGTAATAAAATTAAGATTTTGACAAAAACCCCATACATTATCTGTCAAACTCATAATTAAATTGTTGTTAAATCATCAACTGAATGCGGCTGTAAGATTTAATTTTTAGTAAGTACTTAATTATAACTGTAATAAGTTAAGTACATTTACAATTTTGGAACCAATATTTTTTTCAATTGAACCCCAATTAGGCTCATTTCAAACAAATTGCTTAATTTACGTATTCCGAGAATATTTATCTATGACAAGTAAAAAAGAATAAAAAAAACATAGAACACATGGGTCACAAATGTGCGTGGGACCGCTGTGCATTCCATGAATGAGCTCGGTTGGACTTTGAGCCTGCATCTTCGTTCTCACGATGTACCATAGATTATAACACAATACAGACTTTCATTATGTAATTAAATACGTAATAAAATTGGGTAGGTAAGATTTATTGTGTCATATGCATAATGGTTTTATACGTTTGTATAAATAAATAAAAAATATTATTAAATATTTTCATTTTAATACAAAATATTACTGACTGGGTTATACTGAGGCTAAAATATTGATACATGACCTTCTAAGGTCTCCCCTTGTATTAATTGTGATATCATTAAAAGTATTTAAATTCTATTATAACACTGGAACTACTATTTATTATTTTCTATTGGTTTATTGGCTTGTCTGACATTAAAACTTAAAAGGAAAAAAGCTCCTAAAGTAAAACAGATCAAATATCTCTTTTGCTACGGAGAATACTTACCTAATTTCTTTCATGTGTGATGTGCTTAAAAACAAAAGACTTCTCATTTGGTAGTTGTGAGTAGTAACCACATCCTTTATAAGTATCAAGTTAACAATAAAGGATCGACAAGTGCATTCGAAACATCATCTATGTATAAGTATAACTAAACAATTCTATAGTGTTAAGAGGATACACCAGGGGCTAGAGAAATGAAAAAAAAGCACGTGTAATATCTATAGCTGTCTCCCTTACCTCAAGCCTATACCGCAGAACGCGATAGAGACAACTGCAGAAAATCCAGAAAATCAACGATTCGTTGTCCCCTGATTCCTTCTCCAAAACTTAACCGATTTAAGTACTTTTTTCATTAAAGATTTAAAAAAGGCTTGATCTGTGTTCCCATGTTTTGCTTTTTTTGTATAATCTAGCCAAATCTGTTTTCTGGATGTTTGAACACAGCGGAAAATCTGGCCATTTTTTTGGGTTTTTGAACGTTCATATCTTATTTAATAATTAAATTATGAAAAAAAGAAAACATAGGGACATCGTATTAGTGGCCGTAGATATTCAGGAAAAAAATTATAACTCTACTAGCATTATCCAGGGAGGAAACAGGGGACAACGTTTGTATGGAAAAAAGGCGGTGTGGACTCCTCTTAAGTCAAGCTTTCAAAGACCACACCACATTTTGACATTATAATCATCTACTAACGAATTCGCTTGATCGAATGGTTTCAAAGATTTGTAAGTACCCGAAAAATAACCAATTTGTATGCAGTCATAGATCATTTCAACCCTTTTAAATGTTAAATGAATATGCCGTGTCTAAAAGTTCATAGGCTCTGCCTGCAGCTCGTCTAGTCTGCATTCTTTGACCGGCTCTGGTGTCCGGCTCAAGAATGTCCATACCCAGCAACACGAGACGGAAGGAGCGGCGGCGGAAGCGGTCCATACAATTCTGGAAACCTCCAGAAGGTTTTAACGACCTATTGCATCCTTTCAAATACCAACCTTAACCCTTTGAAACTCGGTTCAGTTTGAAGTGGGTAAAGCTACGGTATTTAGCACAAGACGATTACGTGAAACTGTACGCTGACGCGGCTTCAAAATGGCGTACATGCGAAATTCTTGCCACAGCATTTGGAATTTATGTAGTAAATTTTAAGGTTCAAATTGGCTCGAAGTCGAGGTCTATAAGTAGAGCCCTCGCGAACATTCGGGGCTGCGACGCGCAACCGTCTCGCTCCAGTGTACCGTGCATCCTGCGTTAACACAACGTGTAATTTTCCAAGTATTTTTGTTTATCTCCGCAGCCCATAGCCATTACACTACTATGTAGATAAATATCACATGCGGACAAATTCTATACGCCGCCGATTGATTTTCCGCCGCCGTAAGTGTAGCGTGTGCCTGCAATTGGAAAGTCGCAGAAAGTACCATGAGAGTGTCAATTAGACCACACTTATACGGGTTTAGAAATAACCATTGAAATGCGAACGACTATCACGGACCCCCTACCTTGCCTAGTGCCTACTATGCTATTTGGTAATTGTACTGAATTTACCTACCGTTATGTATAAAGGCAGTAACATAGTACTTTGGGACTTGAGTACGTTGGTCCCTAGTCCCAACTCCCAAAATCATTGGCTGTGTTCTTGTAGCTTTAAATTCGATACCACTGAAGAATGTCATATTAATTTTAGTTTTGAACCCACAGAGCCTTGAAGCAGACAATAACAATAAGGAACATAACGACGCGACGGCGTCTCTCATGCTGGGCGCTTTTCGGGCTAATAGTAATGAATAATGATACAGAGAGGAATAATTTTCGATTATCGTCAAATCCCGACCGCCCGCGGCGGCGTATAATGTGTACATACGGTGTTTTATTTTGAAATACTTGAATGGCGTCATCGACGATTGTTGATTAAACAGAGCGGGCCCCGCATGCCATCCGTCTCAATTGTGAACGTTATTGGGAATCAATTGACACCACCAATTGACTCAACGAGCTGGATGAATGACTGTTTCCTACTGCATCGATTTGGCATTGAACTTCAATGGTGGCCAATACTTGGAATGGTCAATAACTTGCTTGCAAGTTTGGAATTCTATTCGTTTATCTATTTTTTCATGCAAGTCAAATGTTTTTTGCAAAACATAGTTAAGTATAAGAGTTGTAGCTAAAAAGAACTGTATCTTTTCTAGCTACAAATATTAGAAATGGTTATGCTAGAAAATGCTACGGTCCAGATTTTACCGTTGCTAACATTACTTACTAACGCGGCGTACCATGTTGCATCCACGCGTCCACATTACTTTACATCAAAACAGGTTGCCCTAAATTTTTGTCAATAAGAATATGAATGAATGGGCTACTTATGCATTAATGAAGGTGATTATATAAGTAGATATTGCGGTGTTTGACTAGCGGTGAAAGTGAGGTCGCGCGCTTTCTATCCGCCATGCTGGTACCGTGTGCCGCAGACATAACGTCAGCCTTGCGAAAGCCGATACGCAAGCTCGACCGTATTGGAAAGCTAGCATCATTTACTTGATCTCTACTCAACTAAGCACTATGAGAGATACGTTAGTTGTTCGTGTGTCAAGTCTATGTTAGCTGAAAACTATGGACTGGGATTGGCAAAACCTGACCAAATTACGAAGGTCGGGTCATCTGCGTATGAGCACAGAATATATATTAGTAGGTATGAGTCAATTTCTTTGATGGTACTTGACATCGAATTTAATAGACGTTAATTGGGTAACATTTTGAAAAGGAGTTTTTTTCGAAATTACTGTTTCACTGGAAATACAGTTTCATTTGAAACTGTCAACGTGTTTAACGGTCAATAACGGGTTGGAAAAATATTACTTACTTAGAAGCCCGTTTGCTGATTTTATGGAGTTACTAGAAATATCGTATATATATACGTATCTAATATCTATTCAATAACCTCACTTAGGTTACCCATACTAGCCATCCTAAAACTAAAATATTTTATACAATACATAACTCCTAAGTCTAACTCTACATTCATAAAAATATTAATGTTAAAACTTGCCTATCCAATAAAAAAGTAGGCAATGTTTTTATACTTAAATGAAATCTATTCGGCCAAGCCATTGGCGTTTATCACAATGCAGTCAACTGGTGATAAGTGGAAAAGGCGATACAGCGGGACTGTGGTGGTGGTGATGATATTGGTGATGTTCTCTGTGATATCCATACTGCCGGCTGTATATGCGACGTACTTTGCCAACAGCGCTTGCATTGAGAAACCTGTCAACCACTTCTTCGTACTCCTAAACGTGTCTGAAGATGCTCTAGATTTGATATTGCAGCCGCCGTAATGTTTGACTAAGGATGTTCAGTTCAATAATAAAATTCTTCCTCTTCATTATTCATTTCTTCAACTCTATTAGAGGTAACTACTCGGCTGCGTCTGAAGATTGGTTAAGTTTTTGAAGTATGAAAATGAACATTTATTTAGTATGCTTTAAGGCCTAAACCGCTGGTAAAATTTGATTTAAAAAGGATCATTAGTATCTTCGTCGTGAGAGTAACACTTCATTGCACATACACTTAAGGCAGTCAGTTTTTTCTTAAGGTCAGGTTATTTGTAGTCCACCATACATAGGGCTATAATCATATCATATTATACCTAGGCGAGGTTCAACATACGACTATTTAAGGAACCTCGCTCTACTGAGCCTCTATACAGCTACTAAGATAAAGAGAACAATACTGTTGATGAAACAAAAGCTTTGTGATTTATTGTTCTGAATGTAGACTACAATGTTCGCTCATCATAGTAGGAATCAGGGTGTAACCGGATAGCAGATCAGACAACCGTCATAGCAAAATAGAGAGCCTAAAATGGATGAACGATTCAAACGTGCGTCCCTTAAACAGAATGTTGCTACACTCTTAACACTGCTATGTTTTAATTAAAATAATAAAGTGTCATTATCACAGTATTAATTTGAATTTTTGAAATCAAAGAAGCCAGCTATTTTGAAATAGTATCAATTAAGATACTATTTCAAGATAGCTGTTTCTTTGGTATTAACCTTATTTTGACTTCAGCACCCTGTTTTAAAAAATATCGTTATTCTGCTGTTTGTTGCAACTCACAGTTGCATGATGTAAAATGTTTTTATATGTAGTAGGTACTAGTGTGATATAATCATATAATTTTGTCATAGATCATTGTTAATTCTCCTATTGTCTACATTGATGACAGCTAGTTGTGGTTCAGCTTACAGTCTCTGTGCTTGTGCCCTGAAGTACAGAATATTGTCGTTAAATTCAAAGGAGGCGCAAGTTTCAAACTTTTAAACGAACTTTACCTACTTACATTAGATTTTGGAGAGTGGACGGCGGACGCGACATTTAAAATACGTTGTGGTGAGTTAAACAATTATTAATTAGTTGTCCAATAAAACGTTAACCAAAAATAAAAGGAAAATTGTAGAAATTACCCCACATTTAACGCGTTCGGAAAATCCAGAATGTAGTTCTAACTTGTGGTTAAACGTCGAGCAGGAAAAAATATGCTAAGTAATGAGTTTCTCTACCCATTATGTTTAATGCACTGGAAACGTACGATAATAGTAGCAATATCAAAGGTTATAATAATATAATTGTAGTATTAATGGTAACAAATTTCAAATGTAGGTAGGTATGTACTTACTTGATTTTACTCAGTCAGACATTGTAGGTAGGGTTGCCATCCGTCCGGATCGTCCTAGTTTGAAGAGCGTCCGGGGTGCGTCCGGCCGGGTTTTTCAAAAGTGTCCGGTTTTAATCCGGACACTTTTGCTGAGAGAAATCCAACTTTTTAACCGGCAGTAATTAACGAAGGATAAAAACTCGCTAAGCATACACACGGATTCTATCACGGACTAGAGTTAGTCAGATTTTTATAAATTCTTGTTGGAAAAGCAAAAAGACGTTATCGTAAATACTGTTTAAGAGATGTCCGGGGAAATAACCACATTTCGGCCAAATGTTCGGGAATTTTGTCGTGCCTTACCGGCGAAGGGAATTTGGGTGATAGCCTACCCCCTTTTTCCCTTTTTTGGGCCCGTTCGTAGCAAAGTTAAAGGTAATGATTTTGGCAGTGTATGTCTAATATATTCAGATTGTTCGTATGTTTTTCAGCCGTAGATGTGATTTCTGTTTCATGCAATAAGGACGGACGTATGAGTACATACGAGAAACTCGATAGCAACAAACTAGGTTGCATTGAACACAATACTCGTATAAGTTACTGGACCGTTTACAACGATAAGATTATATAAACAACTTGTTATAACTTAACGCTATATACTAACTATGCTAAGAAGTGATTATTTTGACTGCCTCTAGTATCGTCAACTTTCCTATGACACTATGTAATAAGCGTCTTCGGGGTTCAGACTGTTTTGCAAGACTTGATCACTGAAGACTGAAGAGTATTAAGCGCGCCGCTGAAGTTTGGTTTGTAAAATGAGTTTGCGAGACGACTCTCGTATCTTCCTTTTTTACAAACCAAACTTACGATTACGATCTTCTATCGTTAGCATACCTCCTATCCTATTTTTTCTGAGGATTTATGTATAATAATGCATTTTCAAATAGGTCTTTCAAAACTGAACTTCATTTACTTGCAACACGAGAACGTTAAAGTAAATTTCTTAATCCTTACGAAGATTATTATTAAGACTACCTAACATGACATGGCTTAAAATATATGTCTTTATTTAAATGACATTTAAGATTAATTACAACTCGTGGGTGCCTTATTTTTAAAGTCGCCGCTAAATGTTCAAACAACACGTTTCAGCTGATACTGCTGATACTTATTAGACATTAATTCAATTGAAAGAATTGGTACAAGATGGTAGCGTATTTAAGCCATGTTTTCAATTCATTGCTGAATTAGTTCCACAGAAATCTCCGCTTCGAGGAAGATAACCAGCAATGTACGTTACACGGTTGTGTTCTATAGGTGCAGTGGTACACAGGTCGCATTACGTCACCCCTTCAAATTTGGCAATGCCAGGCAATCGACCTCGATGTCGTGACTCCACCACTGCGCAATAGTGGATGATAACAAAAAACGCCTTTTTTCTCTGAACTCCGCAACAATTTCGACTTAACTCACAAAGGATTAAACGTACCTACCAACATTATATTTAATATTATGCAAAATGTCAAATCATGAATACATTTTGCAGAAAAGATGCACCGTGTATGTAAATAAAAATTTCTCATGCTAACTGCACATGACTTTTTTTTATGAAATAAGGCGGCAAACGAGCAAACGGGTCACCTGACGGAAAGCAACTAGCATCGCCCATGGACACTCGCAGCATCAGAAGAGCTGCAGGTGCGTTGCCGGCCTTTTAAGAGGGAATAGGGTAATTGGGGAGGGTAGGGATGGGAAGGGAAGGGAATAGGGTAGGGGATTGGGCCTCCGGTAAACTCACTCACTCGGCGAAACACATTACACAGCGCAAGCGCTGTTTCACGCCGGTTTTCTGTGAGAACGTGGTATACGTGGTAAACGAGCTGGCCCATTCGTGGCGAAGCATGGCTCTCCCACGTATGACTTTCTTATTTTAGTCAATTTGTATGATCTTATTATAATAATATTATGACGTCATAATAATTAAAGTCATATTAAGTCATAACTCATACTTATAAATTCGTAAGTGACGTCACGATTCAAAATTGTCTTCTTTGAGATAACTTATTTGTAGCTCTTAAGCATTGTAGGTACCTACCAGGTTTCCCAGAAATTACGACCAAACTGGTAGTACTATCGCCACACATAACGTACTACATCGTAACTTAGGTATATCGTAGTAGGTAGGTACATCGTTTTACCGATGACTGAGTATTGAGTGCATTTATAATATTTTGAGGCTGATTTCTTGTAAGATAGGGTCTACACAGACGGACCGCATTTCAACTGCAATCCAACTGCAAATTGCAGTTCAAGTGCAGTTTGAATGCAGTTGACACGACTGCAATACGACTGCAATAGAACTGCAAACCAAACGCGCAGTCGGATTGCAATTCAGTTGCAGTCGGCGTGCAGTCGTGTGAACTGTTTGGTTTGCAGTTCTATTGCAGTCGTGTCAACTGCATTCAAACTGCACTTGAACTGCAATTTGCAGTTGGATTGCAGTTGAAATGCGGTCCGTCTGTGTAGACCTTTAGACGCAAACTGCTTTGACAAGAAAATGCCTTTTTTGCAATGTATTTAAGCATTTAGGTACTTACAGAAATATATCTATAATCCAATTAATAATTATACTTACGCTGAATTCTGGTTTCCTATCTGCGAGCATTATACCTGAAGGTCATTTGGTTGCGACACCCGTGGACAATCGATGGCGTTGCTCGTGGGAAACCATTGTCATGGTGGTTAGTCAAGAAGGTCGCTACCTACCATACGATAATGAAGTACATGCTCCGCTGGTGTTTTTGTATCGGTTTTTCTGTGGGTACTGCTGTCTGCTAGCTCCGACGACCAACGTGTTGTTATTCTTGTTTTTTTTTGTGTAGTTGCGTGGTAGTTGCTTAATATATTACTTACATATGTATTATAATTAGCAAAGGGCCTACTTAATATTGATAATTTTAAAATCGAACAAAAAAATCAATAAATAATTGTTTATAACTTAAGTTACTTAAATTTTGATAGGTAAGTGATAGCCTAAAAAATTATAAAAATCGGCCAAGTGCGTGTCGGGCTACGCGCAATATAGGGTTCCGTAGTACCACTAGTTTTTTGAAATTTTTTGTATGGTCAATGAATGTACATTTATAACGTGTTTAAGAAGTTACTAAAAACATCAAGTTACTTTCAAAGAAATTTGAACGAGAAGTTCCTTTATACTTTGTCGAATACATTTTTTTTAGTTTTTTTTATTTATTTATTCGTTTATTTTCATAAATCATACATGTATTAAAATATACTCTCCATAAACCACGAAGGTTTGTCCGGAGTTGATCGACTATTACTCAATAACTTGTGAAGTCTTCTTAGCCGTGATAGTTTTCCTTTTAAATTCAGCATAATATTTCCTACTCCCGTGAATTTTTCACATTTCCAGAAACAACCGTTTAGCTGGTAGAAGGGACGACACTGGACTCTAACGTATTTTTCCACTTAAAAACTTAATATTTCACAAAAGGATCCCTAAATCAGAAAATTATTTATTCAGAATATCCATAATATTTTTAAATAAAAAAACCTTTCCTACGACACCCCACACGATGGGGTGGGCGCGAAAAAAATAATCATCCCCGCTTGATGTGTACAGTGTAGGGGAGGTACAATAATTTTTTTTTTTATTTGATGTACCATTTTGTCGGCAAGATTTATCATTAATATGTGTATTTATGCCAAATTACAGCTTTGTATGTCCTATAGTCTTTGAGCAAAACCGCGGACAGACATATAGACGGACAGACGGACGGACACACCGAAACTATAAGGGTTCCTTGTTGAGTACGGAACCTTAAAAATGATCCCGAACTATTTTTAATGCGTTGACCACTACGTGCTTGGAAACTTTAAAAATTAATTTATTTTAAACGTATTTTACGAGTATAACATTGTATAAGACTATAAAAACCTAGAGTTCTTTATTCGTCATTTAAGCACTGTGTTCCAAAAAGTTGACCACGAAGCAAAAAGTATTGGACACTGATGCGGGCTTGTGGTATAACAGGTGTACTGAATACGAAAATAATTTTATTTTCCTCTAAAAACCTAGACTAAGTACTTTTCAATGGAGGGACAGATTTAATCATATCACACTATTTACACTCATATTATAAAGGCGAAGTTTGTGAGTTTGTTACTTCTTCGTCTAAACGGCTGAAGCGATTTCAATAAAATTTTGTATGGAGTTAGTTGATACCCTGAATTAATACATAGGGTTTTTTACTTCGGGAAAATATCACGGGGCACGGCTAGTCAGAAATGAACACATTTCCTTCTTTATGAACTCTTTAAATGAAAAATGTTTCTTAAAGCACTAAGTACCTAATAACAGTGATTCCCTGAAAGCAATGTCACAGAATATATATTAGTAGTACCAAGCAAAGTTTCTATACTATTATCTGTTTGATTTTAAGCAGCTCATGCAAACATAACCTCTAGGGCCTAGGACCTAGGTAGTAGGCTCTAATAATGGTGGACTATACGCATTGTTATTGGAATTATTGGTATTATTGGTATTCAGAAGTCCATCTTTTTTTTTATGAAATAATGGGGCAAACGAGCAAACGGGTCACCTGATGGAAAGCAACTTCCGTCGTCCATGGACACTCGCAGCATCAGAAGAGCTGCAGGTGCGTTTCCGGCCTTTTAAGAGGGAATAGGGTAATAGGGGAGGGTAGGGATGGAAAGGGAAGGGTTATAATAGGGGAGGATAGGGAACACAGCGCAAGCGCTGTTTCACGCCGGTTTTCTGTGAGAACGTGGTATTTCTCCGGTCGAGCCGGCCCGTTCGTGCCGAAGCATGGCTCTCCCACGTATAAAATCTTGGACGATTTGGATGTTCTTCAGACTTAAAAGCAAAATATACTTACCTAATAAATTATATTATGACGAGTGGTTTTGGGTCTAGCCATTTAATTTTTGTGCAATCTAAAAACATAGCCACTAATGTGGAAGATATTGATTATGCATAGATAGAAGAAGACAAAGTGCCAAGTGACGGCTAAGCGTATTGAATATTCCCCGTCTAAAGCACAGACATAGACAATTAGACATAATAGCAGAGCAAAGTAGTTTAGATCCACTTTAACCATTCACATCCGCGTCTATCGAGATTACTTTAGAGAAGGGATTAGATCGGAGGCGTTGAGTCAGCGGCGTGGCCCAAATTCCAGAGAACACCATCCAGCCGATACTCAACTGAATATGCACCTAAAGTTAAGGATATAAGAGTAAATTTGAAACGAAAAAGCACCTCTAAAGAGCCGTTGTTTCATGGTTTAGCTGTCTATGTGGCATTTAATGTCTAGCAAATGCTTTATGGATGTTACGGCGCGGTTAAACTAAGTTTAGCCTATGGTCTTCCGAGATCGTATTTATGATAAATTGTATTGCAAGATAGAAGCCCCGACAGGCATAGTTAGCTCTATTCGGATCTGGCCTTTGAAGTTTGAAATCTTTTTCTAATGTTTTCTACTAATTTAGTAATCTAATAAATAATCAAAAATACCTATTTAGTACAGGCTGGATACCAGGTATTTTTGAAGATCTTACGTACGTAACGTACTTATTTATTTATTTATTTATTTATACTTTTTGCACAATGTACAATGGCGGACTTAATGCCATATGGCATTTTCTACCAGTCAACCATTGGGTGGTAGCAGAGACAAAACTAAAAGACACAGGTGCTTCCTGTTTGGAGAAAATAATCGATGTTCAAGAAATAAATAATGTAAATATATAAACAATAAATACTGATAAATATAATAACAAATATTAGGCAATACTGATAAATATAATAACTTATATATTTTAGTTAAGTTTACAGTCTAGTTTTTCATTTGTAAGTTAAGAATTTTCTAAATTTTAAGGACTACATCTAGACTATATCATTAAAAAGTTGTTACTATTGAATCCCGATCATAAAATTTAACGCGTGAAACAATTTTGAGTAAACGTACAGCGAAGGCTTTGTTCATATAAATAGGGCTTTGGCGCCCTGCATAAAAGTTACTATTATTAGAGAAGCGACCTTCAGGGCTGCTATGCAGTGTTGGCTCCAACAGTCCTATTTTCCAAGAATCGTGATGCACGCGAGCACAGCTCGCATTTTTTACAGTTTGCACTGCGGAGCTGTGATTTTTGATACTTTGCTCAATTTTTGGGTACAGTAATAAATATAGCAAAATGTTCTTGAAGTGTATAAAATACTGCAACTTATTCATTACTAGATGTAAGAAACAAACGAACGAGGTAGAGTTTTCGTAACCGAAAAGTTAAGATTGTTCTTATTCTTATTTTTTGCAGACCTAATACTAACTTTGTTAGTCCTTTCGTTCCTGTTGATCCAGACAAATGTAAAAACTAAAACCCTAACAATACCAATTGTTTTCTTTGATGCTCATTCTACAACTTTTAAAACTATATCGTAAAAAGTAAATATTTTAATCTTTAGAAATCAAATATTAAACAAAATTGTCGTGTCACGGCTCAAGACGAGCACGATTCACTATACGTATTCTTAGCGCCGGCCTACCTGTGGAGTAAAAAAAGTATTCTGGCTGTACGGCCGCGTCGGCGCTTTTGAGATAATTTATAAGACTCTACCTTTCTCGGAATTTCGAAATCTTACCGAGATAGCCCCGTACCCAGCATCAGGGAATGGAATGTAACGGAGTTCAAATAAAAAAGCCTCGTATTGTGTCGAGTTTCATTGTGAGATCTCGTAGGTACAAATTCTTAGGGCGATTACTTTTTACGAATTTATCAATGTTACGTAAAACTAATTTCCACGCTATTACCAGCACAATTGACGTCATTTGTTATAATTTGTTAGGTGGGATTATCAAATACTTGATTTGAAAATCATTAGTTTCGTTTATCGATATCTCCGACTTCGACAAAGATTGATACAGGAGGAAGTCGTCTGTAGCCCACTGCCTAGAGTTCATAATCATAATATTATATGTTGTAAGTAGGGTTGCCATCCGTACTTTATTATAAAGTATTGTATGTATGTTATTTCAGGCAATTGTACTTTGTACTTTACGAAAATAATAAAGTACGCAAAAATACTTTATTTCAAACTAGATGACCCTATGAACCTCGTTCATCCACGAATGTTTCAAGATCAAAATAAGCCAAAGCGGTTCAGAATAGGTTTCAGAATAGAGAAGGTCCATTCTCGAATTTTAAAGAAACTAACAAAGTACAGAATTCATTTTTATTTTTACAGATAATTTTATAAATTGTACTTTATTTTTATACTGTGTACTGTTTTTTTTTCCCCTAAAGTAGCCGATGTACTTTATTTGCAAAAAATAAAGGTGGCAACCCTAGTTGTAGGGGCTATAATGAATAGTTTTTAGATTTTGTAGGCGAGCACTCTAGTCTCTAAGTTTATGATTATGACGTCTTATTAAATAGAATAGAATTAAACGAAAAAAAAATATCTAGAATTAAACGCCGAAATACAGTACTTTTTACATTATCAATAGGTATATAACGGGGTTTCAACGAACTTACCTCAGTTTTGGTGAAGGCTGGTTGGTACTTTGTACTCCAGTTGGCAACAGTGTTGCAACTTTAAAAATTAATAAAGCTCATTGCGAAAATAGATGTTTCAAGCAAAAAGCAATTGAAAATAAATTTAAAAGTTCTTCTAAATACGCAAGACTTGTACAGCCAATTTCTGGAATTTATTTAAAAAAATAAGCATTGAATAAAACTTCGTGTTTACGGCTAAACACATAAAGTAGGTAATAGGTGAATAAGCAAATAAGCTTAATAATCAATTCAGTATTTTGGCATTTTATTAATTAAAGCTTTGCCCAATAGATAAGCAAATAAGCTTTTGAAGTATTTTAAAAATTGATTTGCCCAATATTCTGGAGAAACGTATAAGCTGGCAATATCGATAAACTGCATCCCACCCGGCCAGACGCGGGTTCTGGGAAAAGGCCGCATACCACGCCGCGGGCTACCATTGGTCGGACCGAATGCACTCACTTAAATCCCAACGACGCTCTTATTTTTTCAGCCTCCATGTTCCATTGCCTGGAAATGTTACAATAGTTAGGTACAGTAGTTAAAGCTTACAAAGTCATAAACCTAGGCTAGGTGTGAAACAGTATGCTAAGGCCTATGCATCTCGATCTAGATTCTAGATAATGAAGAAGTTTCATAAAAATGATACTAGAAATCTGTTACACTGTTTTACTAATTAATGTTCTTGTTGAGGAAGACTTCTCTAGATTCCTCATCTAGAAGAATCTAGAGAAGTCTTCTAGACTTAATTTAAAAGTAACGAAAATCAAAATAAAAGTAAGTAAGTACCTACTTAATTGAAATTCGTGCACAATTATTGTATTTCAGATTTTACATGTGTTTCACTCAACCGATTGCGACTTTTTGACCACTTCTTTTTTCCGGGAGAACCCCGGAATTCCGGGAGAGTCGGCAACTCTATGTTACACTGTACAGGTAGCAGTTTATATAATTAAATTAAACCTTGCTAGTGTTTACAAAGTTGTTAATTTTTATGGTCTCATAACTTTATGACTAACTCTTCAATAGATGTTGATGCATGTATGTCATAAATTTAGTCGTCAGTGCCACCTCAAACTATTAGCTCATGCGCCGTTGATAAGGAATTACGTAAGTGTCGTAGATCAAACATTTTCTCAATGCACATTGCACCATTGCACGCAAGAAAACATGTTAAATCGATTTTCCTTACCTACATCCTACACACCTCACAAGTCACAAATCACAATAGGCAGTAGAGTTGCAGTCTACGATATTTTGTCGCAGAGAGCTCACGCTAAATTCGATTTTAAAAAAAACTCGTTATAATCCTATCTCGCCAGTGCCAGTGCATTTAACTTTGCATACAATTTTGGAACACTGAACAGTGAACACACAATATAAAAAAAAAGAAACAAAAAAGTAATGACTGCATCACTCGCGTTAAAAATTACATTTTTTTATTTTGTGAATAATTATTGTGAACTTTGATTCTGAATGACGACAAGTGATTTGCTACTAACAAATTAATAAAATCTGAGCAAGCTCCATTGATTTATTTAGTTGTGTTATAATTTATCAGAAAGATAGGCCATGACTACTTCTGAATAAATTTGAATCAAATATTTTCAGAATGTTGAACTATATTATGTTGCCTACCATACGATCAGGATTTTGTTGGGAATAAACATAAGTACATAATTGAGGTAAGAAGCATTTAAAAATAGGTAAACGGTTTCATTATTTTTGTATATAAGTATAGTAAAAAAAGTTTTTACCAAATTATTTATTATTGTGTTGTTGTTTACTTACTTGCTGGATTGAAACGAAAAATTGCGTTTCTATTTGAATAAATCAAGATTTGTTCAGTGTTCTTTTGACGATTGACATGATTGTTCGACGTTCGTATATGAAGGTTTAGGGATGGGAATGACAGCTGCGAAGCACGTGGAATGGAATGGCAGATGTGTTCCGCCCGCGCACGAGCAAGCTGTTGGCACACCTGCCTAACTTACCTTAATTTTTTATATAAGTAGGTATCTCCGCATGCCAGACGGCAAATGGCATCTGCTCCCAATCATGTTTATAGTTAATACCCGTGGTTAATACTTACATAATATTTTGGGAATGCAATTTAATATTTAAGAGATTTTGTTGTAACTTATGACTTATCCCTAAAATTATAAAAATATCTCTTCAAGAAATATCTTGTACAACTCGACAAGGCTGTTTATGAACGTGGTGAGAAAAGGAACTAACGCTTCCATCATACAAAAACGTCATTTTTGACAGTTCTCCTTTACCAGCAGCGCCCCGTCCACGTTCATTTAAAGCCTTGGAGCACTTTAGTATTTCCTATCAAATACAATATTAATAATAATTAATCCTATTTGGTATCCGCATCATGTCCGCAATTCCGCATCCTTATATTTTATTACCAACCTTACAGGGTACAAAATTGGAAGAATAATATGAAATATGTATGTACCTACCTACTTACCTAGAAAAAAAACCTTAAGTATATCTCAAAATCGATTCTTTATCAAGTCTATTTCAAGCTTTGAAATAAAGAATATCTTTAAATCAAAGCTGATTTAAAGATATTCTTCTCCATGTAAAGATAGACACCGACGCCCCCACCGAATAATCGGACAATCGTAAAAACGAAAATGTTCAGGAGAGCCGAAAAACTGATTTTTGTTAATAACACCGTCAAAAAAAACCATCAAAGACTTTTATATCTCAAATGAAAGCTAATTTTTTTGCCTATCTTGCTATCTTAACAATATTTAATTACCACTAAAGGTTTTTTAAATAAAGCAAAATGCAACTTATCGTTCTGAAGTAGGTAAAGCTCTAATCATTATTGTCTATTGCATGATTATTCGGGTAATTTTGTGTTTCGACTGCAATAAAATGCACATATAATATCTCATTGCAATATTATTCGGGGAAATTGTTTGGGCTAAGAATATTAGTAAACACCTGTGGCGGTACCCACAATTCGCCTAACATTCCTGCATCGCGCTATCGAAGTTTCTGAGAACGGCAAGATATATACAACGTCTGAAATGACGTCAGTGGGCTTCGGCCTGACCGAGCATGCTATCTCGCTCGGTCGGAAGATCTTCCTTTTCAGCCGCCACTAACAACGTTAAATTGGTGACCCCGACAACACAAGCGCATCGAAGAATACCACAGGTCTTCGGGGGGGAGTGATGTGGCGGTACCCACAATTCGCCTAACATTCCTGCATCGCGCTATCGAAGTTTCTGAGAACGGCAAGATATATACAACGTCTGAAATGACGTCAGTGGGCTTCGGCCTGACCGAGCATGCTATCTCGCTCGGTCGGAAGATCTTCCCGTTTCGGCCGCCACTAACAAAGTTAAACACCTATTACTTTACTATTCGGTGATTAAAAAATATTGTACACTTTATAATTATAGTCATTGTCGTTTATTCCAATGATTTTCTACTATAGGTAAAATAAAAATAATATGTATTTTTGTTTTAATACATTCATTATTTGATGACATAAATGACATTCTTGCAATCGAAACAGCTCTAGGTTCAAAAAAATACACTCTGGAGACTGGCTCTATCATTTTAATAGTACTTTTAATCATTGCAGTTAACTAAAATGTTAATCATAGCCCTCATCGCCGCTAGAGTTGGTGTCACAATAATCAATATCATATTATGTTCTAATAAAATGAATGATAATGGCAGAAAATTGCATTAGACAGTCTTCCGAGAGCATCATAGGCTTTTCTTATATGACGGTGCTTTAATCGTCGACTTCTATCTCGTAATACAGTTCAATGTAATCGGGATTAAAATTATGTTAAAAACTTCTCAAGTTACAATACAATATTCACACAAAACACTATAACAGCACATCTTATAGAAGCTAGCAATCGTATTCCTAATTAAATACTGAATTAGGTCCCATTAGGACCTGCAGGACAACTTCCACGAATAATGTTTGTAACAAGTTTTATACGTGGGAGAGCCATGCTTCGGCACGAATGGGCCGGCTCGACCGGATAAATACCATGTTCTCACAGAAAACCGGCGTGAAACAGCGCTTGCGCTGTGTTTCGCCGAGTGAGTGAGTTTACCGGAGGCCCAATCCCCTAACCCCCTCCCTATTACCCTATTCCCTCTTAAAAGGCCGGCAACGCACTTGCAGCTCTTCTGATGTTGCGAGTGTCCATGGGCGACGGAAGTTGCTTTCCATCAGGTGACCCGTTTGCTCGTTTGCCCCCTTATTTAATAAAAATAAAAAAAATAAAAAATGACAAAAATTGCCAGCAAAAACCCCACAATAGCACATTGTCTGATTATTCGGTGGGGGCGTCGACACGGTTTATTTCTTTAATTCTGAACTAACTTCCGCTTCCGCTATTGTTTCATAATTTGAAACTACATACCTACCTACATTTCATTAAGAACCTTTTAAACTTTCGACCGGTTAGTTGCCGGCTGAGAACTATAAATTCGTGTGGCAGGTGAACTTAACACGGTCATGATTCGTTTTTCTCACATTAATTGTTTAATTCTGTTCAAAAGTGTATATTCAATAATTCTGTATTCTATTTTGTAAAGTGGAACGTTTTAAATTTTCGAATAAGTTATAAGAGGAAATAATACAATTAAGTAATAATATGGAGTCATACTTCACTGAACTAAATTCAATCAACAATGGACTTGTATCTTGGCGACGAATTCGAGCAACTCTATCTAATCTTTTTACGTTATGTGTATTATAATATCCTCGTTATCTTAGTACCTACTCAGTATATTTACAATATTGTGTGGCTCTCCAATAGAAGGTGCATTTATATAACATTTACCTATTGTACACTTTATTAAATTAACTAAATAAATTCAAGAAGTGACGATAATTTTTTCTTCTCTTAGGAATGGAAGAAAATCCTACACCTGGCGAGGATGAAAATGCTACTTCTACATCTCAAGGAGGTATGTACTTTTAAATATTTTTGGTAAGTAAGTATTTAATATATATTTTATGCTGTGATTTTTTGGGAAAAAAAGAAAATATGGTTCTGTTCTGTTAAATTTTTCTCCCAAACTTTGAGGTTTTGTGATATTACTTACATACCTATATTATGAAAGTTTTAATTTGTTTACTTGGTAGTAGGACTTGTATACGTGTACAGTTGGTACTTGGTATGGTGTAAAATTTTACCATTTATATTTTTTACTTAGCTTTCTTGTAGTTTTGTATGACACCGAAATAAATCGATTTTACCTGTTATTCATTTTCAAAGGCTAACTGCGATCTAAACACTTCCAGTACTTAATCAACGTTTTCATTAAGAAAAATATAAATTTTTCTTCCCTATAAAAAGCCAAAATTATTTAACCAATACCAAAGAATTGCTGAATCGCGTTTTGGCGGTCCAGCCGGAAGCCAAAACAGCCTCGAGTCTCGACTCGATTAGCGCCAGACGCCCGGTGTCCTCTCAAGTCTCAATACCATAAAGTCGGTTTTTGCTTGTCATTCGTGACCGAATGAAGTTGCGAGTTGCGAGTAGCGAGTAGCGAATGAGCGCGCGCGACTCGCTTCGACATTCACCGAACAGTCGAGTCGACCACAGAACCTCACTAACAGCTATTGACGTAAGCCGTACCGCGCACGCTTATCGAAGCGGGGAGTGTTCGCGTAGTTCTAGGCGCCACCCGTCTGTTTTCAGTTTATAGAAATAAGTAATAATGTGGTTACAGTTATATAAAATATAAGATATTGTGTGTGTGTGTTTGACATTCGTTTCGTTTGGATTTGAAGTGATACCTATCTGTGATTTGCTTTGGCTTAAAATGGAAACAGTAAGAGGTAATTATTTTTTCCTTAAATAAGGCTAATAACGAGGACGTATGATTCGGCGAAACGGCTACGTCGATAAAAATACTTTTCCGTTGCGTTAGTACCACGATAACAAGTTATTTGTGGGTATGTTAAACATTAAAATTAAGTAATTTGGAAAGTGAAGCATTTTTCTAAATTATGTACCTAGGTTAGGTACCTTATCTGATGCTGTTTCCAAGAAGCATACGATAGTTCTGTTACACGGAAGTAGTATTTAACATGATAATTAATATAGTGAGTTCACAAAAAATGTTTTTGATACAAAACAAAACAATAAATAATGATTTGCAACAACAACCAGTACCTAGCCACTGCTTTGCTTCCATTTATTTAAGTGTTTAAAAAGTATTAAATATTCAGGCAAACACCTCCATATAAGTGTTAAAAAGTTTTTATTTTATTCAGTAAAGAAAATTTGTATAAATACGAATAAATTTGAATTGATAGAAACTCTGATGTAGGAAATGTAATAAATAAATCTTCTAGCGCCATCTCTTAGTGATTCATTGAACCTTATCATATACTTATCCTATATTTTGTTGTAAATAGATGCTATATTAATACCTCGATTGTGGAAAAACCAGACACAATAGCTTATCTACTGTTATCGCGGTCGCCGGTGACCGCTTGGGGCTTGAGACCGTATGGGGCTTGAGACCGTATGGGGCTTGATGAATAAATTCATCAAGCCCCATACGGTCACCGGTGACGAGACAATAGGAATTCTATTGTGTCTCATTTTTCCACAATTGACGGGTTAATTAATTTTAGTCTTAGTAAATTCGTCAGAGAAGCACTGAATTGTTTATTTCAAGTTTAATTATTATTAAAAGAAATGGCTTGGAAGGATAATCATAATTATTCTCAATTTTATATCTACTCTTGTTCAAGAAACAAAGAACAAACAAGTTGCTTATCAAAGGCAAATAATTAAATAACCATTATTAATTATTAACATAATCACTTTTCAAAGAACATTTTGAAATCTTTGTTTCTAGCTAGTTAATACCTACATAATATCTTGACTTATTAATATTAATTATTATATTTTCCAAATACAGATACAATGTGTAACATTTACTTATAATTTATAAATCATACCAAAACACAAAACTTCTAATGGATTCAACAAAACAACAAAACTCAAGGCCTTATTAGACTTGTTTATACACCCAATAGAGCCCCAAATTTGTGAGTAGAATTATGACATCACTTGATTTGTAAACAAGGTGTCTAGTACATGTTATGTTTTTTTTTGTAGGATTTACACCCATAAATAACTTGCAGACCAACACACAGAACCGCTAAACCACAGGTTAACAAAATGCATATATGTATTACATAAATGCAAAACATATTGATTTACTTTTTATGGCAGTATTTTAGTACTTATATCATTAGTAAAAAAGGTTTTTATTATAAGCAACCACTCAAGATATAAATCTAAGCTCAGCAATTATCATGTTGTTTTGCAAAAATATGTTGTAAGTACGACTACATACTTTAGTTATGGATTCATTACATTTAATTAATTTTTTCATTATCATTATAATATATAAAACTCGCACAAGATAATATTAAGTTTAAGAGAATTACATAAATAAATAGAAAGAATAGTCTGCGAGTATCAAGAGCAAGATTAAACTCAAACTGGTAGCGCCATCTATTGCATACGCTTTGGTACAAAATAAATATAATTTAAATACCTACATGAGCTATTGTGTCTCGTTATTCCACGATCGATGGGTTAAAAATTTGTTCAACACTGTTTCATTTTTAATTAATTATTGTTTTTCCTAAACATTGCAATATTTTTTTTTCACATCACTTTACAATTTACATGTAAGTATGGTACCGTAAGTCGTAACTAATAGTTTAATATGACCACAATAACAGCTGGTGGTCTTTGTTGTACTGTATACTACATAATGTTTTAAATATCTTGGGTGGGTATTACCAACTTACTTTAGCTATAACTGTAACTTTAACTATAACTACAATGCCAAATGTCAAATCTTTAGTTAAAGTCAAAAATGGACGCCATATTTAACCATAACCTTGAGCTCGACAAGGCTTTGAATGAGCGTGGCGAAAAAAGGAACTAACGCTGTCATCATACAAAAACGCCATTTAAAACAGTTCTCCTTTACCAGCAGCGCCCCCGCCCACATTCATTTCCAGCCTCGGACCAGCTGTCATCTGTCAAATTCTGTGGCCAAAGTTAGGGTTAAAGTTAAAGTTAGCCTTAACTATAACCATAACTTTAACTTTAACCACACCTCTGGTGCAACCTAACTTAGATCACAAAGTGTTTTAAAAATATTTAATAAAGCTTGTTACATAGTGAGTTTTTAGTGAAATTGTTTTTTATGCCTTGGGTCTCCCATCGTTAAATATAGTTCTTGGACAGTACAATAGTAACAACGCCATCTATTGGAAAGATTCCTGCTTTGTTCAACTTTATACTATTAGTGAAAACTTCTAATTGGCTCCTCATTATGTATTCCGTTTTTTTAATTTCATTGTAACAATAGCTGTAAGTTTTCCATGTATCTTAAAATAAATAAAAATATTCCTGACATTTGTAATAAATAACGATATAATGTTCATATAATATAAGTAATGCTATAGATGTAGTTACGGCGCTTTTTTTTGCTTAAACAAAAGTTGAATTTACCTTTATTATTAAAACCACTAATTATGAAACCTGTACACTTAAATTAAATAAAATGCGATTATATACCGTTTAGTAGCAGTTTTTACAGTAAGAGACATTGCGATAAAACGTCTAGTATAGCGGTAACGTGTCTAGATGCTTTAAACTCTGGAATGCGGTTAGACCGCCGCGATATTCGTGGGAGTGCACCTATTATACACCGCGCCGTCATTAAAGTCAATTGCATTCCTCTTCTCAAATGATAGTCCTAACGATGCCGATGTAATTTTGATGTTATTAATAATGTTCAACGTGCTCTATGTTTTATAAGATGTATCTACAATGAAAACATTACAGTGAACTGAGTGATGTCATTCGTAATTCGTAGTTGAGTAATATTATAAGTACTATAAAATAGCGTAACTTCTATGGAATTAATTATAAACCCATTCATGGTTAAGAATAAACGATGGCTGTTTTCATTCATCAACTCGTTTTTGTATTTGCTCCACATCTGGCGGATGTTCATATCCTTAGATAACATTTCCGGGCATCCTTTTATATATTTATTTTTTTAGTATTTTATGACAGCAGACTATTTCCGTACAATGCAGAGTTAATGTAAACTACCCTCTAAAATAGTAAGGAAACTTTGTGGGTATTTGCAAAAACTATTCTTTTAAAACACAGAAAATCTTTGCAAAATTAACTACTGCTTAAAAAAATATGTGTTCACTTGTTCAGCGAAAGGATTAACGAACGATAAAGTTGTCGCAATAAAGTCCTAAGATATTATTCAATGTAAATTATCGTGATTAGCTGTCGGAAACCAGTATTCAGTTACTTATTTAGTTTTATACGCTAAAATACACTTTACATTGACAATGATTATTATCGTTTAAATTGCGATGAAGGTTTTGGAATCCTAATATAGCCTTAGATTTACCTAACACTTTGTATTCATCAATAAAGCTTACCATAAGCCGTCAATTACGGCATAGCTTCTTAAATAATTTACGGGTCAATTTAAAAGTTGAAAGAGATTACCGAAATAATGAGTGTAGTATTGTATAATGCGGAGTCTAGATAGTGCTGCGTAGGCGCTAGAGGCGAGGCTTTGGAATTCGAAAGCCGAGCGCCGACCACCCAAAGGCATGAGAACACGGCCGTGTCCCCTTCCCCACGCGCTCCGGCGCCGCCTCTCGCCGCTCTCTTAAGGCACAATGCTGAATTTCATTTGCTCTTTGCGGCGAGCTATGGACCTTGGATCTTTTGTTTTATTTCTCGGGTACTCTCGCTTAAGTCGGGCTTGTAGATAGGATGCCCCGGTAACAAGGCACAACACAAGCAACATGTATTAAATCAGATCTTGCAGATGTTTCTGCTAGGCTCAAGATTTATTTAACTATTATCTTGTAATTTTTTACCTACTCATTTAGTACCATAGTCCCGTCCGTGCATAGTCCATATAACTCTTGATTTATTTCAATTTAAACTGGGCCTAAATAATTTTTGAGCAAAAAATTCTAATCCAAATGTCATTAAGTACTGTCCGCATTCCAAGCTGTCACTTTTTTATTGTACACTGCTTGGACCCGCCCAACAGTACCGTCGCATTCCAGAGGCCCTTTTTTACGTTGTGTGGTCGCGGTTTCCGCTGAAGACGGCAACGTCGCGTCTCAAATATGAATGAAATCCGGTCGCCGGCGAACGGCTTGGCAACGTCGCACCAGACGCTAGTCTGATTGAGAACTACATCTCTCCTGCGTCGTCCCTTCGCCCTTCTCGCCTGTTTGTAATATGTTCACAATATGCATAGTTAGTGTGTCTCGTGGTTGTAAAATTTTATTCCGTAGCAACAGAATATAGCCTTTCTAATGGAGTAGATAAGATCATAAGAGTAAGTTTGCTTAAAACTGAGACAAGTTATTTTTACATAGATGATCTTGTCAGCGGAATGAATAAAACGTTACTAACCATTTCTATGTACTAGCTATCAGAGAAGTTGATTCCTAGGCAGATCGCTGACCTGAGTAATTTGGTCGCGTCAAACCTATTATCCGACCGATCACATTTCACAGCTAACATTGAATTGACGTAAGCCGACCACATGACGTAGGTCCTCAACTGCCTAGGAGTCAATTTCCTGGGTGGTACATCTAAAGTACCAGTCTGCAGACAGTGAGCGCCTCATAGATTATCTTTACATAATATTATCATTATTATAATCTGTTTTCAATAAAATCAGAAATTACTATCTGGCCTTATTTTTTTTAGTTTCAAATATTATGAGCTGCAAGTTAGTTTCCTAGTTACTGCCAAAATTCGGACCCCAAAATATAACAATGCCCCGATGTTGTTTCAGTCCCGACTTATACGACACAGCTGTCCAGGGCACCCCACTCAGCAAAATTACACTCCCCTATTCTACGCACGCATGCGCAATGGGATCAATTTAGTACCAAAGTCAAAACGTACGGCACAACAGACGAGGCGCCTACGATGCCCATTTCTCGTAAAAAAATATTTAAAGGAGTAATTGTGAATATAGTTGCATCTTTGCTTGCAATGTGCTTTTGTAGTGCTACGTGAAATAAGTGCGTGTATAACCTGCCAAAATGCCGTTATTAGTCGACACCAAACACAGAAATGGTAAATATCGATCGGATTTCGTGCAGCCATTGCGTTGTACACTTACTACTTTTCATACAATGTCGCGTACTATTCCTGTTTGTAGATATTTTCTTGGTTGTAATAACTTTCGTCATACTTTGTTTTTTTTTTTTTAATTAAAATATATTATAATATTTAAGTACAACATAATATCTATTGTTATATTATCTCTATTATTATACGACGACAGAAGAAAGTGTATTGTGTTAAGAGTTAAGACTAATAATACAGTATGCGCAATGTTTCCATAATTTTGTGGTAGGATTTCAAAATTATTATGGGCATATATTTTTAGGCCTAATGTTTTGAGATAAAAATTGATTGCGGCCTTTCGGTGCATGCGCACTGAGTGCTCTCAGTGAGGGTCTGAGGGAAGAGGGGGAGGAGCGGGAATGGAATGTCGATGACGCAGCCGGCCCGGCCATTGCGGCCGCGGCCCGCGAACTTGTTGTTATGTGAAACCGTTCTTGTACACTTGCCGCCATGTTTTTATTCATCTCAAAATATGTCACATTTAAATACAACATCCACTTAAAAAATTTAGATTTATTAGATATAGACACAACAAACTTGTTATATGATTAAATGATTTGAAATATTGATGAAACCGGCTGTTGCTCTACATGAGATGGAATGTCGTACTTGTATAGTCAATATGCATATTAACAAGCTCTTTTCTTTCTTTACAGTGTCCTCCAATGCTGCACCACCGATGAATGCTGAGATAATTTCGATGGCTCAGCTGTTGAAGTCATCTGGGTCATCAATCAGAAATTTTTGGCCTTCAGCATGTGAGGCCACCGTTTCATCGAGCTCATCTGCAGCATCTTCCGACAAAACTGACAACCGCGACACATTTGGCTATTTACCCGAATCAGTTGATATGCGCCGCGAGGAAGAGAGGCTCAAAACTTTTGACAAATGGCCCGTCTCATTCCTATCACCGGAGCAGCTCGCCAAGAATGGATTCTATTATCTCGGTCGCGGCGACGAGGTTCGTTGCGCTTTCTGTAAGGTTGAAATAATGCAATGGGTGGAAGGTGACGACCCTGCAACGGACCACGAACGCTGGGCGCCCCAATGTCCGTTTTTGCGAAGACACGACGGAGCTAGAAGTATTCCCGCGGATATACCGCCTACTGTTGACGGACGCGACGAATGCGGAGCTAAAGTACCGCCCACGGCCACAGGAACTCGACTACCCGGACCCGTACACGCAAAGTACGCTTCGATGGCCGCTCGACTTCAAACCTTCGCCGACTGGCCACGTAGCATGCGACAAAAACCCGAGGATCTCGCCGAAGCGGGCTTCTTCTATACCGGCAACGGGGATAAAACCAAGTGCTTCTACTGCGACGGTGGCTTAAAGGACTGGGAAAACGACGACGAACCTTGGGAACAGCACGCCCGTTGGTTCAATAGATGCGCCTACGTCCAACTCGTCAAGGGCCGCGACTACGTTCAGCAGGCAGTCACTAAGGCGGTCACTATCACAGCTCCTAAAGAACAAAAAGAAACTCCAACGGAATCTGCACCCGAAACAGAAAAAGCTAAGGCATCGGATGAACCTTCAGTGGAAGATTCAAAATTGTGTAAAATATGTTTCGCGGAAGAAAGGAACGTATGCTTCGTGCCCTGCGGTCATGTGGTCGCTTGCGCGAAGTGCGCGCTGGCGACGAATAAATGCCCAATGTGCCGGAGAACTTTCCAAAATGCTGTGCGTTTGTATTTTTCGTGAGGAGGGTTCATTCGGGGACTCGTTTCTAGTCACTTTAACCGAACAGTCCTTTAGCGTGCTGAAACCACGCAACCCCATTAATGCAACAGCTGTGATTTTAAATATCGGGCGGTGGGGCGTTTCCTATTACTCCGAGGACACGGAGCGCGTGGACTCGGGAGATAAATGTAGACAATGAAGTTTAATTATTTATTATTTATGAATACGATGGTGTTAATTCTGTTGTATAGTAGCTAAGTTTATTTTTCATCAGTAAAATTTTTGTTTATTCAAAAACATCGCTGAAGGTAAAAGTAAATTTAGTTAGAAAAAAGTGCAAAAGCTAATATTTTGTGTAAGTGTACCGGTATCTCATATTTGTAAAAAAAATGTTTTAATGATTGTGTACACTTATTCAAAGTCTTGCTGGCAAGCGACAACTGTTAAAAGCATCTTTAATCTATTACATTCATATCACTAAAAGTTTTTGGAGAACTGTACATTTAAAATATATTCAAAATAATATTATTAAACAATTTCTGTGTCTGAGATAAAGTGGTCACTATCATATCAATGTAAATATGTAATATATTTTAACTTAAGTTATGATATTTATGCATGTCACCGAATTAACACCATTGTAAGAATAATTATTATATTATGTGTAAATATTTTAGCTTATCATTTTGTCCCACCGACAAGTCAAAATTTTCAATTTTAACCAGTATAATATTATGTGGTGCAATTTGTTAATAAAATAAGATATTAGACTGCCAATTTACAACTATTCTGTTTCGGTGTGATATTTATTTCAGGAATCATAGTGATTGTTGAAAGAACATTTTTAATAATTTCAATAAAATTGGAGTAGTGTTTTCAAAGATTTTGTAATTTATGTTTATTCAGTTAAATGACTTCATGTTATAAATTAAATAATTATTGTTCTTGTAAATAACTTATGTTGACAATAACAGGAAATACTAAGATTAATTAGGTAGACATAATGATGAGCGGTATATATATTTATTAAATTAATATTATAGTATCAAAATTGTAATGTTTATTCCACTGCCAAATTTTGTTTTCAAAATAATCAGATTCAAGATAGTAAGATATCTTAAAAACCATTATCATATTTTAAGCTGCTTTAGAAATTCTAGTTGCTGTATTCGACTTTGCAATATTTTGATAATTTAACCAATTCTTAGAATTTTATTGAATAAAATTTACAATGCCATAACATTAGTTGTGGTATGTAGAATAAACATTGTTTCCATAGGTGTTTCATCATTTTTCGGCTTCATTAATTGTGCGTGAATATACAGTGATTGCTGCATTTAGTTAAAATAACTACACACAAACTAAAGACAAGACTAATATCCAACGACGAATTATTTATTGTAAGTAACATTTCAACTAATAGGAAGTATTTTTACACTGTCACATTATAGTAGCACTGATTTTAATTTAATTAATGTTTTAACTCGGCAAGTATACCTTGATTCAAAGAACTTAAAAAGTCAAGATTTTTTTTGTATTAGTTAATTATTATTTCACCGTTGATGTCAAATTAAAAAATAACAGATATATATACGATATTTTTGTTTCATTGGCAAACCTTGTTTTCGCTACCGAAACTTACAGAAAACTATAAGTGTAAGTACTCACATACGCTCGGGCTCGGGCTTTCGTACACACATTCAGCTTTGCTCGATAGTTTTACTCCTGTTCGAAGGAAATTAGCTACGAATAATAAAAACTAGTGTCAAAAAAATTGTCAAGCCGGCTCGATTCGAGCCTTCAAACTGGCTCGATGCGAGCCTCCGAGCTGTGAGTTTTGCGGTCCATACGGTGGTTTTTGCTCGATTTCGAGTAAAACTATCGAGCAAAACCGTATGTGAGTACTTAGCATTGGACACTTCTTGAAAAGCAAAATCGATGATTAAAAAAATTTTTTTAACAAGAAGCGAAAACAGCATCACGCTACATTATATTTTGCTCTTGAGATCCCAATTAATGGTAAGTACCATTCAATAGCGAAATAGAACAATAATATAGTACAGAGCAGGAAAAAGGATAATATAATTCATTAAAATATTATTAATAGGTACGGTACCACCATTACGTAGCACAATCTGGCATAAATATACTTAGATGTATGTTCTACTTAATGAAGAAACTATTATATTATGCCGGATAAAGATTAAGAACTTCATTAAATTGTTATTAGTTCCGATGTTGATTATTTACTAATTACTAGTAAACGGATACATCTTTCAGTAAGCTGTGGGAGGCAAAAATGAGAAATGATATCGTCACAAATGCCTGTCATTCTTTAATAGCAATATGCAATATGCAAACCATTGTGTTTACTTGAGTTACTTATTATTTCATTGGGTACTACATTATTATCACATTATTGCGCCATTTTTACCTACAAAACTACTGTTAGTTCAGGGCGCCGGATAAAAAGGGGCGTCGAGCCGCCTTTTTTAGGGTTCCGTAGCCAAATGCCAAAAGACGGAACCCTTATAGATTCTCTCCGAAACTATAAAAGCTATAATATTGGGTAAGTAAATGTAGTCTGTAAACCGCATTAAGATTTTGATACAAAAATTGAAAAAATATTAAAAAATTTAAGGGTCCTCAGGTACAACTGAATTTTTTTTTTCATCTAACCTATGCGTGTGAGGTATCTATGGATAGGTCTTCAAAAATCATATTATTGAGGTTTCTAATGTAGTTTTTTTCTAACCTGAATAGTTTGTGAGAGAGACTCTTCCAAAGTGGTAAAATGTGTGTTTAGAAGTTAGAGGGGGCTCTAACTTCTAAAGTAGGGCATGATAAGTCTAAAAAAATATATGATCTACATTGCTTTAAAAACTACCAACGAAAATTGGTTTGAACGAGATCTAGCAAGTAGTTTTTTTATACGTAATAAATGTAAAACCTTAATTTAACTTTCATTAAATCAACTGCAATATAAAAATAAATCAAAAACCTTTTAATTTTATAAAAATAAACATTATTGCTGCTGCGGAACCCTTTATAGGCGAGTCCAACTCGCACTGGGCCGGTTTTTTTAGGACTACAGCACCTTGGGCGCTGAAGAAATCTCGCCCAGGGCGCTGATACTGCCAAAACCGGCCCTATTAGAACAACTAATTTACTGTTCACGGAAGGCATAATATTAATCTAAATTCTAGTAATAGTATTGAAATAAATAGTTACCGTAATAAAATGGCATGCAAAAATCATAAATCACGCCTGTCATTTTGATATAGCAACAGCGCTTATGAACTTATGTAATCATAATAATAATATGATGAGGCATCGTTTACATCGCGTAGTAAATGAAAGCACCCAAGAATTTGAAAAACCTATATTCAAATGAGGTTCCTTATAAGTAGGTACTTAAATAGACAAAATTGACTTAACATAAGGATTGTTTAGCTGCATAACTATAATAAATAAACTTAAAGAAGAGTCTTTAAGTTTATTTATTTCTTTCATCATTGCCTCGTCGGACGTGTGGGTTTCTTGTGCAAGTTTACATTTTTTTAGGAACTCTACTATAATTTTTTGACCCTCTGCCGTTTCGTTGTTCTTCATAGTCGATTCTAGTTCAAACATATTAGTTTCAAGTTGCGCCTGTTTTGCTTCAGCATACTGTAAAAAATAATTTTATATTATACTCTCCGGTCTATTTGCTTAGATTTTTTTTTTGATATAATTATTATAATATTATGGTAATGAGTTATGGTTGACCATCGAGTTAAACTGGGTTATGCAATGAGAAAACGAGAATACGAGTTACCTGGTATTTGGTATGCGTTTGCCGCCGCCCATAAACACTTGCTACTGGCTTGTACTATCAGGTTGATTCCTAGGCAGATGGCGGACCTAAGTAATTTGGTCGCGTTAATTCAAACCCATCCGTCAGATCACAGCTTACATTAACACATAAGCCGACCATATGATGTAGGTCCGTCAACTGCCTAGGAATCAATTTCCTCGATGGTACTTGCGCTCATCCTCACAATACCCATAAGGATTTTAAAGTTCACTATCAAATTATTAATGATTAAAATTCATTTTATGATACCTTAATAATAGACTCAGGCAGATCAGCGAGTTTGGCTACATGTAGTCCGAGAGACTTTGCGGCCGGGCCGGGTTGTATTCTGTGCAGCAGCAGCAGGTTGCCGTCGACCACTTGTGCTTCGGCGTGCGAGTTGACAACCCCCGGGATTGAGGAGAGCCGGGTTAGCTCGTGGTAGTGAGTGGCGAATAGACAGAAGCACTTCGTCTCCGTTGCGAGTTTCCTGTTTGATAACAAATAATTGAGTAAACCTACTTTACTATATTACGGCTAGCTTCACAGCTATCCGGGACACCCGTACAGGCTGGCAATACGGACACCCGGAGCGGGATCACAATATATTATGAGACATTCCGTATGGGTTAGGACAGCTGTAAAGCCAGCCTATGTTACCTTCCTGTCAAGTGAAGTTATAAATTTATCCGATACATTATATAGCTTATTTATTGATTGTGAATATTTAAAAATGAAAAGAACTCACTCAGCTATGGCCCATGCTATGCCGCAGCCCTCGTAGGTGGAAGTTCCTCTACCGAGTTCGTCGATTAGTACGAGCGAATCTGATGTTGCGGTCTGAAAATTATGACTACTATAACATTTACAAATTTAAAAAATGCATGGTGTAACTTTCTGAACTATATAAATGACCCAATTTAAATGTCGCAGCCATCTTAAATATTCGCCTATTCTTAACTGAGAAACCATATCAAATTACAAGAACAACTAAAAATAATTTTACTTAATGGGTGCTGACGCCTCAGGCGCCGCACGACCGCCATCTTAGATTACTGCCGCTGTGTATAATGGCGAGTCATACCCGCAGTATGTTGGCGGTGTCGATCATCTCGATCATGAAGGTGCTGTGGCCGCGCTGCTCGGCGTCGCTGGCGCCGACGCGCGCGCACACAGCCCGCAGCGCCGGCACGCGCGCGCTCGCCGCAGCTACGGGCGCACCCGCACACGCCATTAGCACGGCTACACCGCAAGACCGCATCCACGTCGACTTGCCGCCCATGTTCGCTCCCGTCACGACGTGCATTATACACGAATCTGTGACCAACGAGTAAAATTAAACTAGCGAAATAACGTATAAGTAGGCGTCTCAGTGTCCAAACACACTATGCCGAAGTTCCGCGGCGGAAATTCCGCATGATTACGTCAGAAATGTCAAACGCATATAATATAACGCGACGGAGTTTCGGCATGATGTGTCATCGGTAATATAAAATACATTGCAGGCGGAATCAAGCCGAACTTCCGCCGCGGAAATTCGACATAGTGTATTTAGACACTTATATCTTTAATATCAGATTGATTCTAAGCTCATCCTACGAGCGAATGAAGCGAATGGATATAGTAGATCGTACAAGAATTAGATCTTAATCCATATGATAATATAGACGTAGATTGATTATGTAAATAAACACAAATAAGTGAAAACTCCCCATCAACTTTAGGAACCCTGATCTAAACTATTACTTTTAACCTTGATTTATATTTCAATATAATCTTCATATTCAATAGCATAATCTCATTTGCACCATATTTTTGCCCAGATTCTACTCACATCTTTTTTCAGATTTTTTCTTACTTCAAATTCAAAATAAATGTTACCTCTTTCAAAAACAACGTCGTTGGGTATATACGAGATCCCGTCTTGCACCTCTAGGCACGGATGTCGGAGTTCCTTTAGGACCAATTCCTGTGCATCTTCAGTGATGATCGGTCTGCAGTACGGATGCGGCGCCGCACAAGCCGCCACAGAGAACGCCACTAGCACGTCCAGACGAGATATTACGTGCGATAGAGAGAAAAGACATTCCGAGTAGCCGGCTGTAATGAAATATTGTGTAGTACGTAAAGTAAAACGTAAAATAAAAACTGCTTATCTTTGTCTGATACTTTGGTAAAGTCATGCAACAGACAAGGCCAGCGGTCTTTGAATAGTTTAAAGGTCACAGCACACATATCAACTCGGTATGGGATTGTCACCCTATCGCCTTTCGCCTCGCAGTCAACCAGGCGTAACCTAACCTAACGTATGCACGTAACCAAAGCGTATCAGTAGCTGACACCAGATCCAGCTGGCCCCAGATCAGTTTGAAGCAAGGGTGGACGAAAAGACGTAAGCACGAGGACGACGAGCCGTAAGCTTGTTGACCACGCTTAGCATCTCGGTTCGGAGCCTGTTCCGAGGCGAGGCGATTACGTTACGATTGCGCTTAGTGTGCGTTGCAGTAGAGAGTTTCATACAAACAATATTGAACGGCTCGAGGCGATACGGCGCCGTTCCATTTTCAAATTGATATGTGTGCTGTGACCCTAATGCTGCAATTTTTTATTAGTAAGGGCTAAAATTATTAATTTAAAAGAATAATTAATGTCATACCAGAAAATGGTCGTATTTCTAAGCCTAAAAGTCTAAACAGTATACTGGCCAGTGCCTATTTGATGTCTCTGCTACCAAAACTGTAAGTTTCGGAACACACTCACTTATACCATTCTATAATAATATGATGTTTAAATCTTTTAGCAATAACAATTCTTTTCTATGTTATATTGTGAAATAAAGACACATCTTTTAATAAAATTGTATAATTGTTATGACTTGAAAAGGCTCCTACATTTTTAAAACTATAACTATAAAAGTGCTTACCGGCTATCCCTATAATTTCCGCAACAACCTTGTCTTGTTCCTTTTCGTACAGTTTCTTAGTTTCCGTGTGGTCTTCCGTGATTCTATCTAACGAGTCTGTCTTGAACCTCACTCCACCTTTCACTGCGTCTATTATTTTGTATTTTTTGTTACCACGAAGGGATTGCTCTTCTTTCAAAGTCACTCTAAAATAGACAAATGGTCGTGTGAAGTTTTAGTCCCTTTTTTTGTTTACCTCCTTACTAAGAAACTGTGTACATAGATTTATATGCATAGCTGTTATAAAAGACACAACACTGTAAATATACAGTGTGTTGTGTCTTTTTCTGTCAAGCGTCTTTTCTAACATATCAGACAAGGAAAAAACTTAAAATAACTATAACAAGAATGCATACAATAGTGAGTGTAAAAAACATTTTGTAGTCATAACTAAAGTAAATAAGAGTAATGCTAGCTGTATTACTAGTTATGACTACAACATATACTTGTGATATGTTGCGAATACAATATACTTACTTGTAGTATGTTGCGTTGTCAGTAATCACTAATTAGTATGGACCAAAGCAGCATGGATTCTCTTTATTCTTTAATGTTATAAAAACAAGAGGCAAATTATCTTTTTAATATTTTGGGAGTCCGTAACTACTGTAAGTAAAATTACCTTAAATAAAACCCAATCTGCGGATTGGACTCCATCTTTATAGTTTTTCCAGCATCTAGACCTAAGTCCCTAGCGGCGCGGTTCAATTCCTTATCGGCTGACGCTTGGAGTTTCTCCAGTTCTTCATGAAGGCTTTGTAGCTGGTCGTCGAATGATGGTTTCACTAGGAAGTCACCTGAAAAATTAAAATAGAGATGACATTATACAGGGTGTAACAAAAATAAGTGATAATACTTTAGGGTGTGTACGAGTTTCTTGTAGAGAGTTCACTGTGAAAGTAGCAGCTCTGAAAGACGAAAAATTTTTTTCACCTTTGTATGGGTAAGGGCCCGAGCGTCACGAGTTTCCCCATACAAAAGTGAAAAAAAAATTTGGTCTTTCAGCGCTACTACTTTCACAGTAAACTCTCTACAAGGAACACATACACACCCTTAAGTATTATCACTTATTTTTGTTACACCCTGTATAAATTGAAAGATAACATTTAAAAAAGTTGATACTAGAAAAGTAACTACGACGTTTTATTGTTACTAGAGATCGCCCAATGGTCGAAATTCGACCTTAGTTTCAACGACATTAGGACCATAACAGTATAAAAATAAATAGCCGCAGCCGTAAATACTTCTACGTCTATCGCAACTGGTTTGCCAGGCAGCAATGAGCCATGCGCCATTGTGTAAACACCAAGTTTAGTGATCGTGGCCTACAGTTGTGCATTGTGAAGCTTGGCCCATCACAGGCCATTGCGAACTGGGGCCTTTAAAGGTGCCTTTCCCGATTGCCAGGCGTGGCGCGCAATGGCGTAGCCTGCATTGGACCATCGTAAGCCATTATGTACGGGCTACATAACATTGGTATCATTTCGTGTGACAGCTTTTTCGCATAGCCCTCATACAACATGCAAACAGGTAGGTTTGTAAGTCAGGTATTACGAAGAAAACAATGACTAATTCTACTACTAATAATCTACTAATAATAGCTCCCACACCGGTTTCGGTGACGGTGGCCGGTTTCATTGAAACCAAGGCCAGCTCCGCAGGAGTAATTTATAGTGCCCAAGTGTGTGCGCAGGACACAAGAGCACTCTCTATTCCTTTACTCTCATAACCCAGTGGGACGGAAGACCGACACGACTGGCGAGAGATCAGGCGCAGGACCGACTTTTTACATGCCCATCCGACGCATGGATCATCTGACTTGTCAGACAATCAGGTGATCAGCCTGCATTATCCTAACCAAACTTGGAAATAACATGTTTCCAACGCGGGAATCGAACCCACGACCTCCGAGTCAAGAGCTCTATACCACTAGACCACGGAGGCGATACATAGATAAGATGTAGTAGATAATAATCTACTACATCTTATAACGAATTAGTTGTATAACTATTTTTTTTTAGTAACATTAATACCTCTATCAATAGCATCCATATCAACTGTAGTTTCTATCATTTGCTGGAACTTATCCAGATCGTCATTCAACTCAGATATCGGCTCGGCTATGGCGGAATGTACTGTCGCGTTGTTGGACTCCGCCAGACATTGTAATAGCGACGGCAGTCTGTTGATTGCCTGAAATTGGACAAAATTATTTCTTGAAGTAGTTGTTCACTCAGGTCACTTTTGATTTGTTCTGGACAGTAAAATAATGGGGTATACCATAAAAATGTCGCATGTGTACAAGATGTATGATATTGACGATGACTAATAATAACGTACTATCAGAGAAGTTGATTTGTAAGCAGATGGCGGATCTACGTAATTTTGTTGTGTTATGTCAATCCCATAGATTACGACTTGTTAGCCCCTTGAATTGACATAACCCGACAGCCTTGACATAAGCCGCAGCGCCCAGTTGGTAGTGAACACCTGCACGATGTCTACACGTGGTCAACACCTGGTATATCCTGTAGCAGTCATGCAGGTTGGCCCTCTTGCGCGTGAGTCGCCTGGCCAGCACCTGCAGATCCGGCTGGCGGCGCAGCTCGTCGTGCAGCTGCAGCCGCAGCGCCCAGTTGGTGGTGAACACCTGCACGATGTCTACACGTGGTCAGCACCTGGTATATCCTGTAGCAGTCGTGCAAGTTGGCCTTCTTGCGCGTGAGTCGCCTGGCCAGCGCCTGCAGGTCCGGCTGGCGGCGCAGCTCGTCGTGCAGCTGCAGCCGCAGCGCCGAGTTGGTGGTGAACACCTGCACAATGTCCTGCCGCTCGTTGATCAGGTTTATGTCGCGGAGCGGCTGACGGAGCCATTGGGCGAGGAGTCTAAAAGATTTATAATGCTTTATTTTATAAAGTTTTATATGCTTTGTACAAAATATTATTAAGATTATCATGTTGAACGAGTAGTGAGTGGATAATACCTAATATTGTTGCGTCATAACGGGGGAGAAACCCAGATTGCATTAGTAGGCAAGTGGCAAGATGAGTTAGCCTCGAAAGTTCAAAACTTTGGTCGCATGTTGGGGAGAAATTCGTTCATTGACCAGGTTGATCAGGTTTATGTCGCGGAGCGGCTGACGGAGCCATTGGGCGAGGAGTCTAAAAGATTTATAATGCTTTATTTTATAAAGTTTTATATGCTTTGTACAAAATATTATTAAGATTATCATGTTGAACGAGTAGTGAGTGGATAATACCTAATATTGTTGCGTCATAACGGGGGAGAAACCCAGATTGCATTAGTAGGCAAGTGGCAAGATGAGTTAGCCTCGAAAGTTCAAAACTTTGGTCGCATGTTGGGGAGAAATTCGTTCATTGACCTAATTGTGTCTTTAAAATATTAGTATCCGGCTAAAATAATGTGTGCTTTGAAAAAGATACAAATATTTACTTATGGCAGTGAATGACAACAGCTAAATATCAATCGACAAAGAAACATACGTCCATTACTTAGCCCTTTCCCTTTCTTCCCTACATACTAAATATAAAATCCCTGGTAACCGTACCTCTTGCCCTGCTGAGTCCTGCATCTGTCCAGCAGTCCATACAGACTTCTGGAGGGCGCATTGTTAGTGTCACCTAGCTCAGGGAACACGTTTAGAGCGGAGAGGACTGCAGCGTCCATGTGTAGGAAGCAGTCCGTTTGTATGGAGGATATGTGAAACCTGCAATAGGCAATTTGTATATGAAGGGTCCATTGCAATAATGATGAATGTCATAAGTTGGTAGTTTTAAGATAATTGGGGTTTTAAATTTAGAACGGTATAACAAAACTTGGAATTAAAAGTTTTAAGATAATGGGGTTTTAAATTTAGAATGGTGTAACAAAACTTGGAATTAAAGATTATTTTGAAGTAAACGCCTGTGAGCCGTGTAGCCGAAGTATAAAAAACATATTTATCACGAGACTACAAGCGATATTACTAATTGTGTAAATACATTTTAATGATCTTATTTCAAGTGACCGAATGGCATCAAGATTTAATTTTTTTGGACGTCAATCATTATTGCAGTGGTCCCTTCATATGTATAACATCAGCAAGGCACCAACTAAACATAACAATAGTATGTACTATCAGAGAAGTTGATTCCTAGGCAGATGGCGGACCTAAGTAATTTGGTCGCGTTACTTCAAACCCATCCGACCGATCACAGCTAACATTGAATTGACATAAACTTTTCATAAAAATTTTTTTCGATGGTACATTTAAATACAAGGATAAGCAATTCAGATTTACAAAGCTGTAAGGGCTTTAATTAAAAACAAAGTATCTCGATGACTGTTTTATATTCATAAATTATAAATGTTTGCATTGACAAATTAAAAAAACAGAAAATAACGCAAAAGATTTACACTGCACACAAAAGTAAGTATCATATTATATTCTGTGAAAAATGCTATATTTCAAAAACACAAGATTTTTATACATACATTTTACACGGAATCATCTACGAGTTGTTATCTTAATTGTTTCTCATAATCACGAACCAAAACATTCCTCCTAAGTGCGATGTATTAAAACGGAAAGTGCGATAAAATAATAACAAGTAACAACATAACGATCTAGAGTTCAAAGCACTAATAAGAACATTCTAGAGAAAACTATCATTGTATTTGTTATATAATATAATCAGTAATATTTCCTTTATGCAATTCTATAATAATGTATTAATGATTGCTTAATATTAATTCAATGATGGTTTTGACTTCACTCCATTAACTTTCTGTCAAAGTCTATAATCATTAAGTAATTTGTTTAATATCTCGATTCTCGGAGTTCGGCAGTTAGTATTGTTAATATATTATTAAAGTTTGATGAAAATAAAATCACTACTACATTTAAACCTTAATAGCTTTGTCCACACTGTGCCTTTTTCTGTTCGTCAAGAGCATGCGTTATAGCGCAGTCAACAGCGAACCGTTTCGTGGTACCACGAAACGGTTTTGAGACTCAAACAATCGTACGAGAATGTTGCGTCCTACTTTAACAAACGTGAAATAACGTAGTTAGAGCAGGACGCGGCATTCTCGTCCGATTGTTTGTGTCGCAAAACGGTTTCGTAGTAGGCCTACATAGGCATGTCCTCTGACCATATCCAAAAAACAAAAATGACAATGTTGGCGTTGCGTTCGTTGACGCATTCAGTTATCGAATGGGCGAAAACGAAAGTTGAATGAAAGATGATGACGGAAATTGAAGACGAAAGCGCATAGTGTGGACATAGCTATTAAGTTTGTAAATTTTCAATTGGCTAATTTCAGTTTAATTATTGATGTTTAAATAAGGCTTAAGTATCGTTGTTGAATTTAGAAGTTCATACAAAAGACGGTAGTGTTAAACATGGCTTTTCGATTAAATAATATTTCTAGTGAAGTAAAGTTCAATAGATCGATGAGTAATGATACTAATTAATCTAATATGCGGAAACAGTTATCACTTATCAGTATGTCAAAAGCATTGATAATATAATTTCAATTTAATATTATATCATGTTTCACTGACACTGTCCTTTTTAGGGTTCCGTACCCAAAGGGTAAAAATAGGACCCTATTATTAAGACTTTCTTGTCTGTCTGTCTGTTTCCAGGCTGTATCTCAAGAACGGCTATAGCTTAGACATCTGAAATTTTCACAGATTGTGTACTTCTTTCTGTTGCCGCTATAACAAAAAATATTAAAAACAAAATAAAATTATATTCGTGCGCGAGTCCGACTCGCACTTGGCCGATTTGTATTTCTTTAGTTTACTATTTGCACTCGAGTCAATTGTTATATACTGGTTAGTGCCCAGGAATCATCTACAGGTCTAAATATTGTAAATTCGCTCTAATATAATAAAAATAAAGTAACTTGGGAATTTCTAAATCTATTGACGACGCATTCTTTAAATCGAATCAGTAGTAGCGGCGGTACTCACTACAGTGAAACAAACATACATGCTTGCATAGATTTCGGACATCATTACTTTCTTTTGCTGTTGTTGGGTATTCAAAGTTTAAGGTATAGAATCTAAGGTCAACTACGATACGATAATCTTATTCAGTTCCGTGGAAATAGTAGATAACGTCATGACACTGGTTTTCACTCATTCATAAGTTGAGTTATACGCAAAATTTTCATTTTGTAAACATGTATGTATTTTCCTAATTCCTTGATCAAAATAAGGAAATTGCTTTATGTTACCTTCCAAAATTAGTAGCATCTGAGAGCAGCGAGGTATACCGGATGGCAGCCGCTAGACTTGTCATGGCAAGCTCTTTCCTCGTCTCCACAAACGCATTGGCATCTTCCTGCTGGCCTTTTTTAAACTGGAGCAGCCTGTTCAAGTCTTGTGTCAGACCGTCAGTGGAGAACTCACTCTTCTTCAACTTGGTCACTGTGACGTTGGTCCTCTCCATCACTTTGTTCAATGCCTTGTGCTGAAAAGTAATACTTTTAATTTAAGTAAAAAGATGGCGTGAATAGTCATGACTCATGACTCATGAGCTAGATAAATACGAGCCAGGTTAGCCTACGGTTGCGTTGGATCAAGAGGATTGAAAGACTATGGGGGAGGCCTTTCCCCAGCAGTTGGACAGCATAGGCTCATAAAAAAGAAAGTAAAAGACAAGTATATCGGTTAACATTTGAAGACCACACGGGAAAAACAAGGAATGTCACCTTTTTTGTGAAAGTGATGAAACTGACTTTTTAATGCCATCTGTTAGCTTTTTAGGGAAAGATTCTATTACAAAAATCAGAATTGTGTAAAATAATCGCAGTTAAATTTGTATCTGTTTGTCCATGGCAAGAAACGGTTATGTCCGCGCGTCAAACGTTAAAAACCGTCGTTGTCATTGGACACTTTATTTGTTTTAAAGAAGTTAAAGCGAAAATATTAAAAAAAATGCTAAATATATATGTTTAATATATTATTTTTAAATATATTATTATTATTTAATGTATTATAAAAGTAACATAGAAATGTTAAATATTTTTAATGTTTTTTTATAATTAAGCTGTAATAGTGAATGTCATTGCAATACAAAAACCAGGAATGTCAATGGCATAGATAATTAATTTTTTCTATGGAGTTTAGTCACTAATTTCAGATTCTGAACCATAACTTAAAACTTATTTAAACAAATCAAGTTTTAGAAGTACAGACAAAGCATATTACGAGGGCTGCTATTTATGTATCCGGAATTAAAAAAAGAAACAAACATATATCATTTAATATGGTTTTATTGCTTTTCAAAATATTCGCCGCGATGATCGACACACTTTTGCATACGCTGGAACCAATTTTCATAGCACTTTTTCCATTCTGATTGAGGTATCTCCAAAACGTGCATTTTGAACGCATCAACAGCCTCTTCGCGGCTCGAAAAACGTTGACCACGTAATTTGTTCTTCGCGTATGGAAATAAAAAGAAATCGTTAGGTGTCAAATCAGGGCTGTACGGCGGATGACCAGTCAATTCGATCTTTTGACCCTCCAAAAACTGAGTTGTTTCAGCTGAGGTGTGACAGCTAGCATTGTCGTGATGTAATATGATTCTGCGTTGTCGGTTGTCCTTTCTTATTTCTTCAAAGACTTCTGGTAAACAAATGGTCGTATACCATTCAGAATTAACCGTTTTACGATTCTCTAATGGCACTGTAGCCACATGTCCATTAATTCCAAAAAAACAGGCGACCATTTGCTTCAAAGTACTTTTTGCACGAGTAACTTTTGTTGGTTTCGGCTCATCTTGGAACACCCACACCGTTGACTGTTGTTTAGTTTCGGGGTCATATGCATAGATCCAAGATTCATCACCTGTGTAGATATTATAAACGGCTTTTGACGTACCACGGTTGTATTTTTTTATCATTTTTTTGCACCAATCGACACGAGCCCGTTTTTGATCGATTGTCAAGTTGTGCGGAATCCAACGCGAACATATTTTTTTTACAGCCAAATGTTCGTGTAATATCTTATGTATGCTCGTCATACTTATGCCTAAGGACGCCTCTATCTCGCAATATGTAACATGACGATCACGCATTATTAGTTCCCGCACAGCATCTATATTTTGTGGGACAACAGCTGTTTTTGGGCGACCTTCTTTATTTTCATCCGTGAGCATAGACCGCCCACGATTAAACTCACTGTACCAGTGATAAACAGTGGTTTTTGATGGTGCTTCATCTCCAAAAGTTGCGGTGAGTTGAATAAAGCACTGTTGTTGATTTAGCCCACGCCGAAAATCGTAGTAAATCATTGCACGAAAATGTTCACGCGTTAAATCCATGGCAAATGAAGACACGCAATTTTCAAAATGACGCCACAATGGAAAAATAATTGACAGTCACATGAAACAAAATGTATTCTTCAACCAAAGAGTTCTATTTTCAAATGTTGTAATTACTTTTTAAATATTGTTCTTGTAAGTGGCCAGTTCCGGATACATAAATAGCAGCCCTCGTATGTTAACATAGTTATAAGTTGTTTCAATATTTCACTTAAAAGAGACTAAAATGAAAGAAATATAGACTTTCAAACCTTAAAAACAGTTTTTCTCTTAATTGTACTTTTTTGACATTCCTTGTTGGTCCCGTGTGGTCTTCAATTTAAGTATTCATGAGGAAAATATATAATTGAATATTAATTATTATCCAAAAAGTACTTGAATCACAAAATATGACACTTAATAATTCAGAAAAATTATTATTGAATGTTAACTTTGAGTTGACTGGCGACGCACAATGTGTACGCAGTTCGCAAAGTGCGTGTACGTACAAAAAATCTAGACAGTAGGCACGCTTTCTCTTTCTGTAATTATTTTTAAGAAAGAAAACATGTTAAGCACACACATAAAGGCCTATGTTTTACACAATGTTGTTTTACTTACGTCATCAGTATCAGTCTGTACAACTAAACACTCGGAGGGCGCGAGTTGCACGGTGATAGTTTCGAGCTCGGTCAGCAAATCGTCGTCGGTAAACTCCGATACCGACATTTGGTAGCTGCCTAATGTTAAACACGCCACTCCTAGTAGACGAGTCTGAAAATGTGGACAGTAATAATGTACATTAATACTTCATAATATTCAATATTCCGTATGTCTGACTGTTACCTTCTTAATCCTTAAGCCGCTAAAATTACTGATATGAAAGTATAGTTGCTAAGTTTAGTTTTAATTTCGTAGTAGTCCAGAAGCGATATAACATTGGCCAAATTTTTGTGAGCTTGGTAACTGGGGTAACTAAATCATGCCTTTCGCTCGATTTCAACTTTTGCAATTATTCCCCGATTGATATAATGAAAGACATAAGTTATTGTTTTATCATGGTCAAGTTTAGATAAGAAGCGTATTCATTATAAGTGTTCCAATAACGAAAATAAACACAGACTCGTTTCGATGAAACATTATCTGTCAAGCATTGGCATTGGCATAAAAAATAAGTCAATAAATAAGAAGGTAAGTTTCCTGGTTTTTGCCACATTGCTCCGTTGCGTTCCGGTGCGTCGCAAAATAAGGGAGTTTGGTAGCCCCTTAGGGCCACGCTACACCGGAATGGCAGCGGTGAGGCGAACACTTTTAGTGTCATATTGACGACTTCCCGACGCAACGTTTTAACAACGCATACAGTATGCTGTATGATTTAACTATGACATAATATTATGCCAATATCAATATGCCTTGCTCTTCGATCACTAATATATTGCTCCATTGATAGGTACGTTGCGTCGTCGGATGTAGGTTTTCGTCGGAACGACGAAGTAGGAGACATAGTGAAACCTGTCACCGTCTTTACTCTTGTATAGCTTTGTGTGGCACATAATGCGTTTGGGCCAGGCCGCAACAATGCGTTGCGACGTCGCGTCGCATCGTAAAAATCTGCGACGTCGCAGATGCGTCGTGGACATTCCAATGAAATTTTTGCGTTGTTTTCGTTGCATCGCATTGCATTTCTGTGTAATTTTGTTTTTGCGATGCGACGTCGCAACGCAGTGTTGTGGCCTGGCCCTTAGTATCGTAGCATACTAGCCTCCCCCTATCTCGATACTTGCTTTTAAAGTTCTTACCTTACTAACAGCATCGGTTTTGATATTTACAGCCATCAGACACGGAGTATTGTCGTTCGACGCTCCCAGACCATCGCCCAGTATTTCTTCCAGTTGCGACAGAAAACCTGGCGATCCTTTATACTTTAGGGCCCAATCTGAATTCTTAGATCCTTCTGATACGTATATCTCAACCCTGTACCTTCTTACCTAAAAATAATTACATATACATGTAAAATCGTTAATAAATTAGTCAGAAATGAGTCATAATAATATTATCTTGACATATTGTGATTGGAAAGAACAGAATCTTAGAATCGAAATGAAACATTTTTTGGTAAGCCCCCAATATCAATTTGTATGTCAAGGCCACTTTAAAACCAGTAAATATCCTGTCGGTGGTGTAAATGATGACTGATGAGTGATGACAGTCTGCTTTCCAGGTATTGACCAAGGTCAGCAAATGCATTTTGTGGAATTAAAATGACTGTTCCCAGACTCTTGAAACGCGCCCGCCGAAAAAAATCAAGCAAATTAATGTGCTATGCTATCCTTATCTTATACGTTGGAGAAACATTTCGACAGACAAGAATATAATAGAGTGGATATTATAATTTGTAGGTAAGTACATGTAATAAAACTAAGTGATAATACTTTAGGGGTATGTGGGTCATCTATATTATAGAGTTCTTGAAATTGAAATGAAAGAGTAACTTTTTTTGTCACCTTTGTATGGAAAAATTCATGACGCGGGGGCGGAATCTTACCCACACAAATCACAAAAAAATTTTGCTCTTTCAGCGCTGCTACTTTTACAGTGAACTCTATATTATAGGGACACATCACACAAACACACCGTAAAGTATTATCACTAGTTTTGTTACACCTTGTATACTCAGTACTCACCAACAGTAGTTTTCGTATGAGAATCTCGAAGTTCCCTTTCGAAAGTACGAGGTAATCCAGTCTGTTAGGGTCGATGCCCATCTGCTTGATGTTGGCAATGGAAGAGAACACCTCTCTCGAAGCTGTAACGGCGTCCGCGCCGTGAACGCTGTAGTAGTCATTGCGGTCGAATATCCGGACAGTTGTGGGAGGTTTCTGAAATTTAACGGGATGTTTGATATTTTCGTAAGATCTGAAGTATGATTAAGCCTGGCCGTACATTATCCGTCAATAAATTCGGACGCCTCGCCTTCGGAACGCACTCTGTTCATACATTTTGTTGTGGACCCCGCATACTCTCAGAATTCTGACGTGTCAAAATGTATGAGCGGGGCGGAGCGTCTGAAATCAGAAATTCGGATAATGTGCGGCCGGGCTAAGACGTCGTTCATGGTAGGCGATACTGTCACCATGATTAGGAAGATGTTAGATGTCTTAATAGTAGGCACCATGAAGCTAATACAAACTTTGTTTTAGCTTCGTGGTAGTTACAATCGATGTCGATTATTGGCAATGCGTAATTGCTTGTATTGGTTATCATGGGCCCAAAGTAGAGAGGCACTAAAGGGCCGAAACACAATAACCACGTTGCAGCACCACAACGCCAAAATTGGCGGATTTTTTTATATTTTAAAATGTCCTTACAGGCTTACCTAACCTTTGATTGTCAGTGCTTTATATGGATGCTTCTTTGGGGCATACTAAACATCTCCTATCTTAATCTGAGAAATCCGATGACATTTCAATATTTAAAAAAAATTACCCACCACATGAGAAATCTGATTTCTATACCACGATAACTAGACACAATATGTCGGAAGCCTATACATTATAAAAGCTTAATCTGACACGCGCGAGCTTCCCCTCCCCAACTACTGTATCTAGGTACTTTTTATTTTCTTCCTGCCTTTATTGGTAAAGGCCATGAACTAAAATCCTACATTTATTGAGAGCATGTGGAGGTTTTGATATCAGAATAATAATAAATAACATAAGAAAAATGAAAATATTATTGTGATTTACATACATTCTCGAGAATTCTTTTATCTTCTGATTTATGAACTTTAACACAGTTTATTTTAGTTGGATTTCCCCACGAATGTATTTTATAGTTGCCTCTAAAAACCTTCCTAATTATTTTTGGACAACTACAATCTAATTTCTATACTTAAATTAGTTTCTATAGTTGCAACGAAAATGAATCCCATTAAATTATTTTTCTTAATATGATGATTGATGACCTAAGTACCTCAGCAATTCTCAATAAAATAGTAAGACCATAGGTAAGACTGAACGTTGTATTTGAATAGGTAAGTGAACCCGCAAGATACAGGCAAATAAAAATTAAAACGTTTACATTTTTTCCAGCAATTTCTTGCTACTAGATATTGGCAGAATATTGGTCACCCACGCCAATGACTGTTAAATGAAAAAAATAAGTGAAGTATGAAGTCATGTTTTGAATCATAATTTGTAACACCTGTCAGTATGATGATGGTGTCAATTGTTTAAATACTACCCAATATATTTTCATCTCTTGGGTTTGCTATAATTATCATATTATGTACACGAGTGGATAAATCAGTTTTGTTTTATTAGCTTGTAAGCTTTGAATTATAGGAATAGTTAGCCATGATGTTTTGCCTTCATCACCTGTAAAAAGGAGAAAAATGCGAGACAAAACCATCATAATAAGTGTTAGACAAAAAGGAACCCTTATAGTTTCGGTGTGTCCGTCTGTCGGTCTGTCCGTCTGTCTGTCCGTCCGTCCGTTTGTCTGTCCGCGGTTTTGTTCAGAGACTATAGGACCTACAAAGCTGTAATTTGGCATGAATGCACATATTAATAATGCCGACAAAATGGTAAGTACATGAAATCTTAAAGAAATATTTTTTTATGGTACCTTCCCTACACATCAAGTGGGGATGAATTTTTTTTTCGCGTCCATCCCATCGTGTGGGGTGTCGTTGGATAGGTTATTTAAAAATATTATGAGTATTCATAGATCATTTTCCGATTTAGGGATCAGTTTGTGAAATATTAAGTTTTAAAGTGGAAAAAATCGTTAGAGTCCAGTGTCCCCCCCTTCTACCAGCTGAACGGTTGCTTCTGGTAATCTGAAAAAAATCACGGGAGTAGGAAATATGCTGAATTTAAAAGGAAAACTATCACGGCTAAGAAGACTTCATAAGTTTTTTAGTTATAGTCGATCAACTAAAAAAAATGATTTGGCGAAGTATAAAGAAACTTTTCGTTCAAATTCCTTTGAACATAACTAAGACGATGTTGTTAGTAGTGTAAAACACGTTATAAATGTACACTCATTGATCATACAAAAATTATCAAAAACTAGCAGTACTACGGAACCCTGTATTGCGCGTGGCCCGACACGCACTTGGCCGGTTTTTCTGAAGCTTCCCGCTTCCGTTTCTAAACGACTTAGCTTTACAAGGACATCGCAGTTATCAGTCGTCCTTACGAAGGCTACAAACATGATTTGGTCGGTTAAAATTAGCGGAGTGTTGTCGCAGAAATTCTCAGAATACGATTGACTATGACCTGTCGGGTTATCGTGTACTGATATAAGCTAAAGCTCAATAAATATACGACTCATTCGCGACCCATCACAGTACGACCGCATTCGTGAAGAAAAAATACGTTACTTCAGCATACATTTTGTGTAAGTTTTTTTTCAAATATATTTATGCGTTATTTTTTTTTATTTACAAACAAAGTATAAACAAATAAAGTTTATTTTATTAAATCAGTATTTTTTATAAATTGATGAAACTATATTTGGTGTTTTGGGATGTAGAAAAAGATAATATGCAGAAATGGGAATCATGTTATAAGGTACAGAATATTATAATGAAAATTATAATAAGAATATTTTCTTCTTTGTAATGCAACCGAAAGAAATATGTATATTATATACTTTGTATGAAGAAAATTCTTAAATTTACTTTAATAAATACTTAAATAAATTACTTATAGACATTTTTGAGAATTTCAATTCTATATTTTAAATTAAAATTAATTTAGATACTCTTTGCTATTTTATAATATTATTTTGTTCTTACTCTTCTTCTTTCTTGTCGCTAAATACTTTTTGAAACCCTTAATTGCATCCGCAGTCGATCCATTTAAAAAATAAATGGGATCAGAAGCTGAACACTAATATATATTCTGTGGCTGAACTGTTATTATCATAATAATAAATTATTTCTTTAGTCGTTTTATCTCAAGTTCAAAGCAAAGTCATTATCGTAGTAAAGTTAACATAAAGTATAAACTTATCGTATCTGCCAGATTAAATGTCAAGTTGATTGCTTAGCTCACTACGATTTTTTACGTAACGTTCGTCATTCTTAATATCTACTGTTGTAGCTATTATTATCGATGTTGTTAAGAAACATTTAAGCATTGTTTATTAATTTAAACCTGTAATAACGTATGAGTTTAACGAGTTAACGACACTCCAATAAGTTTTGTATTGTTTTCGATTTCAGATTGCTGCGATATCGACATGAGGCTCCTAATTCTCTTAGCCTCGATCGGGGCTATAGTGATCGCTAAACCAGAAAAGTACAGAGAGAAGGAGGATTTCGAATACTCACGAAGCTCCTCCGACGATGGGACCAAAGCTGGATTCTACGGCGCTCAAAGAGGCAACATGGGAGGAAACTACGAGCACGCTCACAACATGGACATGCTGGCTCAACACCAAATGAGCTCCCTGGTGAGACAGGTGGACGGGGAACTCGGAACGGGAGCGAACCAGCGCACCGGCAGTGTCTTCACCTCGGGCAGCTCCAGAGGAGTATACGGCTCGGGAATGTACGACTTGAGTAACCTCAAAGGACGCAACTTCGACGAATCTCACGCCTTCGGTGGCTCCCATTCGTCCTTATCGTCCAGCTCCGGAGCCGCTACGAATTTGGGCTTCGGACACGAGCACGCCTCGAGCGACTCGAGATACAGCAGCAGCCAATCGCAGAGTGCCATCGAAAGGTCGCGATACCGTCACCACTCGTCTGCCGAATCCTCGTCTGATCTCGTTATGGGAGGACACCGAGAGGAGAGCCTGCACGGCGGTATGACTCAAAGCGAATACGACCAGCAGGCTGCCAGTAATTATTACTCCGGCAGCAATGGATACAACTCGAACGGAAGATACGTTAACAGTGTTCCTGCAAAGGTTTACATCAGACCGGGCCAGAAAGTCACGATACCGATTTCCTCTCAGACGTACGACGCCTCCCACTACAACGCACATTTACACGACGAAAACTCTGTAAATTCTGATGCCGAGATAATTAGCAGCGGACACGTCGTAAGCATTAAGCCCGTAGTTAAACACTACGAATCTTCTTACAAGTACAAAAAGGAATGGGAGAAACATGACACGCAAACGTTTGCGACCCCTACGGAGAATCCTTTCCCGCAAAACATCGAAAATTTCGACAGTTTACAAGTATCACAAGGATTACATCACCGCGATAACTTCGACGTTAATAGCCACAGCAGTTCTCAGCTAAACAAATTTAACAGTGCTCATTCAAACGCATACAGCACCGGTAGCAAAGCATCGTCGTTTCATCAATCGGGATACAATTCCGGCTTAACCGCTGAGTCGCAAAATTTGGATTCATCTTTTGCAGGGTCGCATTCAAAAGATTACTTACACGCGGGGATCGGTGCAGGTAATATGGTTGAAGATATAAGTTCTCGACCCAAGCATTACCAGTCCTCCTACTCATACCACAAGGCATGGGAGAGGCAAGGAGACCCTTATGTTATTGTACCTGACAGCAGTGCTGGTGGAAGCGAAGTTCAGTCGTCACAAAAATTCACCGCCGCTTCAGAGAATTATGGTCAATCGTCATCGCACCATGGTTCACATTATAGTCAATCTCAAAAAGGTTATTCCAGTGGTTGCAGTATTGATTGCGTCAATGGCCATATTCGAGTTGCTCGATCCTACAAGCCCGACGCAGAAAACTTGGAGCAACAGAGCCAAACTGAATGGGCGAACGTAGAAGACTTGGGGCAACAGACTCAAGAGAAATGGGAAAATTTAGATAACTTGGGTCAACAAGTACAAGAAAACTGGGATCATGTAGGTGATTTAACTCAGCAGCAACAGAGTAAATGGGAGACTCAAGAAGATCTAGGGCAGAAAAGTCAAAATGTGTGGGACAACTTAGACAACTTAAGTCAACAATCACAAACAAAATGGGACAAAATAGAAGTATTGGATCAACAAAAAGAAAATAAAAATGACAAACAAGTTGTAGGACAAAAACCACAAAACTCATGGGACAAGCTCAAAGATTTAGAGCAAAAACCAAATGTGAAACCTTTTGATTTGCACAAAGAATCACCAAACACCCAAGAAAGTGTCAGCGATCGCCCACGATACGTCACATGGGGTGAATACCAAAATTTTGGACAACAAGCTCAAAATAGTTGGAACAACGGGGATCACGTACATCATGATCATCACCACCGACATATTGTACATGAAGACCAAAGCAACAAGTATAACAACATGCATGACATGTTTAACCAAGAATTTGAGAACTGGAAACTTATGCAAAGTATATATTCTCAACGTAAGTAACTTAATGAAATGTAAATAATATTATAACTAAACAATATTAACAAGTGTTCATTAACTTATCACTGCCCTCCTAATGACATAATTTAACAACTAAATAGGTATATATCATAATTAAAAATATATCAGGAAAACTTAATAAAATGTTAAACTTAATAACACTTAACAAGGACTAGATCTAAATAAAACATTAAACATACTAACTAAAATTTTATTGTTTTGGAACCTTTATTATATCCACGCCCTATAAAATATCACATTATTTAGATTAATAACAATATTAATAAAACAAATTACGTACCCATTACCTAATTTTGCATTAAATCACTAGACACGATAATATAAATTCATTAATAACTAAATGTTTCTTATTTAAAGATTTGGCCAACAAACAACGAGAAAATTATTATAATTCGTTTGGTAACAATATAAATACACAACAAGGTGGATATCAATTTGGACACAGACATGGTAGTAATTGTCATCACTCACAAGACGCGTCACTTATCAATACAAACTACCAAAACTCATGGAATACATTTGGACAAGAACATGTTCACTACAAGCATTTCTCTGACTTTTGGAATAACCAGCACACAAATGGAGATATATTTACAACGCAACAGGAACCACATTTAGTTCCAACACAGACTATGGCAGAAAATAATAAGGAAGACTTCTCAATTCATAACTTCTGGGACAAATTAGATAAAATCGATAATACTGAACAAACACAAAATATACATCAATTTAATGTTGATAAATCCACTGAACAAACAGTAAATAAACAAACAGAATCTAAATTAGACTTTGAGAAGAATGTTAATATTAATGAGGATATGGAAGAATCACTCGTGGTACATCCAGTTGATGTGGGTCGTGGTGATATTGGTGCCGAAGATCTAACAAGTGAATCGTTATCAACTGAACAAAACAAGGACAAAGGTACACCAAGTTCCACAGTTATTATAAACAAAGAAACCAAATATCACAATTTAGATCAAAGCTCACAGAAAGCAGAATCTCATGATAGAACTACTACTGAAGATTCCTTAGACTTAAGTGTTGTAGGTCTTGAAAACGTGCCGAGCGAAACGAAATATAATCAAAATAGTTACAACAAAAAACCTAAAGATAATACTGAAATTGAAAATACTAGTCAGGTTAGTTCAAAACCATCAAACGTTGAAAAAATTAATCAGGAGGCCAATTACATGCAGCATAATGCAGATCAACAATTTGTAGATTGGATGAGGCAGCCAAATTCAGGCCATGAATCAGAAGATTTTGGACAGCAACAGAACAATGATCAACAATTAGAAAACTTCACGCCACCAAATACTGATCAACAGTTAGAAGACTTTGGACAGCAACAAAACAATAATCAACAATTAGAAGACTTTAAGACACTCAATACTGATCAACAGTTAGACGACTTTGGAAAGCAACAGAACAATGATCAACAATTAGAAGATTATAAGCACCCAAGTACTGATCAAAAGTTAGAAGATTTTGCACATCAACAAAGCAATGATCAACAATTAGAAGACTTTAAGAAATTAAATAATGATCAACAGTTAGAAGACTTTGGACAGCAACAAAACAATGATCAACAATTAGAAGACTTTAAGACACTCAATACTGATCAACAGTTAGAAGATTTTGCACATCAACAAAAAAATCAACAATTAGAAGACTTCAAGAAATTAAATACTGATCAACAGTTAGAAGACTTTGGACAACAACAGAACAGTGATCAACAATTAGAAGATTTCAAGCATTTTAATACTGATCAACAGTTAGAAGATTTTATACAGCAACAAACCAATGATCAACAATTAGAAGACTTCAAGAAATTAAACGCTGATCAACAGTTAGAAGACTTTGGTCAGCAACAGAACAATGATCAACAATTAGAAGACTTTAAGCAACAGCATACTGACCAACAACTAGAAGACTTTAAGCAATCTAATACAGATCAACAGTTAGAAGACTTCGGACAGCAACAGACCAATGATCAACAATTAGATGATTTTGGGCAACAAGTGCAAGATCAGCAATTAGAAACATTTGGAGAAGTTAACAAGCAACATCAAGGATTTGATTTTGAACACACACAACATTTCACACAGGAAGTACCAAATAATGAAAAACAACAAGAAAGAAAAATTTATGCAGAAGATAGATCTCTGCCAAAGTTACAAGCACATGAAGAACAAAATAGTAGACTACATGAGTCAGTGATTCCTCCAGAACCTGTGGTAACTACGGAAAAACCTGGATTTTGGAAGTCAGTAGGGAACAAGTTTACAGGGGCGAAAGACACTGTTGCTGGATGGTTTAAAAGAAGTTAATGTGTTTTTTCGCTAAAGACGGTGGCAAATATGAACTAAAAATACATAAAAAGCAGTATTATCTATTTTGAACATAATATATCAATAAAGTGAATAACAAAATTTGGCTTACCTCTGGCAGGGTGTTGTAATACTTAATGAATGCCTGTTGTTGCACTGAACCTAAAATGATAAGCATGATTTATAATTTTAAAAACATGTTATTTATTTTTTGTTATCTTAATATAATGCATGATTTAAAAAAAATGTTTGTTTTAAACAATCAAATGTGACATGTTTAAAAATAAATGGTTATTATAAAAATATTTTTATTAATTTTAATTGTTTAGATAATTACCCAAAAACATTAAAATAATATGATCTAATTTCTAATATTATGCCTACGAATAATAATAACTAAGGAAAAGTAACTCCGTTAAAAAAGATGCTCCACAATACTTAAAACTGTACCTTAGGTACACATTTCAATACATTTGCAATATTTAGGTGACCTTGAGCGGTACTAGGCTGACGTTACATGACAGATCAAAAGGAACCGAATTTAAAATGGTAATAGTATGGGAGTTACGATTCCTCAGTTTTTATTATTCGTAGTATTATGCTATAAAATTCTCAGCAGTGGCACAGCACTTTAAAAAAATATATAATATATACATAAATCAATACAAAAGTTACTCAAAAGACAGCCAAAACATTGTATCTAAGGCACGGACGTAAAAAAAATACGGACATAACCTAGTCTAATCACGAGTGAAGCATAGTTATGGCAGCCCGTGTAGGATGTGTGCGTGTCATTGGTGCCGTCACTCAATGTACAATGACAGCGGGTTGTAGTCACTAGTTGCGTGTGTGAGTGTCGGTCACATGTACAATAAACGAAATTGTCTTACCTTGCATGCTTGACCTCTTTATAGTGTATGTCCATATTTTTTTTACGTCTGTGATCTAAGGTAACTTATTGTAATAGTTTGGGCCTGGGGTTATTGTAATTGGAAATTTCTACCCAAAATTTAATATTTACACTTAATTTGTAGCTAGATAAACATTATACCTATTGCTTGTGTTAAAAAAATATGAAAGATTATTTTGATGAATTTCGGAATACAAAGCTAGTTTAGGAACCACTGACCAGTGAACCTACAGTTTAAATAACATGAGTAGCATGAGTCGGTATAGAAGTGCAGCAGAAATAATTTGGTTAAGTAATAAAATAAACTAATTTGGTTCAATTATACTTACTTAGATTTAGGGCTTGAATTGGTTGTAAGCTGGACATTTCTATTTAAAAAGGCACAATTTTGTTAAATACTGAAAACAATTGCAAAAAAAAAACCTTTCAAATAAAACTATGATAATGTACTTCAAAGTTTGTGCACTGCTTATTTTAAGCAGTACGAAGTTTAAGCAGCAATATCAATATCTAAATATATTATTAACTCAGTAACTTATTTTGATTTAAATATAGTTTTTAAGCAACATTCGTTCACAAGTCACAACACAAACAAATAAATTTATTGAATGAAAAGTCAAGTTGTCAAAAGTCAAAACAATTCGGATTTCAGCGCCAAAAATTAGTTTTTTTTTTATATTCAACTTTTGGGCTTTGGCCCTCAGCCATACTATACCATGCGCTCATCATCACTTTATAATAGTTTTAAATATTTTGCGTGCCATTTGAATAGGCTAGTGGGCGTTATTAAAAGATTTAAGTTTCAACATAATTTCAACAATAAAAAATCTACTAAGCGGTTTATGTCCAGCTTGGCAGAGAGACGAGAGTAGGTACCGTAAACTAGCTGTCATTGGACAGCTAAGGATTTTTTTTACAGAGATAGCTGTAAAAAATTAAATTCTTCGCATGAAATAGAAATAGATATTATATTATATTTGTGTTCATAAATTATCTTACTTAAGATAATATGCAAACATAAAAATGCGATGGTTTTTCAGTTTAAATTGATTTTCGGTAAAAACTGAATAGTAGGTAAAACACAGTCATGGGACAGAATTTCAGTAGTTGGACAAGCAAAGTTTGATTGAAATTTGGTTAAAATAGGTATTGTAGGTAGAAAACATTATAAATAATTGTTGTTTTCACATATATTTTTATTATTTATTGCAAAATAAGGTATTTTAATAAAATATTTAACGAAAAATCACTTGAAAAAATAAAAATTCTTACCAAAATTACATAGTACTATTGAAACATAATATCTATACGTATTATAACTTTATAAGTGTGAAGGTCTGTTCGTCTGTCTGCCTATCAATTACTTCTTCACGCTCAAACCACTGAACGGATTTTGCAAAAATTTGGTATGGAGACACTGAGTCCCGGGAAAGGAAAAATAGTAAGTACTTTTATCCCGGGAAAATGTACGTTTTCCACTCGATAAACGGACTTCGACGCAATGGAGTTACGGCCGTCATTTATTAATATTATAGATGTGAAAGAATGTCCGTCTGTTTCTTTATGTCCGTATATATTTTAGATATTATTTGAGTTATGTTTTACCTTGTTCAGGTAAAACGTAACTCAAATATTTAGGTATTTTAGTCTCCAGATTGTCCTCAGCGAGCCAATCGGCATACTCAGACAATATTTAAATATGGAGGACAATGCAGAGCAGCTCATTTGCCGTACTCTACTTTTAGGAGGGAGTTGGGCTTGTCATGGCATGCACGTAACGATTGTGCGCTAACAATATTATCTTTTAGGATTTGAAATAGATCTCACAGGTTGCACATGTTCTTGAGTCTGGATTATACTGATGGGTAGCAAAAATTGTATGGAATTTGTTTAATTTAAATGATTATACACAAAGTTGAGGGATTTCATGAAATATAAACTAAAGGCTTGCTATTTGCCTACTTTGGCGACAAAAATAATAGGAACGTACTACACAATCCAGGGATGTCCTAATAAAACATAAACAAAAAGGGTAGCTGATTTTGAAAATTACAATTCCTCTATAAAAACGAAAAAAATTAACGCGTTGTTTAAATATCAGCCATTGTGCAACCCACAGTAGCATTTTACGAGGCCCCCAAATTGCGTTACGTTACCTTATTCATTCCATACAACTAACGGAAACAAGTAGGTTCTTGAAGTACCTATTCAGAAGTCACACTTCATTGAAGTATTCAGAAGACACAAGTCAGCTGCAAATTAACTTTCGTAACAGCTTTGTCCACATTGCGCCTTATTCTGTTCATCAAGGGCATGCCTTATAGCGCTGTCAACAGTGAACGTGAGGCATGCCCGTAACGCGCGTTGGAATCGTAGAGCTATGACACTTTTCTTTCAACGCGGGTGGATTTTGACGTGATATCAAGTAGATCAGTATTATTTCATATACTAATAACGTCTAATAACTGTTCAGCACTTTTATAATACCAATAGTAGGACAGGCCAAAAGAACCTATAAGAGGCCATGTACCATCGAAATTCTCATACATACGTAATACCAAAATCATTTTCTCATGCGAAAATATTTAACATTTTTGAGTTATTTTTCAGATTTAAACACTAAAAATATTTTTGAGTGTTTAAAAAATTAGTAGTAAATTTATTACTAAATTTATTTTTAAACACTAAAGAATATAATCAAACACGGAAAAATATATAAATAAATAGTAAATTTACTACAAAATATTTAAACTTTAAAAATATTTTTTTGTATTTAAATATTTTGCAAGTAAATTTACTATTTATTGATACTAGCTATTTGACCGAACTTTGCTCAGTATTCGATAAAACACGAATAAAATGTCGTTTTCTAATACAAAATTTCATGAATATATATATTATATACAGTGTGTAACAAAAATAAGTGATAATACTTTAGGGTGTGTATGTGTTCCTTGTAGAGACTTCACTGTGAAAGTAGCAGCGCTGAAAGACGAAAAAATTTTTTCACTTTTGTATGGGCAAGGGCCCGAGCGTCGCGAGTTTCCCCATACAAAAGTGAAAAAAAAAGTTGGTCTTTCAGGGCTGCTACTTTCACAGTGAACTCTCTACAAAAAACACGTACACATCCTAAAGTATTATCACTTATTTTTGTTACACCCTGTATACACATATATAATATATTATGCCTAGGGGTTAAGCGGGGGTGACGCGCGTGGTGGGACGCGGGAGGTGGGCCGGTCGCCGGGGGCCGTTTAGTACCACGCGCATAGTTGTATGGCTAACACGGAATTATTTTGTTCGTCACGGCCCCGCGGCGCAGCCTCCGCGCTTTAATTATTAGTGTCTGTAACAATGTACCCTAACACGATCGAGTGTTATGAAATGTGGAGGTGCTTCATTTTGAGTGGCGAAAGTTTACGCGGAACCCAAACGGAAGCGGAAGTTTACTTGAATGCAGCAGCTGCACCTGCACCAATCTGAATCGCAAAACAATCAAAGACTCGAATTATGGACAGTTTGCAACACGTCTGCATATGCCTCGCCACACGCCAGCCTCAAAAACATGCCTCTGACGAGGTTAAAAATTGTGCTTAACAAACTTTTAAAGTCTTAAAGACAATGTGCAAAACGCGCTAGACTTTGCTTAGAGCAAAATGGATTGCAGTTTGAAGTCGTTTGAACTATGCTAAGTGTAGACAAGATGGAAGTAAATAAGATTTAAAGGTGGCTTGTTTTGATTTTTATTTTTTAATTAGTTGTACTGTGTACTTATGTTGATTGAATTTTTTAAATACGCCTAAATGCAAAAGATGTGGTTTAGATTTATTTTAAATTTCTAATGTGCTTATTGTTCGTAATTAAAAAGTTGTAATTTTCCATTCTATTGATGTGTATCAATTAATTTTATTCTAAACATACCTGTGATCTACGTCCTTTACATTTTGACGGTACTAAGCCCGTTAAAGTATGAAGGGAAAATTCGCAACTTACGATAATAACAAGAATGTCAATGGAAGGGCGGGGCGGGGCCGGGCCGCGCATGTGTCCATATTTTGTGGTGTTTGGTAGAATAGCTTTCGGAGGCTATTTCTCAAAGTTTTAGTACTGATTGATTATAAAAGAAGAAATACGTGTATTTTTATTTTTAACAAGGATTAATTTATCCACATTTGGCAGGAAGGTTAAATTGCGCCCTGTTTACAAGAATTGCTCGTTTAAAGATAATAGATAAAAGATATTTTTTGGTATTACGTATGTATGAGAATTTCGATGGCACCCGGCCCCTTAAAAAAAACAATGCCTTTAAAAAAAACCATGGCGCACGTGATGACCATGGCGACCTGAAAAAAGATGTTTTCGTCGTTTATAAACCTCAAACTTTTATTTTTACGATCAAAGTGTAAAGCATAGACATAATATATACTGTCGTAAAGACCACCTGACAACCCGAAAATGCGTGACCATTTTCGATCTGTCAATGTGTGCGTGTGCTAGTGATGTATATTTTACTATCGATAGTATAGTATTTTGTTATCGATAGTATAGTCCGTTCGAGTTATTTTACCTGAGTTTCTATAAGAAATAAATAATATGCAACTTTGACAGATTTGTATTTCAAATTAGGGCCGTGTTCGTTGGCGTATTTTTGGACAAACCTTTTATTGCGCATGTCCAAAAAATGTCATGGCAACGCCATAACAAGTTGCTGGTCAAGTCGTAAACAACGTTTTAATTGTTTATACATGATTAAAATAATAAAAGCTAAACATAAATACATAAGCCTAAATTGTCTAACAGCCGCACAAATAATTTATTTAACACTATGATAGTGTTTGATTATTTTATTTTAGAAAATATGGATATGGCTCACTTGGAAAAATTTAAAAATTTAATTGGTTTTTTTTATGAAATAGAGGGCAAACGAGCAAACGGGTCACCTGATGGAAAGCAACTTCCGTCACCCATGGACACTCGTAGCATCAGAAGAGATGCAAGTGCGTTGCCGGCCTTTTAAGAGGGTTATAGGGTAACAGGGGAGGGAAGAGATGGGAAGGGAAGGGAATAGGGTAGGGGATTGGGCCTCCGGTAAACTCACTCACTCGGTGAAACACAGCGCAAGCGCTGTTTCACGTCGGTTTTCTGTGAGAGCGTGGTATTTCTCCGGTCGAGCCGGCCCATTCGTGCCGAAGCATGGCTCTCCCACTGGTTTGTTCATTGCAACGCCACCAACAAATTGCAATTGGGTTAAATGTACAGGGCCTCTATCATGAGCTCTTAAATCCATTCTTTTTACGTCCTTATCTGACTGTATAAGGACGTAAAGTGAATGGATTTAAGAGCTCATAATAGGGCCCCAGGTCGTAAACAGTTGTCGTTGCCATGGCATGACATGATTTGGACATGCGCAATAACTAGGTTTTGCAGCGAATGCGCTAAAAATTACGCCGACGAACACGACCTAGGTATCATAAATTTTAATTGGCAAAAAAAGTAGATACACATTTTCTTTTGGAATGATTTTTCAATCGTCGGATATGTTATGACATAAGGTTCTTATAGGGGTAAATAATATACACATAACACATTATAAAGTTACTTATTTATTACTCAGGTAAAATCTATCTGGTAAATCAGCCCTTACATTGAAAGTAAACGTTGAAAGTAAACAACACACTATACTAGTATATTATATTTTATTCTTATTATCATAATATTTTTATTACAATTATTTTTAACCGACTTCCAAACAGGAGGAGTCTAGACGTTCGGCTCTGGATATATTTTTTAAGTATGTTGAACTCCGCCGTTTATGAACCGATTTTCAACATTTTTCTTTTGTTGTACATTGTATTGTTTCGAGTAGGTATGTTTGTTGTTGTTCACATCACATGTTCACAAAAGTGGCGGTCTGGTGATGGGAACCATGACAAATCGAGGTGACTCCTTGAATACAAATGGGAACATATGGTCCCAGAAAACGTTCAAAATCTTTCGAGTAATAACCTTCTTGGGATTCCAACCAACACGCCCAATTAATTTCAGCCATTTTCCTCTTATTAGAGGATCTTGAGGGAATCTGTAAAACAAATGATTATGATATATAAATATAAACCTTCCTCTAGTTTTAGAGTCACTCTATATTATAGTAGTTATATTATATTAGCTATTATATTAGCTATATTGTACTATACTATATTAGTTAAAATAAGATAATATGTCCTTTTTAGTCCGGCCGCACATTATCCGAATTTCTGATAAAAAATTCGGACGCCCCGCCCCGCTCATACATTTTGACACGTCAGAAATTCTTTTAGTATGATGGGTCTACAACAAAATGTATGAACAGAGTGCGTTCCGCCGGGCGTCCGAATTTTTCTGATCAGAAATTTCGGATAATGTGTGGCCGGGTTTAAGGTGATAAATATAAAGGTAAATGATTTTTAGTTTAGTTTTATGTTATTGTAAAATATCGATAAGCATATCGATAAATTTGATTCAAGTACTAGCGTATATGTAAAAAAATTTGATGAAAAATGTTTCTTCAAAATTTGTGTAATATAAGAACAATAGTACCTTTAGTTACGCAAAATATGAAAGTGAAAGGGAAGATTCACAATATTTTATTAGAAATAGAGAACTAAAGACAGAATATAGCAAAAATAAACACATCGTAGCAATTAGGACATGAAGATTACCTGTGAAATGTATATTGTTCAGGATTATTCTTATGATTTACACTGCAAACACTTACAGCACAAGTCACAATTTTTAAATATAATAATATTTATTCAAAATAACAAACAAATTGAACAATATATTGGAAGTATCGAAAGGGCATAAAAACGACTGACGACTTTTGACGACCTGTCAAATGAAAGTGGTTACAATTTTCATTAGACTGCCTCTCTCTTTTCATCTTATTATAATTCCATAAAGGATTTTCTTCTCTCTCGCACTCTTTGTTGGTCTTTAGCATTATAGGTTTATGGTGTAAAGTGTCCCTCTACTGAAAGTTCTAATCACAGATTACTAGTACCTATATATTTGGTTCTAATGACTCGTATTTTACCCTAGCTAAACTCAACTCTTCTATGCGTAAAAAAAGAACGTCATTTTGACGTACAACATGTGTCAAATTTGTGTCAAAATTTTTACGCCAAATTTACAAACGTCAAAATTTATTAGAAAACTGCAAGTGGCGGTTGATGTTAAACGTTGTTGTTTATATTATTTTTGTAATTCAAATAATATTATTGGATTTATTTCTAGCTTAATATGTTAATTTTTCGATGTGGGCTAGTGGTTTTCATCGCAACATATATTTATTCGTAAGTGATTTTAGTTTGGACGTACACTCATCCAGAAAAAGGGTATTATGTGTAGCGCAACATATTAATTAATTACTTAAATGAAAAACAATTTATTTAATGAATTTTAAACTTGAAAATGTGGCTCAATTTTTGTATCTTGTTGTATCGCATTTATAAGTATTTGTGTTTCTTTTGCTAAGTAAGGCTCCTTTCACTTTCCTTCACTTATTAATGTTTGCTTTTCATTTCAGAATTTCGTTAAAGTATAATAAAGAAACATTTTTTTTGAATTCTGGACTTGTATTCTTGTATAGTGTCAGTGGAATATTAGGTAAGCAATTCCTATTAAATATGTCTGATGTATTGCTTGCAAATGAACTTTATAGGTTTCTCATCAATACCTAATAATATTTGGTCTCTAATATCTACTGTTACTGTTTATTGTAACTACAAAAAAAGAAATTACCTTTGCTCCTGCTTCTATAAAGTTTCTTCAGGAGAAGGTACATAATAGTTAACTGCTGCGTAAACATAATATCAAATAAGTATAATATTTTGTTTACTAGAGTAAAAAAAAATCATCTTGCTAAATTTCAATTATTCTCAATTTACTGTTAAAACTTAATATTTTTTTTTTATTAATATTGAACACTAATGGCATTATCATGTAAAAACATACTTTTAACCCAAACATATAACATCCTACATTTATACTAATATAAAAGGCCATATACTAACTTTTTTGCAGCTGGGAAAATCATCTACGACAGATACCAGCAAATCCACATACTAGGTTCACTAACCCAAAACCCAAATGTGACTTCCTTCGCCAACCGGATCGCTTCCTTCTCAGCCTCTCTCTTATCATTGGGCTTCCTGGTTTACATTATATTATTGTCATTTAAGGTAAGAGTCTATTGTATGTTACTAATAATATTTTGCACAAGATGTTGCCGCAGTGTTGCACCAAAATTTGTTAATAGCAGGAACAGTACATTTTTCTGGGATGAACCCTTAACTTAATAATTTAGTAACAGATTGCAATACACATTTAATTGTATATTACTTTACACCACTGTACATCATTAAAAAAATTACTAAAGCTATGTTGTAATTGACAATATCTGTTCACTGATGCATGCCACTTTTTTTATACAACTTCAGATGAATGTTGTTACTAAACTGGAGTCATTCGTAATCTCTGCTCTAATAGCTTGGACTTTCTAAAATGCAACAAAACCATTGTCCATATATTATAGGGCTTTGTAAATTGTAGCTCCTCTTTTTTTGTCAATTTTGATTTTGACTTGACTTTGACTTGCGACTATAAAAAAAAAACTTGAGGTATATAATATGTATTCCCCTTGCTTTTATAAAATTAAGATTATTTTTTCGCGGAATTTATGCTGAGACACTTAAATGCAAGAGCCCTATGTGAAACCTAGGTAGTTTATTTCGTAAAAAACAGTATGTACCTCGACCAGCACACTTCTTGGGTCCCTTGGGTCAAAATCAAAAGGCACTCTCACGTCTATAAAATCTTCGATCTTTATTAATCACAATAAGATACCAATTAAATCAACACTAACAACACCCTGGGCGCCGAAGAAATCTCGCGCAGGGCCCTGGTAGTGCCAGCCCTGGTTTTAAGAAGCCTCAGGGTAACTAGGGTTTAGAGACTTCCTAGCCCTATTTTTTTAAATACAGATTTTATGGTAGGTGGTAAAGAACAAGAGGTATTCGAATACATATAATATTATAATAGTATAGTTTCTTTCAAAGTATTTTCTTGACGGCCCTGGGCCCATTTGCCATTCCCCAAGGGCTCCCGTTTTAAACTGCGAGTTTGCGTCGCATTTTAGGTTTTATTATGAGTTTTGTCGCAGACATTTGCGATGGGAATTCGCAGTGATGTGTGGGAGCCCTAAATACTGCCCCGATTCAACAATTTTTTGTGCATTGCGTTATCACTTAGGCTCTCTAGTTGCGTAAAATGGACTATAATATATTTCCTGCAAATTGCATTACTCGTTTCGTTGCTTTATACACACGAAGTCAAGGTCTCTACTCTCCGCTGATCAAGAGGCGTGACGTAAAACGCTCTTGAAACCATTAAGAAACTAAAACATAATATGAGAGGTTCTAATTTTAAAAAGATGTAGACGTATATTTTTCTCTGGATATCTTGCAGTATAAATATGATTGTTTTTGCCGCTATTTAGTATCTAAATAAGCTTGCTAATTTAATAACTGGGCCATTTTAGGTCTAAGGGCGCGATAAGACGTGCGCGTGTGTCTGCGCGTGTCCTACTATAGCGCATGGGAAAACACGCGCGCAGCACGCGCTGAACCCGCGCAGAGCCCGCGCGCGTGTATTCTCATATGCTATAGTACAAGTTACAACCCGCGCAGAACACGCGCAGAAAACGCGCACGTCTGATCGCGCCCTCACAATATAGTTAACCAGTGGTCCGCCCCGGCTCCGCTCGTGGTACATAATAGGTTGGGCAAAATGAGTGATTCTAATGAAGAAATTCGATACATTTTAAAATTTTATTACAAAAAAGGTAAAAATACAACACAAGCCGCGAAAAAAATTTGTGTTGTTCATAGACCTAAATATGCAGTATCTGTGAGAGTAGCGCGGTTTAAGCGTTTTCAGTCCAGAAATTTTGATATCTTTGGCCGGTCGCCCCAAGGCAATTTGATAGTTAATTTTAAAATTTTTTTGTTCTATAAAGAAGTGGTAAATGGAATGTTTCTGGATGGGATCTTGGGAATTGGTTACAGTGCGCCTGCACAAAAGAAGGCTTGTTTACACACTGTTTTTTTTTCTCCAGGTAAATGAACATTGTCTGAGAGCAGTTAATATTTTTATATGCGGATTTGGTAGTTTATACCTATGGGTGCAGGTATGTACTCTTAGAATTTCTATATTCCATTTATAGCTATCTTGAATCCTTATAAAAATAAATTATTCATACATAGGAATGCAACAAATTAAGAGGAGACACTAGGGCCGTTTTTCCATACAAACGTTGTCCCCTGTTTCCTCCCTGGATCATGCCGGTAGAGTTATAATATTTTTCCTGAATATTCTTTTTCATAATTTAATTATTAAAAAAGATATGGATGTTCAAAAACCCAAAATAATGGCCAGATATTCCGCTGTGTTCAAACATCTAGAAAACAATTTTGGCTGGATAAAAAAAATATAGGAACACAGCTCAAGCCTTGCTTTAAATTTTAATGAAAAGAGTACTTAAATCGGTTAAGTTTTGGAGAACTCAGGGGACAACGAAAACATTAATTTTCTGTTCTTTCATTAGATCAAGCTGCAGTTGTCTCTATAACGCTCTGCGGTTAGGGTATCGCGATCTTTGTTTTTCATTTCCCTAGCCCTCGGTGTATCCTCTTAAGAGTTTCGCTTACTTGCGCAGATCTGGGTAGGTAACCTTAATTTATGTTATCTCTTTCATAAAATGAAAAAGAATGAATGAAAGAACGAGAGAGTTTTCATGAATCTAGGGATAAGTTAAATCCAGACCAGCGCAAACAACCTTTAGAGATAAAGCTAAAATATATATTTTACGTGAAAATTGAATAGGCTCCGAAATGCTAAAAATTACGTTTCGTATCCTATTCAGAAATAATCCCTCTTTAAATTATTAACATGCTATGTATTTTTTTATTCAAAGATAGCATCAAGATTCAAGATAGACTTTAGCATCTGCATGCTTTATTAGCATGTTTATTATACTAGCTGTTGCCCGCGACTTCGTCCTCGTGGACTTGGTGTCAAAAGCTTGTATAAAAAAACCCTGGTATGGGGTACCCCTTAAATCAAAACAGCTGTACAGTGTGCACATTTTTTTTTTAATTAAACTTTATATAGTTTAATTACGTGACTGCATACTGCATAGATAAAGTACTGACTTAATTAAAAACGTAAAAAGAAATAAAAGTCGAAAAAACGAAACACAGATATAAGTATAGTAAAGCGTCAGCGCGATGTAGGAGACGCACGGCATCATCTATTATGATTTTTGGAACTAACTTAATTTGAACAAATTTACGCATTTTCACCCCCTTACAACCCTTTTTTCCAGTAAAAAAGTAGCCTATGTACTTTCTCAGGCTTTAGACTATCTGTATACAAAATTTCATTACAATCGGTTCGGTAGTTTTGGCGTGAAAGCGAGACAGATAGACAGACAGACAGACAGAGATACTTTCGCATTTATAATATTAGTATAGATAATACAAACTTAGCGCCTTGTGCAGGCGGTTGTTTTGTATGAAACTGTCATACTAGCTTATTATAATATGGGACTGGTTCACTACTTCTTGATAAGTGTCGGATAGGCTATGCACCACTTATCTGACGGATAGAGTACCTATGGAGTATCTGTCAGATAAGTTGTGGATAACCTATCCGGCACTTATCAGTTATCAGGAAGTGGGAAAACAGGAAGTAATCTAATTATAACATACATTATATATTTTCCAGTGCATCCTCACGAGATATATCTGTACATTGTTCTACGACAAGCGGTTGTCGGTGCTGAGACAATGTCTGGCGAACGTGAGCTTCCCCGTACTTACCGTTATGGCCACTTTCGGCACGGTGTCTTCGATTTTACCTGAAGGTAAGAAAGTCTTTTCATCCTCAAAAAATATTATGTATGTGACATACATATATACAACTCCGTTGCACCAAAATTCGTTTATTGCGGGGAACGTACATTTTTCCGGGATAAAAGTATCGTATGTCCTTTTCCGGGACTCAAAGTATCTCCATACCGAATCTCAAATCGGTTTGCTGAAATTCGGTATGGAGAAATAGACAGACACTTATTCGCATATTAGTATATTAGTATGGATATTTTATCTCCAAAAATGTTTTATATTATGTTGCAGCCGTTTAGTTGGATTAGTAACTTAATTGGACGTCAAGCCTGTTCATTGAGTGCGTTCTAAAATTACATTTTCTATATTAAGTAATTGTAAAACGTGCGTTTGTAGGTAGTAGCTACATTATATTGTACCAGATGTCCCGCGCGGCTTCGCCCGCGTAAATTAGGAATTTTACGGAAACCGTACATTTTCCATTAAAAAATAGCTCTTCTGTCCCTACTCCCTTGGTCTATTCTATATCTGTGCCAAATATTGCCATAAAAATTGCTCCAGTAGTTTGTAATTTCTAATATTTCTCCCGTTTTTTCCACATTTTCCTGAGTTTCTTCGGTCGTATTAGTCTTAGCCTATAGTCTTACTCGATAAATATACTAGGGGTTCCCAAACTGTGCGCCGCAGCGGCGCGGCGCCCTGGTGCGCCGTGGAAAGGCAAGAGGGGTGCCGCGCCGTGAGTCGATCCCTTTGTATTAGCTCTGTGGTCGATCCTCCATCATTATCCAAAACTACAAATATTATAAAATAATAATATTAATTATGTAAATCAGGTAAACGATTACATATTTTTTATTACTATTTACCTGCTTATCCTAATTATAACCATGAAAGGTATTTATTTAGTATGTATTTATTTTATTTATGTGTATTAGTGATACAGCCAGTTTGTGAACCTTTCAATAATAAAAATTATGTATCTTTTTCAAATAGCTAGGTAGAGTAGGGCGCCGTGACAAAATATCTTCCGTGTAACTGTGCCGCAGGCTGAAAAAGATTGGGAACCCCTGTTCTATACTAATATTATAAAGCTGAAGAGTTTGTTTGTTTGTTTCAACGCGCTAATCTCAGGAACTACTGGTACGATTTAAAACATTCTTTCAGTGCTAGATAGCCCATTTATCGAGAAAGAATATAAAATAAAATAAAATAAAAATAGCCTTTATTCTATTACTAGTAATTGTTACAGTTTTTTTAAATTAAGATTACATGCATAAATTAGTTATTATTGATACTATTCGGATTAAAATATATTACATTACAATTTATTGGTTACATTAAAAACGAAAAAAAGAAAGAATATAGGCTTTATTTTATCACGCTAAGACTAATTAGAGCGAAGAAATAGAGGAAAATGTGGAAAAAACGGAAGAAATAATTTGAAAGGGCTTATCTCACGAACTACTGGAGCAATTTTTCTGTTATTTGCATGTTATTTCGCACAGATAAGAAGTAGACCACGTGAAGGATCATAGGCTATTTTTTATGGAATAATTTGTCTGTGAAATATCTAATTTACGCGGGCGAAGCCGCGCGGAACGTCTAGTTGAGTATATAAAGGCTCTATATTAGGGAGTATAGGGACATGCATAATATGCCGGCTCTCGACATAGGCCAACGCGTCCGCAGACGCGTTGGCCCAATGTGTAGAACGGGCGTTCGCGCGTTGGCCGTAGGTATTTAGACGTTGGCCAACGCGCGAACGCCCGTTCTACACATTGGGCCAACGCGTCCGCAGACGCGTTGGCCAACGCGTTCGCCTATGTCGAGAGCCGGCATTATGCACATTGCACAATGCACACCCTAAAGTATTATGACCTAATTTTGTTACACCACATAATATTATGTATGGCATATTACAATATGCCATAATTTTGCCGTAATTACTTATAACCTAGTTAATACTTAATAGTATTCTCTACATAATTAAGTATTCTCAATTCAAATGTGTACATCTTGAGTTGAGATTAAAATCGCTCGTTTTGCCGCATGCGGTGTGAGTTGTGACGCATGGGGGGAATGTGAGGCAACACGCGATGTGGGATAATCTAATTAATGAAACGATTCAGAACCGGCTGGAGACTAATATTTTTTATTTGTCTAGCAAAAGTATATGAAATGAGATGTCATCGGTGAGAGAGTTTCTTACTGCCGCACTTAGATATATTATAATGATTACTTAACTTTAATGTAATGCTTGATAGAAAAAGTATGAGTTAATGTCAATATCTAGGTACATTTATTTTAAGTAATTACTAATTATTAAATCTCTATGAGTGCATTTAAACTTACGGATTTGGGTAAAAGGCAAGAAGGTGAAAAACCTTGCCCCTTTCGTGCATTTTCTGAAGTGGTCAGATTGAATTTCTATAATAAACTCGTCTTTAACTCTATACCAGTGTTTTTAAAAATTATTTATGATGTGACCCCCCTGATATGACAAAATATTTCACGACCTCCCATTGTTTCTTTTTTATCATGTATTTTTGAAGATTTCCTTCTGTTAAATTGCATTCTTTATTGTTTTTTTACTATAATAGTCCTTCCAACCTTTGGCGATCCGCCTACAGAAGCTTCGTGACCCCCCAGGGGGTCGCGACCCACAGCTTGAAAAACACTGCTCTATACTAATAATAGTTTTCAAGTTTCCGACTGGGTTATTCGTAGGAAAAAATTACGAATGTATGCTTAAGCTTAAGCGTTTCGAAATACCGCCACAGTAGAAAAACTATATTTAACAATAATTATGTATTATTAATAATTTACGCATCCTGTACAGTGTATGTCAGTAATAATTAAAAGTCCGAAGACACACCTTTATGATTATTATGTATCATTTAATATAAATTTTGACATAATAATATATCTATGGAGCTTAATAATATGTCAAAATCTCAATTAAAGTTATGTAATCTTTATGTCTTTCTGTCGCACTCAGAGACGAATATTAATTACTTAGACTGGGTTGCACCTTTGACTTTAACCTTAACTATAACCGGAAAAATTGACAGATGTCGTATGAGAATATAGGGTGTTTGGACGCCATATTTAACTTTAACTTTACCCACGCCTCTGGTGCAACCCAGTCTTAGACTGGATTGCACCAACTAACTTTAACTTTAACTGTAACTTTAACTATAACTTTAACTTTGACTACAGTGCAAAATATAATATAATAATAATAATAATTTTTATTCAGGCAATAAACCCATACAACAATAATTATTTATGTACCTATATAAATAAAATTAAAATTAATTAAAATTAAATAATAAAATAAAATTTAATATAAATTATAAATAAAATTAATTAAATAATTAAATGTCAATTCTTTGGGTAAAGTTAAAAATGGACGCCATCAAGACGCCATATTTAACTATAACCATAGAGCTCGACAAGGTTTTAAATCCATGTGGCGAAAAAAGGAACTAACGCTGTTATCATACAAAAACCGCAATTTTTGACAGTTCTCCTTTACCAGCAGCGCCCCCGCCCACGCGCATGTATAACCTTGTTGGATCAGCTGTCATCTGTCAATTTCTCCGGGCAAAGTTAAGGGTAAAGTTAAAGTTAAATTTACCTTAACTATAACCATAACTTTAACTTTAACTTTACCCACGCCTCTGGTGCAACCCAGTCTTAACGGTAATTAAATGAAAATTTTGACTTAAGCTTCATACATTATCAGACAAACTCTTCATTAAATTGAAGCTTAATCATCATGATGCATGAAATGTTTCTGAGTGTGGCAGTTAGTCACAAATTATTGTTTTCTAACTTGACATTGTTGTTTTTTCCAGATTCTTCCAATGGAATGTACGTGTGTCGAATCGCCATTACGTTAAGTAGCTACATTCTGACGGCAATATTCATTGTATTCATATTGTCCTTCAAGAAGGACTACGAGTATTTTGCTGAGGTATGCTATTTTAAAAGATTTTTTTTATTAACTAAGCTCAGTCTTAAAATATGTAAAGTGATGAACCATTACTCATTAGTCTACGTAACAGTCATTATGAACGGAAATTATAAAAAATTTGAATAAAAAATTAAAACAAAGAGAAAAAATTAGAACAAGAATTCTGTGAGTGAAAGTTTCATGTTTTCGTGTTCCGTGAAACAGCTCCGAGTGTAACTAACTCAGAACTACGCAACATCATTAATAAGTAATAACGCCTAATGTCTCACGAACCCAAAATATTTGGATCGCGGAAATCCGCGACCAGGGCTCGATCTGGCTATTTAGCCGCTCCGGGCAGATCATTTTTGCCGCCTTTTACATACATGTTTGAGGGATAATGGGGAGAATATTTAAGTAAAATACTTTGATATTTCTAATGTTCAACCTGAAGTAAGTTGAAAGGTAAAATTCTCAAACTTGGGTGGTGGATGGCTTATAGATAATATGTAGTTGTTGGAAGATAGGAATAAGTCAATTTTACCACTCTGGGCAAATGCCTGGCTCGCCTTAGATCGGGTCTGCCTGCGGCCCTTGTCTTAACAGTTAGCAGCTTACATTCATATCCTTACATTCACATTTAAAAAAAAATTTATTTGTACTTCAATTTTTTTTGCTTAACATCACAACTTAAATTTCCAGGGCCTCCGATCAGAAATGCTGCTGGACGACGCGTGTTCCCTGAGCGCGTCGCTCTCAGACGTGGACAGCAGCATATTCGGGACACAGGACATGCTCTCCAGTGCGCTACTAATAAAAGGGAGCATCGGCCACGGTAAAGTGTCCTGACCTGAGGCCGTGCCCGTCTCGGGCACGGTCACACCAGGCAAGAACTACGGTAGCCTGGGCCAGACGGATTCGAACAGGGACACGGGACACATCTCATCCGACTCGTCCTCAGGTGAGGACAGCGGCATGTCCTCGGGCGAGAACGACGAATCCCTTAAGTATAATATAGTTAAACTAAGTAACGCTAAGGAATCTAAGTGCCTAAATAGTGCTGTGTGGAATGAAATTCCGAGTTGTTCGAACGGTGTGTCCAGTTTAGTTCATAAGCCAAACGATTTCATTGTGATAAACGTGAGGGGTGAAGACGAGTGTGATTCGACGAGCGAATGCGTCGGTACAAATGTTTACGATTGTGATAATAGTGTAGAAATGAGCCAAAGTTTAGTTCCTGTTGCAAACAACGAACTTGTGCAGAGAGAGAGCCAGAAACTAGTGAGTCTATCTCTTTCTATCCTACTTGCTGCGCTGTTGCAGGCGATGCGTTGTTTTGCCCAATTCTTAGAGGAAATTGTCGCTCCGCATAGGTTATAATATTGTTTTGGGTTTATTGTGCAGTTAATGTTATATTCGCTAGTATTACTTACCAATTATTACAAATGTCAATATATTTCATTACCCTCTTGTAATCTATGTTTTATTGACTGCCTGATTAGTTTTCATCAAAAATGTTCAGTATCGTAGTAAGTAAACGTTCAGTAACTTGTCTATGCTAAATAGCATAGTTTAGCATAGACAAGGTGCTGAACGTTACCGCGCGCAAGTGCGGATACGCCTTTAAATAATATTATGTAACATTTAAAAGGTTTCCAAACCACAAACTTCATCATTTCATTTTAAATATAATATAATGTATCTATATATGTAGGTGTGTACTTTGAGTAGCCTTTACTTGGAACTCGAAAACTACGATTCATTTGACATACTACGATGCGAAATAAAACAACACCATACAATAGTTATTTTAATAAATAATACCGAACAATACACAAATGCAACTACTACACACAACAAATAAATTATGAGGTTAAATAGGTCGTACACGTATTATTGTCTTAACGTATCACTACTTATAACGACGCTTCGTTGATCACTGTGATCACTCTGTTCGGGTTGTGGCACTTTTTCTCCCACTTGGCTGGGTTGTGACTTCGGTGTTCTGGGCTCAGGTTGTTTGGGTTGGATGGTTGCGGGGAGTTGTTGGCGAGGACGATAGACCAGCGCCGGTTGCGTTTCTCGTTTAAGTTGGGCAGCTCAGCGATTAGGTTGTTCTCATACTCGCTTAGCATTAGATAGTTCTCCACCTGGAAATTGAAGATTATTGAATAGAAGGTTAATTATAAGAGGTAGCTTTAGTAGTTGCTGCATTTTTCTACTAAGATGATTGGTTCACTTATCTAGAGTTCTAGACCTCCCTTCTGATGCAGGAGAGCTCTGGGACGGGTTCAGGGCAGCCTAAATTACCGAATACCCACGAATTACCTTATTGCAACTAGTGATACAATCGGGTCCGCAGTCCAGGTCATCTAGCAGGTGCTCCGGGAGATGCAGGTCTTAGTTCAGGTCTAGACCTCCCTCCTGATGCAGGTGAGCTCTGGGACGGGTTCAAGGCATCCTAAACTACCGAATACCCTGGAATTACCTTATTGCAACTAGTGATACAATCGGGTCCGCAGTCCAGGTCATCTAGCAGGTGCTCCGGGAGATGCAGGTCTAAGTCCAGGTCTAGACCTCCCTCCTCGCTGATGCAGGTGAGCTCTGGAGGTGCGTGCGGTGCTGGTGAGCCTAAACTGCCAGCGCCAATGCCGTCTAGTAGCAGATCGCGACCACCGCAACGTCCGCCGCCTGCTAGATCTAAAAGTGATTTGGTGTTAATGTTTTAGAATTTGCTTCCATATTAAAGCTATAAGTCGAGAAAAGATTACCTGACATTAAATACACACACAGTGAAGTCATGATAGTGTCTGAAATCTGAATTCAATAGCGTTTCTAAGTACATACATACCATCAGATAAATTAATCAGCAGATGGCCTATTACCTATTTTATTAAATTCACGCCCACCGGCAAAATAATTGTGTACCATATCATTAATTGTTCGGCAAGATTTTATATTTTGCGACAGCAATGCAACAGGCACAATATCTTCTGTCAAGCCTGTTGAATTGCTGTTGCTAGATACAATATATTCAGGACCATGTCAAGTCAATGTAAGTCGCGGTATGTCGGCTGGGGTTGACATAACTTAACGAAAAGATGATGGATCTGTTGTAATTTGTACGTTTTCTGATAATACTATAATGAGGGTTTTTCATTTATTCCATTTGCCACTAGGTATCTTTTCGTTAGGTTATGTCAACCCCAGCCGCAGCCGTCATTGCTTACCAAGTGTGGTGGCACTCGTGGTGATACGCGGTTCCCTGTCCCGGGTGCTGCGGCGCGTCGGCCCGCACGCCGGCTCGCAGCTAGCAGTGCCGCCGTTCTCTCTGAAACACCAGGTGATAGAGAAATTCGTCAGTTTTTAGTTAAGTTTAGGTACACTAAAGATCTCAACTTGCAGTTGATTTGAAATGATGCCATAGCAGATAGTAATTTATTTAAGGCTGGTATAAATAGTCAGTACTCAAGATGCATCACGGTCTCAAGACAAAGTTCAGGCTCTGTGATTGATTGGCTGTCAAAATTTGTACCAATCATAGAGCCGAACCGCGTCTTGAGAGTTGAGACCGAGATGCATCTTGAGTTCTGACTATTTATACCGGCCTTAGTATATCAATCTAATCCTAGGCCGGTATAAATAGTCAGTACTCAAGATGCATCTCGGTCTCAAGACACGGTTAAGGCTCTGTGATTGGTTGGTTGTCAAAAATTTGGACCAATCATAGAGCCCAATCGCGTCTTGAGATCAAGATGCATCTTGAGTACTGACTATTTATACCGGCCCTAGTGCTATATTTCTGTTTTTTCGCCTAGCATAGGAATATTCTTCAGAGTAGGTGAATAACTAAATATGTCGTTAGTCAAAGACATTATGAATGAATAAGTTACTTGGTGTGTTTGTGCGCGCTCCGGCGATGCAGGTCGATACAGAAGAGCGACAGAGAGCCGATGAGCGAGCACGTGGAGCTGAAGTAGTACCCCGCCTTGCCGCCGCAGCCGTCGTTTATGTAGCCTGAAACATTGTATAAGATATTTTAAACTTTGTCACAGTACAAGAATAATTATATAAACATCTTTCTTATCTCTCTGAAGTTTGGACTGTAATATTGGTGCAAGCTATAGACATTAAATCCTGGATTTAATGTCTATAGCCTGGATTTAAGATCTAATGTCCTTCTTGAAATATAACTTGGAAACAGCAACTTTCTTGAAACTGCACTGGAACTTACCAGACAGTGGAACGCCAATAGCGATGGGTACGGCCTGCGAGCACTGCACGAAGCCCCAAGTCCGAGCGAAGTTGCGTGACCTCACTCGCTCGTACGTGTACATCTTCAGGGAGTAGTGGTAGCCACCGCAGAATATACCTGGAATGGTATACCACAAAGAGCTTAGCTGTATCCTTAAATTTAATGCACACAAATATAGTCTGACAAGAAAGTGAAGAAATTAAAAAGTGGCAACATCGTAGTGTCATCCCTTTTTTCTTGGATTGATTTGAAAGGGATGACCCTAAGATGTTGCCACTTTTTAATTTCTTCACTTTCTTGACATACTATACAATATTTAAGCACAACTTGACACTGCATTGTTTTAGTGTTATATATACACACTATATCTATAATCTATCCGAACAATAGCATATACTACGGAGCCAAGCTGCCTGCGACATGGTGACCCCCCATGATATAGGTACTAGCTGGATCCGCCCTTGCTATAGCGTCATGCTATTCGTAAATATTATACTAAAATAAGCTACTAACCATAAACCCAAGCGAACATGACGTATCCTCGATAAGATCCTTCAACAGCCGTCAACGCCATGGTAGCCAACCCGCACACGAATACCGCCGCTTGCGTGAGGTACTGTCTTGCTATACGACATTCAGCTGATTTCTGCCTCACCAGAAGACCGAAGGCAGCGCAGCCAACTGCCCATGCCAGGCCCAGGTAAGCCTGGAGTAAAGCTGCAGTGTCGCCTAGACCTGGAATGTTCGAATGAAGGTTATTAGTTGGGTATGTACTATCAGAGAAGTTGATTCCTATGCAAATCGGGGACCTAATAAGTTTGGTTGCGTTACGTCAAACCCAGCTGACAGATCACAAAATTTAACACTGAATTGACATATTCGACCAAATAACGTTGCGCGTTGGTCTGTCAATTGCATAGGAATCAACTTCCTCGATGGTACTTTGGATGGGCTAACTTGGCGACGTTTATCATGCGACTATGTAAATAGTTGAGATAATAAGCATCTGCTTTGGATATATTTTTAAATGGACGTTTATGAACATTGTGCCCATCTCTAGTGAGGTAATAAGGCTTGGTTAGTGACTATAAATAGTGTGTATTTATAGTCAGTGACGAATACGCTTTGCGCCTGTAAGAGCGATAGATCTATTAGTTTAAGAATGGGAGTTTTTTTTAAATAAAATAAGGGGTCAAACGAGCAAACGGGTCACCTGATGGAAAGCAACTTCCGTCGCCCATGGACACTCGCAGCATCAGAAGAGCTGCAAGTGCGTTGCCGGCCTTTTAAGAGGGATCAGGGTAATAGGGGAGGGTAAGGAAAGGAAGGGAAGGGAATAGAGGAGGGTAGAGAAGGGAAGGGAAGGGAATAGGGGATTGTAGGGAAGGGAATAGGGTAGGGGATTGGGCCTCCGGTAAACTCACTCGGCGAAACACAGCACAAGCGCTGTTTCACGCCGGTTTTCTGTGAGAACGTGGTATTTCTGCGGTCGAGCCGGCCCATTCGTGCCGAAGCATGGCTCTCCCACGTATACCTACACGGAGTACCTACAATTCAAAATCATTGCACTTGTATTAAAGTTTAAACACTAAGGGCCTGTTTCACCACTTCCTGATAAGTGACGAATAGGCTATCCACCTATTAACTTGACAGTTTAAGTATGGAGAATCTGTCAAAAAAGTTATGTATATGCCTGTTCGGCACTTTATCAGAAAGTGGTGAAACACAAAAGTGTTCTTGTAACAGTGCAGCTTAGTGCTTACCTTCCTCTTCAGCGTGATAGGCCAAATAAAATATCGGCGTGTTGATTCCAAAAGCAGAAATCCCTGTTGACATTAGCAGGATCCTCACAGTTTTGGACCTCAGAGTTGAGAAGTCAAAGAAAGGTTGTCTATCATCCGACTTGTTTTTGTCCTTCATTTTCCTCTTTATCTTATTCTGGTTCTTAAGGTGCAGTATTGCCCGTCGTTGAGGATGGTATAATGAGGCTGATCGGTAGAAAGTGCCGAGTATGAACGTTACGAAAACCACACCAGTCACCGCCTGGAGACCAAGCCGCCATCCTATTGCTCTGAAATCGAGGACATTTTGGTTAGTTATTAAGTTGTGCCATCAGAGAAATTGATTTATATCCAGATTCCAGGCCCACCACCATCTATATTATTTGGTCCGATTATATCAATTGTCAAGTCGATGTAGTCGTGATCAGTCGGCTGAGCTTGACATAGCCCCCACCAAGTTACGTAGGTTTGCCATCTGGCTATACAACACAACAATATACAATTTTTCAAATAGTACTTACACCTTTCTTTGATCACGCTTACGATTTACGACTCATAAGAGACGAAAATGATTCTATGACAAAACACCAAATGAATTGTGCAAAGGCGAATATTTGGGGAAATGCTACCATAAAAATGTAACAGTAAATTCGATGTTTTACATGTACGAGTATAAAGCGACAACCCACTGCATTGGTTTTATTATACTCCATCCAATTTCCCTAAAATCTTTGTTTTTCCTTATTGCATAATATAATCAAATGGTAACATCTGTAACCCAAGTCCCAACGATTTAAGATGTGACACATCTTAAATCGTTGGGACTTGGTATACGTATATTGACACTGCATTTAGAATAGTAGCTTAGGTGTTAGCGCGACCCCTTTGTTAATAGTGCTCGTAACCGTTTATCACACAATCTTTAGTCAATAGCTTCTGTACAAAACGAAATTGTACTTCTATATCTATACTAATATTATAAAGCTGAAGACTTTGAACACGCTAATCTCACGAAATACGAGGTCAATTTTTATGTTATTTGGCACAGATATTGAGTAGACTACGGGGAAAGATATGGGTATTGGGTAGCTCATATCCTTCCCCGTAGTCTATTCTAGTGTTTCCCAACTATTTTTCGTCACGGACCTTTAGGTAATCAGGCAGTTTTCACGGACCCCGGAATATATATTATACTCGCAGACCCCTAGGGGCCCGCGGACCACAGGTTGGGAAACATTGGTATATTCTATTCATTCATGTTTTGCCCGAAAATGTACGGTCCACGTGCAATTTCTAATTTACGCGGGCGGCGCCACGAGTTCCTCGTGTCTAGTAATTATTGGTTAATTTAAAAAAGTCTAGTTAGTGGTTAAGCCCATACCTTATAGCGCCCTTGATGAACGTAGACATGACAGCTATGCCCAGGCCGCTGCCGCTGACGATGAAGATCTCGACCAGCTCGCGCCGCCGTTTGAAGTACTGCGCCACCATCAGCGTCGAACAGTCCCGGGTCAGGCCCACGCCTACTCCCACTACCGTCCCTGAAAAAAAAAACGAGTACGCTTTAGACCACACAACTAAAGTAAAACTTCTTGAGCTCCATCTATATGTATAGGTATGTATATTGAAAGAAGAAGATGTGCACGCGCACCTCACCCGATCATACTATTTTCGTAACGCTCTCATCACGCACTTGCCAGCTTAAGGACTGAGCACACTGAGACGGGCCGTGCCGGGGCTCAGCGTGCCGGGGCTCATCGCAAAAATCCGCCTCCATACAATTTGTATAGAAGCGGATGCGCGTATCGCACACTGTGTCGGGGCGCAGCGGATTTCCGCTTCCATACAAATTGTATGGAGGAGGATTTTTGCGATGAGCCCCGGCACGCTGAACCCCGGCACGGCCCGTCTCAGTGTGCTCAGTCCTTAAGCTGGCAAGTGCGTGATGAGAGCGTTACGAAAAGTGTGATTGCAAACAAGCGGTAAGTAAGTACTGAAAATTGAAACGCATTTATCGGAAGTATTCATTGGGCTTATGACCTAAACCTAAGCAGCTTAGCGCCAGTTATTTATTACCAAAATACCAGAAAACGTAGCAGCAAATTATGATTGATTGTTCTTTATTTCGCGGAATAATTTGCAAATGTTTAATATTTCTCAATTTTCTTTCATACTTACTAATGAGTCAGAATTAAAACATAATTTAAGACAATCTAAGGTGAAAAATTGAAATTATTACATTTGAACGCTTAAGGAAATAATAATAATACCTAGTTAATAACTTACGACCCTAAACGGAATTATTTTACGAGGGTTCTCCTCGCCATGTTGAGTCATATTATTATGTTGACTGCTTTCATTGTATTTACTTACGAGGGGGACCTTTTAAGTTTTTAACACGGCATACAAGACACAAAACTTTTACACATCTGTTCTAAAGAAATTGTAAAGCTATTATGTCGCATGATACCTGTTTTGTGTTAGTAGTCACTATTTGCGCAATCGCGCGGGAACCGTTCATTTTCCTTAGTAAAAAATATTTAAGTATGTCCCGAGGTTTGAGTAAAATTTTCATTTCAGAGCATTTTCACTGTTAAGGACGCTATCACAAAAATTATGACAAATTTTGGCAGGTCAATACGAATATCGACGTTAAGGACATTAAAATAACATTCAATATCAGCGCGCCTTGTACAGTGGCGGTTACGACGCTCGCCGCTTTCTTGATATGGCGAAAATGTATGAAGAAATTTGAGAGCGTTTCTTATTTTTCTTATAAATGGAAATGTTATTTATTTTTATATAAAATATTAGCTATTCGTATAGGAGACTAAATAAGCAACAATTTTTTTGTATATTTATTTTCCTTAGTTCAGTGTGTCTGTGTCTTAGTCATAGCTATAACGGTACCTAATCAAACCCATTTTTTTTTAATATTTTGCGATTATTGTGATGGTTTAAACGTATTTATGTGAACATTTTGTATGCGGCTATAAAAATTTTATAGTATAGACGTGGAGATGAGTATATTATCTTTCATAAACAACTTCCACCTTTAAGTAAATGAGTGAGTGTACGCATAGGCATGCGTACAGCACCTCCCTCCTCCCACACTGCCTATGCGTACACTCGCATGCAAGAACTTGCAAACACCACCACCACACAAGCAATAATGTTGGCAAATCCGTGCAAGGCCCCTCACCACCATGCAGGTTGAAAACCTCGACGCGCGTTTCGCCCCAACACCGGAGCATCCTCAGGATGTGGACTCTACGAACAACGTCCGTTAAGAGGACTTAACGGACGTTGTTCGTAGAGTCCACATCCTGAGGATGCTCCGGTGTTGGGGCGAAACGCGCGTCGAGTAAATGAGTGAGTGTACGCATAGGCATGCGTACACTCACTCATTTACTTAAAGGTGGAAGTTGTTTTCGCGGAATATTGCTAAAAATACTAACAAACTAAATTTAAACAGTGGCTTTCCACCACCAGACTCCCCAAAAGTACATAATACAGGGTGCAATTAAACATTCCGGCCAAATTTCGATATTAAATTTATCCTTGTTAAAAATAAAAATATATGTATTTTTTCTTTTATAATCACTCAGTACTAAAATGTTGAGAAATAGCATCCGAAAGTTATCCTAAAAGACACCACAATTGATAGACACTACGCGTCGCCGGCACGTGACGTGGGGTCAATTCAGACCGCAACGCGAAGAGGCGAGGCGAAGCGCGGCATAAATTTGTATGGATTTGACAGATTTCAATTGCGTGAGACGTCTTGCGAATCTGTCAAATCCATATAAATTTAGAAATGCATCCACGCGTCACGTTGCGGTCTGAATCAACCCACCCGCGCGCACGCCACCCCCGCGTCACCCCCGCTCTCCCCACCACCGCGAACTGACCGTTTTGCAACGATTTTAAGTGGGATAATATTTTATTGTAAAAAAATTAACACCCTATTTTTTTGGTTAAATAATCTCTCCTAATGATACCTTAGCCTTAAAAAAATGGCCGGTAGGTTTAATTGCACACTGTATATTAGACTTTGAGGTGGTTTGACAGTAGGAGGCAACTGGCCGTCGCTGGCTCTTGGGGTATTATCGGAAAAACTTGATGTTAAATTATGCGCGTTTTCCTCAGCCCTGCCCGGGCTGTTTACGTGGTTCTATATTAATATTCTGTCAGCAAAGAAAACAGGCGGAAAAATTACAGCCACAGGAATGATTTATTTGTGCTTTTGGTATAGGCCTCTTGGATATCGTTGCTAAGCTACGGCAACGCCGCGGGTCGGTTGACGGCGGAAACTCACGGGCGCTTTTCTCATATGATTCTCATACACTGCACTTTTTTGGTAATTGTTTAAATTATGATTGATTGTGGACTTCATAATATTTCCGCAGACTTTTTCCGAGGAAAATCAGTACTTACTTATCGAAAGCTATATTTACTTAAATATAAAATAATATCATGAAATATTCTTTCAAATTCATTGAACATGATTTTTTACTTTGTATTTATTACAAATAATTGTAAAATCATCTTCTTAGTTATTACTTATTAGTTATTACTAAAAACAGGTTGTTTACCTAATTAAAAATTATAGAGCACAAACTAATTCCAAAGCAATCATGTTCATGAAGTCTTCGAAATCCATGATGATGGAGAACGAATCATCCGTGTAAAAGTAATACCACAGACCAGAGTAGGTAATCGACTGTACGACGTGAAAGTGGAGCTATGTATTGAATAATCTAAACTAATATATTTTCAGCAACTTTTCAACCATACATGCAAAATAAAAATGGAAAATGCAGATGTATTTCTTTGATTTTTATGATTAATATGTAATATAATAAATTTACTAGATGACGCCCGCAACTCCGTTGTGCAACTCTTGCACAACGGAGTTGCGGCATGTTGATTTCGATACGTTTCCCAATTCCATCTCAGAAACGAATAAAACGTTAATTCACGAATCCGAGATTGGGAATTTTTGCACCCTACAACACAACAGTACCTCGTACCGCCCATATTTTCCTTATTCAGAGCACTTTTTAACGTTTTCAACGTGTTTTCATTTTTAACTAGTAAACCGTATTTCACAGCTGATCGCACTCTGACACCCACGTGTTGCCTGAATCTGCCACTCGCCGCGCCACTAGAGATATCCAAGAGGCCTACGAGTATTGCAGACAGAGGCTTGTGACAGAAAGCTGTATGTTGTCTGTTGAGATGACGGTAGTGTAGGAACGTCATTTCATGTTGCCAATTCTCTACTTAGATTACCGTAATTTAGTTATTTTGGCTAAGTTATTTATTTATTTATAAATTCTTTATTTGCATTATAAACAATATAAAATAACAAAAAACAACATTACTCAAGGAACATAGCAAATAGGCGGCCTTACCGCTTTCAGCGGTTTCTTCCAGGCAACCAAAATATGGTGGCAGAAAATAATGTTAAAGTGCTAAACTTAAACAAAGAAAAAAAAATATCCTCATATATTTATAAAATATATATAGTAATATATTTATATACTTTATTATATTATGTGTAATACATCACATTCAACACATATACATACACACACACATAAGTTATTTAATAACGAAAATATAAATAAATAGAAATAAGTGAAAACTTGATACAGATTACAGAGAGACAGACTAAACCTAATTTTGTTTTTGTTTTATGTTTTATTTCATTCAATGTCCACATAAGAAAAATCACTACACTACACTGCACTAAACAAAGGTCTTTCTTTTTTTAAGTTAATTGCTCTGTAACTACGGTTATTATAGGTCTACCAGAATCTGACGGCAAAAAGTGAGAAAATAAATTGACTCTATTAATACCGCGGTAATTGGAATAAAACATAGAATATAATAAATAGCGGCTTATTCTGTGTGTGAAACATGCTAATATAAAAATGTATGCAATGATCAAGGATGTTTTGTTAAAATCTGCCGTCAAAATTTGCCATCAGATTCTGGTAAACCTATATTTTCATTAATAAATAAAAAAATACCCTCTATTTTTGTTACTATAGGACCTCTCTCCGACCCACTTACGATGTAGAGTTTACTGTAATTTCTAATGTTGTTTTCTTGTCCCTGTGAAATTGCTTTGTCTCTATAAATTCCTGTTCCGAGTTTATTTATTTTGCCGTGTACCTACTTGGTATCTTATTGTATGCCAATTTCTAGTTGAAATTGTAACTTGCTTTCGAGTAAAGCGTAAATCCTATTTACTATGAAAATATTTTATAATATTAGGCAGACGACGCTCTCCGTTGCGGCAAAAAACTGATTATCGTGAACCATAAATTTTTTTAGATGAAAAGTATCATACGTCCTTTCCCAGGACTTAAAGTATTTCTATACCAAATTTCAGCAACATCGGCTGAGCGGTTTGGGCGTGAAGAGGTAACAGACAGACAGACACACTTTCGCATTTATAATATCACTGGATGACGCCCGCAACTCCGTTGCGCCAAAATTCGTTTATCGCGCGGGAACTGTACGTTTTTCCGGGATAAAAAGTATCCTATGTCCTTTCCCGGGACTCAAAGTATCTCCATAAGTCCATACCCAGCAAAATCGGTTCAGCGGTTCGAGCGTGAAGAGGTAACAGACAGATAGACAGACAGACACACTTTCGCATTTATATTATTAGTATGGAAATGGATTAGGTAAGTATGGATGAATGATTACCTTTTTTGAATTTACGAGTATTATTCCACCAATGTACTTAAACGAAAATATATGTTAATATTAATACTCTAAAACAGATTCTTTTAATATTTTCGTCCAACTCACCAACAGTAATTTCTCATTAATTTCTTACTTTTACAGAGAAAATTTTAAATTGCTCTGAGTGTTGGTGACAAAGAGATTTATTTTCTGTTCTTAGATACAGTTGCTTGGGACGGCTTTTGTAATACTTAGGAATAGTTTTCCGTCCCCTAATGGCTTATATGTGCTTAGGAAACTCGGAGCTGTTGCAATTTGCAATCTAGCCAAATTACGATATTAGTTGCACTATTTTTATAAGGCATAATATTATGTAAGTATGATTTTTTTTAACCATACTGTTCTGCCTGTATTGACTTAGTTAATTATTTTAAACTTGAACTCAAATTACATAAAAACATAATTTTCTTATAAGCATAATATACTTAATATGTTTTGGCTAATCATTCCCGGATGAGTACTAACCTAACTAGGTTCATTTTTCTGGATACTTTGTTAAAAATATCTAATGCATATCCTTATATATATTCAATTTAGGACAAAAATATACCTTTGGATCATTGAAAAAGGAATTGTTGTTTGAGAAAGAAAAACGTTTTCAGCATAGAGAAAAATAAACATAAACCGGAATCCGGATAGTTTCCAGCATGACGAACTAACTTTCCCCCTTTTACCGCTAGATGTCACTGGACAGGCGAACGAAGCTTTTATAGAGCAAAGAAAAGCGAGGTTTCGAAATGAAAATGTTCTAAGTAATATTATTTTGTTTTTTAATAATATATCATTAATTACAGTAATATAACATGTTAAACATAAATTATACCTAACGTTGTGTTTTATTACTTCGTTAGATAGTCATAAACGTACTTTATAAGATAATGTTGCAGAATTATTAACATTTTATTTATTCAATAGAAATCTTTAAATAATTGTCCTACAATCATGAAATTGTTTTATTAACAGCTTATAAAGCATGATAATAAGCGAAACCTAAAGGCAGTTTGTACATACTTTGTAGGCTATTCGCAGCTAAGATATGCGCTGACAGGATGATTTATTTGCACATCACACTGACACGAGAGATCAAAGGCACCGACTAATACGTTTGATATAAATTACCATGTAATTGTGCAGGTGATACATCAGCTTATAAACCTTAGGGTCTTTTCAGACTGCAACGCGACGCGTGTAAAATCCATACAAATTCAGAAATGGATCTCACGCGTTGCGTTGCGGTCTGAATTGGCCCTTAGACGTACCGACTATAAGGCAACGTAAGATCTAAACTAGCGGGCTAGGCCCAAATCTTAAGTAGGTATTATTGAACAAAAATTCGGTCAAGTGCGAGTCAAACTCGCGCACGAAGGGTTCCGTACCAATATAGAGCAAAAATAGACCGAAAATTGAGTTTTTTTGTATGGGAGCCCCCCTATTTTTTTATAAATATTATTATTCATTTTTAAGGTAGACGTATAATTAAGGCCTTTGTGAAAATATATGACGTAGCAGAGCCATGCTTCTGCACGAATGGGCCGGCTCGACCGGAGAAATACCACGGGCTTACAGAAAACCGGCGTGAAACAGCGCTTGCGCTGTGTTTCGTCGAGTGAGTGAGTTTACCGGAGGCCCAATCCCCTACCCTCCCCTATTTCCTTTCCTACCCTCCCCTATTCCCTTCCCTACCCTCCCCTATTCCCTTCCCTACCCCTTCCCTATTACCCTATTCCCTCTTAAAAGGCCGGCAACGCACCCGCAGCTCTTCTGATAATGTGAGTGTCCATGAGCGACGGAAGTTGCTTTCCATCAGGTGGCCCGTTTGCTCGTTTGCCCCCTTATTTCATAAAAATAAAAATAAAATATATCAAGTGCATGCCTGTGCCATTATTGATATCGAGCAAAAAAGGCCAAAAAAAAATCACGTTTGTTGTATGGGAAATATTAATATATCCTTATACCCTTAAATATTAATTTTATCTTGTTTTTAGTATTTTAATTTGTTACTAACTACTACTAACATAATCAATGAAAATTTCAGAAGTCTAGGTATAGCGGTTCTTGAGATACAGCCTGGATACACACAGACTGACGGACGGACGGACGGACGGACGGACAGACAGACAGACAGATATAGAGACATTGAAGTCTCAGTAATAGGGTCCCGTTTTTACCCTTTGGGTACGGAACCCTGAAAAGAGATATATATTGTGGCCATATTAATATTGTAACTAGGTTCAGACTCCAGAGTTGAAATTTTTAAAGCCCACAGCTTTGTTTATCGATGGCTCCGTAAATATCACCATGGCAGTCAATTAATTTAAAGGAATCAAATCATTCAAAGATTAGCGTGATGACTGATGAGGTACCAATACATATTATATCGAATTTTCCGAAGGCATAGTTTTGGAATGAATGCAGATTTTCAACTTTTTTATTTTAACTCTAATATTAAAATTGTTACGTCCACTTGCGCAGATCCAGGTTAAAGTTAATACCGGGTTAAATAGTGTGTTGTCTCTTACATTCTTCATAATATGTTTTACGAAAGAGATAACGTTTAATCCGGGGTTAACTTTAACCCAGATCTGCGCAAGTGGGCCTTAGATATTAACACAAACAATGTAGAGTTGGAAAACATTAAAACAATCATTTATTTCGATCCCAGCCCCTGCGATGCCTTGATGAAATTGTTAATAAGAGAACTCTAATCCTCTTTGAAATCCTATACCATCTCTAAAATAATGCATCCGATGCTACGCTTAGAGCATCCTCAACGATATTGCTATATTAGCATTTAAATAGCAATGCACTAGAATCTAGGTTCTGTTCGTTTGACCAGACCGATCAGAAGTATTTCACACATTCTAGAAGGAAATAGAACATATTACATAAATCCTTTTGTAACATGTAAGCTTTAAATCGTGTTGGTTTAAATATAGAACGATAGAGTTACGAGAAAATACATATTTTAGTATTGAGAGAAAAATGGCCGTTCTTGATAAGCTTATAATATTTCCTACTTGCTTTTTTTGTGTCTTCGATGTTTTTAGCCTATTTTTACCTAGATAGGTGTAAGTAAAATTTATTGACTTTGATCTATTCGATTTTCGAACTTTCAAGTATTTAATTATTTTATTTATTATAAGTAAGTTTGATTAGAGAAAGACTCTATAATATTTTTTTATTTTATTTTTTATTATAAAATTGGGGCCGTCTATGGACTGTTCGTCCATATCCTTTTTTTGTTATTTTATTATTTAGATTTTTCGCACCAAGGATAATTGAAATAATATTATAAATTTTAATTAATTGTGGTCCATCACGCCATGGACACTTTTTTTTTATTATTATTATTATTTTTTTTATATATATGTGTATACATATATTTAATAGAATAGAGTATAATATGTTATACATATAATAAATAAATATATATATTTATTGTTTTATAAATTGCATAATAATAATATTATTAATGTTTTGAACGGTGAGGTCCCAGTCGGTGTGGCGGCCAGTAGATCCGACATTTTCCGATTTCCTTAGATTTTATGCTGCTCCACCCTTTGCCTTTAGATGTTGTGACATTGGCTTGGTGGAGAGGGGTCACTCAAGCTGGGTGGAGTTTCTAGGTTGTTAAAAAGATATCGTTCTGTGTCGAATCTACCCGCTATGTGGCTTAGGACTTTATCGTTCCTGTCTTTTATGGCCATTTTTATATTATAATCTTTTATGTGTTCGGTTGACACCTCCGTGGCTCTTTTTATGAAGCTTGCCACAGCGTCTCCATCAGTGTCAGTGTAACAGACACAGGTGTTAGTGTGCCGGGATATAGCTACAACTGCATGAGGAACGCTATCATGGATTGCCAGCTTTCGGGACTTGGTCTGTATGATGATCACCGAAGGACTCGTTAATCCCTGAGCTTCATGGATTGTGAGGACGCGAGAGTCCGTTCCCGATCCATAGCCTGTATTAGTGAGGGCTGCTTTCTCCTCTTGTGTGTGGACTCTATAATATTTAAACTAGTGCAAAGATTTAGGTCGTATAACTATCCAAGTTTTTGAAAATTTCTTTTGAAATAAGTGTAACCGTGTTTTGCAATAAGTGTGATAGTTTACAATTACGGTTATACAACTCATTGAGAAACACTTTTTCAATCTTAATATTAAATGCATCTCAAAAGTACTCATTGCTCTCTAAGCTAGACGATATAAAGGTTGGAATCGTTAATAAGCGAGAAACTTACCATAGCTGAAGAACAGCTGATGAAATTGCGTAGCGAAGGATGTGAAGAGGCAGCCAAGTGCGGCCACCAGCCCGCCCACCACCGCCGTCACTCGCGTTGACTTGCGCACACATAGCGCCACTGTCACCGGCGACAGAGCTAGCGCCACCCCCGTCGACAATGCTCCGAGACAACCTGGAATAGAGAAAGGGAATACTTAGTTTTATAGTCAAGTTAAAACTATTATGGCGAATTCGGAATGCGTTTGATTTATTCACTTTTTTCCGCGCTCAACGCAGTACACAATTTTCTTGTAATTATGTACTAATTAGTAATAATAATCCCGTGCCTTCTAAATTAGAGCGTCCAATGATAATTTATAGTGGCAGGAGATTTGCCGTGCCGCTGTACTTCCTAACTGGCGGACCCTAGATTGACAGGGCTGATAACTGATTAGATAATATAAAGTAGAAAGACTGACTTGATCTGTCTGGATTAGACGACTTTTAGTAAGTATAATATTAATTACAATATTAAGTTATCACACTAATAGGCTGATTTTTGCGTAGTGCTGACCGTTCGCTGACTGTCAGCTCCAACATCCAAATGCATGAAATATCAGCACAGGTAGCTACGCCTTAATCAAAACGCCTTTGATTTTTTGCCCGAGATGTATGAAATCAAATTATATACATCTCGGGCATAAGACTAAAAAATTCAGCCTTTATCTAGTAGTTCTTAGGGTTCGAAAGTGATAATATTGAAGTTATCAATAGTCTCCAGAAATTATTATATTTCAGTAAGTACCTATACCTCTAGTATAGAGTCGATACTAGAGATATAGTTACTGAACTTACTGAAAGCCCTTCAGCTCGCACTAACTACTTAACTAGTTTATAATCTGTATTTTGTTTATTTCTTTCACTTATGACTTACAAATTATTATTTATCCACAATGTATGTCCAAACACATACATATAGCGCTTAGGACAATATTATAATTTAATTTTCGTGGCACACATTTTAATCTGTGTAATTTATGGACGCTCGAAGCAAGGATACGTTAAAGATTTATTGCATACAAGGCGTGTATCTGTGAACATTCAACAGTCTAAATTAACTGCCTTTTAACTGGTGATATTATGATTTACAACAGTCAAGGTGTGAGGTTCCATGTAAAGGCTAATAAAAAAGCGTTTAAGAAAAAACACAACTGCAATGTCGCACCAAAAGATTGTAATGATTTGTAGATTAACCTAAATATTGTGTAGCTCCCCATATAATTGAATATCATCATCATCTATCATTATAATATTATTTTAAAAAAAGGCCTGATGCAACCTGTGTAAACGATATTTAAAGCATTCAGAATTACTGCAAACAAGTATCGTAATTTTATTGAAATGAGAGAGGTGTTTAAGAATCGATTAGCATTAGGCTCTTAAAATGATGAACTTTTAAGTATTTTTTAAAATAGGTAGGTATAAGATTTGTTGCAGTAATACACATAGTCTATAAATATTAGCTTTTTTATAAATATCTAAAATCTATTAGGAATTTTCGAAGATTCCAAGTAACATCAGAATTTAGATGTTTCATAAAATAGCCAATAATACCCTTATGTTGATGTAAGTACATATTTAATACCTTATTTCATGCAAAACCTCAATTATTATTCCGTATGGTTTGTATGCGAATTTAGTGGACTGTATTAGGTTTAAAAATTTATAAACTATGAATCGTTACCACACCACAAGTTAACATCTGCTGCTGCATGAATACACCAATATAACAAATTAGAGATCTTACCTTGGATGGGAACAGCGGATTTCCAGCGTCACATGTATAGGGGGGCCCCCTTTTTTAGCGGTTATAGAAAATTCGCGGCTTTTAGCGTAGCGCGGTGCGGTGCGCGGAGCGCGGCTCAAGCGGAACAGAACAGAAACTTCACTCTTTCAGTCCTGCGGCCACGATTTGCGACGAACTTCACTATTGGCGCAAGTGGCGCCAAACTCGCGTAGCGGATATCGAGGGAAAGAGAGGATTATTAGGACAGGATCGATAAGACCTCGTCCAATGTCATAACAGTGCACAAACACAACAACAGATGGCGTTATAAATTATATGCGGCAACAATTCATAGAAATATAACAAACGGCGCCTTCATCCTCCCCCCCTTGAAAGGGATAGTCTTATCCACTTTCAAAATATAAATTAGCTAATGTTTAAATGCGTTATAATTAAGCGGTCATTATACGAGAAACAAATTAAATTAACGCGAGTTCACCCGAGTGAAATAGTTAACAAAATAACTTAAATAATACTTATAGACTACGAATAGAGAAAATGTTACATTTACTGGGTAGGTAATGGACAAAGCTTAGTAACGGAGCGACGAAAAACACCGGTTTTTGTTTTAACATCTACCACACGTACAACTCCGTCAGCGCCGGGATAAGTCTTGACGATAATACCGATTGGCCACTGTAATGGCGGAATATTATTTGTATTAATCAAGACAATTGTACCAGTACATATTGACTTGGATTTCTGTATCCACTTTTGTCTACTCTGTAACGTGTTTAGGTATTCTACTCTCCATCTATTCCAGAAGGATTGAACAATTTTATCTATCAGCTGATACTTTTGTAGCAAGTGTTCGCGGTCATTATTATAATCAGCATGTTGCAATGATTTAAGCGGCGTTAAAGTTAAAAAATGAGCGGGAGTTAAGGGTTGCGGATCATTTGGATCCGAACTGAGTAATGAAAGCGGACGCGAATTGAGTAAAGCTTCAATCTGAGTAAGTACGGTTGACATCTCTTCATAAGTTAATAATTGATTGCCTATAATTTTATTTAAGTGTGATTTGATACATTTTATATTACTTTCCCAAATACCACCGTGATGCGGCGATTGCGGCGGGTTAAATTTCCAATTTATACGGTTTTCAACTAAAACTGTGGAATATTCCTTATTGTATTCCGGCGAGTTAATTAAATCATATAGAGCGTTAAGATGAGATCTAGCACCGATAAAGTTAGTACCACAGTCAGAATAGATAACACTGACTGGTCCTCGGCGGGACAAAAACCGTTTTAAAGCGTTTAAAAACGTTGCCGTTGATAAATCGGATACAAGTTCAATGTGAATAGCGCGCGTTACTAAGCATATAAACAAACAGATATATGCCTTACAGGAACGTATTCCACGCTTGCGATAAGGGATAATTTGAATAGGTCCCGCGAAGTCCGTGCCACAATGGGAATATGGTTTAGATTCGCGAACACGACAAGCAGGCAAATCGCCCATTAGCGGAAATTGTGGTCGCGGATTAGATTTAAAACATAGGTTACATTTACTAAGTCGCCTTCTTATAACGTTGCGAGCACCAAAAATCCAGTATTTCTGTCTCATTATTGAAAGTAAAAGACCAGGTCCGGTATGTAGATTGCGCTTATGTTCGTAATCGATAATTAGATCAACAACATGATCCTTTCCTGGCAATAATATTGGATGTTTGCTATCGTAATCGAGATTTGTGTTCGCAAGCCTTCCGCCTACACGAAACAGGCCTTCGTCAACATATGCGTTTAACTTAGCGAAAGATTTAGGCAAATTACTATTTGAAAAATTAAGTTTAAATTCTTCGGAAAAATGAACACTTTGTACATCGCGTAAAATTGCTAATTCTGCATAATTTAAATGTTGAATTTCAAATTTACGAGGAAGCTTCTTTATAAAGCGAAAAACTAGAATGACTATGCGAAGAAGTTTTGGCCATGAGGAAACGCGTCTAGCCAACTCATATAAAGGCGGGTATACACGTTCAACTACATTAGTATTTAATACGTTAATTTTAATTTCAGGCGGGTCGACACAGCTGCTAGTATCGAATTTTTTAAGCGGCCATTCCGTAACAGGTAAATGAGCAAAATGCGGGCCATTATAGTATAACGGATGTCTGACTAACTGATTTGGAGTCAAGCCTCTGCTCAGACAGTCAGCAGAGTTCTCGGTACCTTTAATATGGTAAAAAATTTGCGGGTTTACATTTTCTTGAAGCTGTGCCACTCTGTTTGCTACATAAGTTTGCCAGCGTGCGGGAGTTGAATTAATCCATGCTAACGTGACCATACTATCAGAAAAAGCGAATGTATTGTGTACGTTACAACGACTGCGATATGTATCTTGAACAGTACTTATTAATTTAGATAACATTAAAGCGGCATTTAATTCTAATCTAGCGAGCGTGATTTTTGTTTTAGACGGCGCTACTCGTGACTTAGCACACAGTAAGCTAACCATAGACCGGCGAGTTTCTTTACAATAAACATGAAGATAAACTACTCCACCGTATGCGCGCTCGCTTGCGTCGGCGCAACCGAAAATGGTGAGAGTTACATGCGGTTGAATACCTACAAATCGCGGAATTATAATTTGCTGTAAACAAGGCAACTCATTTACGAAAGTGTTCCATAAAGAAATTATATTTGCGGGCGGTGGGTCATCCCATTCTATATGACTTTCCCATAGCGATTTAATTATTAATTTTGCTAAAAGCGTGACAGGAGCTACGAATCCCATCAAATCCCAAATCCTAGCCACAAATGAAAGGATGTTACGTTTAGTACACTTACGGTCATCCTCCGTAACGCGAAAACAAAAATTATCTGAAGCGGGCGACCACTGTAGGCCTAATATTTTAAGGTTTCCGTCTGAACCTATATCAATTAAATCGGTCACTCTAGCCTCAGAAGGCATAGCACCAAGAAAATTTGATGAATTACTAGCGAATTTGACTAAGTCAAATCCGCCGGCGGCGAACAAATCAATCAGCTGTTTTGACGCGGTTATAGCTTCAGCGGTATTTCTAAAACTCAGGGCAACATCATCTGTATATATTGCGTCCTTTTCTAAGGCTGCAACCGCAATAGGAAATCGTGAACGTTCATCGTTCATAAGTTGACGTATTACGCGCATGGCTAAATACGGACTACATGTCATACCAAAAGTTACTCTATTAAACTGATACAATTGAATAGGCTCATTCGAGTTAAATCTATACAAAATTCTTTGATATTGTCGAAAGGGCTCTTTAACTGTCACTTGTAAAAACATTTGTCGAATATCAGCGCTTACCGCGACCGGAAACAGTCGGAAATTTAAAATAATTCGAAACAAATCCGATTGTAAATTTCTTCCCGTGTGTAAAATATCATTTAACGAAATACCTGAAGATGTTTTCATACTAGCATTTAAAACCATTCGAACTTTTGTTGTTAATTTATCTCCTCTAACTACAGCGTGATGCGGAATTACATAATATTGATTCGAATTAAGCGTGTTGTTATTTATAATTGTAATATAACCCTTTTCTATATACTCATTTATTATTTTATCGTACTCACGTTTAACTAGCGGATTTACTGACAAACGGCGTTCGAGAGATAAAAAGCGGCGCTCGGCGATATGCCTAGACTCTCCTAGCGACGCGGGGTCAGCCTTAAATGGTAGCGCGACCGAGTACCTACCATTACTATCTCGCGACGTAGTCTGTTCGAAAATATTTTCACATTCTTGTTCAGCGGGAGTTAAATAATTATCACTAGGTAATTCTTCCGTATCAAAGAAACGGGAAATACAATTTTCAAACGTACAATTAAAATTACAAAAGAAAGTTTGAGCGCGATCGTCAGTTGACGCGGTCTGAGCTTTGCCTAAAATCAAAAAACCGAGTGTAGTTTCTATAGCGATAGGTTCGTTTGAACCGCGAGAAAACTTACGTTGTAACAATATGCGAGCGAATACTTCACAACCGAGTATCATATCAATCGTACCGGGCTGGTAATAATAATTATCTGCGAGCGGCAAATCCTTTAAATAAGATAGCGAAGAAATGTCAACTTTACATGAGGGCAATTCACTAGTAATTCTATCAACCACGTAAGGCTGTATATCAAACCGAATCTTATCATTTAAGCGAGAAATTAATTTTAAATTTGTTAACCCGCAGGGGTTATTCACAACATCACCTAAACCAGAAACTTGAGCGTTTTGAGCGGAAAATAGCGGTAAATTTAAGCGATCACAACATTCACGCGTAATTATATCTTTCATAGAAAATAGTTTCTGGCCCCGTGCGAGTTTCTTACGCCGGTTCTTCTCGCCGGGTTAGTTCCCGAACCGGTGGTAGGCATCATGTAGGACTTTCTGAAAACATTTATTTTAAATTTATTCAGAAATAAAACAATTTTGATTTTGATTTTGATTTTGATTTGAACCAGAATCTATTAAAACACGAATAGGTATTAATTTTTTCGTATCAAACTGTTGGGCGTAGCATACCGCTGTACCTAAAAGTACAGTTTGACAATTATTGTAAATGTTACGCGAAGGGTCAATGACCTCCGAGTGCGTATTCGTAACACAAAGCGAAATATTTTGATTGTCTCGTGCGGAAGCGAAATTAATTTGTTGCACATCCTCTGACTTAGAAGTGCGTGCGGGCGGGAAATGCGCGGGTGCGTCTGCAACATGCGCGGTTTGTGCGTATGCGTGGGGAGCGTGTTCTTCATAAGAAGCGGGAGCGGGAGGGTATGCGGGAGGACGAAGCCCTAAAGAGAGAGAGTTGCTGCGTGTACTTACGCGGGGAGGGGAATTCTCATATGCGGGAGAATAAGAGGGAGCGTTGTTGCATGTATTTATGCGGGGAGCGGAATTCTCATATGCGGGAAAATAAGAGGGAGCGTTGTTGCATGTATTTATGCGGGGAGCGGAATTCTCATATGCGGGAGAATAAGAGGGAGCGTTGTTGCATGTATTTATGCGGGGAGCGGAATTCTCATATGCGGGAAAATAAGAGGGAGCGTTGTTGCATGTATTTATGCGGGGAGCGGAATTCTCATATGCGGGAGAATAAGAGGGAGAGTTGCGTGCTTCTATTCGGGGAGCGTGCGAGTAGGCACCAGCGCTGGCGCGCGGAAGCGAACTATTATAGCGAGCTGCGGCTGCGGGCGAGCGGGAAAACAATGCGATATGTTTATCATTGCGGTTATGATTAGGTTTTGCGGGAGTATTTAAATTATTGTTATGACCTTCAGCGTGAGTCATTGTATTAGCGAAAGCTTGTTTTGTAGAATCCGAAAAATGTATAAGCGAGTGATGATTACGCGAACAAAAACGACAACGTTTAATAGAATTACAATCTACTATTGAATGACGGTGGCTAAGGCAATTAAAACATAATTTATTAATTTTCGCGTACGTATAGCGTTCAAAGGGATTTAATGATGTAAATTTAGGACATTGATACAACTGGTGTTTATCAACATTGCAACAATTACATTTTAATGATTTAGTTTCATTAAATGCGTATGGAGACGGTGAATCATACCTACTTTGAATGTTGACAAATGTTTTAAACGTTTTATTCTGTGTCGCGGCGCGAGTTTTGTAAGAATTAGTATTATTATTGTTTTGTGAGCTCGAAAACTTTACAATATTATTAACATTGGTGCGACTTAGAACGCGATACTGGTCTCTGATAAATTTAATTAATTCAGATGATGTTGGGAATTCTTTGTTTTCTCTAATATGCATTTCAAAACACTTAACAGTTTCTAAATCTAACGATCTCAATCCTAAGTGAACAAACATGAACTCAGCTAAATTTGTTATATCGATTTGTTTTAAAGCGGACACAAGCGTCGAGTATTTATCTACAAAACCCTCCAAAGCGGCCGGAGTTGCGGTATTTATTACTGGTAATTTAAGAAGTTGGTTAAAATAAGACACTGCAAGTGAACGTTTATCGTTATATTTGTCACAAAGTGCGGACCATAATAATGAATAATTGTCGCCCGTAGGTAAAATTCCCTTACTTAAGTCGAGCGCGTGCCCCGTTAATCTACCAAGCAAATATTGCATTTTCTCTGAGTTGGATAAAGTATTATTACTATGTATTATGTTGTGGAAATTTTCATAAAAAATAGACCAATTTTGAATGTCCCCGTTAAAAGAAGGTAATTCTAATCGCGGCAATCTAATTTTAGAATTATTGTCGTTATCATGATTACAATTCGATTTTACAACGCTTTCTTTTGATTCTATGGTGGAGCGGTTTGCTACTTCAATTTTGACTCGATTATACAAGTCATCAAATGCGAAAATTTGTTGAAAATCAGGCGATGCGTTAGGATCAAGAATTAAAGTTAACTCATTTTTATTATTAATTGCGGAAATAAATTCGGCGCGGATACTATCTATAGTTACGCAATTGGTTAAAAAATCTTGCGAACTTCTAGTGGGCGCGGTCGATATTGGAATCGAATCAAAAACAGATTGCATACGTTGAAAATACGCAGCGGCTTTAATTTCAGCGAGTTTTAAGTTCCGTTCGCCTGCCATTTTTGCTGAAGCGTCAGCGTGCTCATGGCTTCGTGTCGTCGCCATTTTGTTTTACACAAATTATACGAGAAAAAGCGAGTTTGCGGATAAATTTAATTAAAAAACGCGGTAAATAACGCACAAATTAAGAATACTATGCGGCTCGTATGGACCAAATGGTTTGTATGCGAATTTAGTGGACTGTATTAGGTTTAAAAATTTATAAACTATGAATCGTTACCACACCACAAGTTAACATCTGCTGCTGCATGAATACACCAATATAACAAATTAGAGATCTTACCTTGGATGGGAACAGCGGATTTCCAGCGTCACATGTATAGGGGGGCCCCCTTTTTTAGCGGTTATAGAAAATTCGCGGCTTTTAGCGTAGCGCGGTGCGGTGCGCGGAGCGCGGCTCAAGCGGAACAGAACAGAAACTTCACTCTTTCAGTCCTGCGGCCACGATTTGCGACGAACTTCACTATTGGCGCAAGTGGCGCCAAACTCGCGTAGCGGATATCGAGGGAAAGAGAGGATTATTAGGACAGGATCGATAAGACCTCGTCCAATGTCATAACAGTGCACAAACACAACAACAGATGGCGTTATAAATTATATGCGGCAACAATTCATAGAAATATAACAAACGGCGCCTTCAATAATAGATACAATATTAGAAATAAAATCAATCCTAATTCCCAAGACACCGAAGAAAACACTGGAAAATGGAAATAAATAACTTACTAAGTTAGGGGGCGTCCACAAATTACGTGAGGTGTTTAAGGGGGGGAAGAGGTCGAGTCAAATCTCACGTACTCCCAAAAACCGAAGATTTTTGTTACCAATAAAATTTCATATGCCCGTATCAAAATAGATCAATTGGAGAAAATCTTTACAAACCAATTGCCAGAGTAAATTGAGTAAACGCCGTTCGCTGGATGCCATTCAAAAAATGTAAATGCCAGAAGGATTGAAGAGACATTGAGAGATCCGACATTCTCCTGGATAAGATTTATTTAGAACACAAAGAGGAATGAAATGAAGAGAGATTGAACATTTTTTTTTTTTTTTTTATTAAATAAGGGGGCAAACGAGCAAACGGGTCACCTGATGGTAAGCAACTACCGTCGCCCATGGACACTCGCAACATCAGAAGAGCTGCAGGTGCGTTGCCGGCCTTTTAAGAGGGTATACGCTCTTTTCTTGAAGGTTTGCAGGTCGTATCGGTCCGGAAATACTGCTGGTGACAGCCCATTCCAGAGTTTTACAGTGCGCGGCAGAAAGTTACGCGAAAAACGCACTGTGGAAGACTGCCACTCATCAAGGTGATGAGGATGGTATGTTTTTCGCGTGGGACGATAGCGAAAAGTTGTAGGTGGTATGATTCCGAACAATTCCTCAGAGCACTCCCCGTGATACAACCGATAGAGGATGCAGAGTGAAGCAACATCTCGGCGTAATTCCAGGGGGTCCAAGCTGTTTGAAACACTATGGCAGTCAACAATTCGAGCAGCCCTTCGTTGGATACGATCCAGAGGGAGCAGTTGGTATTTTGGCGCCCCTGCCCAGAGATGAGAACAATATTCCATATGAGGCCGAACCTGCGCCTTGTAGAGTTGTAGGCGTTGGTCCGGACTGAAGTACTGTCTCGCTCTGTTAAGAACGCCAAGCTTCTTTGAGGCTAATTTGGCCTTACCCTCAAGATGATATCGGAACTGGACTTCGCTCGATATATTGACGCCAAGTATCTCAATGCTAGGGGAGATGGTTAAAGCTGTGCCCTCGAAACGAGGATAAACGACCATTGGTGACTTTTTAGTGGTGAACGCGCAGACTTGTGTCTTGGCGGGGTTGAATTGGACTAAGTTACGTCTACCCCATTCAGAGACCTTCTCCAATGAATTCTCCACCTTAGACACAAGTTCGTTTCGACTCTCAGTGACATTTTGCCGAGAAATATTAGGGGAGCCGGTATATACGACTTGACCGATTACGGTCAATTATAAAATAAGGTTTTATAAAATTAATTATTAGTTATCTTTATGTACTATCAGAGAAGTTGATTTATATTATAGGCAGATGGCGGTCCTACTTCATTTGGTCGGGCTATGTCATAATGTTAATCTGATGTTCAATGTGTTAGACGTAATTTGACCAAAATAATATTATGTAGGTCCGTCGTGGGCCTATGGATCAACTTCAAGGTTAAGTATTTAGGTGCATGTACACTAAGGGCCTGTTTCAACTCTTCCTGATAAGTGCCGAATAGGCTATTCACCACTTAACTTGACATATCAAGTATGGAGAATCTGTCAAAAAAGTTGTGAATAGCTTATTCGGCACTTTATCAGTAAGTGGTGAAACAGGCCCTGTATGATTCTCGCTGGAGAGGCAGCTGCATTTCCCTGAAGCTTGTGCTTCAATACCTAGTGAATTCCCAGCAGTAGAAAAGCATAAACACTCACCTGGAAAGGTTTGGACTGGAGGAAGATTCTCTTGAACTCGGGGCGTCGCCTGGTTGCCGGCCGGCAAAGGAATCCCTTCGAAGACACCTTGGTGGGTGTGAAACTATAGCACCACAAATTCACCACGGTAGATTGAGCGCAATTCAGTCAGCAAACCTCTAACGAGACTGTTAATTCTTTAGTTCTAGATTTTAGATCACAGACGCGCACACGCGATATCTTTCAGGCGGCCATGTATATTTTTTCTTGCTCGCGCGCAGTGATTGGCGGGAGGCGATACGCGCGGTTGGCGGGATATTTGAAAGTGGGAGGAATTAAAGGAATAGGCTCATGTCTATACATTTTCCCCCCACTTGAAATTCACAAGGATTTCATAAGCAAAGTGATATTAATAGGGGATAGCTGTGCTCGAAATATAATAAACTTAAAAATAAATTAAGAAACTAAAGCTAATAAGGAAACACCATCTACCTTCTACGTGCTTTACAGTATTTCCCTAGCGAATACAGCATTAAGAAATTAATTAATAGGTAAAGGACAGACCTTTACAACTGGTCTGCGTATAATTCTTCCGTTAGCAGTTCGGAGAGTAACTACTCGAACTACTTTATCTGAACCAGTATGAACCTGTTCAACGCGAGCTAGTTTCCACAACAGAGGTGGAAGATTAGGTTCATTAACGACCACTAAATCATCTTTCTTTAAATTAGGGGATTCTGAGAACCACTTATTTTTCTGTTGGAGCGTGTGGAGAAAATCACGCTGCCAAACGCGCCAAAAACTCTGAGTGATCTTTTGAATCATCTGCCATCGAGAACGTGGACAACGGTTTTCATCCCGAAATTCTTCCGGTAATGAAACCAAAGGACCTCCCGTCAAAAAGTGTCCGGGAGTCAAAACGTCAGATTCCTGAGGATCTGGTGACAATAGGCAAAGTGGCCGCGAATTTAATACTGCTTCTACTTTGGTTAAAACCGTTATAAATTCTTCTAAAGTGAGCACTTGGGCACCGACAACTCGCTTAAGATGATATTTTGTCGATTTGATACCGCTTTCGAAAATACCTCCGAAATGAGGTGCACCCGGAGGATTAAATTTCCAAGTTATTTGACGATTTGCCAAGCCGTCGGATATTTCTTGATTATGTTTACTAAGTTCGTTTATAATTTCGTTCAAATGCCGATTTGCTCCTACGAAGTTAGTCCCACAATCGGTAATAATAGTTTGACACATTCCCCGGCGAGACACAAAACGGTCTAATGCGGCAAGAAATGCTTCCGAGCTAAGCTCGGTTACTGCTTCTAAGTGAATGGCCTTAGAGCTTAAACAAACAAAGAGACAAAGATATGCCTTATAAGTTTTAGCGCCTCGACGGCGACTTTCCTTCAAACAAAACGGGCCACCAAAATCAATTCCCGTGGTTTGAAAACAACGAGAAGGCCTTAGTCGAGCCGCGGGCAATTTACCCATGATTGGTTGCCTAGCAACTGGGTTTACCTTGAAACATCGCACGCACTTGGATAGTACAGTACGGATAAGAAGTCTTAATCCAACTATCCAGAATTCTCTTTGGATTAAAGACTGAAGGGTTCGAGGACCACAATGTAAATATTTTAAGTGGAAATGTTCGACAATGAGTCGAGAAAGATTACATGCCTTAGGCAAGAGTAGAGGATGTAAAATTGATGGAGAAAGGTTCGCGTCATCAATTCGTCCCCCCACTCGCAATAAACCATCCTGATCTAAGAATGGAGATAATTTTTGAATAGATTTTTCACATTGCTCGTGCCTTTGCACTTGACTGACCTGGGAAGTCATAAAATGACCTTGAGTGAATTTAACTAAAGTTTTCATTGAATTATCAAGCTCAGAACTAGTGAGCGCGGAAATTTTACGGTCCGACCTACGACGGCACCTAGAATTTGAAATGAACCGTAAACACCAGGCTAAGGTTCTTTGAACTTTAGTAAGAGTTGAAAACTTTGAAGTTAAAGTCAGAAGTACGTTTTCGGTTTGCACAACGTGAAAGTTTTCTGTAGCTAGAGTCTTTAATTCTGGTAACTCTTCTTTAGGAAGGAGCACTTGTTTTGAAGACCAAAGATTAGGCTGCAACCGCAACCACGCGGACCGGTAAACCAGAGTGGGTGGTCAATGAGATCTAGACATGAGACACCACGACTGCTACAGTCAGCCGCGTTGTCTTCAGTAGATACGTAATACCACTTGTCAGGGCTGACCAAATCAGTAGCCTGAACTACACGATTTGCGACGTACATTTTAAGCAAGTGCGGTGCTGTGTTTAGCCATGATAACGTAGTCGTGCTGTCGGAGTAAGCTCGAACCGAACTAATGTCGACCTTGTCCTTAAGAAGATTATACATATGATTCAAGACCTTTGCTAGAAGCACTGCTGCGCTTAGCTCGAGTCTGTTCACTGTTGTCGGCTTCAACGGAGCTACTCGGGATTTTCCTATCAGTAAGCTAACAACTGTGGAACTGCACGCATCAGCAGGAACGACACACATATACACACAACAACCATACCCTTTTAATGAACCATCACAGAATCCCACTAAATGAACTTCTTTCGGTGTCGAAGGTATTACAAGCCTTGGAAAAACAATTTTCTGTAAATCCGCTAAATTTGCAGCTATTAGATGCCACCTTTTGGCGAGCTCTGGAGGAATATCTTCGTCCCAGGACAAGTTTAATCGCCACATGTCTTGTAGCAATGACTTAGCGGCAAAAACTACTGGACAAATCCAACCCAAAGGATCGAAAATTCGAGAAACAATTGAAAGTATTGATCTTTTAGTAAACCTGACGTCGAAAGAGTCCGAAAAGTGATATGAAAAATTATCGTTAGATGGGTTCCAACGGATTCCTAAAATTTTGACAAATTCATCTCCTGATATTTCGAAGGATTTGGAAATTTGACAATGATCCAAAGGAACATCAGATAAAAGACTGGGCTCATTTGAGCTCCACTTGCGAAGCTCAAAGTGGCCTTTAGACAATAAAGACGTAAGATCCGCCTTTAACTGCTTGGCTTCCTCGAGAGTTGAGCAGCCCGTGGTTACGTCATCCATGAACGTCTCTTTGGTTAGCACTTCTGACACACGACTTGGAAACTCAGAATCGTGGTCTTCTGCTAACTGCCTAAGAGTTCGGATAGCCAAATACGGAGAGCTACTAACTCCATAAGTTACAGTATTAAGTTCATATTCCACCAAATTATCGTTTGGATCATCACGCCATAATACATGTTGGTAACGCCTGTCTTCAGGTCTTATTAAGATTTGCCGAAACATTTTAGAAATGTCGCACGTGAAAACAACCTTATGTAGGCGAAATTTAGTAATTAAGTCGATAATATCGATTTGAAGCTTTGGCCCAACATGGACAAAATTATTTAAAGAAACATGGCTAGAAGTCTTGCTACTAGCATCAAAGACTACTCGTAGCCGTGTAGTAGCGCTTTCCGGACGCACCACACAATGATGTGGAATTATATAACGATCAGTAGACGAAGCATCTGCAGGCTGCATGTGTCCTAGGTGTTCGTACTGATTCATAAACTCCTTATATTCCCTTTTTAATTCGGGCTGTTTATTAAGACGTTTTTCCAAATTAAAGAAACGATAAGACGCGTGACTATAAGAATCACCCAAAGGCGGAGAATCACCCTTCAACATAATAGGTACTACATAACGACCATCGGAGGTGCGATATGTACCTATCTTATATTTGTGTTCACAAATATCGTCCTCGGGACCGGAAATTTTACATTTCGGCGGTTCCTCGGACTCCCAGAACCGTTGCACGATATTCTCGAGCGCCGAGGAAGACGCGAGAAGTGACGTAACAGGTTGACTAGGAACGTGAGATTTCGTGTTTTGAAAATACTTGCCGGTAACGACCCAGCCGAACACACTAGACAAGGCGCACGGTAGTCCGGGGCCGGGCGAAAAGCGCGATCCGGTATATATTTGATCAAAACATTCGACACCTAACAAAAGATCGATCGGACCCGATTTATCAAAATCGCAGTCGGCGAGATCGAGGTGCTTAAAATGATCCTTGACCGACAACGGCAACGTAGCGGAAGGCATTTGAAATGTAATTTTAGGTAAAACTACAAATGGTAAGTTAAACTTTGGTGATTCACTCGAACGAGGTATTATCGAACCAAAAGTATAACCTTTTATATTACAAACACTATTTTGTCCTAATCCGGTCACACTTAAATTACATTTTTTTAATATTTAAACCTAATCGACGCGCACACGCAGTCGTAATAAAACAATCCATCGACCCGCTGTCTATAAGGGCGCGCGCATACTGTAGCGAACCGTCGGCGCGGTAGATGCGCACAACCGCCGAACCTAATATCTTAGCGGTAAGGCCCTGATCGACAGGAGACTCTGTGCTGGTGGCGCCTGTCAGAACGGTACTAGCACCGTCCGACGAGTTCGAATCATTCGTACAAGACACCTTTTGTTCAACATGTAACATCGTATTATGTCTACCGTTACAAACGAAGCAAGTCGATTTTGATTTACAATTTTCTCTAGTGTGACCCGGCCTTAAACAATTTATACACAATTTTAATTCGCGTACGAAGTTTTGTCTTTGTTCTAAACTCATAGAATGCATTTTACCGCATCTATAAATTGAATGACCTTCATTACAGCATGAACATAACATCTGTTTATTACTATTGATAAGATGCGTAGGCTTATTGGAAGCTACCAACGACGATCCCTGCGAGCGACTACCGCCGCTAACCCTATTGACGCCACGCGATTGTTTACTAATTATTATGTTCGATGGGGCGGTCATAACATTAGGTTGACTCACCTCCAGAACCTTTACATAACTTTGTAAGTATGATATTAAGTTATTAAAGGTCGGAATCTCGTTAGTATTTTGTAGCTCAAACCGCCTTTTAGTTTCGATGTCGAGAGGTCGAGAAGCGATATAAAATAGTATAAATTCAGACAAATCCTGAATACCTAAGGCGCGCAAGGCGTTGACACTTTCATATAAAGTATTTGTAAATACTGATAAGTTATTAAGAGACGGCTTTTGTATCGGTGTTAATTGAAATAACTTTTCTAAGTAGGCCGTCGCTAGGACGCGCTTATTGTCATACCTATCTAAAAGTGCATTATAGACAACATTATAATTAGCTTGAGTAATCGGTACGCCCTTAGCCAATGTCAACGCAGCTCCGGACAGGCACGATAGTAGATAATGAAACTTCTCGATATCCGACAACGATTCATTTTTTTGTATAAGCGGAACATAACTATCTATAAATGTCTGCCAATTCTCAATACGACCGTCAAACTTAGGAATTTCTAATTTAGGTAATTTAACGCGAGTAAAGGAAGAAGACTGATGTCCAGATTCCGTAGGCTTCGAGGCAGTATTCGAACCGAGCGAGTCGGCAAATTCAACCGCGGCGTAATATAATTCGTCAAAGGAAAACAAAACACTATTATTGAACTCGTATTTTGGATTTAAGCTCAATTCCAATTTATTTATCTCTTCGTGTGATTCAATAAAATTAGCACGAATTCTTTCTATATTTTTGTACCTTGCTTTAAATGACGCGAGTTTTGTAGAATCCTTGCTAATCTCTTGTATTAAATCGTAGATGATTTGTACATTTTTAAACTCGAATTCGCGACGTTTAATGTAAGATTGCAATTTGGCTTCCGCCATTTTGTTTTACCTTTATGACTTGGAAAAGACTGAACAAACACTTTTCTCAATTTACGAATGTAAATACCTAGTATTTCACTATCTAGACATTGACGTAATTAAAAAAAAAATAATAATAATAAAACCTTTACTCCCTAGATTTACCTAAATATTTCGAGCACATCCACACTATAGATGCTGGCGGGAAAGATTCCGAATTATTCCCGTCGAATACTTCGGAAGTATTCCGAAGTATTCCGAAACTTTGGGAATATTTCAACTGTCAAAAAAAACGAGGAAAATTGCGCTTGGAAGCTGTAAACTATTTATCTTTAGTTGTGTATCTAAGAATATGTGATGCCGGTTACTAACATTATTAGCCAAGCGGCGAGAAACGGCTTTTTTGGCTTATTATCATTACTAGCGATAAATAGCGGCTGGTAACGGCTTGTTACTTTTCTTTGATAATACCTAATCATATGAGTTCGTTTATTTTTTATGGTTTTTATTCTGATTTACTTACAATAGGATATATTAGTATGGATAGTATGGATATAAGTAAGTAATAAGTAGGTAAGTATAGATCCTCGATCCCATTGGCCATTACTAATTTATAATAAAACTAGATGACGCCCGCAACTCCGTTGCGCCAAAATTCGTTTATCGCGCCGGAACCGTACATTTTTCCGGGATAAAAACTATCCTATGTCCTTTCTCGGAACTCAAAGTATTTCCATGTCAATTTTCAGCAAAATCGGTTCAGCGGTTCGAGCGTGAAGAGGTAACAGACAGACAGGCAAACAGACGCACTTTCGCATTTATAATATTAAACCTAGGAGTAGGTATAGATAAACAATTTATATTTTACTTAAGAACGTAATGTGCCACTGAACAAATAATTCACTCAACCACCACAAACAAACACGTATATTTCCATTGAATTATTCCGGCGAAATATTCGACGGAAACATTCGATTGCGGGGTACGAATCTTCCCGCGGGGTGAGGGAAAACTTCTCCGGGGAGCATCTCCCTTCCGCACCGCCGCGCCGTCGCCCGCTCGTACGGGCGAGCGAGTCGTGTGAGCGGCGATCGATGATTGATGCAAAATACGATTTTTCAGCATAAATAAAAATTCATATTACTTATTTTTTTTATTAAATTCATTTTGAATAATTCAAATTTAAAGAAACTTTCCCAGAAGTATTCCGGAATTATTCGGAATTTTTCAGAAGTTTTGCAACTATAATCCACACCCACAAATAACACTACAAAATTCAAGTCAATGCAGTGCCAATTTCACTATTTAAGTACCTACTAAGATAAGTTTAATTTTGACAAAACTCCACTTATGTCTCAGATGATTATGAAATTATTTTATTTAATGAAGAATGAATTTCAATGCAAAATTTTATAAATTGTAGGTGTAGGTAGTAATGGCGGACGCTTGCTGCGACCGTGGCAACAATGATAGTTAAGTTACTCAGTTAATATTTTGAAATAATAAGTTTTAATGCGTCTGAAAGACGGAAAATGTTATCTAATTTAATTAATAAGCGAGGTAATTGATCGGCCTTAGTTGGCGACGAAATTAGTCCTCACAGGAGGCACCATAAAAAATGTATGATTCTCGCTGGAGAGGCAGCTGCATTTCCCTGAAGCTTGTGCTTCAATACCTAGTGAATTCCCAGCAGTAGAAAAGCATAAACACTCACCTGGAAAGGTTTGGACTGGAGGAAGATTCTCTTGAACTCGGGGCGTCGCCTGGTTGCCGGCCGGCAAAGGAATCCCTTCGAAGACACCTTGGTGGGTGTGAAACTATAGCACCACAAATTCACCACGGTAGATTGAGCGCAATTCAGTCAGCAAACCTCTAACGAGACTGTTAATTCTTTAGTTCTAGATTTTAGATCACAGACGCGCACACGCGATATCTTTCAGGCGGCCATGTATATTTTTTCTTGCTCGCGCGCAGTGATTGGCGGGAGGCGATACGCGCGGTTGGCGGGATATTTGAAAGTGGGAGGAATTAAAGGAATAGGCTCATGTCTATACAGGCCCTGAATGAGGTAAATCCGCCATCCGCATTTTAATCAATTATTATTCTGATGCTACTTACGATGCCCTCGACATTATTTTGGGGTTCTTGAAAAAGCTATTTTTCAATTTTCTTACTTAAACTATAATATTTAACTCCAATTTCTGCAAGTAAATTGAAAGCAAGGGTCGAAGATTGAACTCTCAATACTATTTATAGATTGCTGTAGATTTATAATCTTGCGACATTTAAAGATAAAAAAAGTTTGGATACAGTTACTTAGTATAAGTTTGGTTTCATAATGAAATGAATTTGTTACGTCAGATGAATAATTTTGCAAAACAATAATAAAGAATAATAATAATAACCGTATAATTTTATAATCACTAAGATATATCCATTATAGGCGAACTCAGAACCTTCTCCTTTTAGGAAGTCAGTTAAAAATTCTTTGCGCGAATAAGCATAAATTATGTGTACTGACGCCGCGCGCCGTAAATAGTTGTTTCAAAGAAGTTGTGACTTGTGGTCTATAAAGCGAATGAACCTAGTTTATTACGTACTTTTTTAAACTTTTCAGGATTATAGAGAATGTTTATATTTAAGCTGCAGTAAAAAGAACAAATAAATTATGGGCAAGTTTTGCGTACAATTCTGCTTTATATTCTATGTCTTATCTTATTTCTCACACAAGACTTACACTTTTAGTAGAGCAGAGAACCCCCAATTGTTAGATATTTAACTACTTTCTAGTTTAAGATGTTATTTTTTACAGTCTAGATGTTTTATGTTTAGGTACTTATAATATTGTATTATTCATCGTGTTATGCTTGTACATTTTTGCCAAAACCAGAGTTATGGCGAGAGTTAGGATGAAATATCAGTATTTTTCAGTTTTTGGATTAAAAAAAACAGAAGAAATAACTACAAACCATTATTTTGTTTTATGAATGAACAGAAAAATAACCCACTTACATGTTTATGAGTTATGACTCAACACACGTTGACCGAAGCAAACAAGCCACAAATTGCCGATTTTATCTAAATTTTCCTTTTGTTTTGTTTATAATTTGTACAAGTTTATCACTACAAACAAAACAACTGTTGTACCCTGCTGGTAGATGTAATTGTATGATTTATAAAAGTACCAAATTGCTATAAAGTAGCACGAATATAGTACAAAACTCTTTAAATTGTTTTAATCGAAACGCTGGAAAATTTCGGAAAATCAAGCAGTAAAGTCTCCAAGAAATCTTTAATTTGTGATCAATAATTCCCGTAACAATCAAACTAAGCAAAACCCCCAGTTGTTATTCTACTAAGTTATTTTTAGATTTCTATACTATTTTGAGTATAAGAACGTAATAACTTTCAAGAGAGTCGAAGTCATAGGCCATGCAAATATTACCGCAATCAATAACAGAATATATTTTCCGCCTAGGCGTAAAGGAACCTTATAAAGTTGATTTATGGAGCTTGTTATCGCCAACAATAAGGTGTTTTCCGAAATATCCTAATACAATATTGATGTTGTATCTGGGAAGCGAACACTTCCAGGTATTGTGCCAATAATAACAACTGTTGTCAAACAACATAAAAATAGTACCTAGTTGTTATTTTTCAGGTCTTTGGTAGGACTCTTCAAATAACTTGTTTTGACGTGGGAGAGCCATGCTTCGGCACGAATGAGCCGGTTCGACCGGAGAAATACCACGTCCTCATAGAAAACCGGCGTGAAACAGCGCTTCCGCTGTGTTTCGCCGAGTGAGTCAGTTTACCGGAGGCCCAATCCCCTACCCTTTTCCCTTCCCTACCCTCCGCTATTTCCTTCCGTACCCTCCGCTATTCCCTTCCGTACCCTCCCCTATTCCCTTCCCTACCCTCCCCTATTACCCCTTAAAAGGCCGGCAACGCACCTGCAGCTCTTCTGATGCTGCGAGTGTCCATGGGCGACGGAAGTTGCTTTCCATCAGGTGACCCGTTTGCTCGTTTGCCCCCTTATTTCATTAAAAAAAATTCTTCAATTTGAGTGAGTGATTACTGATTATATTATTATTGATTGGAATAGTGTCTAAACATCGATATTATAGCTCCTCATATAAGTTCGTTAGTTTGTGTCTGTGACTCCTATTATCCTGGCTTTACATTGTCTTCTTTGAATGTTGTAGAAAATATTATAATAATGACTATTATTTCTGTAAGATCAAGAGGATATCTTGAGATTCTTTTGTTCTGTAGACCAAATGGGTCTTTAATCTTTATAGATTGCGTGCGACGATTTCAACATTTCTAAGCCTATTCGAATAGTGTAAACTGTAAAGCTAAATAACTTGTCTTAGATACCACATCTATTTAATAAAAATTAAATTTTGATAATCTCAATAAAACTCGAGAACTGCTGAACCTATTTGTCTAGTTTTAGTCTTGAAATGGTGGATGTCCAGGAAAGGTTTATATTAGGAGGAAAGTGATAAAAATATTTTAAATAACAAATTATTAATTAGATATTTTTTACCACATTAAACGTAATAAAGTGCCAGTTACGAATCATAAATTGGCGAAATTTAATTAGCATCATTTAATTGCCGCCTGCGATACAGATGGAGTACTTAGGTGAATCGTAAAAGTGAGATCAAAGTTGACCTTCAGGGTGACCTCACTTTGATGAACAACGTACCAATTATAATTGATATTTATTAGGACTTGCATCATAATGAATGGGTCTGCTTTCAATAAATTTTGGCGGTTTGTAGAGCACGTCACGTTATGATGTTACCAATTAGTTTGAATGTAAAAATATATGATTTTTTCATGCATCGACCAATCGCCCTTAAGCCTGTGGTAAAACAACGTTATGACCGGAAGACTCAAAAAATAGTAATAATGAATTGTACGTAATTTACGAAGGTTAAGTCATAATAAGTGTAATTTATAAAGATAAAACCGACTTCAAAATTGTACGTACTTAATTAAGAATTAAAACTCCCTATCTCCAAAGCTATTGAACCGATTTTGGTGAAACTTGCACTATTCCCTAAGTTGAACAATACCTAGTCCAACAAAAAAATAATTACTGAAATCGGAATGGTAGTTCCAGAGATATGCGAACACAAACATAAAAATATACATATACAGGTTGTAACAAAAACAAGTGATAATAGTTTAGGGTGTGTACGTGTTCCCTGTAGAGAGTTTACTGTGAAAGTAGCGGCGCTGAGCGTCACGAGTTTCCCCATACAAAAGTTAAAAAAAAATTTGGTCTTTCAGCGCTGCTACTTTCACAGTGAAATCTCTACAGGGAATACGTACACACCCTAAACTATTATCACTTGTTTTTGTTACACCCTGTATACATACATACATACACTTTTGAAATTTGGCACATTTGTTCAGACGCTGACATAGACTAACATATACCAAATTTGGGCAGTTCTAGAAATATAACGAGTACATACATACGCGTCGAATTGATAACCTCCTTTTTTGAAGTCGGTTAAAAATGAAATATCATAAATTAAGAGCTCACCTGACTCTAAAAATCAAACATCGTCCTTCTCTCTTCACACTCACGCCCGTCTTTCATATGCCAGGTGAAAAAGGACGGCGCGAAATCATCGCCGAGTTAGTTTTACTTGAATAAAAGACAAACTATAATGATTATGATAAAAGTGTTTTGAGCAAATTTAGGTTTTATCAATAGCTTTTTAGATATTAAAAAATATTAAAGAAAGGACAGCAAACTTCGAAGATCCAAGCAAAAATGTGTCTAAAACAAGGTTTTTTGTAAAAAAGAAACTATCGAGCATTTTTTGAGTAATCGTGTTTTCGTCTTGAGCATTTAATCTTTATGAACTGAAGTTACTTGTGCCATAAAATCAGTTTTCTAGACCTTACAGATTTTGAGATCTAGGTTAAAGTATGTAGTCAAGTTAGGGTCATATGGGCTCTTAAATGTGATATTAAAAATATTCATCAAATCCAACCCTCCGCGGACCGAAAACAATTCAACCCTTTAATTCATTTATGACGGCATTAATCAGCGTTAATCTATTAGACGATTAGGCCTCACAAATCACACGTAACGCTGAAATTTCGAATTACACGTCTCTCCTATCGCATCTGTCATCCTTTTATCAGTGCTGTCACCTAGCCGAAACATATTAAACGTAATGATAAATGTGGGTACCCGAGGCCCCACGCGTCGGAACCCCGAAGCTAATAAACGACAGAAAGATTCGATGATTGACAGAGCGGCGAACCGTGCGCTGCCAGTCTAGCGATTTCTCAAACTTCGACCATAATCCATCATTTTTGCCGGTTCAATTTAACTTTTTAACTTTTTTTACATGTTGCTCAGATTTTTGTCGATGAGGTGTCTTTTTATCACCTTCTGAAACATTTATTTCGCGTCAACATAAGCAAATTGAGTGAATACAAAAAAGTTTCTTCTTTGTATAATAATTGAAGAAGTATATTGTTGCAACTTGCGAGATTCATCATACTGTATACTGCACCAGAGAAAGTCTTATAGGTATCAGATGACCTATGCAATTTGGGCGCGTTACGTCAAACCCTGCTGAGTGCTGACGGATCTTAACATTGAATTGAATAAACCGACCAAATGACGTGGGTCCGCCATCTGCCTATGAATCAATTTCTTCGATGGTACATGCCATAACCTCCTCCTTTTTGGAAGTCGGTTAAAAAGGTAAAATTGAGCGTTCACTCTCGATAAATCTAGGTACACTTAAAATATCTCTTAAGTTAAGACTCCATTTCTGGTCAAAAGACATTCCATGGTAGGCCATTTGTTTATATCTCGAACTGAACATAACGGCTTTGTTCAAGATAATAACGGAGTCCTTCGACCGTTTAATATATATTTTGGTTTAATTTATCGTCTCATAAAAACGATATTTATCTTCCGAGGATGTTTTCATGTCAATAAGAAGTGGTTTTTCAGTTCAGAAAAACTTATTCCTATCCTATTTTTTTTCAGTTATTTACAACCTTATTAGCTTTTCTACTGAGTATGTAAAACATTAATAATAATTATTATTATCAAACCTTTTTTATAGGTTAATATTTAATTTTTATAATACTTGTCACTAAATTTATTTTATATTATGCAAACTACAAGTGTTAGTGGTACAGTTTTATTATTATAATATACTTTATGGGTGGGTATTTTGTGTTACTTCAGTAATGGTTATAGGGTTGAATAAAACCATCATAGTTTTAGGGCAGTTACGTATTTTTCGCTTTAGATTTCGAGAATCGAGCGTACCAGTCGATTACTCCGTTCTTCTGGGAAAGCTTAGTTGTATCGTATCTTCACCGGTTTTTTTAGTTATGTTTCATAGAGCAATGCAAGAATACAGTTTTAGTCGTAAGAGAATTTTCGATTCAATAAAGCTTTTGTCATTTATTATACCCAAAATATTATTTTAAAAATATGAAATAAATAGGGGTGATAGACTAATACTCAGAGAAGCCAAAAATAAACTAACATTAAAAAGTGCGTAACCGGCGTTTACCGCTTTGTTGCCCGGGGCCAGCGATTATAACCTCCTCCTTTTTGGAAGTCGGTTAAATATAGTAGTCATTCAAAGTTCAAACATGGAACGCCTGACTGTTGAGGTTTTGAAACTTATGAGAACACGTTTGATTATCATATTTTTGTAGTTTGACAAAACATAAAGTATTTTGGGGTTGATGTGATCCCTTCATATTTACGAACTGATGAGTTTACTCATGAGTCATGATCCATTTTTATGATGAACTGAAAATTATACAAAGTTGCATAATTTCAAAAAGGTCTATTTGTTAGATTAAGTTAGGTACTTGTTAGTTTTACGTCATAGTCTTTCAGTCACTGGATTTATTTTCTTTGATTTTACTAGGATTTAACTCATTTCAAAATCTTGCCATTAATAATATTAACTGAAGAAGGATTTTAATATTTATTATTGTCTCACGAAGCAAACCCGTGGAGTATGGACACAAGTCAAATAAACTTGGCCTACGGGTGGGCAAAACTAAACTTAGGGGCTGACTTTATAAATAGCAAGTTCGTGATGTTGAAAGTAAAAACAGAGATAAGATGTTATTTATTGGATTCCTTACTTAAATAGAATTAAATGAGTTCTCTTGAGTTATTGATAGAGGAGCTGAGGGCATCCCAAGTAGATACTGTCGTCGATTTAACAAGTCTGCCCATCTCGTCCATTTCTCAAAACTTTGACTTTATTTGGAGGACGTCCAAATGCACTTTTATGCTAGATCAAATTTCATTAATTTGCAGTAAACAAAGGAATATTAGTCTATAAAATATTATATGCACTGGTCACTTAGGTAGACGGTAGACGCTATTAATAAAAGGATCATAAAATCGATGTGTTTATACGCAGTCTGCAATTGACTACTGACGATTATGTTATGAGAACCTTCATCTTAAGTCTAGGTTTTAATGTCTATTTCTCTGTAGCAAACACAGTTACAGCCCGCAATGAGCGGGTCGGAAAATTAATTGGCGCAATACCTAAACAGAAATATGACACTACTAGATTGTACCGTCGAAGAAATTGATTCATAGGCAGTTGACGGACCTAAGTCATTTGGTCGAGTAATGTCAATTAGTGTTAGTCGAGATCATAAAGATAATATACCTAGCGGAATAGAGCAACAATCTCGAGCTGTCAAAAGAAACCAAAATTGGTTTTCATCTGTGTGAAAAATACGATTGAGGATTGTCCATTTTTTTTTAATTTTGCTCATTACAAAAACATTTCGAGGAATAAGATCAGTGATCGTTTTTCTGTATATAAACGAAAAAAATACCCATTAGTTACTTATATTTTTGAAAAAATATGTTTAACCTTTGTTTGACCTTCAATGGCGTTAAATTAGCAATAAATTCGACCAACATTACGTTTCGAACTTTTGATAAGCTTCTCGTATCAGCTTTCACATAATGAGAACTTGTATTTGACGAACCAGCCATTATAAATAAGATTGAAAAGAAATTTAAAACATACTACAGAGGTCAATTGCGGCCGATGATGACGTCAGAGCGAAACTTTAAAAATTTATTGAGAAAAAACTAGCCAACGAATTTCAAAATTATTTAGTTTATATTATTAAAATACCCTATTTTAACGAAAAAAAATATAAAAAGTACATGTGATTTTTTTTGGACAATGCCCATTGTCAACGTGCGGCACGTGCCGACTGGACGTCAAAAAAAGAGTACTGCTGACATGTATCACACGTCTCTTTTTACCACGCAGTGTTACTGATAGTGACATCTCTCTTGCTCAGGCCTTTGTTTTTCTATTCCGCTAGGTATATTAACTTTATGGTCGAGATCTGTTGGCTGGGTTTGACGTAACGCCATCAAATTGCGTAGGCCCGCCATCTGCCTATGAATCAACTTTTCTGACAGTACATATTATTGCATAATATAATCTACATTTCAGGGGGTTCATGACCGCTGGAACCGTGCTTTTTAGTAGCTTTTCATCATATGCAATGTTAAGAGCGCGTACCTGCCAATAAACTTTTTAGTTTGGCGGGAAATTATTTTAAGCCACTTTTGTATTTTGGATTTGGAATAAACATTTAAAAAAAAAAATATCTTGCTAATACTCCTACTTAAAACTGTACCTGCTTGCATCCGATTCTCCGGGCCGAAGCGCCTGATCATCTCTATCGCGAGCACCGCAGACGCCTGATGCAGGCCATGGGCGAGGAGCTGGGCGATAGTGGCCGCAGCAGCCACGCCCCATCCCCAACCACCTTCGGGGTAGTAGTGGCGGGTGAGCGTCAGCAGCTGGCGAGGATCGAGCTTGGCCTGCCGTGGGGGGACGCTGGCTTCGAGGACCAGAGGCAGCGACCTGGTGCGCAGCAGCGGGGCGCCGCCCGACGACCAGGAATCTTCCATCAATGCGCGCGCGCATCGTGCGCGGGTATACGCATCGCCGCGAACGCTAGCCCACTCTCATGTCCGTTCGCACATGTTTTTACGCTCCGTTCAGTGTACAGCGCATTCGGTCTAATTGTTTTTAAAACTTCGGTAAGACAAGGGCGTAAGGGTTTTTAATTAAGTATTTTACTTGTTGGCATTTAAGCTTTTGAAATACAAGAGGGTAGAAATCTTTTTGAGAATAATATTTTAAGCATTGCTGCTCTTGTGTCACCGTAATATGTGTAAGGTTTATGTTAGAAGTTCAAGTTCGTTCGCGTAATTGCATTCTATACCTACCTATAGCTTTAAGTATTTGTTGAATTTGATACAAAAATTCATTAGCCAAGTTATCAGCGATAGCTTTCAATATCTAAATTAACTAATCAAGATCTTGTAAATTATATTAAAAATTTAATAACTTGTTTTGGTCGCTGCAAAATTTTGGTACTAAGCAGCAGATAAACTGATGATATCGGAAAGTTAAACTCAATTATAAGACGATTGTTTGTGCCGAAGTATTCTGTATTTATTTTGCTCTGTTTCTGTTATCGTGATAACAATTCTCGATAAAGTCGTCTAGCTTTGGCTATAAATACATTTTCATCAGTTCGATATCGAGGCAACTGTCTAAATTAAGTTACTATCAACATCTATGAGACGTATCTACGAGTCGAAACAAATAAAGTTAGTCCTTGTGCTAGGACTCTGAGACGCGTATCTATTATTATCTAGGTTTTCGTGAATCGTACCTCCTCAATCACAATCCTCAGAAGCCATAATATATAACTATGACTAGTTATATATTATGGCTTCTGAGGATTGTTTGGCGTCTCTAGGTAAAGCAAATGAAAAACAAATCAGTCTCAAATATCTTTAAGCCGACGATGTAATTTATTGTAGTGTTGGAACTAATCGCTAAAAGGACACCTCGCAAGAAAATATATTTACACTTTAAAACTCTATATTTTTGTTAAACCGTATAACAAGCACGGTTTACTTTGTTGACTAGTACTGCTTAGGTACTACTTACTACTACTCAGGTACTTTGCTGGCAAACACCAGTGATTTAAGCAAGGTATCCCGATTAAAAAGTTTAATTATAATGCAACGCGAAAGTTTAAAATGTTAAGGTATTACAGTGACATAAGCGCGGTAGATGCAGCAATGTATCGAGATTTACCAAGCTGATGTTCACTTAGCAAGACGTTAAAACTTTGAACCATCTCGGGCGCTTGAAGTTTCAATCTCCGGCAAGATTTTGACTTACAACTTAGAAGGATAAACGTAAAGTATGAAAAATGTTTTCCGTTTACACCGCTGACGTACTGAATTGGGGACACAGAAATATTTTGATAGTATTTATGTGTTCTTCTGTTAATTAATTAAATTTTGATGAATTTTTGTTACTAAGCAATTGGTTTTTGTTTTGCATTATAATATAATAATAGCATTTTGGGTCCATATTATTTCTTGTATGTAATAATATTCTTTCCGCGTTATATCGCGACATAACAGTTGCATATCACGGTAAAATTCCTGACTAAAATGGTACCGCAGGTCTAAAATGGCCACTTTTTGACCCGGTTTAAAATTAGGTGTACAAATTCACAAGTAGTTAAACTTACTCAGTATAACCTTAGATTTGTGCCGACTCCGTGTGTTAGAAAATATGTAATGCGCGGGTACGGATAAATTGCGTGGAAACTGTGGAAAGATGGCTGATAGGCTTAACTTGTAATAATTTTGGAGGGTACAAGGAAAACTGGTTTACCATCTCATAAACATAAGGGGGACATATTTTATGCATTTGTTAAAGTTTGTGGTATATGGGGATTGGGGTTCTTACTGTGTTTCAAAGTATGTGCCGTGTTTTCTTGTAAATTGTATGTTGGTGACTTTTTACGTTATAAGATGTTTAAACGTGGTACATCAATTACTATCAGCTTCTAAAGCTCTTCAAATAAACAATATTATAGAAAAAGATTAATATTATGTAGGTTTGTGAAAAATTAAAGAGAAAATACTACACTTTAATGCTTGTAGGTATGTCAAAGTAGCCTGCTTCCATTCATACATAAAACTAGAGCGATAACGTGATATTAAATCTACAAACTTCTCTAATCTAATCGAATCTACGCTCTCTCGAATCTAAGCAACGAAGTTGATATCCTTTTGGATTTGATCACTCACTAGCTATTTATAAGTGTCCCATTGTAAATAATATGCAGTATACTGCTCTCTTAATACTGCTGTCTTTAATTTTGTGTTATAATTTATAATAATTGTATAAGTACCGTTGGACATTGAGTGACCGAATTAGGCGCGTGCATTAGCGTGATTTTGGATGACAATTAGTAGCAAACAATCGGCCAAGTGCGAGTAGGACTCGCGCACGAAGGGTTCCGTACCGTTATAGAGCGAAAATAATGAAAAAAATGAGTTTTTTGTGTGGGAGCCACCCTTAATTGTTTATTTTATTATTTAATATTAAATATTAAAGTACACATATAATTGAGGATTTTGTAAAAATTTCAAGTGTCTATATGTTGCCATTATGGATAACGAGCCAAAAAGACCTTTGTTTTTAGTATTTGTTGTTATAGCGGCACCGAAAATATATTATAATCAGTGAAAATTTAAGAAATCTAGCTATAGCGGTTCTTGAGTTACAGCCTGGAGACAGACAGACGGACAGACAGACGAACAGAAGGACGGACAGACAGACGGACAGACAGAAGGACAGAAGGACGGACAGACAGACGGACAGACATCGAAGTCTGAGTAATAGGGTCCCGTTTTTACCCTTTGGGTGCGGAACCCTAAAAAATACAAATTTTGTCTCTGTTGTATAAGCTACAGTCTTTGAACTTCGATCACTAATTCTTTGAATGAATTGTCTTTATGCTGATGTCTGATGCCATTTCTAAAAACAATTTGTATATCGCTCGCGGATCCTCTACAAGGTCCTTGCAGAGCCCTCTCCTCGGAGCGTACTTTGAGAATGGCTGCTCTACTGTACGACTTTTATACTGTGCAAGTAATTTCCGAGATAAACAGTCACGGGACATTTGATACATCGGGGAAGTTCGCGAGTTATGTTTTTGTTTTTCTATTTGGTCGTATCAAAATCTGTCATACTCATGTTGGGAATGTGAAGTGAGTATGTAAATAAAAACAAATTACTCGTACCGTACATAGTTTGCCTACTTCAATATTTATTGAGGCTTTTCCTTGAGGTACGCCGAACGTTCTATCGATGCCTCCTACGTAAATAATCGTAGCCAAAAGCCATTTGAAGAGATATAATATTATGTCTTCAAAATAGCTTTCCTGTAAACTTGGGATTTTGAACAGAGGAGGAAGAGAAGGCATCGAAACCAATCTCCTGTTAAACAAGACATTATATTTATTAAAGTTAGGTCTCTCAAAAGTTTGTGCGAACTTTAATTACTTAGTTTATTTAGCCAGAATGGGCCCAAATGGGCCAGCGCTCACAGATCGCAATATTATTTCCATTGTGTAATTAATTAAGAAATTACTTTTTATAACCTGCACCATCGAATTTCTTTACATTGTTTATTGACAATTAAAAATCACCAACGTATAAAAGAAATCCAATAAATTATTCCTTATTTAATCACATAATTATTTTTTTAAGTTCCAATACTTTATGTACAACATTAACATATTTCTTACTTGGGAAAGTATTTTTTATTATTAACTCGTTAAGCCCGTATGCATTAATTGATTTCTTTATTAACCAGTTAAAATGCAATTAAAGACCGAACCAGTTTGGTGGTCCTTTATTGAATGAGTGCCTACAGCCATTTTAATGGGCCATTTCTTGGCCCAGCCCATTAAAAATGCTTATCTATACTTAATATTATAATTGGGAAGAGTTTGTTTGTTTGTTTGAACGCGCTAATCTCAAGAACTACTGGTCCGATTTGAAAAAATCTTTTACTGTTGGATAGCCCATTTATCGAGGTAGGCTATAGATTATATTTTATTACGCTAGGACTAATAGGAGCGAAGAAATAGAGGAAAATGTGGAAAAAACGGGGGAAATTATAATATGAAGGGGCTTATTTGAACGCGTTAATCTCAGGAACCTCAGGAACCACTTATCCGATTTGAAAAATTCTTTCAATGATAGATAGCTCATTCATCGAAGTATGCTATAAGCTATATTTTATCACGCTAAAACTAATAGGAACTAAGAAATAGAGGAAAATGTGGAAAAAACGTGGGAAATTATATGAAAGGGCTTATTTGAACGCACTAATCTCAGGAACTACCTACTGGTCCGATTTAAAAAATTCTTTCATTGTTAGATAGCCCATTTTACGAGGAAGGCTATAGGCTATATTTTATCACGCTAAGACTAATAAAAGCGAAGAAATAGATGAAAATGTGGAAGAAACGGGGGAAATTATATAGAACTGCTTATTATCTTATGAACTACTGGAGCAATTTTTATGTTATTTGGCAATTATTATGAATAGACCACGTGAAGGGACATAGGCTATTTTTTGCTGCAAAATGTACGGTTGCGTGAAATTCCTAAATTACGCAAGCGAAACCGCGCGGAACATCTATATATAATAAAATCTTAGGAAAGTCAATTCTGTATATTGAATATTTTTGTACAATAAATAATACTTGGGATGTGATCTACTATGCTAACGCGGACGAAGTCGCAGGCAACAGCTAGTGATTTTATAATTATTGTCTTCAATACTTTATAACATTAAACTCTTGTACTAAAACCGATGTTGCCGAAAATTACTTGTTTGCTTTTGTCGTAGGAACCGCACAATTTTTCGGAATAATTACGTTCCTGTGTCCCGTAAATAGACGGACAGAGGATCGAAACTATATCGATCGCTATTTGGGGAAAAAATTGGCTTTCGTAGACAAACCGTACGATAATTTATTTGAAAAATAGTCACAAATAAAATAGTGCAGCAATAAAAGTATTTTCAGTTCAAAGAGCAGATATTTCAAAATGTTTTACTGGCTCGGGTTAGAATTGTATGTGTAAGCAGGTTGTAATGGTTCTAAAATCATGATATATACTACTGAGGCTATCTGATCTTCTTCGGGCTACTCAGTAGAAACTAGGAGTTATGGTCTCTAGATAGTACACTCATCAAAAAAGTCTAGGTATATTTGTATTTTATAAAATATATAAAAACCTATCAAGAATTTGAAAGAAAAAAATTGCTACCCATAAAGTTTTGATGTTTTAATCCTTGGTGAAAATTACCGATATTTTTTTGATTAATATGATAGAGTCCAGTGTTTCCCAACCTGTGGTCCGCGGACCCCCGGGGGTCTGCGAGTATTTGTTTGGGGGTCCGCGGTGTCATCTCTGGACCATACGCAATCCGATTTTTTTTGCTGTTTTTTTTAAGGGGTCCGTGAAAACCGTGCTTCACTTCCTGGGGGTCCGTGGCTGAAAAAGGTTGGGAAACACTGTGATAGACTATCGTTACACGGTCAGTCTGGCATCAGTTCAGTCCATCAGTCTGTGGATCAGACTGATGGACTGAACTGATGCCAGACTGACGAAAGAATGATCGTGTAACAGTGTGATTGACGGACTGGTTATTTTTTTATTAAGTATGTACTTTCCGGCCATCATTCTGGGGTCAGTCTGAGACTGATGGACTGAACTAATGCCACACTGACTGTGTAACCCTAGTCTAACAATGATAGTCATCGTTAGACGAGGGTTACACGGTTGGTGCGAAAAAATAAGCATCTGTGTCATTATTAAGACATTTTTCATTGAAAGTAAACCAGAATTGCGGATGAGGGTTAAGTCTTTTGGGTCTGACCCTTGTTGGGTGATAACATACACTTTGTAACAGAGATTTTGTCGACATATTGTTTTTCCAGGCACTGGCTATTTCCTCGACCGAACTAAACACAAATATATGGAAAATATCACTTTGTATTAGATTGTTATCTAGTTTTAGAATTTTGTTTAAACGCGTTTAGTAAACTCCGTAAAACAATTTATGGCTTACGCATTCACCGAGATTGCTTCAAAAAAGAAATAAAAAAAATAACTACGAAACTACTCATGGGACCTTAAAATAAACATTAATCCTGTGATTTAAGGCGAAACATACACACTTATCTCCGCTGCGTTGTAAAACGTCTCAAAAAGGAGTGAATTGTAAAATATTTGCCCTTAAAAGTTATCGTGCTCGGTTATGAAGCCAGTTTAACACTTTTTATGAGTATTATGGTCCAAATCCTGAGACGAGTTACACTCACAAATTTGACATTTAATATGAAGTTTTGTGACTCTTCTTGTAGCTTGGATCATAAATACGTCTCATATATTTTGTCACATCTTGTTTTACTGTATGCCTTGCCATTTGCTTTCCATACATGGTCGTGTTCAAACATTTTCTGAAGATTAACATTTTTTGGTAATAGCTCTGCGTCGTCAAACCCTTTTTTGTATAAATGAGTATTAAGAATTATATACTTCTGGTAAGCCGTAAGACTCAAGAACTTAAGAGTCGATTTAGAGATCAGCTTTCATATTCTGAATTAATAATAAATAATAATTATTATTTGTAAAATTATGATTAACAAAATTATGCAACAAAACATAACCAAAATCAGGTGGACATAAAAAGTTCAACACATTAATAATGACGAAAATTACATCGATGATATAAGACACCATTAAAGTTATTTAGTGTTGTTTCGGTTTTGTATATCATTATTAAACGACACTTTTAACTGCTGCTTATTAATTATGTTCAGGCCCATCCTAATTGTCACTTTAATGTTACAGATGGCGCTATTTCTAACGTCACTTTTACACATAGCGACATCTTGTCACTTTTATGTGACACGTATGCGTCACCTTAACACATTTTTATAAAATACCTTTTATCTTTGTTAAATTATTTTCAGAATCTACATTACTAATTTAAGTCACCTAGGTGATAAATCTTTTCGTTTTTGGTAGCGTTCCTCAGACGTGTTAATTTATTAATGTTTGATGCATTTAAACTGCCATTTTATGCATTAGTGTATGTTTATATATTTATCGTTTCTCATGTAAGGTATCATATGATTTAACTTCACACACTAATCTTTACAAACAAAAAATAATGATTTTAATAATAAAATATTAAAGAAGTTATTATTGTATACAATTAACTGTGGAGGCCGATCGTTATGGTCGGACTGAGCGCAGGCCGACCTAACCGACTCACATGCATATAACGAGTACCTACCTACAGTCGCCTGACTGAGACGTTATGGCGGTTTTATATTAAGTATTTCAATCCATTCCAGCGCTGTATTGTATCACTGGATGGAAATAATATAAACCAGCCTTTATGGAGATAGCCGCCGTCATTAGTTTGTTATACTCAGTGAAACTCTACAATTCGATCTCATAATATGATAACTAGACTAATGGCCAGAAGATACCTGCAATTATATTGCCGTTCCTAAAACGTCAATTAAGAGGATTCCACACCGCCCTTTTTTCCATACAAACGCTGTCCCCTGTTTCCTCCCTGGATAATGCTAGTAGAGTTATAATTTTTTTCCTGAATATCTACGGCCACTAATACAATGTCCCTATGTTTTCTTTTTTTTCATAATTTAATTATTAAATAAGATATGAACGTTCAAAAACCCAAAAAAATGGCCAGATTTTCCGCTGTGTTCAAACGTCCAGAAAACAGATTTGGCTAGATTATACAAAAAAAGCAAAACATAGGAACATAGCTCAAGCCTTTTTTTAATCTTTAATGAAAAAAGTACTTAAATCGGTTAAGTTTTGGAGAAGGAATCAGGGGACAACGAATCGTTGATTTTCTGGATTTTCTGCAGTTGTCTCTATCGCGTTCTGCGGTATAGGCTTGAGGTAATGGAGACAGCTATAGATATTACACGTACTTTTTTTTCATTTCTCTAGCCCCTGGTGTATCCTCTTAACTTAGTACTTAACCACTTAGTGGTTTTATGTCTTGACAGCTAGTAGCAATAATAATGTATTAACTATTAGGTATGTCAAAATATTATTAGAAATTGTTTTAACATCATTTTCGTATCAGAACTCACGATAACATCTATTCATACTTAAAGGTTCTCTTTTTGTACTAATAAAAAGATTTACTTAACATAAACAAAGCAAAACAAATTACTAGCAAAATCTATTCATCTGTTTATGACACCTCTCCGTTTTCTTTGGAGGAAAAATCGGCCAACTTTTCGTAATGCTTGTACATTTAGTTGTCATCATAATAAAGACCAAATTACATAGCAATCTGTTAGCAGATTGACTTTTGTTTTGACGGATTAATCAGTAATGTTTGCTAAGCTGGGTGATGGGTCAGATATTTTATGGATATATTGTCCGTTCGGATTTATTTTACTTACTTATCTGAAGATATCGTTGACATAAAGGTTAAACTTGAGAAAGGACTATAAAAGTAATACGCAGTCCCAGCCTGGGACTGTCGCCTGATACTCCCAGGCGACAAACATCTGTCGTCTACTATTTACGTCAATTAGAATATTCGAAATATAAAATTATGAATGATGACTACGGCTGACAGATCTAACATTTTGAAAAGAAAAACAAAAATATAGGTTAATTTTAGCCTCTGAAGTCAAAAGTAACACAATTTCTTTTTAAATCCTAACATATCTGATATCAACCAGATTAGAAATATGAGCACTTTTGAAGTTCTATATTATTTTTTGTTAATTATTTAAACGGATTGGAAAGTATTTAAAAAAAATCAATTAAGTATAAGAAAAGTCTTTTATTTTAAAAGACTTCAATTAGGTATATAGAAAAGTTTTCAATAACATAAGTATTATTATTTTTTTTTTTTTTTTATTAAAAAATTGTGGCCGTCTATGGACTGTTCGTCCATATCCTTTTTTTGTTATTTTATTATTTAGATTTTTCGCACCAAGGATAATTGAAATAATATTATGGATTTTAATTAATTGTCCATCACGCCATGGACACTTTTTTTTTTTTTTTTTTTTTTTTTAACATAAGTATTATATATTTATATATATATACTTAGTAGAATAGACTATAATATATTATACATATAATAAATAAATATATATATTTATTGTTTTATAAATTACATAATAATAATATGTTTTGAACGGTGAGGTCCCAGTCGGTGTGGCGGCCAGTAGGTCCGACATTTTCCGATTTCCTTAGATTTTATGCTGCTCCACCCTTTGCCTTTAGATGTTGTGACATTGGCTTGGTGGAGAGGGGTCACTCAAGCTGGGTGGAGTTTCTAGGGTGTTAAAGAGATATCGTTCTGTGTCGAATCTACCCGCCATGTGGCTTAGGACTTTATCGTTCCTGTCTTTTATAGCCATTTTTATGTTATAATCTGTGGCTCTTTTTATGAAGCTTGCCACAGCGTCTCCATCAGTGTCAGTGTAATAGACACAGGTGTTAGTGTGCCGGGATATGGCTACAACTGCATGAGGAACGCTGTCATGGATTGCCAGCTTTCGGGACTTGGTCTGTATGATGATCACCGAGGGACTCGTTAATCCCTGAGCTTCATGGATTGTGAGGACGCGAGAGTCCGTTCCCGATCCATAGCCTGTATTAGTGAGGGCTGCTTTCTCCTCTTGTGTGTGGACAAGATACAGGGTATTTAGATTGGCTTTAGGTATTCTCGCTCCTGTATAATAAGTATTATTAGGTACTGCAATGTTTTAACTTTAACTCTAGATATAGAGTTAGTAGTTAGTAGCACTAGCATGGACAGTAAACAAAAATTTTTGTTCGACGTTTGACGTTTCTGTCAATATTCGGATATGACGAGTGTAACAATATGTCGGATTATTTACTGTATTTGCTAGTAGCGCCCTCTCTTCCGACCTTTGCGTAATAAATAGGAAATCCTATTCAAACTGTTTCGTTAACTAACATGGCGAATAATATCATTAGTATTGAAATTGAATTAATCATACATTAGAATAATATATTTGCTAAACGTCTTTTATGTGCGTATCAAAGGCTGTCATATTCAGATGATGGATGACAAGACTTCAAAAGGTCTTAACCCTTAGTCAACTAATGACGATTGATTCGAGTTCAAATTCATGTGACCTTTGACCTTAGATAACTGATAAAACATTAGGAATTAGAGCTTTCGACAAGTTGCCGCTACATGTTTTATGCCGTGGTGCAGTGGTTTAGAGCGTCGCTCTTGAATTGGAGGTCGTGGGCTCGATTGCTGCGTTGGAAACGTGTTATTTCCAAGTTTGATTAGGACAATGAACGCTGATCACAGATCACCTGATTGCCTGACAAGTAAGATGGGCATGAAAAAAGTTGGTCCTGAGTACAGACTCTCGCCAGTCGTGTCGGTCCCACTGGGTTATGAGAATAAAGGAATAGAGTACCTTGTGTACTGTAGACATACTTGGGCACTATAAAATTATTCTTGCGTAACTTGCATGGTTTCAATGAAGCCTGCCACCGTCACCGAAACCAGTGAGGGAGATATTTTTTTAACGATTGCTATTATTTGAACGAAGATTTGTAATTTTTAACCCGAATGTGTAGTGTTTGTTTAGGAAATTTATTATTTTTACCAATATATTTGTTTCAGGTTTAGATTTCTGATTCATCTGTTTCCTTTGTTTCGAATCTAAAATAAACCCATATCAAACTTTTGCTGCGAACTATTCCATAGGCTACGCTTGACTCGTAACAAGTTGGGCAACTAGTCAAGATAAGTTGTCCAATCATGACAGCCGAACTGACCTGGTCGTCACGTTTCCGTGATGAAGTGTTCTATGATAAGGTAACTTTACGCAGGTGTATGGTATGTGTGATGAAATAGCTAAGTAATGGTGTGCAAGGTAGTCACTTCATATCAGGAAATTAAGGGCTCTCGCATATTTAGACACGACAGCGTTTAGAATCGTAACTCAAGAATAGACAATAAGACAATCTTGTACATTTATATTTTATTAGTTTTTCGGCAATAGCTTCACTAGCATATTATAGTAGTTAGGACAAATATTATAGCAGATTAATATCTATTTATTATCAATGTTTAATAGCAATAAATGTCACATCTATTGCAATATCAGAAGTTGTTTATGAAGTGAACGCAGATTCACATGACCAGTATGGACGTCGCGGACAGTAACGCATGCATTTAGGTCATGCAAGTTCATTTATGCATGTGATTTTCCATAAATTGAACTGTAATATACTCTGACAGGGTATTTCAAGTTGTGCACTTGTTTGGCGCAGACGAGCGACAGAGAATAGTGACGTCACGCCGCGCGCGTTGCAACTTATAGTCTGTCAAGAAAGTGAAGAAATTAAAAAGTGGCAACATCGTAGTGTCATCCCTTTCAAATCAATCTAAGAAAAAAACGGATGACACTACGATGTTGCCACTTTTTAATTTCTTCACTATCTTGACGGACTATAGCTGTGTGTCCCGAACGCGTGGGCGTTAATCGAACGCGTCGGATAAATAACGAATCTCGAACGATTTGTTCCACAAAAATGCTTGTATTTTCAGATAGTCGAAAAAAATAAGTAGGCGGTAGCGTAATGCCATACTTCTCGGGTGTGGCTTACAGCCCGCCATACCGACGCGAACACATTAATTTAAATAAAAAAATGGAACCATTTGTACACCATTATTTTGTACCAGGCTAATTTTTGCATAGCTAATCATCGTCGAGTAGCCATTCACGAAAATCACCTTGCCATACTTTCCCGACAGGTCCCAATGGCCGCTATACCACTGCAAAGGAGTGATGTTTTTTTTTTCTCCAATCTGAAATTTTGTGTTACCGTCTCCCGGTCTAAAACTTTTTGAATGAACGTACGAGCAAATTTGGCGGATGGAGGCGGATTGCACGCTTTACTTATGCTTGTGTGTGCGTTTTTGTTACTTCTACTTACTTCTTCTGAGCCGATTTTTGGTCATACCTTATTCATGTAATTTTAATTTAACTGTATTTTCAGTTTAAACTAAATTATGAGTAAAGCCATCACGTGGAAGAGCACTTTTCAAAGAACCGATACACATTAGATTTTCTCAAATATGTAGCTTTCTTAAACTCCCATTTCAGTTTGGATTGTACTTGCATTATTCGTTTCGATCCTCAAGTATCCTCTATCGGCGATATAATCCAAGATTTTCCCTCTATTATGTTGCGAGATAAAGGAAAAAACATTCTGCAGAATTCTAGAATTTTCCAAACATTAGGGATATAATACGGATTTATAAAGATCCCGCCCCCGCTACTGTTCGAGCTTCGGGGTTGTAAAATGAATGTCAATATATCAGGATTACTCCTGCGATTCATAAGCAAATATATTCGAAACAATATAGTAAATATGAAATAAACTTTGATAGAGACATTCGTCGGATATTTTATTGGACAATATAATCATATCGTTGGATTGTTAACAATGTTATAAATTGTATTTGGATTTGCACTAGAGGACAAAAATAAAATTTTAAACGTCATGTCAGGCTGAAATACTATAAAGTCGGCTAACCTGGCATGGCTTGGCAAAACAAAGAGAACAAAGTAGCCACCTAAAGACCCTTTTTAATATGTCTTAACATAAGAGGGTCTTTGGGTCAATTTTAGTGTTTGAACGGAAGAAATTGTGGTAGACGGATTTCCACGAAATATCTATTGGTCCCGGAGGAGAGTATTAAGAAGTTATCGCATAATGCGTACCTCGAGGCGCGAGCTTTGTTCCTGAGCAGCATGTGATAACATTTCTTGTACCTCTGTACTTTTCGTTCTTGTAAAATCTACAAAACATATTAAAGACATAAAATTTTATATTATAGAGGAACAATTATTGTATCGTAAAGTTTATTCATATTTCTATCGAACGAGAGTTTTTTTTTATACCTTAACTATATTTAATGCTTTGAGTAATAACGTAAGTAATAAAAATTACGTATTTTCAACCTTTAATTTCGGTCTACATAAAAAAGTATCGAAAAAGTAAAAACCTATAAAATATGGAACAACCCTAACAAATAAAAGGGGAAATCCTCCCCAAATCATTCGTTTTAGGCAGTTGAGCAAATAAAACGACATTGGAATTTGATTACGATTCTTATTTAAGTGAGAATCCATTGAGAAACCCGCTGTCGATAATGTAGATAAAACGTTATTCAGGGCAAGGTAGGGAGGGCTTTAAAGAATATAATAGAAAGGGACTGCTCTATATTTGGCAAGAGCTAGGATTACATAGATGCCAAAAATCTTATAGTTACATATTATATCAGGTTAGCGTACAGGCTAACCTGATATAATATGTTGGGTTGGGTACCTTAGGTATTATAGATAGTAGAGACCTAACTTTTAGCCTGATGTGACGTAGGCCGTAGCGCTTGCGATGCCTAACAGCCGCGCTCAAAAGATGATTAAACTTAAATTTAATGAAGTGTGTGCCACATAAATGTATGGGGCTTGAGTAAAAAATATTTATTTAATTTCAGTCAAGTAAAGATTTGTCTCTGAGTGCGATAGTTATTGTGATAAATCCTACGAAATTCGAACTTATAGGCATCGAAATATTCGAATGCGTTTAAACTATAACACGGTCAAATTAACTTGACGCATCGCTGGAATGCAATAACATGTCCGCTCCATAATGACGTCATCAAACCATGCAGGGCCGGACCGTGAGCTTACGAGGCCCTGGGCTGAAACTACTTAGGGCCACAACATTTTAACTGTCAGTTCGTAGTACCAACAACTAAATTGTATCATAAACCTTGATCGTAGGATTCTTAGGGATAGCAAAAAAAATATGATTTTTTTCGCATTGTCTATTTTTGACTTGACTTAGCTGGGGGGGGCGGAGGCCCTGGGCTTAAGCCCAAATAGCCATATGGTCGATCCGGCCCTAAAACCATGCGTCTAGTTAATGTGACCGTGTTATAAAGGTTCAAATCCTCCGTTTGACGCTAACTTTTTGTGAAGCCGATGATTCTCTTGTAGAGCAGAGCGATTCGTGCCATGGCTTTCCCAAAGTGATACCCAAATAATCTAGATAAAACAAAGAACTTTATTAAAATGTAGCGTTCCGTAAAATCCAGTGATTGACATGGCTAGTTTAGTTTTAAAGTATTGCGACTTCGAGGCGCCCACTTCATACCTTCGAGATGATCCTTATAATCTGGGGAATAAAGGTCCTTTCAAATGTAAAATAACAACGGACGGTATTGAAACTATCCTTTCGTAACGAGCAAAGTAACTTCGACAGATAATTAGGTTCAAGTTTCATTGCAAATTACTTAGGAACTTATATTAGTTAGCGTTTACTGTAGAAGGTAAGATGAATTAAACTTTTTAATCGGGACTTAACGCGACTTATTTAAGTAGTAATGCTACTACGAGTATATACTTTTTCTCGACGTTTCGGCCGTGTTGCAACGGCCGTGGTCACGAGGGGACTGACGTTAAGTCCCGATTAAAAAGTTTAATTATAATGCAACGCGAAAGTTTAAAATGTTATCTTAAGGTAAGATGAAATCCAGAAATAATCATAGTTTTTATACTAAACTAGGTGTCCCGGCAAACGTTTCTTTGCCATATAAAGTATTTCGCCTGTATTATTTTATTGAAGTGACTAAATAAGTATGTTACCATGGCAACGTCTATCGCTCTCCCGTCGCACAAACAATAGTCGCCGTCAGTCTCGAGTTGTAATAATTTACTATTAATTATTCAAAAAATGCACTTATCAATATAATAAGAACCCAGTAGCCGATTCTCAGACCCAATGAATATGCATATAAAATTTGGTTAAAATCGGTAAAGCCGTTTCGGAGGAGTACGCGGCCTAACATTGTGACACGAGAATTTTGTATATATAAGAAGATATAACTTAAGCCTTATGTAATTTAATTAATGTTATAATAATTAATTCATTTATCGCGCGGGCACCGTACCTTTGTCCGGGATAAAACATATCCTACGTATTTTCCCGAGACTCAAAGTTTCTCCATACTTTTCAGCAAAATGGTTCAGCGGTTTCGGCGTGAAGAGGTAACAGACAGACATATAGGTAGACACACATTCGCATTTATAATATTTGTATGGAATTTATAATATGAGTATGGATTGTGGTTAGTAACACCGAAACGAAATTTTATTTTATGCATCGTCCTCTCGGTTTGGTGAGACCTGACCTTAAGAGGATGTTAATTTGTAAGCCCATAGGAGATATAATGCTTTTTATACGCACTTTAATTAACTACACTAATTGCAATTTATTAAACATATTAGTAGTACAGTGGCTAGTGAAATTACTAATGCAAATATATCTCTATATGGCCCTAATTGACTTATGTAATTATTGTAATTAATATCATTAGTCTAAGGATCATGGACGTGCTTAGTTTATGGCCATTATTGGTATAGAAAGTTTAGGGCATGGTTTGCCTTATAGCTTAGCATGGCCAATTGCTCACCATAGGAAAAGTATCTTTCTATGGAAGAAAATCCAAAATATCAGATTGATTTAGAAAATACAAATATTTGTCGCTTTTCTTGTAGATCTAAACTAATATTATAAATGCAAAGGTATGTCTGCCTATCCCTTACCTCTGCACGCCCAAGCCGCTGCACCGATTTAACTGAAACTTGCAATGGCGATAATTTGAATTCCGGGAAAGGTCCCGGAAAAATGTACGTTTTCTACGCGATAAAAGAATTTTGGCACAACGGAGTTGCGGCTGTCATTTAGTAAAGAATTAAATTAATATATACTCGATACTAAGTTAATTACTGTATCTACAAGAAAATCTCTTGTCTCTAACTCTGATCAAACTCGAAAATAATGGATAATGAAAATATTTCTGATATATAAAGTAGTCATTTTAAATATTAATTAAATATTAAAGTTCTTAAAAATTAATATCATTAATAAAGAAAATATAATATCGAAAGAAAAATTGCTTTATCTTGTTAAAGATGAGACCTGTCATGTAAGATGTGGTTTTTACTTTTGAGGAATTAGATGAAAACTGGGCTTTAATGTACAATTAATTGATTATTAATTAGAGATTAAATTTAAGTATTAAGTATACGTGGGAGAGCCATGCTTCGGCACGAATGGGTCGGCTCGATCGGAGAAATACCACGTTCTCACAGAAAACCGGCGTGAAACAGCGCTTGCGCTGTGTTTCGCCGAGTGAGTGAGTTTACCGGAGGCCAAATCCCCTACCCTATTCCCTTCCCATCCCTACCCTCCCCTGTTACCCTATTCCCTCTTAAAAAGCCGGCAACGCACCTGCAGCTCTTCTGATGCTGCGAGTGTCCATGGGCGACGGAAGTTGCTTTCCATCAGGTGACCCGTTTGCTCGTTTGCCCCCTTATTTCATAAAATAAAGAAAATAAAAAAAAAAATCCTTGAAAAAAGTTGACAATATTGTAAAGTAAAGCTTTCTGTTACTAGAAAAACGTAGCTTAATATAACATTAGCTCAGTCAACAAAGTAGTTGTAGAATGCGTGAGCGGGAACCTAAGCAATTTCTGCAGGAACTTATTAGGGTGGTTAAGGACAAAACATACTAAAAGTCCTGACGTCAAGGAGGTGAGCCGGAGGGAGGGAGAGAGGCGACAAAGGTCTTAATTTTTGGTTTTTCGTAAATAACTATGCGTTGTAGCAAAAAATATTCTATAACGACATTAGAGCTTATAAAATTCTCTATAAATTAAATTCAATATAGTTTTTCCAAATTCTCATTCGTTGTCGAACTACACGCTAAGTAAAAGTATATAGAGTATATTGTATACCCTCTTTTCTCTTCACTTTCACGCCCGTCTTTCATATGCAAGGTGAAAAAGAACGACGCGGATTTATCGCCACTAATTTGGCGAAACATTTTAAAAATCCGCTAGGTCGATCTCTCAATGATAGAATTTTATACAATGTGTAAAAATATTAACTTAGTTCAATGCACGGTTATGGCAATAAATGAAAAATTCGTTAAAATTAGATGCATCTTTGTGACTTTTTTCTATCGATAAAATTTTAAGATATCGAGTTTTTGCTCAGATCGAATTCTCGGAAATATAATGTAGTATCTAATTTTAGAAAATAAAACAATCCGGGCCTTATTTTCAAGTATAAAAATGGATTATAAAGTCGACAGTTTAGGGTTAGTCGCCCCCTTAACCGGACTACTTATAAAGATCTTGAAAACCATGTTAGCAATAAAATTAGTATTTTGATATGAATTTTAAATTGTACTTATCAATTATATTTTGTGCATTTTTTATTGGTCCAGAGTGATGGCGCCAACGTTGAACACTCAATAATCAAAATTAACGGTTATTGTTGCAATACGTATTGCTTTTTATGAGTTCTTCGCCTCAACATGTCGCTTGCGATGTCGTTTAGAAGTCTTCGTACAATTGGACATTATTTGATGTGGGTACATCTGGCTACAAGTTGGAATTTATTATTTAAGAAGCTTCTCAAGTTTTTGAGACCCTTATGAATTTTGAATATGAACGTATTCATAATGATTAAAATAAAATTTTGTGAGTTGTCTCGTGGCTTAGACCATAGTCCTAAACGTGAGGATACAAAATCGTGATATTCGTGACTGAGAAGGTTGATGTTTCAACTTTTTGCTCTGTTACAATTCAAATAATAATATGTTGTAGGTACCACGTACCTAGTACCTACCCACACAGTTTTAGTGCACAGACATTATAGAGCACCTACTATAATATTTATCTTTAGAAACTTATTTACTTACTAATAATATTATTCACACAGCGAATAACTATACAAGATCTGCTTTGGAAAAGTTACGCTTTTACGTTTCTTTAGAAAAGTATTTATGAATCTAGAACGAAATGTAATCCTTGCTTGAGATTCATTTGTGAAATGCCCAGGTATGCAGAGTTGGCTATTTAAAACGATACTACAACTGTGCCGTTTACTGAGTAGTTTTATCAGCTAGTCCAGTTGCAGTCGCGAGATTTAGGGCCTGTTTCACCACTTCCATTAAAAGTGCCGGATATGCTATCCATAGCTTAACTTGACAGATAGATTATGGGACATCTGTCAAATAAGTTGTGGATAGCCTATCCGGCACCTTATCAGGAAGTGGTAAAACATGCCCTTAGACACAGACGTTAGGAATTTAAAATCATTCCTGTTAGTAATTAGAACGTCAACAATTCATTCATTACCTACCATTTGGTCTATTAATAATAATAGATTAACTAAAATTAATATTGTTCGGATTTAAAATTGATATAAGGCGGGCCTACATCCTAAACTATGATTAAGTTTTACAAAAATAAATATTTTTAGTTAAACAACACAACATCCTTCTTGCATAATATATTTATTTATCCGTATATTTTCAATATTCATACTACCTATGTCTTATAATATTACTTCAAACATGGTAACCCTCTTATGTTTATGCTTAAACTATGTAAATATAATATTGCTTTCAGTAAAATAGAAGGATTGTGCCTTTTTTGTACAAAACTGTATCTTTTTGTGTAAGCTGAGAAAAGCCTCAAATAAATGTATTTCAAAGGTCAAACTAGCAGTAGTTCTACATCAAAATTAATCCAACTTTATAGGATTTGTTTTACGTGATGCATATTCAAATTTAAAATAAATAGGATGAAAAATTATAGCGTGGGCTAACTAAGTCCACAAGGACCACAATATAATAAAAATGAATTTGAAATTTTGTTAGTCTCGATAAATCTCGAGACAGACTGAACCGATTTGGTTAATTTTAGTTGAAATACTCGTAGAAGTCCAGGAAAGGTTTATATTTAAGTATAGGAGTTGTGTGAAGTTGTGTTGTGTTGAAGAAGAACGTGGGAAACTTGCATCTTAATTAAAACTGTTTAATCGGGACTCAACGCGACTTATTCAAGTAGTAATGCTATAAAATGTTAACTTGCATCTTAAGATGTAGTGGAGAGAGGAAATCCGAGGGATAAGTTACATGCAGTAGGAACGACATAAAATGTAGGCAAAAACTATACCTTTTTAATCTTATTCCTACTTAATATCCTTCGCAAAATCATCCTCGCTACTGATTACATTATTTGATGCGGTCAATACTCAATTTACTTCCTCAAAGGATACGCTTAATATTCGTCCACCTCAGTCGTTTATGTGGCCAAAACTGTCACGTCATTTGAAAGTTATTTGCGTAATGTTGGCCAAAACCCAAAGGGCCAGACGTGATCAGAAATCCTTCACTCCCAATATGGTGACTATTGCAATGAAGTTAGCCGAGTTTAAAAGTTCTCGGACTTATATTTTGTTACGTGTGAAGTTTGAATACGCTTAGGGATAATGAAGTATTGTTATCCATATTTTAGAGCCTTAGATTTTGTAACACTGGGCCATATTTTGGCACGAATAGGTCGGCTTGATCTTGTGGAAAGTCGGAGTTTCCGACTACGCCAAATGAAAGGTTTTGACATTCTGTGTGTAGACGTAATAATAATTGCAAGCTTTGTTCTACTGCAGTGTGTAAAGATTTTTTTCTTTTATTTAATGGAGATTTGACACACTTACGTCAAGTTTTTCGTAAACTATTTAATAAATTAAAGTTATCTTTAACGTCTCTGAGTATAGCCGCTAAACTTTAAAGTTTAAAACAATAATTTTGATCAATGATTTTCTTGAACGTGTCAATTATTACGAGCAATAATTAACATAAATGATAAGGATAACGCTGACGCGAAAAAGAAATTAATTATTTATTTAAATTAACTACCTACCTTAATTAACTACAAGTATATTAAGAGTTAGAAACAATAAGTCGCCATGTTGAAATATTTCACCTTTTCCCTTTGTCCTGTAGGTACCACGCCGACAAATTAGGAACTGGATAATTTGCGCATTTGAATTGTAAATGAAACATTTTCCTCGGACCTTCATTAACCGACTTGTGGAAATGTGGCTCATTTTGTTCATTTGTTGGATCAACTTCTTGTTTACTGAAATAAACACTCCATTGACATAGCTTTAGCGGAAACATGATTGAAGAATGTATGTAACATTGCCCACAGTTGTGGGGGCAAAATTGTTACGTGGAAAATTTATAAGATGAAATTAGCACGCGTCCTTTACTGAACCTTACAGTATCTTTATACTGTGTTTCTTAAAAAAATAGTTTCGCGGCAAAAAAGTAATCTCTAGTTACTTCAGTGTTGATATCAAGTTCGACCTTCACCATTTTTAAAGGCCGATAAAATTATATATAGCCCTTAGTTACAAAAACTTTCATAAACTATCTGTAATCTTGGGGTCGACAGCGCTGGGATTTTCCACGCAAACACTTTGCCAGCTAAGCCTAAAGTATCAAGACCGTTTTCACTATAATGCCTGCAAAGTCCTTCTAAAAATAATCGTCAATTTAAAGGACACCTGAGGAGCTATAAAAGAACACTTTTGGGACCTTGAAACAGATTAGAAAGCTTAATTAAACTTTGTGTAAAAACTTATTATTATCTCCAAAAATCTTTTTAATTTATGTCTCGGTTTTTTTTCTGAAAGTACTTTTATGTACTTAATTGAAAATAATGGCAGATTAACGATGTAATTAAATATAGTATCTATGTCTGTAATGAGGAATCCAGTACAACTCTTCGAAATACCTACATTTTCGAATAGTTTACTTGATTCTTCACGAATAAACCTAGTATCATGTCTACGCCAAAACTATAATGGACCAAATTTAAAATATAATATATACCTTAAAACAATTTCCAACAACGATGATCGCAATGTTTAAAATTTGCTTATTAATTATGGAAACTTCTCTTCGTTTGCCCATAATGGACAATCGATTACAATGATGTAGAGATATTTGTCTATCATAGTATCATTGCATAATATGATCGTCAACGAATGCATAAAATGATATTCTTCATCACAATCGTGGTTACCCAACATGGAGAGGAGTCCTTACAGTTACAACTATTTTATAAAAATGTAATTATTATAATTTATAGAAACATATTGATGTAAACAGTAATTAGATGTTTTATATTAGTCCAAAGTAACATGATTGGTGTAATTAAAACACTCATAAATGGCAATGCAACTGATATGAGGGTCTGTCATTACATTGGCATACATTAAATCTCCACATGAGGCGTGAGAGAATAAATAAACTTAAAAATGTGAGTTATTTCGCTACCTAGATTATAAAGATGTCGGATTTTGTTTTGTTTTGGAGAGTATTGGACAGATTTTGATGATATTTGGTACACACAGAAAATAAAAATACTAAGCTTTTTCTCGCGGCAAAACAGCGCGAAAAAAATATAAAAAAACAAGTGCGAGTTGTACTCGCCCATGAAGGGTTTCGCAGCAGCAATAAGGTTTATTTTTTATGAAATTAAAAGGTTTTTGATTTATTTTTATATTTCAGTTGATTTAATGAAAGTTAAATTAAGGTTTACCATTTATGATGTATAAAAAAAAAACTACTGTACATCATATATTTTTTAGACTTATCATACATACTTTTAGAAGTTATGGGGGGACGACGACGACGACACACATTTTACCACTATGGAAGAGTCTCTCTCGTAAACTATTCAGGTTAGAAAAAAGTGATACATACTAAAAACCTTAATATGATTTTTGAAGACATATCCATAGATACCCCACAAGCATAGGTTAGATGATTTTTTTTGTTTCAGTTGTATTTATTTTTCCATTTTTGTATCAAAATCTTAATGCGGGTCTCAGACCACATATTATATTTACCAAGTTTCAATAGTATAGCTTTTATAATTTCGGAGAAAAGTGGCTGTGAAATACGGACGGACAGACATACAGACAGACATGACGAATCTATAAGGGTTCCGTTTTTTGCCATTTGGCTACGGAACCCTAAAAAAGTACTACCTACTTCGGGGCATACTGCACTGCATATTCAAGTGGCGAGTATCGTAAGATTCATCTTCCGATTGTGTCCGAGATGTATCTTAAGATACCGGAAAATGGATAACTAAATATGAAACACCATTAATAGAGTATAATTGCGAGCCATAACATACGCTTACTACCATATAATTAAGTCATTCAACCCACTTGCTCTGAAACTGTTTATTAAATTTAATTACGACTATTATAAATAAACTTTACAGGTGTTTAAAGTTTAAGAGTTAAATTGAGATCGAGACAAACGGGATATTAAAATACACGTTGATAAAATATGATTTTGTTACGTTTCTCTATAATTTACATGGAATTCTATGTAATAAACATTTTTTGTTGATTAGGGGAAAAACTTTAAAAATATCTATTTTAATCTTTTAGTAGTTAAGAATAATTCTAAGTATACTTACATGTTACGTGAGATTTTTAACCACCGAAGAGATTTGTACTTACATAGAAGTCTAGTTTATTTTGTACCAATTTTATGTTGTTACTAATTGTTATTTAGAATTATGATTTTTCATAAAACATCATAATGAAAATTACATTATTTAATTACAATTTTACTCATAAGTAAAATTGTAATTAAATAATGTAAATATGATGTGTTTCATAGCTATTTTCGTGTCAGGTGCACACAAAAAGAGAGTAATTGTCAATACAAGAGAATGCTATTACTAATATCGGAGTGAAGGTCAATTTGTGATCACAAAGGAGCCATATCCTAAACAGTACGAACAGAACTTCTAACATATTGGTGAGTCATTTTTAAAATAAGTGTTGTGCAAGTACATTGAAGTGAACGGAGAGCACGTGTTAGACCAAATCATCGAATCTATAACTTAACCGAACCTTTTTACCAGAGAGCACTATTAAAAAAAACACTGGCCACTATAAACTTTAGCCTTTAACTCTTTACCCTTTTATGTTAAAAATAAAAAAGTAAGCGTTCGAAATTCAAAAGTTGCGCGATGCCGGCTTCGCGAGCGCGCGACCGCGACGCCTTCATGTGGAGCTTACACTGATTTTTTGTGGAGGCATCGCGGCTAAACCGTGCTCTACATTCGACCGGTGTGAACGCGGCATGCGGTATAACCCGCCCTTAGGTATTGTGCTCGGTTACACTTGCTCCACTTTACAGCAAGTGACCTTTCGAATTGGTCGGCTTACATTAGTTACCTGCCGAGCGACGTGTTCTCTACGCGCTAATACTATTTCGCAATGTACTCGATATAAGCTTTTATAATACTGGTTATTTTAGTGCCGAAATAGTCGGTAGACAGTTTGTTTTATTTATATTAATGTTCATGTCGAAAAATTAATAGCAAACATTATACGCTATTAATCTCTACATTTGCAAGTTATTTCTAAACCACTTTGTCATGTCCGCTTCACGCTAGTTTTGTCTGCGTAAAACAGAAAAACTTCAAAAGATTTCCTTAAATACTTCTGTAAGTTCTAATCATGTAATTCATGACTAGTATATTAATTCTAGTGATGACTGCAATAAACCTTAATATTATTCTATTTCCTAGAGTAAAAACCTGAAAGTTTTAATTACTGAGGAGTGAAAAGTGTCAATGGTATTTTTCCCTGTTTCCTTGCGAGCGAGCGAAAAAGTTGAGCTTGTATTAAGTTTGTTGTTTTTATAGAAGCGAAGCAAAATATTGTATCGGAGCGAAGCGCGGAGTACGAACAGCTAGAGTTATAATTAAGTTCCGTTCGCAGATAGCCACTTATTTCCGACAAGATACACCTCAACTTTAGGGTTGCCTACAAGATTAAGGGCCTGTTTCACCACTTTCTGATAAAGTGCCTAATAGGCTATTCACAACTTTTTTGACAGATTCTCCATACTTGATCTGTCAAGTTAATAATAATAATAATAATATCTATGGACGCTTCACACCACGTCAGTCTGGCCCCGTGCTAAGTACCTGAAGGACTTGTGTTACAGGTACCAGACAACGGAAATATATTTAATACTTTTATACTATACATATATTTAAGATTTTTATTATATCATACACATATTTAATACACATCCAGACCCGGGAACATTGAAAACTCTTTGTTCCGTCGGCGGAATTCGAACCCGCGACCCCCGGCTTGAGCTACCGACGCGCTCACCACTGAGCCACAGAGGTCGTCAGTTAATTGGTGGGTAGCCTTATCAGGAAATGGTGAAACAGGCCCTAAGATTTTTTTATAAAATAAGGGGGCAAATGAGCAAACGGGTCACCTGGTGGAAAGCAACTACTGTGACCATGGACACTCGCAACATTAGAGGAGCTGCAGGTGCGTTCCCGGCCTTTGTAGAGAAAAAGACTCAAAGAAGATACAAAGATTTAAAATTCGTTTCGTAAAAGTTAGTATCACAATTTCTAAATGGTCTCAAATAACGCCAAACACGCTTTTTTTTGCAAAAAGCTCTGAAGCTCAAAGTATACCATTATTTTGTAATTCTTAACTGACTTTTAAAAAGATGTGCTGCTGAATATTTTTTGACCATTGCATTGGTAAAATAAGTAATCATCTTTAAATTTTATCAGAACATTTTGTTTTATTATTCTTAATATGAATTTGTATATTTTATTCTTTGACATAAACTTAAAGTAACATTGTATAATTGGAAAGCTTACACATACACTAGTAGCCGTATTTCAATACAGATACGAATATCTCAAGTAATTAATCTACCACAGATTACTAATCATAATAAATTCTTGTTTTAGCAGCGTAATCCTCTGCTTATATATTGCGACATAAGAAATTGAACGATCACTCTTGTTTGTTTTGACATGGCGCTTAAAATCTAGGAAGTATTAGTAGATACAAACTGCATTAAGATTTCGAGAAATAAGAAATTTGTTAGTGTCTAGATTGTGTTTCTTTACCAGTTTTAATGGTTACGGAAAGTAAACACGAAATGTAGCAAAATATTCTGGCAAAAGAAATTTTTATTTTAACCAACAATGTTGTACTAACAGTCTACTATAGTGTATGTGTAAGTTGTTGTTTGAGATGAAGGTTGAGCAAAAAAGTAAGGTCCCTTGAGGCGTTAGTCGTCAGGTTAGGTTAGGTTAGAAACACTCTCCTTGCTTAATATAGAGCTATGTCTGAAATCAATATTTTATGGGCTGTATCTATTCATCCGGGTACTGTACGAATAACTATTCTTTCCGGAACACTTAGCTTATGTTAAAAAGCTTAATTTTTTCAGTCGCAGACTGGCCGCATATATAAACGTTTTCCATATTCGATTTCCTGATTTCGAATTGGAATTCCGTGAGACTAGCGCAAACGTTCGTTTTTCTTCACGAGGAACCGTGCCGGCGGGCGGCGCGGCGCCGCGCCGCACCGGCGTGCAACGTACGTGCGGAATTCGTTCCATTCGGAAAAATACTAACGTGTGCGTGATTCAATGTCATAACTACTGATTTAAGCATTCGGATAACCGAATACGGAAAACCAAATTGGAAATCGAATACGGAAAACGTGTGTATGCGGCCAGCCTAAGTATTTCACATTAAGCAGATATTTTAATCCATTAAAACTTGGCGCGTATCCTATCTGGGGGCACGGGAGTGCCCCCGCCAAGATGAGCCAAGCGAAGCGCGCAAGGGCACTACCTACCTTTTCTCGAAACGTTTCGTCGTATTTTTGAACCCTCGTAACTTTGGTTTGAATAATACCAGATAGTTGAAATTTTTAAGATATAATGACATGGGTATAGTTATTAAATGCGCAAATTTTGAATATCGTACCTATTATACTTTAGATTTTATAGGTGTCCAAAAATCCACAATTTGGTCACTGACTCACCGATCATCAAAACTGTTAGGGTACTTCCTGAATTCTTAGAAAGCTGAAATTTGGTATGTAACATAATATTAGTACTGAAACAACATAAAAATTATCAAACCCAACTTAATCTATATCCGTACCATTATAGAGCAAAATTAGGCAAAAATTTGTGTTTAATTGTATGGGAGCCCCCCTTAATTTTTTATTTTATTTTAATATTATTATTAAAAATTAAAGTAGATATATAAATAAGGACTTTGATAAAAAATCAAGTACCCACCTGTTGCCATTATTTATATAGAGCAAAAAAGGACAAAAAAGTCACGTTTGTGGTATGGGAGCCCCCCTTAAATATAAATTTCATTTTGTTTTTAGTATTTGTTGTTACAGCGGCAACAGATATACATAATCTGTGAAAATTTCAACTCTCTAGCTATTACCGTTCTTAAGTTACAGCCTGGAGACAGACAGACGGACTGACATCGAAGTCTCAGTAATAGGGTCCCGTTTCTACCCTATGGGTACGGAACCCTAAAAAATGAACCAAAAGAAAAAACAACGTAAACCAGCTTACAAAAAGAAATGAAATCCCACCAAAAACATTTTCATGTAAAAATGTTGCCAAGATGAGAACATAATATTATAGTTCGTCGTGTCAAAAAGTAGTGAGATCTCATGTAGAGCCAAGTTTCTAACCTTACATACTCAACCCTAAATCTAAAAACCTTAATTTTACCCTAAAGCACGGCAAAATATTTGATAATAATATTATAATGTGTCAGCCGCACGAGGAGAATCTATAAACTCTACACATTAGTCAAAATCGGTGGCTTGGCCATTTTGTTATTCGCCAGGGCTTTGAACTTAATACTAAACTAAAATACACAGTAATGATAAATGGCCAGGCCACCGATTTTGACTAATGTGTAGAGTTTATAGATTCTCCTCGTGCGGCTGACACATTATAACATTATTATCAAATATTTTGCCGCGCTTTAGGGTAAAATTAAGGTTTTTAGATTTAGGGTTGAGTATGTAAGGTTAGAAACTTGGCTCTACATAAGATCTCACTACTTTTTGACACGACGAACTATAATATTATGTTTTCATCTTGGCAACATTTTTACATGAAAATGTTTTTGGTGGGATAAAACTTTACAATTTAGATTTTTATAATCTATGCATACTGCATAGTTAATGAAAGTGCAACAAATCACTACCTATGTAAGAGTTTACGTTAGGTTTATTGTACATAATACAAAATAAAGGCTTTATACTTACATATATATTTTATAAAAAAGCAGGGAAACGCTTTTTCCTAAGCAGCAGCAAACATTTGCAAGGCCAAAGATACTTAACATTTTAATATTCTCAGAGTAAAATTGTTGTTGTTATGAACTCTCTTCGCACGCTAAAGTTGTTAGTTTGTCCGAGGTGACTTCTACTTGGACTTAACTTTCCCGACTATTAACTTGTTATAAATAAATTAAAAAATCCTTCATCTTAATTGAAGACGTGAGTGGATGAAGCGGGTAAGTAACAAGTTGAAAACTGTCGATTTGAAATAAAAAGATGATGAAGTAGGTAAGTTATAAGGTTTGTTCAAATGTTGTAAAATGTAAGCTACCTGGTTCATCCACATTCCACTCATGTGTTCAATTATTAATATAAGATTTTCATTTTATCGTATTCATTTAATTGAGTTATTACGAATATCGTTATCTAATGGCCTTAAAAGCTCAGCTTTTAGGTCATCTTGAAACAGTTGCGATAACTACATCAATTTATTATCATAATGATTTGAGTTGTATTGTGAATCACAAAATAATATACTTTATTTATTTATTTTTTAAAGAAGGCAGGTCACTGTAGTCCTGACGGCACTGCGACCCATAAGGATCTATTGTGACTCCTTCACACTAGAGCAGGGGTCACCAATTAGTTTCGCTCGGGGTCCGTTTTAAAACATGAAATGACCTTCGCGGTCCACATCTTGTATATAAAAATGGATATTCAAATGTGTTAGTCGCGCTAAAACTCGAAAACGAAAAAAAACTGAAAGGATCGGGCTGATTTTAATTTAATTCTTAAAATATTTGTAGAAGTTCAGGGAAGGTTTTAAAGTGACCTGTGACACGAAGTTCACCGGGACAGCTAGTATTTTATATAAAAATGAGAAAAGTGACTATTTTTTGTAGCTAATTATCTCTCTCAATGTTGGAGTGAAATATTGGTGCAAGCTATAGATATTGACATTAAATCCTATAGATGTTGAAGTCCTAAGATGAACGAAGATCATCTTCGAACATGCTTGGTCCGCACACAATGGGTCGGCGGTCTGGATGCGGACCGCGGTCCGTCGTTTGGTGACCCCATTGTATCATCCCCAACCCAATATATTTTATACATAGTTCTTTTAATTTTACCATAGTATATTACTCTTGACTCTAGAGCAGAGCTTTCCAATCAGTGGTAATTTGCCATATCTTCTACAAAGTATTGTTCTTGGCATAATGTCTTATTAATATTTAACATTTTGGTATATAGACTTGATCTCTCACTTACATTTTCGATGCGTAACATTTTTGACTTATAATATCTTGCTGAAACATCGACACGCGGACGCGTTGTTAATAAGTATATTTTTAGTTGAACAAGTAATTTGAGAACCGACAAACTGATTCACGAGTCATAACGAATACTTTCAGTATTAATCATGTTTTTTAATTAATATTTGTAGACTGTAGGCATAATATTATGTACGTAGGTAGCCAAATCTACTAGAATTTTGATTTATATCTATTTAAATCCAACACTTGTGTAGCTTTAGGACAGGCCCTCTCATTGTTTATCTCCAAACCAACTAACAACAGACTAGTTATAGCCACGATTAAACTACTTAGCTTAGATTTTAGACCCTTTCGAAAAAAAAACTTTTATAGCTTCGATCTATCTCCTATCTGGTGATATCATCAGTTGAATAATATTCTCATTTTGGAGTATTGACTAATCAGAAAGCGTTTAACGTTGGTTTGCCGTTTTCGTAAAATTACCATTTTGTAGTTACCTAGACTTCGTGATTTCGACGAATTATAAAAATATTGTAACAATTATAATATTATCGACTTTATAGTATATAAGCTAAGCTATAAGTAAGTACCTGAACCTAAATAAATTGATACAAGCATGAAATTGCAACAAAAACCCACTACTTTTGGAAAAATGCCCCAAAGTAAAATAAGCAAGACGAATCAGATGGACTATTTCATTAATGTGTGCCAGTTGTTCTCAAATTCAAAACTACCTTCTAATTTTAATTCAGTCTCTTTATCTATACATCTATACATCTATACATATAAATAAAATTGGAGTGTCTGTTTGTAATATTGAAAGAACCATTTTTTACTACATGCATATGAATGTACATACGGTACATATACCAAAATAGCATTTTTTACAATTTTTGTCTGTCTGTATGTCTGTCTGTTTGTACCGGCTAATCTCTGAAACGGCTGGGGCAATTTTTACGGAACTTTTTTTTGGCAGATAGCGGATATAATAAGGAGTAACTTAGGCTACCTTTTAACCGATTTTCAATAAAGGAGGAGGATTTATTTTATTTTTTTATATTTGTTCATACATATTTTGTAATTTCAACTTTCTAGCTAGCGCGATGCTTGAGATATATCAGCCTGCAGACATACTACTATAATATTATTGCCACGGACGAAGTCGCGAGCAACAGCTAGTATTTTAACATAAAAAAAAACATTTAAGTCACAAACATTAAGTAACTTGAATTACCTATTTCTAGGCCACCAGAAATTTTTGAGTTCCTTCAATAATTTTCCCAGAGATATCAATGCTATTTGCCTTAGTAAACTGTTTGTTTTTTTTCAAAACTTAGTAACTAACAAAGGAGGTAAACCTTAAAAGAAGTTTTTTTTCGCTTAATATTTGAGAGCCACTGGTCTTAAGTATTCAGAGGCATCTTAATGAAGTCGCGGGCCGCGGTCGACATGCGCCGGAAATCGACAAACATTTTTATCACGGACCCCGTGTAATTGAATGTATTTTTCATTTTGTTCATTCTATCCACTGTTTAATCATACTGACGGACTTTTAAATAGGAGCTTCTTAATAAAATGACTTGAATTGAGGTATACTGTAAATATTATGAAGTAGAATCAAAACTATTTACTTTAAATAAGTTTTTTCTTATTACTAGAATTTGCCGGCAACTTCGTCGTGAACTAAATAAATTTGGGAATAAACTTTCGTTTGTCCTTTATTATAACTTAAATTATTTCCACCTCAACTTATCTAAATTGGTTCAGCGTAGAGTATAAACTTTAGGAGCTAGCAGATCGACAGACACGCTTTCGCATTTATGTTATTAGATAATCTATATATTAATACGTGAGCCAAAAACTTTGTATCCCTTTTGATGAAAAATGGGGAAACATTATAGGTGAATGAAATTTTGCACAGTTATAGTTTATATGGTGAAGGAGTGCATCGATCTAATACTATTTTGAAATTATGCTTTTATCATACATTTTTTAACAAATAAAACATTACACACACTACAATACACACACTAGGAAAAATGACAGATTTTTGAGTGACAAGCCTATACATACGAATTATACTCTTTTATTTATGGTTGAAATCTGTTGACAACAAGGTGACAAATTGAAAATGGATTATAGTTTTTTTTATTGAATCTTAGATACTATTAGACAAGGCTTACACAGCCAGTCTTAGATCAGCTGAGTCCCAGAGATAAGAGTTGAAAAAATATATTATGATAAAGCTGATAAAGTCAATATTTTTTTATAAAATATAGGTAGTAGTTCTGATGTCGTTGAAACTAAGGTCGAATTTCGACCATTGGGCGATCTCTAGTATAATGTAATTTATCAATTATGATAAAAGTTTAAACGTTTTTAATTTGCTGTGATGTCTTGAATTATGATACGTCAATGGCAATATAACATACAATTATAGTCAAAGCGTTGGCTGGAGATATTATACCCAGCGATGTATGAACACGAGATAATGAGGTTGACATAACGCCTCGCAATGTTCTCTACAAATTACATCTCACTATAACAGTGTAATCATTTCACCAAAATCTAATGTTGTAAAGACAGTAGCGTTGAATTTTATTAATAATTTTTATCATGCGTAGGTACTATTAACTGCATGGAAATAAAAAGTGGTGCATAAAAATCTAAACTTAAACGAAGACATTCATCCATACTAATATAATAAATGCGAAAGTGTGTCTGTCTGTTACCTCTTCTCGCCGGTCGCCGTTGAACGTTTGTTTGTTTGCGTCCCGGGAAAGGACATAGGATACTTTTTATCCCAAAAAAATGTACGATTCCCGCGCGCGGCGCCATAAACTAATTTTGGCGCAACGGAGTTGCGGGCGTCATCTAGTACTATTGGAACGAAGTTCCTTATCGCGCGTTCGGCGTAAGGGAGGCTAGGTAGAACGATATTTGGCATTGACACTTTTTTATTAGTACCTGCATAGTAGGGGCAAAGGGCGTTGATAGTATTCCTGTGCGTCAACTAGATGGCGTTTTTTAAATATTTTTTTGAGTGTATAATATTATGTAATACAGGTTTTTTGAACATAAGAAATAACTTCGTTCCATTCGGGTGTCCCTTGACACCTCTCAATCTTATTAGTTACGACTTATTACTTATTACAATGCAGGATAGTAATTAGTAAGACATGCCAAGTCCGCTTTTGCAGTCTACATGAAGATTGGGACCTGGTTTCCCGTATCGGTTATAACACTAATTAGACTTAAACTTGCCAAAAGGCAAAACCCGTGCCATGTAAAAGTATCTTTAATACTTTTTGTCTAAAGACCATGCCATATACTTCAGTCTTCAATGCATAATATTATAATATCTACGAAAACCAGCTTGAAACATATTATACCTACTCATAAGTCATAAATCATAATTATCGTAACGCTATAATAATTTAAAATAATATTTTTAATTCTCTCAATATTATAATGTTGCCGCCTGGACTATATCTATATTCTATGCACTATCCATAGAATCAAAATTAAATAGAGATCCCGGTGGAATTAATGTAGTCTATCTCATTTCGCTAATACACCATTTGCGTGCTAACAGCATGCACTACTGTAATTTAATGAGGAATACCCCTGATGCCGTCCTACTATATTATATTGAGTCTATTCCAAATAGTCAGGCCCCTGCACGCTCATATTATGAAGTGCCGCAACGGGGTGGGTCGCGCTTTTCAAATTTTTAGTAAGTACACATGAGGTTCGAACTGCAAAGTCGCAAAAGGGCCTATGAAGACCGGGTCCAGATAACAAAATATTGGTGTCAATATTATTTTTTTTTTGTAATGCCTAGGCCTAAAGGACATAGAGTAACAATATTCACTCTCTTTTGTACCAAATCAAGGCTTACTTTGACTGTTAAAAATTGTATATCAAAACTATTTAATGCTATCTTAAACGCAGTTTTACTATCAGTACAATAGTTTAAATTGTATCCACGTGAACCTTTCAAGACATAGTACAAACGATCATTTAGTTTGTGAAAGTGACCGGTTATTCGTCACAGCGGGCCGCAGGGGGCCGAATGACTCGCAAATGCTTGGGACGTCTGGAATGGCGATTACTGCCACTGATAGTGATACTATCCGTTTGAAGAATGTTCTCCAAAACAGATACATTACGATAGTGCTCGTTGTTCTGATCATCTATTTGTCGCAGACATCATGGAACGTTACAAAAAGAGAGACGGATATGTCTTATCGCTACTTTTACACCTTTTTTATTCCTGGATTGCTCCAGGAATAAAAAAGGTGCATTTTACAGTAGATGCCATTAAAAAATCTATAAAAAAGTATATCTATAAATATGAACATTTTTGGATGACGGAAAACTAGCAAAAATCGATTCAAGAGTTGTTTTTCACAAAATGCCACGCATACTCAATCACCTAAAATTTAAATAACGGAAGGTGTTAAGGAAAATGATGAAAAGAAAACAACATAAATCATTGCAACACTCAAAAGTATCGTATAACATCTGTCCCGACGAGATTAAATCATTATTGTAATAAAGTAAGGAGTTATTAATAACCTTTTGTTTGTTAAACGCAAACACTGAGGGCACAGGACATAAATCATCCTGCCAAGTGAGGTTCGAGATAAAAAAATTGAGGATACCTTCCCTTGTCAATTTTACATTATTTATGATCCATCGAGACGAGCTGTAAATTGTCAACTTTCAACAGAAGCCGGGTTTTTGTCGATTGGGCAATTATTAATTAAAAACTTCTGATGATCTTCATCAACGTGGTTGAGACGTTTGCTTATGTGTTTATTAAAAACGAAATATTTATCGTCGCTCCTAATAAGCATTGTTAATGTAATGAACTACCTTTATAATAGCAGTAAAACAGCTTACAAAGTTTACTTTTAAGCTTCTAAGAGTCTTTATAATCTTCCTAGTGCTTTTAAGTGTTCACAAAACTTTAGAAACGAATGTAAAAACTTTAAGTAACGAATTGATCCAAACGTTTTGTCTGAAACGTATGAATTATTTTATGGAATACTTTACTTAACTCGTGAATGAATAGATTTGAATAAAACGAAGTAGCGAAGTCGACGACAATATGAGCACTGTGCTTAAATTTAGATTCCCAACAATCGCTTTTTACGATTTGCTCGGGGAGACCGCAGTGCTACCACTATTCAAATAAAATAATTTAAGTGGGCGTAGCGTCTAAGGTTTGACATAAAACATTTCAATAACATTTAAGTACAGCAATTACACTAAAGTAGGGAGGGGTCCTTGGAAATCTCATTTGGACAATAATCATAAAGCTATATTTGTCTTGTGCACTCCGAATTTATTATGCGATTTCACCAAAACGACAAGCGCTTATTTTGACCATCGAACACGAGTAATTAAATAAATCGAATCTTCGATTCTAAAATTGGATTAGATATGTTCATTATTTATAGATATTATATTTTTTATTGATGTAACTTACAAGCGGTATTTCGTGAAGTTACTAGCGATGTTCGGTCGTATTTTACTTTTATGTTTTTTCTGGTGATATAGGTAAGTGCTGAATGCTACAGAAACAATAATGGTCGAAGTTTGAACAATGGGTGAATTTCAATATAATAATAGTTGAGAAAACGAGGTAGTGGAAAAATAGACCTTAAATGAATTTACTTAACTATTTAGTAAAAAAATTGAGTAAAGAAGTTAAAATTTTGAGAAACATTTAAATATTTTTTTTAAATAAGGGGGCAAACGAGCAAACGGGTCACCTGATGGAAAGCAACTTCCGTCGCCCATGGACACTTGCAGCATCCGAAGAGCTGCATGTGCGTTGCCGGCCATTTAAGAGGGAATAGGGTAATAGGGGAGGGTAGGGATGGGAAGGGAATAGGGGAGGGTAGGGAAGGGAATAGGGTAGGGGATTGGGCCTCCGTAAACTATTATACTCCGTAAGCAAGGGCTGTTTCACGCCGGTTTTCTGATGTGAGAACATGGTATTTCTCCGGGCGAGCCGGCCCATTCGTGCTGAACAATGGCTCTCCCACGTCTAATAACATAACAAAATAACTGTCCTATCACCTAGACACACTTATTATTAAAACAAAAACTATGCAAGGAATAGGTTTTTCCAAAGTGGTAATTAAAATGTATTAGACATAATATTATTAAATTGTTGTATTTTCAAGGAAATCATGAAATTTTATCCGTGCTGATTTTAGAAGTTATTTTCAGAGGACCACAATTAATTGAGGAAGTGTGGTATTAATGATCTCGAGGGAACCAGCTCGCTTCATTAGAGAACATTATCTTCAGGAATTAGAAATTGATTCAGGTCACTGTTTAACCTACTTAGTGAAAAGTTAATCGAGAAAATTGTATAAAGTTTTAAGATCTCGATAAAATTATTTTAATCTTTTTATGGGACTCTATTTTTAAAGCTATTTTAAGTCATAATATATTAAAGTTGTCGGAATTATTGTGGAACTACTTATCCATAACTAGGTAATCTGAGGTAAGTATTGAATTTTTTTTTCTTGAGTTTTTGATACTATGACTTATCACTTATGTGACACAAAAAGCGCTGTTTTTTGTATCGGTTTTGGTTTACAAAAACAACTACATAGGGGATTGATTTTTCTGCTTCACGTTATTCGAACCTGTGGGACCGTGAGTAATGGGGGGTTCGTTTTTGTAAGATTTATGCCGTGTTTACTAACAGTGCATTTGCGACCCCACTTCATAGTATTGAGGAAAACTCGCCTATTTGTAACATTTTATTGAACACGTAAGTGGATGAAGGGATGAAGTTTATAAATATCATTTTTAGCACAATTAATTTATCCCTTATAATCTGAACAAACCTTGTAACTTATCTATTTACTAATTACATCATCATCTAGCTCAGGGGTTCCCAATCTTTTTCAGCCTGCAGTTTAACTCGTCATAATATACGTCACGGTGCCCTACTCTACCTAGCTATAATTATAAAAATATACATAAATAAACACCTTTAATGATTATAGTTCGCTTAAGCAGCTAAATAATAGTAAACAAATATATTTTAATCATTTACCTGCTTTACATTATTAATATTAAAATTTAATTTTATAATATTTCTGGTTTTGGATAATGATGGAGGATCGACTCACGGCGCCCCTCTTGCCTTTCCACGGGGCACGGCGCACCAGGGCGCCGCGGTGCACAGTTTGGGAACCCCTGAGTTCTAGATAATATCTCTGGTTACACATACAATCCATTTTTTTATAATTTTCCCAGTCCTACAACCTCCAAACATGCAAAAAACGTCAACTTTCTAATATTTACTTTATCCACTTTATCCAGTGGCGTACGTCTTCTATTATTATTTGTATTGGAAAGTAGGCAAATGTCTTTTTACGTACGTATTGTTTGACAGTACCGTACCGTAAATATTTTTATGAGGTTAAGCGTTAAGTGACCTCTTTTACTACCGAGCCTGCCTGAAAATCCGAGAGGAAAACAAAAATACTAAATAGAAATGAAAAATACAATCTGAGGAAACGTATTTTTTTATTTCTATCAACATGGGCGTACCCAGGTTCTGGGCCAAGGGCCCCCCTCCCTTGGCCCAGAACCTGGGTACGCCCATTTAAGTTGTAAAAATATTGTATTGCAAAAAAATAGCAAAAATTCGTTTCCTTAATTTTTATAAATATACTTACTAGATAAGACTATATATACTTAATATAGGGATGTCAACATGATCCAGGGGGGGGGGGAAGGCAATTGCTCCCCCCTGCCCCCCTGGGTACGCCCATGTCTATCAAGTAGAAATAGAAAATATAGTACGTTCTTGGAATTTTACCACACAGGACTAAGAGCCTGCGATGGCCATACAACCCGAAACTTCAAAATGTTGGTAGCGACGATCTTAATAACATATATTTTATTTTTGGTGAAATAGCTTGAAAAATTTAGTTAAATTATTAAAGAATCAATAGTTTTATATTATTTTGCATTTTTCCTTCTGAACCTCTTCACGATTAATCTGTTAAATTGATTTTCATTAAAGTTATGGAGATACTTTGGGTACTTACCAGAAAAGGACAAAGGATAGTAATTAACGAATTAGGCGCAATGAAATTATGGACAACATATTCTAGTGGTTAATAAATCTATGCAATAATTATTATTAATCATACTTTTTAATCCAATTCTGATGTCATTCATGGATAGGATTAATGCTGAAACTTCGGCAGTTGAGGCAATTTTATTATACCGGCAATAAATTATTTATGGTTTTACTATGTAATCGCCACCCAGTGAATCATAACGATGATTTTACGACCTAGACTCAACATAGATAACCTAGGCAGTAGGGAGGCCTGAAGCTTGATTTATGGTAGAAATAAAATCATTTAATATAACAACAACGTAAACAATCCTGGTTGCTCTTCTATACAATTACAGGGTGTGACGAAACTAAGTGATAATACTTAGGGTGTGTATGAGTCCCCGTAAGAGCATGGGACATTTTAGTATGAAGCCTGGTATACAAACAAATTCGCGATAAAAAAGTCATTTTGGCGGCAAGAGATGAAATATGTGCCAATCGATAGTAAGTACATCAAAATTCAAAATACTCTTTGGTAAAAATAATATTAGTCGGAACTGATACGGTTTCGGAATAAAAAAGTTTTTTTTTCAGTTTTTGGAATTATTTGTTACTTCTTACACATAAACATTTAGACAAAGCATAAAAAACTTATAATTTGTAAAAAAAATAACTTATTTATTCCGAAACCGTATCAGTTACGACATTTTACCAAAGAGTATTTCCTATTTGTATGTGATGATTGATACATGTTTCATCTCTGGCCGCCAAAATGAGTTTTTTCCAAAATTTCCAACTTTAGGTATACCAATTAGGTTCCTTGCTCTTTTAATGGGAAAATTCATTACCTACGCTGGGGCGCTTGCCCATACAAATCGCAAAAAAGAATTTATTCTGTCAGCACTGCTACTTTCACAGTTAACTCTAATTATTAACCTAACCTAACCTGTTTTCTTTACATAAATAAATATGTAAATAGATAAAGTATGTATAATGCAATAACACAGATAGACCTGTTTAGTATTGAAATAAATGTATTAGAGATGTATTTAAAATAAACGTAAAAAGTTAATAGTAATAAAAAATAATCATACATAATGTAACCAGGCAAAATCATGTAATAATTGCCCTGTATTATGTATAGGGGAAACAAGAGGTACTATTAAAAAACCTTTTTTCTGTCCCGTGCCTTAAAGTGTCCCAATACCTTTCAGCAAAATCGGTTCAGTGGTTTGGGCGTAAAGAGGTAACAAACCGACAGACAGACACAATTTAACATTTATTTAGCATGATTGCCGAAAACTATCGAATCTTTAAAACAGCTGCTAAATGTAACAGACTAAAATGGGAGTAGGCTTTTAAAATATGTTTTTTAATTATTAACAGCCTACAATGTTTTTGACACTTATCTCTTTCAGCATCAATTAAAAATAATAATAATAATAATAATATCTATGGACGCTTCACACCACGTCAGTCTGGCCCCGTGCTAAGTACCTAAAGGACTTGTGTTACAGGTACCAGACAACGGAAATATATTTAATACTTTTATACTATACATATATTTAAGATTTTTATTATATCATACACATATTTAATACACATCCAGACCCGGGAACATTGAAAACTTTTTGTTCCGTCGGCGGGATTCGAACCCGCGACCCCCGGCTTAAGCTACCAACGCGCTCTCCACTGAGCCACAGAGGTCGTCGAATAATGATGAACAATTAAATGATAAATAAGCTATTAATTCCAAAATAAAATATGACCCAAAAGATTATAGGGCGTGTTTTTTACCATTAATCAAAAAGTTGAGCACTTAGATTTAGGTATTACTCATGCCAACCCATAAGCATAGACAAAGACAATTTAAAATTAGTCGGACAAGGGCAGGATTGTATTACTAATACATAATTTATAAAATAAATGTTGAAAAACTGACATCTGTCGCCTGTCCACATTTTATTCACGTCTCGACTCTCGAGTGTGTTTGGGTTTTCGCGATTTAAATGAGTTCGGGCTCATCCGGAGTCCTGGAACTCCATTTTGTACCGAAAAATCGTGTTGAGTTGGCTGAGATATATTTTATTGACAATTGGAACGAAGTTCCTTATGGCGCGTTTGGCGTTGCGAAAGGAGGCTAGACAGAACGATATTTGACCTCGACACTTTTTTATTAGTACCTGCATAGTAGGGACAGAGGGCGTTGTTAGTATTCCTGGGCGTCAATAGATGGTGCTTTTTTATAATTTTTTTGAGTGTATATAGGCCTCTTGGATATCGTTGCTAAGCTACGGCAACGCCGCGGGTCGGTTGACGGCGGAAACTCACGGGCGCTTTTCTCATATGATTCTCATACAAGTCACTGCACTTTTTTGGTAATTGTTTATATTTTTAGCACAATAAAAAGTAATGAGCCAAATTATTATTGATTGTGGACTTCATAATATTTCCGCAGGCTTTTTCCGCGGAAAATCAGTACTTATCGAAAGCTATATTTACTTAAATATACACGATCATGAAATATTCTTTCAAATTCATTGAATATGATTTTTACTTAGCATTTATTTATTTGTAAGATCATCTTCTTAGTTATTACTTATTACTAAAAACAAGTAGTTTACCTAATTAAAAATTATAGAGCATAAACTAATTCCAAAGCAATCATCTTATATAGTAATATAAAGTATAATATAGTAATATAAAGTATAATGATTCCTAGCTAGATCGATTTATCGGGGGCGATAAATCGATCTAGCTAGGAATCATTCTTAGAAAATGTCATTTTATTCGTGTTTTATCGAATACCGAGCAAAGCTCGGTCAAATAGCTAGTTACTATTAATTGACGCAGACGAAGTCACGGACAACAGCCTGTCTTTTATAAAATCACAGCACCAGATTTGAAACAAAATGTCTTTTATCTTGTCAACCAATAACAGTTCCCTTTTACATCCCGAAAATCATACATTAGAACCAAAGTATGCAACACCTACTTAACCTAAGTATTTTCTGCTGTTTCCAACAAAGACCCTTTTCAATTTGTATATTTTGAGTAAAGTTTTTATAGTAGGAGCGTAAAAAACTAATTCTCTAAATGCAAATTGCTTTGAGAAATTGAAACAGAACATTTTAAAGACAGAACATTTTGTATTCGAGTTTGTTCTGGAAACAATTAATATATTTTTTATTACTATCAAGCTAATTTTTTGTGAGTAGCTTCATTTTGATAAGACGAACAACATTTTTATTAACGAAAAATCTTGAAAGTGGTATCTAATAGAAATATAAAGGATATTTCCATAATTTGACTTGATGGTCCTAAAATATGGATTGTTCTATTTGTAGGACAATGTTACTCAACCGGCAAACGTTTCTTCGCCATATAAAGTATTTCGCCCATATTATTTTATTGAAGTGACTAAATAAGTATGTCACCATTGGCAACGTCCATCGCTATCCCGTCGCACAAACAATGATCGCCGTCAATATCGAGTTGTAATAATTTACTATTATTTATTCAACAAATGCACTTATCAATATAAAAAGTACCCATTAGCCGATTCTCAGACCCACTGAATATGCATATAAAAATATTTGGTTAAAATCAGTAAAGCCGTTTCGGAGGAGTACGCGGCCTAACATTGTGATTTGTGACACGAGAATTTTATATATAAGAAGAAGAAGAAGATTAGGGTTCCGTTTTAGCGTTCAGTAGTCAACCAAGTTTTGTTGATTATAGAGCCCTATACCGTACATTTTTTCGGAACAAAAAGTACCATAATAAATAATAATATTATGTCCTTTTCTAGGTCTCCTATGCCTTTTAAAAACTCATTTTAGTGGTTTAAGCGTAAAGAGGTAACAGACAGGCAGAAACACTATCGCATTTATAATATTAGTAGGTATGGATGATGTCTATGTGCGCACGCGCCCAATTTGAGCGTGGATATTATTTTGTACAGTGGTCAGATACTTTTTTGGTAGATTTTATTGTTCTTTAAAGTAAGTATAATCAATATGAAACTTATAAAAGTTAACCACATTTTTTTCTGTCAGAATATCAAGTTTAACATGGTAACAAGCTTCGTGGTAACAAGATACCCAAGTTACAAAAAAATGAACAAGTTTTGCAACAAGCTTACAAGCTTAGCAACATTTATAAAAATTTGGTCTACAACAGCTCTACACTGACATAATTAAACATATTAGATGAATAATAATTACCCGGTAATCTTCGTATATTTCCGTCCTAATACAAACCTTCCATGGACTTCCAAGAATACTAGCTAAATCAGTTAAGCCGTTCCCCAGTTTTAACGATACCATGATCAACTAACACATTTTAATTTTTTTATATTTACACATTTTAATTTTTTTATATTTAAGTAATACAGCTATTAGGTTGAAATTTATCAAACCCCGTACTTATCTTAGACTAGATGTTCCGCGCGGCTTCGCCCGCGTAATTTAGGAATTTAACGGAAATAGTACATTTTACCGCCAAAAAAAAAAATAGCCTATGTCCTTTCATGTGATCTATTCTTCATGTGTGCCAAATACATAAAAAGGCTCTCCTAAGATAATAAGCAATTTCAAATAATTACCCCGTTTTTTCCACATTTCCCTCTATTTCTTCGCTCCTATTAGTCTTAGCGTGATAAGATATAGCTTAATATAGGGTATATTAATAATATATTAATAATAATATCCTCGATAAGTGGGCTATCTAACACTGAAAGAATTTTTCAAATCGGACTAGTAGTTCCTGAGATTAGCGCGTTCAAACAAACAAACAAACAAACAAACTCTTCCGCTTTATAATATTAGTATAGATACTGGCTTTGATAAATTTCAACTTAGATAGATAATAAATAAGTATGGCTTTGCCCGAGTCTAAATATTATGTACTTATTATTAAAAAAAGATTTTGCGCGAACGTTTAAATAGGCTTTTTATCATAATGTGGTTGATGTTTTTTTAGCTGTAATTTGTTGGTATTCAATTTGTAACGCGACACCAGCACAGAAGCCATTACCAGAGCACAATATTACGCAAATATCTTATGTCCTTGATAATAATATTACTGGGAAAAAAATTAGATACTTAGGTTAGGTACCGCGACATATTATTATACATTATACATATAATGATGTAATAACTAATTATCGATACTTATAATATTATAAATGCGAAAGTGTGTCTGTCTTTCTGTCTGTCTGTTACCTTTTCACGCCCAGACCACGAAATCGATTTTGCTGTTTGTTCTGGCGATACTTTGAGTTCCGGGTATAGAGTGTAGATGGAGGAGAACTATCTCTGTATGTAAAAAGTATCCGCTGAAATGCGTTAAATTAGGGTGGCGCTACAGTAGCAACAGGGTACATTTTAAATCATTTAGCAGCTATTATTTCAGCTATTTTAGGTCATATTTTTCAAAATATATTGGTATTAACCTCAGAACAGGAAAATAAGGTATTAACTCAGTAATTCTGTGACTCGGCTATTCGGCTAACTTCAATTTATATTTTGTCACCAACGGCTACATTCATTCCATACCCTTTACTGCAGCTAGCGCCACTCTTGGAGGATTTTTCAACTGTTATTTACTGCGTAAAGCTGGACACTTTTTCAATTATCCTCCATATAAGATAGTTCTCCTCCATCTACCCTCAACAGTTCCGGGCAAAAACGACGAATTCTGGCCCAACGGAGTTGCGAGCGCTATCTTACTACATGTTATAATATGGAAAACTAATCATCATATCTGGGGGCACGGGAGTGCCCCCGCCAAGATGAGCCAAGCGAAGCGCGCAAGGGCTTCCTACCCTACCTACCTTTTCTCGATTATGTTTACGAGTAGTAGAAATTACATCAGCTTGATAACGCTGCCCTGTGGCCTACATACATAAGCTAAAATTATTTGAGTTTTACTTTACGAAAATTTATGATGTAATAAGATCTTTCAAATATTTTGCCGAAGTTCCGCGGCGGAAGTTCGGCATGATTCCGCCTGCAATGTATTTTAAATTACCGATGACACACCATGCCAAAATTCCGTTGCGTTATACGTAGGTCACACTGAAAGTTTTGCGTAACTTAAAAAAACGACGTGTTATAACCAAAATATTATGTTTATTGCTTTTCAAAATACTTTTCTTTACATTCTAAATATTTTTTTATGCGATCGAACCATTTCTTAAAACAGGAGGACCACAGATCTGAAGGCATGTTTTCTACGTGCTGATTGAACGCTATCATTGCCTCTTCGGAGTTGGTAAAAGTAAAACCTCTCATTAAATCTTTAATTTTGGGAAAAATACAGATATCACAGGGTGCTAGGTCGGGGCTATGTGCAGGATGGGTGACGAGTTGTGATTTTTCGGAACCTAAAAATGACTTTGTTTTGTTGCCTGTGTGTGAAGAGGCGTTGTCATGGTGTAGGAGAATGCGACTTTTTGGTCGTCTATCGCGAACCTTTTTTAATATCCTGGGTAAACAAATGGTAGAATACCACTCAACATTAACACTCTTACGATCTCCAAGTGGAATTGTACAAATGGGATCCGTAGTTCAGAAAAAAAACCGCGATCATTTTCTTACCAATGTTTCTCGCCTGCCTCGCTTTTGTTGGCTTGTTCTCATTTTCAAACACCCACTCACAAGATTGCTGTTCTTTTTCGGGTTCAAAACAACAAATCCACGTTTCGTCTCCTGTGAAATTGTCATAAACAGCATTAGAATGTCCGTGGGCGTGCTTCAGTAGCATCTGTGAGCACCATTCCACGCGAGCCCGCTTCTGCTCCGCTGTCAGTTCATGAGGGGTCCAACGACAACAGAGTCTCCGAACTCACAATTCTTCGTGTAATTTTTTTTTAATTTGGCTCATACCAATCCCCAATAGTCCTCAAATCGTCTCATAGGTAATCTACGGGTTTTCTTCAATTAGCCGCTTAACAGTAGCCACATTAATTTCGTTGACGGCAGTTGAAGGCCGCCCTTCACTAAATTCGTCATGTAAAGAAACTCGACCTCTCTCAAATTCAATAAACCATCTCCTCACGGTGCTCAAACAAGGTACTTCCCTCCCAAAAGCATTTTGAAGACGAGCAGCACAGTCTTGCGGAGAGAGAGAACTTTTAAAATCATAAAAAATCATCGCTCTAAAATCTTTTCGACCTAATTCCAATTTCGTTGCGTACGTAGAACTTTGATGCGTGATAAAAAACAATTGACAAATGATTTCCCGCCAATTTTTTTATGCTAGAAAGGTTGCAACGTTTAAAAAAATATAACATTCAAAACTCAAATAGTTCCGATTAGCTAGAAGTGCAAAACTTTTAGTGTGCCCCATGTATTGTATGCGTTTGACATTGCTGACATAATCATGACGAATTTCCGCCGCAGAACTTCGGCATTGTGTGTAAATTAAGGTTTAGACATTTAACTATTTTTAGAAATATCATCAGACACCCAGAATGGAGATTGAACTTTCTAGACAATTCATTTAAAGGCAAACCATTACTTTTTGGGAGTTTGTCAAAAATATCACTTCCTAAAAGGCCGCCACCAAAAAGTTTGAGAACCCCTGGGGTGAATAATAGCGAAACGCGGTGGTTGAACTCTTCAATTGAAAGTAAACACTTCTTTGGTTGACTTTCAAAACGACATATATTTTTCTAGTCGATAAAACATTTCCTATACATTACTTCTTGATATGTTACATTATGTGTTTGGTTATGTCGCTGAGCGTTTTTGAATTAAGACATAGTTTTGTTGGTTGCATGATTTAATTCTATGATTCTACAGTAACAAATGAGTAGAGAGGTAAAGTCAATACTAATATTATAATTCGAAAGTGTATCGGTTTGTTACCCATTTACGTCCAAATTGTTGAACCTAAGGCTAGAGGAAGAAGGTAGGACAATTTTATGACAAAAACATGGTTTTCGTCAGTTTTCGTGCAAAAAAAGAAATACTCGAAATACATTGCGGAAAACTTTTAATTTTTCTTGGCGGAATTTTCTTAACACGAAGAAACAGATGGTTACAACCATTATGATGTCATTATCATCACGTGGCTGCTTGACGTAAATATAGCTAATTTCAAATGTTTACATTCATTCAAATATTTCAGCAAAGTTTATATCGTATACCTAACCTAAAAAACTTCAATAAATAATACCGTATAAATTATTGTTATAATTAATAGGTATGAAGTAAATATTGCCCATTTTATTAATAGTAGGGGAGGGTGCTATTTGTGTAGTCACTCGAGCGTCATGGATACCTAGTAGGTTTTTTAAATTAGGAAAAGCTGAAAAAAAATAACAAGAGCGTCTTTTATTTTAGCGGTGGGTTCAGTTCAGGAAATATATTCAGAAAATTGCTTTAATTTAAGTAATTAATAAATATATTTTAGACAGTATATTTATTAATTTACCTACTGGACTAAATCATAAACTAAACTAATTAGTGCAAAGTAAAATATCTGCGAGGCTTAGTTAGGAAAATGTGAAGCTTTATTTTTTATATTTTAAAATGTCCCTAAAGGCTTACCTAATACCCAACCTTTGAATCGTCATTGCTTTATATGGAAGCTTCTTTGGGGTAACATCCCCCATCTTACTCTGACAGATCCGATGACATTTCGATATTAAAAAAAAAAAATTAACCCACCACATGAGAAATCTGATTTCTATACCATGATAACTAGACACATGTCGGAAGCCTATACAAGCTTAATCTGACACGCTCGAGCTTGTCCCGAAATTCCCTCTTCCCCTCCCCAACTATAAGCTTGTGCATAAATCTCAACATTTGCAGAGAAACAAGTTCTTATTTTTTTAGTCATTTTAAGTTTAAGGACAGCTACAAAATAACTTTAATATAATTTCAAGCCTTACTTTCGTATATTACAATGTCTTTGCTTATTTTTATCAGCAAAGGTATCTGTGTTGCAACCTTAGGGTTGTCAAATTAATATAACTTGCACTTGAATTTTAACAGCGAATTAAGTTTTAACACAATATATTATTTACACAGGGTCTAACAAAACTAAGTGATAATACTTTAGGGTGTATACGTGTTCCTTGTAGAGAGTTCATTGTGAAAGTAGCAGCGCTGAAAGATTTTTTTTTCTTTTGTCCATGGCAAGGTCCCGAGCGTCACGAGTTTTCCCATACAAGTGTTTTTTTTTGTCTTTCAGCGCTGCAGGTCTGACAACATCCACGACATCAGCTAGCACCTCCGACAGCAAAGGCAGGTCATCCGCTTTGTCTCCACTGGAGCGTCCTGGCACCTCAATAAGACGGCCCCTTGTGGCCGAACTTCTTATTTTTAGGGGCTTCCTCACGCTTCCAATTTTGAGCTGGGCTTTGGTGAGAACCTCACCATAGTCCATACGTGACCCCGGCTTGAGAAGCTTCAGGACGCAACCTTACAACAACTGCCGAAGAAGAAGGCAGTGTCAATTTTGCACCTTTGGCTAGTTTGGCCTGGGGTGCATCCTTGTTTTGTGGCACAGCCTTCTTCTTCGGCTTTTTCCTTCCTATAACCGTCGACCACACCTCCCTGATGACGGCATCTGCAGCAGGTCCTGCAGTCACCTTCTGTGACTTAGCAGGCGGAGCATTTACAGCCGGTGCCTTTGCAACTGGCGCATCTGCAGCCTGCTTTTTTGTGGCTAGTGCCTGCAAATTCTTTTGCGGGGCCACCCTCCTTTCTTCTACATTGGAGGTGGAGGGGCAGAAGTTGGACCATTGTGCCTCCTGCCCCTTCCCTTTCCCTTTGCCCTTCTTAGAGGTTGGAGCCGACCTTACATCGGGACGAACTGACAGCGGAGGGAAATCTTCTCTCCCTGCAGATCGCTGCGCCACCTTTTCTGCCCGTACCTCCATCCGAGGAAGGGCCATCACCGGAGACATCGGTCGCTCAACTGAGGCCTTCTTAGCTGCAATTGCAGCCCGAGTCTCCTTCGCGATCATGGTGTTGTCAGACGCAAGTAGAGGACGGACAACAACAGGAGGCAACAGTCTGTCCTCTAATGATGCCAGTCTGCCGTCAACCAGATTTCCGACTAGCCTGGCGATGCTTGCCTCTAAAACGCCCAGCTGTTCGCTAGACATTGGGTTCGGACTCTTCTTCTGGGCTGCCTCCTTCTTGGCCTCCTCAAAATCTCTCCGGTATGCACGGACCTCCTCCCGGAGATTCGCCACCTCTCGCTTCAATTAAAAATCCAGCCTAAGTAGCGAATGGCAGCCCTGGCCAACATGCCACGAGGTGATGGGCAGCGTGTCTCAAAATGTAAGAGCTGCATTCTGCAATGTCAGTATATTAAGTTATCTAGACCGCTGTCAGCCCGATTACTCCAGCCCGTTACTTATTTAAAATAATGATCGCGATTTTCCCGGCAAGCCTCCTTTGTGTCGTTTTTATTTGTGTTCCAAATTTGAAATGGTCTTGATGCTTTAACAGCACGAGAGTTGAGACTTGTAATAAAAGAATTGAAGTTATGTAGTCTGAGAAAAAAAACAGGAAGGTAGCTGATAGCATCATTGACTCCGATGTTTTCTAATGGAATATCCTCCGAATTCCAAATAAGACATAATAATTATCTGCCTAGCGTAGCTTACCTTCACCCCTTTTAAAGAAATGAAAATTTTAAAGATAAGTATTTTTTTAAGAAAAATCTACTGTGCTCTTCCTAATATAAAAATCATTAATAAAAATGTATGTCACTCAACTCAAGTAGAAAAAGAACATTTGCAGCATTCAAGTGGGGTTCACAGGAAATTATGCTAAAGACCCCAAACATTCGCTGACGACACAAAAACTTGAAGAAAAAGTATTAAAAATAGCTCGGTCGTCGCCCCATCTGTATATCATTGGAAAACAACCTTCAGAGATTCCCAAACTCGCTTTTGTTTTATAGAAAACTTTTTTTTATAGAAAAATTTGTTAGATCCGGTGGACCAGGGAGTCCAGCCTACTACCAACTTTACCCCTGCAGAACTACATTAAATACCTATTCCCAAATCTCGAAAAAAAGGGAAAAGGTGTCGTACATTCGGCTCGTGCACTGTATTAAAAAGGCAACCTATATTACAGAAGTCGAGCCAACATTTCATTTTTTACCATCGAAATCAAATTAATTTTCATGGATTCCCGTTTGCGATTGTGGACCCCATCTTTGTCACACTAGACGTTGACCCCCGTCGTGTCTTCCATGGACCCCATGGTCCACCTGGACCACTTTGGGAATAACTGACCTAAATAAACCGAGATATATGAGACTGGCCCCTAGTATTTCAAAGAGAAGATAATGTAATCGCTCAACTGACCTAATGTTGTCGCAACGTTTGGAAATGGTCCCTCTTTATGGGTTATTGCTTCCTGATTTTCATGGATTGTATGTCCGCTCATTAATTATAAGTCTTTTTAATGGAATGGAGGATTCTGATATATAATCTTAAAATAAAATAAAGTTAAGATTTGGATGCAGTCTCGATATAGACCTACAAAATTGTTATTTTCACAAAATATGAAACAGTTTATACAAGTTCGATTGTTTCCTCGAATAAAAACCCAATCAATCTTAAATATTTGTATGAGTGCTCAATGCTCATAAACTACTGTTTACTAAGGGTGGGTTGCACCAACTTACTTTAACTATAACTTTAACTTTAACCATAACAAAATGTCAAATGAACTGTCAAATTCCTAGTAAAAGTCCATAATGGACGCCATATTTGACGATAACCTTAACCTTAACTATAACTACGCCTCTGGTGCAACCCACCCTTATAGTTTTACTTCATACGGAACTCAGAACCATTTTACGAGAGATTCGGATTTGGATGTTTATTTTAACAGCAGCGCCACCTAGCTGTCGTAGAGGAAACTACAGCGAAGCTAGAGTTGAGAATTGTGTGGGAGTTGTTTACAATCCTTTCGGTTTGGTCCTACACTCATAGCTTATTATGTCGATGCATAGATGGCGTTTAGTGCTGCACTGGAAAATCTTACGAGTTTTCAGACTACACTGGAAAATCTTACGTCGAGAATTCATTATACGTAAGATTTTCCAGTTCGTGGTCTGAACTTCTTATGAGAGAAAACAATAAGAGACTAAACAATATATTATGTCACCATCACAAGTGGAAAAAATATTAAGTAAGTAACTATATTATCTTTTTATTTTATTTTTGGAGCAAAGGACTCGTTTCCAGCTCCCAATAAATTAAAAAAAATATATATATTATATATAATATTTAAATATTTACAGGTTATGATGAAGTGTTGTTCGCTAGGAGTTTTTAAAGCAGTATTTTATCTTAAAACTTATTTATCGACACTGGTCGACAGTGGTTTTGGTGCCGAGCAGCTATTATATTTTTACATTACGCCTACACTAATTAGTAATTACATTAACAGCAAAAAAATGTTTTCTAGGTGTATTTTTAGGTTTCCGTAGCCAAATGGCAAAAACGGAACCCTTATAGATTCGTCATGTCTGTCTGTCTGTCTGTCCGTCCGTATGTCACAGCCACTTTTCTCCGAAACTATAAAAGCTATACTATTGAAACTTGGTAAGTAGATGTAGTCTGTGAACCGCTTTAAGATTTTGATACAAAAATGGAAAAATTATAAAACTGACATAGAAAAAATAAAATTCATTTAACTTATGCGTGTGGGGTATTTATGGATAGGTCTTCAAAAATCATTTTGAGGTTTCTAAAATCATTTTTTTCTAACCTGAATAGTTTCCGAGAGACACTCTTCCGAAGTGGTAAAATGTGTGTCCCCCCCCTCTAGCATGATAAGTCTAAATAAATATATGATGTACCATCGAGGAAGTTCATTCCTATGCAATTGACAGACCAACGTTATTTGGTCGAATATGTTGTGGCGGTACCCACAATTCGCCTAACATTCCTGCATCGCGCTATCGAAGTTTTCTGAGCGCGTCGGTATATATACGACAGCTGAGATATATCACGGGGCTTCGGCCTGACCGGGCATAACACCTCGCTCGGTCGGAAGATCTTCCTTTGGCCATCACACGCTTATACCACAATGACAATTCAATGTTAATTGTGATCTGTCAGCTGGGTTTGACGTAACGCGACCAAACTACTTAGTCCCCGATTTGCATAGGAATCAACGTCTCTGATAGTACATTACTACAAAAATTACAAACGAAAATTGGTTCGAACGAGATCTAGCCAGTAGTTTTTTTTAAACGTCGTAAATGGTAAACCTTAATTTAACTTTCATTAAATCAACTGAAATATGAAAATAAATCAAAAACATCTTAATTTCATAAAAATAAACCTTATTGCTGCTGCGGAACCCTCCATGGGCGAGTCCAACTCGCACTTGGCCGGTTTTTTTAGAATTTTAGCTGAACATTATTGAAAAACAGCAAATAAGACTAAGTTCCTTTGTTAATAAAAAATATTTTACGCGATTTTCGTCAATGAGGTGTAGCAAGACCACGGAGAGCAAGACAATCGCGTTGCATCCCCCAGCAGCAGTCAGCCATAATATTATGCTGGTCCCATCGGCCTCCGCTTCATATTTTTTAGATCCTGTTGAAATCTCTCTTTTTGTTCTTAACTATAGAATCCAAGATTCTAGAAATGGCCCGTATATAAAAATCTTACAATATTTTTATATACGGGCCATCAAAAATGCCCTGTTTTATCTTATCCGTGTCCAGAATAGGAGATTTTATTTGTTATACAGAGTGTAACAAAAATAAGGGCAAGGGCCCGTCACGAGTTTCCCCATACAAAAGTGAAAAAAAATGTTGGTCTTTCAGCGCTGCTACTTTCACAGTGAACTCTCTACAAGGAACACGTACACACCCTAAAGTATTATCACTTAATTTTGTTACTCTCTGTATAAAGAAAATATTGCCCATTTTTATCTAAGTATAGACTCTACAATTTGTTTAATTAAACCTAGTTGATTGTTCAGAGGGGGCAATATAATTTTATGTCTCTCGGAGTTCATTATATTCTCCTTTCTTTCCCACTTCCAACTACTCGCAAACAGGCCAATATCTTTTGTAAAATTCCTATTTTATAACAAATGAAAAATAAACACTTTGTGTACATTTTGCTGTAGAGTTTCTCATTGTTTTCATTATGTTTTCTTCACAAATGACAAAAAACATATTCGAATCATTGAGACAACTTCTTTGCGATGTAGAAATGACAATAAAGTCGATATATTAATAAAAAAGTACTGATAAAGCTTGAAAACATGTTCCCGGAAGTACTAGTTAAGTACAGCAAATTTTAAAAACAGCGTTAGACACAAAATTACACGTACTAACGAAAAATAAAAACATAAAAAAAACTGGTGCGCTTGATGGAAACGAAAGTAAGAGAGATAGGTATAATTGACTACAAATATTCGACATAATATATAAAAATAGCACTGGAAATAAAATTCACACTTACCTAAGACCTAAGTCATCCATTTCGAAATAAAGTTTTATGACGGAGTCTTCATAAATACTGCACAATACCAGTATAATATTCTGCAGTAGCACAATTCGCATGTTCCTATGAAATTCATGTTGCGTCGCGTTGCTTAGTTAGCGTGAGTTCCTATAGTCTATAGACTCAAGGCAGTTAGAGCTGTCCAAAGTTTAATAACCAATTTTGGGACGCGGTGACATTGAATCTAATGCATTGTATAGTGTCACTTGCGAGACAGTTTTTTTATAAAGTTAACACACAGACGTCCTTTTGACTTGGGTGTTCCAAGTGACACAAGATCCTTGTCGAATAACAGGAAATCATGCTAACCGCTCTGAATCTGAAATCAAATCACATAGATGACAGATGTTACGTGCAATTTGGGATAATCAAAACGAGTAACGAGACACAGATCACACAAAATTTGAAATTTTATGTGCCACGATCGCCTTCTTGACATTTGAATCTTATACTGTGGTGGTAAACCAACTGCCTGCTCTTCACAGATCGTAAATCTGGGGTCAATGTTATGAACTCGTCTTGTACTTGCCATGTATTGGCCATCGATGACAGCTTTATGGCTGAGATAGTACATAAAACAGCTAACTTTACGACCTAAGTTTTAGCTAGGTTTTAGCACGCGGTAATTGGCTATTTTCGTGTTAGGTAACTTATTTATCAATATCTAATTGTAGGATTGTGACAAAGATAAAAATTTTGGAGTAGTCTATGTTTTTGTTTTGTTTCTCTATTCCTATTTCGCCAACATCAAAGATATATTTTCTTTAAACTGTTACATGACTATTTCTTATAATATCTGGAATTCTGAGCCACAAATTCTTAGAATAAATGTAGCAGAAGCAGCTGCAGGTGGGCAGGAACCAGTACATGCCGACCTACCAGGTATCAGTATCACCCCCAGGGTCGAAGTGGTACGCAGGAATACCAAAGGTTTCTATGATACCAAAGGTACTTTTAGAGTATAATAAGCCTAATCCTTTTGGCGACGGTAACTTTTGTCTTTACCATCTCTTATTATTTATTTAGAAACACCCAAAGAAATATCATCGATAACAAATTCGTACCTCGGATGCTAACAAGGTCCGCAACACGATCCTTTAGAGCTGTATTCGCCAGATACATTTCACCGAGATGGAAATTATTTGCATTTGTAGATGTTATTATTATATTATGACTTACAATTATGTATGGATGTTGACATTGTATAATTTTAAGTAACAATTGTAAATTTTATTTTAAAAAGATTAATTTTTTTCTCACTTTTTTGGTAATAAGTGGGACCCCGTGCGAGTTTCTTACGCCGGTTCTTGTCGCCGGGATAGTTCCCGAACCGGTGGTAGGCACCATTAGCATCAACGGTCTGAAAGTATTTGTTACAGATCTATTCGGAAATAAAACATTTTTTTTTTAATTTTTTTTATACAATAGAGAGGCTACAAATATCTGAGCAAATCTATATTTCTATACTAATATTATAAATACGAAATCTGCCTGTCTTTCTGTCTGTCACGCTCAAACCGCTGAACCGATTTTGCTGAAATTTGGCATGGAGATACTTTGAGTCCAAGGAAATGACATAGGATACTTTTTATTCCGGAAAAATGTACAGTACCCGCGTGATAAACGAATTTTGGAACAAAGGAGTTGCGAGCGTCATCAGCTAGTGTTTTCATATTTTTGTCTATCCATACGTCTTTTTAGGTTTAAATAGGGAACATGTAAATATAATATTTATGAAAATTTTGTTATTAAAGCGTTAGAAAAAAATTAAAAAAAGGGCAAGGCATATTTTATAAAATATTGTTTTTTTTACAAAAATTACGAATTAAAAGTAACTTGAACGGAACGGATTTCAAAACACCAATCAACGTTCAGTGACGTCACACATGCTATCCCCGCGTTCCATTTAGTGTTAATTAAACGATCAAAATGCCTCCATTTTAATCGTTTTTAACGCATGGATCGAAGGGCATGACAACTTTTTGAGAGGTACGATCAGGTGGGGCCTTTGTTTTAGCTTCGTGGGTGGGGCCGTTGTCAATAATTGTCAAACAGTAGTGACGTCATACAGACTGTACATACGTCTTGGCGCCAAAACGAAAAATTACAATTGTAAACCGCATTTTTTGCAGTAAATTCCAGTGTTTTAATTTTTTTAATATACTTGTGGTCTATTCTACATGGAGTTCTTTAAAATAAACACAAAATTAAAAATATCGTATCTTCCCTATTCTCGTAATTTCGGCGCGGCTTATGCCTTCACTCATTTGCCAAAAGTCGATTCATGGGCGCGAGATTGAGACACACTGAAGATGAAACCAAGATTTGAAGTAAAATAATTGGGGCTCCAACAGTTTTTTTTTATTTATTAATTTAATTCAGACATCCTGGCCCATATTATAAATACATTATAGACTAACGGATATACGATTATACTAAAACTAACACTAACACTAAACACGTATTGTCTGCGACGTGGGGCGCGACATGTTCGGAAGTCGTCCTCGGAACCTCCTCTAGACGACTCCAATCGGCCAGAACTCCTCCTTCTCGAAGGTCGGTAGATGATGCGTTGGGACTCTCACCACAAAGGAGCTAAATTTCATTTTGTGGTTCAGTTTAGGGGGTCAATTCTGGGCTGTCGTTTCAAACGTAAGACAGACTGAAATTTGATGTCCTTTGTAAAGAAATTAACTCCCTGTTATTCTGGGCACTATTTGCCTTAACTAAGGTCAGCATATAAGCCAAGTCCTTCGTATTAAAGGATTAACTCATCAGCTTTCTGCGACTTTCCCGACGTAAGCCGCTGTTTGTCATAGCAAGATTTAAATTAGAAACTTAGGTTATAGCCAGACCTTTTAGTTTTAGAATAGTCAATTTTGTTGAGGAAAGTGATATGAAATTCATCATCTAATTTTTACAATACAATTTTTAAGATGATCACAGTTTTTCAAACATCTGAAAAATACTTCAAATCGCTTCAGAACTCTCAACTAATTAATGATGATGATTAATCAGGATCTATTGAAACCCCTACAATAGCATACCTGCTGCATCACGCACCATTACCGTGTACATTCAGAATTATATTACCTCCGTCAGGATCCTATGCCGAGATCATAAGGATCAATACAGAAATTCCAAGGTAATATAAGTCCGAATGATAGTTGCGAGTTAATCGCTCTACCATCCATCATCAGATAGCTCATAATACGGAATGACATGTAAAAGCGAATATTACCCAAAGGACGGAGCAGAGGGCGGTACTAGCACATACTGAGAATCTTTTTTTTTTAATGAAATAAGGGGGCAAACGAGCAAACGGGTCACCTGATGGAAAGCAACTTCCGTCGCCCATGGACACTCGCAGCATCAGAAGAGCTGCAGGTGCGTTGCCGGCCTTTTAAGAGGGAATAGGGTAATAGGGGAGGGTAGGGATGGGAAGGGAAGGGAATAGAGGAGGGTAGGGAAGGGAATAGGGTAGGGGATTGGGCCTCAGCTCCGGTAAATTCACTCACACGGCGAAACACAGCGCAAGCGCTGTTTCACGCCGGTTTTCTGTGAGAGCGTGGTATGCCGTCAAGCCGGCCCATTCGTGCCGAAGCATGGCTCTCCCACGTCTGACTAAAATCTGATAATATGTTGCACACGTCATAATATCAGAATACTGAAAAAAATCGGCCAAGGGCGAGTCGGACTCGCGCACGAAGGGTTTCGTACCATTATAGAGAAAAATTAGGGCAAAATTTATGTTTTTTTTGTATGGGAGCCCCTCTTAATTTTTTATTTTATATTAATATTATTATTAAATATTAAAGTAAACATAAAAGGAAAGATTGTGTGAAAAATTCAAGTACTTACCTATCTGTTGCTATTATTTATATAGAGCAAAAAAGGACAAAAAAAACACGTTTGTTGTATGGGAAGCCCTTAAATATTAATTTTATTTGGTTTTCAGTATTTGTTGTTATAGCGGCAACAGAAATACCCAATTTGTGAAATTTCAGAAGTCTAGCTATAGTGGTTCTTGAGATACAGCCTGGAGACAGACAGACGGACAGACAACGAAGAATTTGCGGATAATAGGGTCCCGTTTTTACCCTTTAGGCACGGAACCCTAAAAACACAGGCTAAAAAAAAAAAATTATTGAAATAAATAGGAATGTAATAATTTTCAGCGCAAACGAATTTGCGGATAACATCTAGTATTAAATAAGTTACTTATATGCGATAATGATAAAAGTTGGTAGAGTTTCTCGAGCGTGAAGCAACAGAGATATTAAACAAGCTATAAACCCAGTGACCTCATACATGCCCCTGCATATGCAAGTGCTGAGTAAGCCCATGCATGTTTTGCATGCAATATGCGTTTGTTTTCACAAATCACAATATACTACGTGACGCGGCTGGTAAAGGAATATCCTAAAAAATCTGATGAAGAAATATACTTAAACATTTTCCTTCTCTCAATATTCTGACAGGGTCAGGGACAATAATTATTATAATAATTTAACAGCAGGTTATATTTACTAGATACATAGAGAAAAGGCTTTTTTGTTTGTATCGAATAGGCTCCGAAATTACTGCATCGAGTTGAATTAAATTTGAGAACACATAGAGTTGACTACAGGAAATGAAATAGGCTTATTTTTTAAACCAACTTCAATACGAGGTTTCTTTATTCGACCGTATTCGTTTTTTTGTTTGTTCGCGGACAACTTCGTCGTTTATGAACCGATTTTGATAAGACTTTTTTTGTTGAAAAAAGAACATTTTAAAGGTGGTCCCACAAGAAGGAAATACTATTTGAAGTCAATTTTTTTCGTTAAAATTGTTACGCAGACAAATGTTTCCTCGAGATCTTCATTTTCACGAAGTCTCAGCAACAACTACTAAGTAACTTGAAAGGCTTGTCAATAAAGGATACTGTTACAGTGCTATTTTTAGCCCGGGTATAAATAACAGGCAGTGTTTACAAGTCACTAATTTGCGCTTAATTTAATAGAGTAAGAGCCAGCGACAGCGAGGATTCATTTTATAAAAACCGTAGGAATCTCGTCTTCCAGAAATCCAGACCATCTCGAAGTCTAAAATAAAATATTAGTTTTGGGCAAATTCACGTCATAATATTTAAAGTATTAGGCAGTTTAAGGGTGTCCGGCACTAACTGTCAAAAATATCCGTCAGTAGAAGAAGATTTTTTATTGAAATAAGGGGGCAAACGAGCAAACGGGTCACCTGATGGAAAGCAACTACCGTCGCCCATACACTCGCAACATCAGAAGAGCTGCAGGTGCGTTGCCGGCCTTTTAAGAGGGAATACGCTCTCTTCTTGAAGGTTTGCAGGTCGTATAGGTCCGGAAATACTGCTGGTGACAGTTCGTTCCAGAGTTTTACAGTGCGCGGCAGAAAGTTACGCGAAAAACGCACAGTGGAAGACTGCCACTCATCAAGGTGATGAGGATGGTATATTTTTCGCCATGAAAAGTTGCAGGAGGTATGATTCCGAACAATTTCTCAGAGCACTACTCGTGATTCCTACTGCTATCCCAAAAAATAAGATAAAAAATCGAGCCTTATACTTTATCAAAGGTCAGATAGACCTTCAGAGCTGGATACCTTCTAAAGTAACCGCGACCGAAACTCCAAAGTTGCTGGTCGTTCTTGCCTATATAGAGGTCATAATTAGGTAACCCTTCAGCTTTTACCAAATGACGGAAGTCTGGCTGTCGCTGGATCTTGGGCTGTATTTGCTAAACATTTTGTTATAATTTTGGATCGTGCCGCCGCATAATTTGCATTAATTAAGTGGACATCGAAATCTTTTATATTTTTAATTAATTAATATTAAAGTGCGAGGGCGAGTAAATGTAAGTAAAATGTAAATATTTGTGTAGGAGGTAATGAAATACAACAATATTAAAAATATGAAAATCACTCCATAATATAAGTTAACTAGTGACCCGCCCCGGCGTCGCACGGGTATAAAATATAATAGCCTTTGAAAAAATGATTAAAATCCATAGCCTATTCTTATCGCCGCCACCTTCACGTGGTCTATTTCTTATCTGTGCCAAATAACATAAAAATTGCTCCAGTAGTTCGCAAGAGACCTCCCTTTCAAATAATTTTCCCAGTTTTTTTCCACATTTATTAGTATTAGCGTGATAAAATATAGCCTATAGCCTTCCTCGATAAATGGACTATCTAACACTGAAAGAATCATCAAAATCCGTTGCGTAGTTTTAAAGATTAAAGGGAACAAAGGGACATGAGGGAAAAAAAAGGCGACTTTGTTTTATAATATGTATAGATTTATTTAAAGATAAAACAAAATGTGACCTATCTATTATCTACTCTTGTTCGTATAAGTTCAACCACTTAAGCAGTGGTCGCGGTTACTTTTTACGTGAAAATATTTTGAGACGTCTTAGTTCAGATAGATGAAAACTTTTAGGACTTGCCGGGTTGTTACATTGTTGATATTCTACCAAAGAAATTGTTTCAAAGGCGGACTTTCGTAATTTGGTCGGATTAAACCAATGAATAAGGAAACAGATGGAAGCGACATAACTACAAAAAAGTGTGGCCGGCGCCATATTGCCAAGAACTAAACATGGCGGTCTATAGTGATGGGACACTCGTTTGATATTTGTCGAGGATATCGATAAGTAAGATGTTATAAGTGAGCTACCCCTCGTCTGTCAAGCATACCGGGTCCCGGTATATTGCGCATGTCAGCTATACCGGGATATGGTTCGGCGGCCGGGTCCCGGTTCCCGGATAAATTATTAACGTGTTTCTAAGTGTTTAACCTCATAGAACAGATTGCAATCATAAAGTTAATTAATCTAGCAACCCAGTGATGTATATTACTTACGCAGCTTTGGTAAATAAATCGAGGAAATGTTTTCGGAAAAATGACCTTTAGTAGACTACTTTTAACAACATAAATCTATTGCTTTTTTTCTTAGAACTATATTATTCTATTAATTTGTTTTGATACTCTTATCTTTCTTTATTTTAGAAAATGTATTATAATTCTTGTAGTAATTATAGGTTTACTAAAAACAACGTATTTTTAAATATCCAGTTTTGGCGCCAAATTTGAAAAATGTTTTTTTGTTTCATCTGGTACTCAATATTTATAATCTATGAAGCTTGTAATGTCTTCGTTATCTGTAGCGGATAAAGTCAACCTAATAAAAACAAAACATCTGTGACCTTTATGTCATGCGTCGTATATGTTTTTGTTAAAACCACCCACTTCGGAAGTGTCAAGTGGCCGCCCGCGGCGTATAAATTATAAACAAGTGTTGTTTAAAAAAGTGATATGGTGGCATGTGTGAGTTGAAGTGTTTATGTTTTGTAACGTATTGAGCCGTTAACTAAATGGTAAGTGAGAATGTTCTGCTTCTGTAAATAAATGTTATTGGAGATCGAAATTTCGATTTTTACGTACCGTATTTTGACACTAGTATTTCTAGTTTAATAATATATTAATGTGCACACAAAGTTAGGAGAAAATAAAGAATATTTAATATACTTCAAGACTGTAAATGTAAATTAACATTATTCCGATTAGAATCTGGAAAAATCTAATTATAATCAAACTCTAACGAAATAACTGGCCTGTCAACGCCGGTCTTTCACGTATACCGGAATACGGCTCGCCGGCTCGATACGCGACGGCTCCCGGCAGTTTTGACAGATGACACTCAAGGGGTTAAGGTTAAAATCTTTTAAATAAAAGATCAGATTCTTCACCTTATATTTTTAAATTCGATAAAAAAGTACATCACTAAACGTCAAATCTACTAATTTCTATGTTGATTAAATATCGAAAATCAAGCCATTTTATATTCTATTCTATCACAAATCCTATTTATTGTCTAATTATTAACTAAATTAGCACATACGAAGTCATCGGTAAAATAACAAAAAATTTAGTAAAAATATAAACGTACCGATCCAAGGACAAACTTTTTTAAATTTCTTCACTTTTTTGACGGACTATAAATTAATTTAAAAAAAGCAAATTGGTCGAAAAATTTGACCGATATATCGATATTTTTTTTCGCGATATATCGAGACCGATATTGATATTTTTTCAAATATCGATTTATCGATATATCAATATTTTCTTTCAATTTCGACATCCCTATAATACGACACTTTGACAGTTTATGTACCTCAGAGAACCGGAACATAAAATGGCGGACCGGCCACAGTATTTTGATTTGGTGGAGACCATTATGTCGCGTCCACTTATAAAAACAATGGATTAAACGTTCGATAGCTGATCATGACTGACGTTGACTTGACATAACCCAACCACGTTGAATCGTCGTCTGTCTATGAATAAATTGTACATGAATCCAAACCGATCAAAATACCAAGTAGAATTCTACAAGTTTAGCTTCATACATTCAGTTTAATCGTACCAACATTTCTATTTAGCATTTTATTGCGTTTATTTTGTCTAGACTTTAATTATCGCCATGTTTTGCTCGGTTCTAATATGAAAGCCAACTAACGAGGCAATATATTGTCGGCTAAACTGACCGCTTCTATTGCTGTTCGGTTCGTTTTAATTCTGTCTTAAGATTCCCTTGGGATTTCGATTTGAAAAAGATTTTCTGAAAGTTCTCGACTGTATATTTCGATGCTACGAGTATCATAATAAATAGAAGTTTCAGTATTCTTCAGTGTACTTACAAAGATACTAAGGGCCTGTTTCACCACTTTCTGATAAAGTGCCTAATAGGCTATTCACAACTTTTTTGACAGATTCTCCATACTTGATCTGTCAAGTTAATTGGTGGATAGCCTTATCAGGAAGTGGTGAAAAAGGCCCTTAGTATTGTAAAATTGGTTCTGAGGGCTCCCACACATAACTGCGAATTCGTGAGAATTCACATCGTAATGTCATTTTTATTAGTTTTGTCGTAGATACGAGTATTTGCGATGCGATGCGAATTCGCAGTTTTGTGTGGGAGCCCTTAGACAGCAAAAGCAAGGAATATTACTTTGGTAATCCAATCCTCATGATGAATGTAATTTGAACACAAAATTCCTTTCAAAGTTGCTTAGTTGTTGTGTAAAAAATTTTGTATTTTTTCTTGCATTTTCCTGAAAACTTTTACACGACAGTAATAGCTCATATTTTCATGAATTATGAATGTATGAGAAAGTATGTCTGGGGCTGGGGGGCGTCAAGGACCAAGGTTAATACATTCTGTGTGAAATGCCGTGACGATTTACAAAGTGCGTACAGTGGAAATATATTATGCTTTATACCTATAGTCTGCGCCTCCTCTAATAAAATATGGTTACATATTTTATATGAGACAGCCTTATATTTCTATTATAACTTTTTCGGCAACGGCTGCAAGTTTTACCGTAAAATGTACTATATGTATGGAATTTCTGGGGGGAAAAACCATATTTTATGTGTTTCCTATCCCAAACCTTGTACTAATATGTATTCTGTGCCCAAACCTCAAATTTTTGTCTTACTTATTTGTATTTCTTTTAAGGCGCGGCCTCCCAGGAATAATATTATTATACAGTAGACAAACATCGGTTAGAGCTACGAACTTAGGAAGTGCGTGTACATTGATCATCTCTAACCATCACACCAACCATTTGCTCATTTATTATCACATTAAGGCTATGCAGTGAAATTATTCTTGCGAACATAATCATGAAATTATTAGGTTCTGTCTGTTGGGTCCAAAGTAAGGGTCCTGGGGTCCAGATCTTTGGGTTCCATAGCCATAAATATGAATGCTCTGGTGATTTCTAATGATAAGGAGAATGATAACATTATCCTGCTAAATTAATTTAACACGGGTAATGGGTATGTTATAATAAATCATATAACTTATAACTTTTATTCATAAGTCATACCAAACAGCATACTGCAGTCGGGCAAAAAGTGAAAGTTTATATTTATATTAGTAGGAGCAGTCAGCAGGCATACATTTTCATAGCTCAGTAAAAAGAGAGAGAAATATAGACTCGCGCCAGCGCGGCAGTCTACTCTTATACCTTCATCTTACGAATTTTCGATCAGGCCGCGTGTCTCCTGAGACAGAGAGACCCGTCAGGACACCCGTTTAACATTTTTAGCCAACCCAAAGAGTACACTCAGTAAAGAAGTCCACCTTAAAACAATGTAAATAACCAAAGTATAAAGTAGCACATAAAACAAAGTGGTAGTAAATAGGGAAATAAGATAGGAGCTTCATTTGCTACAGTTGTAAAACTGTGGCTATTATCACAGCTGTTAAAGCGGTTATTCGATTTGCCTACAGAAATATGGTCAGCGCAGATCAGCTACAGGCTGCCTCCGCGACTTTTAGAATAGAATAGAAAAATAATTTTTTTAGTAAAAAATTATAAAGTAGGTATTTCAACAAATTCACTCAGCGATTAGCATAATATATTTTATGTTACGTTAACGAGAAACATCTCGTTAACGCAATATGTGCTCACTGAAAATCAACAGATTTTCAGTGAGCACAGCTTTTGTGAAAATAAGATAGCTTCTCTAGATTTACAATAAGATAGCTTCTCTAGATCTACAGCTATAGTTAAAGTTAGTTGGTGCAACCCAACCTTAGACACTTGAAATTTTCACAAAATCCTCAATTATATGCGTACTTTAATATTTGATAGTAAAATTGAAATAAAATAAATAATTAACATACAAAAAGACAATTTTTCCCCTACTTTCGCTCTATAACAGCACGGAACCCTTCGTGCGCGACCGACTGGCACTTGGCCGATTTTTTCTTTTTTTGGGTGTATTTCTTTTAGGTTTCCATACTCAGAGGGTAAAAACGGAACCCTATTACTAGACTTCATTGTCTGTCCGCTATCCGTCTGTATGTCTGTCTGTCTATCTGTCTCTTGGATGTATCTCATGCATCTAGCGACGGCCGGCCGTCGTGACTTACCGACTATCATATAAATTATAAACTTTTACCTTATTTTTAAGTTTCCGTACCCAAGGGGTAAAAACAGGACCCTATTACTGAGACCTCGATGTCTGTCCGCTGTCCGTCTATCCGTCTGTCTGTCTGTCTATCTATCTCTAGGATGTATCTCAAGAACGGTAGAAGCTAGAGAGTTGAAATTTTCATCGATTATGTATTTCTGTTGCCGCTATAGCAATAAATACTAAAAACAAAATAAATTTAATATTTCGGGGGGCTCTCATACAACAAACGTGATTTTTTGCTATTTTTTCCTTTTGATAATAATAGATGTCGCTGCTGGTAATAGATGTAGCTATATCGCGATATAGCTTCCCCGAACAGTTTCATATAGTTGTTAATGCACTCTAATCGACAAAAGAAGTCAATGTTGCGCTCCTACATCGTACTATCGATGACGCGAAGAAGTTTGGTATAGCCGTTTAACTTTTAATGCGGCTTTTTTCGTTTCAAACTAACCGTAAACCGATGTTGTTTGCATAAAAAAATATATTTTAAGACCTACTATACTAATTATCCTAAAATTCCTAATCAATATGTTTCAAGTTTAAGTAAACTTGAAATAGATTTATAGTTTAGTAACTAATTATTATTATTATAATTAATGAAATATTCTTATTAAGTAATTAAATATTTGTAAAGAAATGCTTAGACTACGACAGCTATTCTTTGAACTGACGTACTTACGTACCCAAAGGGTAAAAACAGGACCCTATTACTAAGACTTCGTTATCTTTCCGTCTGTCCGTCTGTCTGTCTGTCTGTCTGTCTGTCTGTCTGTCTCCAGGCTGTAACTCAAGAATGGTAATAGCTAGAGAGTTGAAATTTTCACAGATTATGTATATCTGTTGCCGCTATAACAACAAATACTAAAAACAAAATAAAATAAATATTTAAGGGGGGCTCCCATACAACTAACGTGATTTTTTTGGCCTTTTTTGCTCTATATCAATAATGGCAACAGGTAGGTACTTAAATTTTTCTCAAAGTCCTTAGTTATATGTCTTCTTTCATATTTAATAATAATATTAAAATAAAATAAAAAATTAAGGGCATACAAAAAACACAAATTTTCGCCTAATTTTGCTCTATAATGGTACGGATATAGGTTAAGTTGGGTTTGATAATTTTTTTGTTGTTTCAGTACTAATATTGTGTTACATACCAAATTTCAGCTTTCTAAGACTTCAGGAAGTACCCTAACAATTTTGATGATTGGTAAGTCAGTGACCAAATTGTGGGTTTTTGGGCACCTATAAAATCTTAAGTATAATAGCTACGATATTCAAACTTTGCGAATTTAATAAATATACCCATGTCATTATAATATCTTTTTTTTTTTAACTATCTGGCATTATTCAAACCAAAGTTACGAGGGTTCAAAAATACGACGAAACGTTTCGAGAAAAGGTAGGTAGTGCCCTTGCGCGCTTCGCTTGGCTCATCTTGGCGGGGGCACTCCCGTGCCCCCAGATAAACATATCGATCTCATGATTTCTTGAAAATTCGAGGTTTTGCGATGCTGCAGCTGATTGCTGACCTTTTTTTTTTTTTTTTTTACATGGGGAAATGCGTTACGCATCCCCGGCGGATTGGGGACATCGGCCGGGGTATGTGGGACTCTCCGAGGAACTACCCACTAAAACCCCATGGTGCTCAACTCACCGCTTAGGCAAAGTCACGATCAACCCACCGCAACAGCTGATTGCTGACCTACAAGCAGTTTAGTGGTAACTTGATGTTTGGACTTTGTGGAGACTAAATTATGTTGAAAATAATGAATAACCTCCTCTTTTAATAATAATATACTCAACACTCAGTCTGTTTGTCGCAGCTAATCACCAGTAGCAGTCGCAAGTTTGCGCTGAGCTCCGTTAATAGGTCAAGGGTCCTACACTCAGAACTTTGATCCTTCATCTAAACATGAAAATACTAACATAATGTTAGATCTGATGCCCTTGGGCCCCGTTAAACCTTTCCTTGTTCCTCAGGCATTTACTATGTAATGTGAACTTTGTATCATTTCCCTTCTAATATTATAAACCTTTCCTGGACTTTTTTCCACGAATATTTCAAGACTGTAATTAGCTAAATTGGTTCAGCCATTCTCGAGGTTTAGCGAGACAGAGCGAGACTAACAAAATTGAAAATTCATTTTTATTTATTGTAGAAAATCTTTTTAGGCTATTTCGTTCGCGAGACCAACTACGAACGATTTCACACCAGTGCGAAAAAGTCAGGAGACTGAGATTAAGGTTAGTTTGACTTTTACACTATCATTTTACTGCATATATAATTACGACATTTACCCTGGACTTATAACGTTGAAATATTTCAAAGGCTAGCTACTAGTTCTTTCTAAATGTAATATGGTTCAGGCTTTTGTTTTTATAGCTTTCCAATTTACTTTTTCCGATTCAGGACTCGAAATTCGCCTAGAAACTCCAATAGCAATTTAGTGTTTTCGTCTATAATTACGTATCCCATCATTCGATCACAAACAAAATCTATTGAAAAACTAATAGTCAATCGAGGCATAAAACAAAGTTTGATAACTTTATCAACGTGCGATCGGTACTTTTTACGTCGGATAAAATCGTTAAAATGATAACGTGATATCTTGACACTGAATCTAGTTTAATCCATTTATAATAATGGTGGTTTTACCTCAAATATAATATGATCATATTAAATGTTTCTGACACTGGACTTTATGTTATATGATTAAGTAAAGCCTTCGTATTTTAAACCGTTGGACATCGTCTAGACCCTTGAGTCTGACAGTCTTGTGTGTGGGAGGCCACGCTTTTCCCATATGGAAGTACACCTACGGACAATTTGCTGCTATTCATATCACTCAGACTGTCTGCAATACTCAAAGAATATCAATGAAGGAAAACGGTTCGCGTTTTAAAACTGCAGACGAAAGTGACAGAAGTACATTAGCTGAAGATCCGTCATATCATCATGTCACGTAGTTAGTACATAGACTAAAAACATCCTTCCCTAAGCGCTTAGTTTGATATGGTATTCATACAACGTTTACATTAAGCAATACAATTCTGTATTGACTCCTAATTGACTCAGTATAATCGAAATCACCATCAATTATTTAAAGCCCAGATCTCTAATTAATTAATTATTATTGCATTATCTGTTTCGTATTGAACTTTAGCGGTTGTATGGCATCCATTATACGGTAGGTTTTGCTGTCAGTTTTACCACAGTCATGGCTGTAACTAGGGAATGCAATACCGGGATACCGGGATCCCGAAATACCGGGATCCCGCATGCATTTTGAGGGACTAATCCCGGTCGAAAATTTAGCGGGATCCCGCGGGACTGGCGGGATTACAAAGAAGCGTGATTCATACGTGTAACTCTGCAGGCGGAGGTGCGTGAACTGGTTACTACCAATTATTTACCTTCAATTCACTTTTAATGATAATTGTACCAACTAGCGTGGAAGCTGAGCTAACTTTTTCAGCTGCTGGCTACCTAGTGTGGAATATCAGGAGCCGTTTGGCAGACGACACAAAATTAATACCTTAAGTTTTTTAACATACTTTTATAAGTTTGGGCTGTAGCGGACTCTTTGAGTTCAATTTTATACTATTATTATTACGTAGACACTAGACATATAAAAAATAGTTTTCTTTTATTTTTTTTAATAAACCCCTGTAAAAAAGTTTTCCACAAAGTTTGTTTTCTTTGACTTTCTCAGCACAAAACGGGTATATCAAGTATCATTATGACGATTTATTTTAAAAGTTTAAAATCAACCTGCGGGATCCCGCAAATACCGGGATCCAGCGGGATTGTGATGGTTCAATCCCGCAAATACCGGGATTGAAATTATCTTGCGGGATTGCATTCCCTAGCTGTAACTGATGGATAACCTACCGTGTAAGAGCGTGACAGATGGTTGCATGAAGTAGATTGACGAAAATCTGGATATCTTGATTTTTGCTTCATGCAACCATCATTCAGTCACGAATTTTGAGTGAGTGTTGTCACATCTCACAAAATAGGAAAAAATTAAAAACGTATACTGACATAAAACTGAAGAGAATTGAGTGACCGTCTAATACCATTCGAGCATTCGTCAGTCCATCAATCACCATCAGTCAAACATAATTCATGATTGACGGAATGCATGAGCGTGTAATGGATGCCATACCTCAATATAATACGATAAATACAATATTGTTTCTGTCTGTCACTCGATACGTTCATAAACCGATGAACTTATTCAAATGGATACAGAAATGTGAGTCCCGAGAAAGGATATAACTATTAATTGTTATATGATTTTTCATTATAATTTATCATCACAGATTTACTGAATCAATAAAACAAAATTGCATAATACCATAAAAGCTTAGCAATGAGATCGTTTAACGCGTCTTCCATATTATTGCCTTAAACAGAAGTAGATTGATTTATAAAACTATAAAACATACTAAATATGTCGATCAACCTACAAAAAGAGCTATTTGATTTAAGTTTTTCTTCATAAATCTCACTACTTTAACATAATATTATTGCTTATTAAAATATGCATCATTCATTTAATGGTTTCAAAGTGACGATTAACATTAAAGCTTGCAGCTAGGAATGTAAATTATTTAACTTATCATAATATTTTAAAGACGATACAAGATATAGCTATTAGGTTGGGTTGCACCAACTAACTTTAACTATAACTGTAACTTTAACTACAGTGCAAAATGTCAAATCTTTGGTTAGGACACCATATTTAACCTCCGCTCATAGGTATATCTGATTTACTATGTTTTACAGTGTTCTATTTTTCCTGTCGATTTTTACAGATAATTCAATTTTTTATAACCTCAATCCCGGTACCTGTAGCTTCAATAAAAAAAATAAACGCAACAGACATCTGTGAATTTCTCCGGTTGAAGTTAAGGTTAAAATGAAATAATTAGTAATACATAATTTATACCATAGAGAGATATTATTCATAATTTATACCGTCAGGAGCGAAGTGGGCGGCCGCTCCGAGTGTTGGCCTTTACAACTTAATGGCATGTAAATGCGACTTAAATTACCCATTATATGTGAAGGATATAATAAAATATAAACCTCATCAATTTGTACTAAAGATAATGGAGCCTAAGTCCTAACTTTACGCAAAAATATGCCTATTTTTAATATAAATTGTATAACAACTAGAAGAGCAGGGTTAAAACAACATCACAGTAGATTTGAAAATAATAATTTCTATTATTTTTTACTAACAGATTATTTAGATACTAAATTACTTATTTTATATTAAACTGTCCATTTATCTATTCTTCCTGTAGAACCTTTCTATCGAAGTATTTACGGTGGACAATCCTAGTAAGCTGTATGCAGATTGCAGCTTTATATTATGATCCTCTATTTAAAACTATTCAATTTAATTATTATCGTTTAAGTGTTTGTTTTACAAGTTAATTATACTACCTGTATTTATTAAAAGTTACGAATAATATCTATAACGTGCTGTGTTTTTTTGTAACTAAAAAGTTTACTCTAATTGTACCATCGAGGAAATTGATTCCTAGACAGTTGACGGACCTTTGTCATTTGGTCGTCGGCTTATGTCAATTCCATGTTAGCTGTGAATTGTGATCGGTCTTGACACAACGCGACCAAATTAATTAGGTCCACCGTCTGCCTAGGAATCAACTTCTCTAATAGTACATTCGGCCTTACATTCGCCAGTATGACGTTGAAAGATATTGTCTTCCACATTTAGCTATGTTCAATCTGTAGTGTATACGATTATTAATTCATATATACATATTAACATTGGTTTTCAATTTCTCAGACGTAAATATATAGTTCATAGCATTTACTTAACTAAAAGCTTATTAAAATTAACCTCTACTGTGACAGTTTTCGTATCTGTTATCTTATCAAACAACTTCGGTTGATTAAGATTGATATAACATGAACATGCTTTTACTAAAAATAAACGTCGATGCCTTTTTATAGCGGCCATGTCAATTTGAGGTGGCCAAGTTTAGTTTTTTGAGGCGCCATGTAATGAATTGATATTCGATCGGTGAGTGATTTTATTTGCAAAAGTTACGTTTCTGATTGCAATGTTGCGTATTGATGTTTTATGTATGAAGTGATATGTGTAATTAGTTATTAAGGGATTGATTTTGTTTATACGTAGATACAAGTGACTTTATTCATACTAATATAACTAGCTATTTGACGGAGCGTTGCTCGATCAAAACACATATAAAATGACATTTTCTAAAAATGATTCCTAGCTAGATCGATTTATCGCCCCCGAAACCCCCTATATACTAAATTTTATGAAAATCCTTGGAGCCGATTCCGAGATTCCAATTATACAGTGTATAACAAAAATTAGTGATAATACTTTAGGGTGTGTACGTGTTCCTTGTAGATAGTTCACTGTAAAAGTAGCAGCTCTAAGACAAAAAAAAAATTTCCCTTTTGTTTGGGCAAGGGCCCGAGCGTCACGAGTTTCCCCATACAAAAGTGAAAAAAAAATTTGGTCTTTCAGCGCTGCTACTTTCACAGTGAACTATCTACAAGGAACACCTATATACCCTAAAGTATTATCACTTATTTTTACACATGTAACGTGACGTGACAGCGTTATTGACGTGTTTACGTCACGCCAACACCGTGACGGTGTCACTTTGCGTATCACAGTGGCGCGGGCGTGACGGCAGTGTCACGATCTTTGATAATTTTATCGACTGTTACCCGGTTTCCGAGGTTTTTGACAGGAGTTTTTTCTATTTACACCTCTAGTCTATATCTGCGAAACCAATGCAAAACAGGAATAGAGCGAGATGCAATATAACGCATTGTCGTGTGGCGGATGAGACAGTGAATCGGTTCGACGCTGTTTCGCAGTTCGCAGCGTCGTCGGTGTACTAGAGGCGTTAATAGCGCTTTTGATTGTTTAAGGTATAAATACTAATCAATCAACAATGCCGTTGAAAGATTAGCACAGGTGTCAAAATTAGGCATCCGTTATGGATGATTTATTCAATATTTTCAGAGCGAAGTACTTAAATACTGTAGTGCCTGGGACACGATTTAAATGTCTGTATGGTTACCCAAGCACATACGGCATTCTCGCAAAATATTCGGCCTAGTCCAGAGGAAAGAACTAGTCAATACGTCTGGGACTAACTATGTGCGGATTTCCTCGCGATGTTTTCCTTTACTGTACGAGCGTCCGTATTATAGAGTACTTGAGATCAGAAAATGTCTCATCTGTACACCGCCTCCACCTGGAATCGAACCTGCACCTTCTACGAGTGCGAACCATATTTAGGCCACGGACTCTTCAAACAGGTGTCAAAAAACTTTTGGAACCACATATTATTCAAAGCCTTATTTTTAATCTATCTATACTTATAATAAAATCGTAGAGGTAAAATTTTTGTACATTGAAAATAAACTTGAAAAAACGACTCAGGGACATGTTATAAGAGTAATAGAACACATTTTAACTGTTTTTGAAATTTTTGTTTCTCTGTCTGTTTGTCTGTTTGTACAGGCTAATCTCTGAATCCGCTGGACCGATTTCAATGAAATTTGGCATGATGATACCTAACATCCCTGGTCAACATCTTAGATACTTTTTTTTAACCGACTTTAAAAAAAGAAGGAGTTAATGTTTATTATTTTATTTATTTTATTTATTAAACACTTTATGCACATACAAGACGTACAAAGGTGGACTTAATGCCTTAAGGCATTATCTGCCAGTCAACCTTTGGGCGATACAATAAAATAAAAATTGTTTTATTTCTGAATAAATTTGAATCAAATATTTTCAGAATGTTGAACTACATGTTGCCTACCACCGGTTCGGGAACTAACCCGGCGAGAAGAACCGGCGTAAGAAACTCGCACGGGGCCACTTTTTAGTAAAAAAGTGGAAAATTTGTCTTTTAAAAAAATAAAATTTACAATGTAAATAACTTAATCTATACAATATGAATACACAATTGTAAGTCACATATAATAAATGTAGAAGCAGCCTTGCAAGCAGCCATCCTACTCCCAAGATGTGCTATCGTTTAGGAAATCTTTGACCGTATAGTAGGCTTTGGCACACAAACGTTCTTTAATTACTTTTTTAAATTTATTAATTGATAGATTTTGAACGTTTTCCGGGATTTTATTGTAAAGGCGTATACATTGACCTTTAAAAGATTTACTTATTTTGCTAAGTCTGATCACTGGTATTTCCAGCTTGTGCCTATTTCTAGTGTTTCTACCGTGACTATCACTTTTAGTTTTAAATTTAGTTAAATTCTTTCTAACATACAATACATTATCCAAAATGTATTGAGAAGCAACAGTTAGAATACCAATTTCTTTAAACTTTTCTCTCAGAGATTCAAAAGCTGACATTTTATAAATTGAGCGTATAGCTCGCTTCTGCAGCACAAAAATTGTATTGATGTCGGCAGCGTTTCCCCATAAAAGGATACCATAAGACATTCTGCTGTGAAAATAACTAAAATAAACTAGTCTTGCCGTGTCTTCATCAGAAATTTCCCTAATTTTTCTGACTGCATATGCTGCAGAACTGAGCTTACCTGCAAGATTAGCAATATGAGGACCCCACTGTAATTTACTATCTAATGTAATGCCTAAGAATATAGTGGAGTCCACCAAATTCATTTTCTCATCATTTAATAGTAAATTGGTTTGAAATAATACATACATAAAAAATACAGAAACAAAATTGTATAGGTGCTAGTCAAGTTACAAAAATAAGAAAAAAGAACTAACTTACTAAAAATACAACATTATATTATATAAATTACTTTTTTGTTTACTTTGTTGTTGTTTTTGTTTTGTTTACTTTGCTGTTTGTGGTCAGATTTTCAAAATTATTTTTTTGTTGTATAGATTGCCCGAATTTGATAACATATTTACAATAAAATCGGCCAAGTGCGAATCGGACTCGCGCACGATGGGTTCCGTACCGTTTTAAAGAAAAAATAGGCCAAAAGTTGTGTTTTTGTATGGGAGCCTTAATTTATATCCTAATTTAAATCCTAATAAAATTAAATTTTAATTATATCCTAATTTTATTATTAATTATTAAAGTACACACATATATAAGGATTTTGTAAAAATTTTAACTGCCTGCCTGTTGTCATTATTGATATCGAGCAAAAAAATTAAGTTTGTTGTATGGGAGCCCCCCTTAAATCTTGATTTTATTTTGTTTTCAGTATTTGTTGTTATAGTGGCCACAGATATACACAATCTGTAAAAATTTCAGAACTCTAGCTATAATGGTTCTTAAGATACAGCCTGGAGACAGACAGACGACGAAGTCTTAGTAATAGGGTCCCGTTTTTGCCCTTTGGGTACGGAACCCTAAAAACGGTGACTTGATAAGTAATGGAATTGAAGAAACTCCTCGAAATTGCGGTTTAATTGCAAGAAAGGAGGTTTTCAAAACGATAAGTATCTGAGGTTCAAGTTTCCTGGGTCTTTGATGGAAATTAAAAATTTCGTGTGTAATATAGATCCAAATAAAATGTCGTAGATGGGTGTTCAATTTTCTTAATCTCGGTTTTAATAACATAAATTCACGCGGACGAAGTTGCGGGCAACAGCTAGTAATATAATATCTATGGACGCTTCACATGATCACATCACGTCGATCTGACCCCGTGCTATTAAGTACGGGATGATGGACTTGTGTTATGGGTACCAGACAACGGAAATATATTTGACACTTTTAGACTATACGTTATATTATAAGATTAGATTGAGATTCTTATCATCCATGCCATACAACTTTGATAACTTTTTGTTCCGTTAGCGGGATTCGAAACCGCGACCCCTGCTTCAGTTACCAACGTGCTCATCCACCAAGTCACATAGTCACATTCGTCAATTGTCAATAATAATTAACTGTGATTAATCGTCTATTCCTATTTTTTTTAATAATCATTAAGTAGGTAAGGTATTATTTTCCTTTTTTGTATTTATCCAAATTGTAGCCATCTTCCTAATAAATAAAAGCGGAAATTGCTCTAATTTCCTTAGCCCCTGAGGCTATTAAAATACATAATCCTTAATTCTTTTCACATAGTCCTTATCATAATGATTTTCGTGGCCTTGACCTAAAGGGAAACTTCGGACAGTTAGCACTTAACATTCTTGTCTTTTCCGTTTAATCTGTTACAACGAAAATATGTTTTATATTAGTTTCTTCTATACTATATTAAGGGTGGGTAATAATATTATAATTATTACTACATAGTATAAAACAAAGTCGCTTTTTTAGTCCTCACCATGGAATTCCCACAATAACAGTTTTTTGTCATTTACCTACTTTTTACGACAATTAATGGCTAATTTTCGGAGCGATTTTAAGCAACACATCATTAATCCTTATTAAATTAAATACTTTATAATACATTGTTGATATAATATAGATCTATAATATTGCCTTTTACAGCATAATATGATTTATATGAATATTTTCGAAGATAATATTACAGATTTAAACATTTGCGGCGGTATCGGCCAATGCCCAACGCGGGCCACGGGCTACCAATGAATTATCAAAACTACTGAATCGATTTTAATATTTTTTTCAGTGAGTGATATAGATTAGTTAAATTAATAAAATTAAAAGTCCCGTTTTAAAGGCTACTTGTGCAAAAATGTTTACAAAACTAGACGTTGCGCGCAACTCTGTTGCGTCAGAATTCGTTTATCGCGCAGTAGTACCGTACATTTTTTGGTGTAATGTCCTTTTCCGGGGCTCAAGATATCTCCATACCAAATTTTATCAACATCGGCCCAGTGGTTTAAATATACCATCGAGGAAATTGATTCCTAGGCAGTTGACAGACTAACGTCATTTGGTCGGATCGTGTCAACTCAATGTTAATTATGGCTGGGTTTGACGTAACACGACCAAACTGCGTAGGTCCCCATCTGCCCAGGAATCAACTTCCTCGATAGTATAATGTACACACAAATATTCTTTCTAATATTAGAATGGATGAATGATAGATAGAGTACTATATAAGCTGAATTTCATATTCCCCTGATACATAACATAATTAAAATAACATAATTTTCGTAAATCGGTTAGTCAGTTTCTTTCAATTCCGAAGCGTATTCGCTTCCCAATAACCGTAACTTCCCATGAGACATAGAATAAATTCTATTCGAAACAAAAATCCCCACAGCCGAACATATAACCTCCTCCTTTTTGGAAGTCGGTTAAAAATGATTATGATTGTAAATATTTCCAGGAAGTTTATATCTGACACTAGCAAGCCCAGGTATTGCAATTAGGTTAATGAACGAAGCGTTTAGATCAGGTGGGAATCCTAACTCAATCGGGGGATAGCACTCAACCTGATGACTCCGTGAAGATTCGCAGCCATCGCTCCGAGTGCTCGCAAACAAAATGGCTGCCTTTCCAATAAAGGGCCCCGTACCAAACGCCTAGCTGTATGGCCAAAATGTCATGAGTCATGAGTCATGATCAATCATCCTAAATAAAAAAAAGTTAAAGACAGTTCGAAATTCAAACTGAAGCCGGACAGCAAACTATTAGCGTTCTCGGCATGTTTTCGGCATCTGAACTGCCCCGGGGCATTAAGAACATAAACTACGTATTGCACTAGTACTATGCAATACGTAGTTTATGTTCTTAATTTAAACTTCGGATGTTTCCGTATCCTGTCGGCCCACCCTGCCCCGGGGCAGTTCAGATGCCGAAAACTATATATCGTGGTGAGTAGAGTCATTACGCACAAGCTCTTCATGCAAAAATCCAGCCTAATTTTTTTTGACAAGACTCTGCTTTAACTTTTTTGGTTTGAGCATATTATAATAAATAATATTGCTGGGATGTTTTTTCATGTGCCGGCCCAGTATTAATTCCACATGTGACGTAGAAAAACAGTCCATATTTTGTCTAGGTAGCAACGAAAAAACAAGACATGACAAATAAATGTCGTTAAAGGAGACACTACAGGATTTCCTTAATTGTATTAAGCCTCCTCTGTCCTTATTGTATACGAAATCACACAATTTAGAACATTCATCATGGAAGAAAACATTTATGTTTACGCGGTGGTTCTACCTTATAGCTCTTTGCTATAATGACGTAGACTTTTTAGGGTTTCGTACCCAAATGGTAAAAACGGGTTCCTATTACTAAGACTTCGATGTCTGTCCGTTTGTCCGTCTGTCTGTCTGTCTGTGTGTGTGTCCAGGCTGTAACTCAAGAACTGCTACAGCTAGACGTCTGAAATTTTCACAGATTGTGTATATCTATTGCCGTATAGCAACAAATACTGAAAACAAAATAAATAAAATATTTAAGAGGGGCTCCCATAAAACAAACGTGATTTTTTGCTATTTTTTTGCTCGATATCAATAACAGCAACACATAGGCACTTGAAATATTCACGAAATACTCAGTTGTAGTAAACAATTGAGGGGGCTCCCATACACAAAACTCAATTTCAGCCTATTTTTGCTCTATTGTGGTACGGAACCCTTCGTGCGCGAGTCCAACTCGCACTTGGCTGATTTTTATAATACAGGAATAAAAAGACGTGGCTTGTAGAGGAAAAAAGCGTGGTTAAAATAATAGCCCCTCTTTTGGGGTTGTCCAGGACAGTTTTGACATTTCAGGTATGATTTAACGTTCGCGTTGATGGCAAGCGATGTCGTAATTACTTTATACAATGTATTATGTTTTTAAATCTTTTGCTTTGATTTCGTTGGCAGAGTTTCTACTTATTATCATAAGAGCTATACCTCTACTAGTAATTTCTATATCCAATACCACATTTTTAAACTAACAGCCTCACGTAAAAACAAATCGACTGGAACGACTCTACATATTTATTGATTTCACGCGAAAGGAAGAGTGAATAGTAGTTGTTAGAGGCGATTGGAATTGCATATGAGTCCAATAACCATGTTTTCCGAACGGTATTTGGTCGACTTTAAATTTTTGTACTCTAACATTCTATATTTGAATTTATTCTATTTTCAAATTCTTGTAACGTTTTTGGAGAAAAGAAATGCAGTGGTCATTTTTTTTATTTTATATTGATATGTAATGCCATAGATTTTTGAGTTTTTTCTTATTCTAATTATTGAGAACAACTTAAAATACTTAATATTATGTTTCAACACCTTGAAAGACTTTTTTTGTTAAAAAGCTCGTCGCGCTTGTAGGAAATGTCATTACATTTCCTGCCTCAAGTTTCTAAAACATCAGTTTCAAAGACTACCGCCCTAACACGTTATTTAAAACTAAACTCTTGTAAGACAGTCAAAAACACTTTGGCATCATATTTTTCATTAAGGAAGACGTAAATTGTAAGTGACTTAAACTAAGATATTAATTTGCTATTTAGTATAATATGATGTGTATGATCCAGAAACTCAAAGAGGAAATTGGTCCATAGCCAAGCTGGCATCGCTAATTACGACAGATAATATTATTATTATTATACTCGTAAGTGACGTCATGACGTAAGCATCGAGCTACGCCATGTTTTCGTACTTCACCGACCACCGTCGTAATTATTAATTATTATTGAATAACGTGGTTTTACGGTATCGAAACGCTGTTATGAATATAACTTCATTGTAAGGGATCCTTAGGTAAATATTTGCATTCAATTTTCCTTTTACGCGTAGAGTACTCCCGTGACCCTCGCACTTCGCAGTAAGAGGAAAAATATGACAAAGGAATGAATTCATTTACAAATTGTCAATTTCGTGATGGCACAGTAACGTGAACCAATAAAATCTTTTCATACCATCTGCTGGCCGAAAATTGCCACTTTGTTTTATATTAATACTAGCTGTTTGACCAAGCTTTGCTCGGTCAAACAGCTAGTATTAATATAAAACATCAGCACAACAGCTAGTATTGGATGAAACACGAATAAAATGACATTTTCTAAAAATGATTCCTAGCTAGATCGATTTATCGCCTCCGAAACCCCCTATATACTAAATTTCATGAAAATCGTTGGGGCCGATTCGACGATATATATATATATATATATATATATATATATATATATATATATATATATATATATATATATATATATATATATATATATATATATATATATATATATATATATATATATATATATATATATATATATATATATACAAGAATTGCTCGTTTAAAGATATATATTTGCTCAAAGTGGCCTATTACCTGTGCCAGCAGATATTATGTCCGTCATACGGTTTACATATGGAAAATAATGTTTGAATTTTTGTTCATGATAATATTAATTAATTTTACCTCTCTCTTTATATTTATTTTCTCATTATATTTATTTATTTTATTTATTTAAAACTTTTGCACGTTTTGTACAAAGGCGGGTTTAATGCCTCGTGGCATTTTCTACTAGCCAAACCTTAGGGTGTTGCAGAGGTGGTGAGGTAAGTAGATGTATTATAATATTTGGGCAATTGTTCTGTTGTGAATCAATATTCATAACTCCATCAGGAAACATTATACGTAAGTACCTAAACATTTAACTATTCGGTACATAATAAATGCAGAACACAATATTCAATAATTCTGTCTAGAACAGAAGTTATTTTAAAATATAATATCGGTACTCATGTCACGTAGTCAATATATTACCACAAGCTGATGGCTGCTCGCGTGGATTGAGAAAAACATAGCAACTTTCATGCATAGCATGGTTTAACCACATAGTAAAAAAATTGTGCTTTTGTACTAAAATGGAGCATAGTTCTTATGCTCCTAAGTCCTAAGCAAGCTGTTGAACCGATCACAGTTTTACAAGCATACTTTTGCAATTTTTTTTTGTTGTAGGCAGTATATAATTCCGTGTACGTATTAGGAAATTACATACTCACCTATATAAGCTTGTAGTGGTGAAAACGATTTGAAAGTTTCCTATGTTACTGTTTTCATATAAGAGAAAGTATTTTACTCAATGTTTCAATCTTCGATACTTACAATATAATAAAAGGTATCGCAAAAGTTGCCGAGAGTTTGTGCTTAAATTAAATAATAAACAGCCAAGTTTTGCATGGAAGTTTTAGATTAGGAATCAATACAGAACTACGCACAACTATGTTTCTCTTCATAAATAGATAAGACTAGTAGACAATGTTAATCTTCTATTTTGAAGTAGATTAGATTAAGTTAGGTTAGCTAACCATCTTTTTTGCTATAACAATGTTAACCTTCTTTTTTGAAGTAGGTTAAAAGAATATCAAACGTGCCATAGGACACTGCTATAATTTTCATACGTTATCTGTTTTGATAACATTACGGGAGATCGCAGACGACAGGCGCGCCATGCCGACTGTATGGGCGCCGCAGACTTGATCGCACAAAAAGTCTGTCGTCTGCGATCTCTCTAAGATTAACCAGTGAATTGTTCCTGTTTGTTCCACGCGAAAACAAAACTTCAACCGCAAAAGTCCAGTTTTAAAGGCAGCTGGTGCATTTAGTTCGTTTTGGGATATTCAAGTTTATTCGGCGTTAATTGGTTTGTTTTAAAGCAATTTACATAGTTTAAATTGATTGTAGAGATAAAACAAAGGTACTATATCATCAACCTGTTAGATATTTTCAGTCGAAGACAACGTCATAGGGTAAATATGACCGTAGACTACCCCATAGGATAAAGTTTTTTCCATAGAACGTAATGTTCAAAATTAAACAAAAATTCAATATTTAGTATGTAACGAAATAATGCCTTACAAAAAACTGTCCACAAGTTTAATTCTATAATAAATAATGTGGATCTAATAAAAGCCTTACATATCACTCACCATAAGTATAAAGTGGAGGCACGTGGTATTTGACCGCGGCGGTGCAGGCGATGGCTCCAGTGCCTCCGCCCAGCTGCAGCCCGTGCGACAGCACTTGGACGATGGTGCTCACCACCGTTATAGTCCAGCCCCATCCACCTTCGGGATAGTACCGCCTGGCCAGCGTCAGGGCCGCCCTAGCGCGGATGGCCGCGGCGGTCTCCGCGCCAACAGTAGCACCGGCACTAGCACACCTAGCAAGGCGGTAATGATTTATCTAGATACAAACTCACAAGGTACTCAAACCAATAAAAAAAAAGAAAAGAAGTAAAGATACATACAGCCGAACGTATTACCTCCTCCTTTTTGGAAGTCGGTCAAAAATAGACGGAAATTTACCAGTAATAAAAGGATTTCATTCATGTGAGTCAAATTAGTTTGAAACTTTAGTAGCGTAGTTTGATGCATATGTGTGCTTGCGCGCGAAATAAAGTGGCGCGAACTTCATGCTACGCCAGGTCTACGTGTAAACAGTTTTGTAGCACAATTTTTAACTAAAAATGTAACTGTGAGTTTTTAAGGCTACTTTGACTAATTGTTATCTCTAATCTCTTGTTTTTCGAATAATGTCTGTTTGGTAGAATCGAATTTGCTTAGTATCTACTTGACCGATTTTCATTAATTTTGGCATAGATAAACAATGAAATACGTTTTAAACTTTACTTGAGTATTTTCGTTTCAGAAAATTGAATGTAAGCTAAGTAAACATCGACGCTATCACAAATGGTTTGTCAGTATTTTCCTTAGCTTTTACCCCGTCCGTTTCAGTGCTTAATCAACTTACATTTAAAAGCCATTTTCCACTTTATCCATTATGAAAGACAGTGAAATTTCTATGTAGTATTACTTTTGCAACTTTGGATATTATCTAAAGTAGGTTTATTGTATAACATTATTTGACACACTTAGTTTCATTAATGAAGCTGAAAAAGTTTAACTAAGTTTGGACACTAAGTTCACTATGATTAACAATATTTATCAAGGCGAGCGAAGCGAGCCTTAGTACATCCCACCTTAATACATTTTGTGGTACACTTTACGTAAAAACTATCACGCCTATTGATTTGTGCTTTAACATAGTAATTTTTATTTATATTATGTAGATGTGTGCTATCATCAGTCAGTCAATGGTGTGACAAGTGACGACGCGAGCCCTCTCAAAGCTCATTTAGCTAGTTATTATTAGTTTTTTCAGTGCTTGTGTTCTAGATAAATCATTACGCTTGTGATAGAATAACTAAAGGTATTTCCTGATCAAGAAAGTCTCGAAATTCAGCGTTACGAAAACGACAATGGAGAAAAAACTGTAATAATAATGATTCGCAAGTAGCGATAAAGAAACATTATGAAGACTTTCTTGCTTAGAAAATACTCAGTTATTGACCGCGATCAAACTAACCGTCTAAACTGTGTCACTTCACGAGGCACTTCGTAACCGACACTCTTGGACCGCGCTCGCTCAGAGAACTTCTGTTTGGTCGGCGAGCTCGCCACTACACCACAAGTACACAATATCTCATCCGCTCTAGTCTTCGTCACACAATCTTTTCTACGACACTTCAAGTGACAGTCGCACTCCGGAGTCCTCCAGGAGAGCAGTCTCTCCAACAACGTCCGTCGCTTGACCGAGTTTGTCTTCTTACTTTTCTTGACATTCTTGCCCGACGGTACGGCATCGTCGTCCGAGCCGACCACGACACGATTGTCGTAGCTGATCCTCTTCGATCTCTTTTTCGTTGCGTTATTAGATTCCGCTCTATCAGTCTCATTTTCGTTTTTCGGGATTCCGTTCTTTATGTTATTTACGTCGGTGTGGAGCGATTCCCATGTGGCGACTACTTTTTCTCGAACGTATCCGTTGGAATTGGCGTCTGTGATGGAATTGGGGATGTTGTTGAGGGGCTGCGTCGCCTCGGGGCTCGGCAGGGGAGTTTCCCGGAGTCTAGTCGGAAGACTGTCGCAGCGGCGGAGAGTCATTTTTGGAGAAAACTCGTCTTGTCGATAGCATTTTTATCGGAGCGTAACTCTCACATTTCACATTCAAGGTACCTGAAACAAAAACATGTATTGATTATGCACGAATTGTCACAACGTAATAAGAAGCCTAGGGCCGGCCATAGACGGACCGTATCTAGCTGTCGAAACCGACTGCAAAATGTGGTCGCCGCACGGCGATCTGCAGTTTTTATACTAAATTCATATCCGCAATACACGGACCGCTCGAGCAGTTCTTGAGCGGTCGGTACAAATTTCAACGCGGCCCGACTGCAACTTGCGGCCTTCCGTCTATGGTCAGTTTAACATTCACCCTATTCCAGCAATGCGAAAAAGCCCTTAATAAATAAAAAGATAGATAAAAATAAGCTAATATTCGTCTTGAATTTTAAAGTCTTTACAAATGAAACGAAGTCTAAATACATCGATCGGTGAGCAAAACAATAAGGCGCGGCTTACATTGAAAACACCCAGAGAAACTTTGAGAAGTTGCTAATTTAGTTACAATAGAATCGTACAAGAAATGTTTTGAACTTGTGACGAGCGAAGACGTAAGCTGAAATAATATTTAATAGGTCGAGGGTTTAAAGGCTTTAGAATAGTCTTATAGAGTGCACACGTCGCTGTACAGGGTGTAACAAAACTAAGTGATAATACTTTAGGATTTCTACGTATCCCTTATATGGACGCTGTTAAGCATTCGTGTACTAACCCACAAAAAATACGTATTGAATGCTTTACATCATTTAAACAAGACTGCATTCAAAATTCAACACATTTTTGTGGGTTAGTACACAAAATATTTTTAACAGCGACCATAATATAGAGTTCACTGTGATAGTAGCAGCGCTGTGAGAGTAAATTTTCTTTGCGATTTGTATGGGCAAGCGCCCCAGCTACACGAATTGGCCCATACAATTGTAAAAAGATTTTTTTAGAGCGCAGCTCCTTTGACATTGAACTCAGTACAGCCTGTACTACCTTAAAGAATCATCACTAAGGGCCAACCCACACCACACCACGTACGACGACCACAACCACACCACGTGGTCGGGCGTATATTTCGTATTGTAAATGAACAGCGGGGCTAAAATGGTCGCTTTGAAGAATCATGATATGAATCATGACATGAATCATTTTTCTAAAATCGCAAAATGCAACTCTGCTGCAAAAATACAGAAATGAATTGCATTCATTTCTGTATTTTTGTACTGATTTGACATTTGTCAGTTTGACAGTTTTGACGATTCTTTTGCTGAATTGATTGAGAGGAATTGCTAAATGTGACCATTTTAGCCCCGCTGGACTATTCACACGTACCACATTTTGCAGACGTTGTCGACCACTTTGTGATACCGACCACATCGCAACCACAAGCGAACTAGTGGCCGACCACATCGCAACCACAACGTTGCGTCGATGCAATGACAGAGCGCGCACACTTCCCCCCGTCCGTTTCATTGCCTTTCGTACGTATGCTTGACGGCATTTTGTCGTTGCTACGGTGTGGTCGTGGTACGTGTGGGTTGGCCCTTAGTTTTCTCTACACCTTGTATAAAATATAATAATGTTATCTTTATTAATATTGAAGCCCCGTAACCCGTTCTATATTCTTGAAAGTTCAAGTTCTTTACAATCGCGTAATCGTTTCAAGAGGATTTACTAGCGGGTTTATTTGGAAAGTTCCAAATAAACCCGCTAGTAAATCCTCTTGAAACGATTACGCGATTGTAAAGAGGTATCAAAAAGTCCTTATGCTTTTATTACTTGTTCTTATTAAAATCTCTTCGCTTACTACCTTATAATCCGACCGCAAATTAGCAGAAAATTTTGCACCCAATTTATTTTTACGGGGTAATTTTGGTTGGATTCATTTAGAATCGTTATGCTGACAATTATTTTATTGCATTATTTTATTTTATCGCTTAACCAGCCTTATTAATCTTGATTCTGTTTCTTATTTTTGAATAATTTCGCAACGGTCACATTTTACTTCTAAAATCTGTGGTCACATTGCATTGGGTTTGACATAATGCATTTAATACAGTGTTTGAGGTTACTCAAACAAGTAGAATAACATTGTAAGTACATATATCATTAAATGCAAAATCAATTAGTTTCAATGGTATTTCGTATTTTTAAGCAATTTATTAGACCAAATATACGACAATAAGATCAATAAACGTTTGGTCTACTTTATATTTTCAGCGTCACTGTCTTAGTTGGCACAAAAGTATTAAATTACAATTTTGTGGGAGTCGTAAAAACGATATTAGGCACTTGTCATCGATGTGGACAGAAGTTTAGTTGCCGAAGAATTGACAGCCTTTTAGTATCATAAGCTATGAAAAAAAAGATAAGTTTAAAGCTTGCCATAATATAATATCCAAATACCGCCTCCATGGTCCAACCTCTTAAAACGTCGCTGATGGCTCCCGACTTATAGGTCTTGGGTTCCATTCGCGCGATGTAAAAATGTTGTTCTCAGTCAGGAAAGGTAGACGTATTCACGTCACAATGTAAATTGACCCTTAGGTAAAATAAAAAGCGGCTGATGTGAAAACCCCTGTCCTAATTCCTGACGTAATGTAAGGGTGAATAGGTAAATGTACCCTTCAAGTACACTTAGCGTAAGTGTTAAAGTAACCTTGTACTAAATAAACATCCATAAACTTCACTCAAGTCACTTTATAGCCAAGAAAAGTAGGGCCCAGTTAAAAAAAAAAACTTAAAATATTTTTATGTAAATAGAAAGCTTTACAACTTTTAGTTAATGTAATTCGTAGAACTTTTAGTAACTCATTTTGACCCATATTATATTCTTCCGACGAAGATACTTATGTATAATAATAATAATTACTATTAACATAGATTCCAAAGCAAATAACAATAATTACTATTATTAATTACGTAAGAAGAACTAAGGTACAAAATTTTTCATGGGAAACATCTATTTCTAGTAGGATGGGTTGCTACATGCTAGAATATGTTGTTAACTTTTCAACCTTTATGTAGACATCCTTTCGCGGAACATAAAGGAATGTGTCACCTATGCTCTTGAATGTCCGTATAAAAATATGTGGCGTGGAAATGGTTGACCCGTATAAAAATAAAGGAATGTTTTTATAAATTGCATATTTTTTATTCTGTTTTACGCGTACATTTTATATTGGGACTATGCCGTGTAAGATAATATTTTATAAAAAACTTCCGGAAAACCCTTAGCCAAGGAAAAAAAATGCTTATTAAAGTGTGTGGTGGGATTAAAATCGGACAATATTTGGGCAATATGTATTTAAATGTAATTTGCCCATAAAAAGTTACTCTTTCAGTACTGCTACTGCTAGTCAACTCCATACATACCCTAAAATGTTGTCACTCTGTTTTGTTATACCCTGTATATCATGCTCTCGGTAGGTATACACTGACGGAAAACATTTCTAGTGCTATAAAAGGAAACGTTTCTTAGCACGTTGACTATCAATCATAAGTAACAAGCATCAATCACACCCTCAGTGGAATAGAAAACAAAAATGTTAATGAAATCGGTGCTAATTCGTCTGGACGAGGGCCTTTACTCAAGTTGCATTCGATAAATGTAGCAGTGAAGTAGACTATCGTAACATCAAAAATACAACTTTATAGGAGGAGCGTTTGAAGTTGCGAACCACGGCTTAATTTTTTAACCGATCGATTGTAATAATATAATTTGGCATAAGCAACAACAATAGTGTTAGGTATTACGTTATGCAATAAAATGCTATATTTTATGCATGCAGGTTTAGCTGAAATTGTTGTTGCGATATTATATTTTGGAAAATCTATAACGAAAATCATTGCAACTAACACTCACCATAGTTTACGTTGAAAATTTCCATTGGTAAATTAGTGTAACTTTTACTTACTATAAAATACGGGAGACTTCTTTGACGTTTTTTATGGTATGTATTTTAATTGTATAATAATAAAGTGTTTGTTTTACGTTCATTAAATAATATGTAATTAGGGTCACCCATTTTATTAATTAAACTGTACTTAAATAAAAAAATAAATGTTTTCACCATAGAAGCAGCACCAGGATAGTCAGTAAACGAAAAGTATTGTTCGACATTTGACAACGTTTCTGTCGGTAATCTGATATTATGACGTGTGCAACTTGTCGGATTTTGATTGGATGATTTACTGTACCGTGTGCTAGTATAGCGCGCGCGCCCTCTGCTCCGACGTTTGTGTAATATTCCCCATTGCCATTTTTATTCCATCCTCGCCGGTAAAAATATCGAATGTATCTTGACTAAAGAGCCAGGGCTATTTGTTATTCCGATATAGCGGTGCTTTTGTTTTGCGACACACAAATTAATCTTTACAAATCTCTCCACTTTATCGCACGGTCCACAATTTAAAACTATTGACTGAGATAGTTGAGTTAGATGTTAATAAGAGTTACAACGATATTTGAGGAGTGTATTTTCAAAATGGTTTATTTTAGTCATTAATGTTTTTTCATCAATAGAGAAAAATCTGGTCTTGTCTGGTCTTGTCTGGTCTTGTCTGGTGTAGATGTCTTGAATAATTAGTAGACTTATATCTTTAACTGTTCCCCTACTAAATCGTGTATGTATTTTCAGAAAGCAAACATTCAGGCTCAACTCACACTGGGCCAGAGTTTAAGCGCTCTATTCACCTCTATAATTGTGCTATTATTTAAGAGTCTACTATAAAAATATACTTGTGCGCGTCGACGTGCGTATTCGCTCCTTTCAATGATTCCATACTGTCACCAGAAATGTGTAAAAACAGAACGATAGAGATGCTATGGCGAAAAAAATATCCACAGCCGAATATATAACCTCCTCGTTTTTTGAAAATCGGTTAAAAATATGACGCGTCGCTACTTCGCGCAGTGTGAGTTGAGCCTTAATTTAAAACCTTATACATAAATAAAATACGACGTGGAAATTCGTTCATAAAAGTGTAATGATACTTCTTTACAGCTGGCGACACTTTGGCAAATGTAATTTATTCACTCGTACCATAAGGTCATTTCAGCTCGTAATACTTTAATGTAAGGGATTTATGCTAAAAGATAGTTTCCTTTATAAATATAATCAAGACCGGAAGTTCCTCAGAACATTCGTTTACTTTTCCAGCTATCTCTTTAGTTCATATTGCATATTATATTTACTTATATTCCTTTTAATATTTTGTGCTTTAGCTTGGATTTTTTTATGTGTAATATTAACAGTTTAAAGTGAGAGCTTTTTAACATTGCTTTGCAGTTTTAGAAGAGAAAAAAAGTAGTAAAATTATGCTTTCCTTTAAAAATTCGTTTTTATGGGTTTTGCACGTTTTGCAATATAAAAATAAAAATGGGACGGGTAACCATGTTTACTACCATGATTGTACTGAAAAGTTAGAAGTAATTACGACAATCATTGGCAATCACAATTCACAGGCGAACATGTTTGTGGTAACTTGTCCATCGTCGGCATTAAAATTAAACTCCTCTCTAAGGCCGTAAGCAAGTCAAATACTGAACCTTATTAATTCTGCCACAGCCCACAGCTATGACGTAAAAACAACATTAGCTAATAAATATTATGTTGAAGTGAGCATTATCTAGCTTCCTCGATTCGTAGCCAAGGACATACAGGCCAATTTGTGTCGGCTCTTGACTCTATTAGGCTCATAAATTACACACAATAAATTTTTCCCGAGAACATGACATTTTATTGTGGGAGGATTGGAAACGGGAGCCATCGACTATAATTCAATTGTACGTCATTATATTTTGTTTTTCTGCTAAAACGTTAAAAACAAGCACGGAGAGAAAAAACAACAAGTAAATGTTACCATGATGCAAAGGTCGGAGCGGAGGGCGTTTTTAGGACATACAGTAAATAATGCTACCAAAATCCGACATGTTGTACATGTACCATAATATCAGAAAATTGACAGAAACGTCGTTATCAAAATATGTCGAAAAAAAAACTATAGCCTGCCTAGCATGAGATATCTCACTCTCGAGATAATTAAAAACTATTCGGCTCATAATGTCTAAATCTCGACAAAACTCTATAAAAATGTGTTATTTCGATGATAGATCTACGCGAGAAAAAATGTTTGTCATGCTAGGGTCAATAGAGATGAAGAGACAAACCATCAAACATCGAGAAAACATGTAGAGTGAGATAATATCTCGTTGGCGTATGCTAGGCAGGGTGGTCTACAAGAATCTGATGGCAAATTTTGACTGCAGATTTTCAAAAAATATCCTTGATCATTGGATAGATTTTTATATTTGCATGTTTCACACACAGAATAAGCCGCTCTTAGGAAAAAAAGGGATCAAAATTCAAAATGTTTTATTCCAATTACCCCGGCATTGCTATATAGAGTCAATTTAATTTTTCACTTTTTGCCATCAGATTCTGGTAGACCTATACAATATTTTGTTTACTGTCTGTGGTGGTGCTGCCGTCTAGCGTAAAAACATTGCAGAAATATTAAATCTTATTTAATTTTAATCACGAAACGAGAATGTAATGTCATAAAAATAGGATGTTGAAAACGAAACCTATGTCAAGCCTGCGGGCAGAAAAAGATTTGGACACGCTCCTAATGTGATTTTGATCCCAATTTAACAACTAAGTATAACGCAAAAGATTTTTAAAAATAACATCATTATTATCTCTATAGAAGGCTTGTTAAAAGCTTTTTTTATTAGAATTTTATAATTTATGAATAAGCCATTTACAAACCTTTTAACATAATAATATTATAATTATTTTTTTAAAGACTGAGACTAGCTTTCTTAGCTGGCTTTGCCTGGCGAAATGTTTTTTCTGATATATAAACTTTGATCAGCTATTTAAGCTCGCCCTTAAAATTCGCCTCTTTAGGAATTTTGAAAAATTTACACGTGTTCCAAATTTAAAGTTTGCTCAAAAGCCTGTTAAACTTTCAGATGTTTTTTTTGCCTTTTATTTAACACTACCGAGACCGAGTTTTGCTCGGTATATGTATGACAGCACTATTTTCTTTAAATTACATTAAAACATTAAAATATAGACTACGCTGAGTTCAGCCTAGTATGACTCTACAGCTTTTTGGCTCGTGATCTCTAAAGGCCTAATTTGGTGTGAAAACGCTGTACCGTGGTGAACAGGGTATAAACAAGATAAGGGACTCGGCGGGATTACTGCTGAATGTCGGTTTAATTACGAGACAGATAATGTACGACAGGACATGTTACGAGGTAAATTTCATTTTAAAGCTTCCCTTGTTTTTGTGTCTGTTTTTTTCTAAGTTTTCTACTTTACGTGTTTTGTTTTCAGTATTAAAGTAATTGGTAATATGACGGTGATTCATTGGTAATGCTTTTTCTTTTACGCCAAATCTTTTTTAAATAAAACTTTACAGGACAGAAGCTTAATAATTAAGTGTTAATCAGCTAATAAACAGTAAATAGGTACTCGTAGTTTAAGGGTCAATTCGTATCTAACGTAACAAAACGACGCCAGGCGCGATTTGGCGATGCATAAAAGCTTTGCATTAGATTAATTGTAATCATAGACTTTCTGTGCTACATTATGTGTACATTGTATACATCAAAGATCTAATTCGGGGAGACAATTGATTAATGATCGTTTGTAATCTTCGTCAAGGGGACTGCGACGTGAATTCTTTGTTCCCGATTCCCGATTCGGTACTAGATACGTACGTCTATCAAACGAAGCCTCACTTTGAACATTATTTCTTAATTATTTGATACAATATTATGTTCTCTACAACATTTTGTACATATTTACTTGCCTGAAAATTATTTTTAATCGAAAATGGTTTCACTACCATCATAATTATTTGAATCGTAGTAACCCCACAGCCTATAAAACTGTATGGACTGAAGCTTGAAGGTTTCATGACATAATGTTTTATCTGCCTCCAATCCACTGGACCACGGCAAAGCGTTGCTTTTCATTAATTTTCCTGTAATTTATTCTGCCAAATATACATAAATAATAGGCTTTTCATAAATAAAATAAACAGGTATTATGGAAAACCTTGCGAAGATTCCATTTGGCGTGCCTTGCAAGTTTCCTACCCCAATAATCCTTAGCCTGATCCTACCCAAATTCTAATATTTATAGTCTCTGGAGCGATCCCGTTTTATTTAAGTATTTCGTGATCTGATCTATGAAATGCCTATGATATTTCATATGACACGTTCGAGCTGAGCCTTTACGATAATGCTATTTCACGTCTTATCATATAATACAAGTAAAAGTTTGTGAGAATGTTGCTGCTACTTGTCGTAAAAACTAAAAACAAGTGGACAGTAGTCTTGGGAGCTGTGGTTACAGAATATTATTATATGTACTATGTATCATCGAGGAAATTGATTCAATACAATACAATAACTTTATTGCATAAAAATACAAAATAATAAAATCATTTTACATAAGACAACATATTATTCTAGAATCTAGATGATGCACAAAAGGCAAATTACTAACAAGCAATCTCTTCTAGTCTGAGTTAGTGATTCCTAGGTAGTTGACCGACCAACGTCATTTGGTCGGATCATGTCAATTATTCAATGTTAATAATAATTGTGATTGTGGCTGGGTTTGACGTAACGCGACCAAACGTATAGGTCCCCCATCTGCCTACGAATCAACTTCTCTGATAGTTCATAAGCTCTGGACAGGTAGGCTGCTTTTTATCCTGAGAAAGTACAGCATTCCCGGAAGATACCGTAACAGGTACAACGTACATTTTTATTCTTCCTTAGCTTTGCAATTATCTAAGTAAATTAGTTCAGTTATTCACACTTTTGATTAAATGTTATTTTGTTTAAAAATATCATAATATTAATACGTGAACGAAAAATTTTGTAACCCTTTTTACGAAAAATGGGGAAACGTAGGTGCATGAAATTTTTGCACAGTTATAGTTTATATGATGAAGGAGTGCATCGAAGTAATATTATTTTGAAATTATGCTTTTATCATACATTTTTTTAACAAATAAAACATTACACATACTACAGTACACACACATGAGAAATGACAGATTTTTGAGTGACAAGCCTATACATACGAATTATACTTTTTTATTTATGGTTGAAGTCTGTTGACAAGTTGACAAATTGAAAATGGATCATAGTTTTTTTTTTTGAGTCTAAGATACTATTAGAAAATGCTTACACGGCCAGTCTGAAATCAGCTAAGTCCCAGAGACAAGAGTTGAAAAAAATAAAAATAAAGTCAATATTTTTTACCAACCTTAGGGTGATACTGTAGGTATGTCTATTTATCAATACATACTAAATTGGGGTAAGAAACTGAAACCTATGAGAGTAATAGCCATCTTGAAGATGTACAATAGAGTATTGTACTGTTACATCAGTTAAGACAATAGTAGATCGGAGGTGAGATTAGAATCAATTAATCTACTGTGCTATGTGCAGGGTAGGCAGGGTCCGGTTAACTAAACATACGACCCAAATTAAAATCAGGCTAGTACACATTATAACGACCTCTGTGGCTCAGTTGGTGGGCTGTTGGTAGCTCAAGCCGGGGATTCGAATCCCGCCGAGGGAACAAAAAGTTTTAAAAGTTCCTGGGTCATGGATGTGTATTGAATATGTGTACTTATCATATAATAAAAATCTTTAAAATATAACATGTATAGTATAAAAGTATCACATATATTATGTATTTCCGTTACGTTGTCTGGTACGGGCCGAAACACAAGTCCTTCAGGTAGGTACTTAGCACGGGGCCAGACTGACGTAGTGTGACGCGTCCATAGATATATTATAACGTTTTTGTTAAAGCCGAATCCTAGGGAATTCGGTCAACACGAATCCTTTGTCGCTTCTTTACAGAATCAACGACAAAAAATGTATGGAATTGACATAAGCGTTCGAGAACACGAAGACGACATTCGACTCATGTTCAATTCCAAACATTATAATCGGCGATTCTATAAAGAAGCTATTAAGAAAATGTGTTAGCGCTTTAATTAGAAATGACGTTTTTTATCGCTTCTTTATAGAATCGACGATCAAAATGGGCTCAAGTATTGACAATAAAAGAGCAGATTAGTTTTACATGTTCAGGATGGAGATACTTTCCCGGAAGAGACCCGGCGTTACGAACGATTTCCGGGGAGTGTGCCAAAATCTTTTCGTTGTCTCTTCGTTATAGAATCGCCGATGAAAATGTATGGAATTGACATAAGCGTTCATTAGTATGACGTTGACGTTCGACTCGTCTTATGTCAATTCCATACATTTTGACCGGCGATTCTATAACGAAGCGAAAACGAAAAAGTTTCGGCTAAATGGCCTGCGGGGCTAAAATGGTCGCTTTGGAGAATCATATAATCTATACATATAAATAAAATTGGAGTGTCTGTTTGTAATATTAAAATAACCGTTTTTTACTACTTGCATATGAATATTTAGACGGTACTTACACCAAAATAACAATTTGTAGAATTTTTGTCTGTCTGTATGTCTGTCTGTTTGTTCCGGTTAATCTCCGAAATGGCTGGACCGATTTTGACGGGACTTTTATTGGCAGATAGCTGATGTAATAAGGAGTAACTTAGGCTACTTTTTAACCGACTTCCAAAAAGGAGGAGGACATATTTTTACTTTTTTTTCACCTTTGCATTTTACATTTTGCTGACGCGGACGAAGTCGCGGGTAACAGCTAGTTAATCATAATATTATTAATTTTTAAGCTCCACTTTGCGTGCAATTCATATAGTGATTCGCTTAGATCAATGATTGGTCCCGCGAGCGGCGCTCACGCGCGGAGACCAATCATTAATCGAAGCGAATCACTTTTAAACTCCACTTTGCGTGAAATTCATATAGTGATTCGCTTACATCAATGATTGGTCTCTCGCGCGACGACCAATCATTATTCGAAGCGAATCACTATATTATGAATTGCACGCAAAGTGGAGTTTCAAAATGAATCATATTATGATTCAATCAATATAATATGATTCTCCAAAGCGACCATTTTAGCCCCGCAGTAATTTTTTTTTATGAACTAAGGGGGCAAACGAGCAAACGGGTCACCTGATGGAAAGCAACTTCCGTCGCCCATGGACACTCGCAGCATCAGAAGAGCTGCAGGTGCGTTGCCGGCCTTTTAAGAGGGAATAGGGTAATAGAGGAAGGTAGGGATGGAAAGGGAACGGAATAAGGGAAAGTAGGGAAGGGAATAGGGTAGGGGATTGGGCCTCCGGTAAACTCACTCACTCGGCGAAACACAGCGCAAGCGCTGTTTCACGCCGGTTTTCTGTGAGGACGTGGTATTTCTCCGGTCGAGCCGGCCCATTCGTGCCGAAGCATGGCTCTCCCACGTCAAAAAAAAATGTATACGAATTCCCAAACTATTAGGAAATATGAAAGTAAAAAAATGTGAATTATAAGCAGAGATCGGAATTGGGTGTGTGAAAATACCTAAAGTTTGCAGCGGGACATAATATGGAGCTGTTACAACCACTTAAGTTAAACCGGTTTTGGATTTTACCGGTTCAGTTTTGTATTTTTTTTTAACATGTTCCTTACCTTTGAAACACCGATTACACACACCGAAAAAAAGATTAAAACCACATTAGCATTTTGTAGACATGTAAAATTCTGTGTTTGGCCGACAAAGAAAAATTGAGACTAAAAAATTAATTTAGAACTGTATAAGCAGCTTGTAAATGTTTATAGTTCGGTGTTTCAAAGGTAAGGAACTTGTTAAAAAAAAATACAAAACTGAACCGGTAAAATCCAAAACCGGTTTAACTTAAGTGGTTGTAACAGCTCCATAATATGTCCCGCTGCAAACTTTAGGTATTTTCACACACCCAATTCCGATCTCTGATTATAAGTTATGAATAGTATTAAGTTGCTTTATTTATTACATCTAAAAAATTTTGTTTGTTTACAAATTACATATTTAAAAAATTTCAAGCAAAACTGCGGACTGCCAATATTATATTGAGGTCGCGAACCTTTTACGTTGTTTTGTGCGACGGCACCTTATATCAGAGTATTACTTTATAGTGCGAGTTTTATTCGATCATACGCATCGAGCGCGTAAACGCGAATTTATATGGGATCAAAGCAGTATCCACGTTAGCCAGTAGATGGCGCTGCTTTGATCCCATATAAATTCGCGTTTACGCGCTCGATGCGTATGATCGAATAAAACTCGCACTAACCCCTCAGCTGTTTCAGCTGTTCCATTCAGTAATCCTCGGAAGCACAATCCCAAACGAATGCTATTTTTAAACATTTTTTTGTGAATAGTGTTGACGAATGTAACAATTTTGTTTCATAGAACGCGCTTTGTTTTTTTTTTCTATTCTTTTTGGATTAAGTATTACGTTTTCATTCGTAAATATCCCTTGGTGTTACAATTTTACTGGAAAAACGTTTAATGATCGGTAGTAGCCTGCCGAACCTCGGGGGTAACCACAAGTAACCCAAATTCGCAGAGAGCAGAAATGAATAAAACAAAAAACTACTTTGCTAAATAAATCTAAATTTACAACAATATAAAGAAAATAAAAAACTTTTTCAATAAAATCTAAACTCCCATAGGAGGTTACGCCTAGACGAAGTTACTTTTCTTTTCTATCGCCTCTAAAAATTAAGAATGTTTTGTTATTTTGGATCCAAAGCTGATAACTGATAAAATTGCTGAGTCAAACAAAACTGAAAAGCCTGCTTTTGATAGAGCATGGAGTCTTCACAACGTTAATTAATTTATTTCGACAATGTATGTAACAATTAATTAACTAAGATGTTTCAGTAATTCACTGTATTTGCTGAAAACAAATCAAATCTAACTTGTTTGCGAGAACAATGGAACAAGTATAAAACAATTCAATTAAAAATTCTTCCAACGGAGACGAAGTTTGATGGGAGTTAGGATGAAATTTTCGCAGTTTCGTCATCAGACGTCCATATATCGGTGTGTCACGTCGCGCGTCGGTCAACATTCTACCGACTGGCCGTGGGGCCATAAAACACGCGAGAGCGACAGCAAGAGCAATAAAATACGCAGATTTGCAATTTGCAAGCGAAAGCTAATATTTTAAAGTATCGGTGCTTAGGAACAAATAAAACTATATTTTGATTTCAAACGAGGAAGTTATCCTTCGTGTCATTGATGTAAAGAGACAAAACACCCTATAAGTTACAAGTCTAATGTGCATTTTGCACATTAGACTTGTAACTTGTAGGTAATTTTGCGCGTTGGGCGCAAGCGCCCCACACTTGTTTACAAATGCGTTTACAATTTACAAATTTATTCGCGAAAACATGTGAAAAATAGCATGTGTACGGCCTGAACAAAATATAATATGTAATTTAAACGCCTGATATCTGAATACACCTTTAGTTCTAGTTCAGACAAAGCAGAAATGGCGCGTTTCTCGTGTTAAAACCTATACATATCCATTTAAGTGTGAACTTAGTAATATTATAACGCCTTTGTAAAAAGCTGCGAGTGGTTAAAACGCTCAGGTCTAGACTAAGCCACGCGGTTCGCGCTGTGTTTGAACTTTGTCAAGCGCTCAATGCGCTGAACGCGATAGAGCGCTTTCGTGGCGTTTCGTCGACTAGTAGGTATGCGACTATGCGCACGTTTTTGAATACGTCGACAAGACGTATGATAGCGACGCGATCCAGAGCGGACAAACAAGCTTTAATAAAGCTCTCATAAAGGAATGCATAGATAAATGAAAACGAGAAATGTCTTTATTAAATAGTTCTACGATTTAATTAAAATAATATTAATATTATAATTCTCGTTTTTATAATTCTAATTTGAATTGAATGTTTTAGGTTAGGTTATTAATACTTTCAGTATGAATAACAATAACCTAAAACTTTCAATTTTATCAGAAAACAAAACATATGTGATATAAATAGCAATACAGTATTTTGAATGAACATAAAATAATATAATATTAATATAGTATTTAAAATGAAAGAACTCTTTATAAAAATAGAACTAAGTTTGTGCAACTAATATTATTCCTATTCGATAACATTATTATAATACAGGCCTAGTAGACAGTTAAGAGGAGTCCACACCGCCCTTTTTTCCATACAAACGTTGTCCCCTGTTTCCTCCCTGGACAATGCTAGTAGAGTTATAATTTTTTTCCTGAATATCTACGGCCACTAATACGATGTCCCTATGTTTTCTTTTTTTTCATAATTTAATTATTAAATAAGATATGAACGTTCTAAAACCCAAAAAAATGGCCAGATTTTTCGCTGTGTTCAAACGTCCAGAAAACAGATTTGGCTAGATTATACAAAAAAAGCAAAACATAGGAACACAGCTCAAGCCTTTTTTTAATCTTTAATGAAAAAAGTACTTAAATCGGTTAAGTTTTGGAGAAGGAATCAGGGGACAACGAATCGTTGATTTTCTGGATTTTCTGCAGTTGTCTCTATCGCGTTCTGCGGTATAGGCTTGAGGTAAGGGAGACAGCTATAGATATTACACGTGCTTTTTTTTCATTTTTCTGGCCCCTGGTGTATCCTCTTAATATTAAGTTCCATAAGCCGAAGCGAAGTAATAAGGCCGTGTCGGATTATAATGTGAAGATTAACAATAGAGACAATTCCAATGTAGTTTTTCCTCGTTTTCTTGAGATATCAGACATGATATTTCATATTGCGTTAGGGGAATATGTACCTACGGCAAAAGATAATATATTAGTAGTAGGTGTGACATGTTTTTCTAGTATTAAACCATGCACCAAAAAATTTACCACCAAAATAATAGGATTATTGTATAATAATTGGCTTTCTTTGGATCAAAACTGAATAGTTTATGATTATTTTTCCTTTGATCATTCCGTTGTTGAAAAGTGAAAACTTAGCAGAGCTGCAAGTACTTAAATATTTTTATTTCTTCCAAAATACGAAATGCATTATTGAAATAGATATTATATAAAGAAATGCGTTTCTAAATGGAATTTTACTAATAATTATTACTGACTTCGATGTAACAACATTTTTCTTGGGTACTGTGTAAAAACACGCAGACATTGTATAAACAATGTGCTGATTGTTTATTGATCAGGGAAACGTTTGGAGAATATCTAATTGTAGAGCTAAAGCACCAAAAGTTATAGCTGAATGAAAAGTATTTTGTATTTAAAATATAATATTTCTTATTAGAAATTTTGCAATATTTTTTCTATATCTAGAAATCGACACATGGTCGATACTTAGCAAACTGTGATAACCATGAAGGAGTAATAGACAAACAAATTCAATTTATATATTTTGTTTCGAATATACTTTTAGAAAATTTTAAAAGGGTGAAATAATATTTAAAAATTACTAGATTGCAAGGAATAAGCGAAGAATTTTCCTAGTCATACGATTCGATATACATGATGATATTGCGAGCTGAACTTTGAATATAACTTACCATGTATATTGTTTGGAAAATTTTATATTGTGTTACAAAGTTGGGTTAAAATTCAGACAGCTCTGACGGGCCCATGTCTCCTGTCCCTACTTTCTCCTCTGAATATAACTTCGTTGGATTACGTTGCGATGTTGACATCTTTGTTGACGTGATGTAACAGAATTAAATTTTGTAAATTCTATAGATTTTTAGTATCTGTAACTCAGTTAAAAGTGAGGAACTAAATATTCTGAAAACTATTTGGAAACGACGATAATAGATGCTTTTTTTTCCGAGTTCGTACTAGATGTTGCCCTAGCTTAAGTCATTAAGTCAAGTTAAGAAAGTCAAGTAATTTTAAGTGGCAAAATAATGCAGCAAAGTCCAGTGGCCCAGTCAAAGATACGGCTAAGACTAGGTTTATGCTTACAGCATAAAGAGTAGTTTATGCTGCAAGCATAGGACAAATAAATAACACTATATTTTTTTATAAAATTAGGGGGAAAACGGGCAAACGGGTCATCTGATGGAAAACAACTACCGTCGTCGCCCATGGACTTCGCAACATCAGAAGAGACGTTGCAGGCGCATTGGCGGCTTTTTTAAAAGAGAATACCTACGCTCTTTTCTTGAAGGTTTGCAGTATTGCAGGTCCAGTAACGCACGGTGGAAGACTGTCACTTGAAGACTATTTCGAATATTCCATTCCATGTTCTTTAACGGGAAAAGGGCAAGAGAAATAAGAAGTCGACTTTGACATTATTAATTAAGACCCTCATTTCAACAGCTCCACAAACATAATAAATTAGTTCCATAGGGAATTGATCACTCAGAAGGAACTGGGAAGTCTCCGATACTTGTAATAAAACACTAATAAAGTTAATTGAAATATTCTTTGATTTCACTCTCAGTGCAGACAAGCGGGAAACTGATATTTTTGACTAAGAAATACATAATATAAAAAATACACACATTGTTTTGCTTGTTTTTGTAAGGCTCCGAAAATATGTGCTACCAGAACATGGGGAGGACATTTGAAAGGCTAATGTTTTGACGTTTCGCAGTTCTTTTATTAACCCTCCGTGCACCACGTGGATAAAAGTTACACCGTGCACCACGTGGTGTTTGTCAAACCCCAAGACTTATCTAGGCAAGGAATGCGTAATTATTATTAATTATTTTATTTTATTTCAAGTAACTATTTTTTGCCTATTTAATTGTAATATAAAACGATACTAAGTAAAATATCTCCCATTTTTAATATTTTACAGCCAAAAATGAAAGTTTAATAATCTTGTACCAAATAAAACATAAACTCTTCTTTGGGTCAGCTCCTATAATTAAAAAGTTATTTCCCATTCTGCTTAAAATTTTAAAACTAACTTTATAAAGAATACAAATTTAATAATATTAACTTAATATAATTAATCTACACGATATTCAGGTAAGTTGAAATCAGTACATTTTTTACAATGAAAGAGGGCACGGTATGTGTAAGCAAATAGGTACATTATTGTGCTCACAACCGTATTTGAGTTTTTAATTTATATTCCTGATACAATTTGAATACTTCTTTATTGATCTTGATAATTTTTTTGGTGGTCCACACACTGTTTTGCCAAGAAATTCGTGAAAGCGCTTACGACAACCTCTCAGTATCCATCAATTATATCCTTGCGATTTTCAAATCTTCTTCTATCAAAGTTATACTTAATTTGTTCTTAAACCTGTCCAGAAATGCTAATTAAGTCGAAACAAATTCAAATATCCCTGAAATATAGATTTTTTCATATTCCACAATACTACATCTACGTAACTTTTTGACGACGTCCTGAACTACGTGGGGTTTGTGGGACCCCAGCGCACTTCATGCACGTCTGTTCTTTGCATCGGCGACACAAATGCTAAACCACTGCCATCAAACGGTAGGGCAACGTCTTAACTCCAGCTACTTAACACCTCAATAAAATCACACGAATTTGTAAAAAGTTGTGAAAGTTTTTGTACGTCTGGGGTTTGTCAGACCCCACGTGATGCACGGAGGGTTAATTTAAAAATTAAAATAGCGAATCAATTCATATAAAATGACGAAATTCTGTGCCTTATTTCGATTAAATTTTAACTCTCACAGCCACGTATAGTTTTTTTTTTTTTTTAATGAAATAAGGGGGCAAACGAGCAAACGGGTCACCTGATGGAAAGCAACTTCCGTCGCCCATGGACACTCGCAGCATCAGAAGAGCTGCAGGTGCGTTGCCAGCCTTTTAAGAGGGAATAGGGTAATAGGGGAAGGTAGGGATGGAAAGGGAACGGAATAAGGGAGGATAGGGAAGGGAATAGGGTAGGGGATTGGGCCTCCGGTAAACTCACTCACTCGGCGAAACACAGCGCAAGCGCTGTTTCACGCCGGTTTTCTGTGAGGACGTGGTATTTCTCCGGTCGAGCCGGCCCATTCGTGCCGAAGCATGGCTCTCCCACGTCTAAAAGTCACTGTTACAATTATTGAAGAAAGCCATTTTGATATTAGTACTGCTCTATACGAATATGACCTTCATATTCTAGTAAGGATGTTTAACAGCAGCAGTGATTCAATTTCAAGGTGTCACCGAAATTATTGAAGTCACGTCACCTGCGACGTGGGGCACAGGCCTGCACGTGTCGGAATGTCGCCTCACCTGTGAGGTGAGGTCATGTGAGCAGCGAGCGACTTGTCGCGGTGATTTGTCGTCACTATTAAGTTTTAACGAAAATCCATACTAACATTAATTTTAAATTAATGCAAACGTGTTTCTGTCCGTGGTTTAGGCAATACTCTCAATTATTGAAATCTTGCAAAAGCATCTATGTATTATATTATAACTATAGTATATACTGATAACCTTTCAAGCTTTTCACTTAAATACTAATTATTTCACTAAAATAAAATAAAAATTGTCAACAAGGCATTGTTCAAATTAAGATTTAGAAATATTTGCATTCTGCAAACTACACTGACATCTCCACTGATCAAAAGAGTGAGCTCGTAATTTCACATCAAATGGTCGTGGACGACGTTTTTAGTACATTTGTAATATGAATGAATAGAGAATATCAAATTAAATAGCTTTGTTTCTTTTGAACTACGAAACCGACTAATTTTGGAACAGTTCAACAGGAACAACGGCGTAACAAGCGACAGACGCGACGCGGACGTGATTTCACGCACGGGCGAAATAGTGATCTGTAATATATCCTCACCCTTATTGCCTTTGTGACTTGGCAGAATTTAATTGGTTTAAAGAAGTTTTGCATTCCGATTTGCCTGCCAATTACCGTACCTGCTGACTTCAGTGACTTTATCATTCAAATTAATTGAAAAATTCCGGACCTCTTTCACAATAAACACGCATATTGCCTTCTCGACCACTGATTTTATCGACGCAAAAATTTTAATACGAAAAGTCTTAACATTTTTGTAGAATTTAACAACATTAATTATAACTTGGAACCAAATTAAACTTGTGAAATAGGTTAATAAGGTGAGGTGAAAATATTACGTAACTCTAAGTGTCACCGCAGACTTACAATTTAAAGTTGGCCGACTATCGTACAAACCACCGAAATAGATCAAGATAGAAGCGCCATGCCGCTGCAATTTGTATGAACACGAGCGTATGGCGCTTCTTCTATCTTGATCTATTTCTGTGGTTTTTACGATAGTCGGCCAACTTTAAATTGTAAGTCTGCGGGGACCCTAAGACTAAAGCAGATAATATGTTTAAAAGTTTTTTTTTTACAATTTGTCAATTGTTTAATAAACAAACACCCACAAACACCTTATTATGACCAAGATGCGATCTCTACTAAAATAAATAATATGAACATTTTGAAACAAATAAATAAACACAATAATAAAATTTTGACCTTCTTTTAGCCAATTATTATTAAGACTTATAATAAATTAGGCTTATAATATTAGTCAGTATATTGTGGATCATATAGGATTAGTAAACCGACTTTAGTTTGGCTGCAGGCCCGATGCATAGTATTACGAACAAAATGGAGCAATTGCTAAGTCCTAATTAAGGACGGAAGCATTCAGGAATTTATTTCGCTTTTCCGAGATTCAATAGACGGTAAATATTGGAATTAGCAGAGACCAACTTTTAGCGAAAATATTTTTAATGCAACTTGTGGAGGAAAAGTTGGGAGGCCCGTACAAGAAGCATTTTTTATCAACTTATGCAATAAAATCGCATACGTATAGTCGCACGCTTACACCGTACCGAATTCTGGCAACGCCGGTCGATTTGGGCCGTGTTATTTTTTTTCGTTACGGAATTTCTTGATTCGCTCGCTGAGCTTAAAGCCCGCGATAAAGCTTTGCAATAGCTTAAAAAACAAATGTATAATAATAATTGTTCCTGTTTTATAATACTTGTGGATTGCGTTGCAATGATTTTGCGACCGTTACTTTTCTTATCTTCATCAGTAAACGCTAATTGAAAATTTTAATTATGGTCAACATTTTAGTGCATTACAGATTTTAGCACTTCGGTAACATTATCTTAATTACACACGAAAGCTTTTATCCTCGTGTCGTGACATCCACCGCCATTTTTATTTAGGTCTTATATACCCTCAATGTGCAAAAGTGGTATACAGTATTTTATTTTGTTATTTGGCCTCTCTTTGGACCATGATTGACTAATAATAATTATAATCATTAAAAGCAATTACCAATGTGTAACGCGGCACAGGTTTTGATGAAATAATTGCTTTACTTGAATAACAATGTCAATTCATTTTTCCGTGGCAGAACTAGATACTTTGAGTCTCGAGTTTTGTCACGGAAAAATAAACAGTTTGCACACTCTTTATGCAAACTAAGTCGCGGGCAACATCTTAATATTATAATAACCTTTCAACTTCCAAGCCGTCGATTTCGACCGCGATAACACTAAAATAACAATAGATTTCCAAGAATCTGTGATCAAGAATAGTAATCGTTCGACTTTGCAATAGAAATTCTTTATCTACGTCAGAAAATATAAAGCCTTATTATTTCAGAAAGACTTATCTCTTGAATACAAACTAGAACTACTGAGTCAGAACTTTCTATCGAACTCTCGAACTACGCAGCGGCGTATAAACGATATCGCTTGTATTTCTGTAATCTATCACAATATTTTTAACGTTAAAAGGCAATACATCAGAGAAATAACAGCTGACATATTTCAAAATTAATGTCCAATCCCTCAAAATATATGGGCGGGGAAGGATTGCGCGCAAATTGGACGACACAGGTCTTGATACTTGAAAGAAGGAATTGGATTTTTACGAGTACCAAGAGAAGAGGTTGGCAAGTCACTCTACATTTGCTGCTCCGGTACACTACCCATGCTTTCTGAAAGACGTTGTTTATAGAAACCAGAGCCCCTAGCCAAGACTTTTCTTTATAGCTTCTTTATGGAATTTACGATCAAAATGTATGGAATTGACACAATTGGGCAGTAATCAATAATCATATTTATTAATATTATTTACAATTTCATCACAGAAGTATTTTTAAGTACACATAAGTATTTTTTGAAAACCGAACGCTCTTGACGGAGGGACAGTATTCAACAATCTCCTTCTCCTATTTTCTTGTAGTCGTGGGGCTAAATATTATATTTCGAACAGATTTCCTTTCATATATTTTCAGCATCTCCTTTATTTTGACTTGAATGACGCTATTGGATTCCTTTCAAAGGTGAATACAGGGTGTCTGCGACAATTTTTCGGTTCGTCAGATACATGTCGAAGTTAAGTGCGAATTTTGGGAGATTCAAGTGTGGTTAGGCCGACAGTATACAAGCAACGAGTAATCGTAGATTCATCAAGACATTCCAGCGTATCTATAATAATATTGTCTTTAGGTCAAATGCTTCTGTGCTGCCACGATTAAACTACCATGGTCTTAACCAGACCAGTAGCTTAGACTCTTTCGAAAAGCTTCTGTGATAATAATATTATGACTTGATTTAAAACGGAACATAACAATTTGTAGGATTAATAATTATAATATTTGTAAAGCCCCTGAAAATCCTTTTCACAGTGTTCAGATATCGTTTCTTTGCGAGCTTTTTGGAGTATAAACATGGGGATATTTATTTAGGTTCATGAAGTGTTGAAAATATACACACAGAATAGCTTTGTCCACCTGTGCCTTTTTATACAGCGCAGTCAACAGCGAACGTGAGGCACGCCCGCGACGCATGCCCTCTCACCGTATCCAAAAGTCAAAACTTCAAAAATGACAATATTAGCGTTGCGTTCCTGGACGCATTCAATTATTGAATGCGCCAATATGAAAGTTGATGACGAAAATTGAAGATGAAAATAATAATAGTAGTGTGGACATAGCTAACTAAGTACGTACTAATAATCTACCTGTTATTATATATTTTATAATTATGAAGCTGTTCAGAAAGCAACACTTAAACAGCATTTAAATTAATTTAAAAATCAATGCAAAGCTATTTTTGAGTCCTTACGTTACAGACGTCGGAGGTAATTTTACCAGTGTGAAAATTTAAATGATTATTTCATCCTAATTCCTAAGAAGTATAAAAAACATGGCAATGCAGATATTATGCCCAAAAGTCACAATGTTAGGCCGCGTACTCCTCCGAAACGGCTTTACTGATTTTAACCAAATTTTATATGCATATTCAATGGGTCTCAGAATCAGCTACTGGGTACTTATTATATTGATAAGTGCATATTTTGTTGAATAAATAATAGTAAATTATTACATCTCGTGACTGACGGCGACCATTATTTGTGCGACGGGATAGCGATGGACGTTGCCATGGTGACATACTTATTTAGTCACTTCAATAAAATTATACGGGCGAAATACTTATATGGCAAAGAAACGTTTGCCGGGACAGCTAGTAATTATATAACAATGCTAGAGTCTAGAACGCACTCACTCACTTTTCGTAATTAATTTGGAATGGCTGGCAGTGTATTTCTAGATAGTTTGCTGTTTTCTGGGACACTATAAACTATTTATAGCCTGAAGTCATTGTTCTTTGTTTAAAATAATTTGTTTTGTAGAGTGATTGGCGCTCTGTACTGTTCCAATGTGTTTCTCTTTTACAAAACTTGTAGACGCCTATTGAAATTCTAAAATATATTAAAGTTATGATAAGATTATTTTCTAATACTTCTTACTTTTTTCTTTATTATACATGGTGTCCAATGATATTCTATGTTACTAACGTTGGTGTCTACCGCCGATTCTAGAAATAATAAATATTCACTCATAATCCGACTCGAAGGAAATGACATATTTGACATATTTAATTCCATCGAGCCGGCTCGAAGCGAGCCTTCGAGCAGTCAGATTTGCGGTCCACGCGGTGGTGATTGCTCGATTTGGAGTAAAACTATCGAGCAAAACCGCATGTGAGTACTTAGCTACAGAGTAAGAGCCAGCGATAGTTAGACTTTCGTCATTTTTAGGGTTCCGTACCCAAAGGGTAAAAACGGGACCCTATTACTGAGACTTCGATGTCTTTCCGTCTGTCTGTCTATCTGTCTATCTGTCTGTTTGTCTCCAGGCTGTAACTCAATAACCGCTATAGCTAAACTTCTGAAATTTTCACAAATTGTGTGTTTCTATTGCCGCTATAAGTTATAACAACAATTATCATAATATTAATACGCGAACGAAAACCTTTGTAACCCTTTTTACGAAAAATGGGGAAACGTAGGTGCATGAAATTTTGCACAGTTATACTTTATATGGTGAAGGAGTGCATCGAACTAATATTATTTTGAAATTATGCTTTTATCATACATTTTTTTAACAAATAAAACATTACACACACTACAACACACACACATGAGAAATGACAGATTTTTGAGTGACAAGCCTATACATACGAATTATACTCTTTTATTTATGGTTGAAATCTGTTGACAACAAGTTGACAAATAGAAAATAGATTAAAGTTTTTTTTATTGAATCTAAGATACTATAGACAATACTTACACGGCCAGTCTGAGATCAGCTAAGTCCCAGAGACAAGAGTTGAAAAAAAAATGATAAAGTCAATATTTTTAACAAAATATAGGTAGTAGTCCTATAATGTCGTTGAAACTAAGGTCGAATTTGGACCGTTGGGCGATCTCTAGTTATACTAAAAACAAAATAAAATTAATATTTAAGGGGGCTAAATTAATAAAAAATAACGGTCAATTTTTCTGCGGGATAACTGTAGGAAACTTTTACATAAAACTAGATGGCGCTCGGAACTCCGATGCGCCAAAATTCGTTAATCGCGCGAGAACCGTACATTTTTCCGAGATAAAAGTCCTATGTCCTTTTCCGGGACTTATCTCCATACTCAATTTCAGCAAAATTGGTTCTGTAGTTTAGGTGTAGACACACGAAGACACACTTTAGCATTTATAATGTTGCACCAGAGGCGTAGTTATAGTTAAGGCTAAGGTTATCGTCAAATATGGCGTCCATTATGGACTTTTACTAGGGATTTGACAGTTCATTTGACATTTTGTTATGGTTAAAGTTAAGCTAAAGTAAGTTGGTGCAATCCAGGGTGGGTTGCGTAAGTAAAATATGGTTAGTGTTAACATTAAATATTTGAGTAATTTATAAAGCATGTATGTAATTTATTTTATGTTAATTTAAAAATTATGAAAAGGCGTGTTTAAATTATCCAATTATTTTTTACCTTCACACAATCTGTTTTGTCGAAATTCATGTTTTACATTAAATTGGTGTTGAGATACATTTTAACTCAAATAATGTTTTATTTACACGCGATAAATTATTATCTTGAATAGGATCATAAACGGTTCTTGTGCAAGTTAAATGTCAAATTCTTTGCCCAATATGACGTGACAAACCGGACGTCACTCCGAAAACTCTACTTTCCAATTTAATTTCATAATATTAAATAATAAAATCAATTGGTAATTTTTTATATTAATTTTTTACTTACCGTGAAACGGTTACAATGATTTTGTGGTGGAATAAAGGAGAATATGTCGATTTTTGTATTTTTTATGTAGTTATTTAAAAATAATTTGAGATGTTTGAATAAACAAAATTTAGTCAGATACATATATAAAATAACAATTATATTTTTTAATTACGATTTATGATAAGTATAATTTTTTATCTTTAGGGATTTAAAATATATATATAATATTATTAGGTACCCTAAATGTTAAGTAGATACCAAACCGAGTCAATTTCTGGGAAATGTCAAACTAATTATGAGACTTTAACATCAATTAAACAGAATTTTTGATATCGCTCGATCAATTTATATTATGGAGATAACGAGCTCAGCCTTGCGCCTGTCTTCGAGGTATTATGTATCAAAATCAATAAAATTGAAAATTTATTACCGTTGTTACCTAAAAGTGTAAAACCTTCAACACTAAAGTTCACTTGAACAAATCGAACGATTTTTGGTGTCGTAAAAAGTATTCCAAATTGAATAAAAAGACTTGGGTTCTCGAAAGTTCTTATTTTACAGATAAAGTCGGCCTCACTTAGTCGGACAAAATTTAAATCATCCAAGGGAAGATTTTAGACTTCGATCACGCCATTTGGATTGTTTGATGGCTCATGTATGACCAGCTTAACACGATCAAGTTACATCAATTTATGCAATCCCGATGTAGGTGATACCCCTTTTTTTTAATTAGGGGGCAAACGATTTGCTCGTGACGTGATGGAAAGCAACTATTGTCACCCATGGACACTCGCAACATCAGAAGAGTTGCAGATGCGTTGCCAGCCTTTTCCTGTAGTTAAGAATTTTTAAATTAACAATGTAATTAATGAATCCTAATTTGCAATAAAACCTACCCTATTTACAATAAAACTTGAGAGGTGTCAAGGGACACCCGGATGGAACGAAGTTATAAAAAAAAAACAAAAAAAGAGAGAGAGAGAGAGACACACAGAAAGAGACACACGCCCTACCACACAGCTTACAACTATAGCATTTTTGCTCTTGTAGTAATATACCTACACTTTTGTGTCATGTCGTTACAACTTTTATCGTCTCCTTTCGCAAACACGCGATAAGGAACTTCGTTCCAATAATTGTAAACCATAAAAAACTTATTTAGCTATAAATTAATAAGTTTAAAAGAAGGTTGTCGAAAATTAAGCCTGACGTGTATTTAAACTATACTTTTTTTTAACACGCTGACAAGCCATAATTATTATTTGCAATATTAATCGTTTTATTTTTTCAGAATTATAAAAAAAATATATCAACAGGTGGGCAGCGTGATACACCTCATAAAAAGGCAATATTCTCATAAGCTTATTAATTAGCAAATATCAAAGGTAGAGTCGCCTAGTCTAGGATGAAAACCCACGCAGTATTTCAATTATCGGAAAACACTTTTCGAATGAACTAAAAAGAGAAGCGAGAAAAAGTGTTGCTTTTATATAAGCACTACGGATTCGAAATTATGGGTCAGATATTAATTTAAAATTCAAATCGCTATGACGAAAGTTGGCCATCAAACTGCGGTAGAGGCCTTCGCATATTAGCTTTTTGGGGGTAGTCGCAAAAAGTTTTGATAGTTCTAAGCGGGTGTCGTTTCAATGGAGAGCATTATGATAGGTTTGATTGGTATACTTAATGTGAATAGGGTTAGAAATAACCTTGAGGATAGTAAAGGACCGCTAACAAAAAGACTTTGGGTACGTCTAGATTACTGTGATAGGTCGCGGGATATTATGTCAGAACTCAGAAATGACTATCAGCACTCACTACTTTTGAAAGGGTTTTTATAATATAAGGTAAAGATAATAATAATATATTGATATTATAAATTGTCTATGAATTTCATGTTATTTCATATTAAGTTGGATAGTTTTGTAATAATATAATCGCTAAAGTCCGTATTATTTTTCATAGCATGTTCAGGTTCCTAAGTAAGTTAAAGGTGAACCTACAGCCGCCACGCTGCTATCTAGGTATGCCATATTTAGACTTTATTGGTATGAGAATGAAGTTCAAGAAAAGTTTGTGAGGAGAATCTTCGACTGTACCTAATGTTGATGGACGTTGATGTCCTTGTTTTGTTAACTGAATTATGTTATTACTTAACTTCACAAGTTCACTAGAATCTTACTTACCCTCAACTAAAACTTAAAATTAGGTCCTTACATATTATAATATATGAAATTGGTATTTTATTTTGTTGCACAGGCCAGTAAGTGTAGTAAGTGATAAAACTGCTTTAATCCACTCGAAGCAAATTGCGAAGATAAAAAACTTGAAAGGTGTGGTGGTACCCCATGAATTGAGTGAAGCAAACCAGAAAACACGCGTTGACAGCTTTATATAGGGAATATAACGCGTAGGGTGGAGCAGAGGGCACTGCTAGCACATACGGTAAATATTCCAACAATGTTTTATCAGAATATTGACAGACATTGTCAAACGTCGATCAAAACTTATTGTTTACTGTCTATGCATGTTGCTGCCTCTAGCGTTAAAATGTCGCATTAATATGCCCTTTTCGATGAATTCGGCTCATGAAGCAGTTACCTACATAATTTGATCAAGTTTTGCCAAGTCAAAGTTAATCGTGATCCCACGGCTGAGCTTGAAACAACCCGATCAAATTACATAGGTCCGTCATATTATGCCCATAAATCATTTTCTTAAAAGTAGAGTAAACAATACGTGCAGATTTTCATTTTTATTTTAAACCATAAATAATAAAGAATGTATGAAAATAAACCTAAAGCTAAAATTGCCCATCAAACTCGCTAACATCCCTTTATAGCCTTCATTATCTTAGCAGCCACTGCCAAAATTGCAGGCAAGCGTAAATACGGAACCCTAATGCTAAGTAGGTACTCACATACAGTTTTTCTCGATCGAGCAATAACGTCGAGCAAAACCCGCGGCTCGGGATTTCGTCCACACATTCAGCATTGTTCGATAGTTTTATTCTAACTCGATATATTTAATTCCATCAAGCCGGCTCAATGCGAGCCTTCAAGCTGTCAGTTTTGCGGTCCACACAGTAATTACTCGATTGGAGTAAAACTATCGAGCAAAACCGTATGTGAGTACTTAGCATAAAAGTAGGAAAACGTTACAGGTTCTTATAATATTGGTTTGTCTAATAATAATCATAATTAAAGCGGAAGAGTTTGCTTTGGATAATAATATTATGCCCGAAGGTTTTCCGATGTTTATAGAAAATCTTAAATTAATATCAGGGAAAGACATAGAGCAAATTTACTAGGGAAAAATGACTGCTTTTTGTTGCCGTCGTTGGTATAGTAAATTTCCAATACATTAATTTCAAATACTGTGAGTATTCACACCACGTTTACTAAGACGAGGGTACCTGGTTCTCAATATCTTGTCTCAAAATTCTTAAATGATTCTCTATACCTTTTGTCTTTCTTAATGCAAGGGAAGGTTTGTCTTTGCATAATTATTTTAGTATTGTTCATACTAATAATTAAAAAAATAATGTCTGTTTATTTCGTTTTCTCTTGTAAATCTTTTAAATTAGATGAAAATGTTCTTAGAATCCCGCACAAGATGAACGATATTGACGAAATGACATAAGATAGTTTTTAAAGCGGGAAAAGTACGTTTTACGATAAACTCCACTAGTAATTTCTGTTCAGTAAATCATATATTATAGCGAATATTACCAGCCCCCTTAGACAAAGTGTCTTTCGGTAAAAACGATGACGAAGTTTGTTATCAAAATGTATGCGGTTTGATATAAGTCATCGCTAATTACATTTCGCTTTCGAACACTAATGTCAAATCCCATACATTTTGATAACGAATTTCGTGATCATTTTTAACGAAAGGGGCTTTGGCTACAGCTCCAGGGCTTTTATTGCCAACCTATTCACAAATTGTACTATAGTATAGATGGCGGACCTACGTTATTTGGTCGGGTTATGCGGTATGCCAAACCCAGCAAACAAATATAGATCCGCCATCTGCTTATGAATCAATTCTTCGATTCGATTTGATGACCTCTGTGGCTCAGTGGTGAGCGCGTTGGTAGCTCAAGCCGGGGGTCGCGGGTTCGAATCCCGCCGACGGAACGAAAAGTTTTCAATGTGTATTAAATATGTGTATGATATAATAAAAATCTTAAATATATGTATAGTATAAAAGTATTAAATATATTTCCGTTGTCTAGTACCTGTAACACAAGTTCTTTAGGTAGGGGAAGGTGAGGTAAAATGATCCCCTTAAGGGAAAAATCTTAAGTATGGCTATAGTTGAAGGAAAAATCGCAATATTTGTATGGCTGGATGTAGTGAGTTTACCAAACTTCGTGATAGCATACTTATTTTTTATCATATGTACGTACTTTTTTTGTACTAGAGGTTTTTGTAAAAGTTTAACTAAAGGATCATTTTATACACCCCTATGTATAAAATGATCCCATGAGTTGGGGTAAAATAATCCCAGAGATAATATTTATTATTGAAAACCAATTTAAGCATATAAGTAAGAAACACGCATCTTTTAGTTTAATGGCAAGTTTTTTAGGCTTCGGTAGCCGAAGGATAAAAAGGGGAGCAAATTTATTAAGATCTTGCTGTCTGTCAGTTTATCGGTCCGTCTCAAGGCAAAACACGAAAGTAGTGACTTCTGAAATCGATATCTTTGATAGTATATTTGTTCTTTAATAATAAGATTAAAATAAAATAACAATTTCATCAAAAGAAAAATATTCGCCAATTTCTACTTTATATCCAGGGATCATTTCACCCCAAATTCCAATAAATCGATCAAAACACAACCATCAAATACCACGTGGGGTGATCTAAAACTGTTTAAATATTAGGTAACTGCTATTAATACCCTATAACAAAATAACATTAAATAAACACAAATTCGTAAAAAGTTATGAAAGTCCAAAAACTTTCAAGTAAATTTAGATCAGAGCGACACTTTAAAAAAAAAAAAAAATTTCGCCAAGCGCTCTGATCGCCATAAGTGGCAACTGGCAGGGTTATGGGCAACCCGTTTCACATGCACTTGGAAAGATGCCTCTGGTTTAATCTGATTTAAGGGGAGGGATCATTTTACCTCACATTCCCCTACTTAGCACGGGGCGGGGCCAGACTGACGTGGTGTGAAGCGTCCATAGATATTATTATTCGATAGCATGCATAGATTGTCAGTCTAGTAATTAGGTAGCAAGAAAGAATATTGAAATACAAATTAGCTACGTTAAAATACCTCCAGGCTATAATATTTTACCCTAAATTGGTCGCCCGTATCACATAAAACTTCGCCACAAGAAACTTCATTCGAAATCCTACATTTATCGAATTCAAATAAGAGTCACATTATAGTTTGTTGATTGCATTTTTATTCGTTCAACGGAAGAATAAAGTACTGAATAGGGAGTAATATTATTTGTTAGTACGTTATTACATCCTGTATGTGACGGTCCATACAGTGCAACATTTATTTGCAGAGAGATGTGAAAAATGATACATCGAGTTACTGTAGGAAAATGTTTTCAGTATTTACTGATTTATAACAAACGTTGTTCATAAAATAATATTGAAATGCAGTTTGATGTTTTTTTTAAATATAATATTCCTTCCTTCCTAGTCGTATTTTCATGGCTGAGGGACGTGACCACCAAAATTTGCTTTCTGGGATAGGGCTCTCCACTTGTCTCTATTTTTGGCCTGATGAAATGCCTCCTGGAACGTGTAGGAGGCATAATATTATACTACTAGTAAATTATAAAAATGCGTTGTGATGTTTCCTTTATAGTAGTAAATTGACCTGGCATGCGCTGAAAAACTATTAATACTGTGTTTTGGATTTTTTAGTTTTTGAAACATACCTACCCGGTAATCAAATTATTTCCATAATCCATTACAAGTTTCAGCAAAATTGTTTCAGCAGTTTAGGCCTAAGAGGTAACATACAGACAGGTGAGAGTATAGATTGATTGCACTGTCGGTTCTTGCTGAAAATTCAAATTACTACTTCCAGTCTTCCACCATATTATTAGTGCAAAAAATCTAAGGCGCCGGATAGGCTATCCATAACAGATGCTCCATATTATATCTGTCAAGTTAAATTGTGGTCTGTGGATAGCCTATCCGGCACTCATCAGGATGTGGTGAAACAGGCCCTAAGTTTTTATTACTGTCAATAGGTTGAAGTGTAGTACCAAGTGGTGCTACTTGATAAATTTCAGCATGCCAATGAACTTTGGCTTTTATTGTTAACTAGATGATGGCCGCAACTCCTTTGCGCCAAAACTCGTTTATCGCGCGGGGACCATACATTTTTTCGGAACAAAAAGTATCCTATGTCCTTTCCCGGGATTCAAAGTACCTCTGTGCCAAATTTCAACAAAATCGGTTCAGCGGTTTGGGCGTGAAGAGGTAACAAACAGACAGAGAGATAGACAGATAGACAGACACACTCTCGCATTTACAATTATTATTATTAATCTCTGTACTGATTCACAGCAACCAGCAGAGCGCATAAAACACGTTTGTTTAACAAACAAACATAATAATTATGGTTTTGTTTGTTTGGACAATAATTTTAACGATTCTACGCGAATTTACCTCGAACGTGAAAATAATCGAAATTGCGAACATTTTCCTATTGTACCTGTCTGTTGATTTGACTAAAAGTTTTTCCCTGATACAACTAATTTTGGGAGCTGTGTCACAGTTAAATAAATTATTATTATTATTTCAAAAAACTAATATATTAACCGGAGAAAATGTTTTTGCCACTTAAGTATTCATTGTTTGAAGAAAACCTTATATTGTTTTATGATAAAACTAGATAAGCAAGCTTTTATCGACTTGTGTTATTATTTATTATGTACGTTAAGTACTTACCGCCCCTGTTAAAAACTTAATCCTGAAATTTTACGCAATATCGACAAAGTACTATTAATTTTAAAATGTTAATACCTTTTAACAAGTATAAATTCACATCCACATCGTATATTTATCGTAAAAAGTTCCGAACACAAACGTCTCGCGATACGGTCCGCGCGTGTCGCCTCCACCGCGATTCAACACTGACTGCTGACTGATAAACTGATAGCGATCTACGATGTGAGTGTGACACACGATGTTGTCAGTCAGTCAGACCGCCTGACTCCTGACTAACAATATCGTGAATATCAGAATATAAGGATACGGAAAATTCAAAATTATTGTCCATTTAGTGATCATAGTATGCCCGGTCTGAGGTTTTTTTGATAAGAGCTTATGTTTTTAAGAGTTTTATTGATTGGAATTTGGCGATAGAATAAAATAGTGTTGAATTATCTGTTCATGTAAGCGGATCTGCTTAGATGTAACTAGTGACTACACTTCTATTTTATTACCGCAGTACATTCAGAGCCTACTTGCCATGGCAAAGATTAAAGTCCGTTTGGTAGTTTTAGCGTGAAGGAATTATTACACCAACTCACAAACTTTCGACTTTTTTATGACGCGAACTTAGGCTTTTCTTTAAATTTTAAATGTACTATGTACGTTCTTTTGGCCCACGCAGATTAGTGCCTTAGCCCTACTCTACATTTTAATGACTTATACTAACTTACGCGTTTAAACGTAGAAAATGTTCGCAAACTTTAATAAGTTTCCAAGTAAGATTAAAGGTAAGGAATATGATTTTTATAAACATTTATTTTAAATAAATTCATCTCATAAGTTTAAGGTGCTAAAATGCAGCAGGTCAAATTTCAACCTGAAGTTGAGTGTCCTGGAGAACAGCATAAATTCAAACTTTTTAAATTTTGCAAAATGCTCAATACAAGTCATCGCTTGCTCGATGCTTTACTGTGAAGATCAAAACGAGAGATTTGGCGATTTCTAAGACTTGATTCAATGTAAAATCCATACTAATATTTTAAATGCGAAAGTGTGTCTGTCTCTCCATTACCTCTTTTTTGATTTTGCTCAAAATTTGGTACGGAGACACTTCGAGTCTCGGAAAAGGACACAGGAATTTTTTAGGCAGGAAAAATGTACGGTTCCCGCGCGATAAATAAATTTTGGCGCAACGTAGGCGTCATCCAGTTGAAACTCAGCGTAACAAAGCTAAAATTTAAATGTTGGCTTTTAATGCCACGTTTTATCTCGGTATGAATTGACCCTAAAAACTAAGTCTAGAGAAACCTATATACTTTACATACACATATTTAAATTTAATTAATGAACACTATATGGAATGTTGATCACCTAAAATCATAAGAATGTCAAAACCTTTGGCTGGACAGCATTCTACGGTGTCTCGACCTACCTCATTATCCACTATAATGTTGAATGCGAGTAATTATAACATATGAGCAATTAATCAAGATTTGTTACTCCTGCAATTAATGCGATTAAAATAATTTAACCTTTTAAGATAATTTAAGCTTTCGCTGTAATTAAGCTTCTTACAGATATGACTGAAGCAATAATTTAATTGTATTAAATTGTTGTTAAAGTATGTAGTATGTACCCACGTTTATAATATTATATAATATATTAAATACTAAATAACTGTTTAAAAAAATGCTTTTTTAAGTTGTATTTTTCAGTCTTATAAAATCTTGATGAATTTTGAATCTTGACGAAAACGGTGGGATGTAAAAAGTTGGCTGTAGCTCTTTATCGGATGAACTGATTATAATAATTTACTAACGTGATCGAATAACGAATGTGTTCTTAGCCAAAATTCATCCCCGCGCCTCGCTTATCCATAGGAGTTTTTCTATTTTTTAAATTAATGTAATATTAAATGTTAAGACCTTTTTAAAACTAAGTATTGGATAACAACCTTTAAAGTGTTGTAGAATATTATGTTAAGAAAGTAGCCAAGTTATGTTATGAAGTAGGAACGTTGGAAACCCACGTCGACTTAGAACTCCTACGTTTAATTTTATGCCTCAGTGCATACTAAATTAAAAAGTTTTAGCGAGAAATACAGCGTATTTTTATGAGCTAGTAGCCCTTAGAATATAGACTTGTTTCGAAAGTTTTCTTCATACTCTGTACAATATGTGTACAATGTTTAAATACTCGTTCGTAAAGTACAATGTTTTCGTACAAGTTACAATGCAACACCGAAAAGTCTTATGTCGTTACCAGCCTTTATTATAACCTTTTTTTTTATTTATTTTATATTTCTTGTGTAGACAAAACACAGTAGTTACTTCAGTTGTCTACTATGTGCGCGTAGCTAAGTATTGCAGTACGTAAGCCTTAATGATAAAGAAAAAACTTAAATCTCAGACCTAAATGAATATTTTAGACTTAATTAAGTAATCCCAATTTACATACGGTCATTAGACGATAATCGTATTTAGCATCGGAATGTGAAATGCCTCCTTTATAAACTAATTTAGGTTTACCGCTCACCTGCGACCAAACTGTTGTTACTTAATGATTTTTTAGGTTTACACGAGTATCACTCATTATATTACAAGGTTCAAACACTTACGGATTTTATCGCGGAGCACTTTTATTAATCCCGACGTTTCGGCTACTTTACAGCGGCCGTGGTCACGGGTGGACTGAGGTGACAGGCGTCCAATTTATTGAAGTTCTTCAACTACCCGAAGATGCATCAATTTTTGTTTGCATTTCGATCTACGCAGAACGAACTTACAGTGTCATGAACCTAGATTTGTGCTTTAGTTTATTTATCACTGGATCCCAACTAGATGGTAGCACCCAACCATCTTCGCGGTTAAAATTAGGGTGTTTTTTAATTGCAATGGCCTCGCGTATCATTCTTGGGCGGTATCTTGCTTCTTTTGCCAGTACTTGTGGCTTATCAAATCTTATGTAATGGCGAGGTTGATCCAGTGTGTGTTCACAAATTGCGGACTTGGTGTTCCTACGGTGTTTGACATCTGCAATGTGTTCCTTGATACGGGTTTTGATGGCCCTTTTGGTTTGCCCTCTATAAAAGGTGGAACAAACACAATCGAGTTTGTAGATTCCTGCATCTTGAAGGGGTAAGTTACATTTCACTGATGGTAAACATTGGCTGATATTCTTGGGCGGCTTAAAGTATGTTTTTATTGAAGCTTTCCTTAGAATGTAGCTAACTTTATCAGTGACTCCCTTTATAAATGGTAACACTGCAGGTAATCTCTCCACTGTTGCCGGCTTCACTCGGTTGCTGCTCTGTTTGCGTGGTGCCCGGAGCTTATTGTCGCGTAGAACTTGTGCAACATGATGAAGCTCGGTATCCAAATGCTGTTCATCGCAGATTCCTCGCGCTCTTTGAAATAAAGATTTTCCAACAGTACTTAACTGTGCTGGGTGATGATGGGGATCACCATTTAAATATCTGTTTGTGTGTGTAGGTTTGCGATACACCGTATGACCTAATGCGCCGTCAGGATTCCTTATTACTAATACATCCAAGAAGGCTAAGGAATTATCTTTCTCTAACTCCATTGTAAACTGTATTTTGGAGTTGAGGCTGTTCAGGTGCTCAAGGAATATGGATACTTTGTCCGATGGTAATATTGTGAAAGTGTCATCTACATACCGCTTATAGAAGGTGGGTTGTATAGGTGAGGACTCAAGGGCTAACTTCTCAAAGTCTTCCATAAAAATATCAGCCACAACAGGTGAAACATGTGAGCCCATCGCTACACCATCTACTTGCCTGTAAAAGTCATAATTCCACAACATATAGCCAGATGTAAGGCAGTGTTCTAACAAGTCCGCATATTCAACCGGTAAGTCATTCTCTCTAAGCCTTCTTGTAACAATTTCGATACACTGCTGTATTGGTAGGCAAGTGAACAGTGACTGTATATCGAAACTGACCAGTTGTTCATTGTCTCTGAGGCGTAGATGTTTAATCTCATCAACAAAATGGTAGGAATCCTTTACATGGGCCTTGGTCTGTCCGCGTAGAGGTGAAAGTACGGTAGCCACCAACTGAGCCAGTTTGTAAGTTGGTGAGTCGATTTGGCTAAGATTTTGAGTTGTCTTCAAACTTACTAAAGATTTTGTATGTTAGGCGAGTGCTAAGCCTTTAGTTTAATTTGCAAACAAACTTGTATTCATAATATGGTAATAAGTCAAGTTAAGTTTTATCTAGGTCTTCAATTCCTGTTTATAAAGCTAAGCTAAGAGCTAGATAAAGTAGGTAATTGTTCATATTATCAGTTACAATTTTCATCTCAGTTCAATAAAATTACAACTTTTTACCATTTTCGATGAAAAAATTTTCGCACATTGGCTAGGAGCTATAGGTATTGTTTTTGCAACTTCATAGTAGAATATTCAATTTTTTAAATAATTTAATTTAAACAATTTAATAGTCCACGATATTGTTGAAAAAACAATTTGATAGTTCACAATTTATTCGAAGCCCCTAGGTCAAAATGTGTATTTTTAATTTTAACAACCTTGTCCTTATACTCCTAATTAGCACGACCAAATTTTGAAGTCAGATAATCTGCAAAACATCTTGCCCCCGTAGACAAGTGGCAAAACGCTAACGCTAACGCTAGCGCTACAAAATGTATGGATTTGACATTAGTATTCGCTAGCGAAGCGATGACTTATGTCAAATCGCATACATTTTGTAGCGCTAGCGTTAGCGTTAGCGCTTTGCCACTTGTCTACAGGCCCTGTACCGACAATTCCAGCGTCAAACTGTTTAGAAATTTTAACATTTTATAACGCTACATGTAAGAGAAAATCATACAGTATGTGATTTATATCTTCCGGCCATCACATAGATTTCTTTCATCTAGTGTAAAAATATAGAGGAAAATGAATAATATTTATGTTAGAGCGAAAATAATTTAAGATGCTATCGCCAGTCACCAGTGATAAAACAAACGGCTCTATTTGACAAAATAAGAAGATTTCCGTTGATTTGTTACTTCAGAACTCAGGTAAACGATAAACTAAGGTTGGGTTGCACCAGAGGCGTGGTTAAAGTTAAGGTTAAAGTTATGGTTATAGTTAAGGCTAAATTTGACTTTAACTTTAAACTTAATTTTGACCGGAGAAATTGACAGATGATAGCTACTCCAACAAGTTTATAAATTAACGTGGGCGGGGGCGCTGCTGGTAACTGTCAAAATGGCGTTTTTGTATGATGACAGCGTTAGTTCCCTTTTTTCGCCACGTGCATTTAAAACCTTGTCGAGTTCTATGTTTATGGTTAAATATGGCGTCTTGATGGCGTCCATTTTGAATTTTAACCAAAGATTTGACATTTTGCATTGTAGTTAAAATTAAAGTTATAGTTAAAGTTAGTTGGTGCAACTCAACCTAAGTAAATATAAATGTTAAGATTCCTAATTTAAATGATGAAAATTCAACAAACCTTTGGATAAAAGTACTTAAAATTGCGGTGTGTTATTATTTAGTGATGTGACGCAAACTAGTCGTAATAGATTTAATAGTTGGCCGAAAATATGGCACCTGGTGATAAAAACAATCAAATAAAAGCTTATTTTCAGTTATAATCATAACGAGGCGAGGAGAGCGAGGATTTTTAAATTTTTTTTTAGGTACCTACATTAAAATAGTAGGTACAAAACCTGTATTATAGGTTCTGTGCGTCGATTCCCTGTTTGAAATATTTTTTTTTCTCTATCCAAACAATAAATATTATAATATTATCTAGAGAACTAAATTGTGACATAAAAAAATTGTTAAATATTATTGCCCGGCTACATCACTAAAGTTTATCTAACAGAATTATTCATATAAAGGTGAGAGAGGCTTTGCGCTCGTGATTCGTGAACATCGAATTAGACCCGTCTTCAATTGGAGACAGAAATTCAGCTTAACATAATTACCATCGTTTATTCCCTTAGTATCCATACTTAATAATGTTAGGCCGCGTACTCCTCCGAAACGGCTTTACTGATTTTAACCAAATTTTATATGCACATTCAGTGGGTCTGAGACTCAGCTACTGGGTACTTATTATATTGATAAGTGCATTTGTTGAATAAATAATAGTAAATTATTACAACTCAAGACTGACTATTGTTTGTGCGATGAGATAGCGATGGACGTTGCCATGGTGACATACTTATTTAGTCACTTCAATAAAATAGACGACCGAAATAATTTACATGGCAAAGAAACGTTTGCCGGGACAGCTAGTATTATTATAAAAAAGTGTGTCTTTCTGTCTGTTACTTCTTCACCAAACCGCTAAATCATTTTGATGAAATTTGGTATGGTATCTCCATACTTTCAGTCCTGGGGCAGTACATAGGATACTTTTCATCACAGAAAAATGTACGGTTCCCACGCGATAAACGAATTTGGGCGCAACGTCATCTAATTGTTACATAATATAATATATTACTATTATTTTAGCATAATATATTACATAATATAGGCATACCTCATGCCTAACATTTTCAACTTTCGCGTTGCATTATAATTAAACTTTTATTTATAATGCAATTACTAGCATTTTTTCAGTCCCCTCATGACCACGGCCGTTGCAACACGCCCCAAACGCCGAGAAAAAGTATGTACTCGTAGTAGCATTACTACTTAAATAAGTCGCGTTAAGTCCCGATTAAAAAAGTTTAATACCTCATGCCTTTCGATTCTGCACATATTATTAAGTTTCAGTTCATTTAATTTTTTTCAAAATAATTTATTTCATTTTAAAATTATAATTTAAAAAGTTACCTTTGCATAAAAGCAGCCTTTAAACTTGAAACGCAATTTCTGCGCGAACGCACCTTCGTTCGTCTAAAACAAAATTCTTCCAACAAATTGAAAGATTTTTTTCTCAGTACGAAAGAATCAACTTTTCTGCATAAAATGATAGTTTGAATCATGATCTGATATGTCTCAGAAATTGTCTAAAGTATTTTATCTTCACAACCCATTCAAAATCCCAGTATTTACTGTGCATGCTTTCTAGTATCCCTAGGGACTCTTTTAAATGTTCCGCCTATTCTCACAGTGTCGTTTCTGTGCCATATTAGCACTTTGTGACTATCGGGGGCCTGATTTAGTTAATATAAGGAAACTATAGCGTAAGATAGGTTAAAGGGTAAACGACCAGAAAGGTCGTCTGATGGTTACGCATTACCTTGATACTCTGAGTATTCTCCCAATGGAATACGTGTTCAGGTTGTGTGCACACTGAACTCTCAGTCGCTGAATGTTAGCAGAATCACTACAAGTTTTTTTTAACAAGGGGGCAAACGAGTAAACGAGTCACCTGATGGGTTTTCCATTACTACTACCACTACAGTCGCCCGTGGACAACATCAGAAGAGTTGCAAGTGCGTTCAGCGTCGCCGGCCTATAAGTAGAGTAACCAATAAGGGGCATTCACAAATTACGATACACGTAGAAATTTTTTGACCCCCTCCCCTTTGAAAGTAAGATCCGTATCTTACTTTCAAAGTTGTATGTGTTTGTATGCCGGCGAAGTTTTTTTTTTTTTTTTTTTTTTTGTTTTTTTTTTTTATGAAAGAAGGGGGCAAACGAGCAAACGGGTCACCTGATGGAAAGCAACTTCCGTCGCCCATGGACACTCGCAGCATCAGAAGAGCTGCAGGTGCGTTGCCGGCCTTTTAAGAGGGAATAGGGTAATAGGGGAGGGTAGGGATGGGAAGGGAAGGGAATAGGGGTGGATAGGGAAGGGAATTGGGCCTCCGGTAAACTCACTCACTCGGCGAAACACAGCGCAAAAGTGTGCTTAATATTATACTCGCTTTACAAAATCAAAAAAGTAAAATGGTAGATTTCAGTAGATTATGGTTCGTATCAGTCATTGTATACGAAGTAAATATTTAGACGTTTTCCTTTCATCAGATTCTGGTGATTCTAAATATATAGTAACGTTTCATGCAAAGTAAATATTATATAAGTACACAAAATTATTGGTCGTGATTTTTCACCCCTTGTGTAATAAAATTATATGATAATGTACAAAATATTTACAGAGCCTGGAAATCATAATATTTAGATTTTCATATAACATACAAATATTTATGAGGCAACCATTCTTACGCAAACAGTCCAGCATTGAAAAGCGCTACTGGAGTGAGTTTTTTTAAATTAAAAATTCTTACTTTTGGTTTTCTCTAGTTTCCCGTAAATTCTTATTATTAAAAACATTTTGAAAGTACTACAATATTATGTAATTGTACCTTAGTGAATTGTACTGTAGATTATCTTAGCAAAAATACAACGAGTTTAATTGATTTACGTCAAATTAAATTAACCAATAAAAAGCGATATGGCAAAGTGATAAAGTCCTTCCAAAAAAAAAAATCACAAACGGAGCGTAGAAGAATCAAAATTAAAAAAAAAAAAAAACTATACGAGCCAGCTTGAGAATTTACCACCTGTCGTCACTTGTCTGGCTGTGGACGGATAGATCCATCGGGATAAATTAAAGTTTGTTGTTTACTAGCAACGCTAAAAATAGGTGGAGGGTACGAATTTTAAATAGAACGGATGATTTTCAGGAGCAATTAGAAAATTCCGGGAAATATGATAGGTTTGGAAATTCGAAACGAATTATTAAAAAAAAAGTGGGATGAGGAACTAGGTTTGGTAAAGATTTTTTTTACTTAATATTCCTTTGATGTTCAATTAATGTTTATTAGTAAGTTACTAGATGACGCCTTTTTTTTAAGAAAGGTAAATGCACTACGTATCCACCGCCCCCTCGGGGGAAGGTGCAGGGTTATGTCGGACTTCCTCCGGAAAGGTGTACTGACTAAAACGCGGAGGAGCGGGATCGCTACGCAATCTACCGCGTCCTCCGCAGCTCTTGCCACTTCCGGCACCACAGACACTGCAGCAGCCTATGTGACCGCCTGTCTTCACCGAGAGGCTCCCCGGGCACCGGGGGAGCCTATCTCCTCGGGGACTATATTGTGGGCGGTGATCCCCCGCTCAGTCGCCCACAGGCATAGGCTTCCATCTCAATAGCGGGGGCGATTTCACTAGCCCGGCCTTATCGGCTCCAGGCCGCTTACGCGGCCGAGCCTTTCGCGTCTGCCTCGTGCCGGGAGGCTTGCTGGCTGCTGTGATACAGCCTTTAGTCCCCAGCACGTGGCCGCTCTCTTTGCCGCTCTCTTTGACTAGATGACGCCTGCAACTCCGTTGCGCCAAAACTTGTTTATCGCGCGGAAACCCTACTTTTTTTTTGGGATAAAAAGTAGCCTTTGTCCTTTCCCGGGACTCAAAGTATCGCCATACTAAATTTCAGCAAAATCGGTTCAGTGGATTGAGCGTGAAAAGGTTACAAACAAACAGACTTTCGCCTTTATAATATTAAACTAGATGATCCCAAAGACTTCTATTATACTGAGGTTTAAATAGAATTCTTTGGATTCCGTTGCGCCAAAACTCGTTTATCGCGTGAGGTGATTTTTTCGGAAAAAGTATCCTATGTCCATTCCCGGGACTCAATGCATTTCCATGCCTAATTTCAGCAAAATCGGTTCAGTGGTTTGGGCGTTAAGAGGTAACAGACAGACAAACAGACACACTTTTGCATTTATAATATTAGTAATTATAGTATGGAAGTACTACTAACTTTTACATTACTAGGGGGGTAAATGTTGGAAGTGTCATCGTTTTTGGTCAGAACTGAAAAAGGCTAGACTAGTTTTTATTATTCGTAGGGCTAGACCAAAAAAAAATGACAGAGTCACAGTAAAACAATCTTGAGTATAGTTGAATGAACTTAAATATATAATTGAATGAACTTAAAAATAAAACTTGCATTAGTAAAAATTTATTTTATTCACGACAAATCACTATAGTCAAGTAACAAAAACTTGAGCAGTAGCCAGTAAGTGAAGACTTACTCAGATTGATTATTGCCACAGAATGCAACTTTTTCAGCTTCAAAGTAACTCGTGAGTTGTATAAAGTAGTAGTTAAAGCTTTCGAATTCCAAACTATTTAGTTAAGCGTTGCTATGCTTTTAACAAAGCTCCCAGAAAGAAATGATTTTAAGCTTACTAGATATCACATCACCACCATACTTTCTTAATAGTTCATGAAGCCTTATCCTTATAAGTTAAACGTGTGTATTTATATATTACCCACTTTTAACTTATAAGCTCTTATGTCTAGTAAAATTTTTGTACTCGCTTTGGCAGTACATATTATTATACTAAAATTGGAACGATACAGAGTAGATTAGCATGGCCCCTGCTGCGCAAGGATGACATGCAAAATCGTGAAGCGTTCCGCATTTTAAGAGCGTATTCACTCTTAAAAGGCCGGCAACGTACCTGCAGCTCTTCTGATGTTGCGAGTGTCCATGGGCGACGGTAGTTGCTTTCCATCAGGCGACCCGTTTGCTAGTTTGCCCCCTTATTTCATTAAAAAAAATCATGTAAGAGCAAAGCACTTCTCCGTCGCATTACGTCGTCCCAACGAAAAAAATGCAGTTCTCACAACATAGCAGTGCAGTATGGTGCAGTGTTGCGTTGACGGTAAAACATTAGAAAACAGCGAATTCCGACAGCATCTCTTGTCACCATGGGCGTAGCTAGCCTTGGGCTCAGGGTGGGGCAGCATATCAACCTAGCTCAGACGTATTTTTTTTTTGAACTTGAGCCGTTTCGTCGTTGCCGTACAGAAAATAAACGATTACACACAAATTAATTTTAATTTAATGTACATTAATTAACGAATTAATATAATGTAATACTTACTTATTCCGTGGTAATACGGCTCGTTTTCAAAAACCTCTGCGATGCGCGCGTAAATTTTATTACAGATACTATGATATGTAGTTTTTTTATTACAGATATTATGATAATATTATGTAGTTAGTTGAAAAAAAATATTTTTTTGTTTAGTTAGGCAACTTATAGGTCAGAGCCAGGGTGGGGCAAGCGCCCCAGCTTGCCCCAGTGTGGCTACGCCCATGCTTGTCACTATGCAGAATGCTGCAATGTTATTTAGTCGAATTAGGCCAGCTACATTGATTTAATATAGCCCGGCTAGGGAATGCAATACCGGGATACCGGGATCCCGAAATACCGGGATCCCGCATGCATTTTGCGGGACTAATCTCGGTAGAAAATTTAGCGGGATCCCGCGGGACTGGCGGGATTACAAAGAAGTGATCCATACGTGTAACTCTGTGCGCGGGGGTGCGTGAACTGGCTACAGACAGCCCGCTAAACAATTTACCTTCAATTCACCTATGATACACTTTAAATGACAATTGTACCAACCAGCGTGGAAACTGGGCAAACTTTTTCAGCTGCTGGCTACCTTGTGTCGAATATCAGGAGTCGGCAAACTACACAATTAATACCTTAACGACTTTATAAACATACTGTTATAAGCTTGGGCTGTATGTAGGTATGCAACGGAATCTTTGAGCACGATTATTACCTATATTTCGAAAAAATGAATAATTTTAATAAAATATGAAATTAGCGTATTTTTTTTTATTATTATAATGTAGCCATTACCAAAAAACAATGTTTAGTTTTTCTTTTACTTTTTTTTCCAAAGTCTGAAATACGTATTAATAAGCCCTTGTAAGGAAAAAGTGTCCGACTAAGTTTGTTTAACTTGAGTTTCTAAAAATAAAACGGGGTCAATCAAGTCAAGTCATAATAACGATTTATTTTAACAGTTTAAGTCCACCCTGCGGGATCCCGCAAATACCGGGATCCAGCGGGATTGTGATGGTTCAGTCCCGCAAATACCGGGATTGAAATTATCTTGCGGGATTGCATTCCCTAAGCCCGACCAAATGACGTAGGTCCGCCTTCGAGTCAATTTATCGATAGCACAAACGCCACGTAGTAACGCACTGTACCGTAAAGTAGCTGAACAATGTGGCTGCGCCCTTATATTGGCCACAATAAAATTATTCTAATACAACTTAGTAAGATCTAGTAATTGTCTGCACGCAGAGGCTTTAGTATCAGAGCACGTTTTATATTCATAAGATCATCACATCGAAAACTGTTTAGCATTCAAATTGATAGAACTAAATTGCCCCATCTGCACGACTAGGGGTAGTTTGCACACGTCATTATGCTACACTGTGCGCTTTGTATTGCGTTTATAACGCAAAAGAGCGTAATCTCAGTAATGAAAGTCCTATTATGTGTACAGACTTTTTATTTTATTTCTTCACGATATTTTAATATTATGAATGTAACATATTTTCGCAACAATTCCATTGAATACCCGTCCGTACGGAAACCGTACAATTACAGTGTTTTCATACCAAAATTCTTATTACAATCGAGTGGTTAAGATATTCTTTACACTACCCATTCTTATGAGGAAACGCATTCCATACAAATGTATTCCCCTGTTTTCTCCCTGGACAATGCGTCTAGACAAATGATTTTTAGGGTTCTGTACCCAAATTGTAAAAACGGGACCCTGTTAATGAGACTTCGATGTCTGTCCGTCTGTCTGGACGTCTGTCTGTCCGTCTGTCTGTCGGTCTGTCTGTCCGTCTGTCTGTCTGTCTCCAGGCTGTAATTCAAGAACGGTAATAGTTAGAGAGCTAAAATCTTCGCATATTTCTGTTGCTGCTATAACAACAAAATATACTAAAAACAAAATAAATTAAATATTTAATAGGGGCTCCCATACAACAAACGTCATTTTTTTGCAGTTTTGCTCAATATCAATGATGGCAACAGGTATGCCCCTGAAATGTTCACAAAATACTCATTTGTATTTACACTTTATTAAATAATAATAAAATTGAAATAAAATAAATAATAAAGGGGCTCCCGTACAAGAAAACACAAATTTTGCCTATCTATACTAATATTATAATATTATAATTGGGAATAGTTTGTTTGTTTCTTTGTTTGTTTGAACGCGCTAATCTCAGGAACTACTGGTCCGATTTGAAAAATTCTTTTACTGTTGGATAGCCCATTTATCGAGGAAGGCTATAGGCTATATTTTATCACGCTAAGTATAATAGGAGCGAAGAAATAGAGGAAAATGTGAAAAAATCAGGGGAAAATTATTTGAAAGGGCTTATTTGAACGCGCTAATCTCAGGAACTACTGGTCCGATTTGAAAAATTCTTTTACTGTTGGATATCCCATTTATCGAGGAAGGCTTATAGGCTATAATTTATCACGCTAAGTATAATAAGAGTGAATAAAAAGAGGAAAATGTGAAAAAACGGGGGAAATTATGTGAAAGGGCCCTTTCATATAGGCCTATTTGAACGCGCTAATCTCAGGAACTGCTTATCTGATTTGAAAAATTCTTTGAATGTTTGATAGCCCATTCATCGAGGTAGGCTATAAGCTATATTTTATCACGCTAAAACTAATAAGGTTGAAGAAATAGATGAAAATGTGGAAAAAACGGGGGAAATTATATGGAATTGCTTATTATATTATGAACTACTGGAGCAATTTTTCTGTTATTTGGCAAACATGAAGAATAGACCACGTGAAGGGAAATAGGCTATTTTTTGCTGCAAAATGTACGGTTGCGTGAAATTCGTAAATTACGCAAGCGAAGCCGCGCGAAACATCTATATATAATAAAATCGTAGGAAAGTCAATTCTGTATATTGAATATTTTTGTACAATAAATAATACTTGGGGTGTGATCTACTATGCTAACGCGGACGAAGTCGCGGGCAACAGCTAGTTTTTGCTATATAATGGTACGGAACCCCCGTGCGCGAGTCAAACTCGCACTTGGGGCTCCGCAAAGGCTTTGTGAAGGCTCCGCGAGCGATACATAAATTGCTATTAGTAATGTGAATAGGCACCAGCATGGAGACAATTCATCCAAACACAAAACATTCTTTTTTGGGGAGTCCGTCAAAATTGTCACTTCTTAAAGGGTCTTTTCCATCAAACTGTTGCTTTACAGTTTACACTAACGACCAGGCAAAAGAGAAACAGACAGACAGGCAGACTCTCAGAGAGTTAGTGTATGATATTATTTTGTGGAAGTTAATGGGTCGTTAGAAGTACAGTGTTCACTGTTTACGTGGGCATCGATACAAAATGGCTTGTCCGAATTATGCACCGAATATATTATAGGAGTTATAGGGACGGTGTCGAATCTTAATTACCAAACAAACTGAAACTCACGCTCTTGTTGAGTTAATGCCGGTAGTATTGTAAAAGTTTGCAGCGAGATATTCCGAATAACAATTATCATAAGATGTTTTGTTTTCGCTACGTTTTACCGATAATCATGTTGTATATAGAGTTGTGGATATAGACGTTCTTTTTTATTATTTAAATTATTATATGCCGTAAATAAGGAATTTTCTTTGCTTGCCGAAACTATTTTTATCTTACTAACAAATTAATAGTAAAATTTTCAAACTCTACAAAAATTGTAGAGTCTTTTTTAACATAATGATATTAATATTTTAAATAATTGATAGTAATAATAGGGTATATTATTTTTATTCACATTATTTCTTCCTCCTTCATACAACCTAAAAACAAAACACAGGACTTTCATTAAGAGCATGCGACCCATTTATGCATACCAGACAATAAAATAATTAATTATAATCAATACTTACTATAATATTATCATCAATATTATATTATAATATTTGATCATAAAGTCCATACATGTGACAGGTAATTGGCGCGTCCGCGTCGGTTCAGTATCAATAGGACCGCCATAATTAAGTTCTGAATTGGGTCACATGATAAGCCCACGCCAACCAAAACGCACGCCACAGACTCACGAATTTGGAGAAATTAAACTAGTGGACAGTAGCTTTTGAATTCGAAGGCACAGTGTTGCCGTCTTAGGGTTGATTCAGACCGCAACGCGACGCGTAGATGCATTTCTAAATTTATATGGATTTGACAGATTCGCAAGACGTCTCACGCAATTGAAATCCGTCAAATCCATACGTCCGTGGTCCATCCAAACGTCGCGTTGCGGTCTGAATTGACCCTAATGGTAGATTTACACGGGTCGATTGTAGCCGTGCGGCATGTCACTAGTCGAATCGTCTGTGCAAGCCGAATCGCCATCCCATTTACACAGTTCTACTAAAATTCCTTGTGACTTATTATAGTTCATTCTGCGTGAAAATGACGCGCAAAATAGTCGCATTGCGTAGGGGCATTGAAATCTTTCGACAATCCAGTATTGGAGAAATAATTGACCAATTAAAAATTAAGAAAAAGGTAGTAGTGCAGACAAACCATATTGTATTCGCAGCAAATGAACGCTTGCCACTGAGCGCTTGCACGTTCGATTTTAGTCACCAAAATTCGGTTGGCAGTCTATATTTGGGGCATGCGGCTTGAGCCGCATGCGGCGTAGCCGAATTGCCATTTAGACGATTTTCGCAGTGCGGCGTAAATCGCGCGGCTATAGTCACCCGTGTAAACCCTGCATAAGGGTCAATTTAGACCGCAACGCGGACGCGCAGATATGCATTTCTAAATTTAAATGGATTTGACAAATTTGCAAAATGTCTCACTCAGTTGAAATCAGTCAATTCAGTCAGTATTTTTCTTTGTTTCTATCTTTCTTTCTTTTTATTTGTCAGCAACGTACGCGCCGTAGGCGCCGAACGCACCGTTATAATACCGCTTCTACCGACTGACAGGAGTCAAGACACTTATTGCGAAATAAATAACAGCAAATACGCTCTTTGTTTAATAATATTATAGTCATCACATTTATGGAAAATCTAATCATTTCCATAGGCCTATGGTCGAATTACAATCGATAGAGCTATGTAGGCGCAGCGAATAAATAATATATTCATGGCATTATTTCAAATTATTGCCTAGCAAACAAAGTTCTTCATTCGTTTTCTGCCACTTTTGTTTCTTGGAATTAAAATACCCTTTTATGGGCAAATTATGAGGTTGAAAAAGTTTTCTAATTTAATCTTTACCTAACAATCATTTTGATAGGTAAAGGAACATAAAGGTGTGTCCAGATTAGACCACGATGATCGTGGCATTTCGAAAATGTGTTAGGTTCGATTTATATGCGTCCGCCCGAACCCGCGGTTTAGCGGTTACACCGCGGATCACACGCAATTATTGTATGTAAATGCCAGCGCAAGCGCGTCGATATCTAAATACATAATGTAATTCAAAGGCGACTGACTGACTGACATAGGGATCAACGCACATCCTAAACCACTGGACGGATCGGGCTGTTTGGCATGCTGGTAGATGTGATGACTTATGATGTAGGCATCCGCTTACAAAGGATTTTGATCAATTCTACCTCCAAAGGGATAAAATAGGGGATGAAAGTTTGTATGAAACTTTATCAATTTGAAACAGATCGGGCTGTGACTTTGATACCTAATTAATAATAATACTTCTTAACGCGAGCGAAGCCGCGGGCCAAAGCTAAATTTTAAGGTGATGCCAGATGCAATTGCTGTCCACGTTGATTCAGGATGGAGCAACAAAAGAACAAATAACGACGAGGGGCATTATTTGTTAATCATCATAATGATGGCTCTTGATCAACATCGATTATTATTATTCATAATAAAGACAACAATAAAACAAAAATATTTTTATTCAAAATAAGTTTTATACAACTTTTTCTGAACGTCGAGACTACATTGGTACTGTCCCCTACCGCCTGAACTAACCCGGTGAGAAGAAGAGACAGCTTCGCAATCTTGGCTATCCATCAATCATCATGGCTCATTACAGATAGAGCCTATTAAATGAAACAAAATATTATGTTATAAAAACACTTCCTTATTTAACATTTTTCCTGCGCACTTAATAGCATTATTTACATAAGTTTTCCCGAATGGACATTAATCCTGGAGATATCTCGGAGTTCACGGTCAAAGAGTTATTGATGGAGGAGATTACGAATAAATATGACGATTGGCGAGCCCGTCACAATATAAACATATACAGTAGACCATCTTCATATAAGAGCCTCCGCATAATATTATACAGTTTAGTCGAACGCTTAATCAGTATGAAGATATTATATGGTGGTGGGCACAATAAACGATTTAGTATCGGCCTGTAGATATAGTCCGGACTAATTAAACGCAAAAATGTGTAACCTAGCCTAGGAAAAATTCGCATAGAGCTGAAAATTTGTAGAGACGTTAAATACACAATTTTAAATAAAACATCAAAATTCCCCGGCGATCCTCCTTGTGCTAAGGCCGACTAAAAGTCTGTAGTCGGCGGGAGCTCTAAGGAAGATCGCAGACTTCAGACTTTTTGTGCGATCGAGTCTGCGGCGCCCATACATGCGGCGGCATGGCTGCCTGTCGTCTGCGATCTCCCTAAGGGTCACCTACGAGTGTTTTAAGTTGGCCAACTATCGTGTAACTAAATTGCGTAGGAATTGCGGTTCTGATACGATTGGTATCCAATTATTTAGTTGTACACTTTAGTTGGATGCAATGTGCGAGCTTTCATAAGTCGCTATAGCTATACTATGCGATTTAGTAGCCAACTTGAAATAATTGTAAGTCTGCGTCGCTCTAAAACTACCCGAGTCAAATGCTCACAGACAACTTTCAGATGCAGTAAGCTTTACACGCATGTCACACTTTTCTCTGTGTTGATTTAGTTTTATTTCAAGAACACGGCTAAGTTAGTTTACTGTATGATATTTATATTGTGAAGACGTTGAGAGCTCGACCGGGCCTAAGCCCGCCATAACTCATGTACAGCCAGATGTTATGTAATAAGTCGAATACGAATGATGTTATTTCCATTGTTTCATACATGATTTTCCTATTTTACAAACATATTTCTGCTACTCAATAATAATAGGTAACAGAAAATAAAATTGCTATAAAGTAAACGCATAATATTGAAATTTGAGAAACAATAATTACTACAAGGATACAGTAATTTTATACATTGGTACAGTATCATTATAATATACATTATACAGGTTTACATAATGATAGTGTATGCACGTACATATAATTAATTAGTTATAATAATTGTTTTAGAGTATTAATTTAAAAAAAAAAAAAAAATTATTCACTCTGTAAAAAGGAATTGTATTTTCTTCAGCACTTTTGCCTACGTAACACCTACGTCACCGGAGAAATCAATTTATATCCTAAGAGCATTGCATAAAGCCTTCTAGTAAAATGAGCGTAACTTCAGACTGCGAGGGAGGAATAAGGTCTTGGAAATAACAATTGAATTTAAATTACTCTATAATACAATAATGCCCTTACTTGTAAAAAGATCTAAATTTTGTATGCAGACGCTTTAGTTAAGAACAATGTCTTTATCGCTTCTATACATAATATTATATAAAGGTAGAACTGGTAGAATCATCGGAATCGACAATTATAGTGTGACTGTCGAATGACGACTTCATAATATATAATAAAATTATCGAACACAATATTATTTTTATTGACGATTCTTTAGAGAAGCGATAAAGAATACATGTTGGCTAAACCCTCTGTTGTTTGAGTGTTGCTTTATTTTATTTTTATACAAAGATGTACTAAAAATTGATTTAAAACATTTTCGTTGACAACACTTGCAGTCCATTTAAGCGTGTAAAATGAAACGAAAGATCAATAAAAGAATAATAAAATGAAAAGGAAGATCAATATTTTATCATAATTTGCGGATCGTCGCGACATATCGACACCATTTGCAATTTATTTCACAGTTACTTTCAATTTTTCTTGAATAATTCAGGAGCCCACGAAGGATTTTCAATTTTATGTGAAAATTGCTTGTCTTATTACACATGAGATATTGAAATGGTGGGATTCAACTTGCGCATGTGCCATGTGGTTATTTGACTTATTATGTCTGCGTTCCACACATCATCGACAAAATGCATTGGTCTCGACTCTCGTCCCTAGCTGTTTTATATTTTCACAAATTAAAACTTCATTATACATATATTGTTTTGATTACGGTTACTAGTACGGTAGTATTCAGCATAGTAATAGCCAGGTGTGTGCTATCGCCTACCCTATTTATACTGCATATCAATGACATGTTACAGATCAACGGCATTGCTATGCGGATGATAGCACAGGTGATGCCCTTTATACCAGCTCCCTGCATATTTCTCAACTTAATGTCATTTCTAGTCGAAACGAACTTGTGTCTTAAATAGAGAATTTATTAAAAAATGTGTCCAATTCATCTTCATCTGTCATACCTTAATAAAAAGACCAAATTAAATACAGGAGAGACCTAAATCCTAAACTACCGTTGGGTATCTTCTATCTAGGCTTTAGATTAGGGCTTAGGCGTATAGCTAATCTAAACGAAACACCATTTTTATAATTAAGAAAATAACGTTTATCGCGCAGGAACCGTACATTTTTCAGGGAGAAAAATTATCCCATGTCCTTTCCTCGGACTCAAAGTATCTTCATACTTTTCAGCAAAATCAGTTCTGCGGTTTTTTTATGAAATAAGAGAGCAAACGCAAACGGGTCACCTGATGGAAAACAATTTCCGTCGCCCATGGACACTCGCAGCATCAGAAGAGCTGCAGGTGCGTTGCCGGCCTTTTAAGAGGGAATAGGGTAATAGGGGAGGGTAGGGAAGGGAAGGGAATACGGGAGGGTGGGGAAGGGAATAGGGTAGGGGATTGGGCCTCCGGTAAACTCACGCACTCGGCGAAACACAGCGCAAGCGCTGTTTCACGCCGGTTTTCTGTGAGAACGTGGTATTTCTCCGGTCAAGCCGGCCCATTCGTACAGAAGCATGGCTCTCCCACGTTAAGGTTTGGGCGTGAAGAGGTAACAGACAGACACGCTTTCAAATGTATAGTATTAGAATATGGATATCGTGACATAAAAATCGGCCAAGTGCGAGTTGGACTCGCACACGAAGGATTCCGTACCGCTATAAAGAAAAATAAGAAAAAAAGTGTTTTTTGTAGGGGGGCTCCCCTTAATAATTTTTAATTTTATTTAAATTTTATCACAAATTATTAAAGCATAAATATAACTGAGTATTTTGTAAACATTTCAGGTTACAGGTCAGGTTCAGATCAGGCAGGCCACCTGTTATCATCATTGTTGTCATCATTGACACCGAGCAAAAAATGTAAAAAAATCACGTTTGTTGTAAGGAAGCCCACTTAAAAATTAAATTTATTTTGTTTTTATTCGTTGTTATAGTGACAACAGAAAATACATAATCTGTGAAAATTTCAACTCTCTGGCTATTACCGTTCTTGCGTTACAACTTACAGTCTAGAGACAAATAGACGGACAACGTCGAAGTCTCAGTAATAGGGTCCCGTTTTTACCCTTTGGGTACGGAACCTTAAAAAATTATAAAGAAATCATTTTTGACGAGCAATTTATCTCAATATTCTTTATTCTTAGATCTGTTAAAACAAGCGTAGGTTGGTCCTAAGAGACCTACCAGAGTTCAACATTATTAATTTGAGTCTCACAAACGGATTATCAGATACTGTCTGCAGCATTTGCAGTAAAATATCATCAATTTCATACGTGAGACAGAGTATATTTTACTAGCTTAACATTTAAACGTTTATTCGAAAATCGGGTGGATTTATTGGAAGATCATCATAAATAGCTGGGCACTAGATTTGACTGCAGCTTTGCTTGTTCTGGGTATTTCATAAGTTGTTTACTGTATGAAAAATATTTATAGTACTTACCTCTAGCTTAAATTAATAATGCATAATCTATTGGACTAACGCGTCATAATATTAAATCAGGGCTAACGAAGCAAGCCTTAGTATATCCCACAACCAGTACATTTTGTGGTACGCTTCACTGAAAAGAGAGCGTCCGTGGCCTAATAGCTACGACCTTTGATTCGCACTCTTAGAGGGTGCAGGTTCGAACACGGGTATAGAGGCGTGCAATTCCTATGAGAATTTTTCTGATCTCAAGTACATAATACGGACGCTCGTACGGTGAAGGAAAACATCGTGAGGAAACCCGCACATAGTTGGTCCCAGACGTATTGACTAGTTCTTTCCTCTGGACTAGGCCGACTATGATGCGAGAATGCCGTATGTGCTTGGGCAACCATACGGACATTTAAAAATCTTATCCCAGGCACTACAGTATTTGAGGAGTGGTTACTTCGCACTGAAAATACTGTATAAATCATCCACAACGGATGAAAAGTCCTAGTTATTTTTCTGAAAAACTATCACGCCTTAATATTACAAGGTTCAAACACTTACGGATTTTGTCGCGGAGCACCTTGAGGTCAAAATCCGTTAGTGTTTGAACCTTGAATAATATATAATGAGTGATACTCGCGTAAACCTAAGAAATGACTATCACGCCTAAATTGATTTGTGTTTTGTTGATTTTTATATATAATATGTAGATGTGATTATCATTGGTCAGTCAAGGTTTGTTTACTTTTAAAATATAGAAAAAAAACTGCCTAAAGATTATTTTAATTACCACCTACATTACCACGCAGAAATACGACGCGAGCCCTCACATTAAGGCTCGACTTTTAGCTAGTTAATTCATACCTGAAAAATTTCCAAAAATTCACTACAATTTAAACACCAAAACAAACAAACAGGGTTTTTTTTTATATAAGTTTAAATTGAAGAAGATCGACGTCCCCTTTCGTCGTAAATCCTTTGATTGATTCTAAAACATCCCAAGTCAGGGATACACAACATTCGGCGACATCGGATTTAAATAAGCTCCAAATTTCCGAAGATAGATTTTCCAAAACGTTACTTGGGGTGAAGAATAGCGTGTCATCGTTACTGTGAATGCTAGGTATTATTCGTTACGTTATACGTTACGAAGACTTTATTTTGGTAACAAAACGTCTGATGATTTTAATTAATGATATCTGCCTTTAATTTCTAGAACATAACAATACATAACTAATAAACATACATCAAAATATAAACTCCTCCTTTTGGAAGTAGGTTAATATAGCTTAATTTTCCACAGCTCCGCGAATGAAGGGCTTTTTCTGTCTTGGTCTATGATTATCCATTATGGACCAGCTATAGATTTTATGTCGTCTGAGTTTATCGCCAGAGCACCCTGCCTAAACCGGTGAACCTAACGATAATTGAAAACATTGGTGAATGAAGAGGGTAATCTAACAATTTGGAAACCGTCTTTTATTTCCATAAATGAAGCCTTCAGAACCGGAAAAAGGATTTAAAATCAAAAGAAGATGGATTTTATGTATAGCCAAATATTAATACACAGATTCTGAAGTAGATAAGTCATAAGATTTGTTTAAATTATAATTTAAACAAATCTTGTAAAAATAATATAATATATTATATTATATTGTAATGTAAAATATTATATTATATAAATAAAACACGCACTTGGCCGGATTTTTCTTATATATTAAGAAAAAACCGGCCAAGCGCGTGCCGGGCCACACGCAATATAGGGTTCCGTAGTACCGCTAGTTTTGGAAAAATGTTGTATGGTCAATTAACGTACATTTATAACGTGTTTTACAATACTAACAACTTCATCTCAGTTACTATCAAAGGAATTTGAACGAAAAGTTCCTTTACACTTCGCCGAATATATTTATTTTAGTTGATCGACTATTACTCAATAACTTGTGAAGTCTTCTTAGCCGTGTTAGTTTTCCTTTTAAATTCAGCACATTTCCTACTCCCGTGAATTTTTTCACATTTCCAGAAGCAACCGCTAGCTGGTAGAAAGAAGGGTCACTGGACTTTAACGATTTTTTCCACTTTAAAACTTAATATTTCACAAATGGATACCATAATAATATTTCTGTCGGCATTGTTAATATGTGTATTTATGCCAAATTACAGCTTTGTATGTCCTATAGCCTCTGTGAGCAAAACTGCGGACAGACAGACGGACAGACGGATGGACAGACCGAAACTATAAGGGTTCTTTGTTGATTACGGAACCCTAAAAAAGAGTAATTGTCCTCTTGCTATAAATGTTAGTTATCAAGTTAATCCACTAACGTCTTCACAGTCGACTTTATAATTAAATCTTTATATAATTGAATCTTTATAGCGGATTAAGTTGATTGGATGAATTATTTGGGCGAAAACTTTGTTGGTAGAAACAACAACCATTAGGGTATTCCTTGATTTGCAGCGTGGGCTTGCATTTCCACAAAACGTAAACATCGCATCGGTATGACGTGTTTAATCATATCAGCAACTCGTGTGATCCAACGGCGTCGAAGTGATCGACGAGACATGTTTACAAACGTTATGGAGGTTATGTCTGGTGGATGATGAAAAAAGTTGAAAGTATTCATCACAACTGAACGCTTCGAATGTGTCCCTAAATATATCACGTGGGCTAAGCGTTGTCTAGACGAATGTACGTATCGTCATCATATTTAGGATATTATATTATGACTTGTGGGAATTTGTTTCAGTCGAAACTTGGTGTGAATGTAAATTATTTATTTGTTACTAGAACACTTTTTTCAGTATAAATTACAAAAAGGATTAGAAGACATATTAATAAAAATACTTGGAAATGTGTGAAACTGTGATGTGAAACTGTGGCGAATTACATGACAACAGACTCGATAGACTCTAAAATCTTCTATTCATAAAAAAGTTACGTTCTATGTTATTAGCCATAAAACTGAGCAACTCCATATTAGGTAACACATGCAAACTTGAGTTTATTATGCATTACTATATTTTTATACTGATCGAATTTAATGACAGTTAAAGTTAGTTAAACAGTACTTTCTCTATTTAATATTTCACCGAGACACACCTAATCTTTGTAATCAAATTGGGATTCTGTAACAAAAACCTTTATTTATGAAAACTTTTTGCTTTAGAATTTAAGAAACGCCTAAAACCTCATTCCATTAAAAAAACTTGAAAGGTGTCAAGGGACACCCGGATGAAACTAACTTATGAAATATAGGAGTCTATTTCTCAATAGGCCTCTTGAATATCTCTAGTGGCGCGGCGAGTGGCAGATTCAGGCAACACGTGGGTGTCAGAGTGCGATCAGCTGTGAAATACGGTTTACTAGTTAAAAATGATCACTTTTGAACGTTGAAAACGTTAAAAAGTGCTCTGAATAAGGAAAATATGGGCGGTACGAGGTACTGTTGTGTTGTAGAGTGCAAAAAATCCCACTCTCGGAAACGTTTTATTCGTTTCTGAGACGCAATTGGGAAACGTATCGAAATCAACATGCCGATTATTAATATAAATCTAAATCTCGCATGAATATTTCTAAAATATCACGTGCAAGTTATTTTTAATACCATTGTTTTATGTATAATAATATATTGTAAGTTATTGAAAAAATGATATAAATAAAATTATTGTCGGTTCAATATTTATTTCTAATTCCTTCAATATTCACTTTCGCATTTATAATATTATCTTATTACTGATATTACTAATTTACTAATAATATTATAAGTGCGAAAGTGTGTCTGTCTGTTACCTCTTAACGCCTAAACTGCTGAACAGATTTTGCTGAAATTTGGCATGGATAACTCCATAATATATTCTTAAGAGTCCTGAAAAAGGACATAGACAGTGGCGTAACTATAAGATCCGGGGCCCGTTGCAAATTGATGGGGCTCTATCAGTAAAAATCGTCACGTTTATAATAAACAATATTATGTACTTAAAAATTTTTGCCCATTTGGATCGGGGGCCCGTGGCATTTTGCCAGCCCTATATTTACGCCACTGGACATAGGATACTTTTTGTCTCGGGAAAATGTACGGTTCCCGAATCCCGCGCGGTTACTCCATTGTGCAAGAGTTATAACACAACGGAGTTACGGGCGTCATCTAGTAAATTTATTATATTACATATTAATCATAAAAATCAAAGAAATACATCTGCATTTTCCATTTTTATTTTGCATGTATGGTTGAAAAGTTTCTGAAAATATATTTGTTTAGATTATTCAATACATAGCCCCACTTTCACGTCGTACAGTCGATTACTACTCTGGTCTGTGGTATTACTTTTACACGGATGATTCGTTCTCCATCATCATGGATTTCGAAGACTTCATGAACATGATTGCTTTGGAATTAGTTTGTGCTCTACAATTTTTAATTAGGTAAACAACCTGTTTTTAGTAGTAAGTAATAACTAAGAAGATGATCTTACAAATAAATAAATACAATGTAAAAAATCATATTCAATGAATTTGAAAGAATATTTCATGATCGTGTATATTTAAGTAAATATAGCTTCCGATAAGTACTGATTTTCCGCGGAAAAAGTCTGCGGAAATATTATGAAGTCCACAATCAATAATAATTTGGCTCATTACTTTTTATTGTGCTAAAAATATAAAGAATTACCAAAAAAGTGCAGTGACTTGTATGAGAATCATATGAGAAAAGCGCCCGTGAGTTTCCGCCGTCAACCTACCCGCGGCGTTGCCGTAGCTTAGCAACGATATCCAAGAGGCCTATACTAGAGATCGCCCAATGGTCGAAATTCGACCTCGAATAAAAAATTAAATTTAAATAAGTTTCTTTCAACTCTTTTCTATTGATATTCTATTGTTAAAATATAGACTTTATTATTTTTAGACATAATTCCTGTGACAGTCTCAGATTTATTAAGTCAAATAATGACAGACTGGCTGTGTATTATTTGTCTAACAGTATTTAAGATTCAATATTTAAAAAACTAAACTGTCAACGCCCTCTGCCCCTACCATGCAGGTACTAATAAAAAGTGTCGTTACAACTTTTTCGGTCTAGCCCCCGCAAGGCGCAACGCGCGATAAGGAATTACGTTCCAAAATCGTGCAGATACGTAGTAATCATATAAAAATCTATCATATTATGACCTTCATAGAGACTTAAATTGACTCTATGCCGTATTTTATCCCAATCAGTTCAGCGATTTAAGCGTGTATTGCTAACAGAGAGAGAGAGAGAAACACTTTCGAATTTGTAATATTTGTATGAATTATTTCACTTTTTGTACAGAAAAAATTCACATAGGGCAGCATCTAAAACGCATTAGCATGTATGTTTATAAGATTAAACCGAGAATGATGTTACACAATAAAGTAGCATTTTCATATTCAGTAGCACAACTCAGACGTATTACAATTTACCAAAGACTTCTATTTAAAGTTTTTGCAATTTACAGATAAGATTTTCAAACGCGCACAATAGTCTGCTCTCTTTGAGCGACGCGGACGCGACACCTCATGGTCAAATATTCTATATTTACTAGCTGTCCCGGCAAACGTTGTTTTGCCATATAAAGTATTTCGCCCATAGGCCATATTATTATTTTATTGAAGTGGTGACTAAATAAGTATGTTACCATGGCAACGTCTATCGCTATCCCGTTGCACAAACAATGGTCACCTTCAGTCTCGAGTTGTAATAATTTACTATTATATATTCAACAAATGCACTTATCAATATAAAAAGTAGATGTTGTCCGATTCTTCACCCTAGCTGATAATATGCTCGCTAAGATTCACGAAAATCGGTCTAGCCGTTTCAGAGGTGTTCAACCACGCCACACAGTGTATGAGATGTACCGCATCATAAACGCGTGAAGTGTCGCGTCGCTCCGGCAGCGGCGCTGCCCTTGCGCTGCCTAACCAATTGTGGTCTTTTAGCTATCTGGTCCCAATTCAGGCGGTGTAGTATGAAGATAGTCTACTGTATATAATTATAGTGTGGTCGTTATAACGTTAGGCGTGATTCATCTCCGTAATCTAATGCTGAGTGTAACTGACGCTGTGTTCCATCTCGCCTGTCACTCATTAGGCCAGACTCTGATTCAATCAACATGATGCATTGTGTTGTGCCAAACATGTACTTGAGTGAACCTGAATTTCATAAATTAAATAATTATGAAAATAAAGCAAGTGTAAGAAAATAACTTCACAATGGAAACGCAAATATTAAAATTAATATCTTTTGTTTCATGGAACTCCAGTCCCAATAAGTTTGGTAGAACCCTACCGTTATGCGGAATCCAATTTTTAACCGACTTCCAAAAAGGAGGAGGTTATATGTTCGGCTGTGGAGTTTTTTTTTTTTGTATGTTCAACGATTACTCCGCCGTTTGTGAACCGATTTTCAAAATTTTTGTTTTGTTGTATTAGGTTTTACTCCAATTTGATACCATGTTCACAAAAGTGGTGACCTGATGATGGGATCCATGAGTAATCGAGGTAACTCCTCGAAATTTATATGGAAACATATGGTGATTTTGGTTTTATGAGAAGCATCCTAAGCATATGCTACCAAAACTCAAAATTTCGCAACGAGGTATACTATGGTTCCGAAGATACTAAGAGAACTCCGGATTCCTTATAGATACAAGTTTGGGGGTTTCGGCGCTGTTTTAAGAACTGAAAGCATATGCTACTATGCACATTACATTCATCATCATCATCATCATCATCATTACCACGTCAGGGTCACCAATGTCACCAAAATTGAACATACCAAATTCAGCCTTAACTCTAGAGCATAAGGCACACATTTGGTGTGTATTTCATCATCAGGTGTGTATTTTTTCAAAACCGGTCGTGTATTTAACAATTTTGTAATATATATCTTAAAATAAAGTGGAATAAGTGCAAGGAAAGTGTATAATTATTTAATTGAGAGATACAAGTAACATTAATTATTTAATTAATGTTACTTGTATTATCGAAGCAGCTTACTTCTCAGAAGTAATGTCAAATGTGTGCCTTACGCTCTTATTTTAGTTAATAATTATGATATTTTTTAACTATTAGCTCGTAATTGCATCGTGACAGCCCGGCTATGTAACAAGTTAATAACCACCCCTAGCTCATATCTCCACATAAAAGCAATTCGCTAAATTGTAATAACCGTGTCAATACCGTACTTACTTAGTTTTGATGGCGAATCTAATGTACCTACCTTCATTTTAATCAAGCCCAAAATTACCCAAGTATTATGAATTGTTGAAAGTAAAGAATTTTATCAGTATTTTCTTCAACAAATCCTATAAAATATTATTAGTAGATGGTACTGATTCTACAAAAAAGTTGTAGCAGCAAAAAAGCCAACATCACGCGGTTTTCCCAGGCGGTCACCCATCCAAGTACTAACCGCGCCCGACGTTGCTTAACTTCAGTGATCGGACGAGAACCGTTCAACGTGGTATGGACGTTGGCGATTTACTGAGCGCAAACGACTCTACAGCTGATGTCGATGTTATACATAGAGCAACATAAAATATAACAACAAAAAGCCAACATCACGCGGTATTCCCAGGCGGTCACCCAACCAAGTACTAACCGCGCCCGACGTGGCTTAACTTCGGTGATCGGACGAGAACCGGTGTATTCAACGTGGTATGGACGTTGGCGATTTACTGAGCGCAAACGACTCTACAGCTGATGTCGATGTTATACATAGAGCAACATAAAATATAACAAAAAGCCTTTTTTTTTTTTTTTTATTCGAAAGGGTCTAAGCTACTGGTCTGGTTAAGACCATGGTAGTTTAATCGTGGCTATAACTAGTCTGTTGCTAGTTGGTTTGGAAATAAACAATGAGGGGGGCCTGGCCCCCTCCCCTAAAAACAAAAAGCCAACATCACGCGGTATTCCCAGGCGGTCACCCATCCAAGTACTAACCGCGCCCGACGTTGCTTAACTTCGGTGATCGGACGAGAACCGGTGTATTCAACGTGGTATGGACGTTGGCGATTAACTGAGCGCAAACGACTCTACAGCTGATGTCGATGTTATACATAGAGCAACATAAAATATAACAACAAAAAGCCAACATCACGCGGTATTCCCAGGCGGTCACCCATCCAAGTACTAACCGCGCCCGACGTTGCTTAACTTCGGTGATAGGACGAGAACCGGTGTATTTTATCAGAGCTTTTGGTCTATTATCTATACTAATATTATAAATGCGAAAGTATCTCTGTCTGTCTCGCTTTCACGCCAAAACTACTGAACCGATTGTTATGAAATTTTGTACACAGATAGTCTAAAGCCTGAGAAAGGACATTGGTTACTTTTTAACTGGAAAAAGGGGCTGTAAGGGGATGAAAATGCGTAAATTTGTTCAAATTAAGTTAATTCCAAAAACTCATAACAGATGGCGCCAAGAGTCGCCTAGATTGCGCTATCGCTTGCTCATATGTATTTCTATAAGAGGTGGTATCCAGTTGACTTGGATTTCGATTCTTTCGTTATACACGTTATTAATTATGTGGTGCCAGCTCCAGAAGATTCAAATATTCTGTCAGAGAACTAAAGATTCAGCTATCTGGTACCGACTTCAAAATGATGAAGATTGAGTACAGAAATAGTTGAGGTTTAGCCGAATTCGGAAAAAGGCACTATTAGATACAAAAAAATATTTAATATTTTTTAGTTCATATTATAAGGATGTTATTATTGTTTTTACCTTGGAAGTCGGTTTTAATTTTTTGTTAAAAATAATAATTTTGGAATCCCTCGTCGGTAAAGACTGCAACATAAAAGCGAGTTTAGAAGGATGAAAAAAGAAAACTGTGAAAAGTATCAAAATCGTTTGAAGTTTTCTTTTTATAAATCTTGTAGAGATTTTTATACGTGGGAGAGCCGGCTCGACCGGAGAAATACCACGTTCTCACAGAAAACCGGCGTGAAACAGCGCTTGCGCTGTGTTTCGCCGAGTGAGTGAGTTTACCGGAGGCCCAATCCCCTACCCTATTGCCTTTCCTACCCTCCCCTATTCCCTTCCCTTCCCATCCTTACCCTCCACTATTACCCTATTCCCTCTAAAAGGCCGGCAACGCACCTGCAGATCTTCTGATGCTGAGAGTGTCCGTGGGCGACGGAAGTTGCTTTCCATCAGGTGACCCGTTATCTCGTTTGCCCCCTTATTACATTAAAAAAAAATCTACATACTAGGCGCCTAAAAAAATAAAGTTTTAAAAGCTTTTAAACGAAATACTTGTGAGATGTAGGTATTGGTTTTGCCTGTAAAAGTTTTAAAATGGGTTTAATTTTAATTCTCTAGTCTACTCATGTTGAATCGACAAACTGTTTAAAAGGTTTTCATAATAAATCCTAAGTGTTTGTGAGCTACAAAGAAATTATTTCAACGCCAGCTCGTACGATTTTCCAGTCATTAGCATTCACATATTTTTATTTAAGCGGCGAAGTTCGACATTTCATGACTTCATTTAAAAGTTGAAAAGAATCGAATAGAGTATTCAGTTTCAAATGCAAGGTTATCGACTTGTACTATTTGGAACAAACAACAACATTCTAATGAAACGAGCAGTATCAGTTTTGACTCAAGAAAGTAATTGCTAAATAAGTATGGCTTATAATTAACTGATCAACACCACCACCAGAAATAGTAACATTTCACAGACAAAAATAGTAAACGATCACCAAAATTGACGACCTCTGTGGCTCAGTGGTGAGCGCGTTGGTAGCTCAAGCCGGGGGTCGCGGGTTCGAATCCCGCCGACGGAACAAAAAGTTTTCAATGTTCCCGGGTCTGGATGTGTGTTAAATATGTGTATGATATAATAAAAATCTTAAATATATGTATAGTATAAAAGTATTAAATATATTTCCGTTGTCTGGTACCTGTAACACAAGTCCTTTAGGTACTTAGCACGGGGCCAGACTGACGTGGTGTGAAGCGTCCATAGATATTATATTATTATATTATATACGTATATATTTAAAAAAAAAAAAAAAAATACAGACCACCATTTTAATGTAAAATGATAACCAAAGATTCAACATCTTAAGAGGATACCACAGCAGCTAGAGAAATGAAAAAAAAGTACGTGTAATATCTATAGCTGTCTCCCTTACCTCAAGCCTTTACCGCAGAACGCGATAGAGACAACTGCAGAAAATCCAGAAAATCAACGATTCGTTGTCCCCTGATTCCTTCTCCAAAACTTAACCGATTTAAGTACTTTTTTCATTAAAGATTAAAAAAAGGCTTGAGCTGTGTTCCTATGTTTTGCTTTTTTTGTATAATCTATCCAAATCTGTTTTCTAGACGTTTGAACACAGTGGAAAATCTGGCCATTTTTTTGGGTTTTTGAACGTTCATATCTTATTTAATAATTAAATTATGAAAAAAAGGAAAACATAGAGACATTGTATTAGTGGCCGTAGATATTCAGGAAAAAAATTATAACTCTACTAGCATTATCCAGGGAGGAAACAGGGGACAGCGTTTGTATGGGAAAAATGGCGGTGTGGAATCCTCTTAAAGCCAAAAATAGTAAATGATCACCAAAATAAGTAAATGACCACCAACATTATACTAGCATTTTAAAGTAAAATGATCACCAAAATTAGTAAATGATCACCAACATTATACTAGCATTTAAATGTAAAATGATCACCAAAGATTTATTATCTCGCTATCCTATTTATGCAAAATGACTAAATAAAATAAATAAATCATTGTTACTTAAACCAAAAGTACTAAACGATCACCAACATTATACGTTAGCATTTTAATGTAAAATTTCAACCAAATATATTTTTATTCAGCAAATATCCTATTAAAGAGAAGAAGACGTGGGGGAGCCATGCTTCGGCACGAATGGGCCGGCTCGACCGGAGAAATACCACGTCCTCACAGAAAACCGGCGTGAAACAGCGCTTCCGCTGTGTTTCGCCGAGTGAGTGAGTTTACCGGTGGCCCAATCTCCTACCCCTTTCCCTTCCCTACCCTCCCCTATTTCCTTCAGTACCCTCCCCTATTTCCTTCCGTACCCTCCCCTATTACCTTCCTTACCCTCCCCTATTCCCTTCCGTACCCTCCCCTATTACCTTCCCTACCCTCCCCTATTACCCCTTCAAAGGCCGGCAACGCACCTGCAGCTCTTCTGATGCTGCGAGTGTCCATGGGCGACGGAAGTTGCTTTCCATCAGGTGACCCGTTAGCTCGTTTGCCCCCTTATTTTATAAAAAAAAAAAAAGAAGACAGATAGACGGACAGACAGACATAGAAGTCTTAGTAAAAGAGTCCCGTTTGTACCCTTTGGGTACGGAACCCTAAAAACGGGACTCTATTACTGAGACTTCGATGTATGTCCGTCTGTCCGTCCGTCTGTCTTTCTCTAGGGTCTAAGCTGTATCTCATGAACCGCTCCAGCTAGATTTCTAAAAATTTCACACACAATTTTAGGTCTAATTTTGTTCTATAACGGTACGGAACCCTCCATGTCCGACTCACACTTGGCCGACTATTTTGTTAATAATATGCTTACATGTTTTGTCAATCGTAGTGATTTATTTGGACAGAAATATCGCATTGATTTGCTCACAAGGATTTGGTGATCATTTACTATATTTGGTGATCATTTACTATATTTGGTGGTCATTTACTATATTTGGTGATCATTTACTTTATTTGGTGATCATTTACTATATTTGGTGTTCGATTATAATTTGAAGGGTTGTTATGACTAAAATAGCTGGTAGTATTGCAATTTTAGACTTTATTTTTTTGGTGTTAATTATCTTTTTTTGGTAAACAAGTTTAGGGTATGAGTGCATTTTTTGGTGGTCATTATATATTTTGTTCCCAATAATTATTACACAGTATGATAAATGATTTCAGCATGGGTTAAAAAAACGTTCGAAACAATTGCGACGCGACGGTGCGATAGTCACAAAATTAAAATAATAAACGGCGTAAGTCGTAACCCAATTTCACATTTTAAAAAAACCGGCCAAGTGCGAGTTGGACTCGCCCATGAAGGGTTCCGCAGCAGCAATAAAGTTTACTTCTATGAAATTAAAAGGTTTTTGATTTATTTATATATTTCAGTTGATTTAATGAAAGTTAAATTAAGGTTTACCATTTATGACGTATAAAAAACATCAGAATAATTTTTCAGCACACTACCTTAACTCCGCTAATTAACTGAATGCATACCAGAAAAACTAATGCGGTTCAAAAAAACAATTGATTAACTGAACATGTCCTTCAATAAAAACTTAAACATCATACAAAACGAGACGACCTTTATAACCGAGTTCACACCAAAAATATGGTTCATACATCGGATATATTATTTGTAAAACTAAAATTTAAATTGTTTATCAAAAATACTAACTTGCACTCTAAATTGGACAATCTTACAACGGAATTTCTAAAAACGATATCGAAAGGTGCACCACAATAAAATCAAATTCTATTATCAAAACAAGTCTACAAATTGACAAATCGTGCAACTAAAATATTTTTAGCCTAACTTTATTTTCTTTTTGTTTCTCTGTTTTACTAAAAAACATGTTGGGGCCTCCTCATATAACGCCGCACTCACTCTTTTGCGCTCGCTCTTTACTCTTTGGCGACCACAGATATATCTTGATCTATTTCTGTGTTAGCGACAAAGATTTTTGGTAATTATGATGAGATATGGTAAAAGATTTTATCATTTCAAAACTATATAATTCAAGGTTTCTTGATAAAAATTAAGAAAAATTATCAAAATTTACTACTGTATTGTAATTGTATGGGCTAATAAATTTACTAATGATTCTTAAATAATTAATAGCAATGTTGGCCCAATACGACTTGATTGGGTTAGGTTAGATGGCTAAGGCGGGAGCGTAGCGCAGCGTAGCTCCCGCCTTAGCCATCGTGGTTATTTTTTGTGAACCACCCAGATACGCGGGGCTCCGTCGACTCATAATTTAAGCCAGTTGTTTTTTTTCTTTTCTTTTCTTTAGTAGCTTGTCAACCCCTAGAGTGCAATTCCTAGGGCTTAATTATTTTGCAATATATCGGTAAAGAACCCTTTGTGCGCGAATCCGACTCGCTCTTTGCCGATTGTTTATTATTATTGTTTATAAACTGAGTTACCATTCACTGTGCCAAAGTTTAGTCCATGTTAAGTTAGCACTTGATGATTTTTATGTGTTCTTAATTATATGAATATAACAGATTAAATTGGGTTTTATTTAGAATAAATGATGTTCCTAAAAGTAATTTAGGTGATGGTTTTCCTTTAAAAAATTGTAGTATGTTTGTTGAACTAAGGTATTGTTAGATATACTATTTTAATAATAGTTATTCGTTCAGTAAAACAGTTTTGCAAATCACTTTAAATTATTTAGGGTGCATAATTAGTGTGCACAAGTCAGTATTTTTGGTGAAACTTTCAAATATTTTGATCGAGAAAAGGGAATATACAGATATGGATTTAAAAACATGCCTAAAAAAACTACTTGCTAGATCTCGTTCAAACCAATTTTCGTTGGTATTTTTCATAGTAATGTACATCATAGATTTTTTTTAAAATTATCATGCCCCTACTTTACGAGGGGGGGGGGGGGGGGCACACATTTTACCACTTTGGAAGAGTCTCTCTCGCATACTATTCAGGTTAGAAAAAAATGATATTAGGAACCTCAATATGATTTTTGAAGACCTATCCATAGATACCCTACACGCATAGGTTAGATGAAAAAAAATTGTTCCAGTTGTACCAATGGGGACCCCTAAAATTTTTAATAATTTTTCAATTTTCGTATCAAAATTTTAATGCGGTTCACAGACTACATCTTCTTACCAAGTTTCAATAGTATAGCTCTGATAGTTTTTCAAAAAAGTGGCTGTGACTTACGGATGGACAGACAGACAGACAGACATGACGAATCTATAAGGGTTCCGTTAAAAACATCAAGTCTTAAAGTATACAGGATTATTATTATCAAAGGATTAGGATAAATGAATAGCTAGATACAGCTTTGCACTCAAAGGGGTAAAAAACAGGACACTATTACCTTACAATAATTTGAGCTCTCGCCACTCGTTCAGTCCTATCACGTAGACCGAGCATGTCCAGGGAAATGGCGTCTTAATTACCTTGGCCTTAATACAACGCTCAGGTTAGTTGTCCAGTTAGCTTAATAGACCGCTTTATGTCTGTAAATACACTTCAGCTAGGCACTAAGATAGAAATTGTAATCATTATTGAGCTGAAGGTACAGGTAACGGTTACATACATTCTCCATATTTGGCGTGCACATTTTCATCTATATAAATAAAAACCGGCCATGTGCAAGTTGGACTCGCCCATGAAGGGTTCCGCAGCAGCAATAAGGTTTATTGTTGAAATAAAAGGATTTTTTAATGAAAGTTAAATTAAGGTTTACCATTTATGACGTATAAAAAAATCTACGTGTTAGATCTCGTTCAAACCAATTTTCGTTGATAGTTTTTATGATAATGTACATCATATATTTTTTTTAGACTTATCATGCCCCTACTTTAGAAGTTAGAGGGGGGGGGGGGGGGCACATTTTGCCACTTTGGAAGAGTCTCTCGCGCAAACTATTGAGGTTAGAAAAAAATGATGTTAGAAACCTCAGTATGATTTTTGAAGACCTATCCATAGACACCCCACACGCATAGCTATAGATGATAAAATTGTTTTTTGTTCCAGTTAAATCTATGGGGACCCCTAAAATTTTTAATATTTTTTCAATTTTTGTATCAAAACCTTAAAGCGGTTCACAGACTACATCTACTTACCAAGTATCAATAGTATAGCTCTTATAGTTTCGGAGAAAAGTGGCTGTCACATACGGACGGACAGACAGACAGACAGACAGATAGACAGACAGACAGACATGACGAGTCTATAAGGGTTCCGTTTTTTGCCATTTGGCTACGGAACCCTACAAATGGATTTCCAATTGTGTTAGTAACGCTAAAACTCGAAAACGGCTCAACGGATTGGGCTAATTTTAGTCTTAAAATAGTCGTAGAAGTCCAGGGAAGGTTCTAAAGTGACACGAAGTTCACCGGGACAGCTAATTTTATATATTTTGTTTAATTTACGTTACACAACTTATTTTATTATACATATTAGACTTCAACTTTTATTTATTTTCCTTAAAGTTCGAACAACTTTTCAAAATCATAATTATTCATTTTAAGACATCCGATGTTGGATTTATTCTTCAACCAATCCATACCTACGTTCTACAACAATCATTGTTGTTAATTGAGGTAAAAATTCTTCTGCCTGCTGCACCAAATACAAGTAAGATCTGTATTCACTTTGATTAGTAAGAGTGCAGGTGATTAGTGCAGGTAATTAGTGATTAGGAGAAAATTAAGAACTTGCACTAACCAGTCGCTGTCCACACTTGCTTTCTCCTGATTACTTATCACCTGCACTAATCACCTGCACTTGCACTAATCGAAGTGAATACAGGCCCTTAGTCAATAAAAATAATATGTACAAATGCAATCCCCGATGCACATAAAACGAAAAAACAAATGAACAAAAACAAACAAAAGTAAGTGCCCGTTGAAAGTTTAGTTGTCGTTAGACTTACTTGACATACAAATGCTTGCGAAATCCGATCGTAAACATTTTATTGGTTTTCATCGTCCCATGCATTTTAAATTTTAATTTGACTCCTAAGGGTTAGTGTACATTGCAACCTGATGAGGCGACCGAATTCCCGCCCGTTGTGTTGGAGTGACTGTTCCCAATATTATTATATAAATGATAATATCGTGACAGATGACAGCTATAACGTGACATACTCGTAATATGAATATGACAGCAGTTTGTCAAGATAGTCCCTAAGGCTGCATACTTACATAGCGGCACCTTGTGGCAAATAGAATATCAAACACCATCAGGCCAGACCCATGTTTTTAAAATATATTATGTATTTTAAATATTGATAATCACAAATCACAATGCATCATTGAATTAAATCTTAAATGTTAGCTATCCTGTTATTGGAATTTGTGATTTAAGAGAATGTATGAATTATGATGATATGATCAGAAATTATACGTTATACTATTTCAAAATTAATAATATTATCTAACATTAGTCATTACTAATCAATAATCTTTTGTCCTCAGACAGTTGAACATTATAAAGTAAAGCTAATAGCATAGGATTTTTTATCAACTTATGCAATTATAATTGGCATACGTCTAGTCGCACGCACACAAACACCGTGCAGATGTTTGCAAACGCCGCACCGCTGTGCCAGTCGGAGTGGGGTGTGTTAGTTTTTTTTCGTTACTGAATTTCTTGATTCGGTTGATGCGCTCAAAGCTCGCGTCTGGCGATATAAGCTATGCAATAGCTAAAAAATCCACAGCGTAGAACCTCTTTCGTTTTTTGCAAGTCGGTTAAAAACGCCTGGAGTCAACGACCATTGCATACAAATTCATCGTTAAATTCGATTCGATTTTTACTCTCGTTTCGTTGTTGTGTTATTCGATATAGGTGACCCGGTGAACGGGCAATAAAAGTTCCTTTGCTTATTTAAGTACCGAGATTTATGATAAAACGAGTTAATAATTTACAACTTTGATGCATTTTATTCAAATAATTAGGCCAAGTACACAAATAACTTAATCCAATAACATCGACAGATATAATTGCCTTCCGTTTACGATTTGTGATTCAAAACATTGCTTATAATGAGTTTAACAATACTTTTTCACAATTTTATATTCCTAATTTCCTAGTCCTAATTTTCGGCTTAAAACAAAACATATAATTAATATAGCTATGAATCCGTTGATTTATCCAGTACCTATTTTGAATAATATTCTCCTAGGATTCAAATACTTTGGGGATTGGAAGATCGTTATACGTATCTGTGTTGCCATCAGCGTTGCCAGATTTTTTTGTGCCAAATCGGGACTTTGGAACATTTGAGTGAAAAAGTGCGATTCTTCAGTCAAAAGCGGAACAAAGTAAAAAAGGTATAAAATCTAAAGTTTTATTTTTATCTTTTTATTTGACAATAGGTAGCTAAAGTAGCCAAAGAAAATCCATCCTCTACCTCCCACACTCTTATCTTCATTACGCCCGGCTTTCCCCGAAAAGCGGGACTAAGCCTGTCCCGCGCGGGACATTTAATTTCGATAAAAAAATCGGAACGTCCCACCAAAATCGGGACGTCTGGCAACGCTCATTGCCATTCGCATTTTCACAACAAAGTCAGCGTAGTCCAGAGGAATGAGCTGGTCAAAACGTCTGGGAGTTCTGTAGCTCTACCATGAGTTAAAGCTATAGTATTTATCGATACTCGATACCGACTACGTAAATTTTTAGTATGGTGATTTTATTTCCGCAAGTGACCGCTAGAGGTGCTGTAAAATTTTCCATACTAAAAATTTACGTAGTCGGTATCGAGTATTGATAAAAACTATAGCTTTAAACTCATGGTAGAGCTACAGGGACCAACAACGATCGTGTTTTCTCTCGCATTTTTGCTACTGAATGCACTTAAAATCTAAAATTGTCATAAGTGCTTATAATGCTCTGATCACTAGGCCACGATTGCTTTTGAAAAAACGAAACAACCCAATAATAATTATAATACGCTGCTGTTGCTGCCGCTGCTGCTGTTTACACCGATATCCAAAACGAATGTCCCAAAATATTTGCAAAATCTATACAATTCAATAACACCAATATAGTAAAAGTAAATATTATCATAGGCTCGATTCGAATCAATCCAGTTAAAACGTAACCAGACAGTTAAATTCATCCTTCAAACGCAGACGGAGCGAAGTATGTCGTTCAGAATCCTATATTTAGCCGGATTATTTCTGCCTCATGTCGCGACCATCCTAATTCAAAACTAAACACATTACCGCGCGCCGGCCTCTGCTCTAAACGTTCTCCCGGTTTAATCACCATGTGAAGTATAAACATCATTAAAATCGGCGTAATGGCGTAAGGTGTAAATTATACAATGTCTGCGAGAGTTCTGTGTATGGTGGTTCTGTTGGGATGTGCGGTATCGGAGAGAGAGTATACCCCTGGTATTATAGGTAAGGATATCTTGAATCGAATTGTTATTAAAATCCATGTCACATAATTAAGGAGTAACTGAAGTTACAAAAGTCTGTGTCATTTTGTTTATTTGTCTGTCTTTGTGTCTGTTACCTCCTCACGCGTAAACCGCGAAACAGATTTTAGTGGAAGTATAGAGATTAGAGATACTCTGAGGCCCGGGAAAGGAATGTTATGTGTTCTTAATTCTTATCCCAAAGTTGCTACAAAAATTATGTGGTAAAACAAAATATTATGTAGATCTAATGTTACACAAATGCTAACATTCACGTGTTAAAATGAATCCATTCTTTGACCCAGTTTATGACCTATGTTATTCCAGATATTTATACGTCCCCAAACATGATGACCACTAATATAGTTACGAATACAGCTTGTCTCCTCATTTTAGCAAGTTTGGCTGTATTTGGTTTAGTTTTGAACAAAGTAAAGCATAATTTATTGCATCTGTTTTGCTATTATGAACGCTCTATGTGTTTTCTTAGATCAGAAAATATTTACTTATCGTAATTTTCTATATTTTCAGGTGGTATATTCTATGAGGAAGCGGAGAGTTTGAAAACAGCGTTGACAGTCAGTGCCCGGATGTACAACTTTACTGCCTCAATAAAGGAGGTGTCTGGCCGAGGAAATATACTCGAGCTGAACAGCCTTATCTGTGAATTAGCTGAGGTAAGTTGTAACCATTGATATCCTACCAAGTCGGATGGATTAATGGAATATTATTATCGGAAGTTGGTTGGATTAATAGAATACTATAGGTGCCTACTATTTTAATCAAATTTGTTCCTTCTTTGATCCAGTCCTAGTTTCCTATCAAATAGCAAAATAGTATTCTCATATATTATGATATACGTCAAACGACAGACTTTTATAGTTTAGACCTAAGTATTATAATTTTAAGTTATTTGTAAGTTTTGCGGACTAATTTATGTACGGTATTCTACGTCCTTTCTGGAATTTATTTGATTTAATATCAGGTTTTGGCGTGAACATAATATTTATTTGCACATTTATAATAATATTTGTACGGATTGAAACATAGTATGAAACCCTGAAACAATAAACCTGGAATGTTCACCACTGGCGAGAATCCGATAATAGTGAAATCGATTACAGGAATGTTTAATAAAACATTCCGCGGTCATTTGCTCACAGCTGACCTTAGTTTAGCCCAGCCGTTCTCAAAGTGGGCGATAACGCCCCCTCGTGGGAGTTGTAGGCCTACAGGGGGGCGGTGTGGGACCTAGAAAAAAATTGGAGCGTCGGGTAGAGATTTGGTGGGTGATTTGTAACTTCATTTAGCTAGAAAGCCGAAAGCTAGTTATCGAACGTGGCGGCTTGCGAGCGACTGTTTTTGAATAAATGGGAACCTGATATCATATTAAATCTTGCGGGTTTTAGTAAGTCTCATTTAGAATTAATATGTAATCGTGGGGAGAGGGGCGCTCGAAATAATTTATTCACTAAATTGCTAATTAAGTGGGAAGACAAAATAAGTTTGGGAATCCCTGGTTCAGCCTAACACTTCATATTACTCGCTAAGATCTACAGTAAAATTTTATGTTTTCTAAAAATGTTGCTTAGATACATCGAAATACAATAATAAGGAAATGTAATTCTCACATCTAGCGTTTTGAATTTGGTTTATTTTACGCTCATATCAATTCATGGCTTTTCACGCGCCAACAAGTCCAACAACCTATGCACCTAATCTAAGGAAAAGCTGGAAATTATGTGAATTACAAAAATAAATTTTATCTAGATTTTGACTGAGGTCTGAAGTCATACCTCTTTTGCTTTCTTATTATTTTTTTTTTTGTTGCAAGAATGGTCTAAGAGCCAACCAATTTTTGCGCTCTTTATTAATTTATTTGCCTTCTGTTGCAGGAAGGTGTCATAGGAATCATAGATGGAGTCGGTGGCCGAGCTTCTGAGAATATTCAAGCTGTATGCGATACGCTCGAAATGCCGCTAATATCGATACAAAACAGCGACTTGGACACGAAAAACTGGTCTATAATTAACATGTTTCCAAGTCCTGATGTTTTTAATATGGTAAGTATAATATACTTAGAAACACCTACAATACTATCGGAAAAGTCGCCGCGGCAAAGCATGGCATAAAAATACTAAACTCTTTTATGTTGTTTTCAACCTTTCATGAGATAGATAAACCCATTTTTTCCAGCATTAAGTGGGCTGGTGTTGATTATACTAACTATTGCAAATAACACTCTCGATCGTGACAGCTTTTAAATAAAAAAATGAATTTAAATCGGTCCACCCATTTGGATACTCCGATGCAGTAGACCTACTACGAAACCGTTTTGAGACTCAAACAATCGGACGAGAATGCCGCGTCCTGCTCTAACAACGTTATTTCACGTTTGTTAGAGCAGGACGCGGCATTCTCGTACGATTGTTTGAGTCTCAAAACCGTTTCGTGGTACATGCCCTAATGACATGCACACACACAGACAGAAAGGCATATATAGATAATCTATGCCTTCCTTAAAATTTATAGTACCCCTCTTTTTTTCTCGGGGGTTAAACAGACCCACTAATCACTATACTATTTTCAGGCTTTGCAAAGTATAATACTTCAGAAGGACTGGAACAATTTTACAATAATATACGTGAAGGGACACACTCTAACTAAAGTTCACGAACTGATGAAGATGGGAAAACCGACGGAGAAAAATACCGTTGTCCTGAGAGAACTGAGCGGTGATGATTACAGGTAAACTCAGATACAACTTTAGTTTTTAGACACGAGAGTGGTGCGAAGCGGTGAATTATGTAGTGCTGCAAAAATGAAAAATCTTTTTGATATGTATTTCTATTTTGTATTGCTTTTATGTATCGCCTAATTGCGACTTGCTTGGTCTCGGTTAGGGTTCATGTTATTTTCTATTATGGGTTATTTAGGGCCTGTTTCACCACTTCCTGATAAGGCTATCCACCAATTAACTTGACAGATCAAGTATGGAGAATCTGTCAAAAAAGTTATTCATAGCCTATTAGGCACTTTATCAGAAAGTGGTGAAACAGGCCATAATTTTTGTTAGCAATAACTAAAATCAGGCTGTAATTCGTGTTCTACAAATAATCATGATAATGGTCAGCAATTTAACACATAACTGGCAGCTAGTTTTATTATGTATCTGCAAAATAAACAGTCACTTGGCAGAATAATTACTTGGTCGGCAAGATTATACATTCAGTCAGCAGTGAAAACATTTCAGTATTTTATATCATTTCATTATTAATTTATTTATTTTATTAATTAACTAGCTGTCCCGGTGAACTTTGTGTCACTTTAAAACCTTACCTGGACTTCTAAAAATATTTTAAGACTAAAATTAGCCCAATCCGTTCAGCCGTTTTCGAGTTTTAGCGTTACTAACACAATTGAAAATCCATTTTTATATATATAGATAAAGACGTAACAGAAGGCCTACTTACCACGGATACTGCAAGTTTCATTAAAATAGGTCCAATAGTTTTTGAAATAACGTAATTTTAATTCTCAATTACGTACAATTTTGAAGTCGTTTTTATCTTTTTAAAATACTATTATTACTTTTTAAATGAATAGAATTTTAGAATAACTTATCGTATTCGTTATACATAAATTTCCATAACGCACTTTTAAAGAGACTATGTTACGTTTCTATAACGTAAATTATTGTTCCTCAGGGACGTACTAACGAACGCAAAATTGAGCGGTTTTACAAACTTCATAGTGGACTGTCCGACGGTACATCTAGAGCAAATACTGCGCCACGCCCAGCAAGTTGGCCTCATGGCGGATGAGCACTCGTATATCTTTGTATCGCCGGATCTCTTCACCATCGACCTGACGAGATATAGATATGGCGGTGTTAATATGACAGGTATGAAAGAGAACTGCTGAGCTGATCGCGGTAGGAAAGCAGGCATGACTTATAGCAGTTCATCTCTTTTATACGAAAACGTTGTTGTCTGACTTACATATAATATGTAAGTAGAATCTGATGTATTGAAAGAGAGATAGCGAGAGGTCAATGACCATATTTGTTTCTACCCAGCAACCGGACTTAAGCAATTTGATCATTATTTTTCTATAGAAATAAAATGGTATCAATCTATGGCAGTGTATTTTTGTAATATTATTACACTGTTATAGAACACTAATAATATTTCAAGTCATAATACTATAGCTTACATTATAAATTATAATATATTGGTCCAGCAGCACAACTTTTACGATAAAAAAAATATCTAAATCAGTTCTTTGTCTAACACGATATCCACTGAAACAAAGAGCTGAAAAATTGATGAAACGTCACGAGGGCCGTGGTCGATTTGTATGAAAATGTGATTCACTCCACTGCACCGCATGTTTTATTCATTTCAGGTTTCCGACTAACAGATTTAAAACGTGACCAGCGACTCTGGGAGTTCACGGATCTGTATAACAACGAGACTGGCGACATGCTGGAGAGCGCTGCCTTGGAGACTAAAGTGGTGCTGGTGCATGATGCTGTCAAGACGCTGTATTCTGCACTGTCCAAGCTGCAGGTGCAGCCCGCCTCGCTGAGCTGCGAGAACTATGATGCCTGGATGTACGGATCATCGGTGATGAATTTTATTAAAACTGTAAGTAGTATAATATTATGTCAGAAAAGAACACCTTATATTAGAAAATGAAAAGCAAACAAAAGAATTTCTAAGATGTTACCCCACTGCAAATTGAATATTCATTTGTACACGGACGTCATGCTCACACCAATCTTTGTCCGATTCGTTGGCACATTGTATGACTATAGATAATGTATGTTTATTAATAATTATTATGGATTTTCTATTAGCCAGGGAATAAATTATAGTCGTTATTTATTTCAGAGCTCAATAGTAGGCTTGAGCGGTCCACTAACTTATGACGGCTTCGGACAAAGAATAAACGTAAATTTTGAAGTCCTAGAACTGACTCCAGCTGGCAATCAGTCGGTAAGGCATATTGTTATATTATACGTACGGTAACACAGAACAATAAAAACAAGTAAGTTATTACTAAAATCGAACATTAAAAGTATTATAACGTAAGTGAATGAAGTGGGTAAGTAACAATTTCAAAATCTTCGTTTTTTTGGCATAAGTGGATACTGAAAATAGATTTTAAGTAAAAATGTAGATTATCCCTCAGTTTACCCGGTGGATTTATAGTACGTAATTTACCTCCTGTGGACCCAGGGACACACTCATATTGAAATGGCTCTAAAATTACAATTAAACGCTTTTACAGTCTTGTAGTCAGCTTTATCGTCAAAACAAGTCTTAACAATAAAATTATTACACATAATTAAAAGTAAACACTTTTATAGGAACTATAAATCAAAATCACAGAACTTTTGATATAAATTAACAAGTGTCAACTTCTGACTTGAAAATCACAACCTTCTTGTAACTTTACTAAATATTTAACATATAAACTTAAAAAAAATGTATTTTAAAAAACACAAAAGAATATGAATGAAGTTTATATATTAACAAAAAAAAAACGTGCAGGGGTCAATGATTGGTCTTTTCGACGCAGCTCGAACATATCTTTTTGGTGCAGCTTATAGGCAGACTGGCTTTGAACAGATGTGACACGGGTATTCAGTCCTCCCACAAAGACGCCAAGGGCAAAGATAACAAACTTTCCTCTCGTTTTTGGTCATCTTTTGTGGCTTCAGAAGGCAAAAGAACTTGGATTATTTCCGATATGATGGCGAATATTACATTCTTCGTCAGAATCACTTTTATCGAGATTTCGTAGCCAATTAGCAACAACTGACTTTGCATTATCGTCCAAGACATTAATTATATTGTTAGAAGCCATTTTGTACACTAAAAAGAAAAGTAAATCATTTAAAAAAAAATACTGCTAAAAACAAAAATAGTTACATATACTTACCCCGCTGTGGTCCCATGGACACACTTGGAGCTAGTACAAACCGATCCAAGCCACGTGCCGACACGTCTGCTCGCCACCGCGTTTGGCGCGAAAAATAATGAAGGTACTGAGACGCGCGACACCAACGGAACAAACCGAAAAAAGTTACACGCTCAAAATAGTGGCCAGTGTGTCCCACGGACCAAGGAGGTAAATTGAGGGTTATATCATTTAAGTATAGCCAGATATTATATTAGTCAGATGATAAAGTAGGTAAGATAGGATTACGACTTCATCTACTCATGTCTTCAATTATAGACTCAAAACTCAATAAGAAAACTAGAACCGCGTCAATATCAAATTAATCCTGTAAAGTATGTTTAGGCAATAACTAATGCATCACAATATTGTTTGAGTATAATTGTATAATTAATTAGTAATTCGATACAGTAGTGTTTTAGTGCAACACTTATTTAGAGCTGTACTATCAGAGAAGTTGATTCTAAGGCAGATGGCGTCCATAAGTAATTTGGTCGCGTTAAGTCAAAACACAATTCCCATCCGACCGATCACAGCTAATATTGAATTGAAATAAGCCGACCAAATGACGTATGTCCGTCAACTGTCTATGAATCAATTTCTTTGATGGTACTAACAATATTTCATAATATCCTCCTTAGCACATAATCACTGTTTAGATGGGCGAATGGAAGAAAAATACACTAGTAATACAAAGACCACCGGTGCCACAAGCTGAAATTGCAGAGGAGACCATAATGAGAAACAAGACTTTTAAGGTGCTCATTGCAACGGTAAGACAATTATAATATTATAGACACAAAATACTTAAAAAGCGAAATAATTCTATTAATTACCGAGGTATTACTTTAATTTTACACTATTTATTTTGTCATGACTTTGTTCTGTCGCTATAAATATTAAATTATATTGTCCTCGAATATTTTTTTAATCTGTCTCCCCATTAAATTTAAATTCTTGGACTGTATTTTATTTTAACATTAAAATTGCAACCCATTTTAATAATTATGCGTAATTATATAATTTCAGACACCTCCATACGGATTCGTCAAAGAATCACTTCAAAAATTAGAAGGTAATGATAGATACGAAGGCTTTACCATCGATTTGATAGACAAAATAGCCGATATATTGGGCTTCAGTTACGAGTTTGAAACCGAAAAAGACTATGGAAGCTGGGACTCTAAAACAAAGAAATGGAACGGGATGGTTTTAAAACTGAGAGAAGAGGTACGTTTTTATATGGTTGAGTGTATAATATTATGCAAATTGACTATATTAGAACGAAGTCGCATTACGTTATGTTGCCGCAGCGGCACAGCTCTAAAGTTCGATGTGAACGCGTTGCCTCGACGGACGTCGCAGTGTCATGCCAGAACGACGGATATGATACATGAAGTAAAAGGAAGAATAAGGCTTTGTGCTTGCATATACTTGTATTGTGTCAACATAGCTGCAACGCAGACATTCCGACGATGCAACGCGACGCACCGTAACGTAGTATAACCGTGTACCCTTGTCCTTTGCAGCCTTGCTCAGGGTTGCTACGTTAAGAGGATACCACAGCGGCTAGAGAAATGAAAAAAAAGTACGTGTAATATCTATAGCTGTCTCCCTTACCTCAAGCCTATACCGCAGAACGCGATAGAGACAACTGCAGAAAATCCAGAAAATCAACGATTCGTTGTCCCCTGATTCCTTCTCCAAAACTTAACCGATTTAAGTACTTTTTTCATTAAAGATTAAAAAAAGGCTTGAGCTGTGTTCCTATGTTTTGCTTTTTTTGTATAATCTATCCAAATCTGTTTTCTGGACGTTTGAACACAGTGGAAAATCTGGCCATTTTTTTGGGTTTTTGAACGTTCATATCTTATTTAATAATTAAATTATGAAAAAAAAGAAAACATAGGGACATTGTATTAGTGGCCGTAGATATTCAGGGAAAAAATTATAACTCTACTAGCATTATCCAGGGAGGAAACAGGGGACAACGTTTGTATGGAAAAAATGGCGGTGTGGAATCCTCTTAACGTCGTGTCTATGCATATTGATGCTGAAATAGCTTTAAATAATAACAACTTTTCTTGAAATTATGTTGCTATTATAATTCTATTAAATTATACTTTTATAAACAATTTCAGAAAGCAGATTTTGCGATATGCGATTTCACTATATCGGCGGAAAGACAACGCGGAATAGATTTTTCAACGCCATTCATGACGCTCGGTATTGGAATATTATACAAACAGCCAAGTAAACAACCACCTGAAATGTTCTCTTTTATGGCAGTTTTCTCTCAAGAGGTAAAAACTTTTTAATGATATCATTATGCAATAACAAATTTAAATAGTTGCAATGTAATTTGGCAAGCTTATTACACTGCACTGTCACACTAATTATTATCTTTATTACGCTGTGCTAATATTCTAACGGAAAAAGTTTGGTTCACTGTGTAGTGTATAGTATATACTACTTGTGAAATACCACTCTGAAAACTACTAGAAGGATTTGGATCGGCTTGGTAGTATGCTACTTTTCAATCTGAAAAAAGTATAACTGATATTATTGGACTTAATAAAACAGACCATTTTTTTTCTTAGGTGTGGTACTACATGCTATTCGTGCAGCTTGGTCTGGGCGTGGTGATGATCTTCGTGGGTCGCATCTCGCACAAGGAGTGGCAGAACCCGGTGCCGTGTGTGGAACAACCGGAGGAGCTCACCAACCAGTTCAGCTTCGCCAACTCCATCTGGCTGATCATTGGATCTGTTATGCAGCAGGGATCGGAGATTGCTCCAATGTGAGTGATAGCTATTATTTATTTATCTCTTACAACTTCTTTGATGGCTCGGGAACAGTATATTTTTCGAGACTTTATTATAACTTTTACGTCCGTTCAAAGGACTCCAAGTATCGCAGTAACAAATTTCATCAAATTGGTTTCTGTGGTTCAAGCGCAAAGATATATTATACCTGATGGCAACTTCCGTCGATGGACACTCGCAGCATCAAAAGAGCTGCTCTTAAAAGACCGGCAACACACCTGCGTGTGTTGCCGGTCTTTTAAGAGGGAATAGGGTAATAGGGGAGGGTAGAGATGGGAAGGGAAGGGAATAGGGGAGGGTAGGGAAGGTAATAGGTTAGGGGATTGGGCCTCCGGTAAACTCACTCACTCGGCGAAACACAGCGCAAGCCTGACTCATACCTGACTCATCGTTGGGCTCAGGCAATTGAGTCGAAGGCAGAGGCATTGGCTGTTAGTTTGGACATTGCAAAGGCCTTTGATCGGGTTTGGCATAAAGCGCTGCTATCAAAGCTTCCATCATACGGGCTGCCCGAGAAATTATGTAAGTGGCTCACTAGTTTCTTAGCAGACAGAAGCATAAAGGTCGTAGTTAACGGCGAATGCTCGGAAACTCAGTCTGTTAATGCTGGTGTCCCTCAGGGCTGTGTGCTATCACCTACTCTATTCATACAGCATATCAATGACATGTTACAAACCAACGGTATTCATTGCTATGCGGATGATAGTACAGGTGATGCTGTATATACCGGCTCCCCTAATATTTCTCGGCAAAATGTCACTGAGAGTCGAAACGAACTTGTGCCTAAGGTGGAGAATTCATTGGAGAAGGTCTCTGAATGGGGTAGCCGTAACTTAGTCCAATTCAACCCCGCCAAGACACAAGTCTGCGCGTTCGACACCACTAAAAAGTCACCAATGGTCATTTATCCTCGTTTCGAGGGCACATCTTTAACCATCTCCCCTAGCATTGAGATACTTGGCGTCAACCCCCCCTGGAATTACGCCGAGATGTAGCTTCACTCTGCATCCTCTATCGGTTGTATCAGGGGGAGTGCTCTGAGGAATTGTTCGGAATCATGGTATGATTCCTGCAACTTTTCGCTATCGTCCCATGCGAAAAACGTACCATCCTCATCACCTTGATGAGTGGCAGTCTTCCACAGTGCGTTTTTCGCGTAACTTTCTGCCGCGCACTGTAAAACTCTGGAATGAACTGTCACCAGCAGTATTTCCGGACCGATACGACCTGCAAACCTTCAAGAAAAGAGCGTATTCCCACTTAAAAGGCCGGCAACGCACCTGCAGCTCTTCTGATGTTGCGAGTGTCCATGGGCGACGGTAGTTGCTTACCATCAGGTCATCCGTTTGCTCGTTTGCCCCCTTATTTAATAAAAAAAAAGCGCTGTTTCACGCCGGTTTTCTGTGAGGACGTGGTATTTCTCCGGTCGAGCCGGCCCATTCGTGCCGAAGCATGGCTCTCCCACGTCTGTTTAGTTACCACTCCTACGTCACGTTTAGTTAGACAGACAAACGGACTTACAGACGTACAGATACTTTCTGCTTTTATAGACCGTACGGATTGGTTTTTATCCCATTACAGGCTCTTTCAATCCCACTCTACGGCTATGCCAATTTTGTAACCTAGTTTTAGTTTCAGTCCATGTGTATAGCGCCCAAATTACTATTCCTATTGTATGAGGCTCGTAGGTACGATGACTGTGTGAGGTATCAATTGACTCGTAATAATAGGCCAGTTAATATAAGGCTTCATGTGCGTAGCCGAATTATATTTTTGATACCGCCGCGGGCAAAGGTATCTAGTATCTAATCGAGTTTTTTAATAAAGTAGCCTATATTTTGTTAACCTATAATAGAGATACAATATATAGAGGTTAAACTACTAGGATGCGGAATTGATTCAAAATTCATTGAGTGATTTTTACTTAAAGAAGTTACAAACTTTTGCCTTTATAATATCAGCCCTAGTAGACAAGTGGCAAGCGATTATCGTAAACGCCAACAAAATGTATCTGATTTGACATTAGTCATCGCTTCGCTAGCGAATACTAATGTCAAATCCCTTATCCCATGCATTTTGTTGGCGTTTACGATAATCGCTTACCACTTGTCAAGGCCCTCAGGTATGTTTGTTGTGATGCTACAGTACTATTTTGTTCTAGTGCTCTTGCACCACGTATAATCACGAGTGTGTGGTGGTTCTTTACAATGGTGATGGTGGCATCATACGTCGGTACTCTAGTGGCTTTCCTCACTGTCGAGAAAAATGTACTCCCCTTCCAAACAGTTGAAGAGTTGTATGAACATAAGGGTATTGCATTTGGAACAAAGAAGAAAGGTACTACGATCAACTTCTTCAAGGTAATATATTTTTAGAAAATATTTTAAAATAATTCAATTTCCTATTTCTTACTTACCTAATATTATGTCCATGGGTGGTGATATTCGTTTATTCGTATGCTCTTACGTAAAAAAAAATATACTGATTTTGTATTTTTTCGCAACGACGTATAAGTAAATTATGAATTACGGTATGTAAAAAAGATAATATAAATTACTAACTGACCCGGCAACGTTGTTTTGACTTTTGCCATATAAATTATTTCTAGTATTAATATAAAAAAGTACATACAAAATTTCATTAAAATTGGTTAAGCCGTTTTGGAGGAGTTCGCGCACAAACACTGTGACACAAGAATTTTATATATTAGAAGATGTTTATGTAAGTATTCATATCACAGGAATCTACAAACCCAATATATAAGAAGATGTATGAGAAAATGAAAGCAAAAGACTGGCTAGTCGATGACAACGACGATGGCGTCGAGATGTGAGTCCTCATTATGCAGTCTGGTTATTTGTAACCTCACAGTTCACACCCAACTTTATTTACAAAAACATTTTCAGCGCTGAAAATTCGACGTATGCATTTTTCATGGAATCAACTTCGATTGAATATACCACCGAGAGACACTGTGATTTGCTCCAAGTGGGTGATTTACTGGACTCCAAAAGCTACGGGATCGGTATGATAAAAGGTAATTTAAATATTCGAGCGCGAATAAATCGTTTCGACGATTCGCATGTATTTATTCATTTATTCGTTCAAGGGTCGCCTTATAAAAAGTACATAGACGATGCACTTCTCAAACTGAAGGAGAGCGGTGACATACAAAAACTAAAGGACATTTGGTGGAAGGAGAAAAGAGGCGGCGGCAAGTGCGGCGTAAGTATCTTGGAGTTTCGTTACATTGTTTGCAGATTTTGAGAATTTTAATTATGAAACTTTTTATCCTCTTTTATAATCTAACTTTTATGCAACAGTAAAGTTATACCAGAGTGGCTTGTACATAATACTTAGTTGTGATGGTTTCGTTTTATATCCAAATGGGTAGGAAAAAATTCTAAATATTGTCCTTCATCTAACTAGACGAGATGATCCGTCGTAAAAAAAGCCGTATATATGCGTTTTATATAACACTTTCAACCTTTTATCTTAAAATGATGTGCTATAAATTTCAGAAAAATAATTACCTATATTTTACAGGAAAAACGCGATGAGGAAAACAAGCAGCTCGGTCTAAAGCATATGCTGGGTGCGTTTGTGGTGCTCGGAGTTGGGCTGCTGATAGGTCTCGTCATCTCCACACTAGACATGCTGTGGGGCGTCTTCAAACGATCCGTCAAGTATAATGTGAGTTTGTACTGCTTTACAACTTTGGTGCAAATCACGAAGCTGGTCACAAAAATACGTACAGTACTGTCCTTGGACTATAGTGTTTTAATAAATGTGAAAGTTTGTGGGAATTCTTTCGTCGAAGCATTTTGTAAATTCACACAAATTATTAAAAGTTCGCACTTTGCAGAGGCACTCAATACCTGAAAATAGAAATGTCAAAGGTCAATTCTAGTAACTACCATTAAAATACACCATTGACATTAATTACCTTAATATAAGCCAACATTAATTCCTACCCACACACTTTTCTAATTTTACACTCTGTTTTCAGACGACATTCAAGTACGAGCTGATAGAAGAACTGAAGTTCGCTGTGATGTTTAGTGGTGACATAAAGCCAGTGAAGAGGCCGTCCAAGACGTCGTCCAGCGCCGAGGCTTTGGCGGAATCGGAGGCGAAGGATGACATTACGTCCTTGAAGTCCATTGGTTCTGGACGCTCTACTGACACTCACAGGACGCATCACTCGCACAGTTCGAAACATTCTTCCGGTTTGAGTGTAGCTTTCGCTAGGAGAAGAGAGTATACATAAAGGGGTAATTAATAGGGTCTATTCAAAAAGAGGAAGTACTCGACGATGCATAAAAGTGTAGCGGTACCACAAGGACAATGAGTTAAAATATCATATAGCGTAGGCAGTTCTTGTTAATATAGTTTTGTATCGCTATTATGCATCGTAGTATCGCGTAATTCAAAGTAAACTGACCCAAATGTTTTAGGTAATTAGCTAATGAAGAAAGCAAGAAGTGTAAATGAGACTAAAACAAAATCGTGCAATTACTAGTTATAACTTATACATATTTACTTATGTTGTAGTTTTTAACAATAAAGTAAAAAAAAATTACTTACTACATTTACATTAATTTCAAGAGCGCGTTGGTAAAAATGTGCTTACCAAAAACATATTGCAAATAAAAAGGTTCAGAGAGTGGCTATAAAATATGTTTTTGCTAAAATACGTTATTCCTCTAAAGACTTATTAATTTGTATCCATTACTAAAACGGGCAAAAAGGTTTCCAGAGTTCCATATTCATAATATGACGATAACGATATTAAATGGTGAAACTATTGGGCGGAAGCCAAAGTGTCTTAGATGATTTAAGCAAGATTTATTTAGGGTTCAACAGCCGCAACATAAATTAAGCCTGAAATAACATCAACGCGAATATTATATTTACGTAGAGTGATCAGTCTTTGATATTGAACCACGTCATGTTACTTTATAATTAAAACGTACTCGTGTTTAAGAATTGCTACTTTTGTAGATATTTAAAATCTCGAAAACGGCTTCATACATATAATTATGTAAAAAAACTTGCAGAATCACATACTTAGCGTATTTTGTATTCGTTTGGCAATGGCATGTAATGGATTTGTTGGTACACGATTTGTTGTAGTACAATCGACGTGTGAATTGTTCTAAATCTATACATCTATACATATAAATAAAATTGGAGTGTCTGTTTGTAATATTGAAAGAACCGTTTTTTACTACATGCATATGAATCTATATACGATACATACACCAAAACAACATTTTTTACAATTTTTGTCTGTATGTCTGTCTGTCTGTCTGTTTGTTCCGGCTAATCTCTGAAACGGCTGGAGCTATTTTGCCGGGACTTTTTTTGGTAGATAGCTGATGTAGTAAGGTGTAACTTAGGCTACTTTTTAACCGACTTCCAAAAAGGAGGAGGTTATATTTTACTTTTTTCTATGTAGTCGCAGACGAAGTCGCGGGCAACAGCTAGTAAATGTATATAGAACCTTTGTTGCAGTATACATCTTAACGAATAAATAGTGGCATATACAATGGTATATGCCACTATTTATTCGTTAAGACTGGGTTGCACCAACTAACTTTGACTTTAACCTTAACTATAACCGGAAAAATTGACAGATGTCGTATGAGAATATGGGGTGTTTGGATGCCATATTTAACTTTAACTATAACCACGCCTCTGATGCAACCCAACCTAAGACGTATACTGCAAAAAAACGTGCAGGAAACATGCAGGATTGTGCCGTGTGAACCAAGTATTCGCTGTCGGCCGCAACTTTGTTATGCCGTAGTACACTTATTGTGAGCGGAAAACTATCCTGTATTTTTCCCAAGGATCAAAGCAAAGGAAACAGACAGATACACTATTGCATGACGTAATAGAGTCGATGATCGCCATGATGATTGCCGTGCATCTATAGAACTCGGTCACTCAGAAATCAATGTTTAAAATATCATTATAATTATAGGCTAGTCTAGATGATATTAGGGCTAAATCCAAACCAATTACATTAGGTTTAGCCAATAGATTTTATCCGCATTTTTTATGGTAACGAAGCAATAAATCAACGCAGTTTTAAACAAAGTATCCGGCTTCCATTACAGCATTATGGGCTGACCTCGTGGCCGCAGTCTCTCATGAACATCCAATTAGTTGGATAAATTGCTTCAGAAGATGAGTTACTACTATATTCTACTGTTAAGTTTGTTCACAATTTAATTCCATGGAAGTAGGTACACATTCTACGAATTGAACAACATTTTCTTAAATATTTTGCTTTGGGTAAAATTTTACCCCGAGTAAGCAGAAAATATAAAATTCGGTTTAAAAAATAAATAAAGTTTATTAAGAAATTAATAATATAAAATTATTCAAAGAAAACAATGTCTTTTTGATAAAATATGATTAAATTTAATTATGTACTACGATCTAAGTAAAGCAAATAGAAAATATGTCTTTTAAAGGACTTAACATTAATTTGTATTTCATTGGCTTTTAATGCTATAAACTATAAAGCATTCGCTAGTAATTGCCTAAGAAACTCTACAGCTACGACATGAAATTACTTTCGTGTTTAACTATTGGTTCTATTCGATAACTGCCTACTATACTTTCGCATTTTAGCCAACTGCACTGCGTTACTCTGTCTCCTACTATGCAGCGTGTGGTGCGAGTGGCTCGATCGTTCGGACGGAGTCGGTGCAAGATTGTTCCTATCGTCATCATCATCATCAATGTGTGACTCCGCATCGGCCTCCTCCTCTTTTTCCTTCTTAGAGTCTTTAGAGCTTTTGGATCCTGTAGACTCTCTATGTCGCACTGGTTTCACGTTTCCACTGAAGCTGAATATAAACTTCAGTTCGGCTATTAGTTCTTCCCTGAATGGAACCTTGGAAGAAAGAAATCAAAATTTAAGATAATTTGTTAAAAGAATGAACATACATTTTATTTTATTAAATCCAAGTATACGTTTGTTTAAAATAAAATTTATATAAAATTTACCTTCACTCTATGTGACGTAACCCATACATCGAATATCATTTCCACAAACGCGCAGACAACAGCGAGAGCTGATCCAGCTACCAATACAATGAAGACACCACCAACGTTTGCCAGAACTAGAGGTTGAGCATCACCACTCCCTTCATCGTCAGCCTTAAAATGTACAGATTTGATTGTAAATCTAATAACTGCAATGGTAAGATCTATTTTCAAGTAACATAAATTTTACATTACCGTACATGCACCTCCTCCTCGCTTCTCTTTCCACCATTTGTCTTTCATTCGCGCTAGTACACCTTGCTCTTGTAGTTGCAAGATTGATTCGCTCATTGGTTGTCTATAAGGTGAATCTGTAAGAGACGTGTAATTTAGCATTCTTTAAATCTTACTGAAAATTATATTCATTAATTTTCTAAGAACATTTGATCAGTAAGTTATTGAGCTCTGCTTTGCTATATCAGGGAAAGAAAATAGAATAGAAGCTGATTGTGACTCAAAATTCTACGTACTTTTTTTCATGGCTATTCCATATCCTTTACTATCCAACAAGCCACCAACTTGCGCTACATCACAATTTCGCTCAACAACGTATTCTATCGAGGTAGACTCCATCAAGAATGCGTAGTTCTCCTTATCGGATTTAACCCTACAAAAAAAGGAAACAGCACGATTAATATTCTTTATTAGGTAGAAAATATTTTTCTTAGTATGATTATTTATGTGAAGTTCACCTCATTAGGCCTTCATCATTTGTCTTCGTCCAAAGTTCCGGATGCGAGTCCAAGTATCGGTACATTTTTTGGTACAGCAAGTTATCTGATTCCTGCAAAACAAGATAGGACTTAGTAGACATGTTTCTGAAGTTTCGATTCATTGCCTGTATAATAATGGCCCGATTATTACACACAAAAATATTAACACGGTATTTTGTGCGGTATACGTAACAATACGATCACGCAGTAGGTGATCCATTTTCATGCTTCCCTTATGTTATTACATTCATAACATTATTGGCTATCAGGAACATTTATTACAACAAATAAAGCTCTAATGGATCGGCAGTAATCCTGTACCGCATCTCATAAATAAATGTGGGCAACATAATTGCAATTTATACAATCGATGTTATATAAGTAGTTAACTTTATTTGAGCATTTTACCAGAGCTTTGTAATTTTAGTTTTTGTAAACTGGTATTTATATTTAGTAACATACCTTAAAAAAGTTAAAAGTGGCCCCTCCATTTTTAGCCCCATAAACTATGTCGTAGGGATTTCCAGCTAAATCCTGTACATTTTTTATGGCGTAAAATTTTGATTCCACAGTCAAAAACGCAGCTAAATTTGCTGTGTAAGATGACACCATAATTAATGTGAAGAACCACCACAAACTGCCTGCCATTCTAGTCGATACTGCACTTTAAGAAGAAAAATAATTCTATAACTTTATTCAATCAAAACTTTTGGCTTGTAAGATAGGATAGCTTAACCCATTTGTGAGCACCATTCGAACTTGAGAACACTCTAATATTAAAGGTGAACAAAAGTAATTGACATTAGCTAAAAATATCTTACATTACATCAGATGGTCTCTGATTACATTAAAAACTTAAAGTGTCGTGATTACGTTTAGTATTGAAGAATTTAGTCACGTATTAAATGTTTTATAACGAAATTGGTCCAAAATTCGTTTTTTTGAAGGACCCGTTGAGGTAAGTACCTATTTGTGATTATTATATTTTACACGTAATCTGTAAAGCATATTATTAATAGGAAACAGTTATTTTTCTTTAAAAATTAAGTGTTCACAGTCGTATTGGCACGGTAGTTTCAAATGGGTTAAGTTGAAAATGATTCCTGGCAAGTTCAATTTTTAACAGAGTTTTACCTGCCAAGTTAACTATAGATACTTACATTGGTGCTATTTCAGAACCTTGAGTAAGAACACTACCCAAAGTAAACCAAAAAGAATTGGCAAGAGTGAACTGATTGTCCAAAGTTTCGGGCTCTTCAATACAAGGATATGGATTTTGCCATTCTTCTGGAGCAAATCTTCCTAACAGGAAAAGAAGAAGTGATACTCCGATGTAGGCCCCGATTATCCAGCCCCAAACCTAAAATTAATGTATGTAGGTAATGGAAATAATATTAAGTTAATAAAATAATCTAAAATAGGTACAGTACCTGATACGAAAATGGAGAAATAAATGAAAAGAGATCAGGTGGTTGTTTGGTTGGCTTTTTGTATAATATTGTGATGCCCAAGTTCATGAAAGGACTTGTGAAATCTACTGCTCTTTGTCGTTGAGAAGTTATTGATAAATCGGTGATAGCAAAATCGGCAGTCTGAAAGAAAATTTTAGAACATTAGAATTGTAATTGTCATGAAATACAAAATATTAAAATGATTTGAAATAACGAAAATTAACACTTACTCCTTTCATTATCTTTTCCATCATGCCATTCCATTTACCAGTTTTATTATCATAGGAACCATAAACTCCGTCAGCTTGCAATTCAAAGGTATAATTAAATCCATTCATTTTTGCTAACTCAGCAATGATTTCTATACCGAAGCCCTCATAACGATCGTTACCTTCAAGCTTGTTGGCAGATTCTTTTAACATGCCATACGGTGGGCTCTGCAATAATAATATATTACTAGCTGTTTGACCGAGGTTTGCTCGGTATCCGATGAAAATGACATTTTTTAGAAATGATTCCTAGCTAGATCGATTTATCGCCCCCGAAACCCCCGAAAATTTTCATGAAAATCGGAGCCGATTCCGAGATATATATATATATATATTTATATTACACACTGTATATATATATATATATATATATATATATATATATATATATATATATACAGTGTGTAACAAAAATAAGTGATAATACTTTAGGGTGTGTACGTGTTCCTTGTAGAGAGTTCACTGTGAAAGTAGCAGCGCTGAAAGATGAATTTTTTTTTTCACTTTTGTATGGGCAAGGGCCCGAGCGTCACGAGTTTCCCCATACAAAAGTGAAAAAAATTAGTAGTAGGTAAGTACTTAAATATAATATAAAACAGATATTTACTAGTTTCATATTAAATAGTAATTATTAAATTATTTAATATAAGGAGTTGTTTATTTTTTTATCAGAATAAGATTTAGGAAGAGATTATTATTAGAAGATAAGGAAATTTTAGACTGACCAATGCGGTTAATATAAGAAAGTGTTTTCCTTTCATAGAAGTGCTGCCTTCCTCTTCTACTGGTGGAACAACTTTTCGGGACACCATATAACCGTCTTCCAATGTCCAAGTTCCAACCTGAAAATGCCATTCCTTTAAATAGTTAATGGAATCAGGCGTTACTTTGCGGAAATCCATAGTTTAAATTTAGTTTGTTATTATTTTTAGCAATATTCCGCGAAAACAACTTCCACCTTTAAGTAAATGAGTGAGTGTACGCATAGGCATGCGTACAGCACCTCCCTCCTCCCACACTGCCTATGCGTACACTCGCATGCAAGAACTTGCAAACACCACCACCACACAAGCAATAATGTTGGCAAATCCGTGCAAGGCCCCTCACCACCATGCAGGTTGAAAACCTCGACGCGCGTTTCGCCCCAACACCGGAGCATCCTCAGGATGTGGACTCTACGAACAACGTCCGTTAAGTGCCGCCAACGGCCAAAACACCGCCTTTTATACACTATCGAGCCCCGCTACTATCCCCACTACCCCCACTACTCTCACTAGTACCCCCCTACTAGTGGGGGTACATGCGAGTGTACGCATAGGCAGTGTGGGAGGAGGGAGGTGCTGTACGCATGCCTATGCGTACACTCACTCATTTACTTAAAGGTGGAAGTTGTTTTCGCGGAATATTGCTAAAAATAATAACAAACTAAATTTAAGCCATTCCTTTAATTAATTAACACGTTCTCTGCCGGTAGTACAAACAAGAAAAATTACAAAAAAACTTTTTGGTCGAAATAGATGTATTAGGTCAAGACTTAAACCATGACACCATTTAGGGCTCGATGGGGTGCAGGGTTCCTGAGGTATATTAAAAAAAACCCTTGAGGTCATATGTGACCTACGCGGCGCTGTAGTACGGAAAGTACGCAATCTTTATCACCGCGCCGCTCCGGTCACGTTTCCGGTCACCGCAGTCTGTCTGTCTCCTGGGTGTAACTCAATGACCGCTATGACTAGACTTCTGAAATTTTCACAAATTATGTATTTCTGTTGCCGCTATAATAAAATTAATATATAGTGGGTGCTCCCATACAACATACGTAATATTTTTGACCTTTTTGGCTCGTAAACAATAATGGAAACAGCTAGGCACTTGAAATTTTACACTATGCTTAATTTTATCTGTAGTCTAATAATTAATAATAAATTGTTAATACTATTATTGATAAATTAATAAAAAGTTATAGAAACAGTTATTTTTTCCAGTCCTTTGCGTTTTTGCATTAAAATTTTCACGTATAATGAACACAGGTGAATATCATGTGAGAGTATTGCTCTGCAGCGCCGCACCGGTCACTTGTTACAGAGAAATGTACGATAAACGTGTCCTATGGCCTAAGAGTTCGTTTCAAAAACAGGTCTGCTCTGAGGTCACCGGTGCCCTACGTGGCGGCTTGATACAGGTATGGGTCCGGTCACCGGTGACCTACGCGGCAGAGAACGTGTTAATTTATTTATTTATTTATTTAATAATTTATTGTGCACAAGAAATATTCACAAAATAACAATTTACACACAGTAAGACGACACAATAGGATCTGCTTATTTCTAATAGAAATCTCTTCCAGCAGCCCTACGGAGAGAGATTGGATTAGGATAGCAGATATGACGTGCATAAACATGAATTTAATATTGCACCAAAATAAAATAATAGGATAATGACAAAATAAAAAAATTACAAGTACATATATATCGAGATCAACAACAACATACTTACAACAAATAATAAAATTATAAAATATATAATTATAAAATAAGTAATGTAATTATGATAAATAAATACTATATGTATATATAATAATGGTATTTAAATGGATAGAGATTCGAGGTAGTGCTCTTTCAAGCGTCTTTTAAAAATAGCAATGGTGGGACTATCACGAATGGTGTGAGGGAGTGAGTTCCACAATCTGACAGCATGAACAGTAAACGAGTAGGAGTAAAAGTTGGAGCGATGGGAGGGAAGGGAGAGATTAGACCGGACATTGGACCTACAGAGGAGATCAGGAGATCGGGAAAAATTGAATCTATCAAGGAGGTATGGAGGAGATAGAGGATTATACAGGATATTGTAAAGTAGGCAGAGGGTGTGGGAGTTGCGGCGGAGACGGATGGGAAGCCACTTGAGTTTTGAACGGTAGGCTGAGATATGGTCGAACTTTCTCAAGCCAAACACAAAACGTATACAGATATTCTGTAACCGTTCAAGTCTACTTAACTGCTCCTCAGTGGCGTCAAGGTAACAGGAATCGGCGTAGTCAAGGATGGGAAAGATGAGTGTCTGGACAAGGGAGAATTTGGTATGTATACATACCAAAATCTCCCAAATTGCCTCCAAAATTTCCTACCTATAGGTAGGAAATTTTGGAGGTGCCTCAGCGTGTGTAGTGAGAAATGAACTTTTCTGCTTACTTCGGTTACTTGTGGGTTCCACGACAGGTTATGGTCAAGAATTATGCCTAGGTTTTTGGCCGACTTTGTGTAATTGATAACAGTGCCATCAAAAATTACATTCGGTACATTGCATAACCGTTGAGACTTGTATCTGCTGCCTATTATCATAGCTTGCGATTTTCTGGGATTAACCAACAGGCCAAAAAAGCCTCGCCAGAGCGGACTCGCAGCGAGCGTCCCCGAAGATAGGAATCAAGCCAAGTAATCATTTAGTTTCATGAGATTTGCACAAATAGGGAAATAAATAAATTGAATCTATCTGAAATTATTAAATCTACCTTCTCTAATCCATGCGCCATTACTTCTAGTATCTCTACTTCAAATTCGGATCGAAAACCATCTTCGTCAAAGTTTATAATACCACTTAATCCATCAGCTTCCATCTGTAAATATAAATAATAATCAGTTCAATTTTATTATTTTCTTTAGCCGTGTTATAATGCAATAATAATTTATTTTTAATTCTTACCGTTCTAACATAATTTGTAATAGTAGAACCTAAATTCCAAGATGTACCATCATCGCATTTAACACTTGCTCCTTCTGTGAGTCCCATTGCTTTTATAGCTGCTGTATATAACATAACTGCATCGTAAAGTAGTGCCACATCTAGCGTCAAACCATTTTCCGGAATTGCTTCTTCTACAGTTTCGTCAAATTCTTTTACTTTTTCATTGACTGCTGCTATAAATTTTTTAATATCTTCTAAGTTATGATCAAACAATCGTATAGCTAAAATATAAAATACCAATACTCGAGTTAAAATTAAGCCAATTGATGAATTAGTTTTAAAAGTACATAATCAAACATACCGGTAATATTCGAACCACCATGTTTAAAGGGATCGATATTTATTGTTTGTAGATCTGGGTCCATGATGATGTAGCTGTGCTCGTCTGACATGATTCCAACTTGTTGAGCTTGCTCTAGAAATTGCGGTAATTTGTCTCTATTGCATGCTACAAGGTAATTTACTGATCCTGAAGACTTAATAGTTTTTAACTGAGATCTGAAATAAAAAATATAAATTGTGCGCTTTTATAATTTTGGACATGGCGGTAATATCTTCGGTAAAACGATAACATAGGGAATTAAAATGTATCTATGGAAATATTATATTATGAAGACGCTTTAAAATTTCCGTCGACTATAACTTTTTAACGTGCACGTTAAAGGACATGACGACGTCTACACTCTTCTGAACCGCACAAAACGCCCGTGGTGCGTAAAATCAAAAGTAACCTACGTTTTATCGTGGAAGTCGGCTTCCACGATAACGTGACGCCCAGAATTATAAAAGCGCACATAGGTAATGTTTTCTGAAATTAACCAAAAAATATCTTTATTAGGTGTTAGTTGTTACTTACCGATAGTCATCGCTGTTAGGCAGTTGTACCACCGTCATAAGGATTTTGGGTCCTGAATCTATATTCTGAAGAGCCAATATACTATCCAAGTATGGTAAAAGTTCTGCTCCTTCATATATAACTGTATACTCTGTCCAACCCTTTATATCCATAATGTCTGCAAATATCTAAAATATTTAAAGTTAACTAACTACAGTGTTACTTTAGCTCTGTTAATTTCAAATCATTATTTTATTACCTATAATGTTTATTATTGCTAATTTAAATTGATTAATAATTAATTCTTTTCCTAAAATACATATCTGTTAAAAATTAAATAGTATAGGACCTGAAGAAAATATAGAGGTAGTTCTTCCAAATTCATACTGAAAACCATATTTACTTCAAAATAGTTACTTACTTGAGAATAAGAAACATGGTGTGGATACAAATTGATGGCAGACCAGTTACGGCTTTGAACAGTCGTTGGCTCGTACAAAATCTGCGGGATCTCTAGAGCGTCTGCTATAGATTGCACATGCTGCATTGTAGTCGTTGTAGATGGACCCAACACTGCAAATATGCTGCTCTGCATAAATAAATTTGTATTTTAGAAAATATGTATTTAAAAAATTACGTTTTTATAAAGTCTTGTCCTCTAAAATGTTTGTCCCAAATTTACGCTCGGTATTTTTCAATGTGCCAGATAAAGAGAAGCGGCAAATTGAACGAACGAATATTTATGTACTTAATAAATATTATTTTAATAATAGGAAATTGTTGACTATTGATTAATCTTATAACCGAAGCAATACAGGCCTAGAGATTTAACAATTTCATATTTTAGTATTGTAATCGTTTAGAAACCTACCTCCAATAGTGTGCAAAAAGCTTTCTCTGTTTCCAATACATCGCCCGAAGGTGTGCGAAGTACAACAGGTGTAAATGGATTTTCTTCATTCTCTGATGCATCGGCAATAGCAACGTGGAAAGCCGCCTGGAGAACGAAGCTGCTATCATCGAAAATTGCTCCTGTGGAATAAAATTTTGCGTAAGTACTATTTTTATACATCAAAATAAAATTTTCTTGTCTGTATCATCTGAATCTAGCTTTGTTAAAAACTACTTCTAGTACTTAAATTAGCAATGTTTAAAAGAGCCAAGTTACCTATTGGCTCTTTTTAACATAGTAAGTATACTCAATTTTGATTAAAACACGGAAACATGTTTCCTTATTTTAATCAAAATTGAGTCCAACGCTACTGAACTGATTTTGATGAAAATTGGCACAGAATATAATTTATGGTGGACTTATATAACATGGAAGGATATCATGACTACTTTTATCGCTGGAAAAATACAAAAAGGACTTTGGGACTTTTTATGGCAGTAAAATATACGAATTAGCGGGAATTATAAAGCTAGAAAACAAAAACAATTCTCAATAATGGGAGTTGCTGTGTAACGTTGGCAGTAACTAGCAACATAATGTTATAACATGTACTAGCAGTTCTACAGAACTTTGTTTGAACTGTTAATATTCTGCAGCTGGGAATTAGGATCAATAGCTAATAGCAACTGTTGTAACATTGAGATATAAAAGTCTAGAATATTTTAATCTAAACTGTATTGTCTGTGCTTTTTAATCTACCTACTACTTTCTAGCATTATTATCACGACACTAAATGCTAGGTCTCGAATTTATTTTAAATAAAAATTATGTTCAAATGCTCACTTACCAATATTTCTATCACCATTGACAAGTATTATTGATCCTATTAAAATTAACAAAATCAGAGCTATTTGACCTAACAATTTAGCTTTTCTGAGCGAACACAACACCAACATTATAACAAAATATTTACACCACTTCTAATATCTTATCATACCGTTTACAATTTTTTATGGAAAATTTTATTAATCTTTTTCAATTACACATTAATTTCATTTACACATTACTCAATTTACTCAACCACACATTATTTTCATTTTCGTTTCATTATTATTGTTTACTTTTCACGTCATTACATATATTTCTAAGTTAAAATATTTCGATCCATGAAATCGATTACTAGGCACAGTTAAAATACAGTGTATGCTATGGTTAGTGGGACATATAATTGTGTCAGTCTGGTCTCTTGGCAGTGCATGCATCGGCGAAAATAGCTAAACAACTAATCTTATAGACGACTGCACTCTTATAATGACCCCCAAACAAACTGTGTCATCACTTTTAGGTACCAGCTGTCGTTAGAAATGTTAAGATTATAATGTGTTAAATAGTTTGTGAAATTTGGCTGTCAAAACCGTTTATTTTGTCATCATAGAAATAATTACCTATGTGCTTTTCTTAATCTCAAATTATATTCCTATTCCATCGAATTTGACGAAATATTTTTTTCAAACTTAATACAAATAAAAATATCAGATAATTATTATTTTAGAAAAGTTTTGATGAGTTTACCTACATTATCAAAAAGAAAACGAAAGCGCAATGTTTACTCAATAAAATGTCTACGGTATTTTTTTGCCGTATTTTTTGACCCTAACAATTCAGAGCCATCTATAGAATTCACTCGAAACTAACTTTGTTTCTGTTGGGTCTTCAGGTGTCAACTGAAACCTCGCAGGATATGAACACAGTTTTACTGAACTTTCGGCAGATGCCGCTGCCATGTGTTAACTAGTTCACTTCCAAGATCTACAAGGTTGGAACTTATGTCGTGACCATAGTGTTTTTACTTACTTAACTAAATTTGAACTTGCTACTTTTTATGTTTACATGCAATTAATAACTTAAAATCAAGTTAAAATTTAGCTAACAACTTATCAACTTAATACGTGTAAACCAGCCATTAGTCAGGGAGCCCTAGAACAATTTGTTTTTTATTACTATCAACCTAATTTTTTGTGACTAGCTTCATTTTGATAAGACAAACAACATTTTATTTGCGAAAAATCTTGAAAGTGGTAGCTTACAGAGATAGAAAAGATTTCATACTTTGATTTGATAGTCCTAAAATATGGATTGTTCTATTTGTAGGACAATGTTACTATTAAATTATATAACTATTAACCTACCAATATACAAAAAAATCTGCTGTTTAGGGTTCCGTTTTAGGGTACCGTAGTCAACCAAGTTTAGTTGATTGCAGAACCCTAAAACGGAAGCAACCCTACACAGTTTTTTCCTAAGGACCCAAAGTTTTTCCATACACTCATTACACTGATTACACTGACTTAAGAAAGAAGAAACTAAAGCCTAAAGATATTATGACAAACAGATAATATACACTTTTACAATTAAAATTTTACCAAGGATATTCGCCTTTTACGTCTCTAGTGCTATGAATTATATAAAACGGATCCATTATTCCTTGCAAAGTGTGATCATTAATAACAGTGACAATAAGAACCAACGAGTTCTTGGACAAAAAACTTCGATAAAACACCCTTTCACAGTCTTACAAGTTACCGCTATTGCGTAGAGGCTATTTACTTACTTCTCTTGAACAAAAAATTATATTCAGATATGAAGATTCTGGAAAGTAAAGCTTTCTTCTGGGTAATAATTTTAATATTGCTTAAAACTTTTAACGGCCATTCTCCGGAGCTCAAAATTTACGTCTCCCGGGCTTGTAATATATACTCTGTAATATTATCTTATTCAGGTATGCAATATTTTTAAACGGTAGATAGCATCCGTAACTAGCTATTGTCTATCCATAGCCTTCCTGCTCCATGTTGTGTCTAATATACTTAAGTAATTCAGACTAAATTAATTGAAGTAGTGTTCAAAAACAGTGTTCCCTAATTACCGTAACGTGTCCCCACGCCATCTTGATCTCGAAACTTGCTTATAATTTTTATACCATAAATTATATTTACTTTAATCTATTCATCGTTTTAAACGCTTATATAAAACGAGCTTTTGCCCGCGGCTTCTCTCGCGTTAAGAAGTATTATTACATACAAATTTTCATCCCCTATTTGAACCCCTTGGGGTAGGAATTTTTCAAAATCCTTTCTTAGCGGATGCCTACGTCATAACATCTACCTGCATGCCAAATTTCAGCCCGATCCATCCAGTGGTTTGGGCTGTGCGTTGATAGATCACTACCTATGTCAATCAGTCAGTCAGTCACCTTTAATTTTTATATATATGTCGCAGCCGACTGGTTTAAATAGCCGTTCAATCAAACAGCTATCCCTTTGACTGAACAACGCCATTCAATCACACGTCTAGCTTTTATATTGAATATTTTAGTCTCTCAAAACGTTCAACACTACAGCTAATTCAAAAGCCGCCGTCTAATTGAAGTAGTTCAGCGCGCACCGCTACGGCGCTAGGTGCGTTTTATTTACAATATGGCGTCAACTAGCAGGTGTTTGTTGGTGTTTGTGGTTGTTTTTTTTTTATCTTATCTAAAAAACTTTAATTAACTGCTACATGCCTCATTTATAATTGTGTTCGTATTTTTCATTTCTTTAATATTTTCAATGTGGTCTAGGCAAATAATGCCAAACCAGAGAATGGCCGATAAAGATACATTCTATATAATATAATATAATATAATATAATGTTTTTGAATAATGCCAAATCAGAATCACCTTTTTGTTTATTGAAGTGTTGCCCTCAACTTTCTCTCCGTTAAAAATATCTCCATACCGAATTTCATCTAAATTGATATAGGTACCTAACGATGTAGATCCATAGGTCGCTGGTCCAGATCCGGCTCGAAGGACCAGAAATTATAGGGAATTTAATAAAACCACGAATTAGAAAAACTATGGTGCGTCGGAGCGTTCAATAAGTTGAGTGTCACTTCGCGTGCGACTTGCGTGCGGCTTTAGTTGCGACTGAATGACTCACATAAGGAATGTCAGGTTATAGATATCAATAATTTAGATTTTAAGGTATCCACAATGAAAAGAGTTCTTCTTATCTAATTTTTATAAACGACGTATAGCCAAGTTGCTATTTAACTTTTTATACATAAACCCAGCCAAGTTTTTGGCTTCCCCGACTACTGCTTTTATTGAGCAGAATATTAGTCATAGTGTTAACAATTTGGAATATGTTCCAAATATTTATTTAAATTAGATTATAAGACAATGGAGGACATCTCTTGCACAAATGAATTAAGTTCAGGTCTAAATGTTGAAAATCCTACCAATAACTTGATAGACTCAATTTAACTGAGGAAAAATAAATGTAATTTGATTAATCTGGTGCATCAGAATTTACAAGGTATGGTAGGTAAAGAACTTGAAATTGAGTTATTTTTAAAGGAATTTAACATTTATATTATGTGTATATCTGAACATTGGTTCAGATCACATGAACTTATTTTCAATTTCAATGATCACCAGATAGCAAGTTAGTTCAAATCTACTCAAAGACAATGTAAAGGAGTGTGATGTCAATTTTAAGTTTAGAGAAATTAACCCCAGAGATATTATTGATACCTTTAAATTGTTGAATATTAAAAATACTATTGATCTCTGGGGTATGTCTACAAAAATTATTAAATCAATAATTGATATCGTAGCTCATCTAGCAATAATTTTTAATGACTGCATAAAAAATGGTGTTTTTCCTGACTTAATGAAGCATAGCAAGATTGTTTCTTTATTTAAAGCCGGGACTAAATCGGATCCCACGAATTTCAGGCCTATATCGATTTTACCGACCTTTAGTAAAATACTTGAAAAAATTATTTTAAAACAACTACTAGTGCATTTTAATTCAAATAATTTGCTACATGATAACCAATACGGATTTACTAAGGGTCGATCCACAACGGATGCTGGTATAGGACTTTTTTGTAGTATTTTTGAAGCTTGGGAGGAGTCGCAGGATGCCTTAGGTGTGTTTTGCGATCTCTCCAAAGCCTTCGATTGTGTTGTGCATGCTACATTGATCAGGAAACTGCGCCACTACGGCATAAAGGACTCTGCTCTCAGCCTTTTGACTTCTTACCTTAAAAATAGGACTCAAAGGGTTGACGTAAATAGTAAAAGGTCCAATGGAACCAAAATAGAATTAGGTGTCCCACAGGGATCTATCTTAGGCCCATTTCTTTTTCTCATATATATAAATTACTTACCTTATCTAGTAAAGGATAATAATAATGAGATAGTGCTTTTTGCTGATGACACTTCACTTATTTTTAAAGTGAAGCGACAACAGTCAAACTACGACGAGGTAAACAGTGCTCTCTCAAAAATAGTAAGTACATTGGTTTAATGTTAATAACTTACTTTTAAATTCTAGTAAAACTAAATGTATAAAGTTTACTTTGCCCAATATTAGGCAAGTCCAAACCAATGTGCTATTAAATGATGAGAAGATGAATTTGGTAGATAACACTGTATTCCTAGGTATTACACTTGATAGTAAATTACAGTGGGGTCCTCACATTGCTAATCTAGCAGGTAGGCTCAGTTCTGCAGCATATGCAGTCAGAAAAATTAGAGAAATTTCTGACGAAGACACGGCACAATTAGTATATTTTAGTTATTTTCATAGTAGGATGTCATATGAAATCCTTTTATGGGGAAACGCTGCCGACATTAATACAATATTTGTGCTGCAGAAGCGAGCCATACGTTCTATTTATAAAATGTCTACTTTAGAATCGTTGACAGATAAATTTAAAGAAATTGGTATTCTAACTGTTGCTTCTCAATACGTTTTGGACAATGTAATATATGTTAGTAAAAATATAAATAAACTTAAAGTTAAAAGTGATATTCACTGTAGAAATAAGCACAAGCTGGATATGCCAGTGATCAGACTTAGTAGTTCAAAATCTTTCCATCAATAAATTTAAAAAAGTAGTCAAAGAGCGTTTGTGTGCCAAAACTTATTATAAGGTCAATGATTTCATAGAAGATGGCACATCTTGGTAGTAGGATGGCTTCTTGCAAGGCTACTTCTACATTATTATATTATGACTTACAATGATGTATGTTGACATTGTATATAATATTAAGTTACAAAATTGTAAACTTTATTTTAAAAAGAACAATTTTTCTCTCACTTTTTTGGTAAAAAGTAGGACCCGTGCGAGTTTCTTACGCCGGTTCTTCTCGCCAGGGTAGTTCCCGAACCGGTGGTAGGCGTCAGGTAGACATTCTGAAAAAAATTGATTCAAATTTACTCAGAAATAAAACATTTTTTTATTTTTTTTATTTTACTGGGTTGCGACTGTGGGTCCCGGCCCTCAGGGAGTCGGGCTAAGGGCCTGAACCTTTTCCTGTGGGAACGCTCTTTCAGCACCTAATCTTTATTTATCGAAAGCATACAAATCACAAAGTGTTAGCAGTATTTTAAAACCAATACAAAGAGCTTATTATTAAACTTAAGTATAGACCATACATTCAGCAGTCAACACTGTTTCTTACACAGAACTAATTCTAGTTCAACAAGATAGTATAAAATAACCACTTCTCTTTTAATATAATAATATTTACATTCTTGATGTTATATATTTAATGTTCAAAAGCAATTTCAATTTTGTAAATTCACGCCATATTTGGTTGTATCACAACCAGTATCCAAATCCACACCTCACGACAGATCAAAATATCGAGTTTTCACAAAAAACTCGATATTGTGAGGCCGTGAATTTAAAAATCGAATGGCTGTGAGCACGACACATTTCAATTATCACGTGGGCCGTGGCACCTGGGGCGGTGACACGGTTTGAGCTCTATGGCTGGCCCACTTTCGCCTCCACTCAAATTGTTGCACTAATTGATTGAATTTATTGCTCAAAATTTCTTTGTATCGTTACATTAAAATTCAGTAGGTATGTACAGAAATCCAAAAAGAATATCTCTGGCTTGCATCGCTTTTCGCAATTATAGCCTGAAGCTACATTCTGGGCCCATAAACGAACCACTTTCAATAATTTTGCTGTCAACATTATAAGACAAAAATATATGTATGTGATTTCACACGAGGCATCAATTTAATTATTATAATATTGTGTGACTCTAATTTTTGCTATATTTAGCTATAGCTTTAAGCTTTCTGCTGCCCTCAAACCGCGGTGAAAACGTAATGGTTGTTAATTGCTCATTACAATAAATTACAAGCCTTTTTTAGGGTTCCGTAGTCAACAAGGAACCCTTATAATTTCGGTCTGTCCGTCCGTCTGTCTGTCCGTCTGTCCGTCTGCCCGTCTGTCTGTCCACGGTTTTGCTCAGAGACTATAGGACCTACAAAGATGTAATTTGGCATGAATGCACATTATTAATTATGCCGACAAAATGGTACATGAAATCTTAAAAAATATTTTTTACCTAATTAATAATTTTTTTTCGCGTCCACCCCATCGTCTGGGGTGTCGTAGGATTGGTTTTTAAAAAATATTATGAGTATTTATAGATAATTTTCCGATTAAGGGATCCGTTTGTGAAATATTAAGTTTTAAAATGCAAAAAATCGTTAGAGTCCAGTGTCCCTCCTTCTACCAGCTAAACGGTTGCTTCTGAAAATGTGGAAAAAATCGCGGGAGTAGCAAATATGCTGAATTTAAAAGGAAAACTATCACGGCTAAGAAGACTTCATAAGTTATTGAGTAATAGTCGATCAACTAAAAAAAATGTACTCGGCGAAGTATATGGGATTTTTTCGTTCAAATTCTTTTGAATGTAACTGAGATGATGTTGTTAGTAGTGTAAAACACGTTCTAAATGTACATTCATTGACCATACAATAATTGAAAAAAAACTAGCGGTACTACGGAACCCTTTATTGCACGTGGCCCGACACGCACTTGGCCGGTTTTTTATTGTAATTATACAAAATACTTTCGTTGCTCCTTTTTTCCCCGCGTTTCATTAATTTCGTTTGAAATGAATAGGTACCATCATTTATCTTGACTCTAGGGTCTTGCGTCTCTTCTTGATTAATTTTACTCAGATTTTTTTGTTATGGAGATTCTACACTAATTGAATCATTAAGGTAAAAGTTTGTTAGTGTGTTCACGGTAAACTTCCGAACAAAATATAACATGTGTCATGAATTAGTCATTCACGCTCTGGATTACTATAGTAATTAAATTACAAGTGGCTATTTTTTCTAAAAGATCAGTGTTTTATTAAGTTTCAGTAACTAAGTTTGAAAAAGCAGACCTGTCACTGTAATAAACAAAAATTACAGCTTACAAGAGACAGACTTGTATTATATTATAATAATAAACAAAAATAATTCGGAATAAACATTTCATTCAATCACTCACATAATAAAAGTGTATCTAATTATAATATTATAATATAATATTATAATTAGATACACTTTAATTATATTATATTGACGACAAAATATATTACTTCACAGATAAAATTATTATAATATATCAGGGTCATATCTAAGATCAGTATACTTCATATAATATGTGTTACCATAACACATTAATTTTAAAAGATATTTATAACAAACATATTTCCAACAAATGCCATAACATAAATAATGTTACCTCACTCTACTGGAACATTATAGTACACGCCCTAAAGTGTAAATTACATGTGGTCTTGCAGTTAGACCGGCAAGTACCTATTACACCATCAAAGAAGGTAGGTCAAACCCTCATTAATTACGTAAAAGGGCGGATCTCTGGCCGCGTCTTATGAACTAAGAGCCCTTAGAACCTTAAACGCTTAGTTAAAGCCATTTACATGAACCATAAATTAAACATAATTTTAACTAATTTGCACATGTTTATTATGTATACGGGACTTGCAGTCATAGAAAATACTGATTTAAACTAAATTCCAATATAAGGCCGAAAAACCACCACCACAATAAATCCAAAAAAGGTTTTTTTTTTAATATTTATATTCTAAGCATCTTCCCTCTAAAAGACTAAATCTGTGTTATGTACCCTTAGTTTTAATAACATTTTGTCTGCAGAACGTTGCAACATTCTTTGACGTTTAATTTTAGATTTTCCAACGTTATTTTCTTAGTGTTCATGAATACATCTTTCTATTCTAAAGCAGCAAAGATAATAAAGGTTGGAGATAAAATTTTGCATACAAATAGTTCTGGAACGCTGCGGCTGGTCGTTATACAGAATCTGTGGTTCCTGAGGGATGGCCGGCCGTAGTTAGCACGGAGTAAGCGAGCCGAGAATAGCCTGACTTTGAATATCTATCACTGTATTATATTTTGTGATCCATTTATTAGCCTATGTTATATTATGTAATATTATAAATGCCGGTAGATTGTTCGATTTCTTATCGCGGAAAAACGAGACAGAATAGCTTATTTATCTATATTTTATTAATACGTGAGCCAAAAACTTTGTATCCCTTTTGAAGAAAAATGGGGAAACGTAGGTGAATGAAATTTTGCACAGTTATAGTTTATACGATGAAGGAGTGCATCGAGCTAATATTATTTTGAAATTATGTTTTTATAATACATTTTTTAACAAATAAAACATTACACACACTACAACACACACACTAGGAAAGATGACAGATTTTTGAGTGACAAGTACGTAAAGACGTACGAGTTATTTATGGTTGATGTCTTTTGACAACAAGTTGACAAATTGAAAATGGATTATAGTTTTTTTTAATGAATCTTAGATACTATTAGACAATGTTTACACGGCCAGTCTGAGATCAGCTGAGTCAAATATAGGTAGTAGTCCTAATGTCGTTGAAACGGTCGAATTTCGACCATCGGGCGATCTCTAGTCTATTATAAAGTTTGATCGGAAAACTATACCTATAATTGAAACAGCGCTTGCGCTGTGTTTCGCCGAGTGAGTGAGTTTACTGGAGGCCCAATCCCCTACCCTTTTCCCTTCCCTACCCTCTCTTATTTCCTTCACTACCCTCCCCTATTACCCTATTCCCTCTGAAAAGGCCGGCAACGCACCTGCAGCTCTTCTGATGCTGCGAGTTCGTCACGTCAAATACCTGACTAGAAAGTTAAAGCTAAAACAACCCAAAACATAATATTCTTGTTAAGACCGTTAAAAGTTAAAACTATGTACTAATTATTGTATTTAGCATAATTTAGAATTATGTTAAAAGGTCTCTGGCCACGGTCGGTCTTAAAGTTCTTTTTTTGTTTTTCAGAAAGTAAATACATAACTAAAACTAAATATTCCACCTATTTGAAATCTCATTCGACTACAAATCATCTCATTTAACTAAAACTAGCTATTTGACTGGTATTCCATAAAACACGAATAAAAAGAAATTTTCTGAAAATGATTCCTAGCTAGATCGATTTATCGCCCCCGAAACCCCCTATATACTAAATTTCATGAAAATCGTTGGAGCCGATTCCGAGATTCCAATTATAAATATATATATATATATATATATATATATATATATATATATATATATATATATATATACAAGACATGCTCGTTTAAAGATATAAGATAAAATAAAATAAATAATACTATACCTATTTCAAATGTCATAAAACTTTAAAGTGTCTTTATATTAAAGTCATAAAGGTAACATAAATGAAGCGAGCTTAGCAGATGAGATCTAAGTGGTCTCTGATTTAGTGATGTCTGTGAATGGTGAGGTGGAATTATTTAGCAGTTGTAAGAGCCTTCTAGTTTGTGTCGCACTGACCTCTGGCTTAATTATTGTTTGTATAGGTTAGGTGAATAAGTAAGAGATAATGAAAATGTTTTATCATCTTCATGTTATATCTTAATATATATATTTCTTGTGTGCGTGTGTATGTGACTGAACTCCTCCTAAACGACTGGACCAATTTTGATGAAATTTTTTGTGTGTGTTCGTGGAGATTCGAGAATGGTTTAGATTTACAGTTTGGTCTACTGGAAAATGTTTTTTCAATTAATTTCTTATTTATAAGGAGTTGTTGATTTTGGAATGTTTTACATTAGATCCGGCGGACGGCGCTATCATCGCATTCAATATTATTCTATTTCAATTTTAGTTTGTCCTGACAGATGGTGCTACGATTAATTTGAAAAAAAAATTATTATTCAATTCATGTGCTGATTAAAATATTAAATAAATAACACATAGGCTACAATTTTAACCGACATTCAAAATGGGGGAGGTGTTATGTTCGTTTTCTTATATTCAACGATTACTCCGCCGTTTGTTAACCGATTTTCAAAATTTTTCTTTTGGTATATAGGCTATCATCCCAATTTGGTATTATATTCAGAAAAGTGGTGATGTGATGAAGGATCCATAAGTAATCGAGGGAACTCCTCAAAACTTATAGGGAAACATATGGTGACTTCGGTTTCGTGAGAAGTATTCTAAGCATAGGCTACCAACAAGTAAGATTTTGCACCGAAATATACCTGGTATACCGTGGTTCGGAAGGTGCTGAGAGAATTCCTGATTCTTTATAGATACAAGTTTGGGAGTTTCGGCGTTGTTTTAAGAACAGAAAGCATATGCTACTATGCAAATTACATTCTTCATCATCATCATCATCATCATCATCACTACCATATTATACCATTTCATAGTCTTTTAGATCGAGACTCGAGTTTGTCAAGCGATAATTAAAAAAAATCTATATCTACCTAATATTATAAACCTGAAGAGTATGTTTGCTTGAACGCGTCAATCTCAGAAACTACAGGTCCGATTTAAAAACTTATCTCAGTGTTAGATAGATCATTTATCGAGTAAGACTCATCATTTATCGAGAAGGTTATATTATATTATTACTCTAAGACTAATACGACAGAAGAAACTCAGGAAAATGTGGGAAAAACGGGGGAAATATTTTTTATGGGAAAATGTAGCTACGGATTCTGTAAAATTTCTAATTTACGCGGGCGAAGCCGCGCGGGACATCTAGTATTATATAAAATTCTCGTATCACAGTGTTTGTGCGTGAACTCCTCTAAAACGGCTCGACTGATTTTAATTAAATTTTGTATGTACTTTTGTTAAGCCTGAGAATAGGTTTTTATCTACTTTTTATATTGATACTTGAAATAATTTATATAGCAAAACAACAATAAATTATTATCTTATCTTTTTTTATTTTATAAAATAACTAAATGACCCCTTTTAACTTAATGTATCACTTAACGCCTAAACTTTCTCACCAAAAAAACCGTCCCTGGACTTAAAGAAAATTACAGGACTAAAATTTGACAGATTGGTTCAGCCGTTCTAGAATTTTAGTAATGGTGACAACATTGAAATAATCTTTTGATTTTTATCTTATCCAAAATGTGAATAGGCAAATTAATGTTGGTTCTCTCACTAAATTAATCTTGTATGTGCCATCGAGGAAATTAATTCCGAGGCAGTTGACAGACCAACGTCATTTGGACGGATCGTGTCAATTCAATGTCATTTGTGATCTATCGGCTGGATGTGACGTAACGCGACCAAACTACGTAGGTCCCCCATCTGCCTAGGAATCAACTTCTTCGATAGTACAATAATATCTATGGGCGCTTCACACCACGTCAGTCTGGCCCCGTGGTAAGTGCACCTTAGTGAAGGACTTGTGTTACGGGTACCAGACAACGGAAATATATTTAACACTTTTATACTATACATATATTTAAGATTTTTATTATATTATACACATATTTAATACACAATGTTCCGTTAGCGGGATTCGAACCCGCGACCCCCGGCTTGAGCTACCAACGCGCTCACCACTGAGCCACAGAGGTCGTGAACAATGACAAGCATTTGTGTTTTTAAGTACAAAACTTCTACTCAACTTCGAGTTAAATGCATTCTGAGGCTTGGTTACGCCTGAAATAATATTGATAAAGCTGAAACAAAAAAAGGCGCGCGAATGAAAGTTTTACGGAATTTCCAACAATGAGTTGTCATCCGCCATCTTGGCAGCCATCTTGGTACAGTCGCGCTCGTTACCGCGAGGCGTGTTTGTGACTTTGTATTGTGTCGCGACAATTAAGTTGATATCTAGGGGAAGTGTTTTCAAATTATGCAACATGTTTTGCGTATAGAATCTTAATTATTTATTCGCAATTTTTTTTTTCAATATAATAATAAGAATAAGAAGATGAATAATCGTAAAAGAATAATCAATATAATATTAAGATCATGTTTTTATACTCTGTCTAAAAATTTATCTGGCAATAATTTAAAAATAAAACAAGCTATTGCCTAATCAGTCTAATCATAATAGTAGATATCTTCATTTCTTATCAACGATTACAGAGTATTTCTAGAAATAAAAGTGCTTTAAATCAAAGAAAAAACCCAATGATGACTCAAGCCTCGTTAAGTTTAATGAAGAATACATCAGCAAAATATTCACAAAAGGCGCTATAAACCGCTACTTTATTGCAGGATAATATTAACGACATCGCTAAAAGACACTCTTAATTGGCCGAGCGGGCGGTAGGGCTTAGCGCTCTTCCACATTGACGATATAAGGTCGTACTCATTATTATAATAGCTGTTGTGTTGTAATTGCTAAGTTTATTTAAAGATTTTTCATTTATGATCGATTAAGAATTAGTGTATAATCTAAACCATAAAGTTAATATACCTTATTAACTTTGTGGGGAAATTCCGCATGATTACATCAGCAATGTCAAACGCATACTATGAAGTAGACCTCATGTAGACTTTCTAAAAGTAGTTAACTTTGTTAATCTATTTAGAAATAAATATTTTCATTTTATTTCATTTCATTTCATACAATAATTATATAACAATAATAATTATAATTAATTATATCGCAACGGAATTTCGGCATAGTGTGTCATCGGTAATTTAAAATAAATTGCAGGCGAAATCAAGCCGAACTTCCGCCGCGGAAATTCGGCATAGTGTGTGTAAAATAAGTAAGTAGATATATCTATAGAAAATTACTGGAACCATAAAATTGTAATCTCAAGGCTAGTAATCTGAATATAATTAATTAATATTTAATAAGTACTGTCCGCTCTTGAAGTACTGGACCTTAATTTCGGTAAAAAAATTCAGCCCCATATTATGTGAACATTAACACATGTGTAACCTACGTGTCACAAATAAAGACATGTTTCAGCATTGTTGTTTTCTATGTATATAAATTTTAAACTATACCGTTGTCAAAAAATGCAGGAAATCGCTAGTATACTCGAAGCTTTATGTTCAACTTGTATAATGACTAATTTATAGACTGCGATAGCTGCCGCATTATATTTTGTTAAGTGAACGCCTCCATATAATTGATTTACTTCGCTCCTGATACTTTCGTCGTTAGCAGTTCAGATTTACTGCTTGATATTCCAACATGAGCATCACAAAATTTTATAACAAAACTCTTATTTGTTTAAATTTTGTTTGTTATCGTTTTGTTAACAATAAATCTAGGCTCATACACAGTGACGGATTAAGACTACTTGATGCCCTAACAATCCATGCCTGTGGGCGCCCCTATCCGTATCTCAACTAGAATCGGTTTTTGAACCTTTACTCTTCTGGTGCCCCTCAGACGTGATGCCCTAGGCAATTGCTTAATTTGATTAAGGGCTAATCCGTCACTGCTAATACATAAGTACGAAAGTGTTTTGACACATTTATTTCTGTCTGTTACGGCGAAATACTGTATTTTATAAACATTTCTCATAAAGATTTTATCACAGAAAAATTAACGATTACCGTGTGATTAATTTATTTCTACATGTAAAATGTTGTAGGTGAAGTTGTTTGATTTTAAAAAAAACGTCGTTGAGTATTGAAAAACATTTTCACAACACTTCAAAAATTCTCTTCATCAACTTTCATATTGGCACATTCAATAATTGAATGCGTCAAGGAACGCAACGCCAATATTGGGATACGGTCAGAGGGCATGCATCGCGGGCATGCCTCACGTTCGCTGTTGACTGCGCTATAACGCATGCCTTTGATGAACAGAAAAAGGAACAGTGTAGACAAAGCTTATGACACATAGTAATAAAAAAATCACAATATAATATGATTCAATGCATTCAGAACAAACGCTATAATTAAGTTTTGTTGTATACGGTATACCTATAACTCATTACTAGCTGTCCCGGCAAACGTTTTTTTGCCATATAAAGTATTTCGCCCATATTATTTTATTGAAGTGACTAAATAAGTATGTTACCATGGCAACGTCCATCGCTATCCCGCTATCGCAGAAACAATGCAGGTCGTCGTCAGTCTCGAGTTGTAATAATTTACTATTATTTATTCAACAAATGCACTTATCAATACAAAAAGTAGCCAGTAGCCGATTCTCAGACCTACTGAATATGCATATAAAATTTGGTAAAAATCAGTAAAGCCGTTTCTAAGGAGTACGGTAACTAACATTGTGACACGAGAATTTTATATATAAAGATCCATCCATATCCAATCTGTATTACACTTCACTTCACTTCAAACTCAACGCGAACAGACTATATTATGATGTTGTAGTCCAGAAACTATTCCACTCGTTATCTAGTTAGTCACTCGCCGCGAGAGCTACGCCGTAGCACCTTCGTAGCACCTTCGTAGCACCTCCGTAGCACTCTACGAAAAGGTAGGTAGTCCACGGCCATCTTAACTGTATGTTTTTCCCATTGGAAGTCTGACGCTTTTTTATCTAAAGTAATAAAAGTATTTAATGTATTTGTATAATTTTTTACCCATTATGAATGAGTTTACGAATTTTAAACATTAGTTTCTTTTGCTTACTTCTTGTCTCTCATGTTCACAATCAGAAATACGAAATAGGGTGGCAATATTATCAAGACTAGGCCGATTTTAGTTAAATTTGGTATGATATATTGATGAGAAATATTTATGTCTCGGTAATGGATGTAACGTTACGTAATGAAATTTCGAAAAACATTTAGTATTTTTGTGAAAATGGCAAAGCATTTTGTTCTGAATAATTCATTTCGTTATTTGGATATATTTAAGCCTACTTTTTATTTATTTTACAAGATATTTTCCTTCATAAATCAAAGCATACCTTCCGGTTGTTGATAATCTGTAATCTTATTCGAGCGTACCTAATCCATTTACAGAGTATATTTAGACATTATGCCGGGAGAGAATACTTATCAATAGAATTTATTTTCATGGTATAATTAAGCTATTAGCATGGGAGAGGTCCATGGAACACGATAGACTCGGATTCGAAAACTTTCTGTTTGGTTTTTTGTCAACTCACTCAACGCTAGTAGCGGTATAGGGTTTAGGGTTCCGTACCCAAAGGGTAAAAACGAGACCCTATAAATGAGACTTCGATGTCTGTCCGTCTGTCTCCAGGCTGCAACTCAAGAACCGCTATAGCTAGACTTCTGAAATTTTCACAGATTGTGTATTTCTATAACAACAATACTATAAAAACGCAATCAAATTAATATCCCAACAAACGTGATTTTTTTTAAGATTTTATCGCTCATAATCAATATTGGTAACAGTTAGGCACTTAAAATTTTTATAAAATCCTTAATTATAATTATGTGTACTTTAATAATTAAGTAAAAATTTAGTAAGTAAATATTTAAGGGGGGCTCCCATACAATAAACACATTTTTTTGCCTACTTTCGCTCTATACCGGTACGCAACCATTTTATACGTGGGAGAGCCATGCTTCGGCATGAATGGGCCGGCTCGACCGGAGAAATACCACGTTCTCACAGAAAACCAGCGTGAAACAGCGCTTGCGCTGTGTTTCGCCGAGTGAGTGAGTTTACCGGAGGCCCAATCCCTTCCCTACCCTCCCCTATTACCCTGTTCCCTCTTAAAAGGCCGGCAACGCACTTGCAGCTCTTCTGATGCTGCGAGTGTCCATGGGCGACGGAAGTTGCTTTCCATCAGGTGTCCCGTTTGCTCGTTTGCCCCCTTATTTCATAAAAAAAATGCACGAGTCCGACTCGCACTTGGCAAATTTTTTGTTGTTGCGCAGGGGTCAAATCTGAGTCTAATTTCTAAGCATAAAATTATGTCATGTATGTAATATAATATAACTATGTACAGTATGTAGTAATAACGAGTGCACGCAAGTTTTGTCTCTTCAAAATTATTATTAGTTTTAGATTTTTAAACCACTTTGATGAAACTTAGCACAGACATAATGTACCTAGATAAGTAGGTACTTAGGTATCTAGGTAGATCAGAGTAAAAGATAATGCTTTTTCTTGTAAGACGTACGGTTCCTGCATAAATTGCAGTCAACATCTAGTTATTTATAAATCTGTGGAGTGGACCTGAAATATTAGCGGCATTATCCTAAAACGGCTTTTAGCAACTTGTACTGAATGAAAGCCTTCCTCCACTCTTAAAGGAAATTAATTCAAATCATAATTTCCACGCCGCTGAAATGCCTCTCTTATTACAATTAATATTTTCATTTATATTAGATAATTAAAACGCTTTGTTATAATTAACTAGCTTATGCCAGGCTTTAAATGCATGGTCATAGTTACTTCATGTTAATCTGGACACATTTTTAATATGTGTATTGACGGTGTGTGGATCAAATCCGGTCCAAACTCTTAAAACGTACTGGTATAGAAACTACATCCGTTTGGACCGAAGCCGGCCAAGTTTTGTTTCGGTCCATATGGAGTGCGTCCATTCAAAATGGTTCGGAATCCCTGTGCCTAGCGTAATGCCCTCAAGTCGTTAGTATTATTAATTTAATATTATGCTATAACTAATATTGGTGTTATATATTACTTAATAATACAAAGATTAAGACGGTGTATTCACATAACTATCCTAACTCCTACGCAGTAGTTCGGTGAGCAAAGTCTTGGTTCAGTTTAACTTCATCATATAAACTTGGCCAGAGGATGGACAATATTTTGAGTTAGTTAACTGCTAAATATTTTATGAGCGTATATTATAACGGCTAATCTAAATAAGAGTAAACTTCATAATAGGAGACGCTACGAGTAGCCATACAATCAAAATTATCTATTTACAACATAGAAACATTATTTTTCATTAATTAAAACAGTGTCAATTTTATTTTCTCACGCTAAAACCGCTTAACCAACTTTAATGAAATTATGACGATAATATTATGAGTCTCGGAAAAAATACGGAATAGTTTCTTTGGAGTCGAAGTTATAGTACGGGAGCCCTAGAACAATATTTTTTTTAAAACTACCAAGCTAATTTTCTGTGAGTACCTTCATTTTGATAAGACGAACAACATTTTTATCTGCGAAAATTTTTGAAAGTGGTAGCTAACAGAAATGGAAAGGATTTCATACTTTGATGTGATGGTCCTAAAATACGGATTGATTTATTGTTACTCTTAAATTACATAACTATTAGCCCTTCAATATACAAAAAGGACAGCTAGTTAGGGTTCCGTTTTAGGGTTCAGCAGTCAACCAAGTATTGTTGATTACAGAACCCTATAACGGAACTCTATCGAGCTGATTTTTTGTATATTGATAGGTTATTACTTAATAAATATTAGTTATATAATTTAAGAGTTACATTGTCCTACAAATAAAACAATCCATATTTTAGGACCATCAATTCAAAGTATGAAATCCTTTCTATCTCAATTAACTACCACGAGATTTTTCGCAAATAAAAATGTTATTCGTCTTATCAAAATGAAGCTACTAACAAAACATTTGCTTGATAGTAATAAAAAAAAAATTGTTCTAGGGCTCGCGTGCTATTACTTAGACATCTTATTTTGTCATAAACGCAAACAACCACCCTATACAGTACATGTACGTTTCAGAATTATTCTAGAACAACAAGCTTCCCTAACCTAACCACGTAAATACTGGAATTAATTTAATATTCCTTTTTCCGTACACACATTTATTATTCTAAAATGGTCTTACACTCTCTCGTAATAAAGGTTATAGCTCTTGTACTCCACTCAGCGTGTATGATGAAAAACAGCTTTTCTGTAAGCCTAGTGTCAAGATTAAGCCGATCTAGCTTTCCAGGGCTTACTTCAGACGTCCACTTTATGAGAATAACATAATTTACTTTTTATTCATGAAGAGAATATTGAATTCTTGTTCCATAAAATAGGGGTACTACTTTAAAGGAGGCCTTTTAAGGTTGTTTACAAGGCACGATATTTTCATTACACTGAACACCTCTATCGTCGGTATCGCAGACCCAAATTTATTATAGACTAAACGACCGCGAAGCCCGCAACTTTGTTGCACCAAAACTCGTTTATCGCGCGGGAACCGTACATTTTTTACGAGACAAAAAGTATCCTATGTCCTTTCTCGAGACTCAAAGTATCTTCAAACGCCAAATTTCAGCAAGAGGTAACAGACAGACAAACAGACAGACAGACGGACAGACGGACAGACAGACAGACACACGTTCGCATTTATAATATTAGTATGGGTTTTCAATTATTATGCGGCAGCCGGCTACCGCTTGGGGATATGTTAAGAGTTAATTAAATTATTTTAACACAAATTTTCTCGTGTTTATTTGTGAATCGTATAATATTCATAGAAAGTTTGTTTTGTACCTAGTTCAGATCCAATTAAGTATCTTTATAATAAATATTTACCTATCACTTCGTGAAAGACCGAGCTTTGGTATTTAAGTAGTACCAAAAAAAAAATATTGTAAAGCTGCGTGGTTCTTCACTTCTTCAGAGAAGACCTATCTTGATCGTTTTTTTCTTCCCAAGAATTTTTTTTCAACTTTCGTGGAATTATACTTTCAGTCGCAGCTGTTGAATATTTTATAAATATACAAGTAAATCTTGTTTTCAGTATATTATAATAAAAAAATAAGAAAACATCTTGGGCAAGGTTCTGTGAGGAAGTGAATAACACCTCACAAACCTCCAGACTATATAAAGTCATATCTAAGGCCCCTAGCTCTCATCCCAGCACTCTGAAAAGGCCAGATGGTACTTATACTAAAACGGCGGAAGAAACGCTAAGATTACTAGCCGACGTCCACTTCCCCAACAGTATCCATCTCGAAAATCACGAAGCCTTCTCTCAAACGATTATTAAAACGAGACCATCAGTTGACGATTGGACGTGATCTTCAAGCCTGATCGAGTCACTTGGGCAATTGACAGTTTCAAGCCTTACAAGACCGGCGGCGAGGATAATATATTTCCGGCCCTCCTACAGCAGGGCAAGGACATTATCCTTCCTATGCTACTGAAAATATTCAGAGCAAGTTTTGCGTGGGGCTACATCCCATTGGCCAAAGGTAAGGGTGTCCTACATACCAAAAGTGGGGACAGAGACAAAGCTCTACCAAAGTCATACAGACCAATTAGCCTCACTTCTTTCATGCTTAAAACAATGGAGAAGGTGGTCAACCTATAAGGGACACCTATCTCACTAAAATGCCGCTGCATGAAAGACAAAATGCCTACAAAAAAGGCAAATCTACCGAGACGGCCCTAATGGACTTGGTAGATCGGATTGATAGAGCAATTGAAGATAAAGAGATTGCGTTATGTGTCTTCCTCAATATTGAAGGCGCATTCGACAACACTTCAACCAGCTCTATCACAAATGGCCTGGCTTCAAAGAATATAGATCCAACAACTAGGAAATGGATCAAAGCCACGCTCGACAATAGGGTAGCCTCATCGACTATTATGGACCTGACACTCAAAATCAGGCTGACACAAGGTTGCCCACAAGGAGGTGTCCTGTTACCCCTGGAATGGTCCCTGGTAGTGGATGAGCTACTAAGGGAACTGAACCTCATAGGTTACTACGCTCAAGGGTACGCTGACGACCTGGCGATTATGGTGGTGGGAAAATGCGCATCGGTGGTCGCTGGGTTGATGCAGTCAGCACTAAGAGTCGTCGAGGATTGGTGCCAAAAGGTCAAGCTAACAACGCTGATAAGACGGTCTTGATACCTTTCACCAAAAAGAGAAAGTTGGAGGGACTAAGACCCCCAACACTCTTCGGGAAAACTATTAAGTTTGCGGGTGATGTCAAATATCTAGGAGTAATCCTAGACAAAGGACTCACTTGGAATAAGCACATCGAGTATATTACGAAAAAGGCTAGATGTGCTCTGGGTTCCTGTTGGAAGCTTGTCAGCACTAAATGGGGTATTCGGCCGAAGGCAATGCTATAGCTATATACAGCCGTAGTGAGACCGATTACCACATATGGCTGCGCAGTGTGGCTTAAAAAGGCTGAACAAGTAAACTGTAATAAAAGACTAAACAGCGTACAGAGACTGGCATGTCTAATAATCTAATAAACACCCACCGCTTCCCTCGAGGCCCTGATCAACTTAACTCCGCTTCCTCTGCTTGTTCAGATGGAAGCCAAAAAGGTGGCTCTCAGGGCCAGGACGGCGGGTAGGACAAATTGGGTCTCCACCCCATTTCGACAGCTGGAACAGTCTCTCAGTGAATCACCTATCATGGCCATGCCATCAGATGCCATGAGCAAGGTGTATAGCTTTTCGAAGCAGTACCAGGTTTTTATACCTTCCAGGGAGGACTGGGAAAGAAAAATCCCAATCGATGTCCGCCCTAGCGACATAGTTTGGTTCACGGATGGATCAAGGAAAGACAACCGTGCGGGAGCCGGATTCTACGGGGGCAGGCCACCAAAAGGCAAATACGCCATTTTGGGGGAGTTTGCGACCGTGTTTCAGGCTGAAGTCTTCGCTATCCTCGGTTGTTCAATAGAAAGCATGGAGATGGTCCTAGTTAATAAAAACGTTTTTATCTTCTCCGATAGTCAAGCCGCACTTAAAGCACTGACTGCCGCAGAAGTCTCGTCCAAATTATTTCTGGAATGCGTTGAGACGTTAAACATGCTAGGAAGGAACAACAACATCCGCCTAGTATGGGTCCGGGCCACAGCAACGTCCCCGGCAATGAAACCGCTGATGAACTGGCTAGGCTTGGGGCCGAGAGTCTCATATATGGTCCAGAGCCAGTCTGTGGTATAACTCCCAGTACCACAAAGCAAGTGCTCAAGGAATGGGGTCACAGACTATGCAGGAAGCAATGGGCTGAGACCCCTGGCCTTGAACACTCCAAGGCACTAATTCCTGACTTCAACAAGAAACAATCAGAATTAGTGCTCACCTTGGGTAGGAACCAATTAAGAATCCTTACCAGAAGCCTAACTGGGCACTCCAAGCTCAACAAACACCTAAACAGAATGGGTATTTGTAACATAATGACTTGCAGATTCTGTGAGGAGGAGGATGAAACACCTATTCACCTTCTCCTCGACTGCCCTGCTCTACTACAGAGCAGGAACAGGCACCTTGGTCGCCACGAATACTCGTCCACAGAGGAAATTCGTGGCACCAACCCCAACCATATCGTTCAATTTATGAGCAGTATTGGGTTGGGGATGATACTCTAGTACGAAGGAGTCACAATAGATCCTCATGGGTCGCAGTGACGTCAGGGATACAGCGACCTGCCTTCTTTAAAAAAAAAAAAAACATATGTACACTTTTGTGACTTGTGTAAAATTTTTATTAAAAATAGTTTCACTATGTTTTGATTTAAATCTGGAATGAGTTTTAAAATTTCCAAGTATTATTTTTCCTCAATTTAATAACAGAACTATACGTTAATCGAAATCCCAAAACAAACAATAGAGTGGGTCAAACACCCCCGTAACGCCGCCATGTATCTTGACATAATTACATTCGCCAAACGAACATCGACATGCGTCTTCAGCTTCTTTCGCCTATCTCCTGCATGAAGGAGATATATGTATGAAATACGGTTGAATCCCACACGTAATCTCTTTTTTGTGTATCGAATTTTTTCCACAAAAGAAACCTTTGTGGGTAATAGTATCAGAATGTGGCTCCATTGAAAGGTGCGGGCTAGGCGCATGCTCGGTGGCGTATCTTGCGCTCGGAATCTGCGGGCGGGCGGAGCGGCAGCCCGACGACGCGAGCCGCGCGGCCGGTCGTATTCCCATGGCTTCCCGATCCACCCCCGATTTACAACAAAAATTTAATCGATACTCATTCAATTATATTCATAACGCGTTAATCGGGTAGTTGTTGTGCCAAATACTGCCGATTCCCAACGAAGACTGTGATTCGTGTTTGTGTTATACAGCCTCATGATATTTACCAAGCGACCACACGTAGCGTAAACAGGTAAGCGTATTACAAATTACAATATCACTTGAATGTTCAGATTGTGCTGGATTTCAGTTTATTTTATTGTCTAGTTTTAAAAATCTCTTCCATATGGGCCTGATTTTCTATTTTTTTTAACCTGTAGCTGTTTAAATTGCAATTAAAGTAATCAATTAAGTAGTGATTAAAATATTGCTTAATTTAATAAGATAATAACAACAAAACATCTGATAGGTACTAAAATAGAAAAAATATAGAAATCGTAAGGCTATCAATATGTGCATGACCTCACTACGAACATTTATTTCTTCAACATACTTTTCAAGGAATTTGACAAAACTAAGAATAGTGACTTTTCGCTTTTAATCCAGTATTACTTATACATGCTTATACATAGTATATTACAATTTTATAAATTACTTTTCTATAAATAATTTGACGAGCAAAAGGTTTTTCCTCGATCCCGATACTTGAATAAAGAGCGAGATTTAATATAATTTCATTAAACGCTTTTCGTGCGCCATTCGAGGGTTTTTTCTGGAGGTAATAAAAGATCAAAGACTCCACGCTTCGGCATGATTGATTCCTTCCACGTCACCGGATACATTGCCTTCGGGTCAGTGACCGCGTTAAACGTCAAATTTAATATATGCCTCAATTATAAATGCACAGAGCAAAGTGTAAGTCGACCTCGTATGCTGACTGGCGACTTGGTCGATGACACATTTACGCGAACGTCACAAGAATCTCGGCTATATTCTCTTTCATACAGTAAAGTTAGCTTCATGGTCTAGTGCTTAGCTTATAAGGCTTGGGTTCGATTCCCGGATTTGTAAGATGTTAGGACAATGCAGAACTATTACCTGATTGTTTGAAAAGAGGGCATTGTAAATGTGATTTGAAAGCGATCGAAGATGATCTTTTTCCAGTCATGCCAGAAAACTGTCCCACTGGATTACGAGAGTAAAAGAGAGAGAGAACTCATAAGTGCTCTCCCACGTACTCAATTACTATAAAATATTTCTGAGGGCCTAGACAAGCGGTTAGCGGTTATCGTAAACGCCAACGCCACAAAATGTATGGGATTTACATCAATATTAGCTAGCGAAGCGATGACATATGTCAAATCGTTTACGATAATCGCCTGCTACTTGTCTACTAGGGCTGTGCAGCTTGTCTGTCTGGAATTGGAAAACCGCACGTAGTAAAGTGTGGCTGTTATTACAACGTCACAAGAAACTTGGCTAAATTCTCTTTAATGCAGCGTTCTTTATGAGCTCATTGACCTACAACTATAAAACATACTACATTATTATTATTGCATATCCCACAATGCGCTGTACTCGTATGAAAGCATAAAATGAAATTAGAAAAATGTATTGCAGCTGTGGCTCGCCTCATGAATATGAGATTGCCAATTGCATTTTGTTTTAATAACGGTGTATGGAACCGTGGCACGTATAACAATAAACATTACCTACGGCCTTCATACATAATGAAATTAACAAGCAGTTAATTTCATACAAAATATGTATGAAATAAACAGCCGATGGGCGTCCGTGGCCTTGTGCGTAGACCTTTGGTTCGCACTCATGAGGGGTTCGTTTGCATTCGATCCCGAGTCGATGCTTGTACCATTGAGACATTTTCAAATTTCAAGTACCGGTCACTCGTATAATGAAGGAAAACATCGCGAGGGAAACCGCATATAGTTGGTCCTAGATGTATTGACCTGCTCATTCTTCTGGACTATGTTTCGAGAATGTACTTGGGCAACCATTCGGTCATTAAAATATCTCGTCCCAGGCACTACAGTATTTGATGAGTGGTTGCTTCACTCTGAAAATACTGAATAAATCATCCACAACGGATAAAAAGGCGTTAATTGTTAATAAGCAGACGAGTTATAGAGGGATTACCTGGTAAACAATGGACACTGCGGTAGACTAGTTGAAAATATAACTCTGCCTAAAGGGTTCTAGATTGTGTTCTATCAAAATCCTCACCCCTTTCCTCGGCCGTCGGTGATCTTATACTCACTGGATAACACAAAACCTAATTCAGTAAGACTGGGTCAATGATAAACTTATGATCCGATCCATTTGTTCCCAAGCGTGGCTCTCCTGAATTTATTCGGTAGTTAAGGTTCATTGTTTACAAGTTTTTTCATAGATTTATCCATATAGGCAGATGGATTTTTATAATTCAACTTTCAAGTGACTTGCTACAATTAATGATATAAATCTTAGGTTGATTTCATCGACATTCTTCCGATTTTTTTTTACGTTTTATACCATCAATCTCCATGCTGCATAACAATCGAAAATTTATTATGTCTGCGATACTCACGATGAAGGTGCTACATAACACGAAGTAATTCTTAAAAAATACCTAGATAAGATTAGTGTTCGATTAAACAGAAAATTAATAGTTACGGTAGTACGTTTTAATATAGCTGATATGCTACGCCAATTCTCAAAAGGGTGCCGACCATACATCTCGATTTCCTTTCTGATTTCCCATCCCCTTATTCACCAATACCAATAAACGAGCTTTTACAGTCACATCTTTTATTGGGGATCAAAACTTTACCTCTTTGGGGTTCTCCCTCTGTTTATCTCCGCAGACACTGCCATTGGAGAAGTTTTATAACTTTGTGTTTGAGATGCACTAGAAGAACTAATTTATATTGTTGTACTTACTACACAGCTAAGCAGTTAATAAGCAATTCGTAATTACTATATTAAGAGTTTACGATAAAATTTTACGCAAAAGATAAGAATTTACGAAAAAAATTCTCGTATAATAAAAATCATCAAATTAGTGAATAAAATATATAACTAATTTCGGAGTCTTGAAACGCTTAATTAATTGTAAAAACTTATTCTAAAGTCAGTTATACAATTTAATGTTGTGCCATTTCTAATGTTTTTAGTTTACGGACAAATATTAGAAGAGAAGCTAAGAAATTACTTGTGAAAACTTCAGCACGGAAGCTGCAAGTAACATAAAACTTATATTCAATTGCTGAACTCGGAGACGTTAGGATTTAACTTTAATGAAAGTGAACAAATAATTGAATCCGTTTCTCTGGAAACTTAGAAAATGATAAAATCCTAGCATTGAAACGCAATCTTTTCTTTTCAAAACATTTGATAGTCAGCGGGGCTAAAATGGTCGCTTTGGAGAATCATATTATGAATCATAATATGATTCATTTTTTTAATTCGCAAAATGCAAACATTTTCAAGCACTTTAATTAGTAAAATTAAGTACAATTTAAGTATTACTTCATTACCATTAAAATAGCAGCGTTTTACCTACCAATAAAACGCTTATTAAAACAATTTCCAAACTCGAAGCCTATTTATATATATATTATGAGATAGCGTATTTGTTTTTGTAATCCGAGGCGGTTTTAAGGGAAAAAGAGATAGAAATAGAGAAACCGCCTCGGATTACAAAACAAACACGCTATCTCATAATATATATAATTATAAATAGGCTTCGAGTTTGGAACAGTTTTTTAATATGTACAAATTTTAAAGTACTCATTTAACTATTCAAAAAGCACTCCATTTTATATACCTGGTTATTTTATAGAGTGCATTGATTAATAATTAGCTCAGTTTGAGTACAAAATGATGTTGTTGACTACTTGAAAATACATTTCATATTTTATAGCAGATACAAAACAATTTTATAGTCTTTACTCGTAAAATAATGATTGTGAGTTTATTGTTCTATGCGCTGTTTTGGTGTTAATAACATAATTACATAATATCATATTATAAATATAATTTTAATTTATATTTTACTATATAAGTAATTAATATTATAATTTTATTGTTCCAGAATGAAACGAGTGAAAGCGTTTGTACTGGTATTTCTCTTCGGACACCTTTCAGCACTGCCTGATACGATACGAATAGGTGAGTACAGTAGTAAAGGGTAGGTTACACAGTGCGAGCAGCTGAAAAGACAGCAGGCAGTTATTACTGTGCCGGTGTACTCGCACGAGAGCAGCCCTAGTAGACAAGTGGCAAGCGATTATATCGTAAACGCTAACAAAATGTATGCGATTTGACTTAAGTAATCGCTTCACTAGCGAATACTAATGTCAAATCCTATAAAGTTTGTGGCGTTGGCGTTGGCGTTTACGATAATTGCTTACCGCTTGGCCCTCAGCTCGACTCGCCTCCCTGGGTCACACCATTGCATGCAGTGCCGTAAATAGTGCGGTGCCACCGGTGCCCAGGCACTGGGCGTAGACTCTAGGGGGGGCGCAAGAATGACCAGACCAGGCAGACTCTTATTCTTTCGAATTGCTCCCGATAAGTATTTCTCGCTGCGCCCTAGAGATGTTTTCCAATGTAGTAAAAAAATCTACAGCCGAACATATTACCTTCTCCTTTTTGTAAGCCAGTTAAAAAACAAGGGTGCAGTTATAAGCTCGCACAGGGCGCAAAAAAGGCTATTTACGGCACTGATTGCATGCTGCTGACGTCGCAGACCGCAGTAGATTGGTAATGTCTCAGTGTCATCGCATAGTCGAGTTGTATATCTGTGGTGGCGAAAGGCGAGTGGGGAGTGAAAACAAAAAATGTTGTAGTAACTCGCACCCGAGCAACTGACCCGCACATGAAAAGTAACTCGTATGATGCGGTCACACGGTGCAAGAAGTTGCATCTCAGTAGCTGACTATTCCAACTCGCATGACAGGGCGCACCGTGTAACCCAGCCCAACCCATTTGCTGCCATTTGGTTCAATTTATATTATGCGTCCGCGCAACCGAGCAGCTCGGCCGCTACACCACGAGGTCACAAGCAATAATTATAATATCTATGGACGCTTCACACCACGTCAGTCTGGCCCCGTGCTAAGTACCTGAAGGACTTATGTTACGGGTACCAGACAACGGAAACATATTTAATTTAATACTTTTATATTTTATACATTACATATATTTAAGATTTTTATTAAATGATACACAATATATTTAATACACCACCCATGACCCAGGAACTTTGAAAACTTTTTGTTCGGCGGCGGGATTTGAACCCGCGACCCCTGGCTTGAGCTACCGACAGCCCACCCACTGAGCCACAGAATTCGTCAAAAAATATCATAAAAGCAATCTTTTGAAAATATCAAAACGATTGACAAACTTGTGATCTCGTTGTGTAGCGGGCAGCGGCCCAACCGCTCGGCCGCGCGGACGCATATAAATCAAGCCTAACTAGTGCAAATTAGACCATATACTCGGGATAGGGACAGGTTTTAGCAAAGCGTGAAGGTATATTGACAAAAAAAACTAAGTGCTAAAGACTTGTAACTTCGGATATAATGTATTTCAGCTAGAAATATATTTTAAGGTGGCTACTGGCTAGATTTTTCTTTATGAAATAGGGGGGCAAACGAGCAAACGGGTCACCTGATGGAAAGCAACTTCCGTCGCCCATGGACACTCGCAGCATCAGAAGAGCTGCAAGTGCGTTGCCGGCCTTTTAAGGGGGAATAGGGTAATAGGGGAGGGTAGGGAAGGGAATAGGGGCTGGTAGGGAAGGGAATAGGGTAGGGGATTGGGCCTCCGGTAAACTCACTCACTCGGCGAAACACAGTGCAAGCGCTGTTTCACGCCGGTTTTCTGTGAGAACGTGGTATTTCTCCAGTCAAGCCGGCCCATTCGTGCCGAAGCATGGCTATCCTACGTATATAATATGGTTAATAGTCATCGCATATTACACAGACTCCACTCCAACCCAACTCACAGAATGGCATTGAATTCTCAGCTTTATCTAGTGTTACTTAGGAGTTAATTTACATCAAGTAAACAACTAGTTGACGACGAGTCGCCTACTGGTTGTCCACGCGGTGTGAGTTAGGTTAGGTTAGGCTCTTATGTCCTAACAATATTATAATAGCTTACATTTCCATGCCATGCTCTGAGTTGGGTTGGCGTCGAGTCGGTGTTATATGCGATGAACTTAATTAAAGTTGCGGAAATAAAGTTTAAATAATAAATATTCGTAGAAGTCCATGGAAGGTTTTAAAGTGACACGAAGTTCACCGGGACAGCTAGTATTTTATAATAATTAATTGTTCGACATAATCCTATAAGCGGCATCACAGTATAGCAATATGACATATAGGGACATATAGGGACTAATGTTGCCTTACTGTGGCGGCATGTTTTTAATGTTATGTCGAATGTATTATGGACATAAAAACTTTTCCGAAAGTCACGGTCACACTCACATATCTCATAACATTTGACCTTGGCATAAAAGTTTTTACCATAAATATTATACCCAAAAGACTTTCGCCATAAAATCATAATTTTGGACAATTTTGTTGTAACTTAAACTTATTTTTACGGTCGTCTACGGTCAGTAAAATATATGATGTCAACGTGAACGGTAAAATAAAAGAATATAACCGAAACAATATTATACTTAATATAATTTTATTGCACAAAGTTTTACTTAAATGTTCACAATATAATTTGCAACTAATAGGTACAATGATTTTGATATTTAGAAAATAAGAAATATATTATTTTTTATTAATATTGTAGAAGTGTAAGAAAAATAAAATAATTTATATAACACATAAGAGTCAACTCCTTGTGAGTAAAATTAAAATTCCCAACAACTCTTTAGTTTTTACATGTAGTGCAAGGCTCTCAAGCTCGTAAAGGCTAAGTGGAACATTAACGTTGCTTATAATATAAGCCTTACAATAAGTACATTGTATTTAAACACCAAATAAAAGTACAGAGTATTATAAATAGATAAATAAATAAATAAATAAATTCTTAATTGAGAGCTACTAAGGCCCAAATTGTTAGTAACAAATATCTTAAAAAACTAGGTTAGTGGGTAGTATTTTATTAGTTTTGAGTAACCTTTATTTTTTAACTAAAACCCTTAATTGGTGTTCTAGTATCGGCGAGTCATTCTTCAGCCAGCATTATATATGCTACAGAAAAAAAATTGTCTGGATTTGTCCTTTGAACTGGAAAGACATTCCAGAGTTAATTTTAATTATTATAACTACGAAGCAACTAACAAACTATATATATCTCACTCTCGAGATAATTAAAAACTACTCGTCTCATAATGTCAAAATCTCGACATCATCGCGACAAAACTTTATAAAAATGTGTTATTTCGATGATATTGTCATGCTTGGGTCAATAGAGATGAAGTTTGTCATGCTAGGGTCAATAGAGATGAAGAGACAAACCATCAAACATCGAGAAAACATGTAGAGTGAGATATCTCGTTGGCGTATGCTAGGCAGGCTGGACAGGTGCATCAAAATAGAATTGCATAAAAACTATGATAGTGCATGATTTAGTATTTAAATAGGTACATTACGAATCATAGTTTACAATCTTTCTGCATATCTTTCGATCGTGGAAAAACGATACACAATAGCCTTTCTATTGTTATCGCGGTCGCATGTGACCGTTTGGGGCTTGAAGCATTCATTACTTACCTAAAGAGTACCGAGTTGAGGATTTAAAGCAAGCTTTGTTTATAAATCTTGTAAATTGCTAGAATAACTTCAGCATCAATATCAAAATCTCGTCGTCGGTATATTTTAACGTCAAGCGACATTTTTATAACGCTTACAGAGTTTTTTATTACACTTCATACAAAATAAAACGTGCAATTTATTAAAACACTGCCATCGTAAACCAAGCTCGAAAATTTTAAAACGAAATAAAAATAAGTGCTGTACTTGAACGTCGAAATTTATTACAACCATAGGCTTAATTAATATACTATTAGAAATAGCATGTTGTGGCAAAAGGTGCGGCTAAATTAATGGTCTCATTTTAGTGTTATTTAGAAAAAAATCGTAATTAGAGGTTGATAATTGTTTTTTTCTGGTAAAATTCGATGTAATTTTAACAGAAAAAATCAATTGTCAACCTCTAAAATTTTTCTAAACGTGGGAGAGCCATGCTTCGGCACGAATGGGCCGGCTCGACCGGAGAAATACCACGTTCTCACAGAAAACCGGCGTGAAACAGCGCTTGCGCTGTGTTTCGCTGAGTGAGTTTACCGGAGGCCCAATCCCCTACCCTATTCCCTTCCCATCCCTACCCTCCCCTATTACCCTATTCCCTCTTAAAAGGCCGGCAACGCACCTGCAGCTCTTCTGATGCTGCGAGTGACGAGTGTCCATGGGTGACGGAAGTTGCTTTCCATCAGGTGACCCGTTTCCTCTTTTGCCCCCTTATTGCATATAAAAAAAACCATTCATATCCTTAGTTTTAAATTATATCCTAAGTTTTAAAAAAAAATATGGGAACTGTGTTTAGGTTGGGTGGCACCATATGCATGGTTAAAGTTAAAGTAATGGTCAAAGTTATGGTTATAGTTAAGGCTAATTTAACTTTGACCTTAACTTTGACCACTGAATTTGACAGAAGACGTTACTGGTCCGACAAGGCTTTATAAGAACGTGGGCCCCCGCCCACGCTGCTGGTAAAGGAGAACTGTCAAAAATGGCGTTTTTGTATGATGTTGAGTTGAGTTGGTGCAATGCCTTAATTAATTATTATGCTTGCGATAACCCTACGCTGAAGCAACACATAATAATATTACAAAAAAAATATTACATAGAGTACTTTTCGGTTTTCATACTATATTATTTCTTTCGCACTTGCTCTGCTTGCAAAAACAAACTCCAGTAACTGTTAAATAGACTTTAACTTCATTTAGGTTCTTGACACCATTCCGTTAGAGAATTTATGAGTGTTATTATGTGGGTGAAATAGTTGAGAGATAACTGTAATGAGTCTTGCGAGGCGCTATTAGGACAATGAGGAACTTCGATGTAGATTGAAAACCTCCTAGATATTACAATAGATAGAGCTGTATAGATTGTAATTTGTACTTATTTTTGGGGTTTTAAGATGTGAATTTAACTTTGTTTTATGATATTATGCAAAATGCAAATGACAGCTGCTATTCATAAAACCGTCTACTACGCATTTCACTCATGCCACAATTTCTTTGACGGATTTCATGTACCATCGAGGAAGTTGATTCCTATGCAATTGACAGACCAACGTTATTTGGTCGAATATTATGTCAATTCAATGTTAATTGTGATCTGTCAGCTGGGTTTGACGTAACGCGACCAAACTACTTAGGTCCCCGATTTGCATAGGAATCAACTTCTCTGATAGTACATTAGTTAAACTATGAATATGAGTTTAACAGGGGTTGACTGCTTTGTAGACTTTTTTTTTTTGCTTATTCAAAGACCCGCAGTTTTCTCATCAAAAGAGCCATAATATGCGGCTTGCGAGGCGCAGGCTACCTGCACTAAATTAAACAGCCTCGAAGAAGCTTGGTGTTCTGAACACAGCGAGACAGTACTTCAGCCCGGACCAACGCCTACAACTCTACAAGGCACAGGTTCGGCCTCATATGGAATATTGTTCTCATCTCTGGGCATGGGCGCCAAAATGCCAACTGCTCCCTCTGGATCGTATCCAACAAAGGGCCGCTCGAATTGTTGACTGCCATAGTGTTTCAAACAGCTTGGACCCCTAACCCCTTGGAATTACGTCGAGATGTAGCTTCACTCTGTATCCTCTATCGGTTGTATCACGGAGAGTGCTCTGAGGAATTGTTCGTAAGCATACCACCTGCAACTTTTCGCCATCAACCCACGCGAAAAATATACTATCCTCATCACCTTGATGAGTGGCAGTCTTCCATCGTGCGTTTCTCGCGTAACCTTTTCTCGCGCACTGTAAAACTTTGGAACGAACTGTCACCAGCAGTATTTCCGGAACTATACGAACTGCAAACCTTCAAGGAGAGAGCGTATTCCCTCTTAAAGTGCCGGCAACGCACCTGCAGCTCGTCTGATGCTGCAAGTGTCCGGGCGACGGGAGTTGCTTCCCATCAGATGACCCGTTTGCTCGTTTGCCCCCTTATTTCATAAAAAAAAACAGTAATTTTGTATAATATATACTAGTATAATATACTATTATACAGGGTGTAACAAAAATAAGTGATAATACTTTGGGGTGTGTACGTGTTCCTTGTGGAGAGTTCACTGTGAAAGTAGCAGCGCTGAAAGACCAAAAATTTTTTTCACTTTTGTATGGGAAAACCGGTGACGCTCGGGCCCTTGTCCATACAAAAGTGAAAAAAAAAATCATTTTTCAGAGCTGCCACTTTCACAGTGAACTCTCTACAAGGAACACGTACACATCCTAAAGTATTATCACTTATTTTTGTTACACACTGTATATTATAACGACGATGACTTCCGTGGCTCAGTGGCTCAAGCCGGGGGTCGCGGGTTCGAATCCCACCGACGCGGGAACAAAAAGTTTTTCAAAAGTTCCTGGGTCTTGGATGTGTATTAATAATAGTATATTACTTTGCCTACATTAAAGTTTTGTTCCAGGGGGCCTTTTCCACCCCGAGGACGACAAACAGGAGGTGGCGTTTCGCTACGCGGTGGAGAGGGTTAACGCGGACCGCGCGATACTGCCGCGGGCGAAACTGTTGGCGCAGGTCGAGACGATATCCCCGCAGGACAGCTTCCATGCTTCTAAAAGAGGTAAAATCTTTTTTTATGTAAAAGGGCAACATTTTGTCCCTGCGATTTTGTGATAACTGACGGCCTACCAATGAATTCGAGATATTTTGGAGTTTCAGATTTCAGCCGTAACAATAAGACGGAAAGAGCTTGAGGACATTTTTATAGAAAACAATAATAGGTTGGCCTAGAAGGCTGTAATACTAGTATTATTACGTAGCACTATTATCGCTATGCCTGATGAAGGATCACATAAAGCGCTATCACACTAAGTTCGATCCGAATCCGATACAAACCCTTGAAAATACCGTTCGGGCCGATTAGGATTCGGAGGATTTGGATCAGATTTGGATCGGATTCGGATCACTTATAGAGCGAAAGCGCTCTTAGTGTTTATTCTCAAGCAGATATCAATAACAGAGCCACATTATATTAGTATTCTGACCTTTAGGCCAGCTATAGTGTTTTCTTTTTTAAAAAGGTGGTACTAGCAGTAGAAACTACAGAAGAAAAGCAAACACCAAATAAACGACATTTAGAACATAAAAAATGCAAAATACACATTACCGTAATAGTAAACAAATTGGTGTTCACTTTACGTCTCTCAGGAGACAAATACCAAGTTTCCATCGAGACGCTGGGAGTGTTTAACAACACTCACACTTTAATATTGTTAAGTTTGTGTTATCCTCCGTAATCGCTTGCACCTCGCAAACACGTTCCGTATGTTTAGTTATTTAGCAGCGAACATTTTAGGGTTGAACTTTGCATATTAATTGTTTGTAGAGCATTTATCTTGTTAATGCTGTATAAGAATGTACAGTGAATGTGTTGACAAATAATCAAACGAGAAACTAGAGACTTTTCTCTTATTCTTCTATTTTTGTAACTTTTGCAGGTGTTTCGTCTTTTAGTTCCACCTTCTACCGTTTAAGCGTCACTTTTGTTTTGTAAATAGAGTAAACATCAGTCTTAGATTTTTTGACAACCTTAGGGATAGGGACTAGGGTTCACTATAGACACGACAGTCTTCAGTCTTCTTTCAGACACGATTGCATGATATACAAAGCACATAATAATATGGCGACCTCTGTGGCTCAGATGGTGGCGCGTTGATAGCGCGAGCCGGGGTCTCAAGTTCGAATTCCGCCGACAAAACAGAAAGTTTTCAATGTTCCTGGGTCTTGGATGTGTATTAAATACATAACGTATGATATAATAAAAATCTTAAATATATTTCCGTTGTCTGTACCCGTAGTCCTTCAGGTACTTAGCACGGGGCCAGACTGACGTGGTGTGAAGCGTCCATAGATATTATTATTATTATATAAAATGCGCACACCTGAAGCCAATATTTTCTATTGCAATAGTCTTTCCTATGTTATATCTTGAAAGAGTACTCCATTACTCCGTACCCAACGATAACGATGCCAGAGTAGACAGAATGATAGAGTATACCGACTTAGAACTGATGTTGAAATTTTTAAATTTGACGTATTATGACGAAAATCGTCGCTAGGGTTGCTAACTTGTTACATACGAATTTAAAACTATGACATATTCGATGGACGTGTTCCTCTTTGGTCGTATTGTTGTTTGTGTTTTGGCACATGCGATTAAAATTGTCAGAATCCAATTTTGAAAACTTTATTTTTAATATTTAAAAATTTATTATATCAGCCAGCGCGAGGCACATTCCGTTCATAATCCTAGTGAAACCCGACGAATTTGACAGATATTGAAACCTGTCCGTCTCTTTGCAGTCGAACTACTGGTCGTTATGTCTATTGTGACGATGCAGTGAGAAAGTATTCCTGATGATTACCCACACAGAGCGCAGGCAACAATCGCCCTAAACTTGTCAAAGAATTTGAAATTTCGGAGTCGTAAAGTTCCTGTGACGGTTTCGTTCATTACTGCAACGTTGCAGTCAACTTGTACTCTCAAAAGTTTCCGCATTCCTACTTTTGCATAATGAATGCACGAAATTCTGTAACACGATGCTAGGGACAAAATTTAGGATGAAATTCTAGAATGAAACAGCATACCTAGAATTTTTTGTTATTTAAAAAACTGTCTTCTTAATCATATTTAATTAAGCAGACGTTAAAATTTATAACTTTCACTAAATAAAATAAAAAGAAATAAAATTCGGTATTTAGTGTTAACTTTTGCGCTCGGGTCTTACACTACTATGGGCACATTGTTTTGTCTTTTTTTTATGAAATAAGGGGGGCAAACGAGCAAACCGGTCACCTGATGGAAAGCAACTTCCGTCGCCCATGGACACTCGCAGCATCAGAAGAGCTGCAGGTGCGTTGCCGGCCTTTAAGAGGGAATAGGGTAATAGGGGAGGGTAGGGAAGGGAATAGGGTAGGGGATTGGGCCTCCGGTAAACTCACTCACTCGGCGAAACACAGCGCAAGCGCTGTTTCACGCCGGTTTTCTGTGAGAACGTGGTATTTCTCCGGTCGAGCCGGCCCATTCGTGCCGAAGCATGGCTCTCCCACGTATAAAATGTCTGAAATAAATGTTTTTCATTCATTCATTCAAAGATTTTAATTTGGTGAGCAAAAAATCGGTGCATTTAAGCTTAATTCAAATACCAAATTCGTCACTACTATTTTCCGACGATTTTAACATTTAACTCTTCCCCAGTATGTCACCTGTTACGGAGCGGCGTGGCGGCCATCTTTGGTCCTCAGTCGGCGCCGGCGGCAGCCCACGTCCAGTCCATATGTGACACCATGGAGCTGCCCCACCTGGAGACGAGATGGGACTACCGGACCAGACGGGAGTCGTGTCTCGTGAACCTGTACCCACATCCGGCTGCGTTGAGTCGGGTATGTGTTTTAAATACTACTAGAACGAGTTTAAATACTTGAGTAGATTTATTGTCTGAAGAACTGTTACTTTACGTCTTTGGTTCGTTAAATTGGGATTCATATTGCCTAGGACTCTGGTAATTCGGTTTTCAGGCTGTCTTATCTTCGAGTAATCTGTATTGTGTAGTAAACAATCGTTAATACCATGAAGCTAATACAGAGGTTAATACACACGGCGCATCACTGAAAACGATGATACATAATATTTTACACTGAGTTGCGAACCTAAGAGCAATAAAAATAAACTTCACATTTTCGTATTATTCATATCATAAAGTTTAATAAAAAAAGACGAGATATTATATTATATTGCCAGTGATGTTGCCGTTCTATAATCATTTATATTGCCGTTTATAAAAACCACAATATGGAATCCTAACATATTAATAATAGTAAACCCAAAACCCTAGCAATAACGTTGTTTAATGAACTAGAAAAGGCAAAAATCCTTATTGTAAACTTTGTGTATTATTGTAAGTCTCTATGAAAATAAAAGTCTATGACCTCTCTTCTATTGCTTAGTTACTTTTTTGTAAGGCTTTGATAATAAAAGGAAATCGTTATCATGATATTACTGCTTTCGGACGATATTATCTATTTATCTTTTATGATTTCTGATTTCTATGCTCTTCATTTATGATTTCTATGAAACATTTAATTCGCACGTAATATTTATAATTAAATTTTCTGATATTCGTCTCTAACGTCAAATAAAAAATTCTACATAGAAGCTACCATGGTATCTTATAACATGAGGGGTGTCTGTATTTCGTTGTCATTGCCATATATTTTAGTGCGCGTAAAAGAAATCGCAAACAAACGATGGATGTATGAGAGTTACGTTCCGCTATTATTTGTTATTCGTATATCTATTATCTTCTCATATTATGAATATGAGAGACAGTCGTCAATTTTGCGCACCACGTAGACTCAATGAAAACAGATATCACAATCAATATAAAGTTATATTTAGCAACATTCAACATTCATCGTACAGATTATATTTAATGATTTGAACTCACGAGGGAGAAACAAAAGCTGAAGCCATTAATTTCATTAAAAGAGTTCATTTTTGTTTGGAAAAAGTTATTTTCTTTTCAGCTCGTCGCTGTAATCATATTCTCTATGTACAGCATTGTCTCTGAACCTTCAGTTAGAAATATTTGCTACACAAAAGCTGCACGTACATTGTTTCACTTAAAATTACACATTGCATTACTGTTGTTGCTTTTAACCAACGTCACAATATGGTAATGTTATTTTGGAAGCTAAAAAATTTCGTCATAAAGTTAATTTAGTTACATTCTAAGTAATTACTATCCAAAATGCATAATATAATATTATTATAGTACGTAAACATGTTGAGTCACTTGCCCAATTTCTACTAATACTTGCGTATACCTATGTACCATCGCAGAAATTAATTCATAGATAGTTGACAGACCTACGTCAGATTGGTCGGCTTGTCTCAATTCGAGCTGTGATCTAATCGGTTTGACGTAACGCGACCATATTATAATGTAGGTACGCCAGCTGCCTAGAAATCAACTTCTCTGATAGTACAACATTCTATCCTTCCTCCCAAATCATTCCCAGGCGTACGTGGATCTGGTGCGGGCTTGGGGCTGGAAGTCGTTCACGATCGTGTACGAGAACAGCGATGGTTTGGTGCGGCTTCAGGAGCTGCTGAAGGCTCACGGCCCATCTGAACTGCCGGTGGCGGTGCGACAGCTGCCGGACTCGCACGACTATAGGTAACCATTATAACTATTTATTAACATGTGACATTAACCTTTAAGCCGGCCCCTAGACGATCAATTGTATTGTCAATATCACGCTTCAATTTTATTGAACAGTTTATTTGACAATAAGATTGAAGGCGCGCGATGTTAAATAAACCCTAGACGGTCAATAATATTACGCAATGCGTGATATAGCGTAATTACATTGCTCGTCTAGGGGCCCGCTTATTGGGATACATTATATTATGTAACTAGATAACGCCCGCAACTCCGTTGCGCTAAAATCCGTTTATCGTGCGGGAACCGTAAAAATTTTTCGGGATAAAAAGTATCTAATGTCCTTTCCAGGGACTCTAGGTATCTCCATACCAAATTTCAGGAAAATCGGTTTAGCGGTTGGTTTGACAGACACACTTTCGCATTTATAATATTAGTATGGATGTCCGGTATCCTTTGCATCCGATGCGTTACGTAACACGTTGCAATGTGAACTAATCCTGGATTTTTTTAAGCGTTTTTAAGCGTTTTTAAGAAATCGTCATTCATCTTTGTGTTTTCATTATTATATCGGCTGTGTAGTATCCTAGGGACACTGGCTCACTAAAACACCTAGCACCACTGTGGAGCGCACGTCTATCCACCGTCTCTTTCACTATAGAACTGAGAGATATTGACTACTTGACAGATGATTTATAATATATGTCGTAGGATTATTTGATAAATCGAATTTTTGCGAAAGTTCTAGGGATTTTTCGAAAACACGGATAATTAGATAATGGTGATTACATTTTTCAATTATCCTAAAATAAATTAGATTTTTTGGGAAAACGCGAGTTGCCTTAGTAACATTGCACATTCTTAACGCTGATTGGCTTGATTTTTGCTCTCTTATTTAACTCTTATTCTGATTGGTTACTATCTTTTCCTATGTATCTTTGAGGTATTACACCATATAATTATAAAGGGTAAGAAATGACAATGCCTCTTCCTATGAAGAACTTTACTTTTTATTTAACCTTTTTCTTGGGTAAATCTGTTGGGTAAGTCCCACGTCTGTTAAAGTCTTGAGAAATTATGGGGCGGACAACAATTCCTGTTTTGGGACAACTTTTTTTTATTTAAACAGGTCTGGCATAAATTGAGGCATATTGAAATAACTGGGACTGGTATTTAATATTTCTGTTTAAGGAAATATATAATTTTATCTCGACCACCATGTCCCGTAGATATGTGTGCTTGGTAAATAATGTCATAGTACTCACTAGATGAAGGTACTTGAATGACAGGAGAGTTAATATGCTGTCTTTTAATAATAAGGTTTTATTTATCTCCTACGCTGATTACGTCGTATTTTTTTGCATTGCTGTTGTGTTTTTGGTTGTTTGAGTATATTCGCAGAGTTGAATCCTTGAATTGAAGCTATTACAATATTTATTCGTTCTTTAGTCCATTCAGGTTTCGTACATCCGTCCTGTGTATTAGTGTAAAACTTTCTTAGTTCTATGTCGAATCTTTCTTTATTGGACATATCCTCAGAATTACTTTCTGGTTCTGTTGAACTATCAGCACTAATTTCACATGTATCAGTCATTTTGTATTTACAGACACACTTTAGATAACTTTTAGCACTAATTTTCAACTCCAACTGCAATTTTAAACACATATATCAAAAACTGCTAGGTCGCTTACAAAAACAACCACAAACAAAACAACGCGTGACAATTAATTGACATTTAAAACGTCAAGTCTTCAACCAATCAGAGAAGATGTTGTTGTGGGGCGCTTAAACCGACCAATCAGTGATTTTTTTCGATAATTACTAACGATTCGTTTCGCGATCTTACTAAGACGACTCGCATTTTCGCGAAAACTCTACTTTTTTTCAGTATGAATGAAAAATGCAATCACCATTATCTAATTATCCGTGTTTTCGCGAAATCACTAGATTTTTCGCAAAAATTTGATTTATCAAATCATCCTACGACATATAGACTGCATCCCCACTACTGGTGTTTATGAGACAATGTTAAGTATTTAACACTGCACTATAGTGTATGTGTTGTCTATGTGTCACACTAGGCCGAAAAAACGAGACCAAAGTTCCGCATGATTAGGTACGCCTGCAATGTATTTTAAATTACCGATGACACACCATGCCGAAATTACGTCGCGTTATATTGTCTGACATTGCTGACGTAATCATGTGGAACTTCGGCCGCGTAACTTCGGCCGCGTAACTTCGGCATGGTGTGTTTAGACCTATATTCGTAGTTTTAGACACTGAAACTTAAAAGTCATCATATTTTATTCACCAACTGCATCCGTTATTCATATTATTAGATATTTAAAGTTAGTTTCACAGAAACGTAAGTTTGTACGTAATGAAAAAATATGTTTCTTTGAGGTTAACGTCGCAGTCGCTCCAACAATTTTTGCTTCTAATGTAGAATTTTATTCAGATTTAGGAATAGGAAAATCTAATATCCGATACTTTTGTTTGGCATCGGCCTAGCACATGTGACGGCCGCTCAATAAAATAAATAGAGCTCAGAACGTTTACCTTTTTGTGTTCCATTTTGTGCTATTCAAACGAAACGTTGGAATTATTGAAACAATTTTTTATGCGGGTGTTACAGTCACCTTATGTAATGCAATGGGAATTATATAGTAGGGAAGAGAAGATTTTCCTGTAACAGGAAAATTTATATTGTCTTATAATATCAAAAAACCTGCACTATTTGGACGGATTATATCACTTTGGTTGTGATTCATAGCTGGGTTTGGCGTAACCTGACTATATTGCGTAGGTCTGCCAGTCTTCCTATGAATCTAATCGGTTAATAGTACAGTCATACGTCACTAACATAATGCGATAACGTTTAACATTTTTCACTTCTATCATAATAATAATATGTTTGTGATTAAGATGCCGGTCGTCCTGTACCTACTCGTTATTCAATATTCGTATATATTCAATACGTGGTAACTAAAACACGTTTTACAAGATAATACGTTTAAAATTAATCCCCTAAGCTAAGATGACAAGTTTAAGTATAGGTACTCGTTTAAGCTATTACAGAGGTCTGAATCTAGTACTCAAAACGGGCGTTAGGTATTATCAACGTTCTAAAATAATAAGCGCTTAACCCTTATCACTTTGATATATTATGCGAACACTAATTCAATTATGAAAGGCAGCCGTGGTTTTGTAAACAAGTAATTAAGGGAATAGGGACTACAAATATTTATAATTTACATAAGATATTTTACTACAACACAATTTAACCGTGAGTTAAATTTCATATTGTTTCACGATTTTTATCCCAAATCTGCTCAAGCAGGCTTCATTCCGAAAGCTGAAAATAAAATTAGCTCAGACGTTAAAATTCGTAATAGGTACGGACTACGGACGGATTATTGTTCACGTAGTAGGTACAGGGTTATACCGTACTTAATAATATATATATTGTGCTAGGGCTCAGAATTATTTTAACACGGTACATTTATGCCAATAACATAATTGAAGATATTGATGGATGAATCGGGTAAGTAAGAGTTATAAAAATGCGTCTTTTGGCATAAATGGAGGGTTTGGGGCCGGCGAAATAATTTAATTTTGTCTAAATTATAAGAGAAAAAAATACACAATATCCTTTTAATGCTAGTTCCCCGGTTCTTCCACTCACGTCTTTAATTATTGCAATAACAATAAACGCTCCATATTATTATTATTAATACTAATTACCGACATTGACACTAATGTCCAGGCCGCTGCTGAAACAGATCAAGAACTCGGCGGAGTCCCACATCGTGCTGGACTGCGCGACGGAGCGGATCCGGGACGTCCTGCAGCAGGCTCAGCAGATAGGCATGATGTCGGACTACCACAGCTACCTCATTACATCGTTGGTGAGTAGAAACCTGGCTCAATTTATATGCGTCCGCGCGGACGAGCGGTTCGGCCGCTACACCACGAGAGCACAAGAATGTATCGAATTATCGTGTTGATAATAATTACATAGGATTGCTTGAATGTTCGTGTAATTCGAGCCTTAGGACGTCGCGTTGGGAGCATTTTGTTACGGCGTTGCTGAGTAAAATTTCTTTAGGTGGGTTATATTTTCTTTGCTATAAAAACCTATTGAATTTGATCATGTCAGATTACCATAGCTACCTATATTTTGGTGAATCATTGAAAACTTTAAAATAATTACTTAATGTGTTTATGTCGCTACACGCACCATATCGCATACTTACAATAATATTATGCTATTATGTTTTTTACCTACCTTGAAAACTAAATGACTTGCTTTTATAGATATTTGAGTACTTCTTTTTAAAAGTAATATGTAGGTATCATTTCTGAAATAAATGCTAAAATCACAATAAACTTATTATGAGGCTGTCACTAGAGGATGATACACTGATGTGATACGATTTACAAACAAAAAGCCTTTTGTTCGTTAATTAATATTCTATTTATCTTATATACGTTCACGGTTCATAGAATGTTTGGTTACGGCCATTGTTATCAAAATATTATTGGCTTAAACTTCGAAATAGCCTATTAAACTTTACACCACCAGTTCAAATAATCTGGAGCGAAATAAGTTTTGAATATAGTTTGTAAGTATGGTAAACAAAATAATATTAAAATAAGGCATATTATTATATTTTCTATTAATTATCACTATAGTAAATGATGTTAAAATATTATTGTTTTGAAAGTAACCAACGCGAAAAGAATTAAAGCATGAGCCGCGAACAAAATCTAAAATCTTACAAAGAATATTCCGTTCCATTTTTAAATTTAAAAATTCTGTCAGGATTTGCACAGCGTCGACTTGGAGGAATTCAAATATGGCGGCACGAACATAACGGCATTGAGGCTGCTGGATCCTGAAAGGGCCGAGGTACAGAGGGTCGTCCGGGATTGGGTCTACGATGAGGCCAGAAAAGGACGGAAGCTGCAACTAGGCCATACCTCAGCAAAGGTAAAAAATTTCCCAGTCATCCGTTTTCCCGCAATGTTTTGCGTACTAACATAATTCTTTGTTTGCAGGAAAACATGACGTTTATAAAGGTGAGTTTCGCTGGAATTTTATGTTGAAATTTATCTTGTAAGTTTGTAAAACAGATGTTATGTTCTAGAACTTTTTAAATTTTAAAATAAATACTATGTGTAAACTTTTAACTTTTAAAAATAATTTACTAGCCTAATAGTTAACATAACATCAAAGGAAAAGGGCAGTTTCTTTACAAAAATCTCTAAAGTTTATAAGCAAACATTAAGAAACACTTACTTTACAGTTTCTAGCCAAATCACAGAGATCGCAACAGCTTGCATTACATTTTTTAGAAGTCCTACTAATGTTGTTGACTCAAACCTTTCCCTACATTAGACGGAGACAGCGCTAATGTACGACGCGGTACACCTGTTCGCGAAGGCTCTACACGACCTGGACACGTCGCAACAAATTGACGTCCGACCCTTGTCGTGCGAGGCCGAAGACACCTGGCCCCATGGGTATAGCCTCATCAACTACATGAAAATCGTAAGTTGGCCCCTAGTTGCAAAACCGTTGACTTGATAGATCGGTCATCTTTAATTGGTTTTTATATTTTGATAGTTTTGCCTGGTGCAAGAATGGTGTTAATTCTTGGTTTAATATAACGGCCCCTCTCTCTCTCTTTGTCAAAATTTATTATGATACTTTTATACACTTTCTCGATTATCATTGTTTTTATATGAAAATACTTTAGGAGTTTTAATATTTTGTAAAGCTGTTAAATCATTTTGACAAATAAAAATAGAGCACAATCTTTTATTGCTGTCGTTTAACCTATTTTAGTAGATTACTCACTTATATCGAGGTTAATAAAAATCATGCCGCGATATCACAAACTAAATGCGGTCATAAAAACACTAGTATTATGGACATCGTAAAAAACAGACGCAGAAAATAAAACAGTAGTAACGCAGTTGGTAATTTAATTTTGGCTCTGGAATGACCGTAAAACCCTTGGCTGTGGAGAACACTTTAATTGGGAGACATTAAAGTAACGAAATAGTGATTCGTTCGAGCTACTGTATTATTTAAACTTCGAATTGACGATTGTTTGTCCACCTGTTGAAAAGTTTTACGAGTTTCATATTATTTCGGTTTGAATTTTTAAATTTTTAAAATGATTGATTCACATGGTATAGTAGTCTGTTTGAACAAATTTGTTCTACAGTTGAAAAGCCTGAATAAAAATCCAGTGTATGTTGCTCACTGCTCAGTGAAATTCATAAAGTGAAATGGGACAGCAATTACTTAAATTTCACACGAACAAATTCAATCGATTTTTTTTTATTAAAAAAGTTTTTTAGTTTTGGAATAAAATCATATACCTACTCGAACACTCTCTACGAACGTGAACGCGATTCTCCCTTGAAGACTACTACTGAAACTACGACTATCATTTTTTTACTTACGTAGATGTCTATCCATACTTCCATACTAATATTATAAATGCGAAAGTGTGCCTGTCTGTCTGTTACCTTTTCACGACGAAACCGCTGAACGGATTTTGTTGGGTATGGAGATACTTTGAGTACCGGGAAACGACATAGGATACTTTTTATCCCTGAAAAATGTATGGTACACGCGCGACAAACGAATTTTGGCGCAACGGAGTTGCAGGCGTCATCTAGTATATATTCATAAGAGGTCTATGGATGTCTACAAGTCACCTTACAAAAAGGTCTACGAACGTTCGAATCTATATTTTTTTCTTAGGTTGAGATGAAGGGTCTGACGGGGGTGATCAAGTTCGACCACCAGGGGTTCAGAAGTGACTTCACCTTGGACATTATTGAGCTGACACGAGACGGGCTGCAGAAAGCCGGCATCTGGAACTCCTCTGAAGGCGTCAACTACACGAGGTCCTACGGTGACAACCAGAAACAGATTGTGGAGATCCTGCAGAACAAAACGCTTGTGGTTACGACTATTCTTGTAAGTACTTATTTATAATATAATCAGTAAATTTCTCATTGATTTTTTTTTTTTTGTAAATAGAAGAGGTATGATAAAATACTTATATTAACTATACAAATTAACTTGAGGTTTGTCTTATGCTACGAAAAACAGTTTTCATTAATATCTAGTTGAGGTATTTAATAGTAAAATGTTACACGTGGAAATTTCTAGGTCCTTACCAAAATTAGATTTATTTATTTTGGAACGTGCCGCAATAAAAGGAAAAACAATATTCTAGAAATCACATTTCGGCCTTTGATTGGCCGTCAATTTGATCTAATCGCAACTTCTCGTACTCTTAACATAAGTTTTATTAGATTGTATTTCTTGTAACAATAACTTCTGCCAATCGTGATCTGAATTATTCTTTCCAACAAATTACTGATTCTTACAAAAATAAGTTGGATATTATTATAATGTAGTGGTACTTAAAGTGGGAGATAAAGCACACAATTTTATGTCATCAAACTTTGTAGACCTGTATCCTGTTTACGTCAATCGTAGGTTCTTAAATAGGTTCATTTTGACGATAGATATAAAAGAGTATTGACGTAAGCAACTAACTATACATCAAAGTAAGACATAAAACTATATACATAAGTAAATAATTATACAGGATGTAACAAAACAAAGTGAGAGAGTAGCAGCTTTTAAAGAGTAACTTTTTTACTTTTGTAAAAGCAAATTCATGACGCACTTGTCCTGGACACATAAAAAATTTGTTCCTATCCCTGAAGCTTTGCTACTTTTACAATGAACTATATAAGGGACACACACACCCTAAAGTATCACTTTGTTTTGTTGCACCCTGTAGAGATGACCTTTCTGTTCTAATTAAAAAGGTAAACTTAGTTGCAACATCTCTTAACGCTAACGTATTCTAACAACACTAACCTCACAGCCATAATATTTATCATGATATACAAATCTTTCTCTCTGACCCGTGATCGTGAACAATCGTGCGCCGGAATATTGCTCGCTTTATTACTCCCCAGAGTGCTACAAAAATGAATTAAACTTCTTGTTTAATATTTAAATGTTACGGCGTCGGGCGCCATGATTTTAGGGCGGATATTTCGTCAAAAAGTCTATATCGACGGGTCCCAAGAACAAAATCGTATGTATGAAAATATTGGTTTACGGTATGAGGTTTTTAAGTTCTGTGTAAATATAATTATAAATTTTTGAAGCAAATGTACATTTTTTGAGAAAAAAATTAGCAAAAGCTATTGAAGAGCTTAATTTCTTTATTTTCATATTTTTTTTATAGATTTAAATTGTTATTTTCGAATAAAATGAATTCTTATAATACAATAAGGTTTTGTTTTCCGGAACGATCTAGTGCATATGTTAATATACGACGTTGTTCTTTGGAACAATCTAGTATATATCTTTATTTAAGACTTTGTTTTAGGGAATTGATGTTTCGGTTTCATGTCTTAAAAGAAAAATTAAGCCCTAACGTTCGAATTGATATTGAAAATAACAATGTAATTATCAAAACTTTAATTAAATAAATAAATTCAGAACATTTTTAACTCAAAAATAATATTAAAAAGTAGTTTTTAACCTTGTTTTTGAATTAACACCAATGTCAACGTGTATGTTACATAGGTTTTATTTTGGTCGTAATTATTATAAAAGTGTGTAAGTAATAATTAGCTGTATTTATTTTGGTAAGTGCACCTATAGAAAAAGTAATTAAAAAAAAATAGTGAGCTAAATATTAAAAAAAAAAAATTTACTCTTTTTCTCACCTAGCATAATAGTAGACATGGAAAAGAATCGACATACTAATAGATTTTATCGAAAAATGGCGGATTATTAATTTTCCATATTTGTCTAACTGTCACTTTGTCTATTCTTCCGTAAAGAAACCGTTTCTATGGTGACCATGCTATGCCTAAATTTAAATCAAATCAGTTTTCATTCGAATTATCTACCAGCTGGCTGATTCTGTATCGTATATTGTGACGAAACGGAGGAGTGAGTAACGAAAATTCTCACTTTTATATGCTAGTGAGACTTTCCGTTACTCACTCCTTCGTTTCGTTACTAACTCAGTGATTAACTCACAAAATGTACGATACAAAATCGGCCAGCTGATATTTGGCATTGCATTGCTTGAATTTGTGACGCCAGAATCGTACATACTTATTAAATCTTTATTTTTGTTAGCTTCAATAGTGACGAGTAAGCATTTTCTGATACAGGTACTGCTGTCTCTGATTCCTAGCTTCCAAAATCGATTAAAATATTCAAGTCTTTGTTCTTCTGTCTAAATTTTGTCTCCACACGTCTTATACTTACAACTACACGGCTTTCCCATCATTTTGTCACTAACAAATTGACCTCTTCTTGAAACGTAACTCTTTCCAAGATTTTTCTGGGTTTTCCGTTTCGCGTTCGACTAGTCTTGTCGACGTACCAAACGTTTCTTTGACTTTCGCTTCGGGGCAGTTTCAGGCGTTAAGTTTGATGTGCTATTATTTAGGGATTGGACTGAATCAATCCAACCACTATGATCGGCACAAAAAATATCTTTACATTTTTTGTGTACATTAACTGGGGAAGGCATAAGTGTAGCTATAATACCATATTATGTGAATGTGTGATGGGCCTTATCCCCTACTCCTCCTACCTTTCTTCTGATTAATTTCGTTGCGGGTCCCAAGACAGATTTAGCTTGTCCCTCAGGCACCCCTGAGATCATATCAAAGAGTTTTCGTGGTTACTACTGTTGATCCTGGCGACATAGGAGTTGCAGTGGTGGGAATGTGTGGTAGACCTAATACCATTATGTGATGATGATGGTATTGTAGAAATCGCAGGTTCTTCAAACTCTTCAATAATATAATGTATTATATTGCTGGTGAGTTACCTCAACGTTCAATGGAGTAAATACTTCATCTGTAGGCGCTAGGCGGGGCCGGTATTAGCCATACATAGGTGGTGAAGTAATTTGATCGCAGGTATCATAATAGGTATCTGGGTTATGGATATTATGAGGATCTTATTTTTCCCTCAAACTATCATTTTCATTATTTTCATCAAAAATATCATGCCAAACTTCTGCCATATCGGCCAATATTCTCGGCTCCAGCGAGCTGATGTTGGTGTAGCGTTGGCAACCAGTTTCTAACAGAAAGCAAATAAGAAGGTATATGTTATGCTAGTATATATATATAAAATCTTATTACTTACAAAAAATAGTACTATTTTATTAAAAAAATATTAAATAAAATACTTTTGTGTAAAACAAACACGCATGTTAAAAAAGTTTACAGAGAACAAAATTGTTTATTTATATACGACTAATTTTTTTATTAATAATTTGTAGAACAAAATCGTATCTGCTCAAGCGATAAATGACTTGAAATTGTTTTTTACCGAACAGCGACTTATGTTAAAATAATAAGCTAGAATATAAATCGACGGGTCCCAAGAACAAAATCGTATGTATGAAAATATTGGTTTACGGTATGAGGTTTTTAAGTTCTGTGTAAATATAATTATAAATTGTTGAAGCAAATATACATTTTTTGAGAAAAAAATTAGCAAAAGCTATTGAAGAGCTTAATTCCTTTATTGACATATTTTTTTATAGATTTAAATTGTTATTTTCGAATAAAATGAATTCTTATAGTACAATAAGGTTTTGTTTTCCGGAACGATCTAGTGCATATGTTAATATACGACGTTGTTCTTTGGAACAATCTAGTATATATCTTTATTTAAGACTTTGTTTTAGGGAATTGATGTTTCGGTTTCATGTCTTAAAAGAAAATTAAGTCCTAATGTTCGAATTGATATTGAAAATAACAATGTAATTATCAAAACTTTAATTAAATAAATAAATTCAGTAGATTTTTATCTCAAAAATAATATTAAAAAGTAGTTTTTAACCTTGTTTTTGAATTAACACCAATGTCAACGTGTATGTTACATAGGTTCTATTTCAGTCGTAATTATTATAAAAACGTGTAAGTAATAATAAGTTGTATTTATTTTGGTAAGTGCACCTATAGAAAAAGTAATTAAAAAAAATAGTGAGCTCAATATTTAACAAAAATAAATTTTACTCTTTTTCTCACCTAGCATAACAACAGTAGACATGGAAAAGAATCGACATACTGATAGATTTTATCGAAAAATGGCAGATTTCCAATTTTCCATAGACTAACTGTCACTTTGTATATTCTTCCGTAAAGAAACCGTTTCTATGGTGACCATGCTATGCCTAAATTTAAATCAAATCAGTTTTTATTCGAATTATCTACCAGCTGGCCGATTCTGTATCGTACATTGTAACGAAACGGAGGAGTGAGTAACGGAAAGTCTCACTTTTGTATGCTAGTGAGACTTTCCGTTACTCACTCCTTCGTTTCGTTACTAACTCAGTGATTAACTCACAAAATGTACGATACAAAATCGGCCAGCTGATATTTGGCATTGCATTGTTTGAATTTATGACGCCAGAATCGCACATACTTATTAAATCTTTATTTTTGTTAGCTTCAATAGTGACGAATAAGCATTTTCTGATACAGGTACTGCAGTCTCTATTTCCTAGCTTCCAAAATCGATTAAAATATTCAAGTCTTTGTTATTATGTCCGAATTTTGTCTCCATACGTCTTATACTTACAACTACACGGTTTTCCCATCATTTTGTCACTAACAAATCTACCTCTTCTTGAAACGTAACTCTTTCCGAGATTTTTCCGGGTTTTTCGTTTCGCGTTTGACCAGTCTTGTCGACGTGTCAAACGTTTATTTGACTCTCGCTTCGGGGCAGTTTCAGACGTTAAGTTTGATGTGCTATTATTTAGGGATTCGACTGAATCAATCCAACCACTATGATCGGCACAAAAAATATATTTACATTTTTTGTATACATTAACTAGGGAAGGCATAAGTGTAGCTATAATACCATGTTATGTGAATGTGTGATGGGCCTGGTCTCCTACTCCTCCTACCTTTCTTCTGATTAATTTCGTTGCGGGTCCCAAGACAGTTTTAGCTTGTCCCTCGGGCACCCCTGAGATCATATCAAAGAGTTTTCGTGGTTACTACTGTTGACAGGCGACACAGGAGTTGCAGTGGTGGGAATGTGTGGTAGACCTAATACCATTATGTGATGATAATGGTGTTGTAGAAATCGCAGGTTCTTCAAACTCTTCAATAATATAATATATTTTATTGCTGGTGAGTTACCTCAATGTTCAATGGAGTAAATACTTCATCTGTAGGCGCTAGGCGGTGCTGGTGGCTAATATATAGGTGGTGAAGTAATTTGATCGCAGGTATCATAATAGGTATCTGGGTTATGGATATTATGAGGATCTGATTTTTCCCTCAAACTATCATTTTCATTATTTTCATCAAAAATATCATGCCAAACTTCTGCCATATCGGCCAATATTCTCGGCTTCAGCGAGCTGATGTTTGTGTAGCGTTGGCATCCAGTTTCTAACAGAAAGCAAATAAGAAGGTATATGTAATGGTAGTATATATAACTAAAATCTTATTACTTACAAAAAATGGTACTATTTTATAAAAAAAATATATTTAATAAAATACTTTTGTGTAAAACAAACACGCATGTTAAAAAAGTTTACAGAGAAAAAAATTGTTTATTTATATACGACTAATTTTTTTATTAATAATTTGTAGAACAAAATCGTATCTGCTCAAGCGATAAATGACTTAAAATTGTTTTTTATCGAACAGCGACTTATGTTAAAATAATAAGCTAGAAAATAAATATGTCTAATAACAGTCTCATTGTATAGTCTTTGAACATAAAAGTAAAATAGGTTTTACATGAATTTATTTATAAGTTACTGATGGACTTCTTTTATTTTTAAAGAACAATATCGTATATGACGTTGCGTCGCTGCGCGCTCGGTGCGAGTTGCAAAGAACAAGCGCCTACATGTTATTACATGTTTGTTCGTGGGTATATATTTCTAATAAGATAGTGTTCGATTGATTATTCCAATAAATAAAAGGATATAAAATTAAAAAAAATATGGTGCCATGTAGTTTTTAGTATGTAGAATCCAAAAACGCAATAAAATACATTTCGTCTTATTTTTCCATAAGATTTTGTTCTTGGGACCCGTCGAAATATGTCTAATAACAGTCTCATTGTATAGTCTATGAATATAAAAGTAAAATAGGTTTTACATGAATTTATTTATAAGTTACTGATGGACTTATTTATATTTTTAAAGAACAATATCGTATATGTCGTTGCGTCACTGCGCGCTCGGTGCGAGTTGCAAAGAACAATCGCCTACATGTCATTACATGTTTGTTCGTGGGTATATATTTCTAATAAGATAGTGTTCGATTGATTATTCCAATAAATAAAAGGATATAAAATAAAAAAAAATATGCTGCCATATAGTTTTTAGTATGTAGAATCCAAAAACGCAATAAAATACATTTCGTCTTATTTTTCCATAAGATTTTGTTCTTGGGACCCGTCGATATTAAAATGTCTATATTTGTTGTTCAGTCTAGCAATTTTCCTTCTATTCGGATTTATCCAAAACATAAGATTCCTATTCCCTTTAGCAGTTCTTCCTGTTATTGGCACGTCAGTTGTTTGTTTGGCAATTATTTTAATGGTGAAAAAAAGGGACATCTTATAGTATCAACTTCTAATTCCCAATAATAATTGGGTGTTTCACCTTAATTAAACCTAAATTTCTCTAGAGCGCGCCTTACTGCATGAGAAAGGAGGCGAGCGAGAAGCTAACAGGGAACGCGCAGTACGAGGGCTACGCTATCGACCTGATCCATCAGATCTCCAACGTCCTGGGCTTCAACTATACCTTCAAGCTGGCCCCAGACGGCCGGTACGGGTCCTACAATAGAGAGACGAGAGAGTGGGACGGCATGATACGAGAACTGCTGGAACAGAGGGCAGATATCGCAATAGCTGATCTCACTATTACTTATGACAGGTATTTTTTTAAAATAAGAATATACTTGACAGGTGAGTGGTGACCTGCGGGGCTAAAATGGTCACATTTAGCAATTCCTCTCAATCAATTCAGCAAATGAATTGTTAAAACTGTCAAACTGACAAATGTCAAATTAGTACGAATTACTAGACATGAATTGCAAGCAGACTTACATTTTGCGATTTTCAAAAAATGAATCGTATTAAGATTCATAATATGATTCTCTAAAGCGACCATTTTAGCCCCGCTGCTGGTCTGAGGCCGGCCATAGACAGACCGCATCTTGCAGTCGAGACTGAGATGCGGTTGCCGCACGGCAATCTACAGTTTCCATATTAAATTCATATCCGCAATACACGGACCGCTCGAGCAGTTCTTGAGCGGTCAGAGCATTCGCTCGGCGGTCGAGTTTTGCCGTGCAGTCGAACAACAAAGATAATAATAATATGACGTATGGTCGACTGCATGATGCAGTCGTGTACGACTTCAACGTGACCTTTCTAGATCAGTCGGTCTCGACTGCAACTTGCGGTCCGTCTATAGCCAGTCTAATAACTGTATGTATCTACTGTAGTAAGATGTTAGTTCTTAGCTGTTTTCTTCTGACCGTTATAAGAATATATAACTTACTACCTACCGTAAGCCGATGATAAAAGGATCACAATAAAGAAACTATGTAACGTTTTATGAATAATTCTAAAATCTGTTCTGTAATGAATAGATTACTATGTTGTCCTGGAAAAAGCATAACGTAACGTGTTAAAACATTAAACAACAGAACTTTTATTGTTGTTGTTAGCCGTTTAACTAAAATATTTTGTTAGCGTAATACATGTTTGAATATCTATTTTCCTTTCTTTTAAAGCTGCTTTAATACTGATCTGCTAAATAATTTACTAAATAATTCGTGCGCGAAGTCGATCTAAGATTCGATTTTTAAATATTTATACAAAGTGTATTGAAAGTAGCTAATATAAATGCAAACATTGATACTTTCTTTTGGAATTCGCCTTCGAATTTTAAATCAGGCAAAATGGTCCGAAAAATTGGACTTGAGAACTTTGGAAGAAGTGAGCAGAATTATTATAAAAAAAGTTCAATATTGTAATGAGTACCTACCTAGATGAAAATAAATGACGTTACTGACTTCACAAATTAATAATAATCATTACAACATAAATCTCTCTATCGCTCATAGATTGTTAAGTAAAATAGTAATAAAATGATGAATGATAAATGATGGATAATAAAATTGCGTCCTCTAATAATAATTAATGCAATAATATTTGGTCCTTAAATTGTAACATTTCAATGGACTAAATGTACCATCGAAAAAATTGATTTATAGGCAAATGACGGACTGGCTACCTTATCAAGTAAAAATAGCGATCAACAATCTACTAGCAATAATCGCGTGAGTGATTGCTGGGTGTCATGAATGTCACAAACAATGGTGTCATGTATAGTGATCGATTGCAATCGCATTGGTTTGGCTGATACGTGATACGAAATAGCGATTTTGCACTTATTAGAGGACGCAATTTTATTTTTGGAATGTGTTGGGGGGTCAATAGAAGCTTAACCTCAAGTTTGTGCGGTCGCCACTTTTGTCACCCGGCCGCCATCTTGCAAAAAGGGGTGACAACACTATTTACGCGATATGGGAATATTATGTTTGGGATATGTTGACTAACATATTATTATCCCAAAAATAAAATTGCGTCCTAGCTCATGTAACATTTCAATGGACTATTAGGTCCCCCATCTGCCTATAAATCAACTTCTCTGATAGTAGCATCGCCAACTATAATAAAAATGCTATGTTTCTTTACACCAGGGAGCAAGTAGTGGACTTCACGATGCCTTTCATGAACCTGGGCATCTCGGTGCTGTATCGGAAACCGATAAAGCAGCCGCCGAACCTATTCTCATTCCTGTCACCTCTGTCGCTCGATGTATGGATCTACATGGCCACGGCATACTTGGGTGTCTCCGTTCTACTATTTATACTGGCCAGGTGAGTCAAGTTGTAGTTGAGTTATGTTTTTGTTTTTCTTTTTTCACACAAATATAACTGATTTATATTAGCACATCGGGCTTTCTATTATAATGTATTGTCATAAACAAGAATATTCTGTAGCGCGATGGGACAATTTTGATACTTGTAATAAAATGACAATAATCCAGGCAACGACTATAAGATTTTTTTTTATGCATCCCTATGTATCGTTACATAATGAAATTCAGTAGATATTTTAGTCTGAAATAAACAAACTTTCATGGTAATTACTAGGTTTACTCCTTACGAATGGCACCAAACACATACGCCGGACGGTGAAAAGATGGAAAACATATTTTCTCTCGCTAACTGCTTATGGTTTGCGATCGGATCACTAATGCAGCAAAGCTGTGATTTCTTACCCAAGTAAGAACTATCAAGATTATTTACCAACGAGTGACCTCAGCGAATTCCACAGACAAAACACTATTTCTCAAATTTTAGGCCTCAATTTTCGGTTTACATAATGGAAAAGTAATTTAGTATGTAAATATTAAGTTTCGTCCTAATTTAGATCAGTAAACGGGCTCTGAAGGCTATAATAGCAAAAGGGTAATGTTGTTTGTATAGGTTGTGTAACTAAAACATGTCTGTATATTTTGCTATTTGGTAATAACACAATTTTCCTAAAAAAAAAAAGTTACAAGAATAGTGCGAAAAACTATTCTTGATACTTTGCACTTGGCGAATCCTTTCTATTTTCAAAATTGGTTGACATTAAACATTCGGAATTTGGGCACAGGTTCAGCCCCTACGAGTGGGACAGCTCCCGGAACTGTCTAGAAGAGCCGCCGGTTCTGGAGAATCATTTCACACTGTTGAACTCGCTGTGGTTCACTATCGGATCCTTGATGCAGCAAGGTTCGGATATCGCACCAAAGTAAGTCAAGCGCGCTATTTCATTTACCTCAACGGCCGTGTGGAAAGAGCCGTCGCGGGTGATGTGAAACATCGAAAATCACTCGTATTAACCCCGCATAGAGTCGAAATTGGCGTGTCATATCGTGTACTCCATTAGCTGTTTGTGCATCAGAGTGCTGAGTGATAGTTTTAGTAACTAGTCACCCTGAAAAAGTTAACTAGAATTTGTAATAGCTGCATCGAACGTCTGCTCATATCTTTCGAGCCATACAAATTGTAGTACTTTTTCGCGGTGAGTAATCAAAACTAGCACTTAGCATACAGGATTAATCAGAAGTCACTTAATAGTCTCTAGTTTGTGAATAGCCCGATTTGACGCGATAGATGTTTCACATCAAAACTAGTATCGAAGTGACCGTTATTTCGGTCGCTATTCGTGTCGTGTCGCTAGACTCCTAATTAGTTGCTGATTAAATCTGAAATCTCCATTGCTCGTTTGTTGTGCTTGTGTAGTATCCATACTTGCTGCATCAAAGTTTGTTCCTAGTTTAGACATACAATGATTTTGCATCTAAGGATTTAGATTAAGATCTAGTGATATCATCTAGGTGAATATGCAACATCAGTGTATCATAAATTGTAAATCATTATTGATTGTTGCGATCATTTTAAGCTACAATTAGAATTGCTGTTGATTGTCACAATAATTTAATTATAAAAACAAAAAGCTAAATTAAATTTGATTACCACTGATATTAAACAAATGCATAAATGACTTTTCAAGGTGTGTAAATAAAGTTAATAATGTAGTATTTAGCTGCCAACTTGCAATTAAATACTACGCCAATTTACAATGACTACTAATGGGTATTTGAACAGAGCTGTGTCGACGCGTATGGTCGCTGGGATGTGGTGGTTTTTCACTTTGATAATGATTTCGTCGTACACCGCCAACTTGGCCGCTTTCCTCACTGTGGAGAGAATGGACTCGCCTATAGAGAGCGCGGAGGACTTGGCTAAACAAACCAAGATAAAGTACGGCGCGCTCAAAGGAGGTTCCACGGCTGCGTTCTTTAGGGTACAGTATTTTTATGATATTAATGTTTTCTTAGCTTTATTAAAAAAGGTTTTAACTTTCTTTTGTTTTACAAAGTTAATAAATAAGTTTATCAGGTTGTGTAGATTTTTGTTTGGTGAAACCATTCGGTAGATTTAACAAATCTCCCTAACAGAAATAACTATTTATATGGACGTTACAGTTATTGTAACGTAATCCTTGTCTATCTATACACTTTGTAACATGTCAGATAAAGATAAAGTATTAAAACAACTAGAACATTTTCAGCGTGAATCTTTTCGTTTTAAGGGGATTTCACATTCAAAATTAACTATGAATTTCGCATAGCTTTAACAAAGAATAATTTTCAAGGATTCAAACTTCTCGACATATCAGCGCATGTGGTCGTTCATGGAGTCAGCCAGGCCGTCTGTGTTTACCAGCAGCAACAAAGAAGGAGAAGAGAGGGTGATGAGAGGAAAAGGGAGCTATGCGTACCTGATGGAATCCACCACGATAGAGTATGTCGTCGAGCGGAACTGTGACCTCACACAGGTCGGAGGGATGCTCGACTCCAAGGGATACGGAATCGCTATGCCACCAAGTAAGTGTCAGTACAGGCGTCGCAAAACTATAAGGTCGCTTCTTAAAATTGAAAGGAAGGTATCAGAAAGAAATAAACTTTATTTGGTAAAACAATTGATGGATTATCAAAGAAGTTGATTCATAGGTGTAACTTTGTATTTTGATCGTGTTATGTCAAATCTATCTGTCTGTCTGTCTGTCTGTCCGTCTGTCGGTCCTTCTGTCTGTCCGTATGTCTGTCTCCGGTTATAACTCAAGAACGATAATAGCTAGAGAGCTGAAATTTTCAGAGATTATGTATTTCTGTTGCCGCTATAACAATAAATACTAAAAACAAAATAAATTATGTATTTTAGGGGGCCTCTCATACAACAAACTTGATTTTTCTCATACAAAAAACAATAAAATGTTGAATATCGAACCTTTGCCTGACTTTTTCGTTTAATATCACTTTGGAGAAATTGTTTACAATTAGCAAAACTAGCGCATGGTGCAATAATAAAGGGTGTTTTTTTTGTTCTTAGGAAAAATAAAACACCCTGTATTATTGCACCATTTGCTAGTATTGCTTATTATAAATTCCGTAAATTCCGTAATAAAAAGTATCATGGACAGGACAGGACAGCCCTAGTTGACAAGTATAGCCTGTCAAGAAAGTCATGACAGGCGGAAAATTTTTCTAAATGTAATCACGCTTAAAATGTGTATTTTTTTCTTTGTATTTTCACAGAGAATGCTTATTACATTTTCAATATTGTCACCTTGCACATTTTTACCTCGAATTAATAAAGTTCTCATATTTTTATTTCATTTAAAAATATTTCCGCCTGTCATGACTTTCTTGACAGACTATAGCAAGCGATTATCGTAAACGCCAAAAAAATTTATGCGATTTGACATACGTCATCGCTTTCGCTAGCGAATACTAATGTCAAGTCCCATACATTTTGTTAGCGTTTACGATAATTGCCACTTGTTTAAGCCCTCATATCCTTTTCCGAGTCTCAAAGTATATATATACCAAATTTCAACAAAATCGGTTCAGCGGCTTGGGCGTGAAGAGGTAACAGGCATACAGACAGACGTACTTTCGCATGTGTGATATTAATATTATGGATGGATTATTGTAGGTATGTACAATGTACAGATATACCGATTGCTTTCCAGTTTTCCGAGCAATCGCGCAGTATTTTATTATTTTGCCCTGAAAATGTGTACGGCGACAAATATAAGGTCTTACTTTTTGTACTCACACTCAAATATATAAAATATTTTGCTCACGTTTTGTTTTTGCGTATCGTCGCTCATTTGCATGTTATGACGAAAATGTATATTTATATAACGTTTTGTTTTATAATCACACATAATATGGGACGTTTTAAAAGATAGAAATCCATTCCTATTTGGCGAAACCTAACGAACAAAACTATTATTTTTATTTATTTGTTCAGACACTACAGTTATACTCTGTCCTACAAAACAATTCGATTGATAAAGCCTCTAAAATATATTGCTCACTCAATCTACACTAGGTTGAGTGAGCAATATATTTTAGAACCCTAATTTAAAAAAACAGAAACATCTATCCGAAACGTACTTTGAGGCACTCTCGCAAAGGTATTTAATAAAGCCGGTTTTGATAAAAGCTGTCCTTTCAGACTCGCCATACCGAACCGCTATAAGTGGGGCCGTGTTGAAGCTCCAAGAGGAGGGGAAACTACACATATTGAAGACCAGGTGGTGGAAAGAGAAGCGCGGCGGGGGCTCGTGCAGGGTGAGCCTTTTGAACCAGATTTGTTTGAGACTTTATTTAACTTCGTAAATGGATTTGATTGGTATGTAATGGATTTAGAGCAACCCGTAAGGCGATTCACAATTTTCATTCGACTCAGATTCGGAAACTTTACGGTGTGGTCATTGGTCAACGCCTAGCGCGGCGAACGTTTATTGGATGCTGGGTAACGAAGTTTCCGAATCCGTTTCGAATTGCACATTTTTTCACAAATATCAGCGATTTTCAGGTACCATTTTAAAGAATTAGCAGTCACACTGCAAGAATATTTTGGCTTCAAATGAAAGATAATATATTCATCTCCACGTCTATACTATAAAATTTTTATAGCCGCATACAAAATGTTCACATAAATACGTTTTAACCATCACAATAATAGCAAAATATAAAAAAAATGGGGTTTGATTAGGTACCATTATAGCTAAATACACTGAACTAAGGAAAATAAATATAAGTACAAAAAAATGTTGCTTATTTAGTCCCCTATACGAATAGCTAAATATTTTATATAAAAATAAGTAACATTTCCATTTATAAGAAAAATAAGAAACGCTCTCAAATTTTTTCATACATTTTCCCTATCAAGAAAGCGGCGAGCGTCGTGACCGCCACTGTACAAGGCGCGCTGATATTGAACGTTATTTTAATGTCTTTAAGGTCGATATTCGTACTGACCTGCTAATTTTTGACATAATTTTTGTGATAGCGTCCTTAAGGTAACTTTTTATTTAGAAAGATTAATTAATTTCAGCCTTTATTCATTGTGACGCGATATTTAAGTGCCTGACACATGAATTTAAGTGGATAATGCCGTGGCCATAGAACCTCGTAATGTAACTTTTGCTATTATTTCGCCGAGGATGTGAGGATGCTGAAGTCTCATAATGCACAATGGAATTCTTATTTAATACAAAACAAAATAAATAGTTTGATTAACTTTATGTTATTAACAACAAGCAGGTGTTGTAGCTTTGTATTAATTAGAGATAAAGCAATATTTGCGCAATTTTTTCACTAATTGACTTCTTTTAACTTTTTTGGAGTATAATATTTCAGTATCTATAAAAGTCCTATTAATTTTCATGTAGACAGAAAAATAAAATGAAATACGTTAAAATAAAATCGTAGAGCTTCTACGCGGCTGCTACGCGGCTACGTCGTTTGCGTATAGATCATTACTCACTCCAAAGTACCTATCCGTTATTCTAAGAACATAGCATGATTTCATAAATATACATTCCACGGAATTTATAGCGGTTTATTTCATATTTAACTTCATATTGTTGTACATGTACTATGGCAACCGTGTTATCGTTAAATCAACATATTTTGTTGATTGTGAGAAGACTGTACTTTTTTTGTAATACTAACTTTTTTGCTACCTTTTTTTTATCCTTTCCGGAATTAAAACTAATCTAGCCCAGATTTCATTAATTTAAGCGTTATAATGAATTAACAGACGGACATACAATAATACATTATTTATAATGGGAAACATGTAACATATTATTGTACTAAAATTACGTTTCGTAGATTAAAATCTAGACGATGCAATTTTGTGACCTTTAACTAAACACGAAAACACAAAGGCGTATCATAATTCACATTCACACCCACGCCCATCATTCCGTTGTGTTGTTTTGTCTACAGGACGAGACGTCAAAATACGTTTTTCGGCAGGACAAGGCGTCAAATTGTAAAATGTTTTTTGTCTACATGACCAAACGTCAAATTGTGAAATATTTTTTGTCTACAGGACGAGACGTCAAAGTCGTCGTCGACAGCGAACGAGTTGGGTCTGGCGAACGTGGGTGGGGTATTCGTGGTCCTGATGGGGGGAATGGGGGTGGCGTGCGTCATCGCCGTGTGCGAATTTGTATGGAAGTCCCGCAAAGTAGCTGTCGACGAACGGGTACGTGGCACACGTTTTCGGAATGTTTTTTTAACGGCAATACGCAATGGCAACACATTTTTGGCCAGTACTATTTTTTAACAGTAATTTTGTAAAGTAAGCCAGCTTAGGTTGGGGTTAGACGGGCGCGATTTCGGAGTTGCGGAAAAATTCACATCAAAATAATTAGAACTATATAACATACGTATAGTTCTAATTATTTTGATGTAAGCTCCGTAAGCAATACGTTAATGGTGCCTTCTCACGGCGCGTATTATCGCAAGCCGCGCCGCGCCCGCTCGAGCCACGCGCCGTGTGAAGGGGTGGCTCGGGCTGGCTCGAGCAGGCGCGTTTAATATCACGCGCCAGCTCGAGCCACGCGCCCTAAGGAAGTGGTGGCGTGGTTGCGTTCTCACGGCGCGTGCTACCACGAGCCGCGCCGCGCCCGCTCGAGCCACGCGCCGTGTGAAGGGGTGGCGCGGCGCGGCTCGTGCAGGCGCGTCCCGATCCGATTAAAGTCGGTAACTTCAAAGGCGCGGCTTGAGCAAACAGGCGAGCACGAGCCACCCCTTCTCACGGCGCGTGATATCACAAGCCGCGCCACGCCGACATTAATTCAAGTAAAATGAAACTTTATTAACACGATAATAGAAATCATTTTGCTCTAAGTCACTTCGTTAAATAAATAAATTTTAATGAAATGCAACTTTATTCACTAGGCAACTAGGTTGCATTTTAATCTATGCCGCTAATTTTATTAAATTAAATGTAATTCATTTATTTGATAACACTTTTGACGTGGGAGAGCCATGCTTCGGCACGAATGGGCCGGCTCGACCGGAGAAATACCACGCCCTCACAGAAAACCGGTGTGAAACAGCGCTTCCGCTGTGTTTCGCCGAGTAAGTGAGTTTACCGGAGGCCCAATCCCCTACCCTTTTCCCTTCCCTACCCTCCCCTATTCCCTTCCGTACCCTCCCCTATTGGCTATTCCCTTCCCTACCCTCCCCTATTACCCCTTAAAAGGCCGGCAACGCACCTGCAGCTGTTCAGATGCTGCGAGTGTCCATGGGCGACGGAAGTTGCTTTCCATCAAGTGACCCGTTTGCTCGTTTGCCCCCTTATTTCATAAAAAAAATGTCCGTATAGCGCGCTGTAGCCGCCAAGCAGCGGCATCTGTTATCAAAATAAAGGAATTAAACTTAATATAATAAAATTAGCGGCATAGATTGAAATGCAACCTAGTTGCCTACTGAATAAAGTTGTATTTCATTAAAATTTACTTATTTTACGTAGTGACTTAGAGCAAAATGATATCTATTTTCGTGTCAATAAAGTTTAATTTTACTTGAATGTTTGTCAGCGTGGCGCGGCTTGTGATATAACGCGCCGTGAGAAGGGGTGGCTCGTGCTCGCCTGTGGCTCGTGCTCGCCTGTGGCTCGTGCTCGCTCGTAATAGCTGGCTCGGCGCGGCGCGGCTTGTGATATCACACGCCGTGAGAAGCCAGCCTTAGAGATTCAATTGGAATATCAAGTCAAGTGTCGCTGTCAAATACAAATAGATTTTTTGCCACTCGAGTTTTCGATTTTGAGCACTAGTGTAATTAGCGCATAATTCTAATTTCATCGTACATTTTATCGCAACTCTAAATTTCCAGCTCGTGTAGTCTCAGCCTAACGCATTTTTGCGAACAGAATTTAATTTTTTCAACACATTTACGTTTTCGGCCAGTATTATGTACACGATTATATTGTGTTCAGCCTGTGTTTTGTAATATAATTTTTAATAATAATACTGTTTACTTGTTTATTTAAGCAAAGCAGTTTTATTTTGAAACGTTCTGTTTGTTTTTCTAACCGATCCAAACATGAGTTAAAAACCACATTAACCGAATAAATTAAAAAGTCCCACATAATGTGTTTGGTCCTAAAATAAATAAAATACGTGAGTGTAAACACATTAACAGTACCAATTAGATTTAATTAGCATAATTATTTTCTTTGCTCATAATTTATTAACATTATGTTTTTGTTTTCAGTTCTACTTTTAAAGGTTGTTAATTTTTTATGTGATTATTGCTAGGTTTTATCGTATTGTCTACACAGTATGGCTCAATTATATTATTGTTTAACATTATCACTTTTCACATGACTATCATAATAATATCATAGTAATAATTATTGATCTTATAAATTTACACTTTCACATGGTACGCATTTACGCCTCCTAATATTTTTGTTTTTGTAGATAATAATTCATTTTCTAATTTACGTAAACGCGTAAATGTCTAAAAGGCTCAAGAATAGAAAAGTTTGTAGAGCCAAAACTTGCGAATATCTTATCCTTTTAGAATCGTAATTGGCGATTAGCATTTATTAACTCGGCTTTTATCACTCATAAAAGATATGATAATAGCTAAGTGCTTTGAAATTTTAATGATATTAAAATAATATTCTGTTTCCCTTAATTCCGCTTAAGAAATTCTTTATAGTGAGGAAACCGTACATTTCCGTGATAAAGTCAAGTAACAATCTATGTTTCTTTTTGGAACATAAATAAAAATCATGAAATCGGCTTAGCGGTCAACAAATAGACTGACAGACAGACTCATAAAAAGACACAGTTAATAATATTTATAATATTTTTACATAGTATATTATGAAAAATAATAGTGTCGTGAATTATGAATCCTGTAGTAAAATCACATCGCTATCTGAATTGTAAATGGCTCGATGTTTGTTGTTACTACGTGTGGGTTGTAATTGCTCCACCACCGGTTGTTTATAGCACTTACGGCTTTATCACATGAGTTCGATGGCCCAAAATTGCGTACACGAATTTGAGGTTTGTGTTATTGCTAGTTTTCACCGACAACATCTACATTGTACATCTAAGGTTGAACACATTGCAATGACTAGAAGCGTAGTGATGCATTTTTAAATGAGCTATTCCAATTTGAAACTGTTAGCAGCCTGACACTGCAAGCGGCAAGTCAGTCAGTCAGAGGGTCTAGCCAAGCGGCAAGCGACTATGGTAAACGCTAACGCCAACGCCACAAAATGTATGGGATTTGACATTAGCATTCGCTAGCGAAGCGATGACTTATGTCACTATCGCATACATTTTGTTAGCGTTTACGATAATCGCTGGCCACTTGTCTACTAAGGCTGTTCTTCTTGTGTAATAAATTAAATTAAATTCAGTTTTGAGTGGGTCATTGTATCGACACGACGCACTTTGCAATGGAAACTGATTCTAGTGGTAACAAAGAAAATTTAGGCACATAGGGTTGCAGACTGCAGTGTCATACAAATATTCGATAAACTTATCTCTTTATAATTAAACACTGTGTGTATACGTAATACGTTATAGTAATAACACAATATTTTGCTCTTGAATTGCCCTCAAAACACTTTCCTTACGTATCAAACAAGGACAAAACATTGTTGTATACACAGTGAAACTTTCTTTTAGTAAAAAACATCAATTTACCTACAAGTTACATGGTAAAATAGCACTATTTCATTCTAACGTTATAAATATTGTACTGTTTTGCATAATATATCGGGATCCTTCTTACACTAGCTATGTAGTGATGTCCGTTTTAATATTCAATTGTTTGTTTCGCAATCCGGACAGAAGGAGGAGGTAAGTGATTTATTTCCCGTTTCGAAGCAAAATAAATGCTAAATAACACCATCCCCTTTTTGTCTATTGGAGTTTATTAGATATTCAAAGGTATTTTCATTTGTAATTTATTGGAACGATTTTATTTCAAAACTGTATATAACATACAAAAAGAACAACGTAGAGTAAGTTTGTATGCACAGAAAAAACGAGACAACAGACACTATACATAAATACAGCTAAAGTTTTCTGTCAGTGGAGCTTAAACTTTAGTGTATAAAAGTAATAACTATTAACTATGCGTAAAACCAAAGTTAAAGGTAGCCTTTCTAAGCGAGCGTCTACAGCGTCAGTGACGCCGCGACTGTAAAAAATGTATGATTTGGCATAGGTAAGTGACGTCACAGACGCGTTAATGTCGCTGACCGCTGTGCTCAACTCCAAACCACTCCAAACCATACAATTTTCATTGTCGCGGTGTCACTGACGCTATAGACGGTCGCTTCGAAAGGCTAATATAACATAATATTAACTTCAAGACACGGTCGCGCGCGGCCTACGACGGTCGTCCGCCGCGCGCGTCTGTCGCCGTCCTTGGAAGCGGGGCACCGCTATATGTATGGCAATACATTTTCATACATTGACTATTGTCGCGAGCGGCCGACGACAGTCGATCGCGATGCACGGGATTGTACCTTAAGCCCCAATTTCACCAACGACTGTTAAATTTAACGCTCGAATTAGTATCACGTTACCTCTTTCGTTTTTCTTATGAATGAAAGAGAAGACTTGACATTTTAACAAGCTGTTAGCACTAACAGACGTTGGTGAAATTGGGGCTTAGGATCAGCCACCGCGATGCGAAAGCGAAGAATTCTGTAATAAGAAAAGTTATTTTATGAATCACTCTCATCGATAATTATAATTAAAGCGGACGTAGCGCAGCGTTAAGCTCGCTTTATGCCTTAAACCTATCCTATGTTTTCAATGGAGCTGCGTAATAATTAATGTGTTTTGAGTACCAATAGAATCGCTTCATATGTCTTACCTTGTTAAGCGCAGCGATTCTATTGGAAATCATAATAATTATGAAAATACATGAACTTCAATTCCTCCATCCAGGCATCTCTCTGCTCGGAAATGGCGTCTGAGCTCCGTTCTGCACTGAAGTGCCCCAGCGGTGCCAGTGCGGGGACAGGAGGCGGACGGGAGGGGGCGGACTCCCCCTACCTCCACTACGGCTTCAGCACCAAGAGCCAGCTCCACTAGCGCCCGAGCGACGCCTCCTCGCCCAGCGATGTGTAGGCTGATGATGGACTGGACTAGATGTAAATAAACCATATCTTCGGTAACAATAATGTTGTGACGTAAGTTATTCCAAGCATAGTGTACACTGTTCACGAAAGGAAGTGTTTCTCCTTGAAAGTTTAAAATTGGAGCATGCTATCTGCAGTTTTGTGGTTTTTCTGCTGATTTCATTGTTAATTTTTAGATATTCAATAAAATTTGATATTCCAGTATTATTTAAATGTGTAGAAATTAGTACATTTTTAGTGTTCCCAATATTGTGTTCTTATAGCTTTTATATATTCTATCATACATTAATTGTTCAACTTTTGTCAAAGGTTAATTATTGTATCAATTTCTCATCACGTCTAGGTTATCATTTATTACGATTTCATTAAATAAAACATGTTACATTGCTTTGCAGTTGAAAAATCTAGATAACGCTAGCAAAAAGTACAAAATCCAACATTGCATAAAAATAAAAATCCTTTTTATCAACGTTTATACGAAACAATAAATCCAAAATGTTGGCTGTAACACGTAGAAATAGTTTAAATTGGTGCTCAATACAATCTAGGCGGGCGAGTAAATATTTTACCGAATAACTCATTTAGTATTCTGAAGAGACGCCTCGAGGAAATAGCAACGAGGAGTCTTACGAATCTATAACACGCATCCGTTCCTTTTTATTATGTATTTTTTATTTTTTCATAAAAATAATATTAAAATAGACCGGCTAATATCTTCCTTAGCAATTAATGAGAAATAAAACACTTTAGTATTTTTGCTCATAAATAATTTATTTTGCTCATGAATTATGTGTACTCGGCCTAATTTCGTACGTAGCAGATATTTTGTTGTTATACCTCATAGTTTGTTAAATATTATAGCCAATTCCTTGATACTTTTTGTAAATATGACATTCCATTATTATAGGCCAATATTTCCAAGTTATTGTTAGAAAAACTTAAAATTAAGAATCTGCCAAATGTCAGTGTGCCAATTTTGGTACGACTTACGTGTAAATATTACAATTACCAAGTTTACTAAATCGTTTACATAATTTCCGAATAGTATTTACCCTAGTGTTTTATATAAACGTATGATTGACTTATTACATCGATAATAATTAATTATTGTAAATAATACTGAATGTAGGGACAGCCCAAAAAAGTAAAAAAAGTGTAATATAATATTACGATATATCATATATTTTTTAATCTTCATTCTCTAAAAATGTTGCACATAACTATAAGTAGTTATGTGGCTATCTGGACCATCCCCTTCCAAACGGGTGCATGACGAATGCTAATGAATGAAATTGAATGAATAAATGTATGTGATGACGTCACTTTATGTCGTCCGCGTGTCCAATTTCATACGATTGTTGTCCATTCCATTTTCATTTATTTCCTTCGTTTCTTTACGTCAAAACAGACGCGACGAAATGTGCTGTCCCTATATTCTATCGACAAGATTTGAAGACATTCTGGCGTGCTCAGAGTTATTTCAAAAGGAACTTTACGTCAACATTATAAGGTTTACTCTCGTAGAAGTACAAGGTAAAACAACTCTGAACGTTATTATTGTTAGGATAACTTTTGATTATATAGCCCGGTCATCGAATGTGTGGAAATTCATTGATCTTTGGCTTGCCTCTTTTGCTCGCAAATTTTCTATGTGTTCGGTGACCGGGCTTTAGAAACGAAATGATACAATAAAATCTATTTAAGAATATTTGTAGTAGTGTGGGTAGTGTTACCAAAGTATTCAAAAAACGACCACGGGAAAGACGAATGAGTGTAAATAATATTTTTAAGTTGGGATAGTCAGGGCAAATTTTGATACAGGGTATAAGTCAAGTAAACGCTAAATCAGCGAGTAATTTATAATTCTGTGGCACAATAAATAGCATATCTCACATATTTGCCTTTCTATTGTGTCACATTCGGGCCAAGCAACCACAGAGTCCTTCATTATGTTAACTTGAAATATTTGAATTTACCCTGCATCTGAAATCTGAATGTACCCTGATTAGCCCTAAATACTGAAGCAATCGATGTATCAGCTCAATTTGTGCCAAATCCAGTGAACTTCTTTTTAACATTTTATAGGCTTATAACTACAAAGTTAAATAAATTGTTTAATATAAATATGTTTTTCATTTCAAGATAAACAATTGATGAAAGAAAATTCTGAGAATCATAAAATACCACCTCATTAAATTTGGAATCATTCTCACAATTTTCGTTATATTTTTAAACGATTCACTATTATCAATATATAATATAATAAATTCAATTCTTCATTAGTATACTATATTATTAATATTATGTTTATAAAATCGAATGGTACAACAAAAGTATTAAGGTATTAGTTATATTATTAATAAATATTATCCATATCTACACAAACTTAACAGATATTATATTATTATTTTCATTACAAAATGTGCAAATTGTAGTTTTGGTTAAAACGGGATCAAAGCTTAGTTCTCGTTACCATCAGGTGAAAAAGCGAAATATTCGCTTCAACAGGCACTAAAAGCGTTAAATGAAACGACAAAATTCATAGACGTATGAGGTTTCCGGTCCCGGCTTTGAAAGGAAAAGTGATTTTTGCTACGAATTATATTTGTGTAACGTACGAACTAAAAGGATTTCGTCGTTGCGTTCTAGCTTGGAGAATCACATTAGAAAATGCGTCCCACACATGTTTTGGCAATAGTGTCGGTTTTTTCAAATGAAGCCTACCTTTACAGGAGCTGATGTTGATACTTACATTATCCAAATATATGCACCATACCGACTTACCAATTATGAGACACGGACAACTGACCGTCCCACATAAAGATTATTTTTAGTCAAACAAGTACGTGATCAGCCTCCTAGCCAAACTTGGAAACAAAATTTTAACATGGAAATCGAGCCCACGACTTCCGAGTCAAGACTCAAGAGTCTCGAGTCTAAAAGACTGGACCACGGAGGCGTCAAAATAGAAATTATGTAAGTACTGGATTTTTTTAAATTCATAATACAAATATAAGTAGGTTTTATTTCATCGGTTTCATAAAAATCACACACAGAAAAAGCGTTTGCAAAACTGTAAAACTATAAAAAAGTGAATAATATTATGTATGACGTTATGGTTTTTACAGGAAAAACCGAATGGAAAGCTGGAGTTCCCGAAATCTGTGCATACAAAAGGCCGTTTGATAAAGTCAATAGGTATATTAACTTTATGGGCCGTGTTATAAAGTTAATATACCGTTAATATACGTATATATTTTATAAAAGCAGTTTAAATTAAAAAACATTTTATACAGTCGTGACATGCTATAAACATTATAAGCATAATAATTTATCAAGTAATATCAGAAAAATTGAAGTACAGGTAGATAGCGGACCTACGTTATTTGGTCTGGTTATATCAAGTCCATTAAAACCGTGATTCGACCAAATTACGTAGATTCTATCAATCACTGTATTTTAGATGCAGAACGCGACGAAACTAACTGCAACTTCAATAATATGTGATGTAATAAAATGATGTGATAGAATGGTACGATAGATCATAGAATTTTATATTTTAAAATTATAAATTCTAAACGGTTATCCCAATTTTATTAGGTAAATGTGACGTAAGCATTTACGGCTTTCTAAGACTCTTATCTTGAACGTTGCGGTAAGCGTATGTATGTTTTTACATTAAATAAAAGATAGAATACAGAATATTGGATACATATTATTACATAATATTTCAAACAGTAAAATGTCTTTGAATTGGTAATATTGAGAAACGTAAAAAAGTTCAAATCCAATCCACACTATACTCGCTTTGTCAATATTTAAGGTCACACCAAAATAAGAAATGAGGAGACGCTGCAATCTTTTCTTTAAATACAGCGATACAACACGACGCGCCTCGATTATTTCTTTGTAAACTAACTCTAAAACTAACGTTTCCATAAAACAATTTCCTAATTTATGCACAACTGACGACTCGCTCTTATATCTTTTACTTAAATAAAAAAAATCTAAACGAAATGATTAAAAAGCATAAAAAGTGTACGCAGTTAATAGGCAAATGATTTATTATATTCTGTGAACAAAAGTTAGTTGAGCTCCCAGGGGCAGATCAATTTCAAATCCATCAGGAGCTCTCAAACGTCCCAGCTCGCTTGTTTGGGAACACGAGGCAATCTGTTGATACAATAATGCACAAGGCTTTTAAAAAAAATCAAAAGAGAACGAGAGGTCAAAATTCGTATATCGTTACTAACATTATGGTTACTAAAATATCTGTCATAACGGATATGTACGCTAAAATCACTACCACGATTATGGTAAGAGTGTGGTGTGATACTTGTAATCTCGTAAAAGGCACATAAATAGTTATTATCTCAGAAAATGGTTGGTTAAACCAACTAGGAACAACCTAAGATAACAAATAAGTTAAGCTTTTAAGCTAATATAAGGCAAATTAGAACTGTTTTAATGGAAGGAAGATAATATTAATTTATTTAAAAAAATAACATAATATTATTAAAAAGGTACCTAACTTACAGCAAGAAGAAGATAATGAATTTTTTAATTTTGTTAGCCCCGCTAAAATTTACGATCGGCTGAACTGATTTGCTAAATTTTACTCTTGAAATAGTCGTGAAAGGCCAGGGACTAGCAAGGGTTTATTTTAGATGGGAGGTCATCTAGTTAAAGATAGGATACACAGACTTCCGAGATATCGCATTATTTCTTTAGTAGAATTAAATGGTAATATTATACAATAAGCAAAATTCAAAGAGCGATTAATAATTCTACCTAATATGTAATGCGGACTCAGGTCCGTACCGTAATTGGCCTTCCCGCTGTTATAATTTTGAGTGAGCAACCTTAATATTTAAAGTGATTTCTCTTGTGAGAGTGTCCATGGCCTAATGGGTAGACCTTCGGTTCGCACTCCTAGAGGGTGCAGGTTCGAACCCTGGTGGAGGCGTGTACCTATGAGACATTTTCTGATCTCAAGTACATAATACGGACGCTCGTACGGTGAAGGAAAACATCGTGAGGAAACCCGCACATAGTTGGTCCCAGACGTATTGACTAGTTCCTTCCTCTGGACTAGGCCGACTATGATGCGAGAATGCCGTATGCGCTTGGGCAACCATACGGACATTTAAAAATCTTGTCCCAGGCACTACAGTATTTGAGGAGTGGTTACTTCGCTCTGAAAAATACTGTATAAATCATCCACAACGGATGTAAAGGCCTAGTTTTTTTTTCTCTTGTGAATTTTATATTTAATTTATAATTTATGGAACACTCTGTTAATAGCGTAACGAGCTTGTTAATTGGGTTCAAAATGATTTGCAACTCCCAGTATAAAGCAAAGGCTGGACATTGCATAATTAATCAAAAAGGTAATGCCGTCAACACATTATTCAAAGCAGAGGGTTGTACATTAAAATTTCATCATTAGCATTACTGGTATAATATATTTGCAAGCAATAAAGATAGGTGATACCTATATTCCTATTAAGTAGGCACAAAAGTAGCCCATAATTATTATATCATACAGGGGAGGAACTCAGCTGTTTATCTTATATCTTTAAACGAGCAATTCTTGTATATATAATAAATGAATCTCGGAATCGACTCCAACGATTTTCATGAAATTTAGTATACAGGGGGTTTCGGGGGCGATAAATCGATCTAGCTAGGAATAATTTTTAGAAAATGTCATTTTATTCGTGTTTTATCGAATACCGAGCAAAGCTCGGTCAACTAGCTAGTTTGTAATAATACTCGCTCCACTCTGAGACAAGAAACATTGTTGTGTTACATAAAATCATTCAAAATTACGCTTAAAATTAATTTAATTAACCGTAATAATATGACAACCACCTGTTAAACATTTTCTATGACCAATATAATAAAGTACTATAATATAGTAAAGTAATACTTTTTTATTCTTATTTTCTATTATAAAGTATACTCCAACTTTTAACGTTGACTGTACAATGTACACACTTGGATTGTTGAGCTTCGGGGGCTTATAACGCTCGAATTATAATTGTACTTTGATCAAAACAAAGGAAATTTAAAAGCCAGCAACTTATTGTTGTAATTCCGAAATTGGGCACAAGGCTTTTAAGTATACTAGCCATAATGCTTGCTCTTCTCGCCAAGCTAGTACCTAACTTGACATAATGTGTATGACTATTTCAAAAGTTTTACTGCCGCACTCAGAGTGGAACATTAATTATTTAATTGTGATTAATTCAAAATTTTGACATAATACATACATTATATTCTGTCAAACTCTTCCTTAAATTGAAGGTTAATTGTAATTAAATGTCTCTGAGTACGGCGGTTAGTCTCACACTTTCGGAACTAATTTTGAAATAAAATATTTATAATAGTTTTTCAAAATACAAATATGATTAAATTACTGGATTGTTATTAATGTAATAGTTTACTAATAATAGTATACAATTGTTATTTTACTGTATTGGTTTAGGCCGATATTAATGTTTTGTGTTAAACTAAAGCTTAATCGTAACTAGAATTATAAGCAGGTGAAGCCCAATTAAAACAATGTATGTTTGAGTTGAAAACTCGTTATATTTTAAATTTATTACTATCCAATCTCATACGTTATATACATACATGTTACATACATACAGTGGGTGCCCAAATTATTATACTCAGTGTGAGATTTTTGTTTATATTCGTATTGGTTGATTGTTTCAGCATTTAGTGTTGTTTGTTTTACTATTTTTATTTATTTTTGTTAATTTAGGCCGTCTTCTACATTTTCTGAGTTAGTAACATATTTATATTCAACAATACATTTGTAATGGTAACACAATAATTTAGCACGACAGTTATAGTTAGTCGATTATGTCGTAGAAGACCGTGCTACGCTAGCTACGGGTATGTCGTAGAAGACCGTGCTACGCTAGCTACGAGTGTGTCGTAGAAGACCGTGCTACGCTAGCTACGAGTGTGTCGTAGAAGACCGTGCTACGCTAGCTACGAGTGTGTCGTAGAAGACCGTGCTACGCTAGCTACGAGTGTGTCGTAGAAGACCGTGCTACGCTAGCTACGAGTGTGTCGTAGAAGACCGTGCTACGCTAGCTACGAGTGTGTCGTAGAAGACCGTGCTACGCTAGCTACGAGTGTGTCGTAGAAGACCGTGCTACGCTAGCTACGAGTGTGTCGTAGAAGACCGTGCTACGCTAGCTACAAGTGTGTCGTAGAAGACCGTGCTACGCTAGCTACGAGTGTGTCGTAGAAGACCGTGCTACGCTAGCTACGAGTGTGTCGTAGAAGACCGTGCTACGCTAGCTACGAGTGTGTCGTAGAAGACCGTGCTACGCTAGCTACGAGTGTGTCGTAGAAGACCGTGCTACGCTAGCTACGAGTGTGTCGTAGAAGACCGTGCTACGCTAGCTACGAGTATGTCGTAGAAGACCGTGCTACGCTAGCTACGAGTGTGTCGTAGAAGACCGTGCTACGCTAGCTACGAGTGTGTCGTAGAAGACCGTGCTACGCTAGCTACGAGTGTGTCGTAGAAGACCGTGCTACGCTAGCTACGAGTGTGTCGTAGAAGACCGTGCTACGCTAGCTACGAGTGTGTCGTAGAAGACCGTGCTACGCTAGCTACGAGAATGTCGTAGAATACAGTACTACGCGCCTAGCTGTGAGTAGGTATGTCGTAGAAATCCCGAATCGTTACACTTTATTAATTATTCAATTCCTATTATTGCGTAGTTAGAAAATTAAGGAATTTTTTATTTCCTGTTTCGCGGTAAAGTGTTTTTACGAAACAGGAGTACCCCGACACTTTTTAGACTTTCAATATGTATTTCATGGTGTAATTATAAAATCCTTTTAAACATTTTAATTGTAAAGCATAAATCTTTTCGCCGCCATTGCTGCGTTACTGCAACTGGCGATTCATTTTAACTAAACGTCGCAATTATGCTGATCCGTTTTAAAATATCATTACTGTGAATGTGAACTATCCATTCTCTGCAGTTTTATAATAAAATTTGAGATATGCCGTTTTTATTACTCTGTGTGTTAAAACTCCATTTTATACCGCTAAGTATAATTATTTATCTTGAATTTTGTTATGTGGGTATTTTTATCACGACTATTATATTTATTACTGACTGTTAAATGTCTTTTAAAAAGTTTCATTGTTCGAAATTCAAAACCAATTACCGGAGTCTTTGGAGTACGACAGACACAAAAGAAAATTGCCTTCCGGATTGAAGTTAATCTCGACTTGAAATATGTTAATCTTTTTAAAATAATAAAAAGCTCCTGCAAAATTAACGAAACAGTATAAATTTTAAACGTTTCATCGTAATCTAAGAGAATTACTTCAGTTGATCTTTTGATGAGGGTCACTAATAAATTTTATATGAAGACCGAATGAAATCTCTCGGGAGGCCTAGTTTTAGGGTTTTTGTGCTGCTATTACTTTGTTTGCTTTATGTTTATTGAAGGACATTCTCTTTATTAGGTCCTTTACCTTAACTAGAGGTACAATTATTTTAATAATAATAATAAATGCTTTATTCAAACATCAATCCAATGCACATTCATAGGTTGGTCATATGAAAACAGCAATGTAGGTTTAAAAAATATTATGATAAGCTCATCATAAAAGACGTTGGCGTTTTATATTAAGGTGAGTTTAAAATTTAAGGTAACATACCTTAAATTGACGTAGACGGTGTTAATTCTTCTTGTAAGAAGAAATCTTTAGCTAAATCTTCGTCGTGTCATCGTATCGTCGAGTTGTGAATTATATCTCTCATCATTTTTAGGGTTCCATAGCCAAATGGCAAAAAACGGAACCCTTATAGATTCGTCATGTCTGTCTGTCTGTCTGCCCGTCCGTATGTCACAGTCACTTTTCTCCGAAACTTTTTGAGCTATACTATTGAAACTTGGTAAGTAGATGTAGTCTGTAAACCGCATTAAGATTTTGATACAAAAATGGGAAAAAAATATTAAAATTTTAGGGGTATATAGGTACAACTGAAACAAAAATATTTTTTTTCATTTGACCTATGCGTGTAGGGTATCTATGAATAGGTCCTTAAAAATCATATTGAGATTGCTAACATAATTTTTTTATAACTTGAATAGTTTGCGAGAGAGACTCTTCCAAAGTGGTAAAATGTGTCCCCCCCCCCTTCTAACTTCTAAAGTAGGGGCATGATAAGTCTAAAAAAAATACATGATGTACATTACTATAAAAACTACCAACGAAAATTGGTTGGAAAATGTATACCTTAATTTAACTTTCATTAAATCAACTGAAATATTAAAATAAATCAAAAACCTTTTAATTTCATAAAAATAAACCTTATTGCTGCTGCGGAACCCTTCATGGGCAAGTACAACTCGCATTTCATTCATCATCAGAACAAGATATTTTCACATATTATATTAAGTGGGATAGCCCTTAAAAAGTTTTTTTTTCAAACACTGCAAAACTTAGTGAGAGTAACCTATAGTTTCTACAACACAAAAGTATTCATATTGTCTTTCAAGTTAGACAAAGGATTTCACACTTTCTCACCGAGTGCCTTTCAAAGTAAAATACCGGCCAAGATATCTGGAATATCGAAAACATTTTTTACTTTACCCCCAAGAAACATACCGGCATGGAACACTTGTATTTGAAACGAGATTTTTTACTACCTCGCTTCCTAGAACTGAAATTTTCTTGAGAAATATTCAAAGAAATACAGTTGCAATCAACAACAAAGATTCGAAATTTCGGTATTTCATACAGTACTAGATGTTTTCTGTAGCTTTGTTGATACAGAAATTCGGTGGAACCATGCATTTTGAAATAAAACTTGTCTTCACATTCATCAATATCGCTTCAACATTTTTATTAAAGACATACTTTCGTATTTATATTATTATTAGTATATAGAATAGTGAGATGCAAAATTGAGCTTTTATTGCGATGTTAGTATGCGTTTGGAGTACTTTATTGATATCTATAAAGTACTCCAAACATATTATAAAACAAAGTCGCTTTTTTCCCTCATGTCCCATTGTTCCCTTTAATCTTTAAAATTACGCAACGGAATGTGATGATTTTTTCAGTGTTAGATAGCCCATTTATCGAGGAAGGTTATAGGCTATATTTTATCACGCTAAGACTAATAGGAGCGAAGAAATAGAGGAAAATGTGGAAAAAATGGGTAAAATTATTTGAAAGGGCTAACTTGAACGCGCTAATCTCAGGAACTATGGGTCAGATTTGAAAAATTATTTCAGTGTTAGATAGCCCATATTTTGTTGAGGAAGGATATAGGCTATATTTTATGACACTAAGACTAATAGGAGAATGTGGAAAAAACGGGGGAAAATTTTGAAAGGGCTTATCTCGCGAACTACTGAAGCAATTTTTATGTTATTTGGCACAGATAAGAAGTAGACCACGTGAAGGATCATAGGCTATCGGTTTTAATCATTTTTTCAGTGGCTATATATTTTATATCCGTGCGACGCCGGGGCGGGTCGCTAGTTATTAATATAATGTTACGTAGTAAACTATATGGCATGCTCTATGCGTGAAATCCAGACTTGGAGGCGACGACGTCGCTTTTCTTTCTATTTTCAAAATTGTATATTTTATGAGTTATGACACTTTGGCGAAATTTACATGTTAGAGGTGCTATAAGCGGAAATGAGCGCGCCTGCACCGGGACTCGTCTTAGTGGGAGGAAATTGAATAGCTTCAACGTATTTGCGAATTTTAACATTTTATGATCAAATTTTACACGAAGTTGAAAAAATCTAAATTCAAATGACATGTCATGTTTAAATAACGTTATTTTTTATATTCAAGGGTGGCCACTTGAATATATAACTACTATGAATGTGTGCAATTGTTAATCTTAGGTTGTGTCTTAGGTTTGTTTTTTAAAAACCAGATCACGTCTGAATACAAGACAACGCAATTTAAAAGTTTTTTTTTCATATGTAAAACTGATCAAAGCTTCAATTCACCAGCACCTAAATGCTATCTAAGTTATTCAAGCGTCTAAAGTAGGATAGAATAGGCTTTGTAAATGAATTAACATGCCATTTATACAATTCAACAAGTTGCGATATATCGGTTAGAGCTTTATAATAAATCCCTCAGATTTCCACAAAGAATTGGCAAAGAGCCAGCACAAAGACAAAGAAAACTCAAAGTCTTCGATTACAAATAAAATGATACAAGCACAATGCAACGGAGGATATTCCCCAATCGAAAATGTAGCAAATAAAAGCGAGTCAAATCGAATCAGGGTATAAATGTATTACATGTCATATTAAAGTTATTTTGCTGGTAAGCTCCGTAGCTGCCCGCAGGCTAGCTAGCAAACATTTTCTATTTCCTAAATAAAAGTATCGTCGAGGAAATTGAACTTAGACGTAGGAGAGCCATGTTTCGGCATGAATGGGCCGGCTTGACCGGAGAAATACCACGTTCTCACAGAAAACCGGCGTAAAACAGCGCTTGCGCTGTGTTTCGCCGAGTGAGCGAGTTTACCGGAGATCCAATCACCTACCCTATTCCCTTCCCTACCCTCCCCTATTCCCTTCCCTTCCCATCCCTACCCTCCCCTATTCCCTCTTAAAAGGCCGGCAACGCACCTGCAGCTCTTCTGATGCTGCGAGTGTCCATGGGCGACGGAAGTTGCTTCCCATCAGGTGACCCGTTTGCTCGTTTGCCCCCTTATTTCATAAAAAATATATTTATTCCTAGGGAGTTGACAGACCAACGTTATTTGGTCGGGTCATATCAATTCAATGTTAATTGTGATCTGTCGGCTGGGTTTGACATAACGCAACCAAACTACGTAGGTACCCCCATATGGCTCGAAATTAACTTCTCCGATAGCATAAACGTAGAAAAAAAGGCGGACGGAGTCTTGTTATGTATACAAAACTGTGTGTCTTCTCATTTCTTCAGAGTCGGCCACGCACACATTCTTACGCCTGTCAAATGGTATGGACTAGCGCTAGAATGTGTGCGTGCGGTCCGGGTACATACAGCCAGCTGGCCGACTCTGAACGACGCAGTTTTGTGTATGGTGGGAGTTGGGACTCCGTCCGCCTTTTTTAGCCGACTTCCAAATAACGAGGAGGTTATATGTTCGGCTGTGGATATTTTTTATACGTGTCCAATAGTACATTCGTAGATATGTTACACAACATTGTAGCTTTCACTTTTATGATAATTTCTAGAATTTTAGTGTTACCAAGACTCTTGTCTTGGTAACACTAATATGAGTATGAGAACAATGCTGGGTACTCAAAAAAAAATGCCGTCTTCATACCCATACGGATCGGGAATTTGTATGGGAAAAAGTTGTTCATTTTGAAGGTCTCATTTGATGGTTTCAAGGATAACGGCGCTTACACAAACACACTGTATATTCCAACAAAAAATCTTTCGGTAGTGAAACAATTTTCCAAAAAAAATAAGCCTTTGGTACTGACTGACGCTTACAAAAGTAAAAGTAAAATGTTATCGAATTGCTCAAATTGCATAAGTTTCGTTATAATTTTTACATGATACAGAAAGTTCGTGGCTGTATACACATTTAATGTTCTGCTGATACTTAAAATAGGATAAACCTGTGCTATAAGTGCCAGCTAACAATCAGTACAGGTTTTCCAAATTCATTTTACATTAACATAATGTACATTAAGCTTAACTTCCAACTAAACGTAAATCTCCAAAATATGCAGACGGCTTAAAACTTAAAATAGTGCCGTCACAACTTAAACGTTCTTTAAACGAACTATTCCTCTTGAGTCCACATAAAACACAGGCGTCACTTTAACACGTTCAAAAGCACGCGCCCCCTTAAGTCTCCACTCCAGATGACAATTGTCTACTGAAATTCTCAGTAAAAGCTAAGTTGCGACTTTTAAAATGGTTTTCGACTGCTTGATAGTCTTCGCTGGAAATAGAAGTGACAAAAGCCATGACTGCTACTGCAATTTCAATAGGTTTCTACGAATAGTGATCCAAGGATTTCCAACTAAGTCTGGATTTATATTATGCGTCCCTGTAAACGCGCAGTTTGGCCGCTACACAGAGGTCACAAGCAAATGTAATATTATGTTATTTTAATAATACATTCTTATCTTATATATAAAATTCTCGTGTCACAATGTTAGTTACCGTACTCCTCCTAAACGGCTTTACTGGTTTTTACCAAATGTTATATGCATATTCAGTACGCCTGAGAATCGGCTACTGGCTACTTTTTATATCGATAAGTACATTTGTTGAATAAATAATAGTAAATCATTACAATTCGAGACTGACGCCGACCATTGTTTGTGCGACGGGATAGCGATGGACGTTGCCATAGTGCCATACTTATTTACGGCCGTTCCCAATATTTGATCTATCTCTGGTTTTGCCCTACTAGAGATAGGAATAGCTCACAATTGACATAAAATATATGTCTCTAATGTCTAATGTGAGCTATTCCTATCTCTAGTAGGGCAAAACCAGAGATAGATCAAGTATTGGGGACGGCCGTTAGTCACTTCAATAAAATAATACTGGCGAAATACTTTATATGGCAAAACAATGTTTGCCATGACAGCTAGTTTAATATACCTAATAGCGGCGCAGTCGCGCTGTCATTTTGCGGTGTGGCCGGCAATTCGCGCGTTCGTGCAGCCATCATATATAATCCAGTCTAAGCAAATCTTGCATGATGTCATTAGTAACACTGATTACCTATAATTCTAGTTTAATTGCATCAACTAAATCACAAATGTTATACATAGTTAATTCTATAGTCAATACGAACTATAAGGGCCGCGCTACACCGAAATGGCAGCGGCGAGGCGAGCACTTTCAGTGTCATATGATTTTAAACTTTATCTTCATTATTATAATAATGATGATAAAGTTTCCTTCGCCTTCCCGCGCGCGGTGTCCATGCGTTGGGTAAATATAATTACTTAACTTTAAGCTACATTTACTCAGTGATCAATAATTTGTTTTTTTTTTTCATCTAATAGAATAGCTGAATATCACATCCTTGAGTATTGAACATGTCTCACCACTCATGCTGTATATCAATTAGCATAACTACGTTTGCTGGTTAATCTAGTATATTAATTATATTATTATTCTAACTAAGTATTCCTTTAAGTCCACATTAAGCTGGGAGCACGTGGCAGCGAGCACGGGTAGTCGGGTACACTTTGTAACAAATCTCTGACATTAACATGAAGCCGGAAGTTTCGCTTCAATAACAAGACTGTTACGGCACAGTATAAATATTATGTAATAACTCAACTTCCAAAATGAAACTCGTCAACACAGAGACCATAGATTCTATTATTGTAATGTAACATTAACGCAGCATCGTCAATTCTATAAAATATGTTATTTAAATTACATCGCAAATTCTTCAAAATTCTATTTAAACCAATTCTAATCTAAAAACAAAAGTCAATTAACTGATTTTTGGCGTTTCACGAATGAGAAAGCGTTTAAAATTGGTTTGATATTTCATGAAAATATAATTTTGTATTTTGATATAAAATGGAGTGGATCGTATAGCAAATTGGAACATATATGGTTGGTTGATGCACGCGCGATTAGACACTGCAGTTACTTCAAGTTTTCTAAAATCACGGTCTAGGAACAAGATGGTCTACTGTATATTACTTGTACTGTGGTCACAGTCCCTCGGATCTTTTCTACGATTTCATGCGGAGAAAGTCAAACTTTTACAATAAACAGTTTGTTTCCCGTCAGCTCAGAAGTCAGTTCGTGCTTACTTTAAGGAGATTTGTAAGTTGGAACTGTAGGTATTAAAATCTTATCCAATAAAATACAAAGTTATACTAGAAACAATGCTGCTATTAATGTGAAGTTGCAAAGACTATAAAATTTCAATATTGATTGATATTTTATGACTGATTTTTATTTGTTATTTGTTTTTACTTGCTTAGTAATAATAATTATTGTTTGTAGTCATTCGCATATTTTTGATAACACAACATTTTTGGTTTCGAATACCTGCCATAGACGGTAAAATTATAACTGCACAATTCAGCCTTTCAGCATACAAAATTCTTCACATACTTAACGGCCGTGTAAAAGACGTTTTTGTGTACTTTCGCTGAAATTTGAGTGTTTTAGAGAAAATTGATAATATTATTTTTGTACAGTATAATATCTACTGTCACAAAACTGACCGATTCTACGGTTGTTCGTGGCGGGACATTAGTCTCTATTTGGAGCTATTTGTTCCATGCGTATCTGCGGGCTGCCACTAGTTCGAAATCTAATAATAAGTCGCATTGAATTCTACTGGCCCGCTGCCAAGTTGGACGACCCTTGCTCACCTGCTCGTTTGTAGACACAATACTACAGTAGTGTAACTCTGTCGTACTTTTAAAATTGATTTCTTGCTATTTGGATACAAAATTTAAGGCCCTTCTCACATTGGTCTATGATGACTTGCCATTATTGGCACTATGAATAAGCAAGTTGTCTTTAGTAGGTACCTATGTACAATCTACGTTAATCTTGAGGAATTAAAGACGAAAATGCCCAGAGGGCATTTACTAACGTGCAGAAGCACGCTATTAATGTGTGCGACGCATGCTCCCGGTTCAGGAGATCTACCGCATATTTTTATACTATGCTACTGAACTCTAGCATTGTATGTTTCAGCCAATTTATTTGAAAACCCTTTGAATTCGTGAGAGACTGAGAGTCATTGATAAGTCATATAAACATTCCCGAAAATATTAATATGCAAATTTTGAGGTTAAATGGTGACTAAAAACTTTCGCACTGACTCAAGCTTGTTTTCGAAATGAGACAAATTGTGTGATTATCCTTATGCAGTACTTAATGAAGAAATTTAAAAGTTTTAATACTCTGATTAAGGTGTCTCAACTTACTTATGGTCAGTTTGCGTTAAACACGTTTAAATTCTACTGTATATCACAAAACAGTTTAAAAACTGTCGTTAGCTACGAAACTTTACTCGTAACGAGCATATACTTAGTACTACCACAGTATAATACACAAGACCATCTTCTTACTAGCCCAGCACGCACGTCGCACACATTAGCGTGACGAACTTTAGAAAACGAAACTTGAAGTGTCCGTGTCGCGTTTCTTTGTTGAACGAGTTCAATTTCAAGAACATGAGTAAGTTGTTCTACTGTCTAACTAGTATTATGTTTACTATAGCGCTAGTTTGTGAGCTCACGAAAATTATACAGCGGTCATTATGCATCGAGCTAACTCGTAATTAGATTTCAGTGCACTAAGCGGGAATGAATTATAACGTCATCATCATAACATTTTTACTCCACTACGGTGAAAGCCAAATAGCAGTTGCTTGTATGTAGGTACTACTACTCCCACCGTACTTGAAGATACATTTTAAAGTTACTGATTAAATCTGTAACAAATGTTATTTAAAAAACAATATGATGTTACTAGATAAAATATTCAGTTACAATTTTCTACAATATATTTTAGTGGAACGTAGTTAAAAATAGCAGATAAAATAAAATGTTTTGACCTCAACAAAATTTCGGCTTTGTTTATTTTTTAACAGCATTCTAGTGTTATTTTTGTAAACAGATTTAATAAATAAAATAAAATGTTTTGACCTCAACAAAAATTCGGCTTTGTTAATTTTTTAACCGCATTCTAGTGTTCATTCTGTAAACAGATTTTATAAACGCTATTCATTATTTCAACTTTTGGAATAAAATTTGTCAGCGAGAGAAAAACAAACTTTTTAAATTAAATTATGTTTTTCACTTCTAGTTTAACTATTTACAGTTTTACCACATCTACACAACTATTGCCCGCGACTTTGTATGTGCAAGAGAAAACCTTGTGAGAATTGAAATTACAATTTACCTTCACGGTAAAAGTAGCTTATTTCTTTACCATAATAATTAATTCAATTAACTACTGAACGACGAAACTCAGCACAGACATTAATGGACATGCTACTTTTTATTATTTTGTCTGCAACATTAACCCCCTTTGTCTTGAAAAAATATTGTCTTTTTCTGTCATGTGAGGTTTCCAATATTTGGATATTAGTATGGACTAATATTATATTTTTTACGGACTTTGGCGCACCACACATTCCCACCACTGTACCTCCTGTGTCGCCAGGATCGACAGCGGTATCCAAACACGAAAACCCTTTGATATGATCTCAATGAGCCCGAGGGACATGCTAAAACTGTCTTGGGACCCACAACCAAATTAATCAGAAGAAAATAGGAGGAGTAGGAAGAAATGTCTTGATTGAATGTAATTGAAATGAATGTGTATGTCTGTTATCTCTTCACGCCCAAACCGCTGAAACGATTTTCCTGGAATTTTATATGGAGATGCTTTGAGTCCCAGGATAAGATACTTTTAATCCCAGAAAAATGTACGGTTCACGCGCGATAAATGAATTTCTGCGTAGCGGAGTTGCGGGCGTCATCTTAAAGTGCCAGATAAAGACAAGCGGATCTTGTATAATTTGCTTTGCGAATATTCTTAGTAACGAGGAAACCCTAAAAGAAGCTTAAAAAATACAACCCGAATATCAATTAAAATGAAATACAAATGTGGCGAGCGCGTCGGAGCATAGAGTACGGTTTAGGCTAGCAGTTGGCACAACTGGCGCTATTGGCGCGACTGGCAAAGCCGCGGTGACCCAGTATAGCACTCAGCTGTGTCACACAACAACACATCATAATTGGCTTATATATTAAAATGATAGTGAAGTGGTGTTCATTAAAAAAATAACATGAATTAATATATGTTAAAAAAATATATATTGTAAGGATCATGTAAATAAGTGAAAGTGTGTGAAAAGCTTGGTTCACAATGCGAGGTATGTTAGTTGAACTTTCTATAAAACTTTTAATACTTTAAGTTTGTAAATTACTGTCACTATTTGGCTTAATAATTTTTCTATAATTGCCCATAAATATATTTTTAGACTAGCTGTTACCCGCGACTTCGTCCGCGTCAACAAAATGTAAAAAGTAGCCTAAGTTATTCCTTATTACATCAGCTATCTGCTAATAAAAGTCCCGTCAAAATCGGTCCAGCCATTTCGAAGATTAGCCGGAACAAACAGACAGACATACAGACAGACAAAAATTCTAAAAATTGTTATTTTGGTGTAAGTACCGTCTAAATATGCATGTAATAAAAAACGGTTATTTTAATATTACAAACAGACACTCCAATTTTATTTATATGTATAGATTACGGTGTGTGGAATATGATACAACATGATTCTCCTTTGTTTATTTCGAACTTATACTAGAGCTGCATTTATGCTAAGGGCAAGTTTAAAGTAACTAGAGAAATCCATCAGTCCATTTAAATTTATTTCTCTCAAGAACTAACTCATATTTTTCTTCCAGGTTTTCAGGTGTTTGTTACGTTTCTGATCGGCTTCTTCACATATTCACAATGTGCATTTCGAAATTTCGAGTCTTTGAAAACGACCATTTTTATAGGTGAGTCAATCTGTCGTATCGTACTCACAGGCGGTTTTGTTCGATAGTTTTACTCCAAATCGAGTAATAATTACTGTATGGACCGCAAAACTGACAGCTCGAAGGCTCGCATAGAGCCGCTCGAAGGCTCGCATCGAACCGGCTTGACGGAATTAAATATATCGATTTAGAATAAAACTATCGAGCAATGCTGAATGTGTAGACGAAATCCCGACCCGCAGGTTTTGCTCGACGTTATTGCTCGATCGAGTAAAACCTACGTGAGTACTTAGCCTCTTGTTAGTGCTGAATTACCACGATTACACTACCTTTAGCATGCACAATGATGACCCAACGTCATGTCCTTGATCGTTGGCAAACAATCTGTAGCATGCACAATCGACAATTAGTAATCACAATCAAATTCATACTAATATTAACGCGAAAGCGCCTCACGCCCAAACCGCTGAACCAATTTTGTTGAAATTTGATGCGGAGATACTTTGAGTCCCGGGAAAAGAGATAGTATACTTTCTATCCTGGAAAATACACAGTTCCCGCACGATAAACTAATTTTGGCGCAGCAGAGTTGCGGGCGTCATCAAGTATACATTATAAACTTTCATGAAATGTTGGTACGTATTTGTTACGTGTAGCTGAGGCTTAAACTAAAAGCTAAACCCAAAGCATCGTCTAGGGACATGGTACATTAGTCTACGTTCCACACTTAGGAACACTTAGGTGACTATTGCTAAGAATAAGTTTGAGCGTAATATTATTGCTCTGCAATATCGATACGACTAAAATTTGTAAGAAATATGTTCAGTCGTTGTTGGGCTTTAAAGAATAACATTTCTATGTCTCTGGATTCCATTTACAAGCCAATGCTTTCGCAGACATGGTAGAGCCATGCTTCGGCACGAATGGACCGGAGAAATAGCACGTTCTCACAGAAAACCGGCGTGAAACAGAGCTTGCGCGGTCTTTCGCCGAGTGAGTGAGTTTAAGGCCCAATCCCCTACCCTATTCCCTTCCCTACCATCCCCTATTCCCTTCCCTACCCTCCCATATTACCCTATTCCCTCTTAAAAGGCCGGCAACGCACCTGCAGCTCTTCTGATGCTGCGAGTGTCCATGGGCGACGGAAGTTGCTTTCCATCAGGTGACCCGTTTGCCCTTATTTCATAAAAAAAAGACATTCATGTTATTGCATTCTGTCACATGCGATTTAATATGAGTGTGAAAGGAATAGCATACTTTTTTTCTTAAAACCTTAAAATGTCTTCCATCCAGGTGTGATTCTGCCACCGAATACAGTAACAGAGGTGGCATTCGCTTCGACCCTAGCTCGGGCGACCATGGAGAGTGAAAAGTACAATTTCGTCATGAAAATCAAATATGCACCTTATGGAGACAGCTTTGCTGCATCTAAAGCTGGTAAATGGCTTTATAACTTAAATTCAACAGTTTGGTCAAAAATGAAACACTTGAAATAGTTTATTTTCTTACAAATATAAAAAAACATTTTTGCAATTTTGCCTTATGACAAATTTTGGTCGTGGTATTCTTGGAGTTTGACTAACTGCTAGGTACATATTATGCATTGTTTACATCGAGAAGGCCAAACACTAATGTTATGTACTTAATCCATTCGCGTTCTATGTTAATTGTAAAGAGTCTGGGAGGTTTTGTGAACCTTAATAAAAAAAAGCAATAAATCAGTTTTATAACTGTAGTTATTTATTTTTCAAGCCTGTGCTCTGTTGGCGAGTGGAGTGATCGCAATATTCGGGCCGACGGACGACGTGTCGGCTATGGCGGTTGGGGCGAGGTGTCGAGCCGCGCGGGTGCCTCACATACAAGTAAATTTGGTTTTTGTTAAATGACGCAAGATGGGATAATAAAGACATATTAGATTCCTTACTTTGTCCACACCGTACCTTTTTCTGTTTGTCAAGGGCATGCGTTATAGCGCAGTCAACAGCGAACGTGAGGCATGTCCGCGACGCATGCCCTCTGACCGTATCCAAAAAACAAAAATGATAATGTTTTCTTTGCGTCCGTTGACGCATTCAATTATTGAATGCGCCAAAACGAAAGTTGAATGAAAGAAGATGATGAAAATTGAAGATGAAAGTGCATAGTGTGGACATAGCTAATGGCTTTTTTTACCTTTACATATTTTAGGAAACCGTCACTCAAATACCTGCCTATTACCTGTAGGTAGAAAAACCCTAACCTGTGTTAAGGCTGAAGTCAGACCAGCTTACGCCACTAAAGCTGGTATAAATAGTCAGTGGTCCAAATTTTGACAGCGAACCAATCACAGAGCCTGAACCGTGTCTTGAGACCCAGATGCATCTTGAGTACTGACTATTTATACCAGCCAAAGAGCATAATATTTTCATCGTAATTATTTCAGCAACAAAAGCGGCGATATATGAAAATTATGATAAAGTACTAAACAAACATGATATTTAGAAGGTTGTATTTCAGGCGGTGTGGCGGCCGCCCCCTGAGCGAGGCTTCGAGCCGCCTACGCCACCTGGTATCAATTTATACCCCGAAGCAGTCGCGCTGTCTAAAGCCGTGGCCCTTTTTATAAAGGATAGTGATTGGAACACGTATACTTTACTGTACGACGACGATCAAGGTATTGTGTTTTTATTTACGTAAACTGAATGGGACCCTTTTTTTAAAATGTTATTCATAAAGCATTGTGTTACTTTCATTTTTATTATTTATTCGGATTCGAATTGTGTTTCGTTTTATTCAAAAAATTGTTAGACAATATATTTTGTTTCATTTGAATAGAATAGTAGTAGAAGTCCCTCTCTTTCATTAGGTACTACCAAAGACACATATTTTTAATTATTCAGGTCTAATCAGGCTGCAAGAAATTCTAAAACACGCAGAACTAGGGGATAAATGGCTGGTGAGGAGACTGGACCCAGAAGGTGATAACAGACCTTTATTAAAGTCTTTGAAGGCGTACGGAGAAACTAGAGTCATAATAGATTGTCCTACTGATAGGATCCTGAAATACCTACGTCAGGCGAACGAAGTGAAATTCTTTGAAGACTACATGGTAAGGAAACATAAACGAACTGTAGACTATTTACGGTATAAATGCAGTAAAACGCATAATTTATATTAAACAACATTTATTATTATTTAAAATGTTCCACTTTGCTTATATCATGTTACCAAAGTTCACAACTAATGTCCCATTGGTCAGTTTTGACAATTATACTTACTCGTACGCAAGATTTTAACCGACTTTTACAAAAAAGTATATCTATAATAGATGGCGTATAATTTTTTTAAATACTCATATAAGTAACATAAATATATTATTTTTTTAAGACTTTTTTTTTCAGAGTTACGTCCTTATGTCATTAGATGCGCATACGCTGGACTTGCAAGAATTACGTCACGGCCTATCCAACGTCACATGCTTGCGGATATTCGACCACTCAGACTCCAGAACTAGATCGTACTTGGCCGATTGGAAGGCTCGCAGCTCACCTGACATTAAGATTCCTACGCAGAGCCATGAAATTACTGTAAGCACCAACTGCATTCAACTTATTGAAGAAAATGAATGAAGTTTTTATATATTGCCAAAGTTAACTATACAAATAGGAGTGCGTATCCGCATTTATTTTAATAAAGAGCTTTTGCCCGCGGCTTCGCTCGCGTTAAGAAGTATTATTATATACAAACTTTCATCCCCTATTTCAACCCTTTGGGGTTGGAATTTATCAAAATCCTTTCTTAGCAGATGCCTACGTCATAACATCTACCTGCATGCAAAATTTCAGCCCGATCCGTCCAGTGGTTTGGGCTGTGCGTTGATAGATCACCATGTCAGTCAGTATATATATATATATATATATATATATATATATAGATTACATTTTTCTTTTCTTCATGTTTCGAAAGTTTTTCATTAGGTATTTTTCTCGATACTCGTGTTTCCAATATTTTTTATTAAAAATCTAATTATATCACAAAAAGTGCGAACACAAAATAATGCTACATCAAAGACACAATTTTGTATCGAAAAGTAAACTCATTATATTCGGAGTACTCCAAACAAATATCCAATTACCCGATTTCCAATTATTCAATGTCTGTTTTAATCAATAAACCTTTCTCAAATATTACAAACTGTATTTCCTAATTTCGTACACAGGACAGGCCACGAATATAACACCTAACGTTTTTGATTTAGAAGTTGTAGTCGACTTGTTTTTGTCCATAATAAACCAACGTAGAGATTAATTCATAATATGAGACAAAATTCCGAATACAAATGTTTGATATTTTGACATTTTTAGGTAGAGGCAGCACTTGCCAGTGATGCTGCAAGACTAATTACAGACGCAGTGGAAAGTGCACCAGATGAATTTAAAATAGAAGCACCTGTCATTGAATGTAACTCTGATACTAAATGGGAAGCCGGTGAAGATTTCATCAATCATTTGTTGACGGTATGAAGTAACCATTTGATTACTACAGTATGCAGCAATTAAGGATAGTCAAAATCAGTGAAATGTGTTTTTTTTATACTTCTCGTTATATTTTACAGAATCCTATAACAGGTATAACAGGCAACGTAACTATAGACAGCTCAACTGGCGAACGAACTAACTTCAACGTGGAAATAATGGAGCTATCTAACAGCGGTTTTAACAGCATAGCCAAATGGAACGCAGAATCAGGGTTCATATACATACGGAGTCTCAGCGAAGTGTCAGATATATTAGCAGAGAAGTGGCAGAATAAGACATTCAGGGTAGTATCCAAGCTAGGCGCTCCGTACCTCGTGAAAAGAACACCCAAGCCGGGTGAAGTTCTGACCGGTAATGATCGCTATGAGGGATATTCGAAGGATTTAATTAATGAAATACTGAACGTTACTCTGCACCTGAATTACGAGCTCGAAATCGTTCACAATTACGGCAAATACAATAAAGAGACTAACAAATGGGACGGCCTCATAGGACACCTTTTGGAAAGGGTCAGTATTTACATTTATATGTTTTTGTTTTATTGCTCATTCCGTAGTCCCCTCATCTGGACAGGCTCTACCTTTTGACTAAGACGTAGTGCATAGTATTCCCACATTGGCAAAATCATGCCTTTAAGTTATGCTTAAGACTAAATAGATCACTTGATTTTCTGACAAGAACAATGCTCTAAGTCGGATGGGTAAGTAAAAATCGGCCAAGTTCGTGTCGGACCACGCGCAATATAGGGTTCCGTAGTACCGCTAGTTTTTTTTAATTTTTATATGGTCAATGAATGTACATTTATAACGTGTTTTACACTTCTAACAACATCATCTCAGTTACTTTAAAAAAAAATTAACGAAAAGTTCCTTTATACTTCGCCGAATACATTTTTTAGTTGATCGACTATTACTCAATAACTTATGAAGTCTTCTTAGCTGTGATAGTTTTCCTTTTAAATTTAGCATAATATTTCCTACTCCCGTGAATTTTTTCACATTTCCAGGAGCAACCGTTTAGCTGGTAGAAGAGGGGACAGTGGACTCTAACGATTTTTTCCCCTTTAAAACTTAATATTTCACAAACGGATCCCTAAATCGGAAAATGATCTATGAATACTCTGAATAATATTTTTAAAAAACATAATATCCAACATTTTCGCGTTCACCTCATTGTGTGGACACCCCACACGATGGGGTGAACGCGAAAAAAGAAATCATCCCTGCTTGATGTGCAATTGTGTAGGGCAGGTACCATAAAAAAATATTATAATTTTAAAATTTTATGTACCATTTTGTCGCCATAATTAATATTATGTGTATTCATGCCAAATTACAGCTTTGTAGGTCTTATAGTCTCTGAGCAACCGCGGACAGACAGACGGACAGACGGACAGACAGACAGACGGACGGTCAGACCGAAACTATAAGAGTTCCTTGTTAACCCTAAAAAGACAGCCCCTGCCTCTGATCTTTCGTCAGTCGTGTCGGAGCGTCAGACCTACAAGAGTAAAGGAAGAAAGAGCACACTTGTGTACTGCAGACACGTATCATTAATCCTGTACATCGGATTTGTTTTTAATCAAACTGGCGACCGTCACCAAAACCGCTATTTTATAGCGCTTAAATTATCCGCTTTATTTCAGAAAGCCGATCTGGCTATCTGCGACCTCACAATAACGTACGAGAGACGAGCATTTGTGGATTTTACGACGCCATTTATGACTTTGGGGATCAGCATTCTGTATCTGAAGCCTCCCGCGCCGGAGACGGAACTATTCTCGTTCCTCAAGCCCTTTTCCGTCGATGTCTGGATTTATATGGCCGCTGCCTATTTAATGGTCTCACTGTTGTTACACATGTTGGCCAGGTAAGTTATGCTAATTTTATTGACGTTTAATATTTTTTAAACTGAAATTGGTACATCCACGAGAACCGTAATTTTTTTAGATAAAAGGTTCTTCATCCCATCAAAGTTCAGCGAGCGTTATAACTTATGGGGTTATAGATACAGGCACACTTTTTAAAGATGATTTGATTTGTCTTTTGCATTTCTTCAATTTGTGAGCTAGGATGAATATTTTAAGCGACTAGGCGAAACTGATTCACTTAAACAATCATTTTACCAAGAATTTAAAGAATCAAGAGCAGATTATAATTCGAAAGCTGTGTCGCTGTACTAGTTTATTGATTTATTGGGAACGTTTCATAAATTCGTAAGCTAGTCACGTTTCTTGTGGTTTTATGAGTAGGTCTTTGATTTGCGAAAGCTATACGATAAAATTTTATTTTACTTGTGCACTTTGTAACAATTTAAAGGAGACTGAAAACGTATTGGTACCTTATTCTGAAGCATCTTATTTCATAAGTAATATTTTCTTTTTTTTTTTCTAGAGGTCATCTAATATATCTACTGCATTTAGTTTATTCTTGAACAATGCAAACATAATAAATAGTTTTTACTTTCAGACTTGCACCTAACGACTGGGAAAACCCTCACCCGTGCGACAAATCTCCTGAGGAGTTGGAAAACATTTGGCACATTAAAAATTCCTGCTGGCTCACAGTCGGGTCGATCATGACACAAGGCTCTGATATACTGCCCAAGTATGTATTGTGAATGAGAGTAGGTTAAGGTGTTATGCACCAAAGAAATTGCATCATATAATATCACACAGTGATAACAAGGAGTTCCAATTTCACCATTTGACGAACCTGCGTAATTTGGTCGATTTATGACAAGGGTGATAGCGATCAACAGTGACTTGATATAATCCGACCAAACTAAGTAGATCTTTCATCTGGCTAGAACCTCGTACATTGAAGAATGAAAGTATAGTATTTTGAATTTGTTAACGAAACTCAATATGCACTGTATAGAACAGGCGACAAAAGAGTTTGCTTAATGCTTTTATTAAAAAACCTTTGTGATGTATTGGATCGGCCTCGAAACAAAGCCTGCATTTTATCCTCGTCATTATTATGTGATACTTCCCGTGGATGTGACGATACTCATAAAGATTTTACTACGAAACTTGCGGAAAACCTTACTTAGTTTCTATTTAGCTTCCTTATTACGAACTTTTATTACTCTGGAACATTGAATTGGAATACAGCATAGAACAGTTACTGTCATAGATTTGAACACACATATTTTGTGACCCAGTTACCGTCATAAATATTATATAGCTACAGTCTGTTAAGAAGGGGTAGACGTTAAACAAAATTTTTTAAACGTAATCACGCTCGAATTGTGTTTTTTTCGCGTTGCATTTCAAATACATCTAAGATAATCACTCTGATACGTTTTTATTTGATATTTAAATTTAAATGTTTTCGATTGTATAACTCTCCCGAGTTTAACACTCAACTGAAAGTACGAAAGTTCCACGAAATACAAACCTAGTTGTGCATATCGTGGGACACCTTTTTACTCAGTTACTCTTCCATAGACATTATTATTCGACGCTCTGTAATTTCAGGGGTTACTCCACTCGATGGGTTTGCGGCATGTGGTGGTTCTTTGCTCTGATCATGTGCTCATCGTACACTGCCAATCTCGCTGCCTTCCTGACGAATGCTGCAATGGACGACTCCATTAAAAGTGCTGAGGATCTAGCTGCGCAAACGAAAATTAAGTATGGCACCGTAGACGGAGGATCTACGTATGCTTTCTTCAAGGTATTGCTAAAAAAGACCTTTAACTTTTTTCGTTCACTTTAGTACACCTAGTATAAGGCATATTACATGACACTTGGCAAAAGAACTTAATACTCATACACCGCTCTAAAGAACTGTGTCATCTCAGCCACTCAATTGATTGCACTCTCCTCTCGCCGACATGAGGAACAGTCTGTAAAGCGTCACGACAGCGATGAAATTTATAAAGCTTACTAGTGTTCTAGTCACTATAATATTCTGTTAAATTATTTTAATTTAAATTTAAACAAAACTTAGTATAATAATATTATGCTAATGCTATTATACGTTAGTAGCTTTATAAATCTACTTAATTATTTATAATTTATGATGACTGTTTAAGCGATCAAACGTATCCACGTACGCGAAAATGTGGGCCAATATGGAGTCAGCTCGACCGTCTGTGTTCGTTGACAATAATGATGAGGGGCTCGACAGAGTTCTTAATGGGAAACGAGGGTACGCCTTCCTGATGGAGTCCACTGCCATAGAATACCAGATGGAACGGAAATGCACTCTCATGCAAGTTGGCGGTCTACTAGACTCTAAAGGATATGGAATCGCTATGCCGTTTCGTAAGTGTGTCTTTTTTATGAGTGTGTTAAATAAGCCTGACGTGTCTGTAGCCCTAAACCGTACCTTCGATACGGATCCTAAGGGAGATCAGGGCACACTTTTTGTGTGATCGAGTCTGCGGCGCACATACAGTCTGCATGGCGCAGCCTCTCTAAGCGAGGGAGTTCTTATATTATCTTAAATACTATTTTAAATAGTAATAATTATTAATTCTGCTGATCCTGAAAACGTAATTACGTTTCCAGGTTTCAGAATATAATAAACTTTTTCTATTGCATCTGGGGGCACGGGAGTGCCCCCGCCAAGATGAGCCAAGCGAAGCGCGCAAGGGCACTACCTATCTTTTCTCGAAACGTTTCGTCGTATTTTTGAACCCTCGTAACTTTGGTTTGAATAATGCCAGATAGTTAAAATTTTTAAGATATAGTGACATGGGTATAGTTATTAAATGCGCAAAGTTTGAATATCGTAGCTATTATACTTTAGATTTTATAGGTGTCCAAAAACCCACAATTTGGTCACTGACTCACCGATCATCAAAACTGTTAGGGTACTTCCTGAAGTCTTAGAAAGCTGAAATTTGGTGTGTAACATGATATTAGTACTAAAACAACAAAAAAATTATCAAACCCAACTTAACCTATATCCGTACCATTATAGAGCAAAGTTAGGCAAAAATTTGTGTTTTTTGTATGGGAGCCCCCCTTAATTTTTTATTTTATTTTAATATTATTATTAAATATTAAAGTAGACATATAACTAAGGACCTTGAGAAAAATTCAAGTACCTATCTGTTGCTATTATTGATATAGAGCAAAAAAGGCCAAAAAATCGCGTTTCTTGTATGGGAGTCCCCTTTTAATATTACTTTTATTTTATTTTTAGTATTTGTTGTTACAGCGGCAATAGATATACATAATTTGTGAAAATTTCAACTCTCTAGCTATTACCGTTCTTGAGTTACAGCCTAGAGACAGACAGACGGACAGACAGACGGATAGACGGAAAGACAACGAAGTCTTACTAATAGGATCCCGTTTTTACCCTTTGGGTACGTAAGTTCGTAAGTTCGAAGAATAGTCGTAGTCTTAGCATTTATTTGCAAATATTTAATTAATAAGAATATTTCATTAATTATAATAATAATAATTAGTTACTTAACTATCAATCTATTTCAAGTTTACTTGTCTTAAAATATATTTTTTATGCAAACAAAATCGGTTTACGGTTAGTTAAAAACAAAAAAAAGGTTGCGTCTAAAGTTAAACGGCTATACCAAACATCTTCGCGTCATCGATAGTGCGATGTAGGTGCCCAACAGTGACATCTCTTGTCGATTAGAGTGCATTAACAACTATATGAAACTGTTTGTGCAAGCTATATCGCGATGTAGACGACCAGCAGCGACATCTATTATTATCAAGAGGAAAAAATAGCGAAAAATCACGTTTGTTGTATAGAGCCCACCCGAAATATTAAATAAATTTGTTTTTAGTATTTGTTGCTATAGCGGCAACAGAAATACATAATCGATGAAAATTTCAACTCTCTAATTCTACCGTTCTTGAGATACATCCTAGAGACAGATAGAAATACAGACAGACGGACAGACGGAAAGCGGACAGACATCGAAGTCTCAGTAATAGGCTCCCGTTTTTACCCTATGGGTACTGAACCCTAAAAAATGAACTAAATAAAAGAAAAAACAACGTAAACTAGCTAACAAAAAGAAATGAAATCCCACCAAAAACATTTTCATGTAAAAATGTTGCCAAGATGAGAACATAATAATTTTATAGTTCGTCGTGTCAAAAAGTAGTGAGATCTCATGTAGAGCCAAGTTTCTAACCTTACATACTCAGCCCTAAATCTAAAAACCTTAATTTTACACTAAAGCGCGGCAAAATATTTGATAATTATATTATAATGTGTCAGCCGCACGAGAAGAATCTAAAAACTCTACACATTAGTCAAAATCGGTGGCTTGGCCATTTTGTTATTCGTCAGGTCTTTGAACTTAATGATATTATACCGTAACTAATCATAAATGGCCAGTCCACCGATGTGTAAGGGGTTCAGTGATTTTAATACTCTCTTTCGTATAAACCTTTATGTCATATATAATATTATGATTTGAAGAAATGTTTTAATAATATCAATGATTGTGCCAGGGTTCTGACCTCCTGATTTATAAAATTAGCCGTTTATTTATTAACCAACCATTTATTAATTATTGAATGCAGAGTCGTCATATCGCACTGCGGTGGACAACGCGGTGCTGAAACTTGCGGAGAGCGGAAAGCTGGTGGAGCTCAAGAACCGATGGTGGAAGGTCGGGGAGAATGAAACACACTGTGAAGTGAGTAAAGGATAATGGGCAAAGAAGTTGCCACCTATTCAATTGAATTCAATATCTTTATTTGCTCAAATCGTGATAGAAATAATGTTACAAATTAGCGTAAATAGTACTTAAGGGTTGATTCAGACCGCAACGTGACTTGTAGATGCATTTCTAAATTTATATGGATTTGACAGATTCGCCAGACGTCTCACGCAATTGAAATCTGTCAAATCCATACAAATTTATGCCGCGCTGCGCCTCGCCTCGCCTCGTCGCGTTGCGGTCTGAATTAACCCTAATGGGAAACATTTAAAGCTGATCGCACATTTGTTAGCACCGTACTGTTATATCCCGCATCTGTACCCTATCATGCTCACCCTAGCTTTCCGACTTTGCTGATCCCGCATTTCTCCTATCGTCCTACGCTTCAGTCCAGACCCCTGCCGAACATTCCATCTCCGACTCCCGACCGCGACAGTTGTCTCAATTCTAATTTTTTGTTTAATTCAAGTACTATTTCAGTTTAATTATAATAAATCTTTTTTTAAAAAGGGAAAATAGTAATCCCGTATAACAAATTGGTGGCAGCGGTGGGATTTTAAAAGTTAATCCCGGGTACGCCTCACGAACTTTAAATCGAATTCCAATATTCTAAATCCGAAACAAATCGAAAGTGTAACGAGTCCGCGGTTCCTGTGTTCCTGTTCGGTACATTCGCCGGGTCCAGCGCGCCGAGTTCCACGAAATCCAGCAGCCGACGCCGTCCGCACGCCGCACGGATGTTTATACAAGCCCTTATCGCCGCATTCCTGTGAGTCGTTCATTTATTCCACTTTGGTCATTGCAATTTCTTTTTTCAAATTTTTGTGTTTTTGTATTTTTATTATTTGTGTGTGTTTTGTATAAGGTTAAAATGTCGGAATCTAGAGCGCCTAGTCCTAAATTTGAAGTAAATATTAACGAACCCGAGGACGAAACAGCCCCATCCTCTCAACCTGGGCCTCTCACCAGGTCTAAAAAGAAGACGCAGACCACTATTTCGCCAAAAGTGGAGTTAGATCTCTCTACCTTACTTAAATTCATTAAACCCTACGATGGCGCTAGGGAATCGTTAAATTCTTTTCTCGTTAATTGCAGTAACGCCCACGATTTAGCTTCCGAACAACAAAAAGATATCGTTTTCAAATATATCCTATGTCAATTACAGGGCAGAGCCCAAACGACCTGTTCAATAAAAGAATTTGTAAATTGGTCACAACTAAAAGATTTTCTTAAAATACAATTTAGTGAACGGAAACACTACGCACATTTACTAACAGACTTGCAAGAATGCAAACAGCAAGTAAGCGAGCCTGTTAGTCAATACGCCCTAAGAGTCGAAACATGTTTGTCACAACTATTAACAGAAATTTCAATAGCACACGGTAGCAAAAGTAGAGAAATGATAGGTCGCACTGCAGCAATGGAAGAGCTTGCTCTCCATCACTTTCAAATGGGACTTGTACCTCGTATTTCAAACGTAGTGAGGTGCTAGTCACCTAAAACATTAAACGAAGCAATAAATATAGCCATTTCCGAGGAGAAAATCCAGCAATTTTTATACAAACAAAATCCCCAACCTAAATCGCTTTCTTCCAAGCCTAGTTTTAACACCAACCGTCGATTTCTAAACCAAAATAATTCTAATAATTATAATAATCGCTTTCCAAAGCCTATGCGTTATAATAATAACAATAGCAACCGCGTTCAAGATCAGAGTGGCGCTAACTCACCCCAGGTTCGCCGTTATTGTAAGAATGTCGGCCACACAATTGATGAGTGTAGGAAACGGGAGTATAATAATAATAGAAATCAAAATTTTAACAGACCAAATTACCAACGAGTTAATTTCACATCCTTTAACGACGAAAATCCTCGTGAACAAATTAATGCCGAAGAAGGCTATGATACCGTCGACGACGTCCCAAAAAACTAATTAAAGTCTCGTCCCGGTGTCGTGCGGGACAAGCTCATAAAACCGACACCTTTCTAAATCAACGCACAAGTGGTGCAATTACTAAATCTACGCAACCCCGCTACATGGGCAAGTTGCAAAAATCCACTGTATCGTGTTCAAAATCCACTGTATCGAGTCCAAAACCCACTGTATCATGTTCAAAATCCACTGTATCGAGCTCAAAATCCACTGTATCGTATTCAAAACCCACTGTATCGAGCTCAAAATCCACTGTATCGTATTCAAAACCCACTGTATCGTGTTCAAAATCCACTGTATCGTATTCAAAACCCACTGTATCGTGTTCAAAATCCACTGTATCGCGTTCAAAATCCACTGTGCCAAATCCAAATTCCACTGTATCTATTAATCCTAAATCCTCTGAATCCAGATCAAATATTTTTGAGATAATTAATGATCCTACAAAAACACTCTTACCATATGTCCTAGTTGACTCCCCTGTTTCAGAATTCCCACTTACCTTATTAGTAGACTCTGGATCCTCTGTAAGCCTAATAAAAAAATCATGCCTATCCAATTTCCCTAAACTCACAAAAGAATTTATTAATTTAAAAGGAATAGATTCCTCAGTCGATTCCATACAAACTCTGGGATATTTTAATCTTAAAATCAAATTAGCTAAATCCGGTATTACTCCCCAGTTCCATGTTATTGAAAATATCCACTTACCATACGATGGCATAATAGGATCGGACATGCTAAATTCTAATAACTGCAAAATCGATTATAATAAAAATTTATTGTTATTCACAAAAATGTCTCTTCCACTATATTTCCGAGATCCAGCCTACATTATTCCTGCTAGAAGTGAAACCGTCATTGAATGTTCCGTCGTAAACCCTGAAATCAAAGAAGGATTAATTTTAGACCAGCACATTTCAAATAATTTATTAGTAGCAAACTGCTTAGTAAAAGTCAAATCAAATAATCGCATTAATATAACAATAGTTAATACATCCGAAGAATCAGCTACAATCAACTCAAATTTAAAATTAAAATTAACACCATTTGATACAAAATACTTTGACAAAAATCCCACTGTTTCTGTAAATAAAATTGATATAACACAACCTACGGATAATTTAAGACGGACAACCCGAGTTCTTAATCAACTTAGAGTATCACACTTAAATAACGAAGAAAAATCTGCTCTCTTTAATCTCTGTGCTACTTTCTCTGATATTTTTCACTTACCTGACGAAAGCTTGACACATACTAATGCCCTGAAACACGAAATCAAAACGACTTCTGATATACCAATACATACTAAGTCTTACCGATTCCCTGAAGTCCACAAAGCTGAAGTTCGTAAACAAATTGAAAAAATGCTGGAACAAAATATCATTGAACCCTCTGATTCACCATGGTCTTCACCCATATGGGTGGTTCCAAAAAAATTAGATGCATCTAACGAACAAAAATGGAGAGTTGTTATTGACTACCGTAAATTAAATGATGTAACAATAGGAGATACTTACCCGCTTCCTCAAATTGCAGAAATCCTAGATCAACTTGGTAATAGTAAATATTTTTCCACAATGGACTTAGCTTCCGGATTTCACCAAATCCCTTTAAATGAATCAGATAAACCAAAGACCGCTTTCAACGTTCCAGAGGGACACTACCAATTCCTTAGAATGCCTTTCGGGCTGAAAAATGCGCCTGCTACTTTCCAAAGACTTATGAACACTATTTTATCAGGACTTCAGGGTATTCGCTGCTATGTATTTCTTGATGACATTGTTTCCTATTCGTATGACCTTGACACACACATCGAGAATTTGACTGCTATATTCCAAAGACTACGTAAATTCAATCTCAAACTCCAACCAGATAAATGTGAATTTCTAAGACGAGAAGTAGGCTACCTAGGACATATAATAACCGAAAAAGGAGTAAAACCAAATCCTGACAAGGTTAAAGCTGTTACAAACTTTCCTATTCCCAAGTGTCCAAAAGACATAAAATCCTTCCTAGGCTTAGTCTCATATTATCGCCGATTCATCCCTGAATTTTCTACTATTTCCAAACCACTTACAAATTTACTAAAAAAGAATGTTCCTTTTAATTGGGAGAATCAACAACAATTATCCTTTGAGACACTGAAATCCAAACTTACTACTGCTCCTCTTCTAGCCTATCCTAATTTCACACAACCTTTTATACTAACCTGTGATGCGTCAAATTATGCAATAGATGCCGTCTTGTCCCAAGGACAGATTGGTAAAGACCAACCAATAGCCTTTGCGTCTCGAACCTTGAATAAAAGTGAGTGTAATTACAGTACTACAGAAAAGGAATTGCTAGCCATTCTTTTTGGCTGCAAAACATTTAGACCCTATCTTTTTGGACGTAGATTTCAGATAGTGACTGATCATAGACCATTAAAATGGTTATTCAATCATAAAGATCCTAGCAGTAAACTGCAAAGATGGAGATTAAAATTAGAAGAATTTGAATATGAAATTGTTTATAGAAAAGGTAAATTAAATTCAGCGGCTGACGCACTCTCAAGGTATCCTGTTAATCCAATATATCCTGAAAACAAAGAGCTTACCAATCCTAGCAATGATTCTCAACTATTGTCCACTCCACCGAATCCAACATCTCCTGCTGATGTACCTGATGTATCTATGTCTCCTATCGATTTTAATGTTGATTTTCCAGAATTCCAACATGACATACTTGACTACTTACCAATGACTAATGAACTAGTAACAGACATTGAAAATCCTATTCCATACACTGACTCTAATAATGCAAATCCTAACTCAGACACTGATTCTAATAATAAAAATGTAAATACTCACCCTGAGCCAGGAACTTCAGCACGACCGGAATCTTCTATACCTGTTGATACTCCTATTCCTGATAACATTGATGAAAACGTATCTACTTACCCCGAACCAGGATCTTCAATACCACTGGAATCTCCTACGTCTAACTTACCTGTGATCGTTGATAAACCTCCTACGCCTGACTTACCTGTTGTCGATGAAAATTATTCTAAATTCTTAAAATCACCTACTAGATCTTACAATACCATAATCCATGAACATAATGAAACCCTTCTAAAGGCATCGCAAAAATTATTCATTGTACCAACTTCAATAGATTTAGATGAATCAGTACCATACGTGCAAGAAATATTAAGTAATTGTCCACATCCGGTTGTCAAAGAATTTTTAGAAATGGAAAGAGAATTATACACATCTAATGAGCTATTTTTTGATAAAAGACACCTCTTTTTATATATCAAAGTCAATCATTTTGACGAATGTACTTACCCAGATTTATACAAAGCTCTGAAGCATACACGTGATCAAATAATTATGTTCTATCCTACGTACAACGAAATCGCTCTAACCGACTTCAGAAGTAATTTTGACAGATTCTCTTTCGTTAAAATATACAACATACTAGCCTACCTCTTTGATGGCACAAATATTCAACTTCACATCTATCATAATAACATCATGTATCCTTCGTTAAGTGAAATAAATAAGATTCTAAAAGAGAACCATGATTTACCCATTTCCGGTCATCTAGGAGCAAATAGAATGTATGACAGAATAAAAGAAAAGTATTATTGGAAACGTATGCGTGCTGACGTCGAACATTACGTTAAATCATGCACCCTTTGTCAAGAAAACAAAGCTTTCAGACAAATAAATAGAGCACCGATGCAAATTACTACAACTTCTACGGCACCGTTTCAACGCATATCTCTTGACATTGTGGGACCCTTACCGGAAGTAGGTACCGCGAAAATCAAATTTATTATGACTTTACAGGACGATCTTACAAAATATTCAGTCGCGTATCCCATTAGAACAATAACAGCTGAAGAGACCAGCGAATGTTTACTTCATTTTATTTCACTATTCGGAATTCCAAAAACAATACTTACCGATCAAGGCACAAATTTTACCGCTGATTTATTCAAAAAGACTTGCAACTTTTTGAAAATAAAACAAATCTGGTCAACTCCTTACCATCCTCAAACTCAAGGAGCACTTGAGCGTAGTCACTCTACACTCAAGGAGTATCTCAAATCCTTTGTAAATGAAAATCAAGATAATTGGTCCCGATATGTATACACAGCTATGCTATCTTATAATACGGCTGTTCACACCACTACAAAATTTACACCTTACGAACTCGTATTTGGCCATAAGCCATATCTTCCAGATTCAGTTTATAATTCAAACACCAATGACGCCACGTATCCAGAATATGTCCGAATGTTACAACATCGATTAAAGCATGCTCGGGAGAAAGCGATTGAGAACATCATTAAGTCAAAACAAAATTCAAAAATTTATTATGATAACAAAACAAGACCCGTGTCTTATAAGGTTGGAGATTTGGTTTATTTAAAAAATCATTTACGCTTAAGGAAGGCCTTATCCCCTCAATGGAAAGGTCCATACAAAATTGTAAAAGTTCATGGCTATAATACTGTTTCTCTGCTCATTAACCGTAGACATGTTAAACATCATGTTGATCAAATCAAACCAGCATCGGTTCAATCTTTATAATAAGAATAGTAATTAAAGTAAAATAATTTTAAGTAAATTTCTTTCTATTTCAGCATTTCAGCCTTAGCGGCTCAAGACTCTATTCAACTAATAAATTCAAGTCCGGGAATTTACTTTGATCCAATAGGACAATTAAAAATATGTTCAGATTATTTAGATATTGTCACTCCAATAGATATATCGCATTTTCAATCGCATATAACCAATATAAAATCAATTCTTGGCACATTACGATTTTTATGCCATAAAGTAGAAATAGAATTTGACGATACCCTAGAATGTTATAATGTATTACAACCACTTACCATTAGAAATGACGAATTGGTAGAAGATTATAATTCCATATCACATTTAATTGATCACAGATTCCGTAGATCTGCATGGTTTGGTGGTGTAGGCTCTGTTTTTAAAACCATATTTGGTACTCTTGATGAAAATGACGCCATCAAATACGATGAAGCCATACGAAATGTACAATCAAATCAAAAAGAGTTGGCTTCATTAATCAAGGATAATATTCTCTTAACAACTACTACTTTAACAAATATTAACGTTACTTTAAATAAAATAAAAGTTAATGAAGACAACCTTAATGAAGCTATCGACAACCTCTCTAACAAAATAAATAATATATCTACGATGTCTAAAAGCTTAATAATGAAAACTAATATGATTACTATATTAAATAGTCTAGAAGCAAGTATTATAACTTTATCATTTCAAATAGAGGATATTGTCAATGCAATTATGTTTAGTAGCCAGAATATACTACATCCAGCTATATTACCGCCTATTCATTTATACCAGGAGCTTGTCGATAACTTTCGTCACTTACCTGTTGATACGAAATTACCTGTAAACCTAGAATTAAATGAAATGTTTACTCTCATTAATGTTTCTAGCGTATTTAGTTATAGTGTTAGCGATAAAGTTGTGTTTATCCTTAGAATTCCTCTTGTATCCTTAAAGGAATATAATCTATATCATAATATTGCTCTTCCGACACCACATGATGTATCTAAACCTAGTTATTATGCTTATGTTGTACCTAGTAGTAAATATATTGCAATGACCAATGACAAAAGCACATATTGTAACTTTGACTCACTACGGGAATGCAAAGCGATGAATGCCCGAACCTATATCTGCGACGTGACCACGATCCTCTCCACCAGCGAGCATCCGAGTTGTGAAAGTGAATTACTAGTGAACACCATAAAATCTCTACCAGTGCAGTGCAAAACCGAAAGTGTTAACGGCCAAATCGATATTTGGAAATCTATCTCGAACAATAAATGGATATTTGTACAATCCATTTACACTAAAGTGTTAATTGAATGTCGTAACAAAACAAATGTTGATCTAAATGTAATAGGTACAGGAATTATTTATGTACCCAATAATTGTATCGCTTATTCAAAACATACAAAGTTAATACCTAAATCTCAAGCTGTGAAATTTAGAGTAAATAAGATATTTTCTAATGTTAATATTATAAATGATTCATGTTGTAATTTTAAGATAAATGATGGAGAAAATAGTGAGTTTCATACTATAGATTTACAAAATTTCGATCTAGACACGATTAGTAACGGAAATATATTAAAGTTAAAATCATTAACAAAAGAAACTGACAAAATCATTAATCAACACAGTTTCATTAAATATGAAGCACATTATTCTTCCACTCTTGTAGTTATTTCTTTGATTATTTTCGTATTTTGTGTTTTTAAATGTTTAGTTTTAATAAAAGGGTACAACTGTCGTCATCCTTACATACTTCCACGATTTTCCCAAACTCTTCCTGTCAATCCATCTCCAACACAGGAAACCCAAGATGATTCTTCTTCTTCTCCTTCTGGCTCCTCTCCTCCTTCTATTCCTCTTCAAGACCTATCTAAAGGCAAAGCTAAACCTGAACCTATTCCTACTCCCAGCCTAAGAATCCATGTTTAATTTCCTTTATTTCGTTTTCCATAAACTTCGACCCCGAAGTTTAGTCTACCCCGGGGAGGTGTTATATCCCGCATCTGTACCCTATCATGCTCACCCTAGCTTTCCGACTTTGCTGATCCCGCATTTCTCCTATCGTCCTACGCTTCAGTCCAGACCCCTGCCGAACATTCCATCTCCGACTCCCGACCGCGACAGTTGTCTCAATTCTAATTTTTTGTTTAATTCAAGTACTATTTCAGTTTAATTATAATAAATCTTTTTTTAAAAAGGGAAAATAGTAATCCCGTATAACAGTACGCACAGCGTAGTTCACGAAATGCGGCGCGTACGATGCTGACAAATGTGCGCATTTTAGAATTTGTTGTATGAAATGATGTGAAATCACATCATTTCATACAACAAATTCTAAAATGCGGCGCAGACTGCGCGTGCGTGCGATCTCCTTAAACTTCTGTCAACCCGCAATATGAAAGATTTGGTCATAAAATGTGTAACAGCATAAACTGCTGCCGAATGTAACCTAAAATTAACTCTAAAATACCAAAATTATTGCAATTTTTGTAGAGATTATTTCAAGTTGCTACTTACTTACCAAGTAATGTATTCGGCGAAACGTGGCGGTAGATAGCGGTCATTGACTCCCTGTCAAAAACTTGTCATTTTCTATACAAAGCCGCGAATGGCCGCGATTGACAACGTTTATATATAAAATGACAAATTTTTGACAGGGAGTCAATGACCTACCGCCATGTTTCGCCGCGTGGGTACAGTATAGGAACGTACCTAATTTTACCTATTAACTTGCTCACCTCTTCATACTTAATTTTGCGGCATTGTCAATTAAATTTGCATTACATAATATTTTAAACCACTTGAAAAGGTGGCTTTCCGATACACGCGAGCGCAACCGACAAAAATTTACAATGTCCGCTACATTGTGAATTTCTAGGCTACATTTTTTTTATATGTATTATATACTCAATTGTCTGAAAAATATTCCAGGAGAAAGAAAGCGACGACACGGGCGCCAGCGCGGCCGAGCTGGGCGTGTCGAACGTGGGTGGCGTGTTCGTGGTTCTGGGCGTGGGCTGCGGGATCGCCGCGGCCATGGGCGGCTTCGAGTTCCTGTGGCACGTGCGCGAAGTCGCCATTGAGCAGAAGGTCAGGTTCAGCGACTGTCCGAACGCAATGGGCATTGTCCAAAAAAATCACATGTACTTTTTATATTTTTTTTCGTTAAAATAGGGTATTTTAAGAATATAAATTAAATAATTTTTTCTCAATAAATTTTTCAAGTTTCGCTCTGACGTCATCATCGGCGGCCAATAATTGACCTCTGTAGTATGTTTTTTTCCTTTTAAACTTATTTTTAATGGCTGGTTCGTCAAATGCAAGTTCTCGTTATGTGAAAGCTGATACGAGAAGCTTACCAAAAGTTCGAAACGTAATGTTGGTCGAATTTATTGCTAATTTAACGCCATTGAAGGTCAAACAAAGGTTAAACATATTTGTTCAAAATATAAGTAACTAATGGGTATTTTTTTTTTGTTTATATACAGAAAAACGATCACTGACCTTATTCCTCGAAATGTTTTTGTAATGAGCAAAATAAAAAAAATGGACAATCCCCATTATTACCCATCTTCAGTAGCGGCATTTAGGGCGACGCTGGGCGACCGCTCAGGGGTAAGGAAGAACGCCAAAGGCAAACAAAAAGGGGCGCCGCCGAGAACTTGACAGGGGATGCCGAAGAAATCTCGCCCAGGGCTCTAGTAGTGCTAAAACCGGCACTGCCCATCTTTACGATTTCGAAAAACTTTGTAGAAATGATAAGGGTGTTATCGGTTTATCGTATCGCGTAATGTGTAATTGTTCTCAGATCTGCGTTCCAAATCGTGTAGCGTGTAGACACTTTTTTCGTCTTTTTATGCGTTTAGATACTTTTAAAGACGACCTCTGTGGCTCAGTTGGTGGGCTATTGGTAGCTCAAGCAAGCGGGGGTCGCGGGTTCTAATCCCGCCGACGGAACAAAAAGTTTTTCAAAGTTCCTGGTTCATGGATCTAAAATATATTATGTATAAATTTAGTTATTATTTTTAGCAAGCTCCAGGTACTTAGCACGGGGCCAGAATGACGTGGTGTGAAGCGTCCATAGATATTATATTATTATTATTAAAAAAAAGTAACAGTTATCCCCATTACAATTTACAACTAAGATTTTTCCATCCCTGTTTAAACTGCACTCTCAAGTCTCAACTCACGACAATATTTTAATTTGTATGGTTCTAATTTTAGATGACACAGTCTGAAGCGTTTTGGGCGGAGCTCTCATTCGCGCTGAGTTTCTGGGAGACCGAGAAACCTGTCAATCACTCCCGCCCATCGTCGTCTGCGTCTGGCTCCAATGTGGCGTCCAGAGCCTCCTCCGTGCTACGATCCGCTGCTGATCTTTTCCACCTCGATGTGTTCAAGTAGAATAGTTTTATACCAAAGAAAAAAACAGGTTTTTATAACAAACAATTGTTAATTTAATAAATAGAATATACTTATATAACGAACATTAACTTTATTGTTTTTAGGAAAACACACGTGCAAGTTGTCCCTTCCAAATTCCAATGTAACATGTATTGCGGCTTCTATACATCATGAACGATAACGATCAATTTGTAGGCGATTTACAAACGCATTGAGGAGCATGCCTTTATTGTGGCAATCTTAGTGACTTTAGACTCATCTCCTCGTTAGGCGATAACGAATGACCTGCGAAGCTGTCTAAAGCATACACAATCGACGTCGAAGAGTAAAACGAAGATGCTTCTCTTAACTTTTGTAATCATTTGTATTCGTTTATTTAGTCCTTAATGTGCCAACGTGGGGAGACTTAGCTCAGTTCTGAAACACTGAAAACGTATCATAATACCGGCCATAGACGGACCACATATTGCGGTCGAGACCGACTGCAAGATGCAGTTGCCGCACGTTTTCATACTCCTATACTAAATTCGTATCCGCAATACACTGACCGCTCGAGCAGTTCTTGAGCGGTCGGTACTTTTAACGCGACCGCTCTAGTCAGAGCAGTCGGTCCCGACTCCCGACTGCAACTTGCGGTCCATCTATGGCCAGTCTAAAACATGCACAATCGACGTCGAAGAGCGAGACGAAGGTGATTCTCTAAACTTTTGTCATCATTTGGTTTATTTAGTCCATTATGGGCCAAATTGTGTTTGACTGTATATCTGTTACTTCTTCACGCTCAAACTGCTAAACCGATTTTGCTGAAATTTGGCATGGAGATACTTTGAATCCCGGGAAAGGACCTAGAGTACTTTTTATCCCGGTAAAATGTACGGTTCCTCTGCGCTTAACGAATTTTGGCGCCACGGAGTTGCGGGTGTCATTAAGTAACTTTAATAAATCTCGTCGAAGTTGATAAAGGACTGCGCGGCTCGCAGCACGGAGACGGCTCGCGACTGCGACCGCACGCGCTCCGGCGACGGCGACGCGGTGGACGGCGCGGCGGATCGCGGCGGCGCGGCCGGCTTGTGCAGCGCACGTGGGTCCAAGGACGCCCGCCACTCGCTCAATAAGGCTTCTTTGTATGATACCTGGGTGAAAAATATCATGTACTATCAGAGAAGTTGATTGATAGGCAGATGGCGGACCTACGTCATGTGGTCGGCTTATGTCAATTCAATGTTAGCTGTGATTGGGCGGATGGGTTTGACTTCAGGGTCATCCTGAGGAAACAAAAGGGCAATTTGCATATGAAAAACTACCATTTAAAAAATTCTTACCCGCTCTTTGACACAAATCTTCTTGGCATGGAAGAGGAAATCGATGATGGCCACGATCAGACCGATAACACCACCAACGCCGAGCACCAAGAATATTCCACTCGTGTTCTTCATCTGCAATGACTCTTCCTCTGCTTCTTCTTCCTGGAAAAGTTTAAAGTTAAAACCCTGTTGTGCTTTCAAGTAACGTATTTATAATTGAAGACATGAGTGGAACAAGCAGGCAAGTAACTGTTAAAAAACTGTTTTTTTTTTCATAAATACAGGCTTGAGGGCCAGGAAAAATATTTAAAATAAAAAATGTGGATTTTATGTGTACCCAGATATACCTACACCGGTATCGGTGACGGTGGCCGGTTTCATTGAAACAAGGCGAGGTACGCAGGAGTAATTTTATAGTGCCCAAGTGTATGCGCAGTACACAAGAGCACTCTCTATTCCTTTACTCTCATAACCCAGTAGGACGGAAGACCGACACGACTAGCGAGAGATCAGACGCAGGACCGACTTTTTACATGCCCATCCGACGCATAGGTCATCTTACTTGTCAGACAATCAGGTGATCAGCCTGCGTTGTCCTAACCAAACTTGGAAACAACATGTTTCCAACGCGGGAATCGAACACACAACCTTCGAGTCAAGAGCCACGCTCTTAACCACTGGACCACGGAGGCGTATCCAGATATACTAGCCAGATGATGAAGTAGATATTAGTGACATATTTACGTTTAAATTATAATATAAGGTAAAAATGAGCAATAATTGTCCTTATTATAGTATAAAATGTTAGTTATCTGGTTCTTTTACTCACGTCTTTCATTATTTACAAAAACTATATTTTTACTAATGCACAATACATCTACAATACAATCTCGCGAAAAATATGTAATACACAACTAAGAAATTGAAGTCTGAAAAACAGGGTATTTAACTGTTTACTTACTTTGCATTCCTTTTCATTGTCTTCTTCTTCCCACCACTTCTTTTTCAAGATCTGCAATCTTCCCGACTCCTGAAGCGCCAAAATTGCGGTATCTACTAAAGTTTTGTGCGGCGAATCTAAAAAAAGTTTTTTTTGAGAAAAATCCTTGAAGAATATCTTACTAAGTAAGGATAAACTTACTTTTAGGCATTGCTATTCCATATTCTTTAGAGTCGAGTTTATTTCCCATCATCCTCAAGTCGCAATATCTTTTCAAGTAGTATTCAATGGCAGAGGACTCCATGAAAAAGGCGTATCTTCCCTTGCTGCCCTTGCTACGTTGGACCCTGATTCTGCCTTCGTCGTTGCTGTGAGTGAATACGGTGGGTTTAGCCGACTCCATTACTGCCCACAGCTTCTTGTAGAGGGAATCATTTGAAGTCTAAAAAGGAATATAGCAATATTGTCTTCGGTTATTTTGACCGTAGTATATTATATCTCGTTGGTTTTTGAGACAGAACAGAAAGTGTTGTCTAAGGCCGGCCATAGACGGACCGCATCTTGCAGTCGAAACAGACTGCAAAATGCGGTTGTAGCACTGCGATCTGAAGTTTTCATACTAAATTTAAATCCGCAATACACGGACCGCTCGAGCAGTTCTTGAGCGGTCGGTGCCAACGAGACCGTGGGTCCCGACTGCAACTTGCGGTCCGTCTATGGCCAGTCTAAGCATTCAGCAGTATCTTAAAACTTCTGATAAGACTAATATTATAAATGTGAAATTATCCGTCGGTTTTATTTCTTCTTTTCATAAAAACCGCTGAGCCTATTTTGATGAATTTAAAGATACTTTGAACTACGCGAAAGTACATAGAATAGTTTTCATATTTGTAAAGTGCATAGTCCTTGCGCGATACATTAACTGAAAAAACACGGTAGCCTAATAATTTTCCTCACATACTCACTTCAAAGAATCTATAGGTCGAACCGTTGATCTGCGCGCCGTAAGACACTGCGTTTTGTTCGGCGAGCTGGTTGACGTCAGTTATCTCGTTGCTCCTGCGGTTGTTGGAGAGGAAGGTGGACATGTTGGCGGTGTAGGAGGCCGTCACAATCATGGCGAAAAACCACCACATACCCGTCACCCACCGGGAACCTGCCGCCCTGGAAAGATTAACAAGTAAAAATTTGATGACAGTAGCTCTACCATGAGTTTAAAGCTATAGTATTTTTCGATACTCGATACCAATCGTAAATTTTTACTATGGCAAATTTTACAGCGCTTCTAGTGGTTACTTGCGGAACTAAAATCGCCATACTAAATATTTACGGAGTCGGTATCGAGTAATAGCTATAAACTCATGGTAGAGCCACAGCCGTTTCTCCGTTTTCCGGCAAAGGATATGCTCAAATTTTTTTTAGTCATCCGATAGAAAAAAAAAATGCTATAAACATAACTACCCAACTACATTTAAAAAGCCAATGATGCTTTGTAAATCGTAAATTAATTGATATAGTCGGAGCCTGAGCTAATGTTGAGCTTGTTGCTTAAATTCAAATATAGATCATAGGTACTTCCATAACCTGCTAAAAGTATTACTTTGGTCCCGCCATAGCCAGAAAAAGACAATAATAATATTATGTAATCTCTTGTTCATCATTTTCAACATAGGACAAAAAAAAGATAAAAATTTAAATCTTTAAAGTGTATTTTTACACTACAACTAACTAAACACACACACACACACACACACACACACACACACACACACACACACACACACACACACACACACACACACTGTGCTAAATTAAGTGTGCAATTAAGCTGTTTTTTCCCCTTTAGGGTGCGTTCAGACGTGCGCGTGTTCTACTATAGCGTGTAGGAAAACACGCGCGCGGCCTGCGTTATTCTGCGCGGTTTCTGCGGTTTCTGCGCGGTTTCTGCGCGGATTCAACGCGTGCTGCGCGCGTGTTTTCCCATACGCTACGGATAGAACTATAATTACGCTATATCAAAATTCAAGATCACTCAAAATCCGTTAGTTGATTCCAGAAACCTCACTATAGTTAAATGTTGTACGTTACAACGTCTCGTATAAATATTATCGCTTTATGTAACCAGCTCTTTGGAATTATTGTCTTAAGTCTATATTCTAGACAGGATTCGCTATCTCGCTCACTATTCGTGCTCATTATGTCGTGAAACTAGAATATTATCTAGTTGTTGTTCATAGACTTGAAATTCTAGGATTACCGAACTAAAGACGTGGGAGGGTTCCATTGTTTGAACAATTGTGGAATTTAGAGTTAGGTTTCAATATCTAATTTCGAACTGAGGATACCTAAGTTCTTGTAAGCATACCTTGGAAGTATATCGCAACCTTGAGTCATAATAGATCCCATCGTCAGCCACATACAGTTGTACAGACTCCATATATTCTGCAAGTTCTCAGGATTCTGATTACAAGGATGGGGATTCACCCAGTCACCTTGACTCATACTGAAAATATAGAGCAATATTTTTGTACTCGTATTATATCTTACATAAAATGCACAAAATATTTCATCAGATTTCACTTTGGTTTTAGAAATTGATATAGAATGTAATAAACGTAAAATCCGCCCGCATTCGGAGCACAATTCACAAAGAGCAAAGTATAGGCGATTACGTGAAATATAGAGGAAAGGTGCCCTGAAACAAGCTTTAAAATGGCCCAAGAGCCAGTAACAGCCAGATTTTGGTCATTTTATAAAAGCTGAAAGTTTCCTGTATATGACACCTATAGAGGTAAGAACGACCAGCAATTATGAAGTTTCGGTCGAGGTTTGAGTTCTGAAGGTCGACCAAATCTTCAATAACAAAAAGAACGAATAAAGTTAAATTTTTTATCTTATTTTCTTCGGGATCACCGTCGGGATCTCATCTTTCTCTGCAGGACATTTTGGACAGTTGCTTCCCGCTTTTAAACAGCCTCAAAATCTTTAGAGGTTCGTTTAAAATGACGAAAATCTGTCGCCGGCTCTTACTTTAAAATGAACAAAGACATTTACCGTGCACATATGAGCAACACGAATGACACTATTATATAAGTGGTGGCGAGGTATAACCAGACGTCCAACGAGAGTGGATTTATAAATGAGAACTTGTCGGGAACCACGGGATCGGGAGCTTTTATTAGGACGCTGATCCCCAAAGACATGAACGGCGTAGAAAAGTCAACGACAGCCATGCGCTCCGATGTTATCGTTATGTCGCCAATCGCCAATTCGGCGTTCTGAAAAGTGATCAAATGTAATGGATGTCGTTGTATTAATTGCCTGATTGTTATTGAATTGGAGTCAAAAGTCATGATAATTAAAATAAAATATGATATTGGAAAAAAGTTTTGTTTTTTTACATTATCATATTTTATGTAATTGTTACAAACTTATTTTCCTGTTCTGAGGTTACATATTATCATATTTAGTAGTCTCAGAAAAAATATTCATAAGCTCTCTACGTAATTTGCTCCAGTTATGTCAGAATCACGACTAATTTCATACTGTTATGTTCATAATGCGTTGACATAGCCCGAAAAAATTACGTAGGGTATCTTCTAATGAAACAAATAATTATCTGGGGGTACTATTTTTCATCCAAGAAACTTACATGTTCAAGCAATTCCCCCATTATACCGGTCCATTTTTTTGTTCCCACAATGGGATTCCCGAACTCCTTCACTTTGTAAAACTGGTACTTTAGATCCTCTTTTTGTACCTCTTTTATGTGTTTGAATATTTCATCTATGAGATCCACGCCGTAACCTCTAAACTTGGTCGTTCCGTTCGACTCATCGACATCAAAGTAAGGCAATCCAATTTTTGATACGACCTGCAATATTATTGTACATATAAGTTTATATAGTATTTTAAGACGAGTTATTTTAGTGTGCCATACTAAAAAATAAGACTGAACACCCAGACTTGTCGATATAATATACAGGGTGTAACAAAAATAAGTGATAATACTTTAGGGTGTGTTCCTTGTAGAGAGCTCACTGTGAAAGTAGCGGCGCTGAAAGACCATTATTTTTTGTCACTTTTGTATGGGGAAACTCGTGACGCTCAGGCCCTTGTCCATACAAAAGTGAAAAAAAAATCATCTTTCAGAGCTGCTACTTTCACAGTGAACTCTCTACAAGGAACACGTACACACCCTAAAGTATTATCACTTATTTTTGTTACATATAATATTATTAATTTAAGTTTCACCATAAAAATTCACTTTTCTTGTTTCTAAATCTATATTTGTTTGCATCAAGTAGTTGCTGAAATTACTGAATCGAATTTGATAAAAACAGACATAGAGTTGTTGTACAAGGAAATGCTTCTGCGTGAAATTACCACCTGGATTTCCTTTAACACGCAAGGAGTAGGAGGGCAACTTTAAAGTCAATAATGTTTACCCGTATAACAGATTTGGAATTTCGAGCTGTGGATCTATCAGTGACTGCTTTCTCCTCCACAATCTTGTCCGTTCTTGAATCCCAGTAGCCCACATAAATGAACTGACTCTCGTTGTTCAGTTTCGAGTAGTGGACAACGAAGTCTTTCCGTCTTCCGAACTCGTCGAATGAAATGGGACCAGAGAACCCCTTGGATGTTGTCTGAAATATGAAACAAATATATTATGACTACAAGCAATAATATCTAAAAAATAATACAGTTTATTTGTTAAATATTACATAATTAATTTTTTTTCATCGTTACCAATAAGGCATTTTTTGGGTTCCGTAGTTATATCTCATTAGACAAAGATGAAACATAAAAACGAAACTGTTAGGGTTGTAAGCAAAGTGTAGATTTTTTATAACAAAGAAGGTCCAATTAGGTATATTTAGCGATCAATTAAGCATCTATGATACACAATAAACTTTATGATGTAAAAGTCATAGGGAAAAACTATTAGTCTTACCTTTAACAAAGCTTGTCTTAAATTGTCCCCCAAAGGCCACGCTATAGCCTCATAATCAGCTTTGCTCTCCATGAAACACAAAGGCGGTGGATTCTCTATACTCGACGGTCGTTGGAAATCTATTTCTTCGTTGCTGTCACTATGCATACTCCTGATCGCCTTCTCCAGATGATTCAAAGCATCCGCTGAGAGTGCTGTTTCCAGCTGAAATGTTTTGTAAGCGACTTTCATATTTAATGTATGCCGCAAAGGAAGACAAAAATGTATAGTAACACTAGATGACGCACCAAAATTCGTTTATCGCGCGGGAACCGTACATTTTTTCGGGATAAAAAGAATCCTTTGTCCTTATCCGAGACTCAAAGTATTCCCATTCTAGATTTAGTGAAGGTAACAGACAGAAAGACAGAATTTTGCATTTATAATATTAGTATGGATCTGTAGGAAAAAAGTTCTGGATTCAAAATTACTTTTTCCTGAAAAAAAACGACTGTTTTCTATTTACCCGAATGGTGAAATTATCGGTGTTCATATCGATGTCCTTCCACCGTATGTCGTTGGGTCTGGTGAGGTGCATGGTGGACACGTTGGCCATCAGGTCCGGGATCTCGTCCAGGTTGATGCTGTACGCGTCCAGATTCGTCAGGATGAAGCTCTGAAACATGATTTAAATTATTTCTATTTCTTGTTTCTTTCCCATTTAAAACTTCAGCTGCCTTTCTCCCGACAGAATCAGTAGGGCTACTACGAAACCGTTTTGAGATTCAAACAATTGGCTGAGAATGCCGCGTCCTGCTCTAACAACGTTATTTCTCGTTTGTTAGAATAGGACGCAGCATTCTCGAACGATTGTTTGAGTATCAAAACGGTTTCGTGGTACGGCCCCTGAATCGAATCGAGAATCGAATCAGCTCGACCTCAAAGCTTTAGTTTCTTCCGACATAATAATATATACTAGCTCAAAATCACGATTTTGCACGCAGCACGCTGCGGCTCAATTTGGAACTTATTCGATCTCAACGGCTTTTCCCACTCCTGACAGCTATACTAGCGCACGACCTTTACGCGGCTCAATTTGAAACTAATCAGACACGTAAATCAAAATCAAATCAGTTTCGGATGTAAGACTGCTAGCCAGCGAAGGCGATGTTGCATTTTTTATTGCTGTAGAGCCAACTTTACGATACGGTGTTTGCTATGATATCTTGACGTGTAACGTGAGTGTGTAATTTATTTATTTATTTTATTGCACAAAACACATTACAATCATAATGAAGTAAAATGATAAATACAGTTTATGCCATGGATTGTAAGGTAACATATGTGCACACTATTAAAAAATACATTGCAAACTATAACATTTGCTGAGTAACTAATACATAATAATTTACCGATCTATATAAAAAAAAAAGGTGAACACTAAAAATAGATTATATGGAACCTTCTAATGTGATATGGAGGATGTCTTTAACAATTTTTATATACGATTGTAGCTTATCAAAAATGTCTAAATTTTTATTTTGTTTTGAATAATTATTGTATTGGCGAGCCGTGCGTGTTAAAGGGTTGAAATAGGATATATTATTTTTGTAGACATGCAAGGCAAACAGGTTTATGTTATTTGCTCTACGAGCACTAAATTTTACATTGAAGTTAATATGCGAGAGTAAGTTAGCTGAATCTAATAAATTATGTATAATTTTATAGAAGTAAAGAAGATCAGCAAAGATGCGCCTATTCTCAAGAGTCTGTATTTTGAGATTAACTAGCCTATCATGATAATTTAAATTTGAACGTCCGGGGTAATAACGGTAGAAAAGAACCTTGACAAATTTCCTTTGTACACGCTCAATGTCCTCTACGTGAACTTTATAATTAGGAGACCATACGGGGCTCCCGTACTCTAAGATAGTCCTAACGAGAGTGGAGAATAGATATAGAGTACTGTTAGGTTTTTTGAAATCTTTAGTTGTCCTTAAGACAAATCCTTGAATTTGATTTGCTTTGCGTATAATGTGTTCATAATGAATACGAAAGGAAAGTTTCTCGTCAAGATACACACCCAAATCTTTAACAACTTGAACGCGGGTAAGTGCTTGACCATCAATTCTATATATCCAGTTAATTTTATTACGTTTTTGAGTGAATGAGATAACAGAGCACTTACCAACGTTCAAGTACATACGATTTGCTTTACACCAATCTGATATTTTGTCAATGTCTCGCTGAAGGGCCAAGCAATCTTCATTTTTAGCTATCAAGTTGAAAATCTTAAAATAATAGAGGCCCCAGGTAGGAACCTTGGGGTACTCCCGATGTAACATTGGCTGGTGAGGAAATGAAACCCTTCAATGCTACCAGTTGATTCCTATTCTTTAGATAAGAGCATGTCCATATATACAGGTTCCCATGAATACCATAAGATGCTAATTTACGACAAAGTAGGTGATGATTTACTTTATCAAAGGCCTTCGTAAAATCAGTGTATACAGCATCTACTTGGCTACCAATAGAAAAAGCTTGGCAGAGGTAATTTTTATATTCCAATAAATTTGTGACTGTTGATCGACCTTGCATAAAACCGTGTTGCTTGTGTGAAAGAAGTGGTTTCATGTGACTATAAAGATGACTATAGACTAAAGATTCAAATATTTTAGCGAAACATGAAAGAATGCTTATAGGTCGATAATTTCTGCAATCTGTCTTATCACCACTTTTAAATATTGGGATAATATGTGCTGTCTTCCAACGATCAGGAAAAGCGCCATTGACTAGAGATTTGTTGTAAATGATAGTTAGAGGCATAGATAACTCCATAACAAGCAGCTTAATAAAATAAGGGGGTAACAAATCTGGCCCGGCACCTTTATTAGGATCTAGTTTTTTCATTTTTAATATGATATCACTTTCTTTGATTAATACATTCGACAACGTGTTAGGTGAACAAATGCTATCGGAGCTAGTGGAAAAGTTACGATCACTTTGGAGGTCATGACTGCTATCAAAAACTGAAACAAAGTAACGGGAAAAATGATTACAAACCTCCTGACCGGTGGATGACGATATACCATCAAATTTGACAGTGTTCGGTATAGAAACGTGACCTTTTCTATTGCTCACATAACGCCAAAATGATTTTATGTTTGTTTTTAGAGAACGTTCGGTCGCAGAAATATATTTGTCATAACATGTTTTAGTTAGAGCTCTTCACCTATTTCTAAGCATGGAGAACACATCATAGTCGCGAGGGTTTCCAAATTTTTTGTAAAGTTTATGATATTTATTTTTTTCTTGGTTGCATTTAATTAACGCCCTACTATACCAAATGGGGTATGATGAAGCTTTATTAGATACGGTAGGAGTGTGTTTTTTTATTAATTTAAATAGTGTGTCATAAAAGGCATCTGTGCATGAGTTAATATCATTAGATCGTAAAATATCCTGCCAGTTAACATGATTTAAATCAGATTTTAAGTTTATAACGTCGCATTTCTTAAAATTTAGCCTTTCAGTGAGACATTGACGAAGTTCTTTAGACATTCTAGGTAAAGATAAACTAATTAGATGATGGTGCTTATCCACTTGGCTTAATGCGATCTCTTCGTTAACACTTACTGTCTCCATGTTTGACAATACTAAATCAAGAAGACGATCATTGCAGTTTTTGACATTATTATACTGTTTTAAGTTGCAGAAAGACAAAAATTCGCTTAGAAGGTAGAGCTTTTTATTGTGTGTATGAGGTATAGCTGTATTAAGAGTGTTATTACACCATGCAGTGTAATAGTCGGGGGTGTTGAAATCACCCACAAGCATGAAGTTGTCAGTGGGGCAGCTATTAATAAGTAAATTTTGACAGTGGTTATAGAAGCTTTCTAGAAGATTATGGCTAAGGTCAGGTGGCAGATAACAAACGCATAGATGAAAGCGTGATTCAGTGTGCGAGTTAGGTAAAAGAGTTATCCAGATATCCTCCATATCACTATCCCAAGCTGCCTGACGGATTACATGGTACTTTTTGTGGATATCCAGTAAGACTCCTCCACCTTCGATTTTTTTCGATAGAGTATCTACACGATCGCGTCTAAAAACATTGTAGCGAGAATCAATAACTTCACTATCGAATACACTTTTATTAAGGTTAGTTTCCGTCAAACATATGACATCATAATCTATATATTAATACGTGAGAGAAAAACTTTGTAACCCTTTTTACGAAAAATGGGGAAACGTAGGTGCATGAAATTTCGCACAGTTATAGTTTATATGGTGAAGGAGTGCATCGAGCTAATATTATTTTAAAATTATGCTTTTATCATATATATTTTTAACAAATAAAACGTTACACATACTACGACACTACTACTAGGAAAAATGACAGATTTTTGAGTGACAAGCCTATACATACGAATTATATTATACGAAATAGATTTAAAAAAGTTGTTAAAGAACGTTTGTGTACCAAAGCGTACTATAAAGTTACTGATTTCATGAATGATAGTACACCATGGGAATAAGGTCGCCCCCTGCAGAGCTGTTTCATTATAATATGTATAATAATTGTACATTCGTTGTATTTTATTTAGTCATAATGACACTGTTATTTTATAATATATTTTTTGTAATTTTCCATCTTTTTAGAAAAAGATGGCCCCGTGCGAGTTTCTTACGCCGGTTCTTCTCGCCGGGTTAGTTCCCGAACCGGTGGTAGGCATCTGTGTAGCCCCGACGTTCAGAGAATATTTGAAAAAATTTATTCTGAATAAAAAATTTTGAGTTTGAGTTTGAGTTTGAGTTTATACTCTTTTATTTATGGTTGAAGTCTGTTGACAACAAGTTGTCAAATTAAAAATGGATTATTGTTTTTTTTATTTAATTTTAGATACTATTAGACAATGCTTAAACGGCCAGTCTGAGATCAGCCAAGTCCCAGAGACAAGAATAGAAAAGAACTATGATGAAGTCAATATTTTTTACAAAATATAGGCAGTAGTCCTAATGCAAGTAAGGTCGAATTTCGACCATTGGGCGATCTCTAGTTACAATTTAATACATTTAGATAAAATTGTGTGAGCTTACTTCTTATTCGGTTTACATTTTGGTAATAAATTTAATCATTGCAAAACTTAAAAGAAACTATATATAGACACCACAAAAAGTGAAAAAGCTTAAACAATATGACCGGACTCGTTTCATTTTTTCGAGTATAGATATTGCCAAAACGGATCCATACAAATTTATAACTATTGTCCTTACAGAATTTACAGGCCATGTTATGTATTTCTTTAACTTCGGGAGACAGGTGTTCAGACAAATAAATTCTGCAATTGGTGCCAGACAAACCGATATGAGCAGCAGACAGCCTGTCGTTAGGGTGAGACTTGTTGAAACGGGTAGCTGCGGATATAAGTGTGTCACGCAGGCGTTGCGACGAGAGAGTGACCAAGATATTACGAGGTCTTTTCGAGCTGGGGTCCATCTTCGCCACGCGACGACACGCCTTAAGATCGTTTTCGGAGATAACAACATCCAAACACTGACAAAGTCCCTTAAATAATGCTATCAAGTTCTCGGATTTACTTTCAGGGACCTCATGTATTTCGAGATTTACGTCCCGCGAGATTTTTTCCACAGTGGACAGACGTTTTTGTAATTTTGTAAGTGTAGTTTGGGATTTGGACAGCTCGGACTCAAGGTGTTTTATGCGAGAATTTTTCCTATATCCTTCTTGATGTCGTTCTGTTCCATTGTGATAAAGTCGGTAGTAGCCGTAAAGTCCGCTTTTACCGCTTGAATTGCCCCACCTCCGCGGCTATCATGTCCTTCATATCCTTCAGTAGTACAGATCTTAAGTTGGTCATAAAAGACGAATCAAGAGAAAGTTTTTGATCTATGAGCTTCCCTATATGTTCCAAAGTGACAGGTTCGCTACCTTTTTCGGCGCCTGACGGAATATTAAGAGCAACATTTGACTCAGTAGTTATTTGACTAAAAGTCACATTCAAGGATTCATCGCACAAATCGTATTTTCGATTGCGACGCACAGGGGTATCGTCGTCATTATGTCTTGTAACATTTTCGCAGAATGGACAACGCAGAGAAGCCAGTTGAGCGGCATTTAATTGTTTATTTGCCTCTACCGTAACATTGAGGCATTCGTAACAATATTTTGAGTGACATCCATTACATTTCAAGAGGTTGCTATTACTTAGAATGTTTTCACAACCGTGGCAATTCATGTCTGCTGACATAATATTAGGAGATTGCAGTACGAAAGCTAATGAAAAATTCCAGTGGTCGAACGGCTAGGAACACAGAACACCGCACGAGGGACCCGGATTCGAGCACCGCCGACTCCTCAACTTTTCGACAATTCTAAAAACAGCAAACTTGCACCGAGGCCGCCACACTCACGAATCACGATCCGAAGTCTTCAATCCTGAAGGGGCGAAGGCTCCAAAGAGACAGCACCCTGCAGGGGCTCCAATGTTCGGAGAGTAATATATAAAACAAAAAAATACACCACTCGAATACACAACTCGAAACACGTCCGTTCACCTCGAGAGTCGACGAGCGAAAAAATTATAATGTAATGTGTCGAGCCAGCGGACGGTCGCGCTCCACGTTATGCACATGCAGCAAATATTATTAATTATTAATTAATATTATTTTCGCGATTTGAAAGCGTGAATAGGTGACCCACTCTAGAATTCAGAATATTGGTGCAAGATTAGTGTCAAATTACATACATTCAAGGTTTTAATTGCAACTATTTTACCTGATATTGAGTCGAATTTTCCACTTTTATAACTTCCTCCATATACTTTCTGACATTTTTGATGTCGCAATCCAATATGTGGTAGCTCATGTGTGCCGCCTTGAATATGTATTTAAACGTTTCCAAATTATCACCCTCCGGATCGAGCTTCCGGAATAGTATTTGTTCATTTTTGTACGGCCAAGAATTTATGACTTCTTGCAGACGTATGAAACCTTAAGAAAGAAATCGAGAAATTGTAAAAAAAAAAATCAATGTTCTTATTGTTCATGTTATTAGAAGGCCTACTCTGAAACTGTGTATGAATCATATCTTCGGATCCGACTGACGTGCGACAGCCGACCGAAGATAAAAAATTACTTTACTTCGAAGTTATATATCGTCTATCGCAGTCACGTGACAAAACTTTGGAGGCACGTGACAGATTTCAGTCGGCCCGATCCCCGAACTTTCGAACCAAAGAATTTCGAAGTAGGAAACGGCCGGATTATTCGACGAAACATTGAAATTTGCACTTCGGAGTAGACCTCCAACTAACTCAACAAACTTAACACAAGTGTTATAATACTTCATCTAAATTCTAGATCTAGATGAAAGAGCAAGTTTTCTGCAGAGAGAACAAAACGAACCGTACCTAGGATTTCTTAGGATTTTGACGATGATATACAAACTGCCTTGAGGAAAATGTCTTGATTAGCCCACAGGACAGGCTACGCTTAGTGTAGGGATTGGTCATAAACTAATGTATGCAATTTTTTTTGGGAAAAAATATATTCATGTTTGATTTTCAATACTTACTTCCATCGTCTTCGTAGAGGAATGTAAACTTATCCCATTGGAGTTTCTTTATGAGCGCTGCGTACGCTTTGGATATAAGTTCTGGAGGGGGCGCGTAGGATATTGTGAAAAGGTCTTGCTCCATTGTGTCCGTCGGTTCCCATCCTAGGGAGAGATGTGATATCTGAAATGTATTCATATCCTTCGTTTTTTTTTTGTTGTGGTGCAATTTTGATAATGGGTGAGTGAGAGTAACTAAGTAAGTTGGAAATAATTCTGTAAAAGGTTGTTGTTTTCTTTAGTCACCTAAAGGCTTAGTCGAAATCTCAAGGCTAATAGAAAGAAAGGTCTTCAATGAAGTAGTGTCGCTACAAAATACGTAAGTGATTTTCTGCTTACATTAAGCCGGTTGCAAATAAGACATGTTGTGTCGCAAATGCCGTTAGTTGGTCGAGCGTCGATCAGAGCCACTATTCCCTTATTGTCCTGTGTATAAGGGCAAACTGTAAAAAATTAAACGTTCTATTTTCAAAATTTATATTTTTGTTAGAGAATTTATAAAACTGTGAAATTCCGTTAACAAAAACTACCTATTTGTTTACGGAATTTCGGAGTTAAAATACAACACAGAATACACTAAAAGTATTCAATTTCATTGAATTATTGGACATGAAGTATTTTATAAATTAAATAGCTTTTACCTAGATAGTTCTAATTTTATTTTATTTAAATTTATTAAAAATTAAAAAATGTGTAGATAAAAAGGGTCAAACTTATTTCGAATCAATCCAATTCAATCGAAACTTTATCATTCATCTTCACTTTGTATTCGAGTTTGTTGCAAGTAGAATAGACACTTACGTTCCAAAGATGTGGAGTAACTGTCAAGAACTTTTAAGTAAATCGCTCGTCCGTGATAGGATTTCGTCGTACCCATCTTGACGATATTCTCGAAAGCCTGCATCGAGCTTTGCATATTTTGTGAATTGAAGAGACCACCTGGAAATACGTTTGAATACAAGCGAGCCGCCCTTTGAACTATTGTAATGTCTTAACCGCTTTACAAAGAAAAACATTCATCTTTTTTCTTTGTGAGGCTATGCGCATACTACATACACTGCGTGTATGGTACAGACGTTATAACCTGACATATTATTACATGTTTTGTCCTTGTCTATCCAGCCTATTTTCTAAAGTATCAAACAAGGTTAAACTTTGTAGTTTGTATACGTAACTAAAACTTCTGTATACACAGCGTGATTTTATTTATTTATACGGATTGGTTATCGTATAATCTGCATATTAATAATATGAACCATCTTTTATATCCTTTTAGGTGCTAGAAACTGTATTTAAATTGGTTGAGTAAACAAAAATATATAAAAGGAGCTCATAGAAAACAGGAAAGAAAACTTTATAACACTATGCAAAGTTCAACATTTCTCACACTCTTACCTATAGGAAAACGGGTGCTAACAGTTGCTTCGGTGCAGACAGCATACAAAAGGCAAACTAACAACGATTTATATGACGTCATTTTAATTGTTTCACACATCACAGTTAAATATCAGACGGGCAAGCGGCTCGTCGGCCGCCTTCACACCGTCTGGTATATTTTTGGAAAACAATTTTAGGTCACATCCACCAAGACGCGTGCGACGAATTTCAGAACCGCTGTGATTCACGGGATGGAAGTTAACTGAAAGTTTTCCAGTGTTGCAATCGAAAATTAAATAATTGTGTTGCAAATAGATCACTTGAGTATACACAAACCCGTTGCAGTGACACTGCAATGTAAATAAACAGTTGCAATGCTGAAAATGCGATTTCATTTGTTTGTTTTGTTTCTTGTGAGCGAGTGCCGGGCGCAAGTGATCCTGACTGAAACGTTTCAAGTTTCTTATCAAATAGGTGAGTGGTATTGTAAATTTTGTTTCGAGACCTAGGTCAAAAGCTTAGTGAAACCTAGTTTAGCCTAAACAATGGAGGATTTAGTTTCTCAAGTAAAACATTGATTTTAAAATATTTTTATTGCTGTTTGTCGTATTCTAACCTGATAAATAAAAAATAAAATGCCAGTGATTGTATAAGATTATGTTATCAAAAGCTATAGAGTTTAAGATTTGAAAATAGTAATTAATGTTTTTATACTTATCGCGTGTAAAATATATCTAGTAAACAAATTATGATTAGTAAACTGTGAGCAACAAATATAAATAAAAATCGCTGCTTGTTTGTAAACTAAAATGTTATTGCATTAATGTTATTTAAGATAATTAGAGTTTAACTGATGGTTCGGTTAATGTTTTGTAATATCAACGTGTAAAAGATGTATGTTAGAATTATAAGTAGAAAGTTTCGGTTGCGGTTTCGGTCGACCTTAAGGGCCTTCCCCAAATGTTTCGGTTTCGGACAAAAATTCGGGATATTATATTTGTATCATAATGTAGAGTCGACTACGGAAATCGAACAACGAACGAACGAAATCTAAAATAATAATTAGAAAAAAAATCAATATATTGTAATTCTAATTAGTTGTAAATAATATTTTTATGTTGTAAAATATTATTTCAGCTGGAATTTTCGAAAAAGATGCTCTCACGCAGCGGCTGGCTTTCAATGAGAGCATGCGATATGCGCACCTGGAGGAATCTGAGCTGCAGAAGTCGGCAGATGAAGACGATGACAACACATGTAAGTTTAATAACTTTCATATGCATGTGCATACATAACTAGCTTCTTCCCGTGAAATTATCTTATATCTTAAACGAGCAATTCTTGTACCTATATATATATAAATATATAATTGGAATCTCGGAATCGGCTCCAACGATTTTCATGAAATTTAGTATATTTTTTAGGGTTTTCGGGGGCGATAAATCGATCTAGCTAGGAATCATTTTTAGAAAATGTCATTTTATTCGTGTCCGTATTATCGAATACCGAGCAAAGCTCGGTCAAACAGCTATTTATGACTAGATGACGTCCGCAACTCCGTTGCGCCAAAATTCCTTTATCACGCGGGAATTCTGGGATAAAAAGTATCCTATGACCTTGCCCGGGAAGGAAAGTATCTACATACAAAATTTTAGCAAAATCGGTTCAACGGTTTAGGCGTGAAGAGGTAACAGAAATACTTTCGCATTTACAATATTAGTATGGATTTATGGTCACTACTCCTAGCATATTAATTTTGATCACCGTTTTACCCATATCATAAGAAGAAATTAGCTCCAAGGGATTGTTTGCATTGATCCAGCTTTGCCTTTTGTCTATTCGTGTAGTATGGATTATATTATGTAAACAGCTATTCTAAGTTAATTTTTACAGCCAAGGATTGGCGCCTAGAACCAGTTATACTGCAGCCTCAGAGAAGCGACAGTTATTCCGTTTGGAGAGAACGTAAGTAATCGGAAAACTCAACCATATAGCTATAGTAACTATACCCCATTATTATTTAAAAGGAGAATAAAATATTGTGTTACTTTAAAGTTAGTGTGCACAATACACTAACTTTAAAGTAACACAATATTTTATTCTCGGTTTATATTTATTTATTTATTTAACATTTATTGCACAAGACACTATTTACATAATAATTTACATATAATGACGACACAAATGAACTGCTTAGTTCTACAGAAATTTCTTACAGCACGCACGTTAGAAAAGCCGCTTGAAAACTTTGTAAATTAAACGTATTACCTGTACAAACAATATTATCTTCTTGTTTGTAAGGGCGTATAGTTAATAAGCAACGTATTTTTTGCAACCTTTACTTTTTTAGTCTGCGCGAAAATAGAAAGAAGTCCGATCGCTATCCTGGGCCCTCAGAATCCCATATCAGATTGTGCGGTCCGAGACCAGTGCGCGCTGGTGAATGTGCCCCACATTCAAGCCACATGGCAACCTCTAGACCCAGATATTGAGCTGATAAAAGACGAGCCGGTCGTCGAGGAAGGCGACAAACCGACGTTCAAGAAAATAATAATCAACTTTTACCCGCCGTCAGAGGAAATATCCTACGCATATGCCAAGCTCCTAAAGTATTACAAATGGGAAAACTTCGCTGTCCTTTACGAAGACGATTACGGTTAGTATTATTGGGCTATATTATTACATATAAGTTTTAAGTACGACATTTTGTCCGCAGTTTCGTTGCCCTGAAATCCGTTTATTACACGGCAACCGTATATTTTTCTGAAATAAAACCTAATAAATAAATCCTTTTTCCTAAATTAAAGTGTTTAAGTTTTGTCAAAGAATTTTAATACCCACCAGAATATTTTGAGCGGTTTCAGCGATCGGTGATTATAGACAGACAAATATTAAGATACACTTTTGCGTATTAGTATGAAATGATAGTTTTCGTAAAGAAACAACATCATTGTTATAATAGCAAAAAGATAAAATTTTCGCTTGCCTTGGCTCGAAAATTGCTTGGCAAAAATACTGAGGTACTTATAGTAAATACTAGAGCCCGTAATAGTAAACACTATCAACTTTGAACTGCTGGATACAATTTTAAAATACTTTCGTACAATTTTAAAATACTTTTTTATTTTATTAAATTCTACAATTATGTAATATTCTCCAGGACAAATAAACTTTCGCACTCGTGAAGAATCCCATGGAGACAAAAATTGGCGGAGACTTTAAATATATTAAGAAAATACTAAAAGTCCGAAAAAGTCCCGTCGGTTCTCCTTATTAACTAATTTAATTATTGTATTCAAGGTCAAATGTATGAAAATGTGGTTTTTCCCCGTTCTTCTCGTAAACGGTAATATACGGATATGCTGATTACTTCTGATTGACACATTTATTTTAAGCATACTATTTTAACAATCGGTACTTTATAGAATAGAATAGAATAGAATAAACGTTTATTTGCAGCTAAAACTATAGAAATACATAAATTATAAATTAAAGAAATAAGAATAAAAAATATAAAATCGTTGAATTATTATCATAAAAATATTGAGTATATTAGCCGCAAATTGGACCAAGCTCGGCAGTGAGTCACTTTATATTATGTCAAATCTTAATTATGTAAGTATAGTTAATAATTATCATAATAAAATGTCAGACAAAACTTATTTTTGTTTCCCAGGTCTAATGAGAATACAGAAAATATTAGCCGAATACACGGAGCAGTTTCCAATTACTGTTCGAAAATTAGATCCCAACGCTGACAATTACATGGTAAGTTTCGAAACTCTTAGAAATTTCATTATCATTTCAATGTAATTAATTCTGCTTTATGTTTCAATTAATTATTATATTTAATGCAATGATATTCTATGTTTAGAAACTCATTGATTTAATGTAAGTTTATTATGATGTCTTTAATATCTAGAAGAAACTTCCTATAGAATTTGATAAGCCATTAATCCTAGTAGTCTTCCTAATATAAAACTTCCCAGTCAAAATTTGATAACAAGCCAAAACTATTAATCGACATGGTTCAATTTGTACACTTTTCTCGTCGCCAGTGATAGATATGAGGAATGTTAAAAAGAGTTCGCTATTTATAAGTAAAATATCAGACGGCCATTCGATAACAGATTTATTGTCAAGGCAACCGTTGACAAGAACCATAGACATACATACCAGAGTTCCAGTTCCAGTCGTTCAGCCGATTTTGATTTTCCAAAAATTTTAAATTTATTTTTATTTACATAGATAGACAAAAGTAAAGAATATCAGATAACAAAAAAAATATTTTAAAATCCCTATTAGGCTGTGTTTACTGAGTGTACGAATTAAGGTCAATTCAGACCGCAACGCGACGCGTAGATGCATTTCTAAATTTGTATGGATTTGATCTGTCAAATTTAGAAATGCATTCAATTGCGTAAGACATCATGTAGTTCGTCAATTATTCAATATAAATGTTAATGAAATGCATTTAATATTATCTACACATCGCATTGCAGTCTGAATTAACCCTTGAGAGTTTTCTATCTGTATTCTATGACGTATCTGCTAACTTTTCAAAATCTGGATCGATCATTCTTAAATCAATTCCTCGATTTCTTACAAGGTGTTCAAAAGCTTGTACGAGTTTAAGGAGTACCGCATAATACTGGACTGCCACGTGGACAGAGTCATCAAGTACCTGAACGAGGCCCGGGCTGTGCACATGGTTAACCACTATCAGGTGAATATCATGGAGCTATCTGTATCAAAACTGTGGTGAGGTTCGATAATTGTTTTCTCCGTCCAATCAGACAAGTTACATCAATGAGGGTATGATATATCATTTGCCACGTCATGTTTGCCACCACTCACCACTACTCACCAGAGGGACGGTAGGGTATTTCGTGTCAAATGTCGTGTCAGAGTTCAGGCAGACGTATGATAGCTATATCGTGACATATGGAAGCTATTTCGTGACATATGACAGGCGTTTGACACGACAATTGATATGATAGATCTTTCGGCTACATAGCGCCATTTGCACCTCATTTTTATTGAAAAAATGTTAAAACAATAAGGGTCCCCGCAGACTTACAAATTCAAGTTGACCGACTAAATCGTATAGTATAACTGTTAGCTATTATGGCTATGCTTATGAGAGCTCGCACATTGCATCCAACTAAATTGTACAACTTTTAGTTGGATGCAATGTGCGAGCTCTCATAAGCCGTCATAGCTACAACAACAGTATACTATACGATTTAGTCGGTCAACTTGAAATTGTAAGTCTGCGATCGCTCTAAGATTCATATTTTTAATCAATGATATTCTATGTTACTAACGTAACTAGATTGGAAGTTTACGGTAGCAACGCGTTGCCACTTCGAAGATGCCTGCAGGCATATCTCACATACATAATGACAAAACGAATATATGACTTGACATTGTCTTTTGAACAAAAAAGTGGTTACGCATTTCTGAGAATCTTTTGTAAGACATTGCTACTCTAGTATTTTAGAAACTCATTGTTTTTAATGTGTTAGGATGTGTCAGAAATTATTGGGCCAATTGTGATAAAATTCGACACTAAAAACAACGTCTCCTATTATTCGACTCTGGATACGCGCTAACGATATAGCTTTTTTACGTCCATGGCTTGTAGGATGAACATTTTTCTTTGTGTTTTCTTAAGGTCTTGCCTTAGTCTCTGGGGCCCGCTCGTCTAATGAAGTATTTAACAAAGTTGCATTTAGGACTTAACACATTATTTTATTTGCTCCAATCCATACTTAATATCATAAATGCGAAAGTGTGTCTGTCTGTCACCTCTTCAAATCTAAACCGCTGAACTGATTTTGCTGAAATTTGGTATGGAGATGCTTTGAGTCCCTTGAAAACACTTTTATCCCGAAAAAATGTACGGTTCCCACGCAACGAACCAATTTTTCTCAACGGAATTGCGGGGATCATCTAGTAAACAATATTTTCCTACTTCCAGCATTATATTTTAGTATCTATGGACGCGACGACCGTAGCCAAGGACCTCCTGCCGTTCCACTCGAACATCACTTGGCTGAGCCTCACGGATTTCGACCAGCTGCAGGACGCACAGCATTTCCTCGCCCCCCGAGTCGCCAGGTGGTTCAACTGGTCACCTGAAAATACTGACTCTCCCCCGGTTACTAATATTAAGGTAAATTGAAGTATACTTTTCAGTGTTCACATTCATACGTGGGAGAGCCATGCTTGCATGCTGCACGAATGGGCCGGCTCGACCGGAGAAATACCACGTTCTCAAAGAAAACCGGCGTGAAACAGTGCTTGCGCTGTGTTTCGCCGAGTGAGTGAGTTTACCGGAGGCCCAATTCCCTTCCCTATCCTCCCCTATTCCCTTCCCTTCCCATCCCTACCCTCCCCTATTACCCTATTCCCTCTTAAAAGGCCGGCAACGCACCTGCAACTCTTCTGATGCTGCGAGTGTCCATGCATGCGACGGAAGTTGCTTTCCATCAGGTGACCCGTTTGCTCGTTTGCCCCCTTATTTCATAAAAAAAATATATATAGGGGCGAATGTAGGTGTGTGTATGTGTGTATGTTGATTTTTCAAGAAAATATTAAACATAGAATCTAATATGGTGAAATTGTATATTGAGTTTAGTCTTAAGATCAACACACACAAGAATTCCAATCATAATCTTTAGTAATCTATGAAATAGATATTGATAGCCTTTATAAGGCCTAACTTAACAACTCGCGATTTACCAATAATATTTAATATTGCCTATGTATTCCAGGAAGAAGCACTTTTGATGAACGACGTAGCGAATCACGTCTTGAAGTCCTTACAAAGGGTCGAGGCCAAACACGGCATAGAGAAACCCAGGAGCAACTTGTGTGACAAGAACCCGGAACCATGGGAGTACGGAGCGCTGCTGCAGGATGAAATATTGAAGGTTTTACTCAAAAACACCTTATTGTTAAGAATATTTTAAAATTCTATAGCTATGCTTCAAGAAACTTTACAAAATGCTAAACGAAATTGTGGGATTTAAGAACTGCTTGAGAGCTATGACGCTTGTGCAGTGGTATTACGAGTATCTTAAAGCGTCCGTGGCCTAATGGGTAGACCTTCGGTTCGCACTCATAGAGGGTGCAGGTTCGAACCCGGGTGGAGGCGTGTACCTATGAGACATTTTCAGATCTCAAGTACATAATACGGACGCTCGTACGGTGAAGGAAAACATCGTGAGGAAACCCGCACATAGTTGGTCCCAGACGTATTGACTAGTTCTTTCCTCTGGACTAGGCCGACTATGATGCGAGAATGCCGTATGCGCTTGGGCAACCATACGGACATTTAAAAATCTTGTCCCAGGCACTACAGTATTTGAGGAGTGGTTACTTCGCTCTGAAAAATACTGTATAAATCATCCACAACGGATGTAAAGGTCTAGTTTTTTTTTAAAGCGGCTTCAACCACTTACCATTTAGTGATCTGTCATCTGGTCTCTTGGTCAACATAAAGAAATAAACCTTGCAAATTCTACGTCCAGATAGAGCATAAAGCATTTATTCGTTCCTCGGTGCATTATTATTATCACACTTTTTTTCAAATTTTCAGACTCAAACCATGGGTGTGACGGGCAACATAGAGTTCAACAGCAAGGGTCGCCGTGTGAACTACACTCTCAACGTGAACGAGATCAGGGTGTCGGAGCGGGAGACGGTGGGGTACTGGGAGTCGGCCGTCGGTGGTGACATCACTGACACCAGACAGAATGTAGAGGCCAGAGGCGCGCAGACCTCGAGCAAACACTTTATTGTGAGATCAGTATTTCATCATCAGATTTATTACACATTTTATTTTATACAGTATTTCAACATCAAAGAACAACAAACAACATTGAGAATAATAATCCATATTAATATTATAGTCATGCAAAAGTCTATCTGTCTATCTGTTACCTCTTCACGCCCAAACCACTGAATCGATTTTGCTGAAATTTTACATGGAGGTACCTTGAGCCCCGGGAAAGGACATAGGATACTTTTTATCCCGAAAAATGTACTCACTCACGTCTGCCTTTATCATATTAGTCCTATTAGCAATCTTTGTCGGAGGCAAAATTTCATTAAAATCGGTTGAGCCGTTTTGGGGGAGTACGCACACAAACACTGTAACACGAGAATTTAATAAATATAATAATAAAAAATCTAATAAGATTTTTTATTCTTTTAGGTTATATCTAGAAAAGCTAAGCCGTATTTTTACGATAAAGTCAAATGTCCGGAAAACAACGACACGTGTGTAGAGGAGTCTGCAGATGAAAAATACGAGGGTTTCTCCGTCGACCTAGTCAAGCAGATATTCGATAGGCTGAGAGCCCGCAACTACAACTACACTTACTCGTTCCTATACGAGGAGGACAAGGGATACGGAAAATACGACGAAGTCAAGAAGAAGTGGGATGGACTCATTGGCGATTTGTTGGACAAGGTAATTTAGTTGTGATTAAAGTTGTAAGCTGCTTTTCTCTTTGATTGACTCTTAGAAACATCTAGAAGCCATGTGCATTTAGAAAAAATTGGTTCGGAGACAGAATGGAACCCATTTAATTTGGTTGAGTTAAGTCAAGTAAATGCTTGATCCCGAACTAAAATAACATACCTTGGTCTGGAATCTACCTATTTATCAATTCCTCTGATAGTCACATTATTATGACATATCTTGCAACTATACACCAGCTTTCTAGCTTAAAAAATTCATTGTTTTACATGTAAAAATGTCCAATATAAAATTCGCCAAACTATAATATTATGCTTCATTTATTTCAGTTATATTTTATATATATTACTTCGTATATACATATTTATAACACCGGCCAAACTAATATGTGCATTGCACAATATTAGTTTGGGTTAAATCCACTGTAATTATCCCAGATTAAGCCCTACTTACGTAGCAGCCGTTTCAAGGATGTATTATTTTAATTAAAATGTAACATACAACAGCCGCATTGTTATACAACCTGTGCTGTAAATAGGTTGATAAATAATCCAGTTGTGGAGCGTAGAATAAGCCTATTTTATGATAAAAGACAGTTTTATTTTTCACATGGTTATGACTTAAGAGCCGGGAACCTTATGCTAAGTACTGACATACGGTGTTGCTCGATAGTTTTACTCCAAATCGAGCAATAACCACCGTGTGGACCGCAAAACTGACAGCTAGAAGGCTCCTCCTTCTTCTTTTAAAAATGGCCGCCTCGGTGAGTTGCCAATGTCAGAGTGGTTTAAAGGACTTTGCTCTATGTAGCGAAGGTCTGGTGAAGTAACAAGACGTGTACGGTTACAAAACAAAATTACATATTTACAGGAGTTGATTGACCTAAAACAAACACAAACACAAATGTTAGTAGAGACAGCTTCGAGCCGGGCTCGATAGAATTAAATATGTCAAATATGTCATTTCCTTCGATTTGGAGTAAAACTATCGAGCAAAACCGTATGTGAGTACTTAGCATTAGTAAGGTTACGCCGTCCGATCTCGGAACCGTTGGTCGTGTCCAAAAAAAACTTGGTATCTCATAGAACGTGATGATGATAAAATTATTAAAATTTCAATTAATAAACGTTTTTACAGTATTTTATACGTTCTAAATCTGACCTGTAGCCCTAGCACGGCCACCAGTAGAAATGCGAAAGTATAGACAAACTGTGGACATAAACTAAAGGTGCCGTTCCTATCTTTACCGCAGCCAATCGCGATCGACAAAAATTCAATTAAAATGTCACTTTATGACAGACTATAGTATATGTCATAGAGTAGGATATTATTTGAATTTTTAAGACTAGAGTCTATCATAAAGTGGCATTTTTATTAAATTTTTCGGACCAAAAAAAGATTGGAACGCCACCTTAAGTTTATCTCCACAGTTTGTCTATACTTTCGCATTTCTACTGGTGGCCGTTCTAGGGCTACTGTACATAATATTACAATGCTATAACTTATAATATCTACGTTTGATTTTAGAAAGCGGACTTAGCAGTATGCGACTTGACCATCACAGAAGAGAGGAAGAAGGTTGTGGATTTCTCGGTGCCGTTCATGTCTCTGGGTATAAGTATCCTGTACACCAAGGAGAGGAAGATCACTCCTGGCGTGTTCTCGTTCCTGTACCCGTATACTTTTGAAGTCTGGATGTACACGGCTACTGCTTACTGCGTCGTCTCTATAGTCCTTTTTGTTTGTTCAAGGTGAGGTTTTAAGCATGAAAATATGTAAAATAAAGTTGTTGAATTCACGCGATAGAACAAAGTCGGCTCGACAGGATTTATAACACCATGGTCTAGCAAAAACCAGCGTGGACGCTTACTTTACATTTCGCCGACTAAGCGCAACAAGCAACGAAAGAGCGTGCTACCGCCTACCAGATTTTGTCTGTCTGTAACATTCATTCTGTTGTTACTACAGGTTTTTCGGTGACGGTAATATCAGATAATACGCTTCTTACATTTTCCATGTTTATAAAATAAACAGACAGACATGACGAGTCTATAAGGGTTCCGTTTTTTTGCCATTTGGCTACGGAACCCTAAAAACAAATATAATGCATGCTAGCTGCATGCCAGCAAACAGAAATATGATACCTTCCAGTAACACCCCACTGTTGGGGTTCGGATAACACGTCTTACCTCAATGTAGGGATTAGGTTTAAGGAGGATTAGTATTTACTATTTAATGTACGCGCACAGTTTGTCGGCGCGTGCCGGGGCGGATCGGGGCTCAGCGCAGCGCAAAATGCGCTATAGCACACTATTGCCGGGTCGGGTCGCATCGCATTGACGGATTTTAACGCTCACTGTGCGGGGGCGTGCCGGGGTGTGCGGGGGCGGGTCGGCGCGCAATGCATTGACGGATATGAAGCCGAGCCGGGCAAGGGCCGCATCGCATCACATCCGCGCGCCGCTTGCTATAGCACACTGTTGCCGGGGCGCAGCGGGTCTTGCCGGGGCGCAGTGGGTCTTGCCGGGGCGCAGTGGGTCTTGCCGGGGCGCAGCGGGTCTTGTCAGGCCGTGTCGTATTGACGGAAATCCGCCGAGCAAAAATCCGCGCCGATGCGCCCCGGCACAGTGTGCGATACGCGCATCCGCTTCCATACAAATTGTATGGAGGCGGATTTTTGCGTTCCGCCCCGGCACGCTGAGCCCCGGCACGGCCCGTCTCAGTGTGCTCACTCCTTTAGTCCACCATAACGTCCAGCAATCCAATTATTATCTACTACGTTTTCTCCTCCTTTGAAATTCTGGCTGGGGCTTGTACCGGTCTTACAGATTACTAAAATAAAAGTTACTCCTAGTACGTATATGTAATACAATGTTTTGGACGTAAGTGTATGCCTTCTTCCTGATCACCTCTACATTTCAAAACTTCAACAACATCGGTACACAGCACACTTTCAGAGCCTATTTATGTAACAAACATACTTCTGTGCATATAATATAATTAGTTCGTTATACCTGGCCCTTTAGCCAAGACTTTTTCTTAATCGCTTTTGTTAAAGAATCGCCGATCAAAATTATTGACATTAGCGTTCGTTAATATGACGTTCGACTCGTTTTATCCAAATTCAATCGTCAATTCCAAACGTTTTGATCGGCGATTCTATAAAGAAGCGATAAAGAAAGCGTCTCGGCAACTGGCTCTGGTTTTTATTCTGTTTCCAGAATATCTCCAGCTGACTGGGAGAACCCTCAGCCGTGCGACAAGGATCCAGAGGAGCTGGAGAACATCTGGAACTTCAAGAACTGCACCTGGCTGACCATGGGCTCCATTATGACGCAGGGATGCGATATACTGCCGAAGTGAGTTTAAACTAATACTTATTCTGTAAGTGGCTCTCAAATCAGCCTAATTCTGTATCCACACATTCCGGGCGGCCCGGCCGCCGGCTCACCGCCCGTCACTTACCTGCGGCTTAACACTAGAAAGACCGGAGCGGTCAAATGACCGCATTTTCGTTTTTAATTTGCGATATTTTTTTACCGTTGCGTGAAATTCAACAACCTACCTAGAAAGACCGCAGCGGTCAATTGACCGCTTGAATAAAATTTCTAAAGAAAGTGGAAAAGAAAAATAAAACTTGCAAGTTTTATTTTTCTTTCAATTTTTTTATTATTATTGTTTTGTTTGCGTATTGTATTTAAAAATTGATTTAAAATTTATAAAAAACTCGAAACTGAAATAGACTTGTCAATGACTCATAGAACAAAAGTGGGATAAATACTTTTATTTACAAAAATGGTCTAAAATTTTACAATTTTATATGTAAAAATAATGGTAATATATTTATAAATATAGTATGTGCACAAATAAAACCTTTTGCCTTGCCTGTTTTGATATTGTAACGTATTTCAAGTTTTTTGCCTAATGAAACCCTGTTTTTTTTTAATTATCAACGTTACTACAAAAATCTGTGTTAATTTTCATAGTATTGTTGCCTGAGTTGACCTAACACAGCCAGGATTTATTAGTAGTTCGAATTTCAATAAAATATTTATACTGAGTTAATTTTATTTTTTGTTTTACCTACACAAACGAAGCAAATAACAAACTAAAGGTTGCGAATTGTAGTTCTATGAAAATATGATAAAAATTGTTATACTTATGCAAATTTTAAGTATATTTCATTCTAAAGCATATTTTTTGTACTTTTTTAGCTTTAGTTATAAAAGATTTTTATATTGTAACCAAAAATACTACACGAAAATATAATAGTTTTGTCCTCCAATAGGGTATTTTCATCAAGATGTTCATGGCTTCTAGACGTGAATTACTGTACATAAGAGTAACTTTACCATTCTATTGCTAAAATGAGAAAATATAAAATTTGAAAAAACGGTGTTTTATGCACAAATACAGGAACAAAACCAATAAATCTTGTGTAGTCATTATAATGTCATTATATCAGTAGCAGGTCTATAAAATGCTTTTTTAAATAATTTTCTTGAATATTTGTTCTATAATTTAATTTAGTTACATTTATAAATAATTATTTGATCAATAAAATACAAAAGCAAAATAGTAACACAACAAAAAAATGTAAAAACATACAATGGGTCATTTGACCGCTCTTGGCCTTTCTAGGAAGTTTAAAATTCCGGTCTTTCTAGTGTTAAATTCGGCGGCAAGGCAGTCTGAAAGCCGGTGGCAAGCCCGGCGGTATAAGCCAGCAGCATGTGTAGCTACATACGGCATAAAAACTGTATACATACTACATAATATTTATTTTTGATTGCCATTAGGGAGTTCAACAGCATCTTATTAGTCTTATTTACTACTTGCTGTTAATAACGATTAAAAATGCTTAAAAACATTTCGTCTTTTAGCACTGCTACTTTCACAGTGAACTCTCTACAAGGAACACGTATACACCCTAAAGTATTATCACTTATTTTTGTACACATACTGTAGATCGAAACTCTGTTATTTGAAACACGCGAAAATGTACATTTTGAGTTTTTAATGATGTTGATTTTGCAAATAATTTTATAATATTATAAAGTAAATAGCTTTATTAATATGTATTATAGTATATTAGAATGAATATAAAATAATATGTTATATCACAATAACTGGTATAAAATGAGCTACACGTTCCACAATATTTTTAATGGATTATATTTCAACATAGCATTCGTTTGATTGGAAAACTACATTCCTTTACAGATTGAATAGTAGTATTTCCAATTTGTAGAAAATGTTTTAGTACCGACTATTACATCTATTAGCTAATATGAAACAGTAAAAGTTAGAAGCTAAACCTATAAAATGTACTTTGAAAATTTTACGTACCATGAATAAATAGATTCTTATGACTACTACAAACATTAATTAAGAAAGGTAATCTCAAATATAATAGGTTTATCAAAGTAATTGTAACTAATAAAATTATAATAAGTACATCACCAGCAATAAGGGCTCTCACACAAAACTGAGTATTCGCATCGCATCGCAATGTCATTAGTATGAGTTTTGTTACAGATTTTTGCGATGCGATGTGAATTTGCAATTTTGTGAGGGAGCAATTAGTCCTACCCACATGACATTGTATTTTTGTTGAGTTAATGTTAGTAATTTTATTTTTAACTAGCTTTTCTGCTGACATTCCTTCAGTCATCCTCAAATCTTATATAATTTATATTTTTTTTTAGGCTCGTCCATGTAGATTAAACATTGTCCTTGCTTCCCTCAACAGTCATCAGATTTTAATACTTATTTTAAAACATTTAAGGGCTATCGGTTCCCGCTGGGTATGTGGTATGTGGTGGTTCTTCGCCGTGATAGTCTGTCAGACATACATCGCCCAGCTCTCAGCGTCCATGACTACAGCCATGGAGAACGAACCCATCAACAGCGTAGAGGACTTGGCCAACCAGAACAAAGTGCTGTACGGGTCCATTGAGAAAGCGACCACGTATTTGTTCTTCAAGGTATTATTTTGAGGTGTAGTTAAAAACTGATCTGTTTTACCAACAATTGCAACTTTGCTAAGAAGTAAAGTAATTTAAAGTTGGAGCGGATTCGAATACTTAAAGATGCCTAAAGCTATTTTCAAGTTCATTTAAGTGACTATAATAATAATAAAATAATTAACCATATACAGAGATGTGTTCAAAAACTCTACATTTAGTAGAGTTTCTGCGGGCTAAAATGGTCGCTTTGGAGAATCATATAATTAATCATAATATGATTAATTTTTAAACTCCACTTTGCGCGCAATTCATATAGTGATTCACTTAGATTATTGATTGGTCCCGCGAGCGGCGCTCGCGCGCGGAGACCAATCATTAATCGAAGCGAATCACTTTTAAGCTCCATTTTGCGTGCAATTCATATAGTGATTCGCTTACATCAATGATTGGTCTCTCGCGCGCTCCGACCAATCATTAATCGAAGCGAATCACTATATTAATAGCACGCAAAGTGGAGTTTAAAAATGAATCATATTATGATTCAATATAATATGATTCTCCAAAGCGACCATTTTAGCCCCGCTGAGCACAAACTTCGCAAACATTGCCCAAATTATTATGTGACTTGGTCAACGCTATGAAGAAAACTATAGCTAGCTAAACTTTAAAAAAAAACTCTAATCTAAACAGAAAAACTAGTTTATAAGCAAATTTTCAGTATAATACTAATTATGACATCCTTTGTAGAATTCTAAAGATAAAATGTACCAAAGAATCTACGAGAATATGGCAGCGAACCCCGCAGCGTTAGTCGACAGCAACGACGAAGGAGAGAGGAGAGTTGCGAACGGAGAGGGAAAGTATGCCTTCTTTATGGAATCTACTTCCATAGATTACAAGCTGAAGAGAGATTGCAGGCTCAAGAAAGTGGGGGGAGAGCTGGACTCAAAGGACTACGGTATTGCCATGCCTGCAAGTGAGTATAAAAACCTTTCTAACTGGTATGTAGGAATGGTAGGTCATTCTAGTAATTAAAGAACAAATTAACAGTATAACATACTGTTTATTTGTTCTTTAATTACTAGAATGGTAGGTAGTTAGAAAGTTTTTTTTTCTATTTTATGTTTAGCACGACATGTCTTTAAATCTTATATCTTTAAACGAGCAATTCTTGTATATATATAATATATAATTTGAATCTCGGAATCGGCTCCAACGATTTTCATGAAATTTAGTATATAGGGGGTTTCGGGGGCGATAAATCGATCTAGCTAGGAATTATTTTTAGAAAATGTCTTTTTATTCGTGTTTTATCGATAATCGATAAACTGAAAAATATGACTCTTCCTGACATCTATTGGCGAATAATAAAACTATTTCGTGAGCAACTAATTGCTTTAACGACACAACAACAGCTAAAGCTATTCCAGCAGATAGCGTTGTTAAGTAACACGAAGTCAATGAGTGTTTGCTATACCGAGCAAAGCTCGGTCATCCAGGTACTAGTGTGTAAAGTGTGAAGTCAATGATAGCATTAAAAAACAAGAAACTCTATTATTTTCATAATCTTATATCTCGTCAGTTTTCAAGTAAAAAGCTAATTCCTTCGGCACCTACACAAAACTGTATACATACCGCCTTATAAGACGAGCAGAATAGGGATGATGACAAAGTCAAAGATTAGCGAATTTTGTTAATAAAATAAAGAAATCACGGTGAAAAATAAGTGTTCCCAAAATTACAGCTCGATAGCATTTTTATTTTTTTTGTTATGCGCCCTCAAAGTTAGATAATCAAGTCGATTTTTTTTTTCAATTAAATTTCTTAATATTTGTATACCAATCGATAACTTATGCAATTAAAAGCAACTTTTGTTATGAAACCACTTTCATAAACGCAATATTTAATATACCTATCAAACAAAGTTCTCCCCCGATGCGTACAAACTACGAAAGAGTGACGTCAGTCTTTCGTAGCACTTTGTTTGGAGCGTTTCGAGCAGGTCTATTTTATGAGATGTTTGAATTGTCATATCTTGGTGAATTTTTAAGCTATCAGAGTCATTCTTTCAGCGATGTTTCTATTTTTTATATTTAACGGGTCTTTCAATTACCAATAAGAAAAAAAAATAGTCATCAAGCCTATTTATGGCACTTGGTGTAAATATTTTTATTAAATAAGGGTATATTGTCCACAGTCCAACTGCTGGTGTCGACGTGAATTAAACGTTTCACATGTCGCTTTTCTCTGATGCTATTACTTTAAACGGGTTTACTGTGGATAAAATATAGCAAACACGCGTCATATCAACTAAGCTAAAAGTTACAAAGTGACGTAGACAAATGATTGCGCCCTGCGGCCCTGCGTGGGTCGAAAAAGTCCCTACACGTGTAGTCCATTGCCCTTAGAATAAACAATCTTATGTTCCTCGTGAATAGATACTGCGAAGTTCAAGTGTGAAAGAAGTGTACCATTAAAACAATAAAGGGAAACTTTTTCTTTGTTCTTCGTGAAGATACAAGAATTACCAAAATTTCTCTTAATGATTCCACGATTATGTCAGTTGATGTATAAAATACTAGCCTTCAGTATCACAAACACTTTTACTCTGACAATAGAAAGTGTTATCAGTTTCTTAATCTAAAAAATACATAGAGCTACATTATTTCTTCTATTTCCAGATTCCCCCTTCCGGTCACATATAAACACAGCAATCTTGGAGCTGAAAGAAATGCAGCTTTTGGACAAAATAAAAGCTAAATGGTGGGAACAGAAGAACGGAGCCAAAGTGTGCGAAGTAAGTAAATATTAAAATAGAAAGATTAAAAAGGTATTTATAGATGTAGTTTAAAAGATACACTATACTGTACTCGGCGAAACATGGCGGTAGCGGTCATTGACTCCCTGTCAAAAACTTGTCATTTTCTATACAAAGGCACGATTGACAACATCTGACACTTCATTGTCAATCGCGGTTTATATAGAAAATGACAAGTTTTTGACAGGGAGTCAATGACCGCTATCGCCACGTTTCGCCGAGTACAGTATAGTAAAACTTAATTTGTACATTTATAAACCATTCGCAAAATATAATTTTGTATAATAGTAAAACTAGCAATGTTGCAATTGTAAAAAGATGCAAACAAATTTCTGCGGAAGTCTGTGGTCTGTTATAATATTTTGTTAATTTTATTTTGTTTCTTATGTAAGTATCTGTATTTTTATAGCTTATGCGCTAGACTACAATAGTCATTTAATATTTAAATTGTTGTCCTTTTTGTAACCAGGAAGCGGCAGACGAGAACGACGTAGAAGGTGACTTGGAGTGGGAGAACCTGATTGGTGCGTTCCTGGTGCTGATCGTGGGACTGGTGTTCTGTCTGTTCATCACCGCTATAGAGTTCATGAACGAAGTCCGCAACATCGTGGTCAGAGAGGGAGTAAGTATTCTATACTTAGTCCAAAGTCTGTCAAACTGTGAATCGAGGCATTCGACGTGAACGTTTTTTCGAAGTCCATGCCTTGTTTTATCGCTATATTGTAATCGATAGAATAGAGTTGCAAGCCAAGCCAGACAGAAAAAAAAACTCTTAGGCTGGCCATAGACGAACCGCATCTTGCAGTCCGACATCGACTACAAGATGCGGTTGCCGCACGGCGATCTGTAGTTTCCATACTTAATTCATACCCGCATTACACAGACCGCTCGAGCAGTTCTTGAGCGGTCGGAGCAGTCGTTCAACGAGACCGTTAGAGCAATCGCGTCCCGACTGCAACTTGCTATCCGTCTATGGCCAATCTTACCATCAAAGATTGTTACAGAAGTATACCATTTCTGAGTATTTTGCATCTAATAAAATATGTTATGATCCTGCCCTTAAAAGCTAATAGTTTCCGATAACATCATAGATACACGTTATCGAATACGCCTTAAGTAAAATAAAATATGTTCGTCACTACTACGTCACAATCGTCACAGTAATAGTATTGCCAATGATTATTCTATTCAACTTTTCTTTGAAGGCTCTATAAAAACTGATCGCAAAGATCAGCGAAGTGTACTTTGTATCTACACAACGCAGAAGTTACCTTGGCAGTTGGCACTTATAACCCTACTACCTAGTGTTTCCTTAGAACAAGGTGCTTAGTTAACTTCTGCGTGTTATAAGCAATAATCATGTTTTGTTAGTTACTTCGATACATTGTAACAGTTTTTGTTGAATGACTGTGAGGTATTCGATTGTAGTGTAAAGGTATTTGATTGTAGTGTTCGAAATAACCTCATCTTACATTGTGCTAACCAACCCAATACCCAGAATCATCTCAAACGAAGGAATTCTTGTAATTCTGATTGGCGACAATTTTGTGACCCACTTCGAGACTTGAGAATGACCGCCTCTATCGAGTTCAGGCGACGTGTCAATTTAGCAATGGAGCCGATTATTTCAAGAGCAAAATATTAGCGTCGAGTATTTTTTATAGAGGTCGTAACAATCATATTTCCGATGGGGACAAACAATTGCGACGTACGAGACGTTACGCCAAAGAGCTTTGAGGATTTGTCAAATAGGTTGCGAGGACAAACGCTGGATAGATTTTCGCTCCTCAAAGTACACTATTCCACACAGCTCGCGTGCAGAGTATACATAAGTTAAACTTTAAATAACTTCACGAAACCTAGTCTAGCGACGCGACTAAATTACTGCGACCGTGACCATAACATCAAAAGTGTGCGTAAGCCATTATGATGATGATGATGATGATATCCGTATCCTACTGTGAACGTTCCTCGCTACGTCTCGGGAAGACGGCGGATCGTATTATCTGTGATTTAAACATTCCCGGCCCACTAATAAGTGGTGTATTTTATGCGATTCTATTGCCCCAGTGAATAATTCACAAGCGTAAGCACAAAAGATAGCCATAGATGATCATAATAATATAATCATAATATAATAGTAATGTCAGCACATAAAACTTATCCATCTCAGTCCTCAATTGAATGTCCGATCTCTGATCGCAGTTACCTCAGATCTAAATCCATGTGTCTATCTCTTTTCAGGTGTCACACAAGGAGGTGTTCATAAAGGAGCTCCAGGCCTCGTTGAATTTCTTCCAACTGCAGAAGCCGGTTCTACGGAACCCGAGCCGAGCTCCGTCGATAGACTCCACCAGCACCACAGAGAACAGAAAGCAATATTCTAAGGCTATAGAGAACTTTCTCGACTTAGAAAAAGATATGCAGTAGTCTTACTTTTTTTTGAGTTTATCTTTCTAACAATTTTTTAAGAGGGCGGATAAAGCAAAATATTAAATATCGTCCTTCTCTCTTCAGTCTTCACACTCACACCCGTTATTCATATGTCATGTGAATAATTAGATATTATGCATCTTTGTGTTTTTTTTTATAGAGACAATTTTAAAATATCGTGTTTTCCCTAGTACAGACCCTCACCAGACACCAAATATATAATGTAGTATCTATGTTTAAAAAATTAAAGAATTCGTGGCTTATTATCAAGTATAAAAATGAATGAAATAGTCGTCAATTTTGCTTTCTACGCCATATAGATAATATACTAAACATTCTACGTAGTACGTGTACATCTAATCACATGTTTGCTGTTTAAGAATGTATTGGAGAATAAATAACTAATTAAGATCGAAAGGAGATAATGATAAGATAAAATAAATTAATATATTTTATAGTGATAAGTGTATCATTAATTCAAAACAACAAAATCAATAAAATAGTAGGTATTATTCATAGTCAATATGGTATTGAAATTAAATCAAACTTCGTGTATTTACGAGTCAATGCAGATTATTATAGATCAGGGGTCACCAAATGGCGGACCGCGATCCGCATCCGGACCGCCGACCCATTGTGTGCGGACCAAGCATGTTCGAAGATGATCTTCGTTCATCTTAGGACTACAACATCTCCACGATTTAATTCAATATCTATGCTTGCACCAATATTTCACTCCAAACTTCAGAGAGATAATTGGCTACAAAAATGGTTACTTTTCTCATTGATATCTAAATAAGTACCTATGTAATTTCCGTAATTACCTTTGTTTGACATTTTTTTTATATATAATATAATGTATGAACCGCGAAGGTCATTTCATGTCTTAAAACGGACCCCGAGCGAAACTAATTGGTGACCCCTGTTATAGATACTAACAGAGCAAGCACAAACTTCTTTTTATGCACTTCATAAACTCAGTAGCGATCTACCGAGCTGTGGTTGAATGTTATTTTCTTAAGTTTTTGGGTAGGTACTAATGAAACTCTGATATAAAGCTAATGACGTCACATCTAATTCCACGCAATATCAGTTCACCTGTTAATCCCACTATGCTCCGCATAAAGGTCTCTCCTGATGAGCGCCAACCATGAGCACTTTATAAAAGTCATTATGTAAAAAGGTTATTTAAAAAATTACGATAGCTCCACATTAATTGTTATTCCCTTAATCGGTACTCGGTACTCTAATTACGAGTAAGCTCAACACGTAAAGGGTTACGAAATTTAATCCTTACTCCTCGTGTAGGCCCACTTCAATCTGGCTTACTCCTGTGTTAAAATATCAATCATTCTCTTTCCCACACATGAAAAACGAGAGTAACAGCATGACATTTAATCTCGGATTTTCTTGAACCCAGGTTGGCGCTGTGGGCCTTAGGATATTGATATTTTAGGGTCTGTTCTTATCTGACAGATGGACTATCGAGTATATCCGGCACTTATCAGGAAGCGGTGAAACAGGCCCTTAGCAGGGTTCCCAACAGTCCGGTTTTCGACCGGACTGTTGGGTTTTAGAAGAAATTGTTGGGGTCAGGTCACTAACTTCCGATCGGAACCGGATGCAATTTGTCCGGTCACATAAAAAATGCTACCGCGACATTGCTAATTCGCCGGCGTGCGGCGCGGCGCAGGTAGTTATAGACAGCATGCAGGCCGCGAGGGGGCTATTTGACTATTTTTGTGACTAAATGAACAAACTGTTCTACAGTTAGGTGGGTGCAAAAAGTTTGTAATTTTTTCCTATAGCGCAATAAACTGTTTCATTATTAATTATTATTATTTAATTTGTTGTCCGGTTATGGCGGCTGGAAAAGTTGGCAGCCCTGGCCCTTAGTGATGTTTTGTTTACACAATTACCGGCTGGATGTACAATGTACGTGTCAAATTAACTCAAATTATGGGAACGGGAGTCGTGTGGATCAGCGACTGTCAAAACATTTCAAACGACGAGCGCATTACATTGCGTAATCTATAAGACAAATTCTCCACGCGGTTTCATCGATTACGCGGTACAACCAAAACAAACTCCTGCGCAATCGAATCGCGAAAGAATTGCAAATGTATGCGGGCAGTGGCGCGGCTGCCACCGAATAGGATGGCCGTTTCGTTCTACGCTGTGGCGCTTCTGGCCGCCACTGCTCTTGGCGCCTCCATTTCACGTAAGTGTTCATCTGTTTCTGCAAAGAGTTCAATAAAAAAAAACAAAGGAAGTTGCATCACTTGCGAATCTATTTTATTGTGTTTTTTTATTTTATTTTCCGCATTTCCTCAGCCATCTCATCAATTATTGTTATTAATAATTCACGTAAGTAATATAATTAAATCTCTAATAATAAGCTAATCTGTGTTATCTTCGTGATAACCTTTAACTTCTATCTAAAGAGTAAAGACAAAATAATAAATATAAATAAAAACTTTGCTTAGTACTATATTGATTGTTGGATATAATATATTGTCCATAGTGTTTCGAAGTTCTGAATAATATTACTTAAATAAAGTTTTCCTAATTTATAAAAAAAAATATACTAAAACACTATGTCATATCACATATTTTATGATTATGACCCTCTCATTTCTTACTCATTTTCATCATACAAAAGAAAATTATGCAATTTTTTTAACATTCAGAATAAAAATACATATTTTGTAATTCACAAAAAATACCGATAAGAAACATGAACACGATAAGAAAACAATACGTTGTGATTTTACAGATGATAATTCTAAAAAAATAAGAAGATTACAATCACTATTGTTATAATTTTAATCATGTTAGATTTCTAATTTTATCTAATTCTAGAATCTAGGAGTATTAGTGGTATTAAGAGGATTCCACACCGCCGTTTTTCCATACAAACGCTGTCCCCTGTTTCCTCCCTGGATAATGCCGGTAGAGTTATGATTTTTTTCCTGAATATCTATGGCCACTATTAGCATGTCCCTATGTTTTCTTTTTTTCATAATTTAATTATTAAAAAAGATAAGAACGTCCAAAAACCCAAAAAAATGGCCAGATTTTCCTCTGTGTTCAAACACCCAGAAAACAAAACTGGCTAGAATATACAAAAAAAATTAAACATAGGAACACAGCTCAAGCCTTGCTTTAATTCTTAATGAAAAAATTACTTAAATCGGTTAGGTTTTGGAGAAGGAATCAGCGGACAACGAATCGAAGATTTTCTGTTCTTTTATTAGAACTTTTGTCGTGTTGTCTCTATCGCGCTCTGCGGTGGGAGACTTGAGATTGGTGAGACAGCAATACATTTTCAAATACCTATTTTCAATTTCTCTTGCCCCTGGTGTATCCTCTTAAGTACGAGTAAGTATATGTAACTTAAAAAAATGTATGCAAATTGCAAACACAAGAAAATGAAATAGGCCAAGCTTGGATCTATTTGGTTTTAGTTTTCATATTGTGTACATTGTAGGTACTAGGTACATGTTGCCACCTTTATATAATTATTAGTATTTTAATTGTTGTAATTATAGATAACTAGAAACAAAAGTTTGTTATAATATTACATAGACTTTTGTCGATAGCAGCTTCGTAAATAGTTTTATAATTATTAGTTTCTTAAGTCCGTAACCACTAGTAAAATTATTTTGTTTTAATAAATTGGATAAACTCTACCTAAACTTTCTTTGAAGTAAATAATTACTCATAATAAAGCTTCAGTTACAATGTCTATAGTTAGTTAATAGACATTTCTAATCAATAGTTTTGTACTTGCTTGATATAAGAGTTAGAAAAGCTACGATTAATACTTAAATGAAAAAAAAATCGTAACTTCTGGTAACGAAGAATCACCTATTTTAAACTTTAAACGTTGGGAAAGCTTTAAAACTTTCAAAGCTTTCCCAACCTTTTTTGTGGCACCCCTTGTATTATTATAATTTACTAGATGACCGTGAACTTGGTATCAGTTTCCTCCTAACATAAACCTTCCCTATACTTCCACGAATATTTGAAGACTAAAATTAGCCAAATCGGTTCAACAGTTCTCGAGTTTTAGCGAGACTAACAAAATTGAAAATTCATTTTTATTTATATAGATACACAGTGTGTAAGTGTAAAAGTTATCCTTGAAATCATCAAATGAGCCTGTCAAAATGAACAACTTTTTCTATGAGAACAATGCTGGGAACTCTAAAAAAATGCCGTCTTCATACCCATACGGATGCCCGGACCAGCAATTTGCATGGGTATGAAGACGAATTTTTTGAGTTCCCAGCATTGCTCTCATAGAAAAAGTTGTTCATTTTGACGGGTTCATTTGATGGTTTCAAGGATAACGGTGTTTACACTAACATCTTGTATAGTAATTTCATGGAAAAATTAAGTAGAGATGAGCAAGAGTAAAGTTAAAGTGAACAATTGAAAAGAAATGAAGAAGATTATAGTTACGTCGTATCATAAGGTGAAAAGTAAGAAACGGGACTGAAAAGAATAGCAAATACTCCAGTAAATCTCATAAGACTTGAATGAATCAATTAATTAATCTATAATAATAATACATTTATTATTATTATTACTAATTAATCGTTTTGATTCAGTAACTGGAAAATATTTCTGAATCAATTTTAATCAGTTTCAATTTGTTCAAGATATTAAGAATTTCTGCTTTTATTACGGCTATAGATACAGTAAAACTAATTCTCGACAATATTCCTGATTAATTATTAATAATAATAGCTCCCACACCGGTTTCGGCAACGGTGGCCGGTTTCATTGAAACCAGGCCAGCTACGCAGGAGTAATTTTATAGTGCCCAAGTATGTGCGCAGTACACAAGAGCACTCTCTATTCCTTTACTCTCATAACCCAGTGGGACGGACGATCGACACGACTGGCGAGAGATCAGGCGCAGGACCGACTTTTTACATGCCCATCCGACGCATGGATCATCTTACTTGTCAGACAATCAGGTGATCACCCTGCATTGTCCAAACTTGGAAATAACATGTTTTCAACGCAGGAATCGAATCCACGTACTCCGAGTCAAGAGCCGCGCTCTATACCACTAGACCACAGAGGCGTCCAAGTCCAAAAAAATATATTATTATATAATAAATGACAATATGTAAAGAATGAGCCTATAAATCTACGGAAAAACATGACAAACATACACTATATTATGATATGGTCCTTCCTAAGGCAAACGACCACAATAAGGATCGAAGGGCCAATCCTTTAAATAGGTTATTCGTCAAATCGGTCCAATAAAAATAATGATGTTACGTAGCGGGACTACAAGAGATTGCCAAATGGCCGAAACACACGTACTCGCTTTGTGGTAAGTGGTTAAACGTGTGTTAGTTCTTCCTCTTTAGATAAAGGTGTACAGGAGTTGAATACAAAGAATGAAGTCTCGTCTACTAGAATGGACAATGGACATGATAATTTAATTGATTAAAACAGAAATAGGTGAATAGAAATCCCGGTTAACATAATAGTAAGATTAAATAGACTGGTATTCTAGTTAACCCGAAGCTTCGGCTTAGTCTTATCTTTTTGGTAGTTTGAACTACGTTTGAACACACTAATCTCACAAAGTACTGAACTGATTTTATGTAATTAAGCACAGTTATAGAGTATATTATTATATTATTATCATAGGCTGCTTCTTTGCGGGAAATTTCTAATTTACTCGAGGGTTCTGTAGTACAAAAAGAAAACACAACTTAACCTATCAATCCCCTAGCGGCAGCCGGCTGCCGACAATTGAAAATCTATTGTGTCTGCGATATCCACGATGTAGATAGGTGCCTACTACGGATTCCATTGAATGGTCAAAATCTATATAATTATATATAAATGGATTTGCAAAATTTGTTAGTCGCGCTAAAACTCGCAAACGGCTGATTTTAGTCTTAAAATATTCGTAGAAGTCCAGGGAAGGTTTTAAAGTGACACGAAGTTTATCGGGACAGCTAGTAGCATATAAATACGTATTGACGATGTTTGTAAATCCACTACCAAAATGTCACTCGAGTAACCCACTACAAACGATTACCAGATAAGGAACCATGGAGTCCATAAAGTTACGAAAGAATAGGAATCGCAAACAGCACGCACGCTTAGCGAGTAAATACTGTGTTATGTATAGCGTTATATAATTCAGGCTGCAATAGCGGGGAAGTGGGTCAGATATCAAAATAAGGTTTAATTAATGCAGTAGAGAATATTTTAAATAAGAAAGGAACCTCGGAATTTTGACCGTTAAATAGAAACGAAAATTCGTTGTGGATATTCTTTAATTCATAATAAATATAGGCCAATACAAAAAATAGAGTTGCAGAAGAATTTTAAAAGTTATGCCGAGTACTTAATCAAGTTGCATTTGATGTTACGGCAGTATTTTGAAATCATTTTTTTATGGATTTGACGTAAGGCATCGCCAGCGCATGACCAGCGTGACAATTTACTATTTTGCGACTTAGCGATAGATTATGTCAAATAACGATAATTTTTATACTTACTATTGTACAGCTTTTATTGCGGGCTTTCAGCGCGGCGAATCAACGAAGTCCGTAACGAAAATAAATATAACACATCGTCTAACGTCATTTTAGTACGGCAGTCGCACGCACACAAATACCGTGCCGAAGACTAGACGAATGCGTGTAGACTAACTATCGCTATGCAGTAGCTTTATCGCGGCAGTCCGCGAGTGCCACTTATATTTACTTCGCTGTCGAAATAATCTAAATACTGCTCGAGTAGAAAACGCAAAACTCGAAAATGCGTAGAAAACAAGCAGATATCTAGATAATACAGAATACGCACAGGACATTGTAATAACAGACATTAGGCCGTACAAGATAAATGCGGTCTTCCTGAGGATTTACCCAATCATGACGAATACAGAACGGTGATAGTGATCCTATCCGCAGGTATGATGATGAGGCCACACCCTGACAATAAGGAGTGTTGGGTCAAATTTAATATGACTGGGTACATTTTAAAAATATTTTATTGAACTTAGTGCAATGTTGCGAAGAGTATTTTTTCCAAAAGCTGTTTTCAAAGAGTTACATGAACATAATGTCTGCAGTTTCGTTAAGTATATTTCATGTGTAAAACAAGAATTTAAAGTTTTACCAAGCGCAAGATGACTCACTACGACTTTTGTTACAGTTTAACCTGAATTTGTGATAATTAGTGATGTTGTCCATAAGTATTATACTTACTCCCAAATTGTGTACAATTTTCAGTGTATCTCCGCCCGCATCGGACTCCAAACCTGGACACCACCGACTTGAAAACAAGTCGTATTATACGGAATTTGAAACGTGTATGTACGTAAGTCGGTTTGTACAAACCGAGTGGTGATGGCACTAATACACTGTAAATATTGTAATATGTAAATATTGAGCACTAGGTACCTAGAAGTAGATTGTAGAATATAGGACTTCTTATGACTAACATGTTGAATATAGCTAGAAAAGCAACAGTTGAAGGAGACATACTTATCCTATCTTACTGGTGATCTTACTTTACAATAATTATTTGCAGCTAACTGCACTAAGACGTTCCCTGCGCAAATATCATGTTTTATGACTCCTTAAATGAATGTAGATCTAACATGAGTTCGCAATTGTATTGTACTGTGATTGAAAATGTTTCATGTAATTACTTTTAACGAAAACTGCTTGTAACGTTCCTTAATGAACTAACTGCTAACATAATGCATATCGGAAAGAGAATCCGCTTTTAATGGTGAATCTATCTCGTTACGTAATCTAGGATACTTACCTATTCATTATATAACATGCACGCCTACAGAAATCATTATTAAATCTTATTTAGCACTTAGCTTGAGTATAGAGTAGACAAAAGTTACTAATAAATTACACTCGTTATTTCAAGAAATGGTGTTTAAATTTTAAGGAAATAATTGTGACAAGTATGCTTCTTAAAAAAAATCTAGATCTAATTATAGTTACTTATTTCCTAAGTTTGAAGCCATTTGTCATTTTCTAACCCTAAAAATATTGTAGTTAGTGCCAAAAGAGTATTTTTCGGCTCACTAGTCACTGATCCCTTCAGAAAACGTTAAGCGTAGGCAACATGATTTTTTTTCTCTACTACAGAGCAGGAACAGGCACCTTGGTCGCCACGAATACTCATCCACAGAGGAAATTCGTGGCACCAACCCCAACCATATCGTTCAATTTATGAGGAATATTGGGTTTGGGATGATACTCTAGTGCGAAGGAGCCACAATAGATCCTCATGGGTCGCAGTGACGTCAGGGCTACAGTGACCTGCCTTCTTTAAAAAATAAAATATCTATATTGGTCAAGGACGAGTAAAGCTCGTGCACGTATTGTTATTTTTTTTTATCAGTATGTCTGTCTCTGGCGACGGAGACAGACTATCGAACTCAAACTAACTGAAGATAAGTATGTAATGATTTAATTACGTAACATGGTACCGATTTTCTTTAAATTTCTGTCACAAATCGACCAATTACGATGTCGACATGAATATTATAATGTTATTAACAATTATTCACGGCTGAGCTGCACTTCGTCATTAGAAAGTGTTGCGATAGATCTGAGCAAAGTAAAATCATGTCAAAAAATAGGAAGTCAAAGGTACGTGACGGTGACATAATACCTGCAATTATTATCACCTCGCTAAAGAAACTATGTAAGGTATGTTTATGTAAAATTATGGGAATTCTTTCACACTGTCGCCAATCTATAACTGTGTTACGCGGTGGTACGGTTTGCAGAAAATACAAACATATTTTTGTAACAAAAAAAATAAAAATTGCACACGCTTTGTAAAAAAATGTTATTGTAGTGCTGCTTATATATTATTTACAAGAAGGTAAATTACTGGCAATAAGTACATAAATTACTGGTATATACATATATATTAAAATATTAATTCTTTAAAAATTATAATATAAGCAAAATTAACAAAACTGTATTTTCGCCGCTTTTGTGTAGCTCCATAGTATTAGAAATTATGTAAATAAATCTATCTAATAATCTTATCTAGTAAATAAATTAATATTATTGTAGTAAAATAATTGCATGTTAGCTGTCAATGAATAATGAAAATGAATTTTGTATGCCCTATTGTAATATTGACGTATAAAATATTAAATATTATAATATAGGGTTTACATTTACACTTCTATTTAACATAGCAATTAACGTCATAATTACAATTTCATATAAAAAGAAAAATTACTGACCATTAGAAGAAAAGGCAGGCTATATTAAATTCTTTATTATAAAAAATTAATTCAGTAATCATTGGGATTATCTTTTTAATACAAGAAAAAAGCATAACTACAATGAAACCCGAAATAATAATTAAAAAAAAAAAACAATAGTCCGCATTTGAAAATGGAACAATAGGGTAAACCGGTGTAAGATGGTATGTTGTGATTCCAGCGAGTCAAGTGGAGAGTTCGGCGTGCGGTCGCGTGTGGGTGACGGTCCACTCTCCGACGATCCGGGTGACGGGCGCGTCGGACCTCCTCGACGCCATTGAACTCAACTGGGACTTCAACGCGTGCTCCAATGTGCCCACACAGGTGAGAGAACTTTTGTTTATAGGGAGACAGGGATTTCAGGATAAGAGCGTTTTCATTGTCTGGGTCGTTAATAGGATTTTGATTGCAAACCCTTTCTTTCCTTATTTAAATTTTACTTTTGTAGATTTTGAGATTTATTTTTTGATTTGGTAAATCGTAGAGTTTGAAAACTTGAAAAATCTCTCAGCTTTTATTATTTACCTAGTAATAGTCTCATTGCAAAATTCCATAAAACACTTGACCTAAAATCATTTAGTTAATTTTACATTCAACTTAATTTCAAAGCTAGCCCGATTTTCCGTACACCAAACATCTTATTTCGGTCCAATTAAGCCTTCAAACGCTCGAGCCGCAATTGTTAGAGCCGGAATAGTTGGGCGCAGCTAAATAACATTGTACGAACTTCACCGGCGGCAAACCGCCTCTAACTGAACGTATTTATGTCAAGTGCATTAGTAAAATAAATAGAACTGAAAATTCTAGGATAGGGAAGAGGTGCGAGTTTAATTCGAAAACAAAAGAGCATTAACTTTAATATTATAATAGGGCTAGGTAGGTAAGGAGGCGTCCACAAGTCACGTGAGGTGTTTTTCAAAATTTTCAGATCCGCACTCTCTCCAACGTAAGATTAGATGAGATTTGACTCCCTCCCCCCTTTAAACACCTCACGTAATTTGTGGACGCCCCCTAAGGTGTAGAGCATAATAACTATGAATAATTATGCCATTTGTCATTTGTCTCATCTACTGTTGACAACTGCTGGCAAACAAGGAATAAATTCAATCAGAATCTTCTAAGTATATAAAAGCGAAATACCACTTAGCGTGTTTACATACGGCGACGCAGCGGCAGCGTATTTCGCCGCCGCGGTAAAGAATCGGCGCCGTGTGTAAGGGCAAATAGAAAAACAAGGATGGAGTTTTCGCCGCCGCGGCGTGTGTGTAAGTGCCTTACTGATCGATCGCGAAATCTCGCATATCAATCGTCAAATCACCGAAATAGGAAACAGTAATACCTTCAAACTTAAAATTTTGATTGCATGTAGGTTTGTAGAGTATATACACTTGTAAAAAATTTTTTTTAATCGTCATCGTCATAATAATATTTAAAAGAAAGTAGTATGTAAACCGACTTCACGCAATATGTTAATATTTAGGTAACGCACTTCAACCTTACGACATAGTATACTTGCATCGAATAATTTATAGAGCATTGCCCAGTTAACCTTGCTCTACTAACACTGCAATACTAACTATATTATTATAACGACAAAACACGAAACATTAGCCAGGGGCAGATAATTTGATGTTTTCCTTACAACTTTGTTTACTTTTTGTGACTTGACAACTTTTTTTTTTTTCGATAGAGACGCAGCGAATTTTCCTTTAAGATTCTTGCCTTGTTATTATTCAGCAGTTAATAAAGTTCGGTCTAAGAGCACGTAGAATTTTGAACCATCGTTACATTTCACTTTCACTCAAGAGTCAAGACAGAATAACATAATCGTATCGCACTCCTATATTACGTACCTTAGACTAGATACTAGATAGGCTAGATTTGGTCGGGTTGTGCTAATTTAACTTTAGTAGTCATTTTGCGGCTGGATGTCAATTTGGTCGTTGTATGTCAAACAACGACCAAATTATCTAATTACTTAGGCCTATCATCTGCCTACGAATGAATTTCCTCGATAGTACCCTAATAATGTACCATCGAGGAAGTTGATTCCTATACAATTGACAGACCAACGTTATTTGGTCGAATATGTCAATTCAATTTCTCTGATAGTACTATTAGAGAAGCTGATTCCTATGCAAATCGGGGACCTAAGTAGTTTGGTTGCGTTACGTCAAACCCAGCTGACAGATCACAATTAACATTGAATTGACATATTCGACCGAATAACGTTGGTCTGTCAATTACATAGGAATCAACTTCCTCGATGGTACTATCCTACTAATATTATAAAGGCGAAAGTTTGTTTGGATGTATGGATGTGTGGATGTATGGATGTTTGTTACTCTTTCACGCAAAAACTACTGAACAGATTTTAATGAAACTTTACAATAATATAGCTTATACATCAGAATAACACAAAGGCTACAATTTTAACCGACTTTCAAAATGGGGGAGGTGTTATGTTCGTTTTCTTATATTCAACTATTACTCCGCCGTTTGTTGACCGATTTTCAAAATTTTTCTTTTGGTATATAGGGTATCATTCCGATTTGGTATTATATTCACAAAAGTGGTGATCTGATGAAGGATCCATAAGTAATCGAGGGAACTCCTCAAAACTTATAGGGAAACATGTGGTGACTTCGGTTTCGTGAGAAGTATTCTAAGCATATGCTACCAACAAGTAAGATTTTGCACCGAGATAAACCTGGTATACCGTGGTTCAGAAGGTGCTGAGAGAACTCCTGATTCTTTATAGATACAAGTTTGGGAGTTTCGGCGTTGTTTTAAGAACAGAAAGCATATGCTACTATGCAAATTACATTCATCATCATCATCATCACTACCATATTATACCATTTCATAGTCTTTTAGATCGAGACTCGAATTTGTCAAGCGATAATTTAAAAAAATCTATACCTACCTAATATTATAAACCTGAAGAGTAGGTTTGCTTGAACGCGTCAATCTCAGGAACTACAGGTCCGATTTAAAAACTTATTTCAGTGTTAGATAGATCATTTATCGAGTAAGACTATAGGTTATATTATATTATCACGCTAAGACTAATACGACCGAAGAAACTCAGGAAAATGTGGGAAAAACGGGGGAAATATTTTTTATGGGAAAATGTACGGTTTCTGTAAAATTCCTAATTTACGCGGGCGAAGCCGCGCGGGACATCTAGTAATCTATAAAATCCATTTCAATCCTAAAGTAGACCCTTCGCAAAGTAATGTTGTTGTTGCTTTGTTATGTGCCTGAAGTTCCGAACGTTCAAGTGAACGAATTAGCTACAAAACAAAAACAACTTATCTTGTGTATCAAAATATAATATGCATCATAGTGAGATAAGGGGACACTTTTAGAGGGTGCAAATGTTATTTCTAACTCAAAAAATAGTCACCCCTAAAACTCACCCTTATAATTCCAAGTCGATTTTCTTCCACCCCACAGTGATTGAAAATTCTAAAAAAAATCATGCTAGTATATTTATAGATCCTACATACGATGGTAATATTTTCAACTTGCGGACTCACCCCTAAAACTTACCCTTAAAATTCAAAGTCGATTTTCTCCCACACCACAGTGATTGAAAATTCTAAAAAAATTCATGCTAGTATACTTATAGATCCTACATACGATGGTAATATTTTCAACTTGCGGACTCACCCCTAAAACTTACCCTTAAAATTCAAAGTCGATTTTCTCCCACACCACAGTGATTGAAAATTCTAAAAAAATTCATGCTAGTATATTTTAAGATCCTACATACGATGGTAATATTTTCAACTTGCGGACTCACCCCTAAAACTTACCCTTAAAATTCAAAGTCGATTTTCTCCCACACCACAGTGATTGAAAATTCTAAAAAAAATCATGCTAGTATACTTATAGATCCTACATACGATGGTAATATTTTCAACTTGCGGACTCACCCCTAAAACTTACCCTTAAAATTCAAAGTCGATTTTCTCCCACACCACAGTGATTGAAAATTCTAAAAAAATTCATGCTAGTATACTTATAGATCCTACATACGATGGTAATATTTTCAACTTGCGGACTCACCCCTAAAACTTACCCTTAAAATTCAAAGTCGATTTTCTACCATACCACAGTGATTGAAAATTCTAAAAAAATTCATGCTAGTATACTTATAGATCCTACATACGATGGTAATATTTTCAACTTGCGGACTCACCCCTAAAAATTACCCTTAAAATTCAAAGTCGATTTTCTCCCACACCACAGTGATTGAAAATTCTAAAAAAATTCATGCTAGTATATTTTAAGATCCTACATACGATGGTAATATTTTCAACTTGCGGACTCACCCCTAAAACTTACCCTTAAAATTCAAAGTCGATATTCTCCCACACCACAGTGATTGAAAATTCTAAAAAAATTCATGCTAGTATATTTTAAGATCCTACATACGATGGTAATATTTTTAACTTGCGGACTCACCCCTAAAACTTACCCTTAAAATTCAAAGTCGATTTTCTCCCACACCACAGTGATTGAAAATTCTAAAAAAAATCATGCTAGTATATTTTAAGATCCTACATACGATGGTAATATTTTCAACTTGCGGACTCACCCCTAAAACTTACCCTTAAAATTCAAAGTCGATTTTCTACCATACCACAGTGATTGAAAATTCTAAAAAAATTCATGCTAGTATACTTATAGATCCTACATACGATGGTAATATTTTCAACTTGCGGACTCACCCCTAAAACTTACCCTTAAAATTCAAAGTCGATTTTCTCCCACACCACAGTGATTGAAAATTCTAAAAAAATTCATGCTAGTATACTTATAGATCCTACATACGATGGTAATATTTTCAACTTGCGGACTCACCCCTAAAACTTACCCTTAAAATTCAAAGTCGATTTTCTACCATACCACAGTGATTGAAAATTCTAAAAAAATTCATGCTAGTATACTTATAGATCCTACATACGATGGTAATATTTTCAACTTGCGGACTCACCCCTAAAAATTACCCTTAAAATTCAAAGTCGATTTTCTCCCACACCACAGTGATTGAAAATTCTAAAAAAATTCATGCTAGTATATTTTAAGATCCTACATACGATGGTAATATTTTCAACTTGCGGACTCACCCCTAAAACTTACCCTTAAAATTCAAAGTCGATTTTCTCCCACACCACAGTGATTGAAAATTCTAAAAAAATTCATGCTAGTATATTTTAAGATCCTACATACGATGGTAATATTTTTAACTTGCGGACTCACCCCTAAAACTTACCCTTAAAATTCAAAGTCGATTTTCTCCCACACCACAGTGATTGAAAATTCTAAAAAAAATCATGCTAGTATATTTTAAGATCCTACATACGATGGTAATATTTTCAACTTGCGGACTCACCCCTAAAACTTACCCTTAAAATTCAAAGTCGATTTTCTACCATACCACAGTGATTGAAAATTCTAAAAAAATTCATGCTAGTATACTTATAGATCCTACATACGATGGTAATATTTTCAACTTGCGGACTCACCCCTAAAAATTACCCTTAAAATTCAAAGTCGATTTTCTCCCACACCACAGTGATTGAAAATTCTAAAAAAATTCATGCTAGTATATTTTAAGATCCTACATACGATGGTAATATTTTCAACTTGCGGACTCACCCCTAAAACTTACCCTTAAAATTCAAAGTCGATTTTCTACCATACCACAGTGATTGAAAATTCTAAAAAAATTCATGCTAGTATACTTATAGATCCTACATACGATGGTAATATTTTCAACTTACGGACTCACCCCTAAAAATTACCCTTAAAATTCAAAGTCGATTTTCTCCCACACCACAGTGATTGAAAATTCTAAAAAAATTCATGCTAGTATATTTTAAGATCCTACATACGATGGTAATATTTTCAACTTGCGGACTCACCCCTAAAACTTACCCTTAAAATTCAAAGTCGATTTTCTACCATACCACAGTGATTGAAAATTCTAAAAAAATTCATGCTAGTAAACTTATAGATTCTACATACCATGGTCATATTTTCAACTTGCGGACTCACCCCTAAAACTTACCCTTAAAATTCAAAGTCGATTTTCTCCCACAACACAGTGATTGAAAATTCTAAAAAAATTCATGCTAGTATACTTATAGATCCTAAGTAAGGGTAAGTATTTTTAATACCAAAATTGGGTATTAATTTTTTTAGTTTATGGTAGACTTTAAATGGAACTGCCCTGTTATCTATTATTGACAAATATTTTTAACTATAAGGCATCTATTATTTAAACTTATATTATTACTTCCAATGAAATAAAATACGAAAAAGATGACTGATAAATGTATACTTACCGAATGACACAGAGATCCTTTAGCAATCGATGAAAACGACACACCGTCGATGTTTTCTATATCTTTAATTAGTGTAGGTATTACTTCTGCGAGAGAAACTTTTTTTGCTGTGGGTTATTTTAAATAAATTAAACCAAGTAAAAAACCACAATGTCTCGAAATATCTCAAAGCGTTACGTCACAGATGGTCGAGCTTGAATGTAGTCGTGGAAAGTTCCATAAATTTTGAATTTTAAGGGTAAGTTTTAGGGGTGAGTCCGCAAGTTGAAAATATTACCATGGTATGTAGAATCTATAAGTCTACTAGCATGAATTTTTTTAGAATTTTCAATCACTGTGTTGTGGGAGAAAATCGACTTTGAATTTTAAGGGTGGGTTTTAGGGGCGAGTCCGCAAGTTGAAAATATTACCATCGTATGTAGGATCTATAAGTATACTAGCATGAATTTTTTTAGAATTTTCAATCACTGTGGTGTGGGAGAAAATCGACTTTGAATTTTAAGGGTAAGTTTTAGGGGTGAGTCCGCAAGTTGAAAATATTACCATCGTATGTAGGATCTTAAAATATACTAGCATGAATTTTTTTAGAATTTTCAATCACTGTGGTGTGGGAGAAAATCGACTTTGAATTTTAAGGGTAAGTTTTAGGGGTGAGTCCGCAAGTTGAAAATATTACCATCGTATGTAGGATCTTAAAATATACTAGCATGAATTTTTTTAGAATTTTCAATCACTGTGGTGTGGGAGAAAATCGACTTTGAATTTTAAGGGTAATTTTTAGGGGTGAGTCCGCAAGTTGAAAATATTACCATCGTATGTAGGATCTATAAGTATACTAGCATGAATTTTTTTAGAATTTTCAATCACTGTGGTATGGTAGAAAATCGACTTTGAATTTTAAGGGTAAGTTTTAGGGGTGAGTCCGCAAGTTGAAAATATTACCATCGTATGTAGGATCTTAATATATACTAGCATGAATTTTTTTAGAATTTTCAATCACTGTGGTGTGGGAGAAAATCGACTTTGAATTTTAAGGGTAATTTTTAGGGGTGAGTCCGCAAGTTGAAAATATTACCATCGTATGTAGGATCTATAAGTATACTAGCATGAATTTTTTTAGAATTTTCAATCACTGTGGTATGGTAGAAAATCGACTTTGAATTTTAAGGGTAAGTTTTAGGGGTGAGTCCGCAAGTTGAAAATATTACCATCGTATGTAGGATCTTAAAATATACTAGCATGAATTTTTTTAGAATTTTCAATCACTGTGGTGTGGGAGAAAATCGACTTTGAATTTTAAGGGTAATTTTTAGGGGTGAGTCCGCAAGTTGAAAATATTACCATCGTATGTAGGATCTATAAGTATACTAGCATGAATTTTTTTAGAATTTTCAATCACTGTGGTATGGTAGAAAATCGACTTTGAATTTTAAGGGTAAGTTTTAGGGGTGAGTCCGCAAGTTGAAAATATTACCATCGTATGTAGGATATATAAGTATACTAGCATGAATTTTTTTAGAATTTTCAATCACTGTGGTATGGTAGAAAATCGACTTTGAATTTTAAGGGTAAGTTTTAGGGGTGAGTCCGCAAGTTGAAAATATTACCATCGTATGTAGGATCTATAAGTATACTAGCATGAATTTTTTTAGAATTTTCAATCACTGTGGTGTGGTAGAAAATCGACTTTGAATTTTAAGGGTAAGTTTTAGGGGTGAGTCCGCAAGTTGAAAATATTACCATCGTATGTAGGATCTATAAATATACTAGCATGAATTTTTTTAGAATTTTCAATCACTGTGGGGTGGAAGAAAATCGACTTGGAATTATAAGGGTGGGTTTTAGGGGTGACTATTTTTTGAGTTAGAAATAACATTTGCACCCTCTAAAAGTGTACCCTTATCTCACTATGATGCATATTATATTTTGATACACAAGATAAGTTGTTTTTGTTTTGTAGCTAATTCGTTCACTTGAACGTTCGGAACTTCAGGCACATGCTTTGTTGTTATTTCTGTTGTTGTTATTGTTGTTGCTGTCGGTACACGTGTAGTGAACTAGTGAGATCGCGTCCGCACCCGCGCACGTCCCGTCGCCTGACGGTCGTCATTAAGACCGTCATTACAGACGGAAGTACTGTAGCGACTGCGCTAGGATTTTCACACTTCCCGTAAGTAAGAATTGGGCTTACTAGTAAAATTTACTGACAAGTTTAAAACCTAAAGACTGAATTTAATCAAGGCATTGCAAATGCCATACATTCTATTTCCAGTAAAATTAAGGTAAACATCGTAGCATCGGAGTCGTTAAGATCTATGAAGCATGTTTGATGAAAATACTCAGATTTTGATGTAGGACATGAGCCGAGATAAACAAATGGATTGGAAACTTGTAGAGTTTAATCTGTAAACCAAGATTAATTAGATTTAAGTTCAATTACGTTTAGACAAAATCACTACTCTAAGATAAAACTGTTAATTTGACGACCTCCGTGGCTCAGTTGGTGGCCTGTTGGAGGCTCAAGCCGGGGGTCGCGGGTTCGAAATTCCGCCGACGGAACAAAAACTTTTCAAAGTTCTTGGGTCATGGATGTGTATTAAATATGTGTATCATATAATAAAAATCTTAAATATACGTATAGTATATATATTTCCGTTGTCTGGTACCTGTAACACAAGTCCTTCGGGTACTTACCACGGGGCCAGACTGGCGTGGTGTGAAGCGTTCATAGATATTATATTATTACTTACCACGGGGCCAGACTGACGTGATGTGAAGCGTCCATAGGTATATTATATTATATTATTATATTATATTAATTTGTGCGTTTTTATGCACCTCTGAAGCTCGGAGGAAATCTCCGAAACGAAACTTTAAGAAAATGAACCGGCAAATATTTTATATGCCTCATTTACCTCATGTCATCTTTCATTCCGGAGCTGGCTCTGAGGACAGGCCCTTTAACCAAGACGTTTTCTTTATTGCTATTCTTTATAGAATTGCCGCGCCGAACAAAATGTAATATGAAATTGACATAACCGTTTGATACAAAAAAGTCGACATTCGATTCATGTTGCGCCAATTCCATACATTTTGATCGACGCGAAAGAAGCGATAAAGAAAACGTCTTGGTCAGGGGCTCTGTTCGGTTACACGATGACATAACGGCGAGTGTCACTGTAAGCGGAAGTTATGGGTTCAATTTCTGTATGTGCGTGCGCCACAATAAATAACTGCTACTTAACCGACCTATTCAATGAATCCATTCATTTGTAAGACAAACCACCATTTTCATAAAAAAAACTGTTCAATAATCGGCAATGCTTGCTCTTTGGTTGTATTTTCTCTATTTAAGGTAACTAAGGAATAGTTTTTTGTCTTTAAAAACCATTAAGAAGCAACGTTATAGCTGATTTAAATACATTGACATTGCATTTGCATATCCTGAAAAATTTCCCTGGAAAATGTTTACAAACAGCTGAATGATGTACTACCGAGGAAATTTATTCCTAGGCAGTTGACAGATCACCGAATTTGGTCGGATCATGTCAATTCAATGTTAATTGTGATATGTCAGCTGGGTTTGACATATCGCGACCAAACTACGTAGGTCTCCCATCTGCTTAGAAATCAACTTCTCTGATAGTACTATCAAAGAAATTGATTCCTAAACAGTTGACAGACCAATGTCATTTGGTCGGATCATGTCAATTCAATGTTAATTGCGATCTGTCGGCTGGGTTTGACGTAACGTGACCAAAGTACGAAGGTCCCCCATCTTCCTAGGAATCAACTTCTCTGATAGTATATATTTACATTGGTAGAGTGCTGATTCAGCGCCTGAACGCAGCAGCTCTCGTGCCCGCTGCTGTGTCAATGTTAATCAGTAGGAGCAATAAAACTATTGACATACTTACAATCAACATTAGGAACCTCATAACAGTAGGCCTACATTCTTTCCCGCGAATTCGCCTTTAACGTAGAGTGGAGCAGCGGGTTTTAGTGGGTAGCGGTGTCTGGGGAATCCCACATACAGTACTCCCAAATTAATAATGCGCATGCAAATATTCGCTAATTGTCGTAATCACAAAAACACCCGAATCTATGAAACGTAAGAGCCCCAAACAATGCACTTGCATTTTGCACCTTATTCAAAGGAAATAGAAGTAAATATTATGTCAATATAGCCGGTGGCTGTCCTCTGTCGCCGGTCTGTCAGTAACTGCTATAATATATAATATATATAACTCATCGGTAAGCCACCGTGACGACGTGGCCAGTGACGTTACCATGGTAACGTCCAAGCAACGTCAGGCGCCATCTACGTCGCTGCAAAGCGCTGTTTTTCTTAAAGTTAAGTTTAAAACAGCGCTTGCAGCGACGTCTTCCGACGCTCGGGAAATACCACCGTTGCCGAAGAATTACGAAAATTTCTATGCGCATTATCACTTTGGGAGCACTGTACCCCGAAGGATGTCCCTAATCCGCCGGGGACGCGTTATTTTTCCCTTGACATTCTACTTTCAAAAATTCAATTTCCATTTTCAAAATAGACATCAAATTAACATATAGTTAACTGTACTCATATCATTTTATTTTTATGTAACGGAATCTTTGAGCACGATTTCTAGTCAAATAAATTCGAAACTTTGCATTCGTATTATCAGCCAATTACAATGCAATAATAATTTTTGAAATTTTTTGCAACCAAAAAATTCTAAAAGTATGTTTTTTTAGTTTTTTTTTTAACAAGTTCATATTTTTAATTCCAGATCGGGTTGTTCGACGACCGACCGCTGTCATGGGTTAGCGCTCTGGCAGTATACCCGGTCTCCTCGATCGAGGGTCACGTGGTGACGAACTTCTCTCTCGGGGACGTGTCCCTGCCGGCCGGCTGGGAGTCGGGGACAGGCATCCGCGGCCCCCACTGCCTGTGGCCGTGGGCCGGGGCCGGGGACAGCCAGATACTGGCGCACAACTGTCTCAAAATACAGCCCACGTGGATGGAGGATAATGCGTGAGTGTTATGGGAATAATTGTTATTTCATATTCAAAATAAGTTATACAGTAGGTAATTTGCAGTATATGTATATGTAACATATTATCACCGTTGTTTCATAAACTAAATTCCTATTTCCAAGGTTTTATTACAGTCTGGCAAAAATATATCATAGGCGATAAATCGATCTACCTAGGAATATTCTTGTATATATATATATATATATATATATATATATATATATATATATATATATATACAGGAATTGCTCGTTTAAAGATATCTCATCCCAAGGTTGCAGTAAGATATAGTTAAATTGCCTAATAGTCTACTAAAATGTATTCTATGCTAATAGGCTGACGTTCACAAATGAAAGTAAGCACTATTACAGCTTAAACACCTTACACATAGAGAACTTAAGTTTAGATTTTAAACTTATTTAGAATAATATTGCTTTTGAAATTATCAACAGAAATACAGTTAGAATTCGTTTCTACCCTAAAATTAAATCCCACCAAGAAAGTTTATGTTCCACTTAGTACTTATTAATTTAAATTTTTACTTCTTGAATTGCTCAATCAGTAGTTATTGCTTTTGTATCGTGCGTATTTGCGTGCCTATAAATTACGCTAATTCTAAGGAAGCAATAAATACAAAATCTTCGTGCCACTGACACGTAACAGTAATCACATATTGGAAGCCAGAAGTAATAACACAATTTTACCCATTTGCATAAATACCCAATGACTTACTTCTTTTATTGGGTCATTAGCGATATTCAATAAGACTATTATATAAAGTTTGTTTCGGTCAGATCAAATTAATCTTTTACGCCTTTTGGAGAAAGTAGAAACAGAGATTATGGTATTATAGTAATTTTATCTGGTATTCATCGGTACTTGGTGTTTAATATACTTAATCAATCTATTTTTTTTACAAAAACTAATGTGGAAACTCCGCCTAAACATTTCTACTGCCAAATCTAGATAAAAATTGCAAATATTTCTTAATTCTTTTCATACGAACTATAAATCTGACGACCTCTTTTCTCCAGATTTTGTGAGCTTGCCCAAAAAAAATATTTCGAAGACAATTAATTTTCTTCATACTGCAGAATGGAATAAATCTATAATAATAATATAGAAATATAGAAATAAATCACTAAAACAAAATGTACGACGAAACGATACTTAAAATTACATTTAAATACACTAGAATCTAGATGACCCGGTGTACTTCAAGAATTGCCAAATCGGTTCAACCGTTCTCGAGTTTTAGCGAGAGAAACAAAATTTAAAATTTATAGAGAATATCGGTACATACGACAAAATAGTATAAATTCGTATGAAAAACAATATTGTCTCAGATCGCCAAAAAATCACAACGTTCTAATGTAAAATTGAACTTTGCTGACCTTAAGCTTTTCAGTGGAACTCCAGGTCATAAGCCCGATTGTCCTCATTTTGGAGGAACGTGATTTTGGTTGATTGGTTTTCTCATTCCTTTGTAGTTTCGCTTCTCCAATAGATAGCACTACATTTTAATTGCTTACCTGTTACCGCTTACCAAAGCTTGTGGATCTAGTCTATAAATCTTTAAGAATGGAACTCAAAGAATCTTAAATCCAAATTTCATTAAGTATAATCGGTTTAAGCGTGAAAAAGCAAACGAGAAACAGACATACAGGTTGACTTTCACATTTAAAATAAAATATAATATGGACGAAATGGCAACGACCCCAGTGTCCCTAGTTGTTCATGTGTGAATTGTAATTTTTCCCTCACAATTCGTTCAGGGTTATTTTACCTCCAGCTTCTTTAAATTTAACCCTAATGTGATTAACACAAAGCTCCTGTTAGAGGCAAAAAATGCTGAACTGTAACCCATTTATCACTTACCATGTTCACTCGTTCGGTGACTAAGCTCTTTCGAAACGAAGATAAAATGCCACTCGCACCCGTTAATCATGAGATTGGCTCCATCCTACACATTTCCTAACAAGTTCATTGTATCCTCCGACTGACTGCTTATCATCTATCACTTATTTATATGTGAAAAATACATGATATATGCAGAGGGATAGGAATTTTCGTGTGTCGAATATGTCGAAATGGATATAGGAATAACTAATAAGGTTTTTTTAATACACCATGTTATGTACCTACAATGTTTATGTTGGTATTATACACCAAGCCCATTCAACCACACAACTATCGCCACCGACATCTGAATCTTCCAATTTTATAAAGAAAAATAGAAACAAGCCACAAACGAGCTCTACATTATAACCTACAACGCAACGTCAAAACTCTATCAACTCACGAGCGCTTGATAGAGTTTAATGAAGCCGTCCAAGAAATAAATTTCACATAGTAGTACAGTGTGAGGTAAGACGTATCGACACCCAGATAGAAGAATACGAAAATAATTCTATATTATGCTATACTGGGCTCACACCCGGAAAATTGGAGTAGGATTCCTAATAAATACAACACACAAAGAATGCATAGCAATAACTGCTATACAGGTCTCAGTGATAGACTAGCATTGTTAAACCCGACTATTACAACACCTAAAGAAACAGCAAAAACGACACACAAAATCTTGCATGAACATACAATAGCTCTCATAAAGAGAAGACAGGAATTGCATCGTACGAAAAATAAAACAAGAGCAATAAAAAGCCTTATACAAACTAATTTTTAAGCAAGTACATAAAACTTGACTACAGAAACGTTTGAATTCCATTTGAAACAAACAGGAAGCGTTAAAAAAACCTCTGAAAGAGCTAAGAACAATTAAAGGTTGGATAGACTTCGTTGTCTGTCCATCAGTCCGTCTATCTGTCTGTCTGTCTGTCTGTCCGTCCGTCCGTCCATCCGTCCGTCCGTCCGTCCGTTCGTCTGTCGTCCGTCCGTCCGTCTGTCTGCCTGTCCGTCCATCGGTTCGTCTGTCGCCAGGCTGTGTCTCAAGAACCGCTATAGGTAGACATGAAAAGAGTCTGACTGCGTCCGGCTTTATCCGGCCGCCTGGCAACCCTAAGCATAGACGTGTAATTCTACTGCCGAAGGTAACGTGCTATATTGTTTTGTTGGAAAAAGGTTACAGATTTACAAGTTTATATTTACACGAGCTTTTGCCCGCGGCTTTAAGAAGAATTATTATATACAAACTTTCATCCCCTATTTTAACTCCTTGGAGTTGGAATTGATCAAAATCCTTTCTTAGCGGATGCCTGTGTCATAACATCTACCTGCATAGCAAATTTCAGCCCGATCCGCCCAGCGGTTTGGGCTTTGCGTTGATGACTATGTCAATCAGTCAGTCAGTCACCCTTGAGTTTTATATATATAGATTCCAAAGACGGAATGTAAATATAAACTGTTTTTGCTTATGGGCCTTTTTTTCTCAATATAAAAAATATTTGAACGCGCTAATCTCAGGAACTACTGGTCCGATTTGAAAAATTCTTTCAATGTTAGTCCATTTAACAAGAAAGACTATAGATTATATTTTATCACGCTACGACTAATGGGAGCAAAGGAATAGAGAAAAATGTGAAAAAAAACGGGGGAAATTATTTGAATCTCACGATCTACTGGAGCAATTTTTCTGTTGTTTGGCACAGATAAGAAGTAGACCACGTAAAGGATCATAGGCTATTTTTTGTGGACCAATTTGTCTGTGAAATATATCTAATTTACGCGGGCGAAGCCGCGCGGAACATCTAGTATTAAATAAAATTAAAATTGAAGGGGGCTCCCATACAAAAAACACAATGTATGGCCTATTTTTGCTCTATAACGATACCCGAGAACCCTTCGTGCGCGAGTCCCACTCGCACTTGGCCGATTATTTATGTATGTAACGCTATTTGAAAGGATAAAATATAAACGATTGAAACGCCTATGAAACTTATAATAGCAATGCGTTTCAAATGTGTAATCTATTAAAAATTACAAGGCTCAAAAATATGGCCAAGGTAGTCTGCACTCCTTGGTATTTAGCGTTTTCATTGCTTGATAAGCACCGATAACTGCAGATTTGACGCAATGAATTTAGTTCGTAAACAGTTCCTAGTGTCTAGCACTTCTCACAAACAGGGACCTCACATAATATCACAGTCTCGCTTGGATGAGCGGTGCAGAGATTGTGATACATGTCAGCAGCACTCTTTTTTTGACGTCCAGTCGGCACGTGCCGCACGTTGACAATTTAATCTCATAGAATTTATGTTCAATCATGCTTGTGTAAGTGTATACGTACACATAATATTTTTCACACAGATGAAAACCAATTTTGGTTTCGTTTGACAGCTCGAGATTGTTGCTCTATTCCGCTAGGTATATTAACTTTATGGTTCCATCCAAATTAAAACATAATATTAAAAATTTTAAACCTTTGAAGGTATTTTGAGCATCCTAAAATAATAATATTATTTGCAACTCTTTGATGTGATGACTGATGAGTGATGACTAATAGATAATTACTATAAATCTAAAAGTTGAAAACTAAAAAACAAAGTTATGACCATAGACTTAATATATACTGTCGTAGCATTATATGTTTATGGTTATGACTATTAATTTTATTAGGATAATGCCAATCAATATTTTAAATAATATTTTATCATATCGAGGATTCTGATGATTTTATTGTTATTTAAATTAACTTTTACTTGTTCATGGAATTCCAAATTAATGATTATTGAAATAATTTATATTGATGATGATTGCAAAATAACATTATAAACCAGACTGCTGCTTATATATTTTGTTTTACCCCTGTAAAACAAAATATATAAGCAGTAACATTGTTTTATTGTGACTCATACAAACACGCACCATGGCTGCCATCAGTCATGGTGCGTTTTTCCAATCGGGGCACAAAACTTCATAGAAAATATGAAATTCTGTGTATAGTTTATGATAAATTAGACGCTGTTAAGCATTTGTGTATCAACCCCCAAAAAATACGTATTGAGTAAGTAATGAGTTATGAATGCAATATTGTTCTTCAGGTCATTTAGCACAAAATTCTCAAACTATAAAAAACTCAAAACTTATTTTTTTTTTGTGGTTTGATACACAAATGCTTAACAGCGACCAAATAACTAATATGTATGTCACTAATGTAGAGGTTTGTCATATCGAAGCCCATAAAAAAATAAAACAATTTAATTGTTAAGTATAAAAATATGTAAGTAGTAATTTTTATTACTTACTATGAACAAAAAGTTAAAATTACATGTGAAAAACTTAATGCTTAGGGGTTTTACAGCTTAACGGCCAAGGAGGTTTAATAAAATATGACAACTGATACTTAAAACGTAGCTTAAAACTAACAAATAGTTAAAGCTATGTACACATTTGACTAAAATGTATTGACAAACTCACATAGTAATTTTAGGAACTTATATTTTTAATTATAATATAAGAATAAGAATAAGAACATTTTTATTTTGTCACCACACAACACAGTCATGTAAAACACAATACATACAATATTGTGTGATGTCAAAATTAACCCAAGCTCAACTAACCGCAGCAAGCTAGCTCGCTGCACTGGTATTCTGCAAATATATAATATTCTAATCTTAATTTTTTACTATTGAAATTGAAACATTTAATTACTTAACTTTTTTTAAATTAACTTTCAATTCTTCTGTGTCAATAAATGCATTAATTTCGTTATCATCACTAAATTTAATTACTTGTTCAGTCTTAATTCGTTCAAACCTACTTACAGAAGCTCTAGTTGTTTTTATAAATGTTTTGACATCTACTGTTGATATTATATTTTGGTACAGCTCAAACACTTTTACAGCACTGTCATAAACAACTGATGGAAAAATTGTTACTAAATTATCATTAAATTTCTTCTTTCTATGGATATACTCTATATATTCTTCTAAAGTAGGATATTTTTCGGAATCATTGACACACTTAATAAATAGATTGTACAATGATAATATTTTATCGAATTCTAAAGAATCTATAGGTTCAAAGGTAATTTTGATTTCTTCTTGATTTTCAGCATTATGGATAACCGCCTTTCTAGTAACATTAAATAATTCTGTATAAAACGATTTGTGTTTATCTAAAGTAAAATAGGGGCGGTATGTATTGTTACATATTTTAGGTCTCTCTTTGGTATTTTTAATCACAGTATGCATCAAATGTACAAAGTCGTTAAGGTTAACATTTTCTTTACTTACATCATCAGAAAGCATCCCCTTGTGATCTAATTTGAGGTAATTTAGTTTATTTATATTAGAAGGCCTCTCAATTTCACTAACTAGAAAACCATTAACATTTTTAAATATCCTCTCGAGCAAATAATAAACTTTATCACATTGCTTGGGTATCTTCTTCAAAATCATTACGTGCCTAATTATATCTCTGCGTCTTTCTATAAATTCTAAGTCTAAATTGTAATCGAAATACTGGAGAATTTCAATCATACAATGAGCTACACCGTAGAACATTCTTAAACGTTCGTGTGTAAAATGTAAAATATTGTCTTTAAATATTACTGATGAAAGTTCAACACAATACCATAAGGCAGTTAGTAACGGTGTAGTTTCTGGAGGATCTAGCGGTAACGAGGAAAGTCCAATTTTACATTCTGTCGTACTAATGCGCCTCATCACGTATTTCTTAAACTGTTCAATGACATTTGTATCCATCCACTTCTTGTTTTCGCAATTTTTCCAGAGCACGTAATAAAATAACCCGATGTTGTATTTAATTTTCTTGAAATTAAAGTATGTTGCGGACAAAATATAATCGTTGTATTTGTCAAATTCATCGCCGTCTAATAGTACTAGACCTCCATGGAAGGGTCGTCGTGTACGCGGCTCCGACCGGATGCCATTTTCTAAGAACTGTTTGTAAACATTTAAAGTATAAAAGTAGCCTATTGACTCACTAATATCATGATCGTCGTATAAGAAAAGCGGGCACTCCATCGCTGTCTTAAATTTATTAAAACTAGCTGGGGATACTTCAGACGAATCTTTTGTTTTATGAAATATTATTTTGTCTAGCAGATTCAGTTCTGTCAATATTATAACAGGAATTCCTTTTTCATCGTCAAGAATAACATCCGGAAACTCAATCTCTTGTTCTGTTGTAAAATTAACATCCACGATAGGCTCTTCTTCGATGGGTTTATTGAATTTGGTATCAAACTTCAAAGCGTCGAAAGAGTAGGATTTTGTATCACTTGTGATATAATTTATCAAAGTGGAAATACATTTTTCAATATCAACTTTCATATCATGAATCGAACCATTGAGATTCTTATACCAGTCTGTTTTCAAAAACTCTTTTACAAAAGCCTTTTTATCCTTAGTATTAAGATTGATGTCGGATTTTTGTAATTTTCTTGATAGTTCATCGAATAATTGATTTCTTAATTTCTTTAATCTTTCTATTTCTTGTAAAGCGAGAGCATCATGTTTAAATCTATTAATATATTTTAGTCTTATATAAGACTTCAAACTGTCTTTTTCGGTAACAAAATTATCAACGTTAATTTTGCTATATTCATACACTTTAGAAATATTTGCATCATCAAATAGCTCGTTATTTCTATAAATAATGCAACGGCTTTTTAAGAAAGAGGCAGCTACTGAAAGATCCACACATTCGAAGTATTCGTTAATAGCATGGAAAACGACTGTTTCATAATGCATGTTTTCATTCAGTAAAAAACATGTGTGTCCACTTCTTCGATCAATAATACCATCTGTTATGATATACAGCAAATTTATTTTATCATTTTCATCAGAAATATCACAATTTTTCTTGATCCATTCAATAATTGTTTCTGGTTCTGTTCCCATGTTTCCACTATTTAAATTTTCATAGTTACTTTTAGTGGATTCTTCACTCACTTCGTAACATTTGTCCCCCCAGTGTAAATAAATAATTTTTGATTCAGTCTCTTCGGGTGTTTCCTTTTGAAGCGTTCGGACGTGAGATTTGAATTGGTCCAGAGTTTGCAGCCCGATGGTGTGAAAGTACTTACTCCCACCGGTCGAACCGGAAAAGTCTTTCGCGTAAATGTAATAATTCACCATTGTCGTGTTCACTGCTCGGACAGTTCAAGTATTTGCTTGCACTTCTTCGGCCAAGCGAAGGGCAGACTCGAAAACACTTCGTGGATAAGTTCTCAGCACAATTACTCAATTGTTTTTATACGATTTTCGCACTGAATTATAAAATTACGGGAGCACAAACTCGACGTGTGTTCCCGTGGAGGTTAGCGACCGACTAGCACGTTATATAGCGAAGCAGCCAGTGAAATGTGGGCATGAGTCATAACTCATGACTCAAAACACATGATATCAGCCGCGCCGGCAAAACATTTTGCAATCTGCGAGTTCCTAACCCGCGTGAAAACCAGTGCTTATATCAATTTTGATAATTATTGTGAAATATTCCCATATTGCAATAACATTTAATACTACTGAACCATTAAGATAACTTTTACCCTATGTGTTATTGGTAGTGCAGTTGCTAAGGATCACTCAATAGATTTTAATATTGCACAATGTTACAAACAAGAAATGGAACAACAATAAATGGAAAGGGCGGAAGCGACGAAACGGTTTTTGTCGCGTAATTTAAAAACCATAAATATATTTCATATAAGCTATGGGCAAATTATACTGACATATTTCGCCCATATTATTAAATTTTATTGAAGTGACTAAATAAGTATGGCACCATGGCAAATGATGGCAACGTCCATCCAAAAAGTAGCCAGTCGTTGAACTATTATTACTACGTAGTAATAATAGTTCAATGTAGCCAGTAGCCGATTCTCAGATCTACTGAATATGCATATAAAATTTGGTAAAAATCAGTAATTCCGTTTCGGAGGAGTATGGTAACTAACATTGTGACAAGAAAACTTTATATATTAGATAAGAAGATTAGATTACGAATTGTTTTTGCTATTAGCTAATCTAATCATTAATTTTAGGTCACTCGGAATTTCCACAATTCAAGTGTTATCAGTAGAGGATATATATTATTTTATACGTGGGAGAGCCATGCTTCGGCACGAATGGGCCGGCTCGACCGGATAAATACCACGTTCTCACAGAAAACCGGCGTGAAACAGCGCTTGCGCTGTGTTTCGCCAAGTGAGTGAGTTTACCGGAGGCCCAATCCCCTAACCCCTACCCTATTCCCTTCCCTACCCTCAACTATTCCCTTCCCTTCCCTTCCCTACCCTCCCCTATTACCCTATTCCCTCTTAAAAGGCCGGCAACGCCCTTGCATCTCTTCTGATGCTGCGAGTGTCCATGGGCGACGGAAGTTGCTTTCCATCAGGTGACCCGTTTGCTCGTTTGCCCCCTTATTTCATAAAAAAAAAAAGGATAACAATCAATATCTATAAGTACATAATATAATAAAATCGTCCTACGATTTTATTATATTATGTATTATAGATATTTATACTGTTCAGTTTTCTAGATACACTAACTTCGTAAATAACTTTGTAATCTATACATAATATTATAATAAAATCGTAGGAACTAGGAAAGTCAATTCTGTACATTGAATATTTTTGAAAAATAATACTTGCGACGTGATCTACAATCGATATGGAAGCCAAAAATATAGTTCTTAAATTTTTGTCTGTTTGCCTGATTGTCTGTTTGTCTGTATGTATGTCCGGAATAAACTCAGAAAGTACCGGATGGCTTTAAATTTTGCACGAATTATTACTTAGAGGTCGGGTCAACACATAGGCTATATAATAATTATATTAACACGATATCGCCAAGTTTCAATATTTTTAGTTTTTTGCTCATATCGCTAAAACGGTGCGTTGTAGAGAAAAAAAGTTTAGTACATAATGAAAGGTCATAAAATTTCCAACAAATTTCTCTTTTACACTTTGTATCTTTCTCCGCTCCTTGCCTTGCTTTTATCTGTCTTATCTATACAGATTTCGAGTATCGTTTGATTAATATGCAGCGAGCTTCGGTACCGGTCGCTAAACAAAACGGTTTCAAGGCGTTATACTTCTCCTTTTTTAGGGTCTACTATAATAACAACATTTGTGAAATATTAGTACATAGTAATAATAATATAAGTAAGTATTTTACTAGAGAACTGGGCATGAGTTCCAGTACTCGAAATAAATCGAGGATTTACATGATGAAAATTTTGAATCCCCGTTTTTACGGGGATTCAAAAACTTTTGTTTACAAAATTTGTTGGACGCTTGGATGGCGCGGCCGTGCTTACTCCTCTGTAAATACGCTATAATATGTAGTAGGCTGTAGACTGTAGAACAGGCTACCTATCTACTAACGTTGTTATAGTCTTTTTTTTAAGATTTTTTTTAGTCCTATGTTAATTGTGAGCCATAGTCATGGCATATCTTTAATACTTACCAAAAAAATTCCAATATACCATCCTCATTACCTTGATACAGTGTGGTAGTTTTTCACCGTGCGTTTTTCGCGTAACTTTCTGCAGCGCCCTGCAAAACCCTGGAACGACCTATCACCAGCACTATTGTCGGACCAATACGACCTGCAAACCTTAAAGAAGAGACCGTATTCCCTCTTAAAAGGCCGACAACACACCTGCAGCTCTTCTAATGTTACGAGTGTCCATGGGCAACGGCAGTTGCTGTCCATCAGGTGACCCGTTTGCTCGTTTGTCCCTTATTTTATATAAAAAAAAAATCATTGCTCATTTTCAGTGAGAAGATTAACAGACTCCGTGTCGGCGAGCTGGCCATCCCCGGAACCCACAACGCCGGGGCATGGCGCTTCGACACGGAGATCAGCTCCGTGACCAGGGACAGTTTCGTCCTGTGCCAGGACCGCTCCGTGTGGGCGCAACTCGTCCACGGCATCCGGTACTTTGACTTCCGGATCGGGTACTACGATTTCTACGCGAAGGAAGAGGACAGGTGTGTTCTGTCCCTTTTTCATTTTTTTTAAATTTGCAGTCATCTTAGGTCATTTTGCTCTGAATATCCTGTTTAGGATTTCGTACCCAAAGGTTAAAAACGGGACCCTATCCATACTAATATTATAAATGCGAAATTGTGTCCGTCTGTCTGTTACCTCTTCACGCTCAAACCGCTAAACCGATTTTGCTCAAATTTGGCATGGGGATACTTTGAGTCCTGGGAAAGGACATAGGAAACTTTTTGTCTCGGAAAAATGTACGGTTCCCGCGCAATAAACGAGTTTTTGCGCAACAGAGTTGCGGGCGTCATCTAGTTACTAATGTATCTTTTTTATGATATTGTTCGTACTAAGGTATAATAATATAATATGTAATTATAAAAATCTATTTCGTGTACGGTCTATTTGAAAGGTTCCATATTTTAGTATTTTACTTCAATTTACATCCTTACAGGATGGAAGGAATTATTATTATAAAGTGATTACTGATGGGTAATGGGACTGGGTTATTATAACATAATATTATGTATTTTATTCCCAGGTACTGGCTAAACCACAATCTTATCAGAGTCCGGCCATTGGTGCCCCTGCTGAGAGAAATTCGTGTGTTTTTGGATAGTACTAAAGAGGTAATGTCTTATTTATATTTTCTGATAATTAAAAATATCTTCCTATTTAATTATGATATTTTATTCGATAAATAGTGCCTAATTTAATTAGTGGTAAGTACCTACAAGCAATAAAAATAATTAAATAAGGTGTGGTGTGTGGGTTACTGGGAATAATTAATATTTAGTAAAATATTGTATTCTAATAATATTAGGTACATCTATTTAAATCCAAATTTATTGCAACACAACAATTCTGGCACAAAATTCAAATTCGTCGGTGATAATATTAGAAACTAGATTTATTACTATATTCCGCATAAGCGGGATAAGTACAATATAATATTATTAAACAAGGTAAATGTATTTAATGCACACAATATCCCCACAAATGGCTTGATATTTAAATTATGATTGATTTTTGGAATAAAGGAGACGCCTATATAAATTTATAAGCAATATTTCTATACATAATAATTTTATTGCGTTGACAAAAGAGCCAATGCATTATGGGGTAGACGCAATAAAATCCTCCCCAATTTATGTGTGGGTAAAAATAATCCTTTTCAACACTGCGGGATACGCAAATGAGGGTTAAAATATTTCCAAAAAAAATAAAAACGTCTTTAAATATTTTATTTCATCACTTTGTCGTCGTAATAATATGACCGCAAAACTATGCAAAGTTCCATCATTCTAGCACTTTAGGACGCTAGACAGCTGGCGGACAAACGGACACGATGAAATCTAAACATATATATATATATATATATATATACAATCAGTCAGTCACCTTTTGAGTTATATATATATATATATATATATATATATATATATATATATATATATATATATATATATATATATATATATATATATATATATATTTCTATTCAATTCAAATTCAATTCTACCCCTAAAGGGATAAAATAGGGGATGAAAGTTTGTATGAAACTTTGACAATTTTAAACCGATCGGGCAACGACTTTGATACCTAATTAATAATAATAATACTTCTTAACGCGAGCGAAGCCGCGGGCAAAAGCGTGTTACCGTCTGTCCCTACAAAAAAAAATCTCTGACGGTACTTGAATGGTCACACATTTGGTTTGTCCAAGCGAGCCATAGCAGATACTCTTATAGGCCAATAAACGTAAACCGTAATGGTTAACTATTTGTGGCCCGTAGGGATGCAGAGCTGATAAGGAAATGCATTCAGGAATCTCCTTTATTAGCTTGTTTTTCAGTTCATAATACTTACGTTTGTGTTTTCTTTGCCAAAGTACAATACTTACCTATTCATATTTACGCGACACAGTTTTTGTCACTATCTTGCTATATTACAAAAGCTAGTGATACGGATTTATAGCAAGGTTGATACTAGTGATAGGTTAACGTATGTCTACTACATTTTTATTTTACCACGAGCTTTTGCCCGCGGCTTCGCTCGCGTTAAGAAGTATTAATATATACAAACTTTTATCTCCTATTTTAACCCCTTGGGGTTGGAATTTATCAAAATCCTTTCTTAGCGGATACCTACATCATAACATTTACCTGCATGCCAAAGTTCAGCCCGATCCGTCCAGTGGTTTGGGCTGTGCGTTGATAGATCACCATTTAAGTCAGTCCCCTTTGAGTTTTATCATCATCATAATTATATATAATAATATTATTAATACGCGAACGAAAAACTTTGTAACCCTTTTTACGAAAAACGGGGAAACGTAGGTGCATGAAATTTTGCACAGTTATAGTTTATATAACGAAGGAGTGCATCGAGCAAATATTATTTTGAAATTATGCTTTTATTATACATTTATTTAACAAATAAAACATTACACACACATCACACTACAACACACACACTAAGGAGATGACAGATTTTTGAGTGACAACCCTATACATACGAATTATACTCTTTTATTTATGGTTGAAGTCTGTTGCATACATAGACATGTTGCATATTATAGGTTTATGGTCTATTGACAACAAATTGACAAATTGAAAATGGATTAAAGCTTTTTTTATTGAATCTTAGATACTATTAGACAATGCTTACACGGCCAGTCTGAGATCAGCTGAGTCCGAGTGACAGGAATTGAAAAAAAATATGATAAAGTCAATCTTTTTTACTTGAAAATATAGACCGTTATAGTAGTCTTAATGTTGTTAAAACTAAGGTCGAATTTCGACCATTGGGCGATCTCTAGTATATATTATTATAGATAGATTGACCCATCAATCAGCCGGCTGCTGCATAACAATAATAATTGAAAATCTATTGTGCCTGCGATACCCACGATGGAGGTGTTAAAATCAGCGAAATACAATTATTGTAGTGTGTTCTGCTATGTAGTCTGCTATAAATATCACATTCACTATAAGCACGTATTGAAATTAGACTCCCGAAGCCTGCACATTGCAGAATACTATAGATGCGTAAATAATTCCTTAGAGTACATGGACGTAATAATATATTTCCTTTTGTTTTCCGTATGTAATAATTACCTAAGGCCTAAGCAGTATGTTTTCTAGGCTACCGCAGACGCGATCGTAAAAATAACCTCCCATATAACTTCCCAATTATACCCTCATATAACCTGCCAATACTCTTACAGGTTGTCTTCCTAGACGCTCACCACTTTCCAATAGGCTTCTACGAGCAAAACGGTGCTCCAATCCGCCACGTCCACGAGGGGTTGATACGGATCGTGCAGAACGAACTTGGCCCACACCTGGCTCTGGCGACACAGTTCTCGACAGGCAGTGGGACGAGAGGACCGACAGTGCAGAGCTTGGTAGACGCCGACAAACGCCTGCTCTTCAGCTATGTGGATAATAATATTGTTTTAGGTACTTAAATATTTTATTATTTTTAAGTCTTTTAGTAATAGGATTATCCATAATCTATATATATAAAACTCAAAGGTGACTGACTGACATGGTGATCTATCAACGCACAGCCCAAACCACTGGACCGATCGGGCTGAAATTTGGCATGCAGGTAGATATTATGACGTAGGCATCCGCTAAGAAAGGATTTTGATCAATTGGTGGAATTCCACCTCCAAGGGGTTAAAATAGGGGATGAAAGTTTGTATGTAATAATACTTCTTAAGGCGAGCGAATCCGCGGGCAAAAGCTCGTAATATTATAAATGTGAAATTGTGTCGTCTGTTAACCCCTCACGCCCAAAACAGCTGAACCGATTTTGCTGAAATTTGGTACGGATATACTTTGAGTCCCGAGAAAGGACCTAGGATATTCTCGTAAAATGAACGGTTCCTGCGTGAACAAACGAATTTTGGCGCAACGGATTTGCGGGCATCATCTAGTTATTTATAAGACCCGAAACATAATTTCTACACTTCCAATCATTCTTCTGACTAATTACAGTCGCAATCCAAACCTACGTTGGCTTGTCTCTGGGGTACCTTATCCAAGGGAAAACCGCTAAATAAAAACTTGTTACAACTTACAACTGACCATGGCTCAGGAAAGTTGCAATGTTGGAAACTTGGAAGTCTGTGGTGACTGGTGGTCGAAATTTTTGACAAGGAGCGAAATCACCTCCATGATTTTATCTACTTATTAAAATCGTTAATTCGCATTTTTAGGGTTCCGTACCCAAAGGGTGAAAACGGGATCCTATTACTGAGAATTCGATGTCTGTCCGTCTATCTGTCCGTCTGTCTGTCTGTCTCCAGGCCTTAACTCAAAAACGGTAATAGCTAGAGGGTTGAAATTTTCACATATTGTGTATATTGTTGTGCTCTAACAACAATTAATATAAAAAACAAAATAAATTTATTATAAGAGGGAGCTCCCATACACAAAACATGATTTTTTGGCCTTTTTTGTTCGTAATCCATAATGGCAACAGGTAAGTTCTTGAAAAATTCACAAAATTCCTAATTGTATTTGTAATTTAATCTATACTTCTATACTAATATTATACATGCGAAAGTATCTCTGTCTGTCTGTCTGTCTGTCTGTCTCGCTTTCACGCCAAAACTACTGAACCGATTGTAATGAAATTTTGTACACAGATAGTCTAAAGCCTGAGAAAGGACATAGGCTACTTTTTAACTGGAAAAAGTGGTTGTAAGGGGGTGAAAATGCGTAAATTTGGTCAAATTAAGTTAGTTCCAAAAATGCAAAACCGATGGCGCCAAGAGTCCCCTGGATCGCGCTGTTGCTTGCTCATGCGTATTTCTATAAGAGGTGGTACCATGTAAAATTGGATTACTCTATTATTTCGATTGTTATACACGTTATTAACTAATAACTCACCTACTAACTTAGATATCAAATTCAAAAACAACGGCGCCAAAACTACTTAACCCATTGTAATGAAATTTTGTACACAGATAGTCCAAAGCCTGAGAAAGGACATAGGCTACTTCTTACTGGAAAAAGGGGTTGTAAGGGGGTGTTTATGCGTAAATTTGTTCAAATTAAGTTAGTTCCAAAAACTGGAACAGATGGCACCAAGGGTCGCCTAGATCGCGCTATCGCTTGCTCATATGTATTTCTATAAAAGGTGGTTCTTTCGATTGTTATACATGTTATTAAATAACTAACTCTCCAACATAGATATCAGAAACAACAGTCTACCATTAATAAAATATACTTAATAGTTTATGGGTTTTGGGCAAAGCTAAAGTTGTGTAAGTTGTAACGCTAAATAAACTTGGTATAAAAAAGTTTAATTTAAAAAAAATCATATTATGTGCACACTACACGGCTGTTTTGGGTATTTTGATTTAAGGGATACCAGGGTTTCGAAAAAGCTTTTGACACCAATTTTATTGACACCGCGCGCTATAAACTGAAGTCCACGCGGACGAAGTCGCGGGCAACAGCTAGTATTTAATAATAAATCGAAATAAATTAAATACTTAAAGGGGCTCCCATACAAAAAAAACACTATTTTTTCGCTTTATAACGGTACGGAACCCTTTGTGCGCGAGTCCGACTCGCACTTGGCCGATTATATCATAACTACAAACTGTAATTCAGTAAGTAACTAAAGGTATCACCTTCGTAGTGTGTAATTATGATTTTTAGAAGCTGTAAAAGTCGCCCGTTTACAAAATAAACATTGATATAATAAAAGCCGACCTACTTCACGCTTGGCGCTTCGTTTTAACTTTTAACTTTATCTTTTGGCTCTTTTATCACTTCGACCCGATGTCCTAGAAAATGCTAAATAAGATTTTTTATTATAATAATATCTTACGTAGCCTAACTTTTGTGAGTTTTGCAGTAAAAGCTTTATGTAGGATTTACTCGGTACTTCAATGTTTTCCTACATTGCACTAAAACCTGAAGATTTTCTAAGAATAACTTACCTTAATCTAAACAAAAAACCCAGGGTCACTTGGTTAGTTCTCATTTTATTTCTCAAATGATATCACTTTGTACCTTACTTTTACTTTTGAAATTTGAAAACAAAAGAGGAGGTAGTGATGATCAAGTATAGTACCTTATTTTCAACAGGTATAACAGTCAATCAACTACATTAAAACATCATTATCTTTGTTACAGAAAACAGTTGGCTCTGGCCGATACTACCTCACTTATGGGCGAACACCAACAGCCCTACAGAACTGTTCGCCTTCCTCGACAGGACCATCGGTACTTACCCCCAGCCGTCCGCCCGCTCCCCCCTCTACTCCGCCATGGCACAGACCACCCCTACCGTCATCGACATCCTCTTCCTCCGAGGATCCGTCAGGGAGAACGCCGATGACGTCAACCGCAACGTCACGGCCAGGCTGACGGGCAAGTGGCGCAACCAGGCCAACATAGTTTCGACGGACTTCTTCCTCGGTAATGACGTCATCGACGTGTCCATAGCGATCAGCCTGGAGCGCGCCGGCCGGTTATGACGAAGCGGCCGGCCGAGGAGTGGTGGACTGTACATCAACATAATAACCACGTCACGATTCAGTGGCCGCCGACAACCGTTCTTGCTCACGTATAATCGCGCTAAGCCGCCTCGGAGGTTCGTTTTGGGTACATTTTAGGTGACATTTCTGTATTTAAAACTAGCTAAACACAATTTTTGTATTGAAACCATTCGTTTACAATCTGTGAGGACTCTGTGTTTCTTACTTCTTACGCGGTTTTAAAATGGGAAAGTTGCTACCGAGTGCGCTAGTTTAGCTGTTAACAAAAGTGAGATATTTATGAAATATTTTGTAGTTACGAGTGAACTAGTCCAATTTTTATTTAAAAATATTTTGATCATTTGTAAAATACCAAATATGTATTATAATTTTTTAAATTATAAGTTTGACCAATTTTAAATGTGCACTTTATTTAATCCATTCGAACTCACCCAATTTCCTTTTAAACTTAAAATTATGTTAAGTATTTAAATTAAAATCACCCGATCGCTTAAATACAATCCTTATATTTATCATTATTTCAATAAATAGCATCTAATTTTAAATTTAATTGTACTGCAACAAAACGAGGTAGATTCAACGTGCGCGTGCGCACAGACAGTCGGCGGGATGATCACGTGCGGGTCACGTGTGAGGCGCCAGCAGCGGCAGCAGCTCGGCGCGGCTCATGCGGGAGAGCGCGCGCGCGTCCAGCCCCATGGCGGCCGCCGCGCCCCGCACGTCCAGCCCGAAGCTCTGCAGCAGCGCCGACAGCGCCACCTCCTCGCCCGTGCGCGGGTCGCGCAGCCGCGGGCACGAGCCGTTGCACTGCGGCCACGAGCACCGCTCCACCAGCCGGCGCGGCGCGCACCGCGCCCGCTCCCTCCGCCGCGCCCCGCTCACGCGCGCTTCCCAGCACCCCAGCGCGCGCGGCAGCGACACACCCGACACGTTAATCGCCAGCCACTCCGGCCGCGCCAGCGCCCCGTGCGCGATGCACGCCGGCGCGAACGTCGCCCGCACGCTCCGCAGGCTCGCCCGGATGGCGGCGCCGGTCTCGTGCACCGCGTCCCACTGCTCGCGCGTGCGCGGCGCCCGCACCCCCTCCGCCGTCAGCTGGGCCGAATCGAACAGGTACTGGAACACGAACAGCGGCGTCCGGATGTGCGGGTACAGCCGGTAGCCGAAGTAACAGAGCCAGGGCTCAGCCGGGTGCCGGCGGGCGCACGACGCCGGCGGCCGGCCCGCCCACAGCGCGTGCCCAAGCCGCGCGACGACGTCGGCGCCCGGCGTGCGGCGAGCTCGCGGCGGCCGGTCGAGAAACCAGCCGGAGTCGGCGATGGCGGCGACGCGCACGCCGGCCGGGCGCAGCAGGCGGCGCGCGCCGTCCGCATGCAGCATGACGCCGGCCGCGCCCGCGCTCGACCCCACGAGCAGCAGCCGTCCCGATAGTCCTAGGCGGAGGAGTTCGCCCAGGACGGCGCGCACTATGAGGTGGCCGGTGAAGGCGAAGCTGTCGTTGGCGGTCCGCAGACGGGTGCCAGCCCACATGTCGCTGGAGCAGTAGGGCAGCAGCACGTGGGTGGAGGCGTGCCACAGCGGGTTGGCGGCGGGGTCGGTGGACAGCAGGGCGGGGGCGCGGCGCGCTCGCGGCCAGCGCGCGGACGACATGAGCGCGGGGCGGCGGCGCCAGCGCGCGCGGCACGAGGCGCCATCCCAGCAGTACCCGCCGCCCTCCAGGTACATCACCAGGTGGCTGCTGCTGCCGCGACGGATGTAGTACCTGCAAACAGACGCTAATTTAGATATGCTAGACCTAGAGTAGTAACTTTCTTCTTTTAACTCCTACGAGAAGGATCTAGTAAATAAACTCAGCAATATCAACATTGCACTACCTATCTAAAAAAATCAGTACCAAATTAAATTCGTACTATTTTACAGATAACACAACTATGTAGAGCTAATGAAGTCCCAGAAATAAGCTAAAGCTCATTTATTTTCGCTAGAAAACTTTAGCTGGAATCTATTCCTAAACTAGCGAACCCACTTCAAGCTAATCTATCTCCGATGCTAATTAGTTGTCTGAACGTACCCGGCCGGGGTTCCATCGTTGCAAGTTAACGAGGAGTTGGCCAGCCACGTCAGCCGCAAGCTGTCAGCTTGTGATGAGCTCTCGCTGGCTGCGGTCAGGAGTATCTGGAAGTAACAGAACTATATAAGTCAAAATATTGCTACTAGACTGTGAGTAATAAGATCCGATAATATCTACCACTAATCCGAACTCGGGAGAATAATAATCTAAAAACCTCTGTAAACTGTACTTTTTATTTACCTTTCTCTATAATATTATGTAGAGATTTGGAATTTACAAACCTTGCATGCAAACAACGTAATAAACACAATCTATATTATTGATATCAGCTACGACTGCAGACTACTATGTCTACTAAATATTATTTTAACATCGATTTATAGTTTTTTATTATTCAGAAGCTGCTGTTCTGTCGCAAAACTACGGTCTAAGTCAAATAAAATGCACCCTTGTCACTTTTTAATTTGACATCAGACACTTAATATTACATTTTCACGGAAAAGTGTGATATGAGTTTTGTGAAAATAAATAATCTTTCCTACTGTAAGAGCACGTGCCAGTGAAAATTTACCCGACTACAACCAAGTGAACAAGGGTGATTTTATCAGTTTATGTATGTGTGTTTCATCTACCGTAGCGCCTCATCATCCGATTGAAGTTATAACTTATCTTTATTTCATTAAAATTTATTTTAATTAAATAATTTAAATTTGTAAATTATTGTATAATAGGTAAGTAAATCTAGCTTTTAAGTTAATCATCATTGTTATCTAGGTATACTTTGGCTATTCATTAATAGACGATTCTATTTATATTACAGGGAAAATAATTAATATAATGTATCCTAGATAGCCAACCATTTAAAATTATCGCTTTGATCAGATTATTCACTATTTTAAGTACATAAAAATATCTTTAGATCTGTATCATACGTCTACTATGATTATTTTGAAGTGGCTAATTTTATGAAAACTTCATTAGTTCATTTAGGTATATTTAACCTTTAACGGCTGCAAATAATCCAAGGCGTTTCATCTCAACTCGACGTGCTACAAGCGTAGCAAATTACCGGCAAACAAGGTGACAATTTACATAATAATATAATTATTTTGTACGGCGAATATACACAATATAATATTATACGGGGTGTACCAAAACAAATTAATAATACATGAGTTTAGAGTGTGTCTGAGTCCCTTATATAGAGTTTACTGTGAAAGTAACAGCGCAGTTTACACCCTGTGGAATTCATGATATGAAATGAATAAAGATACAAGGATTTCTATAAGAGACTTTTCGAAAATGTATGGTCTTCTATTGAGAGAATTTGAAAGCCTCTACGAACTTCGTAGAGGAGTAAGTATTTTTTTTTATGAAATAAGGGGGCAATCAAGCAAACGGGTCGCCTGATAGAAAGCAACTTCCGTCGCCCATGAAAACTCGCAGCATCAGAAGAGCTGCAGGTGCGTTGCCGGCCTTTTAAGAGGGAATAGTCAATAGGGTAATGGGGTAGGGTAGGAAAGGGAATAGGGGAGGGTAGGGAAGGAAATAGGGGAGGGTAGGGAAGGGCTGAAATATTTATTTGACCTTTCCTATTGATTCATGACTAGGCGCAGACTCTTTGTTGTACAGCATTGGTGAAAGTTCTTCTTAAAACATTATCCTTAGCCTAGAAAGAGACTTTCGAAAGTTAGTAAGTAAAGCCTATAGAAATGGAGTTATGGTCTACCGTCTATGATGGAAGTCCCGCACTACTGAGGGCCTAGACAAGCGGAAAGTGATTATCGTAAACGCCAACGCCACAAAATGTATGGGATTTGACATTAGTATTCGCTAACGAAGCGATGACTGTCAAATCGCATATGTTTTGTTACAGTTCTTGCAATCTACGAGCGCGCGTAGCCTTTATTTGTAGTTGTAATTATTGTGAATAGACATTTTCGTTAGTGTGCGTACCTGACGGAGCAGTCAGTAGCGAGCGAGTCATGTACAATGTACATTGTTTACCATTTAGGTACATTGTATTCAACTTCACATCTAGACTATCTACGAGTCAAAACAAAATACAAAATACAAAAAAAAAACATAATGCATTTTGTATCCTAATCAAATTTCCGACTTGTGATTATTGTTTTTACTGTAGTAAGTAAAGTTTAGTAAAGTAAACGATACACGGTATCAGCTTGCGTAGAGCTTATAACATACCTACCCTTTCAGAAAGATCATATCAAAATTATTATTATTAATAATAATAAGCATTATTTGCCACTACAAAGAACGGTACATATTCAAGAATTAAAGAATTGATTTAATTTTAATACAGTATATATTTGACCAATTTAAAATCACATTATTTAAATAAGAAATCGTGAACTAAAATTATTATAGACTCGATTATAACCAAGAGCCAGTTAGTTCTTAACAACAAGTAATGTATTTGTAAATAAACAACATAAAATTTATGTACATAGGTACATCTGCTCTTACGGCCTACGGACGGTAGGCATCGTCAAGTATTTATTTACCTATTTATTTCGTGCAATGTTCAAAGAAGTAAACTACAATAAAACAAGTAAGTATGTATTAAAAATGATAATATTTCATCAGTTAGCGAAAGCTTCGGTAAAATAATCCCATTAAAATTCTTGTTAAAGGCATGAATCACTTAAAAATAATTGTAAATGTTTTAATAAAAAAATATATTATAATTCAAAATGTTTTATCCAACCCGCTATCACAATAATAACTACAGTAAAACCACCGTAACCCACAACCGTTCCAAAAACCTCGAATTAATCAAAAATAGTTCACAAACAACATCAAAACAAACCCGTAAACTACTACACGTGGCAACACAAGAGATAATTACACAGAGAGTCCACAGGGGCCAGAGGCGAGTTGAACCAAACATCACTAGCGGCGCGCACACCCCATACTGCTGCACAGTAGCCCCCTGTTTACAAAACACAGCCTATGTGGAGCAGGGCGAAGGGCCGCCTCGTCGCGCGGCTTCGGACCGAATAAAGGTAAGCGGGCGCTTTGAGCGGGGGCAGCGGACCGGCTTCGGCGAGATCAAACGCGCCGCAGATCAAAGGCGCCGCCGCGCGATCGGCATCCGTCATTATTATTATGCAAGCATTACGGAGCGCGCGTGACTCAAGCGAGAGGGCCACGCGAGCGCGGGCGCCGCCACCCCTCCTCCCCCTCCCTGCCGCGTAGCCCCGCGAACCCCCGCGAACCCCTGCTCACCCCCGCACACACCTGCACCTGTCAGCCAGTGAGGCCTCAACGCACAAGCTAAGCGCGATTCGCTCCGTGTAAGCCAGGAAGCTACATACTACGAAGCTTAGTCAGCTTTGATTAACTTGATCGGTGACCAAGCTCTTACCGTAAATTTTCAACCAATAGTGTTGGGAATGTCGAGCTTTCTTTACACAAGCTTAAAAAAAGCAACAACTCAAGTCTCAACTAAAACATAATACCTGTATTATGTAAAGAGCCAAAAAGCTACATTTTCACTGTAATACATAATATAATCAACACACTTTGATGTTATATCCAATGACTTATCGACGCAAAATATTATGTAGATATAGATTCTAAAGTTACCAAACGTTAAAAACTTTTAAATGGTTTTCATTAGTTCAACCAGTTAGCTCTACAAAAGTGATACCCTATAGATTTGTGAAATTGCTTTTTCAGACGTCGAATCTGGTTTCTGACAGAAATACATACCGCGACATTAATATAGTAGGTGGAAGGTAGACTTACGGCAGTACCCAGAGCAGTAGTGTTCTGTGACCCAGAGAAATATTTGAATGATTTGAACTTTAATTTAATGAAGAGTTTGACAGAAAATGAATAGAGCTTAAGTCAAAATATTCATGAAACAAACCGTTAAATCTTCTTTAAATTAAAGTAAATTATCTCTTGTAACCATTAGACGCTAAAATTGGAAAGATACTTAATCCAAATGTATCTTGGCCTGTCCCTCCGAACTACGCGTCGCCTTTTCGCACATTAGCTACGGCGCGTATATGTACACAAGTGTTCCTTTGAAAAATATTTTGCGTCTTAAGAGGGCATTACACGGTCTGATTTAGCTGTACGGCAACGCGATTGACATGTCGCTTTGCAGCCAGCAAGCCTAAGGGATATCAGGGTGTACTGTGGTCCGTGTATCACGTTTCTCGATGTCACAACAAAATGCCTCGCACCACAGTCCACAGGGCCATGCAGCAAATACTCGCTGATTAATAATAATAATAATATATATGGACGCTTCACACCACGTCAGTCTGGCCCCGACCCCCGTGCTAATTACCTGAAGGACTTGTGTTACAGGTACCAGACAACGGAAATATATTTAAGATTTTAATTATACATATCATACACATATTTAATAAACATCCAGACCAGGGAACATTGAAACCTTTTGTTCCGTCGGCGGGATTCGAACCTGCGACCCCCGGCTTGAGCTGCCACACACTCAACCAATTGAGTCATAGAGGTCGTCAAAAATGCAGCGTTTGAATTATAATAATTATGGACTTACCCTGTGTCTAAACTACTCTAAACTTGCCCTGGTTGACTAAAGGAAAAGCCTTGACCTCCGAAATTCATTAAGACGGTAGATTTTCAGTGTGCGACTAAACAAGAGTCATCAGTGTAAAGCCCGCTTTTCTTATATTTGTCGTAACAACTTTGTTTGTCGCACAATGTAAAGAATTTCGTACTCTCCACACATTACTGTGATAATGGAGGTGTTATTTATATTTCATAAATGGAAACTATTTTCCATTACAACCTTCGCATAAGCAAATGAGTATTGTGCTAATAAAAGATGTTTTTAATTTTGAATGCGTTACTTTTAAAGCGAGTAGTCTATTTCGAACAAATTTCATATTCTGCTTTATGTATTGACAGAGGATACAATATTCGTCAGAAGTTTTAAAATAATGTTTAAAATGTAGTACATTAAAAGCTCTTTCAAGTTTAGGGCGAGTTTTAAATATTTATCAGAAAAAGTTGACGTAATATCAAGTTTCATCGTAAAAGCTCCGGAGCTATTTCGATCATAATATCAAAATCGAAACTCCCCTGTGTGTAGACAAAAAGCTTACCCGTATTTTCATTTTCTATTTTTAACACCTTGACGTAGACAATTTACAGAAAATGTAGACATTAACTTACAATTCAACTGCTGGCTGGCGTAAAATATTTATCGTAAAATTTTATAACCGCTTAATTACAGATAAAGAGCTTCACAGGTCGTCGCTTGACAAAATAATTTGTTCGATATATTTACGATTTAGAGGCTTATCCGTAGACGAACGTCGGAATGTGGCCACCGAGTTAAGTAGAATATAATTGGCGGTAGCTCAAAGCCCGTACCTGCCTGTAAAAATGCCATCATAAAGCCTCGCCGACAATGAGCCCTTTGACAGTTGTACCACCTTTACGATGCCGACGACGATACGCGACGAGCTCTCATTAAACTTATTTTATCGACCTACCGATACAGAACCTAGCCTCGGGTCCCCATGAGCGAAGCCCGCGATGGGACATGCAGATAACTGCCGTACTTGACTAATGCATCCTTAAAAATAGTATAAATTAATAACAATTTAATGATTTGCAAAGAAACTTGATCACAGCTCTATGTTTCGTGGATAAAAATGCTATTCATAACAAAAAAAACTTTCCGTTTTCATTAAAAAGCATGGTGACCCTATTTTACTATCGACGTAAATCAAGAGATCTAAAAGAAATGTGCGCTACTTCTCTCGAACAGAGCGGAAGAATAAGCGGTTTAGATCATTCAAATTCTCGATCGCTTATTATTCGATCCTATTATGACCGAGTCGGAACTTTTTTCAAACGATCGTAGGAGGCCATTATACAGCTCATTTTCCATAACAAAAGACGCTATGAAAGTGTTTTTGTGCGTTCGTTAATAGCTTATTATTAATTTATTGTAAGCCGTAAACAAGAAGCAAGCTCTGTACGTCCACGGAGCTATAAACTTTTGTGTGAGCATAATAAGCTGTTAATACTTTGCTTTTATCTATTGAGATATTATATCAAAGGTACCAATTATAGTTTTATAGATGTACAAAAGAAATGAATATTGTACGATATGGATAGGTTTCATAATCGTTAAAGTTGTACGGTTTTCATGATCATTGATCAATGATCATTGATCACACAGGATTTTATTGTTACAAACTAACAAAACTTGCTTCTTAGATAAGCTATTTTGTAATGATGTAATAATATTATGTTAATGTGTAAAAAATATTGTTTGCCTTATGTTTGTTTAACTAAAATATAAAGTATAAGAAGTAATGCGTTACAACTCATTTTATAGATAGTAGAGTAAGGCCACTTAGGCCACATGACTTCAGAATCTTGAGAAAGTTTGATAATGATTGGCAGTGTGACCTAGTCTCTTCTTAGCGACATTTCACATTTCTGTGGGAATTAAAATTAGGAATATATAGTATAGCGCAAAACCAGGTTGCAGTGCCTACTAATCTACAGGGTGTAACAAAAATAAGTGATAATACTTTAGGGTGTGTACGTGTTCCTTGTAGAGAGTTAACTGTGAAAGTAGCAGCTCTGAAAGACGAAAAATTTTTTTCACTTTTGTATGGGCAAGGGGCGAGCGTCACGAGTTTCCCCATACAAAAGTGAAAAAAAAATTTGGTCTTTCAGCGCTGCTACTTTCACAGTGAACTCTCTATAAGGAACACGTACACACCCTAAATTATTATCACTTGTTTTTGTTACACCCTGTATACAATCTACATGTGATACTGTCCATGAGTGGCGGCAATCCCTTACCATTCTATCCTTCATGCTGTTCAAATAAGTAAACTTTAATGTTGCCATTTATTTAAAAAATGAATGTAACATAAAGCTAAGCGACACGACTTCTGAAGTATGTAATCTAAATCTGAAGTGCCTTATGTGAGTGCCGGATACTTACCATGCCAATGATTATTACGAAGCTTATCTTAACTTCACTTATTACTTACTTATCTACCGGCTACCGGGATCCGCGACGCCACAAAAAATAAATCGTCATTCCTGATGACGCTCAGGTACAGTCATCAACATAATAATGTAGAATTTCCTTTATTGTGTATTCCGTTTTTAGGGTTCCGTAGTCAACAAGGAACCATTATAGTTTCGGTCTGTCCGCCCGTCTGTCCGTATGTCTGTCTGTCTGTCTGTCTGTCTGTCCGTGGTTTTGCTCAGAGATTATAGGACCTACAAAGCTCTAAATTTTTTTATGCTACCTTCCGTAGGTACACATCAAGCGGGGATAAAAAAATTTTTCGTGTCGTTCGTGTGGGGTGTCGTTGGATAGGTTTTTTAAAAATATTATGAGTATTAATAGATAATTTTCCGATTTAGAGATCCGTTTGTGAAATATTAAGTTTTAAAGTAGAAAAAATCGTTAGACTCCTTGTCATCCCCCCTTCTACCAGCTAAACGATTACTTCTGGAAATGTGAAAAAATTGACGGGAGTAGGAAATAATATGCTGAATTTAAAAGATTATAGATATCACGGCTAAGAAGACTTCATAAGTTATTGAGTAATAGCCGATCAACTAAAAAAAAAATTCAGTGATGTATAAAGGAACTTTTCGTCCATATTCCTTTGAAAATAACTGAGATGATATTGTTAGTAGTGTAAAACACGTTATAAATGTACATTCATTGACCATACAAAAATTAAAAAAAACTAGTGGTACTACGGAACCCTATAATGCGAGTGGCCCGACTTGCACTTGGCCGGTTTTTTTTATTTCATAGTACTTAACAGTAGCTTCTATGTATATTAAAAATAAAATACTACAAGAACTTTTATATTTTATTTACCCGCCTGCAACTCTGTTGCACTAAAAATCGTGAAGGAACCGGATTTTTCCTATATAAAAAGTATACTATGTCCTTTCCCGGGATTTAAAGTATCTCCGTACGAAATTTCAGCAAAATCGGTTAAGCGGTTTGGGCGTGAAGAGGTAACAGACAGATATACAGACAGACACACTTTAGCAAGCGAGCCCTAGTATATGACACAACCTGTACATTTTGTGGTACACTTTACTCAAAAACTATCACGCCTTTTGATTTGTGCTTTAACATAGTAATTTTCACTTAGGTATATTATGTAGATGTGTCAGTCAGTCAAGGTGTGACGAGTGAAGACGCGAGCCCTCACAAAGCTCGGCTTTTAGCTACAGAAATTTTTATGGATTATTTTTTAATCAGGCAAGCATTTAAAATGTTCGATCATAAAATTGTTTTTCTTTATGTCACAAATAATAATAAAACTTAAAACGATTTTAGCTAAATCATTCCTCAAAAACTAAAATGTACCGTTAAATGACGTTTATCTTTGTCATTATCTCTTTTCACGGCTTAACGTTAATCGATGTGCAATTAAAAATACCATTTAACTTTTAAGACTTTGCCGATGAAACAGAGACCTTTTCATTTTTAAGACAAAGAAAACTTTTCCTTGTGAACAATACGATACTAATATCGTAAACGTATAATTCTTTTTTTATATATTCAGACAAAACCTACCTATATTATGTTTAATTACAAAATTGGAAATATAAAACAATGTCACTAAGAAAAATTAATCTAAAAAAAACCGATCAACCGTTCGCGTTATCATCGTTTCGCAATAAATAGTAGCAACTAAAAACCCTGTCGTTTTTGTTAATTTTAGATCCTGTTTAAGCGGTTGATTTATATTTGAGCTGTAAATAACGACTTATCTGACAGAAGTCAGCGATCACCATAAATATATTCGCTCCCCGCTCCGTACGTCTCTATAAATACAAACAGCACTCGATATAATGGTCAACACGAGTATCCCATTCGAGTTAATATCCCAAAATAAACTCTTTGATCCCCGGCGATTAGCAGTATCGAAAAGAAGATCAAAGAGCACGTGCGGCTAATTAAAATCGTCAACGCACTTTTGTCGGCGAGCGTCCGCGTGAGCGAACATCGGAAGCAGTGCGATTCCCGAGCCGCAGGCAGCCTCCGGACAGTGTTGCCAACACCAGAAAACTCAAAAACATCATTGAAGATACAGTAGAAAACTGTAGGTGATATGAAAATGACACTTTTTATACTAAAATCATATTATTTTCTTATGTTATAGGATTATTTTTTTTTTGGTCTTTTTCTATTTTTATAGAAAAGAACTTATAAACTATACACGAAAATAAAAACCGGCCAAGTAAGTACGTGTCGGGCCACGCGCAATATAGGGTTTTGTAATACCGCTAGTTTTTGATAATTTTTGTATAGTCTTCTTAGCCGTGATAGTTTTTCTTTTAAATTCAGCATATTTTTTGTGAAGTCTTCTTAGCCGTGATAGTTTTTCTTTTAAATTCAGCATATTTTTTGTGAAGTCTTCTTAGCCGTGATAGTTTTTCTTTTAAATTCAGCATATTTCCTACTCCCGTACATTTTTTCACATTTCCAGAAGCAACCGTTTAGTTGATAGAAGGGACTGGACTCTAACGATTTTTTCCACTTTAACTTAATATTTCACAAAAGGATCCCTAAATCGGAAAATGATCTACGAATACTCATAATATTTTTCAAAAACCTATCCAACGACACCCCACATGATAGGGTGGATGCGAAAAAAAATCATCCCCGCTTGATGTGTATAAAAAGTTTTTTAAAGATTTCATGTACCATTTTGTCGGCATCATTAATATGTGCATTCATGCCAAATTACAGCTTTGTAGGACGGACGGACGGATGGACGGACGGACCGAAACTATAAGGGTTCCTTGTTGACTACGGAGCCTTAAAAAAACGGACAGACAGATGGACGGACAGACCGAAACTATAAGGGTTCCTTGTTAACCATTTCATGTCGTTTTTCGTGACTTTAAATTAATTTGCAATCGGCTAATTCTTTATATTTGCTATGGTGCAATTCTATCGCCCTATCACCCATTAAAAAAGTTGATTTTAGGAATAAAAGAGAAAACAACAAGAAAAAAACAATAGATCTACTGTTAAAACAGTAGGGTTGGCAACACTGCCTCCGAATCACAATAAATCTGAGCCGATAAGTGGCGGAGCGGCGCGGGGGGCGACGGGAGACGGCGTAGGGCGCGGCGGCGGCGCGATCAAAGAGAAGGAAGGGACATGAAAGGCGCCGCACATTCGCCGAGATGCGGCCGATAGCGAGCTTCCCCGCGCGGCGCGGCGTTTGTGCGCCCGCGCACCGATGACGGTTTAATTAATTACACGTCAGCCGAATGACACGGTCGGAACGGGGATGACGAAGGTCCGCAGACTCAGGGACGATGTTTCATGGGTTTTAGTAAAAAAAATTAAACAGACCAACATTTATAAAAAGAAAAGAGAAAAAATAACCTCCATATAATATACTTGGATGTTATGTGTTCTTTTTTTTTTTTAAAAAATTAAAACTTAAGAACGAAATTTTGCCATTTGTTTGCAATACAATATTTTTACAACTAAAAATTAATAATTTTTTATTCTTTATAAACACCTAGCTTATGAAAAATCTGATTTGCCCCCCCCCTGGCCCAGAACCTGAGTGATTTGCCCCCCCTGGCACCAGAACTTGGGTAATTTGCCCCCACCTGGCCCAGAACCTGGGTACGCCCATGCGCTCTTAAGTGCAATTTTATTTTGGCTCGGTCTATCTGTATAGGTAAAGTTATTACGAGTAAGTTATCTTTTTAGTAGGTTAAATAAACTCATTATGAAATTACTTTCTAGAATCTTTATATGTAGAAGTTGTACATATAAAGATTCTAGAGTAGAACCTACCTACTTGGCTCACCACTGTTATATTCAGTAAGTATATTTTGTTAAACAAGTCAACAACACAAAATTATGTTTAGATTAACCCCCTTGGCTTACACTAATTTATTACTAATATTACAAAAAATAGCAAGAACAAAATATGTTGGTATTTGTATTTAAATATGGCTCTCGGCCAAACCGCCTATATTTTTGTACAAAACAAATAGTCTTTAGCACTAATGCTCTATAAAATAGGACAAAGTAACTCTTAAGCTTACATCTATCTTTGTGACTTATTTTAGTCGCATCTCGGTGTCTCAGGACGCAACGCTTAGACTCTATTAGGCAAATGTGGAAATTGTTTCTTGAAGTTTTGATACAAAATAATTAACTATTGTTATAAAAATGGATGACATTGATTAAACAGAACTGAAAATTACAAGGCTCATATTTTATCCTGCAAAAATATCCACAGCCGAACATTTGCCTTCTCCTTTTTGGAAGTTGGTTAAAAATATCGCGACGAAAGAAAACTACTTATCTTTATTTTCAACAAAACACAGAAACAATATTATTTTAACATTAAGTTGTTTTTATATTAAGGGCCTGTTTCACCACTTCCTGATAAGTTCTGGATAGACTATCCACCACTTAACTTGATAGACAGAGTATGGAGACTGTCAAAAAAGTTGTGGATAGCCTATCCGGCACTTTATTAGGAAGTGGTGAAATAGGCAAATAGGCCCTAAGTATCGCTAAATAAACCATGTTTCCATTCGGAAGTATTCACTGGCACCTTGAATAGTAAGAGAAGGTTTAAATTAATGGATTAATGCGAGAAAAGCTCAAAGCTGTACGTAAAAGCTTAATAATACATTGATCAAGCGAAACGCTCTATTTAGCAATATTATAATGCTATCCGTTTTGATGTAAATAGCTATTGATCAGTTAAATTGCGCTATAATACTCGAAGTGGAAAATAATTTTATTGTAAGCCGTTATTAATATAATAACCCATTTAGTATGATTTATATGTGCGGTAAGTCAAACTAGTTCCGCTAGTTTTCAATACATATTACGCGCTATGCTCTAGGTTTAATATTATAATAATATATTAGCACTAGGTTTTAATCTAGTTAATATAGGTAGTTTAAATTTTACTCAAAATTTTGCACTCGAATAAAATACCTATCTTGAATGAGACTACGAAAATTATTCGGAAAGTGAAAATGGTCTAAAATATTTTGTATCCCTCATATTATTTACCTATGTAAAGAAGTGAGCTAAGTGAAGGTCTTAAAAAAATTAATCTCGTCTTAATATATCATTCAAATAAAAGTTTAATGCAAGTAAACATAGGTTTTTTTACCTTTCGTAGGTACTAAAAATGAAAAACACCAAGCCTTTGAAATATCTACGCTTCCGTTCAGATTCAGGGAGATCGCAGACGAAGTGAGAACTTCAAAATATGAAAATTCTCAAACGGCACGAGTTTAAAGTTAGGGTTTTTAATTAAGGTCAAGTGCGCGTTAACGTCGAGGCGGCGTCTACTTAACATAGTTATGGCATGTGATAACATATAAAGATTAGAACCGAATAATAATTACTCGGTTGGCGACCTTTCTTAGACATCAGTAATTATTACTGATGTCTAAGAAAGGTCAATACCGAGCAGGCGAGGGCCGCAAGGTAGCTTTGTAGGCGAAGATTATATGTATGTACCTACTTGTGAGACATTATGAAGATTTCGTACGACCCTATTAGAACATAATTTATTCTAACTCCTAAGCCACCTGTCTACGTTTTTAACCGACTTCCAAAAAGAAGGAGGTTTTATTGGTGAAAGTAGCAGCGCTGTGAAAGTAGCAGCGCTGATAGAACTTTTTTTTGTGATTTGTATGGGCATGCTCTCGTAAGAAGTAACGGTAAACGGTAGATATTTTATTTATAAATTAAAATATAATATTGTTTTTTATTGTTGAGGGATATACCTACTTATACATATTTTGTATTTTTGTTATTCTACATAACTTTAATCTAGAAATATATAACTTATAATGTATTACATTTGTTTTAAGTAATGGTAAAATGAATAGACGAAATTATATAGAAATATCTTTATTGACACAATCAAATAAAAGAGCATACAAATACAAAACTGTAACTTTAAACTGAAAACAAACAAAACATATTCATAAATAAAACTCTGACAATTAGCGGATAAACATAAAAAATCCGAAGACTTACGATCATTGAAAGTCTGTAAAAAGTATTGCAATTTTCACACTCGTTAATATGATCACGAAATATAGTATACTTACTCCCAGTTACTAAAATATTTAAACAGCGAAGTCCACTGTCTTTGTCTATCAAGTGATGTTTCCAATATGTCAGACGAAGATAGTAGAACATAAAATATAGTTATACGCTGCCTAAATATCTTAATAGTAAATGGGTTTATGTTCTATGCTACAAAACGTTTATTTAAAAGCGACATTAAGGCACGTTTCATGTCGTATCACAGTATGTCATAGCAAATCACTAAATTTAATCTAACTTTACACAACAATCAGACTCTTAGGGTCAGGTCACACCGACGCGACACAGCACGGCAATTTCACGTTTAAAATTCGACTTTAATAATAATTCTTACACAAAAAATATGCGTTTATTGCTCAAGGTTAGTAGTTTATGCAACGCGAGCAGCTAGAAATTTAATAAAACCACGTCGCATCGCGTTTCAGTATGTACTGGCCGTTACACAACTCTATACTCTACAATCTACAGTAATAAATATTTACGTAAAATTATAAACATACGTAGTTTCTTACAATCAAAAATGTAGCTCTGTTTCTCAGTTGAAAGTATACAATGGAGTATTTTTATCTTCCTTGGCTGTCGCAAAATAGATGCGTAAGTTTCATAGCTTTTTTAGTCTAATTTAGACAATTAAAAATAAGATATATGTAACTGAGATCTTAGACCTAAAATAATTTAAAATTGTGACAATCGATTTTATTGCCATACATTAAATTAACGAGATTCAGACATTGATAAATGATAGCAATAGGTATAATAATTATTATTATTTATTACATTATTGCTTTCCGATAAACTATTACAAAATTATTGCTTCTTTTTGTTTTGAACGGTCTTTAGTAACACTACTATATTGGGTATTTTGTTTGGTTAAATGGCAAGGATTAGTTTCATGTTTTGTTGTAAGTTTATTTTATTCGATAAAAACTGATATTTATGGACGATTTCATTCATAATATTGCTATAAATTATTATGTAAGGCATCAGTCATAATTAAATATTAGGCATTTATACATAGACCTAGTAGTAAAAATATTTATGCGGACTATACAAGGTCTGCCGTCTTTATCTATCGCGACTCTTTCAATGTGTCAGACAAGGATAACAGACTTTTCACAGTGGATGTACTCAGTACTGTACTTTTTAATTAACTTTTACATTACTTTGCTATAGAAAAAGAAAACTTACAAAGTGTGGCGGTACCCACAATTCGCCTAACATTCCTGCATCGCGCTATCGAAGTTTCGGAGGACGGCAAGATATATACCTACAACGTCTGAAATGACGTCAGTGGGCTTCGGCCTGACCGAGCATGCTATCTCTCTCGGTCGGAAGATCTTCCTTTTCGGCCGCCACTAACAACGTTAAATTGGTGACCCCGAAGTGATATCGAAATGACAGTAAAGTTAGAAAGTAAAATATATAACACGGGACTAAGTATGTGATTTAACGATTAGCAATCACATACATTTTAATTGTTACTTCGTCTGTTAGGTAAGGTAAGTAATAGATCTCATAACAAGTGTTCAGACCTCTAAACACCAGAGAGTTTCCTTGCGTATTGCGCACGCTGCGGCTTAGGGTTAATTCAGACCGAAACGTGACGCGTAGATGCATTTCTAAATTTGTATGGATTTGACAGATTTCAATTTTTATTTTTTTATGAAATAAGGGGGCAAACGAGCAAACGGGTCACCTGATGGAAAGCAACTTCCGTCGCCCATGGACACTCGCAGCATCAGAAGAGCTGCAAGTGCGTTGCCGGCCTTTTAAGAGGGCATAGGGTTAATAGGAGAGGGTAGGGAAGGGAAGGGAAGGGAATAGGGGAGGGTAGGGAAGGGAATGGGGTAGGGGATTGGACCTCCGGTGAACTCACTCACTCGTCGAAACACAGCGCAAGCGCTGTTTCACGCCGGTTTTCTATGTGAACGTGGTATTTCTCCGGTCGAGCCGGCCGATTTGTGCCGAAGCATGGCTCTCCCACGTATAAATTGCGTGAGGCGTCGTGATAAATTGTCAAATCGCGTTTTGATCTGAATTGACCCTTAGTTTCAATAAAACCAGCCACTGTGTGGAAGTGATTATACCTTAAAATGCACTATATTATATTATGACTTGATATAGTCTAACCGAGCGAGAAGAACTGTTTGCTGTTGGGCATCTTCTGTCTCTGCTTCTTGAGGAACTCGCGCGCCTGCTTGTCGCCCTGTCTCGACTCCAGGGCTTTCATGGCATCACCGTCTGAAAATAAATAGTTATAAATTCATTAATTCATTATATTGGGTAATATTAGTAGGTAAAGTGGTAGCGGAAACTATTGTGATCGATTATGATGTGAGACGGTCGGGCAACGTTATTTACGGGCGTGTTATTGACACGTTTCAGGCGAGTTGCTAGTGTATTGCTAACGCATCGCTGGTGCGTTGTTGGCATGTTGCTGACGTGTTACTGTCGTATTGCTGGCGTGTTGCTACCATGTTGCTGACATATTGCTGGCGTTTTGCTGTTGCACATACCTATGTTGGTCGGGCGAGACAGTGGGAGGTGCTGCTGCGGCAGGCTGGCGATGGGTGCTGGCGTGTGCGGCACCTCGCTAAAGTGCAGGTACGCCTCGCCCACAAACGTGTTGCTGACGCTGAACATGTCTTTATCCTTGATCACGAGATGGATGAGAGCGTCTGGTGTCCGGCTTTGCTCGGCTGACAGCGGTCTGGAGAGAAGAATACGTGTATAATATAATAATAGTTTATGAACTCAAGTAAATACTGGTTTTTTTCTAACTTCTAACCCATAAATTGCGTACGCGTGTACGTGCATACTTGCGTGTGTGCTCGCGTGCATGTGTTCGTTCTGTACAGATATTATGTGTGCGTATACGTTTTTCTACAATATAACTGAAAAATTTATCAAAGGTATGAATATCATCTGTAGAATGGTTGTACTTACATTAGGAACATTTCGTCGTATAGTGGGAAGAGATTTTTGTTGTGCGTCTGCGTTTTGGGCTTCTCGATATTTGCAAACGCATCCTCCGGTTGGAGTCCGACTCTCACATACGAATCACACAATCCTGAAAAATACATATTATGATATTTTCATATTTCAAGCACTAATATGTTTCTGCACTGTCAAATACAACTGCAAAGTGAACAAAAATATAATTTTGCCTATTTTTATTTCTGGTCTGTATTCAGTATTGTTACTTCACTTTATATTCTTATAAACGTAATACGATTCTGCTCGATTAATATGAAAGGTGCGTGTGCCTACTCCTTTTCTAGGGGATGATCTATACTACCGCAAATATATTATATATAATATTTAAATATTTAAATACAATAGTATTAATTATTGACATTATAAAACCATCACTTGCCATTCGAATCCGTGGCCACCAAATTCCGTGCATTCATGATCTCAATCTTCAGATGATCTTCTATGAACTGGGCTCGGACTGTTAACATTCCCATCTTGGGTTCGCTGATGGCTTGTTGTTCCTGCCACCTCTCCAAATGGTACTGATGAATAAGTTCCCTAGTCTCCATACCATGAAGTTTCAACAGATATTCCACTCTTTTCAGTGTTTCAGACGTATAAACCTCCTTTCCGTCTTGGCGAAAAGAACGCACCATAATTTTCAAACATTCGTGTAGGTTGTGGAAAAAAGATGGCGGACGACGTTTCTGGAAATTGAGTTTTTAATTAATTTTTGTTTGTTAATAAATAGACTCCGTCACCATCATGCTTAGACCCATCACCACTACAGGGCATACAGGATTCATGCGTACATAACAAAGGTTGTCTCTACTATTATAGAACAAATTTTTAACTTTATCCATTTAATTAGAAGACATTTATGTACTTATATTTTATAATTAATAAGTTAGGATTTAATAATGTGATCATTTTAATAAAATTTATTTAAAAAAACTGATAAGTTATCGCTTTAAATGATTTAAGAAATTATTAAGGTAGAGTATAGCCTGTCAAAAAAGTGAAGAAATTAAAAAGTGGTAACATCGTAGTGTCATCGCTTTTTTCTTAGTTTGATTTGAAAGGGATGACACTACGATGTTGTCACTTTTTAATTTCTTCACTTTCTTGACAGACTATATGTTAGAGTTTTTTAAAAATAAGTGTTATTTAAAACGACGATACTAGCGCTATCTGTATACCAATTTATTTTTGTTTATTTCATCAAGATTCTTCAACCATAGTTAGTTTTAAAATGTATTTCATAGTTCGTGCGTAAATATCATGTTTTGTGTCATAATTCCGATAAGTGAGAAATTCAAGGTATAAGGTTAGTGCAATTCAGAGACAAAACAATTCTTGCAACGTCACGAACAGGCAGTAGAGAACCAGAAACATAAACTTGCGTACGAAAATACCATTACCATTGCAATAAATAGGAAGACCTTAATAGAATACAAAGTATTCATAAAATAGAAAGAGAAAAATATATCCATTTGCACAAAATTAACTTATCTAAACTTAAACATAAGAGTAACAAAGGCATTTTAATTTAATACATAACATCTGACTCTCACTAAAGTAGAAAAATTACACTTAATTTATCTTGTTATTTGCTAGATAGGACATATTAGATGTTGCCTGCGGCTCTACAGGTAACATTGAAAAAAAAGCTTTCGAGATAAGATCTTTGTTTTTATCCAATCTTCCAGATATTAACTATCCCATTCCGAATTTCATAAAATATTTTTGTTGTTTTTGCGTTATAGAGAAACTTCTGCATTTATACTATAGAACTACTAAATTGTAAGGAATCTTTAATATCAATACGATTTATCCATCATAATTAAATTATTAAGACACAAGCAGGACATATTTATACATACAACATTTTACTATGTTCAAAGGTTTAGCCACTACGTATATCAGCACACATACAATATGTTTATATACACAAACGGACATAAGATAATCAGCATGGCCCCTTAATAGCAAATAATATAGTTAATTATTTTGCCATTTTCCAGGCAATACGTCATGTGGTCAAAATTAATAATAATTATTGGTAGTCTTATAAAGTGCATATTTTTTATTTGACTCAATTACATTTAAACGGGTTAAGAACGTATTGAGTCAGAACGATAACACATAAGAAAATAATGTAAATAGAACATCTACTGTAACATAATTCTTAATATTATGTTCTCTTTATGCAAATACTTCAGCTCTTAAAACGCTGGTCCAGTAATATGCTTATTTGTATTATGAACAACATATTATATAAATCATCGGTACGTGGAAACTAAAACTATTTCAGGCAATGGCTTAGACGACAGGGGTCATGCTATACAGTACTATACACAGGTACATAAATAGTGTTTTAATTTGGAATCATTACCGCATCCAAATTGGCGGCTGCCGATTTGTGCAAGCGTCTCGGGTCGATATAGCGAGTTATTTTTGCCCTTCGGTGCTAACAAATAAAAAAAAGTTAACTTAAAAAAAACAAAATGTCATCTAAATGTGCTTCCATTTTCAAAAACTAAAAAAAAGTGTTTTGTTTTTTATAAAATAATTCAAATGTGCGTTTTGGTAGCGTGCGACACAAATGCATTATTTACCGGAAACACTAGAGAGTACGGCGATACTCTGTTTTTGCCAAAATATCTACGCCTAAGTAAGCGGATACGGGTAGTTATTTTCTCTTTCTACAAAATTAAATGTTAAAACATAGGTTAGTAAAGAAATTGTAGGAAAGTTAATATAATACGGTCCAGTAAAAGAGTATTAAAAAGTAAGTTTTACTTATTACTGAACCTGTTAAAAAGTATAAAAACTTTGTTACTTTTGTTAATAAAGAAAAAAAAAGGTTAGTAAAGAATGTTCAAATTACCTCCAAATTAGCTTGTATCAGTTCATATAAAACCTCGCCCAGTTGTTCCCAAACTATGTCGAGGGTTCTAGAAAAGTTTTCGTTGTTCAGATGTTGGTACAAAGTGTCAAGGTTAGCCTCTAGGTATCGCATGACGCGATCCATACTGGAACAGTCTTGATGTAACAACTCCGCGCCTTCTATCAAAAACCTCGTGATGGACGGCATCATCTGTAATTGAGAATATTTTAATAAATAAATATTATGTAAAAAAAGTAACGACATTTAACTGAGAAATACAAGTCTACGTAGTCATACTTGTAGTTTGGTAGGGTACTTGTAATTTGGCAGGGTTATGTCGAGTCAATATAGTCGTGATCTGTCTGCTTAAGTACTATGATTGGACTTCGAACGAATAGAAACAAAATTCAAGTTACCTTTTTGATCATAACTTCTAAAAGCTCGACAATTTTATTTTTGACTGTGTCGATGGCATTCTCGATAACATTTTGCAGCGTCTCTTTACACCTGAAAAATTAAAATAAATTATATATGTTTCGCTATCTGATCGCAATTTACTAATAATGACATTTCTCAACGCCGTTCTACATAGTTTCACAGTTTTAAGAACTTATGACTAGCCGAAAAAACTCTGTTTTGCAACTTTACTATCCCGGGGACGTTATATTTTTTATGTCTCCATAAAAAAAAATTTGGCGGCCATTGCTCCAGAATACACAGGGTGTAACAAAAATAAGTGATAATAACGCACCTCTGCGCCTCGTTGGGCGACGCCTCGCACAATTGAAAGTTGCCTTCAAAAAATGATGGAAAACGCTTTTTTTTATTTGTATTTTTACTGCCTTAGAATATAATAACGCACCTCTGCGCCTCCATGGGCGACCTGGCCTCGCACATGCGCTGCACGATCTCGTCCATGCCGAGTTCACCTACAAACGGCTCGAGACTGCGCCGCACGTAGTCTATGTTGTTGATAGCCACACACCATTCTGTCGTTACCTACGTTGTGAGGGGTTTAGAAATTAGTTGTTGTACAACCGTTGTAGAGCTTTAGGGGTCTTAAATGGCTCTTTCGGCAATTCAAATTATAAAACAAAACCTTTTCAAGTTTGAAAAAAAGAGGCCATTTTTTTCGATGTCTGTAAAAATTTTACCTCAAGCATGTAAAGAGATACTTCATTTAAATTAGACTGATGTTTTTATCGGGCCATTTATTCAAAAGCATAAATGAACGTGTAATAGATTAAGTATTGATAAAAAACAAATTTTGTCGAAATAGTGAAGCCCAAATTGGTCCATAATAATAATAATTAACCAATATTCAATAATACATTACGCTTAAAATTCCTGAAAAGAAAAAAACATAAAAAATTACCTCGAACCGCGTGTCGTAAACTGTGCTAACGGTGCCTACGCTCTCGACGCGCGCAGACATGCGCTCCGAGTAGAACACGCAGCAACGGCAGATATCCTGAAATAATAATATTTTTATTGCATTGAAAAAAGATAAAGAATTATAAACTCTTTTGAAGTACTATCCATCCACTCCTTAATACATATAGTTCTTGCAATCTACGAGTACGATACACGCGTACATGGCTCGCTCGCTACTGACTGCTCCGTCAGGTACGCACACTAACGAAAATGTCTATTCACAAATACAACTACAAATAAAGGCTACGCTAAATGAGTGTAAATGAGGCGCCACCGTCGAAATTGTTGTGTGCTGTGGATGAAATTATTAAAAAGCTGTGGGCTAATCTAGTTTCTACATCCCAATACATAATTATTTATTATGACGTATCAATTCTTTTATCCTATATATTTAAGGCTCATACATTTTCTAAGGTAAAAACATCTACTAACTCGAAATATTTACTTACATCAATGATCTTCGCAACAAAAGTGTAACATCCCTCAACGTCAGGCCAAGCTAGTTGCTGCCAGAATATCTTGATCTGGTAGAATATAGCCAGCGTGTCTACTCCTGAACTGCTGTATTTCACGTTAGTGTCTACTGGAGTCAGGTTATCCAGTTCTACCGCTTTCTCTATACGAGTCAATGCCTTGTACGCGGCTATGTCCAACCATTGGGCTACTCCGCCGAAGAACCACGAATGGAACTTCGATATGGCGTAGTTGCTCCACTCAGTTTCGTTCAAGCCTTGGCCTAACCTGCAAGAACATACTTGACATTAGGTATTAGAACAATATATAATGCAAACAATAATTATTTCATAAGTTTTCATGACGTATTAAGAATGCAATAACCATAACTTTGCTCATCAGAAAACTAACTATTGCCGATAGTCGATACATACAAACCAATCATTAGTGATCAGACTAGGTTTGTTTAGATATAACCAATATTTTTTTTTAAATTTCAATATAGGATAAGTTCATACCATAATTTTCTGAACAAAAATTTTTTTCTACAACATACGTCGCACAGCAGACGTAATTTGGACGGGTCGATATCAAACCCAGTCGACAGAACGTGACTAACATTAGCTTGGCATAACCCTATCAAATGACGTAGGTCCGACATGTGCTTATGAATAAACTCTTATACTCACGTCAAAAACCTCTGCAGTGCCAGGTACAGCTCGAACAGCGTGGTGCCCATAGCCAGGGGTTCGGAGCCCACATCAGGGGTGCCCAACCCCGTCTCCCCATTGAGACCACCGGCCAGCTGCACGTTGGAGTTACTCTCGCTGTACCGCAGGCGCTTCAGGCTCTTACACACCTGGACCACCTCGGGTTCAACCAGGGATGCGATTTTGTTCTCGTACACCCCGTATAAAGCTTTGGAATAGGGGAACGACATTACTCTGAAAAGGAGAAGGGAATAAATTAGTATCGTGTGTATTTAAATTAGTATCGTGTGTATTTAATATATATTTTTTTAAAGTTTTGCTACTTATTTCAAAAAAATAATGAAATTTAACCTAATATGAATGTGTAACATTTAATGGTGGTCAGTCCTATTTGACGACATTTGATCGGTCGCTGAAACGTCAGATGGCACTGGCTAGCATACCGTTTAAACTTTAAAGCTTAGAAACAGACCCAATATACAATCATTTACTTACTCTCCGAAAACTCTATCAAAATATTCGATGGCTCTCTGCAAGTCTGACCGCACCAGTTGGATCACCCTGATCAAGTGCTGTAGTCTGGACTCCTCAGTCTTGTCCTTACACTCGTTATTGTCCAGAATGTGAACAAACCAGTCCGAAGCACCCTGGATCACCGCCTGACTCAGCACCTCATGGATGGTCAGCTTACTCCCATCACCTTTCTCCCTCAACCAACCGTATAGGTTTACAGGGAACAAGTCTATCGTCTCCGGAAGATCTAGGAGGGACAACTTGTATAGTATCTTCAGCACTTCTCTCAGGGTCTTCATGACAGTTTTGTCTCCGGCGGTCTTCTTCCGGAGTTTCCTGATGTGGCTGAAGCAAGTCGGTAGAAGCTTCTTAGCGGCGTCCCAAAACAGCTTGACATCCTCTTCATTTATAAGGCCTGGAAAGTATGGAGAAAATTCTTTAATATTCAAAACTCTTTGGTAAGGTTAGCTTAAGATTTACACTGAAGAACTAAGAAGAACTGCTAAACTATTGCGCTAGCTAGTTGTCCGCTAAGCACAGACCACTCGCTGATATTCCCTCTCTTTCCCACCTATATAGTATTTATAAATCCATCAGTGAGCGCGCAGTACACCACCCGCTGGGCCAGCGCGTTGTCGGCGGGGCACAGGCCGATAATATCCCCTCTCTTTCCCACCTATATAGTATATATATTGTATACATCCGTCTCACTCACTCACCGGACTGCAACGGCTTGGTGATCTTGTCTAGCAGGTTGTTGAAGAGGGTGAAGCTGAGCGGGTGGTCGACAGTGAGCGCGCAGTACACCACCCACTGTGCTAGCGCGTTGTCGGCGGGGCACAGGCCGCTCTGCGCCGCGTGCTGCGTGAGGATCGCTTCAGCGGGTGCGCTGAAATTGCCGCACCACCAGTATGGCGCCACCTGAAATTGGATACTTGCTTATGAGAATTCAGAATACTACTTTCGATTAAAAACTATTAGAGTGATTTCAGAATACTATCCATTGTTCTTACGTTCGATTAAAAACTTTTGATTTCGCTTTGGCACAACCAGAAACTAAGTCAAACATGACGTCGTTACCAGACTAGGCGACTAGAGACTTTTAGCTAGTTTTTATTATTCGTAGGTTTTAGCATACATGACATAATATTATGAACTGCTTTCTCAAAAGTTCTACATTTACTGTTTTCATATTTAAGAATATTCCATATAATGGTATTTGATAACATTCCATACTGAGGGACGAACGTATCGTCCCTAAATATGGAACAGTGATGCGATATATGTCTTAAAATGCATCTAGGGTTCAAGACGAATAACTAAAGTTTTTTATTAATTAAATAAAATCAAAATTTTAGTACTTACTCGTAATTAAAATATAAGTAAGTACATCACTCTATTAGTTTGTATTTCTAATAGAAATATTATTCCAAAACATACAAAGTTTGTCATACCTTAGAGCTCTCCAGCTCGTGCAGCAGCAATATCCTCAGCAAATGTCGGTGCTCCTGCGCAGCAACCTGCGAGTTCTTCTCGGAGCTGAAGCTGCACCGCACCTTGAGCACTCCCTGCCGCCGCAGCTTGCTCTTCTTGCTCAGGTTCAGCCACATCGACATGCCGCCGGCGGGAATCGACTGGTAAAAAGATGATACATTAGCTGACTTCAAAAAGGAGTATATTTCGACACAAAAAGAATTATATTCCAATTACAAAAAGAATATGTTCCATCTTCAAAAAGGAGTATATCTATTCCGACTCAAAAAGGAGTAGGTATTAAAGTACTTCTAAAAGGAGTATATTCCGATAAAAAATATACTCTTTATTCCCACTTCAAAAAGTAGTTTTTTTCGATAGTAGAAAATTCAATAGATACTTTGTGTTCGAATAGGATGTAAACTGCGAAAGAGCAGAAGACGCGAAAATTAGTGGCGGTACCAATGGCTCTCGTTATACTAAATAGAATAACGCCTGTTTGGCCATTATGTATGTTGGTTTGTAGTAGAAAATTTTAAATAATGATAAAACTTGCATACTAAATAGAATTAGTCACAGAACTAAGTAAACCTGAAAATTACTAATCCAAGTAGGTAAGTAAGTACCTACTTAACTACTAACTCCAAACCACAAATCACAATACAAAGAAGACTAAATATTATGTTACAGATATTTTTTGAAAATTCAAAATCCATAAAAATAACCATGTTTATATTATGACTGTACTGAATTCAGAAAAAATGTAACCCAAGATGTATGTAAGTACATGGAACATAATATTATGCCAATTGCAAATGATACAGTTTTTTCTGACTTCAGAGTTTATTTACCTCTGATAGGATATTACTCTCGAACAAGCATGATTTTTAACCGACTTCCAAAAACGAGGAGGTTATACGTTCGGCTGTGCATATGTTTTTTTTTTTATGTATGTTCAACGATTACTCCGCCGTTTGTGAACCGATTTTCAAAATTTTTGTTTTGTTGTATAGGGTATTACTACAATTTGGTACCATGTTCAGAAAAATGGTGACCTGATGATGGGATCCATGAGTAATCGAGGGAACTCCTCGAAATTATAGAGTAAGAATTACTTATTTAATACTTTTTAGTTCATATTATTATAGTTTTTACCTTGGAAGTCGGTTTTAATTTTTTGTTAAAAATAATAATTATAGAATGTTTATAACACTCGCATGTGGCAAATGATTTTACCTATCATCTGCCCCGTGCGAGTTTCTTACGCCGGTTCTTCTTGCCGGGCTATTTCCCGAGCCGGTATTCATAATGCCTATTTTGAATAAATTGATATATTTTTTATTGAATAAGTAATTGAAAACGGACTACAATTAGCGTATCAAATAAACACGCTTGTTAACATGCAATAAGTTTTAAGTTTCAACCTAATACTTAGCTTCCGTGACACTTATTACTTTGTCAATAGACTTTAATAATAAGTTCCAACACGAAGGCCGAAAAGGTTAAACTTAGGCTAATGACTTCAACACTGAACTAAATAAAAATACCATGCAAAATTCAACCGTCTCTACAACACATATAGTTCAATATCGATTGTATTTTAGAACCAAATTCTTCCTAAATGCGACACACACAATGTGGATAAATAATAAGACAAAATATCCGGAGGACTCATTTTCCGACGAAATGACCTTGCTATAACAATTTTTCTGCATGACTAACTAAAATAATATAAATTGGGGCATTTATTATAATGTAGCTAAATGTGTAGCGTACTTATGTAGAGACACGCAAAATTAAAAATATTCATGTAGTTTTAATAACTTGATAGAGTATTAAAGATCCAATAATGTTTATCTGTCTTGTTCTTTGCAAGCTCAAGTAGGTAAACAATAATAAGACAGTATAGTAAGTAGCAGTAGTAGAGATATACTGTATTTGATTTACAAGTAGTCAGAAACACTTTAACAACACTTGAACTGATAATGCAGTAGTTATCTACCTAATCACAGCTATCAAATTGTGTATAATTTACTTCATATTACAATTGCAAGTAAGACGAAAAGAGATTTTTGCAAAACTAAACAAACATAAAGCAGGCCATAAACGCAAGGGTGTACCTGACAAGTGACAGGTTTGCCTGAGCAGTTACGCCTGTCAGGCAAAGTTGAAGCAAAACCTGAACTTCTGTAACATACACGCTCCGGTTTATCTGAACAGTTGACCTGTCAGGTACACCCTTGCATGTATAGCCACAGAATACATATTAGAACAGCTCGACAAGGCTCTAAATGAACGTGGGTGACATTGACGGGAGCGCTGCTGGTAAAGGAGAACTGTAAAACACATGTCAAAAATGACGTTTTTCTATGATAGAAGCGTTTAGTTCCTTTTCTCACCACGTTCATATAAAGCCTTGTCGAACTGTAACAAGTATAGCCTGCTTATGTCAAGTTACTTGTAAGAAAATCTTACCTTTAAAGGTATATTTGATGTGCCGATGAGCTCGTTGTCGTGTTTCCCCGTCGACGCGGTGATCGCAATCTCCTTCATCAGCTTCCGCAGACCCTTCACGCCCTTCACCTCGAATATCTTCGTCATCTTCTCCTTCACAGTCTCCGCTGGGTCGAAGTCCCTAAAAAAACAATTTATTCGAACATGATTATTGATTTTTTTTCGAATTGGGGGCCTTACTACTGTCGGGAGCAGTCTTTTGCGGGTAACCTTATCATAGACAAGTACTCCGATTCTTCAAACTTACAATCTGTCATCTAAGGCACAATTCTCAAACCTCGAACAAAGATTTTTCGTTCGAAGATTAGACTTTAGGAAAATATTTTAAATCGGAGTAGAAAATGGTTCGGTTGCCGACTATTTATATTTTGGCCAGGCGGCTGTTTTATACCAGTAAACTTTGCTCTTAAGAAGATAATTCATAGTAATTGTTATGTGTTGTTATATCACTATGAAGTTCACAAACACTGTTAAAATTTAAGTGACACGTTAGCTTCATCAGTCCAAAGTATTTGGTCGTTACGTGGTCAAATTGTTCAATTAAGATTGAAAACTTTTTATTAGACAACATCCGTTCTGGTTAGCAGATGTTATCAGAATACACTAAAACTTTATGGATTTCTGTCACTTAACCGAGTGGTATACGTGACAGAAGTCCATCTATATTCTGTACCGAGATGACTAACAATATTTTGTAGATAGGCTTTTTTTCTTCAAGGGCAAACAAAATAAACTTACCAAACCTCCAGACACAGTGAATCATCTTGTAAACTGCCCGGCATAGGTCTGAAAATAAAAGTTAAACAAACATAAGTAAAGCTGCTAGCTGATGTTACACCACACTTATTCGGCATAAGTGTGGCCTCTTGGCCCCGTGTAATTTAGGGAGCCTTAATCCCAAAATAAGAAAAATGGGTACAGATCAATATATCTGTGCCCAAACAGGGAAAGGGTAAGTATCTGAATTCTGAATACAATGTGGGACACCGGCAAGGTGTCAGCCAAGATACAGAGGATTTTTTTACTAATATCACATTTAAAATTAGTAGTTGATTCAGACCCTAATGTAAACAAAACGTAAACAGACGCAAACCAAAACATTCTTTGAAACGTTTGTTACGAAACACACGTAATATTATTAAACTACTGACCTTTGATGAAACTGAATTCTATTCACAATGTTACTACATTTCCGTTTATTTGTTTATTTCACCTAATATAGGATTTAGGTAAATTAAATACAGAAAAATTAACGGTCAAAAGCACGGTATAGCAATATGAATATTGCTATACTGTGGTCAAAAGCACAGTATAGCAATATGTTATATTGCTATACTGTGGTCAAAAGCACAGTATAGCAATATGTTATATTGCTATACTGTGGTCAAAAGCATTCAACACATTTTTATTTCAATATAAACTTATGTGTAATGGTAGGTATCGCTGAAGTATGTAGGTACCTAATGTAACGCTTATCTTTATATCCATAATCCAATCTACAGAAAAAAATACAACCAAAGCCAAGCAAATGACTAAAACATTATGTCTACAAATAAAAAAAACTTACAATGAAAAATGTTCCTCCCAAGTCGGGTTGAGTGTAGACGCCTTTACTGACGTGTTGTACCTCTGTGACGTGTTGGACATGAGGTAAATTGTCACGAAGGGATCGCTCAAACCCGTGGGGTCTTTGGGCACTAAATCTTTCCCCTCCACGACCTCCACATTCAGCATCAGCTCTGGCGGCTGCTTGGCCTCTGCCATGGTGAGCAGTTCAGTATGCTTGTCGTTGGATATCTTGAAGGCTTCCTGCACGTAGGACAGCATAGCCGCCTGTCCCTGCTCGCATCCTACGTCACATCCCCCAACATTGTGTAGGATCTCATACAGGATCTCAAGGTACAACTCATCCACCTAAAATAACAAATATATATCAGAAAAATATTCAAAATTAGAATGGTCTTTTTGAACGTTAAAAACCCCCAATTCCGTAGTAAAGTGCTGCAGTTGGGCTCTCTTATCTAGCTATAAAACAGAATCAACTATATTAAAACATAAATAACTAACTATATTATTAAGTCCTAAGAAAGCCATTTAATTGACTCTTTAAAACAATTATAATTGACTCTTTAAAACAATAATAATGTTTCACCACTTCCTAATAAGTGCCGGAGACCACAACTTAACTTGACAAATAGAGTATGGAGCATCTGTCAAATAAGTTGTGGATAGCCTATCCGGAACCTTACCTACCAGGAAGTGGTGAAACAGGTCCTTAATAAAATATATACTTTTATTCATTCAAAGTATTATTTTTTTTCATAGAATCGTCAGTGTACCTTACATTTCTCTTTCACTCTATGCATCTCTACAATATATTTTCAACTTTAAAAGATCCCTGAAAAATCTAAACCATTTTCTTTTGAACTAGTTACTAGTATGTAGAAGCTGGTAATAAATATTAGGTAATTGTCAAACAATTAACATGTTTTGTTTTCCTCAATTACCATGCTAATAGCGACATAAAATAACTCAACGACCCATTGTTATTTTAATTCGTTATTATGTGCTGTTATTTCATATACGTATTTAAATATTTCAAATTACACAACGGTATATATCAGAAAAGTACGTACCGATGAATCATAGTAGTACCGTAATTTCATCCAAACGAATCAAAACATAACCCCCCGAGAACCGCAGAAATACTGACTATACAAGCACCTACAAGGAAGACGTATAAAAGAAAGGGGTTTCCTAGCGACGTCACAACATGGCATGGCATTTGAGGTGTCCCCCGTGCAGTAGACAGCGGTAGACATGGCCGTATCGACCCAATAGCAGGGTTATAGCGTGAGAATTATTGATCTGATAGAAACTCTACGTACGTACAGATGGGTACGATTTATCGCTCCACTAACAGCCAAGTCTATATTCGTTAAATTGAGCACGTAAACATTAACTAAAGTAGTCTGTTTTAAAGTTTTTTCTAGCCATTATCTATTCAGCTACCTACTTAAGTCGTAACAAATGAATCGAATTCTTTTTTTAAACCGTGAAGTCATTTCCAAGAGCAAAAGGTAGAGTTTGTCACCTTTATTTTTTTATTTATACGCTTCGGTGATTTCTTTTATTGAATTGTTTATTTTAAAAGGATGTATTATTTCAATCTAATTTGAATACTACATGAGCAACATTAAAAACATTGAAAGTAAGAGTTAACCTTTCCTTGAAATACTCGTAACTCTATTATATAACAAAAACATTTTCATTCAAGAGCGAGTATTTTTCTAAACGGAATAGATATATCTATCAATAACGTTACAATAACAATGAACGTACTGTCATAGACTGTATGATAAGGCTGGTCTGCCGATCTAGCAGCTCCTTCTTGACCCCCCTGTACTTAGTCCGCAGAGTTCCCGACCCGTACATGATTACACACAACACTTAATCAAAGTTCACTCAACACGCATGTTTCTGAACGCGGGAGTTTCTGAAAGATTCAGTAAATTCCGCGAGACGTCATCGCGTCTGGCTGAACGGACCGGGACTCGGGACTTCGGACGCACCGCGGCCAAAATCTATTTTCGCGAGGCGCCGCCAACCGCAAGGAAAGTGATAGTGAAAAGTGAAACCTTTTTACAATAACATAATTATTGTACTCATTTTTTCCGCTTTTAAGATATACTTAACGATTGAAAAGGTCTACAGAAAAAATATTTTTGTATTCAAGCACTAAAGTACTAAAAATTGAAGCATAAACCTAATTCAAGGTAAATAGAAACCGGTGTTTAAGCATGTATTTTCCGCTTCGCGACAAAGTTGCAATATACAGGTCATTAGCGAATAATAATCATAATATTATTATTATGTACCGATTAGAAACCACATCATCGCAATGTATCAGACTATTAAAATACCATGTTACCCCATAACGCTTTAGCTAATGGAAAAATGAGATTAACGATCTCGACCAATATGAAACACGTAGAGCTGGCGTTTAATCGCTACCTATTATGATTTATTAGCTGATCGTTTTATAAAACAGCTGCTGCCAATATCTATGAAGTTGATTTTAAAGGGCTTTACGCGGCAGTTATGATGTTACAAGGTTGTAACTTGTACATTACAGGCTACAGCACAATTAAATTAAATTGTTACAATTTTATATAGAAATCGTCAGGACGTAAAATTATATAGCTGACGTGTGGGATGTCCTTAAAGAAAATATGACAGTAAAGGGTAAACGCACTTCTGACGTGTTTTGTTTTCTCGTAAAAGAACCTAAAATTGATTAGGACTAATAATAAAAAATAATCCTATTTGCCATAGAGTCATAATATCCATTATACACATACTCAATTGTATTTTTATAGCAGCTTTATGGGCTAAACGGCGCAGACGCAGACATTTCTTTAGGGTTATTGGATCATTTTATTGATTGCCTAATGCCTTGCCTTCAACAGAAACTATTTTACGATAATTTTCAATGCCATACAACAGTAGATAAATCAGGAATTTTATACAAACCAACAATAAACAACTGCTTCGGTAAAATAATCAGGTGGAAAAGACTCTAGGTAGAGTGTAGAACTACTAGTACAAACTAAATTCATTATATTATTTTACTTTTAGATGAAAGAATAATATTTTGATAAAGAAAGGTATACACAGGGGTAATTACAATATTTAAGTAAGGAAAAAGTTTATCTTTATCTAGCTTCCCATGAAAAGTCACCTCAATTCGCGTAATTTGAACATAGACTATATCTTCAAATTACGCGATCTCATACTATTAGGTGGCTGGAAAGAGTATTTTCAAGAGAAACTAAAGGAGATAGAGAAAGATTCTTCCTGGATATTGTTCGTCATGTACTGTCCAGACAGACGGAAATTCCTAATGTTCAATTTCGGCAATGACGATGACTCATAAGTCATGACATACTTAAGTATTTTCGGTTTCATTTAAGCCGTCTTTAGTGACAGAGCTAAATCCGTGTCATTAGCTTTCAGACGAAAAAGCCAGACGATTGATTTATATTTTATACGCATCCACAAGTGATCTCTAAATTGATAGTTATACTAAAATTGGTAGGAAAAAGGATTATAAACATGCAAAAACAAATAGTGCAGTAATTACAATTATTACTAGAGTTGAATATTAGAAATGCTAAAGTTGCTCTATCTGTATTTTTACTGTCTGAAGGTCTGTTACCATTTTAAGTACAAGCCGCTGGACCGATTTTGATGGTTATGGCTATTGTTTGGTTTATACTATTCCATGACTTATGGGATAGTTTTTGTATAAAAAAAATATTACGATTCTGGCACAATAAATGAATTTAGGCGCAATGAAGTTACGGCTTACTAATTTATACTTACTAGTTTTTATTATTCGTAGTTCCTACCTAAGTATGTATACTACTATAGTATAAACTGTATATTAAACGCACGTGTTGGAAGTTGGAACATTATTTGTTTTATAAACCGATAGTTTACACTCGTCTGGCGGAAAACTGTGTAATGCGAGCTCGGCTAGCAACAGGCATAATTACAATTTACAGTAATTGAAGGTACAGTAGCCATAACCAAGATCTAGTATTGCCGCTATTGTTGAAATAATAATTATGTCATATGAGATTAAACGAAAAAAAAAAACATTTTTTTTCGTTTAATCTCATTGTCTTCATTGCCCATTGATTTTACCAACATGTTTTAATTTAAGTACCTACTTATATTTAAAGATTTTTGCGACATTATTAAACGGTACAAGTTACAAGAATATTCCTTGCTCATACTTCATTTGCATAAGATTACTTCATGCTCTTGATTCAATAGCACAAGGATGAGTTATGCCTTATGGTATCTATTACTTATTACTAAATGCAATCTAACGCACTGAAGTTATCCAGACTTGCAAATATGATATGACGTAATTCTAAAATGGTGGGTGGTATGATTTATTTATTGCGAGCTACATTTACGTTTGTAGAGAACAATACTTTATGTCCTTATGTATATCAAGGTATGCTTACTGTTCTGCAATAGATATTATTTTTTAAGGGATACGACATATAAATATTATGGATAGACTAGATGTTCCGCGCGGCTTCGCCCGCGTAATTTAGGAATGTCACGGAAACCGCACATTTTTCCGCAAAAAAAGAAACCTATGACCTTTCACGTGGTCTATTCTTCATGTGTGCCAAATATCATAAAAATTGCTCCCAGTAGTTTCTTAAGATAATAAGCAATTTTAAATTATTTATTCCGTTTTTTCCTCATTTTCTTCTATTTCTTCGCTCCTATTAGTCTTAGTATGATAAAATATAGCCTATAGCCTTCTTCGATAAATGGGCTATCTCACACTGAAAGAATTTTTTAAATCGGACCAGTAGTTCCTGATATTAGCGCGTTCAAATAAGCCCTTTCAAATAATTTCCCCCGTTTTTTCCACACTTTCCTCTATTTCTTCGCTCCATTAGTCTTAGTGTGATAAAATATAGCCTATAGCATACCTCCGTAAATGGGCTATCTAACACTGAAAGATTTTTTTCAAATCCGACCCTACTGGTCCGACTTGAAAAAAATCTCATCATCTCAGTAGTTCCTGAGACTAGCGCGTTCAAACAAACAAACTAACAAACTCTTCCGCTTTATAATATTAATATAGATTAGTATAGATTGACAACATCACGAATAATATGAAGAAGCTGTTTCGTATGATGTTAATCAGTACTTAACATTTATTCACACCGACTAACATTCCTTACGGTCTATCTAAAGAACTGTGAGTTGTATAGTATGCAAGACACAGTATGAGCACTGCAATACAACACATTAAAAAGTGTTTATAAAGAGCCAACAACGCCTAAACGACTTGTTACATTTCCTTTGTGTTTTATTAGTCCATGTGTGATCACTGATCAGTGTTTCTAACTTCGTTTCCTTGAACTTTTGTTTGTGTTACCCAGTACAGATGTGCACCTAGCATGTAGGTATAAGACGGTATAGTGATATTATAGGTATGTAAATGTACTACCTACGATGCTACGACCTTTTGGCTAGTAGGCAGTGGCTACGTAGTACGACCACAGTCCACAGATTTGAAATTACTAATAGTTACTACATAAGTATGACGTACTGCACATTTAATTATTATGGTGCTTAATCGTTACTTTGTACTATTTCTGTACAACCAAGAAGTAGATAAGTACTAATTATATTATTTCTCTAACTTCTAAAGATCTTTTAATTTTTTACATCAGTAGGCCTACCAAAAATTGGAAGGAATATTATAGCCTTTTCCCGTAAAGTTCACGAAAAACTTTATCATGCGAATATTTGTACATATTAAGAATATTAGATAGGTATTGCAAAATATAAGATGTAGTTAGCTAGTTGCACAGTAACTAATATAATATATTTATTATATTAGTAGTACCAACTAGTTGTGAATATCTCCAATAATACACCTGTGATAACCCTTGTCTAACACTGCGACCTCCAACAGTGTTGCTATAACTATTATTGCGTCATTTTAGGGTTCTAATATTTTTACGTCATTTCGGGGTTCCGTAAAAATGGGGATACTGTAACTGAGTGATGACTCAAAATTTATATCCTGTCCACGTATCTGTTACAATGTAAGTAAGTACACCTATCTGCCAAATTACGGTCTTCGATAGCCAAGGCTATCGAAGACCTATTAAAAAAAACAAGTTTTTTTTTAATAGGTATGTGATGTGGATTTGTTCCAACGGGAATTCCGTTCAACCATTTTGTACGTAGCCCTTAGCTTTATGCACAAATCCGAGTCTCTATCTACAGTTATCTAAGATCATTAAAGTTTATACGGAAAAGTTCATCTGTGCATAAAAGTAACTAAAAAAATAAAAATATACCTATCACACTGTTATAAAGGTTCACAATAATTCCTTTTGAGTTTATTCATCATAAAAGTCCATATATATAGGAATAGGCAATCTGCCAACAAGGAATGATGGTCTCACATGGATGATGCAACACCGACGTATTTCATAGGACAGAGCTTCCCAAACTGTGCGTCGCGACGCCCCGGGGCGTCGCATGTCAATACAACCAAATCGAGTGAGCGCCGCGCGCATTATGTCAATCATACATCCCGGGATTCCCTGGCAGTCTAATCCCCGGTTTCAGAAGCTAGGCTCAGAAAAGCAAGCGCAACCTTCACATTAGCCAGCCATATCTCTTTTAATTTTTATGCTCATGTTTGCTCATAGTCATGGGGTCATTATTTCCTAATAAAAATATAAATATCCAAATAGTGTTTATAATTTGCACTGCTATTACAATAGTGTCGTAACTCGAAATGTGTCGAATTTGATATTCGATCATTAAAAGATAGACAATTTCTTCCTCTATGCGTCATTATGACCGTCGTAAAAATAGTGCAAGAAACGACTCCGAAATGGCATTGTAAGTCACTATAGATGGTTGACCGGGGGGGGATATCAGCATCTGCAACAATTTCCCTACCCCCTTCACTTGGTCTACTCTATATCTGTGCCAAATTTTGCCATAAAAATTGTAGTTCGTAATTTCTAATATTTCCCCCGTTTTTCCCACATTTTCCTGAGTTTCTTCGATCGTATTAGTCTTGGCCTATAGTCTTACTGAAATAAGTTTTTAAATCGGACCTGTAGTTCCTCCGATTCCGTTCAAGCAAACATACTCTTCAAGTTTATAATATTAGGTAGGTTAGATTTTTTTTAATTATCGCTTGACAAACTCGAGTCTCGATCTAAAAGACTATGAAAAGTACCAATTACATGGTATAATATGGCAGTGATGATGATGATGATGTTGATGATGAATGTAATTTGCATAGTAGCATATGCTTTCCGTTCTTAAAACAACGCCGAAACTCCCAAACTTGTGTCTATAAAGAATCAGGAGTTCTCTCAGCACCTTTCGAACCACGGTATACCAGGTATACCTCGGTGCAAAATCTTACTTGTTGGTAGCATATGCTTAGAATATTACTCACGAAACCGAAGTCACCACATGTTTCCCTATAAATTTTGAGGAGTTCCCTCGATTACTTATGGATCCTTCATCAGATCACCACTTTTGTAAATATAATACCAAATTGGGATGATACCCTATATACCAAAAGAAAGATTTTGAAAATCGGTTAACAAACGGCGGAGTAATCGTTGAACATAAGAAAACGAACCTAACACCTCCCCCATTTTGAAAGTCGGTTAAAATTGTAGCCTTGTGTTATTCTGATGTATAAGCTATATTATTGTTAATAAATCCGTTCAGTAGTTTTTGCGTGCCAGAATAACAAACATCCATACATCTATACATCCATACATTTATACATCCAAACAAACTTTCACTTTTATAATATTATATAGTAGGATAGTAGGAAGTAGGATTTTTGGGGGCTGGGTTGAGGGCCGTCGTAAAGAAATGGCAAAGTCGCATCACAATTCACAGTACATTTATAAGTTTGTGAAGCCCTGTCATAGCCCATAGGACATGATACTCTTATTAACTGAAATGCATATCCGTCTATAAAAACTTTATAGTTCCATTCAAAGGTATCAAATGGAGATATAAGAATAAACTTTGTTTGAAGGCAGCTTAAAAAAATGAAATGTACCCAAATAAGTACCTACTAAGTACGTCAGATGTACGAAGTATCAATCTACTGTTTTACATTTCGTCCATATTTATTATCTCAATGTTTATAAAAATCTTATTATGTGCGATTCCTGGAATATTGCCCACGAGTACCTATAGCACGCAGAAACTAACTTGGCACCTGCTTCCATAGAGTTTCCTCTAAACGAGACGGCTACTGAACTTCTGCGTGTTATATTTGAGAACACTCACACTTTCTGCGAGTTGGGTTATTTCGATCCAGCGACCCAATTACTCGAAATAACCAATGTCTAGTTCAAACGTATTGACAGTCAAGTTTACTAATACCGGGTAAATTAACCGTCTGCTAATTTGTTAATTTTGTAAATTGTACCCGATCTATAAGCTTAATATTGCCATTAAATTATTTAAAAGTCAGATAGATCATAGGGTCCTCATCTGACTTTTTTTAAACCAACATATTAACCTTGACACAACCCGACCAAATAACGCATTCCCAGGTCTCCTGTCTGCCTATGAATTCTATCTATTTTTGCGAGATATTTCAATTGGTAGCCTTCATAGCCGCTCATGCTGAGTTTTGTTTACTTTTAGATGAAAACAAAAGGAATATTAATGTAACTTACATTCCATCCGACGGCTTCCAAGTGGAACTCCATCTTCTCTGGGTCATCTGGCTCGGAATCTGTATCCAAAAGGGTTTCGTTCCCGCTGTCTGAATCCCTCGTGCCGCTGCCGACTTCGCTGACCGTCTTCTGTTCTCCATCCTGCTCCTCTATCTCCTTTAAAGGCGCTAACGGCGTGGACTCCTCTAGAGCAGCCTTCTGTGACGCTTGACGAAGTATTGAACCAAATTTCTCGAAGAAACTGTCGTCTACTTCTTGAATTCTGAAAAGATAAAATTTTGTTGTTAAATAACATTTAAGTTATAAGTTTTATATGCGGTCCTTGTTAATAAAAATCTGCCATAAAGTAGTCAACTTCACTATCAGGATTCTCATTGGTATACTGTATACCTACGGCTATACATATTATGTGAACCATCAAGAGCGGCAAAGCACTCATAAAGAGCTAACTGATTAGTGATTACACGTCCCGAGTAGAGTGGGAGACAGTGCAAAAAGACAATTTGATTGGCCATTAGGCCCAGGACTACTGTCTCGCCACTTTACTAAGTACGTAATCTAGGCCTCGGGGTGGTGTCGGGTCTGTAGATGATCGCTGGTAGAGTTGCGGTAGGTTCTATCGTACCCGCAACTCTGCCTGGAGCACCATGGGGTTTTAGTGGGTAGACTACGCAAGAGTCCCACATACCCCGGCCGATATTCCCAATTTGCCGGGGATGCGCTAAAATTAAAGGACAAGGTTGAAATAAAAAATATATGACTGAGTTTAAAAGTACTATTTATTGTTATTTATTGTAATGTTAAACATCGATACATAATATTATATTGCTTGTTATGTAAGTATTAATTCTACAGGATTCAACATTTCTTTCATCAAATCATCCATATAATCTTATTAGCACATTACATTTAGGTATAATCTTATACTTGATAGTAACTACATATCAAACTTTATATATCACATTTTATTGGAAGACTGGAATGATAACACAGTTCTGGCAAGATTAGTAATACATGATCTGTAAATGTTTGGTAATATTTTATTTAAATACAATTTCTATGGATTGTTCTAAAAATTGAACCACACCCATAAAACATCTAACAAAATAGTAATAAAATCCTAATAGCATAACAATAAAAAAAGAATAGTATTAAAAACTTTGGTTTCATTACATTTAAATTAATAAGTATTTAAAATAACAGAAACTGGTACCCTCTTATTACATCTATGCCCAATTCATTTTTATTTTACTAAACATACACTTTTTTTTTTATCAAATAAGCAAACAAGCAAACGGGTCACCTGATGGTAAGCAATTACCGTCGCCCATGGACACTCGCAACATCAGAAGAGCTGCAGGTGCGTTGCCGGCCTTTGAATTACTTTAAAAACTTATACCTAAACAACAGCCAAAAAAAGAGTATTGCGAGTTTACAAGCTCAATTGTAATTAGGTCTATGGCATGCAATGTTTTGTAATTCTTTAAACGTAATATTATCATCTCTATTTGTCTAAAGCAGAGAATAAAGTGTACTTTATGTCCGTGTATTCTTCAGCTCCATGCTTGCTGCCCTCCCTGCCAATACCAGACTCCTTTATACCACCAAACGGTGCTTCCGTTGTTGACAACATCCCACTGTTGATGCCCACCATTCCGAACTCTAGCTCCTGTGACATTCTAAATGCTTGCCCGAGATCCTTGGTGAAAACATAAGAGGCCAATCCACTTCTGGTGCTGTTAGCAATCTTTAGTACCTCCTCCTCCGTTTTAAACTTGTAACACACCACAACGGGGCCAAAAATCTCCTCTTTGTATATATTCATTTTTGGTGTTACATCAGTTAGCAGTGTTGATTCATAGAATTTGTTCCCAATGTTTGAAGCAACTTTTCCTCCTAGCATCAACTTGGCACCTTTGGAAACAGCATCGTCAACTAATCCAGTGATTTTGTTTACTTGGGCAGTGTTGATGAGTGGACCACAGGTAACACCTGGCTTAGAGCCTGGGCCTAATATGCATTTTTGAGCGATCTTTTCTTTTAAACCAGTGACAAACTTATTAAACACGTCTTCGTGGACTAAAAACCTGTTAGCCCCAACACATGCTTGACCATTGTTTCTGAACTTAGCCAACATAGCATTCTCTAAGGCATTATCCATGTCTGCGCTCGGGAACACTATGAAAGGAGCATTTCCTCCTAACTCTAGGGACACCCTCTTTACACCTTTGGCGGCCATACCATACAATATTTTTCCAACATGTGTAGAGCCTGTGAAGGATATGCAGCCAACTTGAGGATCCTCGCACAAGACTTGGCCCACATTAGGAGCATTTTTTCTGCTCGCTGTCACAACATTGATCACGCCTTTTGGGACACCTGCCTCCTCTGCCAACTGAACTGCAGCCAAAGCCGACAAAGGTGTGTCTTCAGCGGGTTTTATCACACAGGTGCAGCCTGCAGCCATCAGAGCTGACACTTTTCGGGTTATCATGGCAAAGGGAAAGTTCCATGGTGTAATAATAGACACCACACCTAGAGGTTGACGAGTGACCATAATTTGCTTGTTAGGCCAGGGGCTGGGAATTACTTCACCGTTGATATGTCGAGCGGTGTCCGCAAACCATTCCAAAAAAGAGCTCCCGTAAACAATCTCGCCTTTAGATTCAGCTAGAGGCTTTCCGGCTTCGGCGGTGATAATTTCTGCTAAATAGTCGCTGTTCTTCATGCAAATGTCATACCATTTTCGTAGTATGCTCGATCTTTCTTTGGCGGTAGTCTTCTTCCAAGTTTTAAAAGCGTCTGCCGCGGCGTCCAAAGCCGCTTTAGTATCGTGAGCGTCCATGTCCGGTACTTCGGTTATAACTTTGTCGTCGGCTGGGTTTGTGACAGGATACACCGCCTTGCTTTGCGCGTTCACCCATTGTCCATTGACATAGGCTTGGTTTCTCAATAATTGCATGCTTTGATCAACAGAAGACATTTTAAAACCTCGAACCACTTGATATGGTAAGCGTAACATATTCACTAAATTCTGGCTTTACACAACGATGTTTATATAACACAGTGATACGAGATAAGCACAATATTGTTTACTCTGAGATCTGACTAGCCATAATACTGCAATGTACTTTGTAATGAAAATAAATTGAAGAGCAATTTATCAATAAAATTGTTCGAGTTTGGTGTTTTTCAATTTGCGACTTGCGCTGTCAAGTGTCAGCTGTGCTCGATGACATTGACATCTAATAACTGTCAAATTATAAGTCAATCATCAACTGACAGCTGACAGTTTACGTTTTTTCAGGTACGGTAAGTTAAATGGCAAAGATAATAAATCAAAAACTCATGTTATAGGATAAATTACTGAAAATACGACGAGCGGCACTCAGAGACTGCCGCGGTAAAGCTATTGGCACACAACATCTTTTTATCAACGTATGCAATTTTAATTCGCATATGTCTAGTCGCACGCACACAAAGACCGTGCCGAAGTGTGGTAACGCCGCACCACAGTCATGGGTGGTGTTAGATGTTTTTCGTTACAGAATTTCTTGATTCGGTCGCCGCATTCAAAGTCAGCGATAAAATCTATGCTCTATTATTAGCTTAATAATAACTTTCGAGTTTCGACATTAAAACACGATTCTTTGTTTTAAGAATTTCATTTGCCAAAAATTTTATAGGGCTTGCTTTCAGCCTTTTGCCAGCCTTGCAAGTTTTAGTAGGTACTTAAGCACAGAATAGAGCAGTATATTATAAGTTTATGGAATAGATCATAAACTTATAATATTATAAGTTTATGGAATAAATAATACTTACCAAATAAAGATAATAGGTCGCCCCCTGCAGAGCTGTTTCATTATAATATGTATAATAATTGTACACTCGTTGTATTTTATTTAGTCATAACGACACTGTTATTTTATAATAATTATATTTTTTGTAATTTTCCATCTTTTTTTTGTTGTTCTTCTCGCCGGGTTAGTTCCCGAACCGGTGGTAGGCATCTGTGTAGCCCCGACGTTCAGAGAATATTTGAAAAAAAATATTCTGAATAAAAAATTTTGAGTTTGAAAAAAAAAGGAGTATGTACCTATCTAGACCTATAGTAGGTACGTATTAGAATTAAAATAAGATTATAATTATTATTAGATACGGGTTTTTGTTCGGGTAATTTGCCCGTTTGTCTCGCGCCGGTAAAATCAGTTTTTTTTTAGTTTTTGACTTTTGCTGAATAGAGGTCAAACTTTGGAAATGTGGGCTGTTATGATGAGGCAGTTTCAAACCCAGATAAAATATCTGAGCACGCGCCTTTCACCTTGTACATAATATATTTTTGAACGGCCAAAAGTAGGTACGGTACGGTACCTATATCTTAATAAATATCGCAGTTTGCACTATCAATTTATTGGCATTAATGAATCGGATATTTTGTTTAAGTACATATATAGTCTTAATTTTTTAAACCACCTAGATAAGTCTGCAACTCACCGCATATCATGCACTACTTCTTCTCTTGATTTCTGTTGCTGTAACTTTTCATAGAAACCTTTCCACATCGATTCTTCATCCATTTTTGTTTGTGTTATAAAATGGGTTCACTTTAGTAATATTTTACACCGGGAGAATAAAATCGATTGCGTTTCCAACAACGATTAATTCAAAATGAATCACAAGGTACAGTCACTTGTTAAAACGCACTGACGTAAGCACTAACCACATGAAAACTCAGTCGTGATTCTTAAGATTACAATGAACTTTACACAATAGAAACTCCTCGGGGCCAAACAAAATAATCACAGCTGGATAGATACACTTGAGCTGACAGTATCTCAATGAAAACCACGCACTAGAATTATCAGATCAGCGAGTAATTAAAATTAGAAGCGTTTGTTTTGGTACGAGGGCGGCGTCAACAAAATAAAGGTGACGTAACCTCGCACGCGATGTTCATAGTCGTCGGTCAACGCGGTACTGGAACTTAAATCAGCTGGGATTAAAATATATTCCGCGTGAATGCAACTTATGACAACATACCTTCTAATTTGTATTCCTATTATAACTTCCTTAATTCACGCAGGCATATCAAAATAGGACGAACACTGGTTGTAAACAAAGCGTTAGGAATTATCTGGCCGACCTATTGTTGACAAATTGAATCGACCCTGATTATGAACATGAGGATTTAAATTTTAATTTCAATAGTTCCTAATAAATAGCAGCGACTTTATACTTATTTTACCTATAGTTTCAACTTTCATACCGACTACGAGCTAGTGAGTAGTGACCTAGATGTAGATATTCGCATAACTTTTATCGATTTCTTACGAACATCTTCGTAAGACGACGGCTTGCAAAAAATTCAAATATTTATATTTTATTGTGTGCAAGTCCTAGGTCGGTACTTCGGTAGTAACCTGTAACTAGTAGGTACAGATAGGTTTTTGCTTTAGATGAGTTAACTAAAATTGGTAATTTTTCATAATATCGTGCATTGACGATTGACAGCGAAGTGCAAACTGACGCTGTTTGACTAGGTAGGTAGGCAGCAGCGTTGCCAGACTTGCTTTTATGCCTTTTTTACTTTGTCCCGCTTTTGACTGAAGAATCCCGCTTTTTCACTCAAAAAGTTCCAAAGTCTCGACTTGGCACAAAAAAAATCTGGTAAAGCTGATAGTTTCGCCAGCGATCAAATTTTGGAAGACATAGCGAAATCCTATGAGTAATAATTATGATTAGGGACTACTGACCGGGGTCTTTTATAAAGTGTATTTAAGCCTAAATAAGTATATGCTGAAAACATTAGGTGTACCTACGACCTATGAAAATTTGAACATGGGTAATAGATAACACGGGTAGAAAGCATCTAAGATATTTAAATTATTCCCTTCATAATCCATTGAAGTTGACAAACGATAACATCCCTATTATCTGACCAATTAAAACAATTAGTTACGACTTACGGTACCTAGAAGTACTCAATAGTACACAGTACATACATAACCTTGAACTGGTGTGTTTTATGGTTTACCTACCTGCCTAGTTACCACTTCTTGCTAAAGTTTTTGCTAACTTCTTATTTGTTGCTGGTAACATCTGATTTATTTTTGTCTTTAGCCACCTATCAATCATTCAAATCCTTTTTAAAAGAGCTTAAGATATTTCGTTTATAGTTATTACTTAATTGCATTGATTAAATCCAATTTTTCAGCTAGCATATCAATAATCATTTAAAAGTAAAGTAAGTACTTACTTATTTATCTTTTTCTATTATAGACATAATTTTGTCAATGATAGTACTTATTAACCATGGACTGGTTTGTATAATTATTGATTGTTTGTTAAATATAGCCAGTCTAGATATAAGTAGGTAGGCCAAACAATCAATATCTAGCTTTTGGCAATCTATCAAAAATAGGTACTAACGCTTGTCTGAAGTAGAAATACCTAGTATCCTTCCTTATCCTTCACGATACACACAGTGGGTCATTCCTGCCTACTGGCTACTGCAATCTAAAAAATGTTCCCAGCTTACATTGTTAGATTGCATTGTTACATAGTTACAAGTTGTCACAGCTAGAGTACCTAGTTAAATATAGTTTTCGATACAGAGTAGTTTCTCGACGACTGTTCGGTCTACCGTCCAAGCTGAGCCAAAATTGTATGATGCCTGGCTATAACTGGGGGTTTTAAATCAAATTATTAGGTATAATAGGCACGTCAGAAGGTTCAAGGTTTAGTATAATATGTCCGACTTTTAGGGTGGGTTGCACCCATAAAGTTAATATACTTACCTAGTATATTGACTTTATGGTTGCACCAACTAACTTTAACGATAACTGTAACTTTAACTATAACTTTAACTATAACTACAGTGCGAAATGTCAAATATCTGGTTAGGGACGCCATATTTAACTTTAACCATACCTACTTAAATACACATTTTTTTCGTGAAAATTTACTGTGTTGTTTTAAGAAATATTTTTCCTGAAGATTTTTACGGATAATGAAATTTTTTATACTCCCAATCTCGTTACCTGTAGCTAAACGTCTTCATACTGCTTCCTACTTGCTAAATGAAGCAGTAACGACCGGTTTGGTTTACTTTGAAAGATGATCTAATTATTTTGCTCCACATTTATCAGTGTAGTTTCGTGAGTCAGATCTCGCGACGAAAACTGTGCAATTACATACGTAAACAAGTGTCATAATTGCAAACAATGCATTTTATTATTTTCTGAATCACTCTTTTTAATATAGAAAACCACATGAAATTCCGTTGTGTAGTTATAAAGATTTGAGCATACATAGAAACAGACAAAACAGTGATTATGTAGCTGACTCATGACTCTCATGAGTTATTACTTACTTATTAGTTACAGTGGTTACCGTAAAACTACGCGCTACGTTTTTAATGTCTGACAGGAGTGACAGGACTCAAGAGTCAAGAGGTGTCCTGAGAAAAGAGGTTTCTTTTCTCCATAATATTATTATTTAGGACCTGTTTCACCACATTCTGATAAAGTGCCGAATAGGCTATTTACAACTTTTTTGACAGATTCTCCATACTTCATCTGTCAAGTTAAGTGGTCTTATCAGGAAGTGGTGAAACAGGCCCTTAATGTTGCCTAACAAGACAACGACAACCATACTGTCGTTCGTACAAACAACTATTTTTTTGTTACTGTAATGTACTTTCAACGTGTAAGTATATATTTTTCTGCCGAATAGAACTTCAATCTGTTGGCAACAGTGGGCAATGGGCATATGGAACTGTGGTAAAATATCAAAATACAAATTATGTAGTATTTATGATAACATTATCTTTGGTATCAGGTTGCAATAGTCTGCAAACAGTGATAGCTCCAAATAAATTCCTCGCTTTAATAGCCATAGTGCGCCAAATGTACTAATTCAGGTACCTTTTTATGGAAGTAGGTAAGTACTAGTAGTACTAGCCTGATAAATAGAATAGCCACTAATAGGTCGGCAAAAACTTACAATGGCAATCTACTAATTAGCAAAGACCTTCAACTCTATGGTATGGTCTTTGGTCGTTAACTATTTAACGTGAACAAAATGTAGAGACAATAAATGACAAATCTTCTGGCTTTTAAACTAGGTCCACTCCAGTGGGCCGGTTTAACGAGTATACGAATTATCTGATGGTAAGCGATTACCATCGCTCATGGATAGATACGATGTCAGAGGACTTTAAAAACAGTTAATATTTACCATATTCTACGGTCTACCACACTTCTACAGGGTTCCTAGAGTTTCTCCCAGAGTTCCTATAGGCCTTTTTAGTAAGTATTTTTTGCGTGCTAACTAGTTTTATCACAGATTCCTAAATAGTTATAACGATGTTTATGAGAGCACTTCGTTTGTGGTTTTCGTTTACTACGTAATAAAACTAAGTTTAACATTTTTATAGTTGTGAGTAATGCCTGTGTTACACACGATATTTCCTAGCAACAGTTTCTACTAGTAAATATTTATTTTATGCTTAGACAACTCGTGGTTGATGTTTAAAGCAGTGATCGTAGAATTCGTAAGTCCTTGAAAAGCTCCCGATTCCTGTTTATCATTTCTACTTGAGTAAAATGTAAGTATACTGTATCTAATGCTACAGTGGTAGAAGTCAATAATTATTATTTGATGCTTTTACGTAAGTAAACGAAAATGTAAAGTATATTAAAGTATAGTAGTAATAAACGGTCAGGAAACCAAAGAGTATATAATCACTACGTTTTACAGAAAACCTATAGGTTATACGTTTAATAATCTGAGCGAATTGATGCTGTTTCGAAAACAACAAGAACACAAGCCAATCCGAAAAGAAAACCAAAGCTGTTGTCATTAGGTTCATAATATTAGGTCTTGCCGGTTGCGTACTAATAGGTAGGTACTGCAGATTGCTGCAGTGCAGTGGTAGAAGTCAATCACGGTCCTGTGATGACCTCTTGACGACACTTTGCTAATTTTAGCAAAGTGTCAAGAGGTCATCACAGGACCGTACCAGGGATTTACGAATAGTAACTGACACAACTGACACAAAAGGAATTCCAAATTAAAATACTTAGTTGCTTTGTAATTTGAATTTTCCTAGATTAGAGGAGGGGGGTCATATCCGCTATGAACCGCCTCTTGTAAAGAGGTTATTCCTTCAAAAATTGTTGGTGACTACTGACTGAAGCATGTATCACTGGCATAACATCAAGATATGTTGAGCACGCTTAAATCCTTAAATGACAGCGTGTAAACAGTGCACATAATCATTGTACAAACGAAGACAACCGCGTCAGCGACTAAAGTAGAACACAATATTCCGTATAACACACATTTTTCCTCTTTATTTTGCATTCTACTTTCTGGAAGAGTAGTGAATACCCAACAGTGGCGGATTAACCTTTAATTAAATTAAGCAATTGCCTAGGGCAACACGTCTGAGGGGTACCAGAGGAGCAAAGGTTCAAAGACCGATTCTAGTTGACATACGGATAGGGGGGCCCACAAGCATGGATTGCTTAGGGCATCAAGTAGTATTATCCGTCACTGATACCCAATAGTCAATACCTATCGTGACATAATAATTTATGGATTATGGACAACACTGTACTTCATGTAAAACTTAAAAGCATTTAAGTACGAGAAAGAGGGGCTCAAAAACGAAGTTTTGCGTATCTGGATTCTCGATGGTCGATAAGAGATATAAATGACGGGAACAGGTAAATACCCGATATTATAAAAAGCTGATTTAACTGTGCATAAATATGAATATGATATTAACTAGGCCGCTGCATAGTCAGAGTCGTTGGCGGGCAGAGGGATTTCCGACAGTCGCCACGGAAAACCAGCGTTATTTACAAAAGTGGATGAAATATTTGCACGAGAGTTTCCGAGTATTCCTGACAAAAGCCAACAACATAACTTATAAAATATAATACAAGCGAAAAATAAAACTCTAGTTTCCATTGCCTTTCACAAATTCGTTTTAAGCACAGGTTTCTTCAGGGAAAGCACAAACAATTTTATCTTTTTGTTATTGTTTTTTGTCTTCATCGGTAGTTAATTTAATGTTTAGTTTAATTAGAAACTATCAAAAATTCAAAACATATAATATTTTGATTTTCATCATGTAAAATTTATCAATCACTTATAAATCAGTACTGTGTGCAATTCGGCGGATTTTAACCCACAAAAACTTAAAAGCCTGGGCCAGAGCTCAGAGGAAGTAGGAACCCAATAAACATTCCTTAGTTACGAGTAGAAATAAACAAAAACAACTTTTAAAACAACAAGAAAAGCTTTCATTGATAGTAACTGAAACAGAGCTTTTCCAACTTACTTGCCTCTCCCAATAATTTCTTTCTCCTGGAGTTTTTTGAACAAAAACTTCCACGGGTCATCGCGTATTTTCGGCTCCATTATATCACTTTAACTTTTCACAGTTCACTTTTAAAATTCACTGGTTCATGTTTCAGGCACCACAGTTTGAGGCTGACTGCCATGCGGCGACTCTACGTAGAGACTAAACAGTACAGAGTTACATGATACAGTTTTAAGCTCCGCAGCGTTCAGGAACAACAGATAAAGTTTTTACTGGCTTTATATACCTACAGCCCGTCTACAGGATTACGAATATTGATAACATTGTAATTAGGTTATTGTTGTCTTTTTCAGAATTCCCACGAACGATTCTGCGTAATATTAAATAACAAATATGAAATAACCAAAATATCTTGAGTAACAGTCTGTTGAAGTGTCGATGAACAATTAATTTTGAAATCATCGACTTCAAGATATTTTTAACCCTAAATAGTTAAGAAAGCACTAGACATTAGTGGTAAAAAACGCTTTAAATTAACTCTCTAACAATGCCCGGAACATCAGGAGAAGTCCTACTGCTAAAATAGGTCTGTATTAGGAGTTAGGACTATCAAGGTCACTAAAACACTATTTACCAGGTTCACAAACACTTGTTTATCATAGAAACACTTCCTCTATCACCTGCTCTATTGTTACACTGCGTAGGCCCTAGAGCCTCTACTGGAGCTATAAGCTCGGTGTGGTGTTCAGCAACGCGTGACGATTGTCGACCTCCATGTAAAGTGGGCATTTTATTTACCATTACGTTTTGATTGTTGTTCTTTATCGAAACTTTAAAATGGACGTGATAACATTGCGGGTCAAATAAAATAGACAAGTGCATTTCGAGATAAAATATTTTACAAACAAAGCTTTGGTAGATAAAATGAATTTTTAACCTTTTATTGTAGGCTTGGAAGCTAAGTTGTATGCACTTAGAGGAAGGAAACCCTTAATAACTTTAACAAAACTCCGTTGTATTTAGCACAAATAACCCTAAATATTAGGAACAAAATATTTATAGTATTTAAAAACAAATATTAATTTACTTTAGGACCTAATTGTATATTTAAGAGACAAAAAGGTTAGTTTACTTCCAGTTTCGTTCAAGGTTTAAGTAATATCTGGGAATCCCCTTCCAAAGACAAGTCGAGTCACAGAGGGGAACCCACATTGTATTGTTCTTGACTCCGGTGTGCTAATCTCGACTGGATCTTCTGACAGGCTCTAATTAAGTGATAATTATAGACAAAATTAAAAATCATTATACCCATGCAAGTTAACTATGAGGAAAATCAGGTTACTATGTTATTCTTGGCTCCTTTAATTATAGCATTTTTATTATGGTTCCTAGGTATTTATAAATAATGCTGTTATGATTATTATTCATAAATAAATTATTATGTAATGCGAAGTTCACACATATAACACGCGGATTTTCTCGGTAAAATATGACTTTGCGATATCTGAAATTTTTTTTGAAAATTTTCTAGTGCGGAGACATCGCAAAATATTATATTATATTAATCTCAATCAACTTCCTTACAGTCTACACCTTGTAAGTAGATTACTACTTATTGTATTATCATTATCATATTACATATTGTCTATTAAGACAATAGTATAGGTAGACGGTAGTAGTAGCGTTAGAAAGCCGTTTCACTGACAAAGACTCTACTTTTATGAGTATTGGGTAAAATACAAATAAATTATGATATAATTCATATAGGTACATCCGAAAACAGAATCTCTACTTATTTGAGGAAAATTAAAGAAGAAGAAGAAGAATTTAGCTAATTCTTCTTCTTCTTCTTTAATTTACGGAAGACTCTGTAAGTTGTTAATTTTGTTAAGCAGAATTAGATAATCGTTTGATTTATTTCAGAACGCCTTTTTTTAACATGGGGAAATGCTTTACGTATCCCCGGCAAATTGGGGATATCGGCCGGGGTATGTGGGACTCTTGCGTAGTCTACCCACTAAAACCCCATGGTGCTCCAGGCAGAGTTGCGGGTACGATAGAACCTACCGCAACTCTACCAGCGATCATCTACAGACCCGACACCACCCCGCTAATTCAGAAAACCTAGAGCAATTTTAGTAAAATATGATGTTAGCACAAATCTTGCAGTTAACTAACTGTACACGAGTTTAGTATAGGTCGTCTCGACAATTTACATAATAATACTACAATGGTGCAAGATTAACTTATTGTGCTGGTAATGGCCATTTCAAGATGTTTTTATGACGCTAAAGACGATATTACCTTCTATTTTTATATTTGTGTCTTTATTTGCTCTAGCACAATTTAAATAAATTGATATCTACTGAAAACTGGAAGGTGTTATACGTGAAAGTACTAATGAGTTTTAAGTTCCTGTAGAATCTCTTTACGTAAGATATTCCGTCTAGTCTACTGGAATATTCGTTTTCTTCTCTATTTTTTTTTTTTTGCCGATTCAAATTAACTCTACATCAGTGTTTAAAATTAATTTGTTGAATTTTAATTTATAATGGAATCATAGGTTGGTGGTTACTGGTTAGGATGGGTGGCACCAGAGGCGTTGTTATAATATTTAAGGTTGTCGTCAAATATGGCATCCATTATTGACTACATTACATTTTACATACATACATTTTGTTATAGTTAAAGTAAGTTGCTGCAACCCACCCTAAATTCTAATTTTGGACGACTATATCATTATGTATAGAATATAATATGGTGTTATCTATAGTGTTTCACAATATTTACATATGAATTGTTATCCTCTTTTCAAGTTCATTATCAGTAATCAGGCCCACATCCTGCGATTAAAATTGACCATGGCTTACTTATGGTTTATGTCAATATTCTAACACCATGGTTTAAGAACTAGGGGATATATTAAGCTATTATACATTCTCCAGGAAAGGATCTTGGGAGACATGTCACATGACCAAATCAAGGTAACAAGACATAAGAATTGCGAAGAAATTAAAGAGATGGTAGACCTACGTCACATGTCACATGAACAGTGACCACTTCAAATCAAGGTAAGACATAAGAATTGCGAAGAAATCATAGACATAATATATACTGATTATATTATGTCTATGGAAGAAATTAAAGAAATGGCAGACCTACGTCATTTGGTTGGGTTAGAGATAGGATACACATTCAGATTGATGGCTTAAATGTACATAATATAATAAAGAATGATCAGTCCATCAATCAACTGGTTAGACGTTCAGTTTCGCGTCAAACTTACCAGATTGATGGACTGAACTGATGAGAAACTGAGCATGTAACCTACGTCGTGTCAATTCAATATTAGTCGTGATTTGTCGGCTGCGTTTGACATTTTAAGGCGACAGATTACGTAGGTTTGCCATCTGCATAATATTATTAAGAATCAATTTCTTTGATTACCATCATATGACCCTCCCAAAATTTCAGACTGCAATCACGCCACGGAAAATACTTCCCCATGGAATACTCACATGGAAATACTGTGCCATGGAAAAACTCCGTGGAAATACCAGCTCAATAACATCTGAATCCCAATTAAAATTATGATTATTATAAAAATGCATGACAATATTGCGATCAGCGCGTTAATGAGCAAAATATAACAATTAAGTAAGTGTCTTGTGATACTTAATCATTTCAATCTAGTTATTGTTACATATTGTAGTGTGTATGGTCAAGTACGTATTTAGGTAAGAGTTGAGACCAATTCAAATATTAATAGGTATATTGCAGTAGGTAAAGTTCTGCTCCTAATTTTGCATATCAGAACAACTGTACCTATTAATACTGCAACAATATTAATTACGCATTACATTTTCATTAAAAAAGAAAAATAAGTATCTATTTAAATCCCGAATTCTGCATTCGAAATAATATCCGTGTTGAGCTGTGTTGAGTTTTCATTTTATTAGGCTTGTATGAATTAGGCTTTGAGTTTTTATATACGTAAATAGTTTTACGTCTGTTCCTGTTAGGCCATACTCCATGCTCCATAGTATAGACCCGAAGCCAACCTATTCGTGCCGTAGATTTGCTCTCCAACAACCAAATAACTCTGTTTGTTAGCAATATTTTTCCGTAAACATTTTTTACAACATACTCTGTACTACACGAAGTACGAACTCGTACAAGGTCCCCACAGTCCATTGGCCATTACCAAATCCGGAAAAATACTAGAATCGATAAACTTTAAATGAAACGTTTTATTATGTAAGCGATATTATCTCTTTACGATAGATACAAGTATAAATAGAGCTATCCAATAGAATTCTTCTAGAATGTCCGTTAGTTACAAAAATCTATATTCGATAATTCGTTTGTCGCGCGGGAACCGTACATTTTTCTGGGACAAAAAGTATCCTATGTCCTTTTCCTTGACTTTTGAGTCCCGGGAAAGGACATAGGATACTTTGTGTCCGTCGTGTGAGATGTCTGTTAAGACAGACAAACAGACCGACAGACACACTTTCGCATTTATAACATAAGTATGGACTATGGAATATGGATATGGAAGTATGGATAATGACGAAAAATGCTGCAATTTGCAAATATACCATAGTGCAAGTTATTTTCTTGACAATCTACACATGACGTACCTATTATCTACAATAACTACATCTATGATCATTGATCAGATACAATATAAATGGTTATGGTGCCTTTGTTATTCTATGTACAGTATGAGAGTAGAATTTATGTTAATTACCTACGTAGTTACAAGAAAACTATGCCATTACCTGGGAAAAATACAAGGTTTCCTTATAAAAATTGATTGCGCATTAACAATAATGAATAAATCATTATCAGCCTAGCAAGACTTATCTAGATAGATTGTTCTACGGCTATTATTCTAAATTTTAGTTTTTTTTTCTTTAAGGTTTTTTGCAACTAGTTTGTGTATTCACCAACTTACTTACTTTATTAACTTAACCCATCGCTGTTGAATAGATAACTCCTGTCAACACCCAAAAACCGAACACAGGCAAAGCATAAGAAAAGCGTTTATTTCTAAATGACTTTAGGTTGAGGTTAGTAAAATATAATATAGTCGATGATTTTAATGTGAAAACAAAATAACAAGTAACCAAGGGGAATACTCGTACCAAAGTATGTAATGTCTTATGACTAATAAGTAATAACTGTCTGGGTATTTTGGCCTGATCTCGGTTTATTGACTTTTACTTGTAAGCTATAATGAGACCATCTTGTCAGTAACTAAAGTTCTGAGGTTTCTGTCAGGAATTCATCTTTCAGTAATGTTGATAATTGGTTAACTTTTTGTCGTTAGCCAAAACTTGGTACAACTAATATAGGTATTATATTCTGTGCAAAAACCGCAAGTTAGCTAAATTCCTGCTAAAAAAACATGGGAAACGAGCGAAAAATATCTAAGAGATTGACACTAAAAATACGCCATGATTACCTGCCAGTTTTAGGTAATTTGTAAGCAAAAACACCTCCAATTTGTCAATTAAGCTAGTAGGAAGCTGCTGTTTCTATGTTTTTGAACACTAAAACAGTTCAGTTAACATTGTTTGAACTTTCTAAAGTAATTAATTCCCACGGCCTCAATGCTTTACATTTGAAACAATGTTTTTCATGTTATGTTGGCATTATGTATGAATGGACAGCTTTATACACGATGATTACGCATGAGTCATGAGTAATCTGATTAAGGGACAGTTTAAAGATCCAACAACTGCCGTAACTGCAGTAGCGGTAGCACGGCGACCAGCGGAAATGCGAAAGTATGGACAAACTGTGGAAATAAACCTAAGGTGCCGTTCCGATCTTTTTTCGTTCCGAAAAATTCAATTAAAATGCCACTTTATGACACACTATAGTATATGTCATAATGTAGGATATTATTTGAATTTTTAGAACTATAGTCTGTCATAAAGTGGCTTTTTAATTGAATTATTCGGAACTAAAAAAGATCGGAACGGCACCTTAAGTTTATCTCCACAGTTTGTGACTATAGTCTGTCATAAAGTGGCATTTTAATTGAATTTTTCGGAACGAAAAAAGATCGGAACGGCACCTTAGGTTTATTTCCACAGTTTGTCCATACTTTCGCGTTTCCGCTGGTCGCCGTGCTAGCACTACAGGTATTCGTCAGTGTTTGTTTATTCGTCAGGAAGCATTAGTCTTCAGAGGGAAGCCCTGCCTTTTTAATTAATAGGTAGGGATATTTTTGACTCAAAAATGTAAGAAGTATGGGCGATGGCACTCAGAAATCGTAACTTTTCTCTTATTCTTCAACCGAACATAAATATCAGATCTCCCATAGATCATTGTAGCGCCATCTGTTTGCTAATGAATGAATCGCTTGGAAGGATCTACAGGGACTACATAAGCTTCATAGTTTACGTGTTACACAGGAGATGGCGTTATTTAAGTACTATATTGAAAATCTCTCCTACGACTCTACGGGTAGGAGATGCTCACTTTAACAACAATCTCGATTAGGTAGTGTTCATTTAAACAGTATTTGATTTTCTTTTTAATTAATCTGGCTGTGATGACAATACTGAGTATTAAGAATGCGATAAATAAGTTGATAATACATTTTTGCAGTTATTTGACAAAACCAAAACGAACATAATTAGGTATACACATTTAACACATTTGGCTATTAAATATTTTTGGGTACAAGGGATTTTTATAGTTTAGTTACTTGTACTATTATCTATTCTGTGGTTCAGTCGAGTCAATTATAAACATAGCAATCATCGAACATGTTTTATTGCTATTTATAAACATAACAATTAATTTTAATCATCCTAAGTGCCCACTAATGTCCTCCGAACAGAATATGGGCCCGTGCGAGTTTCTTACGCTGGTTCTTCTCGCCGGGTTAGTTCCCGAACCGATGATAGCCATCATGTAGACTTTCAGAGAATAATTGAAAAAAAATATTCTGAATAAAAAAAATGGATTTGTCATTTGAGTATCAATTGTTATTCCAATATGTTTGGTACAATGTCAGTATTATCTATAGGACACATTAAGTAGATATACATTCTATTGATAACATATTGATGCTCACAACATTTCATATGATCAAGTACAAAAAAATTAAAAAACATTTAATACCTACTTACTTAGGATGTTTCCTACCTCACACCTCTACTATTGTAAACCAATTTTCTTTATAAATTATATTAAACAGTGTCTATACAAACATTACCGGCTTTCTAACTAGACATAAAATCAAAACGGTTATCAAAGACTGTATTTGATTCGCTATACCCAAGATCTTGTTTTACCATAATAAAGTACCGACTGGATGCATAATATGGTTAATTAAACTGGTGATATCTACTATTAGCCCTTCCTGGGAATCTTCTGATTAGCCTACGGTATTTTAATGTAGCAGCTTAAATGATCATTTGGAAAGTGCTTATTTAAAGATTATTATGGCTAAAATTTTAAGTGTCAAGCTAATAATAACTATACAATATAATTATTATAGCTGATTGGAAATCTCCAATCACCAGTGCGGAATTATAGCTATATAGCGCACTTGCCGGCCGCACTTTGCCACACATGGAAGCTACAATAACATCCGATCAGAACCATTACTAAAATATTATGAAACTATGACTCACCGACTTTTATCAGATCCTGGTTTCTTCCCTCGCCACCGAAGTATTCGATCGAGCGTACCTTTCTTGAAAGGTTGCTTCAGCAACTTCAAAGGTTTCCTAAAGTCTAAAGTTCTACTGGAATCCACTGAACGTCTATTCAAAATATCCGGCTCGGAATTGCCTTTTTTCAACTCACTGACACAATGGTACTTCGGACACTTTTCGAAACCGATCACCGATATAGAATCACTCACTGGACAAGTTTTCCTGTTCGATATTGGCGTGGAAGTCGCAAAGTTGGGTTTGTGCCTGAGTTCCAAGCCGCTGTCGTCAAACGCCGACATGTCGCTTCCTCCCCCGGCCTCGCTGATGCTGTGAAGGTCCTGTCTCGTCCTCGGCGTCGCCGTCACTGTTTTCGAATTGAGGATGCTGTTCTCCTCGAAATGTTTGCTTTTAATTGTGTGCTGGAGGTCCACGAACGCCGCTATATCCTCGCAGCTCCTCGCGTTGTACTTCGAGAAGATTCCTCGGGGCGGCTTCTCGACCGGCATGGGCGAGTCCATAACGCCAATATTGGCGAGATTGTCCTCACTCTGCGACGCCTTCAGCTTCGTCTTTCTCGCGGGGCGGACAGGTTGGACACTGGGTGTCGCAAATCGACGCTCGTCCGTCCTTTTAATCGGTCTCGAGTACTTTGCGATAATTCTGTTGATTTCTGCGCTGTTTTTGCGTCTGTTTGTGTGTCGCTTGAAGTTGTGCTGATAAGAGTCGGCCACGCTCGGCCCGGCGACCCGCGCTGACCTCTCCCGCCACTCCGTCACTTTGGTCTCGACGAGTCGCTGGAGCTCGAGCGCCCGCATCACCGTGCCTATCTCCGGCATCGTGATTCGGTCCCCCTGCACGTGTTCTATAGTGTATCGATGACTGCTGACATCGTTATCGCCGACTCTGGAAAATAAATGTTTATATTTTACATCAGTTAAAAAAGATATGTATGCATGCACTTAAATTCAAATTGATATTAAAATAACTGATTTCGTTTTAAAAATGTTTGAGAAACAATGAAAAGCAAAAATAGTTCCTAATACAGAAGAAACACCTACGGTATAGGTACCACTAAGTTTTTCTAATGTAGTAGGTAGAGAGAAAAAATTGCTAGTAATTTGAGTAAAAAGAAAACTTAAAAAATAAATGCGAACACAAAATATGTCGTCATCTATAAGTAGTTTCAACCTTTAAGTAACGATACAATAAAAACAACGAGTCAATTGAACGTATCAAAGGATGTTACATTCCGATTTCTACTAGGTACCTACTTCCCACAATATTAAGATCAAGAATACATACATTATGCGCGATATTGCTTTAAGCCTTTTTTTGATACTAAAACTAATGGAAACTTTAGTCCAAATTATTATTTTTTTCAGCATAAATAATATTATACGAAATGAAAACATATTGGAATGATAAAATAGGTATGGCTAAAATTTTCAAGTATGCGAATCATAAAATTCTCTAAAGTAAATATTTATTTTCTGATAAATAGCCGGTTTTCACCCACCGTTAGAGTAACAAATAAAATGAAAAGTAAAATCATGTTCTCTTTAACTAAATTTAGTCCTGAGTCAGAACAGCTTCTCAGTTCTCCGAAAAATTGCAATGGCATCTTTTATCCTGTCACATCCCTACCGAATACCGATACTTCGTAACCGTGCCATTTTCCCATGTTTCCGTGGACAAGAAGACGTACGTGGATGAATTGGATAACTTTTTGTCTTATAATTTGAACAAACTTTGTAAGTTTATATAAAACCACATTTTTTTCAACTGCAAATAATTTTGCCGGTGGTCTTCATTTACTTATGAAAAAAAAAACCAAATTTTCAAATTGTTACTTAGCCACTTCATCCACTTCGTCTTCAATTCATCTAGGTGCTAAATTACATCAAATAGTTTGGGATCCTTTCGATGCAAGCAAACGAATATTACCTCTTTATAACATTAAAGTACCGGCAGATAATATTATAATGATTTATGCATCGTTACTAGCAGGCGTCACCTGTGGGCTGTATTTGTTTTGATGAAGCACCGTGCACTTTATAACATTCCACTCGAGAATATCTGTGGTATGAGCGAGCATACGGTTAAGATAACGACTCGATATCATATCGAGAATAGATAAACATATTGCGAAATTAACCGAAATACGTCACTGCCAAGGTTTAAATTGGTTACGAATATTATTAGTTCCTGTAAGTGGAAAACATACTCTTAAATAGAACTAAAGTCAGAACTCTATCGGTTGAAATAATCATGGAGAGTTTTTGATGATTATAGCCAAAGTAGATAACTAGGGTATATATTTTAATAAGTAAATAATAATATCGATTTTCAATAACGGATTACAATACAGTAGATAATATATGGAAATATGTGCTTTATTTATTTAAATACTCCCGTAAACATATAGTAATGATACTACATACATTTATTATATTTTAAGATCGAAGTTCGACCTAGTTACAAATAGGTACATATAATTTAATTATTAGAGCTGTTAAATCAAATCAAATCAAATCATTTATTTCGGGCATCAGTGGCCCATATAACAAATACCTTAAATCTAACATACATATCAATTATATAATAAATACCTTAAAACTAACATACATATTTTATATATATTCTTAAATACTAACACTGTCACGTTTTGCCGGCGACGTGACTCGCTTCGTTCCGGAGTCTCCCCCGGAACCTCCGATAGACTAAAGCATGCTATGTTGTCCCGAACTGTCCGGATGAGAATCAAAATTCTATAACTCTATCATTGTATACAACTATACTATACCTACTAGGTAAATCTAAAACATAGAGAAAAATAAACATGTACCGGATAATCTAGAAGAAGCCTGGCTGGTTACGTAACATAAGCCAAGGAAGCTGTATCTTTGCAGCCCAGGTGGGCCCAGACTATTCTGGAGTGTCACAACTCACATCTCTCCACGGTAAATACGCCTATGAGCTTTACCATCATAATATAATGGGCAATGGGAGAGTCACATAAGACTTATAAACCGCTCTGTTGCTCATATAGGTCTCTCTCGAAAGCCTTATTCAAAACAATACTAACGAACTTACTAATTATCCATGAGATCAAGTGGACCGTTAATGGTCTTAATAATTACAATTTTACTCTTTAACATCTCTTATTACCTATTATTCCTTACATAATATTATGTAATGAATTTCTCCGATTATATAATGGAAAGCTTTTTAACTAGAACTTTTATATTTGATATTGTCTAAATTTTCAGTCCATTTTTATAGTTTTGTTGACTTTGGTTTCCGGCAAAAGATAAAAAATGGCTTCTAAGTTCTAGGAATATGAGAATAATTGAGATTTGAGGGTAGGAAGTTAAGTTTTGATATTGTGTCTATTGAAAAGGGTAGGAACTAGAAATGCCTCCTTGGGGCTTGGACAAATAGTAGTCATATCACACCATTTTATCTTGTAGATAAACATCGTATGAGCATACTTTACTGATGTAGGTACTGTGTAGGTTTACTGATGTAGGTACTATAAAAGATGTTGATACTATCTGGAATCTAGGATGATAAACGTATGTACTTACCATCGAAGAAATTAATTCATAGCTAGTTTGCGGACCTACGTCATTTGGTCGGGTTATGTCAATTCAATGTTAGCCGTGGTCTGCGGCTGGGTTGGACGTCATGTTTCCGCGGCTATTAGTACTCGCACTTGATTATGCGTCTGCGCAGATGTAGCGAATTAATATACCATGTACCATCAGAGAAGTGGATTCATCAGGCAGATGGCAGACCTACATAATTGGTCGCGTTATGTCAAAAACAGTCAACAGATCGCTATTAATATTGAATTGACATAAATCAACCAAATTACATAAGTCATCCATCTGCCTGATGAATCCACTTCTCTGATGGTACCATCGAAGGGATTCATAGGCAGTTGACGAACCTACGTCATTTGGTTGATTTAAATGTCAATTCAATATTAATCACGATCTGTCGACTGGATTTAACATAACGCGACCAATTATGTAGGTCTGCCATCTGCCTGATGAATCCACTTCTCTGATGGTACATGGTTTTTTTTAATGAAAGAAGGGGGCAAACGAGCAACCGGGTCACCTGATGGAAAGCAACTTCCGTCGCCCATGGACACTCGCAGCATCAGAAGAGCTACAGGTGCGTTGCCGGCCTTTTAAGAGGGAATAGGGTAATAGGGAAGGGTAGGGAGGGAAGGGAAGGGAATAGGGGAGGATAGGGAAGGGAATTGGGCCCCCGGTAAACTCACTCACTCGGCGAAACACAGCGCAAGCGCAGTTTCACGCCGGTTTTCTGTGAGAACGTGGTATTTCTCCGGTCGAGCCATTCGTGTCGAAGCGTGGCTCTCCCACGTATATATGGTATATTAATTCGCTACATCTGCGCAGACGCATGATCAAGTGCGAGTACTAATAGCCGCGGAAACATGACGGGATACCTCGTTAGCCAGGGGCTAAATGATGTACAGGCAATTACTGTTATAGTACATCCGATGATCTACCATTTATTGCAATTTCTAAGTAGAATCGTTGCGCTGAACGTGGTCAGGCAAATGAAGCGTTTCTATTGGTTCTTAAAAACACATTCCTCGCAACGCAGCTTAGCTCAGCTCCGGTGGAAACGCAGCCTAATAGGCATTTCTCTAGTTCCTCATATTTATGATACAAAAGGCATGACATTTTAACACAGGGTAAACTTCAAATCGGATTGGCGCAAGTGGCCTGGAGGGATCAAAATCACTGAAAAGTTTTCAAGTCTCAACTTCGCTTTTTATTTCATGATTCAATTTAATTTAACTAGAGATCGCCCAATGGTCGAAATTCGACCAGAGTCAACGACATTAACGGCCATTCCCAATATTTGATCTATCTCTGGTTTTGCCCTACTAGAGATAGGAATAGCTCACAATTGACATAAAATATAATATGTCTCTGATGTCTAATGTGAGCTATTCCTATCTCTAGTAGGGCAAAACCTAGATAGATAGATATATATATATCTAGATAGATAGATAGATAGATCTATATAGATAGATCAAATATTGGGAATGGCCATAAGACTACTACCTATATTTTGTAAACAAATATTGACTTTATCATAATACTTTTTTCAACTCTTGTCTCTGGGACTCGGCTGATCTGAGACTGGCCGTGTAAGCATTGTCTAATAGTATCTAAGATTCAATAAAAAAAACTATAATCACAGAATAATAATAATAATAGCTCCCACACCGATTTCGGTGACGGTGGCCGGTTTCATTGAAACCAGGCCAGCTACGCAGGAGTAATTTTATAGTGCCCAAGTGTGTGCGCAGTACACAAGAGCACTCTCTATTCCTTTACTCTCATAACCCAGTGGGACGGAAGACCGACACGACTGGCGAGAAATCAGGCGCAGGATCGACTCCGACGCATGGATCATCTTACTTGTCAGACAATCAGGTGATCAGCCTGCATTGTCCTAACCAAACTTGGAAATAACATATTTCCAACGCGGTAATCGAACCCACGACCTCCGAGTCAAGAGCCGCGCTCTGTACCACTAGACCACGGAGGCGTCTAATCACAGAATAGATAATAGTACAAGTACTATAATCCATTTTCAATTTGTCACCTTGTTGTCAACAGACTTCAACCATAAATAAAAGAGTATAATTCGTATGTATAGACTTTGTCACTCAAAAATCTGTCATTTTTCCTAGTGTGTGTGTTGTAGTGTGTGTAATGTTTTATTTGTTAAAAAAATGATTGATAAAAGCATAATTTCAAAATAATATTAGCTCGATGCACTCCTTCACCATATAAACTAAAACTGCGCAAAATTTCATTCACCTAGGTTTCCTCATTTTTGTCAAAAGGGATACAAAGTTTTTGGCTCACGTATTTAATATATAGATCGATAGATCGATAGATAGATAGATAGATAGAAGATAGAAGACTTTATTAACACAATATGATGCCAGTTATATGCACGCGTCATAGTTGATTTGACCCAGGAGCGGTTCAAGGAGTTCGGGTTAACCTGTGATTTTCAGGGCATCCTCAAAAACCGTTTTGCGAAAACGAATAAATCATCAACAAAACTTTGTTCTTTATTACAGACTTCTGTATCGTACCTACATAAGTATTCATCCTGATAACTCCAAACAGCATCCGCGCTCGATTTATACAGTATATTACTGTTGTAATACTTATTGTTGTAATATTTCAATTCAAAATTATGTAGACCAGAGACCACCCGTTGCTACTAAAACGTTCTAGATATTAGGAATTAGAGAATGTCAAAGACCTATCTTTTAACACCTACTTTACCAGACGATCATTAGACTGAACGGGTCAAAGCGAAAATAAAGACAATATAAATTAGTGTGAAAATATAAAATTTTCACTCGTGAACTCATTTTTAGAATTAACATTTTTAGAATCCTAAATAGACCGTTTGGCAAATATTTCGTCTGCATGTATGTCCGTTTGTATTATTTTTAGACAGTGTCAATAAACTTTGAAGAATGATAGCCATAAAATTTGTCATGCGAATGCAATTTATAATTTGTTTATTATTGTAATTAAGTTGACATAAGTACTATTTTAAGTACTACGGTAAACCGAAGCTGCCTTTTGTTTAGGTTTAGAATTGGTATTTTTCAAAAAGTCGGTAAAACTTAAAGTTACCTACGATAACCTACTATAGTACAGAACTATGTACAACTAAACTTTGAAATTAGGTCTTAAAATTACTTTTTAGGAAAAGTTTTAGATAGAACTTTGCAGACAATAACTTTCAGCACTAAGCACCGAACATAAAAACTTTTCTATCTTTCCAATGCCGGTACAAAATAATATGTGAAAAAAAAAACAAAAATTCAAAAAAAGGAACTCACCAGCAAAGCACACCATTGTTTACATCCATGAGGCAACACTTATACACTTTCCACGCGTGTTGTGGGGGCACGTGCAGACTCCGCAGTGAGCGTTCCACGCGACCGCTCGCACTTGACTCATGCACCAACAATGGGCCAACTAGAGCATCTCATGAGCTACACTCATTGTCCAAACCGAAAAATATACGTAATACCAATGAAAGTAAACCCATCACGAATCTACAATTTTACTATCGAACTATTTTACGTTAACACGTAACGAATTACGTATTTCGAATGAAAGTTAGACATCACGTAGATGCGTCGACCTCGAGTTGCGAATAAATTGCTGATTTCCGAAAACGATTTGTTTCGTTGAAGAAATTGGTAGTTGTGTACTGTAAGGAAACATACATGGTAAGTTTCTTACAATCTTCACAGTATTTAAAAATTATATTCCAAGATTAGTCAAGGATACAATATTGTAGAGCTGTACTCTACTCTGTAAAGTACCAAAAACTTTTGGTTAAAAACTCTAGAGAGAAGTTTTATACCTATCAAATAAGACTCTTATACACATTTTACTGCCAAAGTGGAGGATTAACTAACTTGCCATAGTTTAAAAAAAATAAAACCAAATAATTTTAAGGTCAATGAAAAATGCCGACTGCAAGTGCACTGTGTATTTTTCTTCACAATTATTGTCCTACTTCCGACCCACAGGCCACAGCTAAATAAATTAGGATACGTTCACACGGACGCAAAATAACCGCAACAACCGTTATATTCACAGAGATATTTAAAGTACTTACATATTATACTCGTAAGGTAACAATTTTGTTTGCCACTTACCTTCACATATTATCTTTTATCTAAAATATGTCTGGGCAAGATGTGTTGTTTAATGATAAGATAGATGATGCTTATTTGTGTTCACAGAAAATGCTAGGTAATACTGTATCGATCACTTGGAACTGTTTTTCGATCAAAACAAGTAGGAGCAGTTCGAATCTAAATACCACAAAAAATTCGGTAATTATTTTTATATCAAATCTGTTGATATAAAAATAATTCCGGTGATTCTTTGGCAGCCACACTAAAGCCTGCATAGGATACCTTACGTCTATCTGTCATCAATGAATCTCACGTTCGGATAGAGTCCGTCCCGAACGGGTGGTAGGCACCATGTAGGCACATTCTGAAAACATTTATTTTAAATTAATTCAGAAATAAAACAATTTTGATTTTGGATCCGGATTGGACGCACTGGCCCTAGATGGCCCATTCTATGGCCCTCTTGACTTATGTGGACATGATGAAAACCGCTGCAACCCAATGCTGCTGCGGATATTATCCGCTCGTGAAAATGTCGTCTCTTGCTGCTGCTGCGGATTTTTACCGCTTGTGTAAATGTTGTCTAACGCTGCTGCTGCGGATATTTACCGCTCGTGTAAATGTCGTCTAACGCTAATAGTCGATGTACCATTATCTATTGACAAGGGCCGGGGCGCCGGGCGTGACGCGGGCTTCCGCCAAGTTCATTGTCGTGTCACACACACAACACTATATGGGACACCGTGAGGAACATGTACTTATACCCTAAGTAAGTACTTAGTACAGTGATCATCAACCGGCCGCGTCATATACAATTGGCATAGTTCCTATAAATCCTATTCCTTCTACCTTCTGATTAATTGTGTTGCGGGCAGATACTTTAAGCTTGTTCCTCGGGCTCATTCCAAATTGAGACTAAATTAAAGGAGATTACCGTTGAATTGCAGTGGTGGGTCAATGCAATATAATAACAAAAACAAGCATTGACAGCCCCTTAGACGCTGTAAGGACATTTACAAATTATTCAGTGGATGCATCCATACACAACTTCCACCAGATCGCAACTTAGTTGTAGTGCTACTAAAACATTTATAAATTCGTAATAATTTTCTTGATATAATTACGAATTTATAAATATATTATATTGCTATCACGTTTCAGCAGATATGTGGCAATATTATAACTATAGGTCAATATACAAATTTCTGTAGGTATGCTTCAGAACTTTAAAAGCTTGTAACTTCATGCAAAGTCTATGTATATTTTGACATCTATCTAATTAGAAGCTCTACATTAGGAAAGAACCTAAGGCCTAGAGCAGGGAGGGGTCACCAATTAGTTTCGCTCGGGGTCCGTTTTAAGACATGAAATGACCTTCGCAGTCCACACATTTTATATAAAAAATTATTAAGATTCCAGTGCCAGGCCCCCCCCCCCTTCTACCAGCTAAACGGTTGCTTCTGGAAATGTGAAAAAATTCACGGGAGCAGGAAATATGCTGAATTTAAAAGGAAAACTATCACGGCTAAGAAGACTTTATAAGTTTTTAAGTAATAGTTGATCAACTAAAAAAAATGTACTCGGCAAAGTATAAAGGAACTTTTCGTTCAAATTCCTTTGAACGTAACTGAGATGATGGTGTTAGTAGTGTAAAACACGTTATAAATGTACATTCAATGACCATACAAAAATTATCAAAAACTAGCGGTACTACGGAACCTTATATTGCGTGTGGCCCGATACGCACTTGGCCTTTTGTTTGTTTTAGGCGCTATTTTTTGTCTGCCTCTGGGCGTTCGCCTAGCGTCAAAACGCCGCTACTGACTCTACATTCTACAAAATTGCATTCTGGGTAAGTCATGGAGTTAGGTACCAGCTGGAGGCTAGTACCATTATGACTTCTGATTTGTCTTAATAATTTAAAATAAACCAGAGCATTACCAAGATAAAGTTTCTCGCCCTAGCCTTATCTACTTGTTTACCATTATACGAATAAATACTAATTAGTTTACTAATTTTATAGCTACTTTTACCGACGTTATCACTAAACAAATTACAATGACACATAAGGGTAAGATTTAATAATATACAAAATATTAAATATCTTCTATACATATCTATACATATTATAAAACAAAGTTGCTTTTTTTCCCTCATGTCCCTTTGTTCCCTTTAATCTTTAAAACTACGCAACGGATTTTGATGATTCTTTCAGTGTTAGATAGCCCATTTATCGAGGAAGGCTATAGGATATATTTTATCACGCTAAGACTAATAGGCGAATGTGGAAAAAACGGGGGAAATTATTTGAAAGGGCTTATCTCGCGAACTACTGGAGCAATTTTTATGTTATTTGGCACAGAATATAAGAAGTAGACCACCGGCTATCGATTTTAATCATTTTTTCAGTGGCTATATATTTTATACCCGTGCGACTCCGGAGCGGGTCGCTAGTAAATAGTAATAGATAATAATTTTCCTAAGAAAATAAAAATAAAAATAAAATAAAAAATAAAATAAGTATAAAATATTTGTATATTTCTCACATACATACCTCTATAATAATTATATTCTAGATGACGCCCACAACTCCTTTGCGTCAAAATTCTTTTATCGCGCGAGAACCGTGCATTTTTCCCCAATAAAAAGTATCCTAATTACATCCTTTCTCAGTGCGCAAATGTGTGGAGATACCATACCAAATTTCAGCAACATCGGTTTAGCGGTTTGGATGTGAAGAGCTAACTAGACAGACAGACACACTTTCGAAGTTATAATATTAATATAGACATGGATTTTCCTAAACACCACCATAAAGATTCCTTCTTGTTATAGTCTTTTAAAGTTTGCAATGAGACTAAAGGGCTGTTTCACCACTCCCTGATAAAGTGCCGAATAGGCTATCCACAACTTTTTTGACAGATTCACCATACTTCATCTGTCAAATTAAGAGGTGGATAGCCTATTCGGCACTTATCAGGAAGTGGTGAAACAGGCCCTAAATGAGTAGCGTCACATTGACTTTCGTTGATAAGCTTATCTGAATACGATTTAAAAGTCATTGATCAGTTCTGCCACTTGCGCTGATCATTAATTGCAAACTGAATGCGCCAAATATGAAGAAAACTTTCCTCTTTAACTTTGCGGATGCTATTTAATAAATAAGTTAATAATGTTAATTACCTTCTAACGTTTATACAGGTGTTACATACCTGCAATACAAACAAGCGTATTATAATAATTATTAATTACAAATATATGTACTTACGCAGTAGAAAATAATAAAATGTTTAATAGGATACCTAGTACCTACGTCAGAAATTAGAATTTACAAAACTTAACTGAACAATAATGACTATAAAATTATAAATAGATATAACTTAGGTACGTTACTTATCATTCATTACATTAAAATTTATTTTTCTCTGGCAGTAAGCAGTCAACACATTACACAATCAATTTTATACTCTACAAGAAATTTTACCGCCTTTAAGGGTTCCGTACCCAAAGGGTGAAAACGGACCCTATTACTAAGACTTCGCTGTCTGTCCGTCTGTCTGTTTATCTGTCCCCAGACTGCATCTCAAGAACCGCGCTAGCAAGACAGTTAAAATTTTCTAAGATTATGAATTGCGGCTATAACAACATAATATACTAAAAACAAAATGAAATTAGTATATATACAAATATATATACAAAAAACACAATTTTTGCTCTATAATCCGCACTTAGCCGATTGTTTTATAACTGCGTCCAGCTTAGCACGAAATTTTCCATAAATTATTTAGTAGTCTCAATAAAATACAATGTATCACGTATGTTTTTGTTTGGTTCAATTTAGGCCAAGTCAGTCCCAAAATATCTGTAAGTATGCCACGGTTATCCGGTGTCGTTAAAACGTGGCTTTAGGCATTTGTGGACTAATTAGGACAATGAGCGAAGGAAACTGTAAGAAATATTCGTTGTTCTTAAAAAAATCTAGATACCTACGTCACTTTTTACTAGAACAACTCATTTTCGCCAAATTGCCTTTACAACAATTAAAATTTTCGGTATCAAAATAAAAATATACAGTTCATATTCTTTACTTGGCAATTAGCACGTATATCCCAGTGAACTTCTCAAAGGTTCTCTACAATACAATACAATATACAAGTAGGCACAAATGCAGACATAATATTATAATCCTTTAAATAGATCATGAAGTCAGCCTAGTGTGCCCAAACATATAAGTTCTTAGTTCCTTCCCCCTTTCTCGGATGTCGGTTAAAAATAGAGCTGAATAGAATCAATCCTAAGTCGAAGCAGCAGTTTGATAGTTCCGTTCTTGGATACTCACGTAGGCTTAATGTATGAAGAGTACAGGCCGGTCAATTGCTTAAATTGACTCAATTTAACCAGAGGAGTGTTACGGGCGTTACACTCACAATTGGAGTAAGGATAATTCTGACCAATTAAATATTCGCCTTAAATCTCTTCTAGGAAATTCTTACAGGCAAATGTTAAAATAGAAGTTGTCAACTGTGTATACAAATCCAGGACTTGTACTCTATCTTATTCTGGCCAACTTAGAATAAAACTTTGGTCCTGTTTCCAAACTAGGCTATTCCTACTATCATGTTAAAATGTCATAATATTCCATAACTATTTTATATACCTAGTACCTCCTACTCATCTCTATGTGAGAGACAGTATGATACATATAAATTAACCAAGGATTACCTTTAAGAGGAGTCCACACGGCCGTTTTTCCATAGAAACGCTGTCCCCTGTTTCCTCCCTGGATAATACCGGTAGAGTTATGATTTTTTCCTGAATATCTATGGCCACTATTAGCATGTCCCTATGTTTTCTTTTTTTTCATAATTTTATTATTAAAAAAGATAAGAACGTCCAAAAACCCAAAAAAATGGACAGATTTTCCTCTGTGTTCAAACACCTAGAAAACAAAACTGGCTAGAATATACAAAAAAAATAAAACATAGGAACACAGCTCAAGCCTTGCTTTAATTCTTAATGAAAAAAGTACAAGTTTTGGAGAAGGAATCAGCGTACAACGAATCGAAGATTTTCTGTTCTTTTATTAGAACTTTTGTCGTGTTGTCTCTATCGCGCTCTGCGGTGGGATACTTGAGATTGGTGAGACAGCAATACATTTTCAAATACCTATTTTCAATTTCTCTCGCCCCTGGTGTATTCTGTTAAGCCTGAAGCAGCTGGGCCTTAGCCTTGTATAAATGAAATCAACGGATCGGCAATATTGCGGACAACGATTGATAATGATGATCAACACTTTTTATTTTAATGTTTCGACAAAGCTACCCATACATGATACACGAGATGTTTACTGCAGAACATCATAGGTCCAGACAAATCCAGAGGTCCTGACCCTAAAAAGTGAAAACCAAAGAACATCAAATGGCTCAGATGCAGCTCTGGATTTATGTATAGGCAGTGTAGGCCATGGCCTATGGGCGGCAGCGTCCTATGGCGCCCTAGGGGGGCGGCAGTGTCCTAAAATGGCGGCAGAGTTCGTACAAATGGGGCTGCAAAATTAAAGTGGCCCATACCCAAAAAAAATATAAATCTGGCCCTGCTCAGTTGGAAAACCTTTAGGACTATTTTGTACCTAGATTCTACTTTAATCTAGCACATCGAAAATCGTTCAACCATTTAAGGTGGCAATAGAAAATCGACATCTAATTGTTCAAGGCAAATGTCAGCCTCATTGTAATTCTGAACGCAGGACGATCGTGTATGGAATCGCTTACGGTGCGATCGCAAACTCGATAGGGAGAAAGTCAAATTTCACCAAAACACTAAATACTTTTACATTTTACTTTACATTCACACATGTAACCAATTTACCTAACAAATAGTCTATGACGAAATTATCAGTTACTTTATAGCTCGTAGAACCAAGTAAAAGTTATTTTTGTGAACTAGAATCCCACCAAAAACATAAATGTAAAAATAGAGAGCCAAGTTCCATACAAACATTCTTGTCTATGGACTTCGCCGTAAAAAGGATGGAGATCTAAATGAGTGCCAAGTTCTATGGAAAATTGAAATATGTTTGAGTAAGTAGGTCTGGTGTCTACCTACTTAGTAAGTCCATAATGAAATTACGTAGAACTTGATAATAGTAATCCTAGAACACCTACGCCTATATGGATAAAGCTTATTCGTTAAGTAATATGTTATCACTCTCATTCTTCATAGTTGAGAAAGAGAAAGTATGATATTTTGACAAACGATAATCAATTGCAAGGATTGACAAAAGCAGGCTAGGGTCTCTATTACATAGAGATGCTTACTTAACCAACAGTAAATTGTTATTGACCAAACACATAGTTCAGTGAAGAATGAACTAATACAGTTGCTCAGTCAATATTGTTTAATTCCAAGTGAAACTTAATTATTTTAAAGGACTTCAGTAGGATATCGTTTCACGGTTGCCTAGGCATTGTTCAGTAATCGGTTAGTTGCTAAACTATTGTATATTATATGTTCATGGCCGCGCGAGTAAAGGGACGCCACCTTTAGGTTTTTTAGACGTAAAAATATACGTGGATTGTGATCTTATTTATATTTTTTTTTATATAAAGGCCTAAAGTTTCTACGATTCTGTCCAAGAGTCTAAAGTCTGAGCTGTCATGAATAAAGTAAATCCTGAAAAACGAGTCAAAGGTGGATATATTAAAATTTACATTTTATGGGTAAAAAAATCCCCTTTCATTGAGACAATCTATAATATAAAAATGAGTTGCTGAATGTGTTGCTAAGCGCAAAACTCGAGAACGGTTGGACCGATTTCGCAAATTCTTTTTTTTAAATATTCCTTGAAGTACGAGGACGGTTCTTACGGAGAGAAAAATTCTAAAAAAAAAAATCCTGAAAAAGTCTAAAAACAACACTTTTCTATACTCCCATACAAAAGGTAAAGAATCGACTGTTAGGCGATACGAAGTTCGCCGGGTCAGCTAGTCTACTATATATATTTGTATTTGTATGTATTTGTATATCTAGAATTGTAGCTAGCCATGCATTGCATGTTTTCTCTCTGTCGTTAGATATGAACTAAGCAGCGACAAAAGTTCCAGTTAAGCTATTTCGGATAATCTGATAGGAATGAAATCACCACTTATGTTAAATTAATTTAATATACCTAAAATAAATAGTTAATAAATACAATAAATATGACTGGAGTACCTACAGGCTACGACTCATCAAGCATGCAACCATAAGAGAAGTATAACTTTAACATAGGGATAATTATTCCAATAATCAACCATTCACGTTCATGCTGAAACTCTAACACACCAATGGCAGCATGGACGCAACAGGGGCCGTGCCACGAAACCGTTTTGAGACTCAAACAATCCGTCAAGAATGCCGCGTCCTGCTCTAACAACGTCATTTCACGTTTGTTAGATAAGGACGCAACATTCTCGTACGATTGTTTGAGTTTCAAAACCGTTTCGTGGTGCAGGCCCTGTATTGGCCAATCAGAACGCGACTTGCGGCGCAACGTATTGGCGAAAATTTGCGTACAAAAATATAACATTACCGCTCTATTGGTTATATGCTCGATGCTAGAACTACAGTAATGGCACGATCATCGCCTCTTGACATCGCTTACGACTCCTCCATTGGAACTCTGAAAAGAAACAAATAGTTTTACTACAGTATTGACCTTTATAATATCAGCTTTGAACGTTTTAGGCAAAGCGGTGGGCTACGGCCCCCGTAGTCCGTAGGGCATCTTTCAAATAGTTGGTCACCCAACGAAAATTGGAAAATGTCATGTTCTGGCTCGTTAACATTTTACGCAATATTTATTATGCATTTATTATGCATATTATCATACGTCATACATTTGTATGCAATGCTCTCCTACTCCTCCTACCTTTCTTCTGATTAATTTCGTTGCGGGTCCCAAGACAAATTTAGCTTATCCATCGGGCATCCCTGAGATCATATCAAAAGGTTTTCGTGGTTGGTTACCACTGTTGATCCTGGCGACACAGGAGTTGCAGTGGTGGGAATGTGTGGTGGGCCATTTGCCCGTCAATAAAATTTGGGTGCAATGTATATTGTATACCAAGTAATAAATCTAGAAACTTACAGGCAACCAGATAAAGCAAATTATGCAGCACTCGAGTGCATTACGAAGGCAATCAATCTTCGTTTATTATGCTTTAAATGTTTTAACTAACCTCTCCAAACAGACGATAATACGTCTCACACGATTATGAACTCTACTCACCTGACATAAGGCTGAAACTCGTATATGTCGTCGAGAACTCTGGCAACTCTACATGGGATTCCGCATTGGCTGTCTTGGTCGCTGTATACTCGCAGAGCTCTTTCCAGGAGTTCTTGTGCCGATGTTAACTCGACCACTGAAATGATGGATTAAGTTGATATAATATATTTTCTACAAAATCTATACTAATATTATAATTATAAAGCGGAAGAGTTTGTTTGTTTGTTTGAACGCGCTAATCAGCTCAGGAACTGCTGGTCCGATTTGAAAAAATCTTTCAGTGTTATATATTTTATCACGCTAAAACTAATAGGAGCGAAGAAATAGAGGATTAAATTAAGAAATTTAAAAAAAACGCCGCCGAACAACTTTAAAAAGTAATGAAATAATATATTTTACTGACTTTAAGTTTAAATAATTCCTAAGTGTAAAGTGATTTTTTAGTCCATAATTGTTGTCACGGTGTGTCGGGGGACCGCCAACAGTTTTGCATTTTCATTATTTTGCATTTTGTATCGCCATGTCACTGATTGTCTCGATTCGGTTCGCTGTGAACTGACCCTTAAACTATAATGTTATGTGAAATCAACATCTACATTAGCGGTCCCCCGACACACCTTGACAACAATTATGGACTAAAATATCACTTTACACTTAGGAATTATTTAAACTTAAAGTCAGTAAAATATATTATTTCATTACTTTTTAAAGTTGTTTGGCGGGGTTTTTTTTAAATTTCTTAATTAAATTTTATTTCATGCTTTTTAAAGTTGTGTTGGTTTTAGTGCAGAATAATTCCTATCAACAGGATCATATTATATCCCAATGAATACCATATACGAATGTCCTTTTGGATGAGGCCGTCAATATTAGTCCAAACATGAAACCTCCACTTTGGGTTCATATGGAGCTCGGCTCCTATAGAATCCAGGTGATGCTGCAGCAGCAGCATGCAAAAATTTATTGGTTATCTACGTCTTACTAGTTGTCGCAATTCAAATGAGCCCAAACACGAAACCGTTGCTCTAAGTTGGTGAGGAGTTGGGTATCCTATTGATTACCAGGTGATGCTGCAGCACCAGGTCAACTTTCCATTAATGTGTGAATATTCATAAATGTCACGAACTAGAATGCAATAAAGCCCACCAAACGACTGCAAGTTGCTAATCGGCCCTTCACGAACCAGATGAACCGCGATTTTTCAGCACGGAGCAGGCCGATGATGTTGAACTATAGCTAAGAACACTCTCAATGAAGTCAGCTTTCAAACAAAAAAAACTAGATCGAAATCGGTCCACCCGTTTGGATGCTACGATGCCACAGACAGACAGACAGATAGACAGACAGACAGACAGACAGACAGACAGACAGACAGACAGACAGACCGACAGACAGACAGACACGTCAAACTTATAGCACCCCTCTTTTTTGTCGGGGGTTAAAAATATGGAAAAAACATATTAATCTGGGGCAGACTGAAAAAAGTTTTAAACATTATTAATTTTACTTATGAAGCACTAAAAGCTTTTGGACATTTCATTGCCTGTATAGATTGACTCTAGATTCTAGCTGATAGCCTATTGAATTTCTTTTATAACAGAGTTCCTTTTACAAAGCCTTTGTAACACGTGTTGTTTTCAAAGATTAGATTAGCAGGACGACGCGTCATATATAAGTTAAATAGGCACTTATGAGAACTGTTAGAAAACTAACTGAAGCATGAACCTAAAGTGCTTATAACAGTGTTTTAAAAGACATTATCTTATAACAACTTTACATACACAATGTACACCAATGTAGAGATAATGCAAGAGCTATCTTTGTGGTATAATATTTTGCATTTTATGGAACAGCCCCAATCAGCAATTGAGAAAAAGTAAATGTAATTGGATTACCTGTTTTTTATTAAGATGAAGTGGTAGGGCCAGAAGCGTATAATATCGCGATCTAGAGTATCTTTGAACCTGTTTTTAGATATCAACCGCTAAAATTCATACAATGTTATTCATACCGGCGTAAGGGTGAAGATATGCCTAATAACGTTATATTCTTCGAAACACGATTATAGTAATTTGCCTCGATAGAAAAAAATCGTGAAAATCATCATAAATTGCCATTTTATTGCAATTTTTCGATTTTACGGCGAATTTAGATACAATTCTAGTAAAAAAATTATGTTTTCATAAACCTTTTATCAAATCCCATAAGGTAGTATTTATGGTTTTCACTAAAATGATAGTTAGTCATTCAAATTAAAATAATACCTATAACGCTCGCACTGTATGAGCGCGGCGGGGATGCGGGGTGGCGATTCAGTCGGCCGCGGAGCCTCGTCGCAAGCAGACACGTACTACTCGTCGACCCGCTCTTTACGAGACTTTGATGTGAAAATGGGAAATAAAAACTGCAGAGGAAAAAAAATATCCCTTTTGCGGAAAAGAAGAATAACTCAAAATAACAGAGCACTTATCAGTATTATCTTTTTTTAGTTAGTTTTTTTCCTCATTAGATACGAATGAGTAGAAATAAGGGTCACCGTACACTTGACTGAGTATCGGTATTATCTTTTTTTTTGACGTTATTTTTTTCCTCAGTAGGCATAAGAATAAGGGTCACCGCATATTTGACCGGGTACCGGTATGGGTATTGGGTATCTTGTTTTGACTATTCTTTTCCTCTGTAGGCATGAATTAGTAGAAATAAGAATAAGCATCACCGCACACTTGATCTGGTATCGGTATCGGTATTATCTTGTTTTAGACTATTTTTTTCCTCAGTAGGTATGAATGAGTAGAAATAAGGGTCACCGTACACTTGACTGAGTATCGGTATTATCTTTTTTTTTGACGTTATTTTTTTCCTCAGTAGGCATAAGAATAAGGGTCACCGCATATTTGACCGGGTACCGGTATGGGTATTGGGTATCTTGTTTTGACTATTCTTTTCCTCTGTAGGCATGAATTAGTAGAAATAAGAATAAGCATCACCGCACACTTGATCTGGTATCGGTATCGGTATTATCTTGTTTTAGACTATTTTTTTCCTCAGTAGGTATGAATGAGTAGAAATAAGGGTCACCGTACACGTGACTGGGTATCGGTACTTATAATATTTTTTTGACACAATTGTTTCCTTAGTAGGTATGAATGAGTATTTAGGGACTCCTAACAAATAGGATGGTAATGTGTATTTTGCTTTGTCTTTTGCTTTTGAAGACCGAAGAGATAGAATGAAGAAGAATGTTATTATGTTTCTTACAGATATCGAGCTATGGTTGTGCAACAAAATATAAAAAAAAAATGTTCAGATAATTCTGTTCAAGTTTTAGAAGGGTGAGACTTACACATAATTTATTATGTATTAATATAGGTGTCGACGGCGAATAAATTCAAATAAAAATAGTGTATAAATAAATAATAATAATTATATACAAAGAAAGAAAACATTGATTACAACGTTTATAATATTGATTACAACGTTTACAACACCAATGGAACTTACTCCCGAGTATGCTAACCTAATGCCATCCACGTCTTGCGAGCGGAACAGAGCAATTACAAAAATGAGTTCAGAGGACCATGTTCAAGTTCCATCCACGTCTAGCATACATTCAACAGGGTAAGAATAACTCATTTATCAAAACATAGAATGCATGAGTATAGGTGTCGATGGTGAGATAATATTATGTTTTATTACTATATTTTACACGGATATTTACTCGTTTATTTTAACATTTTACAATTTTCCGACGTTTCGGGTACTTTGCAGAACTACCGCGACCATGGGGTCTGCAAAGAACCCGAAACGTCGGAAAATTGTACACAACAAACTACAATAAATTCATGAATCTAGGCTTCAATGGCTAAAATAAATGATGGTATTATGTATTATATTATGATGCTAACTAAAATAAATGATGACTTTATGTACTTACATTGCAGAAATCAAACATTACCTGACCAAACAACACCAATGGAACTTCATCCTGATCCTGAGTACCTACTATCATCCATTTCAAATGCCTTACGTCCAGCAACTCCTCTGGAGTGAGTGTCAAAGCCTGTTTATATTATAAATATCGGTAGTTATTCCTTGAATCCTTTGCCTAACCCGACGGGATAAAGGTGGGAGTTTATTGTATGTGTTGTACGTTCAATTTAGTCTTACTAATAATGATTAAAATAGCTAGATATAAATGCTCAAGTCAATAATATTTTATTGTTGACTTATTTAAAATATATATGGTGAATTTACCTTTCAGGTCCACGGATAATTTTGACGATGATTTTGTCATACTTCCTGAGGAGGGACAAAAATTTGAGGAATGCAGTGGCAGGAGAATCGTGGACATCGGTTATTTTTTCAAGCAATTGAAAGAAATGGATCATGAATTTTTTATTTGAATGCAACAACAGTCATTTACTAGACTCGCGACAAATACGTGGAATGTTTATATTTTTATAAATAAATTGACTATTGTATACTCTGACATAATAACCTAATAAATATGACATAATATCTCATAACGTATGTCAAGTAGGCTTGTACTTGAATATCATTCATTCATTTATTTATGTTTGTTTGTTTGTAAAAAGAATCTGCCTGAAGTTAGCCAGGGATTAGTTTACTCACGTTCAATGCGCGGCCTATACATACTAGCATAGACTTTAAGAGGATACCACAGCGGCTAGAGAAATGAAAAAAAAGGACGTGTAATATCTATAGCTGTCTCCCTTACCTCAAGCCTATACCGCAGAACGCGATAGAGACAACTGCAGAAAATCCAGAAAATCAACGATTCGTTGTCCCCTGATTCCTTCTCCAAAACTTAACCGATTTAAGTACTTTTTTCATTAAAGATTAAAAAAAGGCTTGAGCTGTGTTCCTATGTTTTGCTTTTTTTGTATAATCTATCCAAATCTGTTTTCTGGACGTTTGAACACAGTGGAAAATCTGGCCATTTTTTTGGGTTTTTGAACGTTCATATCTTATTTAATAATTAAATTATGAAAAAAAAGAAAACATAGGGACATTGTATTAGTGGCCGTAGATATTCAGGAAAAAAATTATAACTCTACTAGCATTATTCAGGGAGGAAATAGGGGACAACGTTTGTATGGAAAAAATGGCGGTGTGGAATCCTCTTAAGTCGGGAATTAGGGATAGGTATGGGCTACGGCTACGGGTCTGGGCCCAGCACTAAAGAGCATCTGTGAGCGTACGGAAGCATTCGAGACAATTTGGAATCGGTAACTAATGAGGTAAGTATCGGTATTCTCTTGTACAATCAACCGATAAGTGTGTACATCAAACTTTATTCTCATTTTTACTCATTCATACCTACTGAGGTTAAAAAGTGTTTCAAACAAGATAATACCGATACCGATACCCGGTCAAGTGTACGGTGACCCTTATTTCTATTCATACAATACCAACTAAGGAATTTTTTTTTCAAAAACAATATAATACCAATAACAAGTAAAAGTGTTTCAAACAGCTTGGACCCCTTGGAATTACGCCGAGATGTAGCTTCACTCTGCATCCTCTATCGGTTGTATCAGTGCTCTGAGGAATTGTTCGGAATCATACCACCTGCAACTTTTCGCCATCGTCCCACGCGAAAAACATACCATCCTCATCACCTTGATGAGTGGCAGTCTTCCACAGTGCGTTTTTCGCATAACTTTCTGCCGCGCACTGTAAAACTCTGGAATGAACTGTCACCAGCAGTATTTCCTTACCTATACGACCTGCAAACCTTCAAGAAAAGAGCGTATTCCCTCTTAAAAGGCCGGCAACGCACCTGCAGCTCTTCTGATGTTGTGAGTGTCCATGGGCGACGGTAGTTGCTTACCATCAGGTGACCCGTTTGCTCGTTTGCCCCCTTATTTAATTAAAAAAAAAAAAACTATACCCGGTCAAGTGTGCGACGACCCTTATTCTCATTTATGCCTACTAAGGAAAAATTTTGTCTAAAACAAGATAATAAGAGGGTAAAATATTGAACTCGCATGCCCGGTCGCCGCTGCCTCTACGCTACGCACCTACTACCAGGCGTGCGCATAGAAAGCGCGGGGCGGAAGATGGTTGCCCCGCGCATGCTCCCGTCACGCTTCATACCTCACCCCCTCAGAAACGCGATGCGCACCCTACCACTTCATCTTAATTGACTTTTAAGGGTAGTCCTCGCTATGACCTCTTAGTGATAAAAATGCTATTAAAACAAATATTATGTTAACTTACTTTTCCTAGCACCAAAATTGCGGTCCTCGTCCTCGCCTGACGGAGCATTTTCATCCTTCTTGAAATGAATCAGCTTCGGTATCACGAGCAACATACACACCACAGCCAGCATCGTCACTATCTTCTTGAATATCAAGAACTTGAGCATCAATTTCGCGATCGTTAAAATATCTAGCTTGAACGATAACTTGTCTAGGAAACCTCCAATGAAGCTAGGCGCAGTGTAAGGGACGCCGTAGGACGGTTTGAAGGGAGGCGGCCCGTAGACCGGCGCTAGGGGCTTCGGAGGCCCATAAACCGGTCCTGGTGGTCCGTAGGAAGTCGGCGGGCCGTAGGATCCGGACGGCGGGCCGTATGATCCGGACGGCGGGCCGTATGATCCGGACGGGGGGCCGTATGATCCGGACGGAGGGCCGTATGATCCGGACGGAGGGCCGTATGACGGCGACGGGGGGCCGTGGCTGTGCGCCGGTGGGCCGTAGCTCTGAGCTGGGGGACCATACGTGTTTGTGGGCGCGTTGTAAGTTATCTCAGGTTCAAATTTAACCGGTGGACTGTGCGGCGGTTGATAGCTGTTAGATCCTGACGAGCTGAAACTGTCACTGGGATATGAGGGTGAATAGTCGTAGCTCGAGTAGCTGTCGTCGCGATTCGATATCTTCTTCTCTCCATCTTTCGCCGTTATGATGACCACACTCTTCTTCGCATTTTCCGCTTCCACGCGAGATTTCGAGTAGGCATCTAAGTACGTATCGGCTTTTGTGACTATAACCGTCTTGGTAGCGTTCGAAGCCGGGCCGACAATCGCGGCAACATACGCCACCAAACTCAGAACCACCACGCAATTTCGGATCATTTTCGCGTTGTCCATCTACCGGAACGAAGAGTTGTCTCCATCGATCGCGACTGACGAATGACGGGCGACATGGCGAGGCATTTAGTTTTCACTTTTGACTTACCGTAAAAGAACCTAAATATGATAATGGGACACAATTAAATTCTCCGAGTGACCCGCCGCGGCCCGCATATCATGGTAAGTAGGTGGTGGCTTGCGCCGTGCATGCTAATGCCCAGCTTTTGGATCTGCCTATGACTTAGTGCCTTTTATCGCATAATGATATCCTTTATCGCTTGTGAAAGCAGACTAGGCCTACTTATGATATTTATTTTTTACTAGCTGTCCCTATGAACTTCATGTCACTTTAAAACCTTCCCTGGACTTCTACAAATATTTTAAGACTAAAGTTAGCCCAATCCGTTCAGCCGTTTTCGAGTTTTAGCGTTACTAACACCATTGAAAGTCCATTTTTATATATATATGGATTTCATGGTAAAATAAAAAAATCATGGCTCCTTACTTTTGGTTATATAATTAATTAATTATAGCTTAATGACTATGGGTCTTCAAATAAAAAAACGAGCGTCCCTCACGTTAAAATTCCGACTCGAGTCGAATTATGTAGCAAATTGTATGGATTAAGAGAAAATTATTTCCTTTCAGTTTTGTTTATAGGCTGAATTCTTAGATATATCTAAGAATTATTATATCCAGGATATCTAAGAATTATATCCAAGAAGGTAAAATAGCTAAACCCAGTACTGGATTTAATTTTTTTATGAGTGTAGGCCACTTGATTTCCGCCCCCCTAGGACTCTGCCGCCCCTAGGCCGCGGCCTATACGGCCTGTTTATAAATCCGGGGCTGCCTAAACCCATAAAGCTAATTAGGCTGTGTACTACTAAGCCCTACCCAGTAAATCGGAATGTATAGGTACAATTTTGTCACGGCAAAAAATTTTAATTGGAAATAAGCCAAGTGTGTGCACGGAATATATTGTAATGGAAACACAAATTGCATTAAACACCCGTTTTCTACCGACAAATGCATTTCACTTGAGCTAATTCTCGTTGACAGTATAAACATGCCCTTTACTTTTCACTCTATTATAATTTTTCAATCAGCTTTTGTTTATGGCTATGCTTGTATCTTATTTTGTCCTTATAATTAAAAAAAACATTACAAAAAAACTACTTTGAAAATATTTAATAAGAAAATAACTAACTTGATTTCAGTTAAAAGCATTCTCCATACTCAATAACCTTTCTTCAAAAAACTTGTGTTTCTTCCGTTTCACCTCCCCATTTTTGGGCGAGAAAAATGAACTGATCGACTTGGTACCAGCTGCCTTTTTATTAGTCGGTTCATCGATGTCCTCGAAGTCGCAGGAGGCCGCCTTCTCTTGTAATAAGGACTCAGCGGTCGACCAACTAAACCTCACAAGAAGTGGATAACCAAAAACATGATCTATGTTTTCTCTGAGGAATTTCTTTGTGGTGGGATCTGCAAAGTTTAAGAATTACATTTTTAGAATAGGCAATACTTAGGAATAATTTTTATATTATTGTACTGTATTGGGCCTACATTTAATACATAGAATTAACCTACTTACGGCTAATAATAGATAATGGATTGTTGTAGTCATTTATACTGACCTCCAGGGTAGCCACTTCCAAAATCACTTTGCTTGAGGTCAAGTCCTTCTTTGAATTTCCAAACTTTTAATGCATGATCCCGGGTAACTTTTGCCACAATACTGGCTGCTGATACAATAGGGTAGATGGAGTCAGCCTTTTTTGCCACCTGTAAAAATATTTTTTTTATGTTCATAAATTAAATTATTTAGCAAACCTGAAGCTTCCTAGTAGGACAAATTTATTTACATCGCTTTCATTCATTCACATGTCACAAAATCACCTAATATTATTAAGGCAGAATGTTGTCTGCTAAGTGTATGTGTTTGTATAATAATTAGTGACCGACCGAACTTTCGGTTTCGGTTTCGGCCAGTTTCGGCCTTAGTTTCGGTTTCGGCCAAAATATAGCCGAAACCGAAACCGAAACTCATGCATCGTTCGGTAAACTTTTTTTAAAGCAGTTAACTCGAGCTTGCTTGCCAGCGAGGCCCTGGCTCAGTTCGCCACCATCTATTTAATCATGTTTTGAGTTTATGTATTCCAGATTAGTCCCAAATCAAAAATTAGCACTTCGTTTTATTTTCATCAAATTGTCTTATTTTTATCGAAATTATATTATTGAATTTTATTTCTACGATAAAAGCAGGCTTATTTTATATAGGCTTATCGTATAAAAAAACGGAATATAGTACAAAAAGTTATTCGAGTCTAAGAATAATAATATTTATGGTAAGAAATGTCGCAAAAAGTAAAAAATTCAATGTGGTACTTTTTCTTTAGTTTAAAAAATTGTAATTTCTGTTAAAAATCAATAAATTTCAGTCGTAATTTTGAATGTTTTACCAAGTTTCGATTTCGGTTTCGGTTTCGGCCGAAATTCAGAGTAAGGCCGAAAGTTCAGTTTCGGTTTCGGTTTCGGCTGAAAAATCAGTTTCGGTCGGACACTAATACTAATTGTTACTTCTTAATGCAAAAGCTACTAAACGGAAGCATAGTAGTGTTTTAGGGGGATATTAGATTATCATATATATTGGGTCCGAGATCATTGAGTCAATGATATTGGATAATGTAATATAGACATATGATTCATTTCTTCCTTGATCATAGATTTTTGACATTTGCTGAGAGATTAGATCCAATACGGTCATAGAAATAGGTGTTGCCAGTTATTTAATATAAAAAAGAGTTTTTAATTTCTTGTTCTTTATTATGTTTCAAATAATGTAATGTAATTATTTTTCTAATTATATACTTGGATAATCTTGCTGAAATAACAAAAAAACAAGCCATATTAAAAATGACGATGTCTTTTGACAAATCGAATTCTCTGAGATCCAGTAACCCTGACGTCAATACCTGTCAGCGTTAGCGCTCTCCATTGGCTATTGAAACCACATATGACGTAAAATAGGATCAATGAAATATGATAATGTAATGTGCAGATATGATCAAATGATCATATATATTGGATCCTATATAATATGATCATAGAAATGATCGTATATAAATGATAATGTAATACCCCCCTTAGACTAAGTATATACTTAGACTGGGTTGCACCAGAGGCGTGGGTAAATTAAAGTTAAATATGGCGTAAAAACACCCCATATTCTCATACGACATCTGTCAATTTTTCCGGTTATAGTTAAGGTTAAAGTTAAAGTAAGTTGGTGCAACCCAGTCTTAGGCTTCTTTTTATCTTGAAATAATCAATGTTCCAGTTTAATTACTAGCTTATTCTTGTGGCACGTAAAAGCTAGTATAATAAAGTTAAATTTTTTAAACCTACAGTTATTTTAATATCAGGGAATATTTCAGTCAATTTTGCCTGGTACTTCTCAGGTGGTCCCACAGTGTCCACGTAAACCTCTTTTATATTGGCACCTTTCTCTATTGCCATTTTTATCAAACCTATAGCTGAATTCATTGAAACCTGTAAATTGAAAAGTTAAATTCTTAAATTAAATTTTTTATTCTTATGACTGCACTCAGAAAAATGAAATAAAAGTTGTGTAACTTTAATTTAATGAAGGTTTTGACATCAACTCCATACAGTTTCTGACAAGCTTCCTATTAAATTATAGTTAAATCAGCATTAAAATATGTATCTGAGTGTAGCCACTGCTGCACTGGCCTCTAAGTATGCTATTCATATTGTGAGTACAATTTCTGGTTAAATATTCTATTTCAATTCATTTTGATTTTTTATACAATCTACCATATAGGTACTTTCTTCCAAATCAATAGATAACTTTTTGATTTTTTTTAAGTAGTTACAATAATAATATATGTAGATATACTAACCTCATTTAAAGAATGCTTGGCTCTTCTATACATAGAATTTGATATATAATTTGGTGATATAACTTCAGCAGCCCAACCCAAATTTTCCTTAGCATCATCCTGAGTAAAAATATTCAGTAATATTTCATCTCTCTTTTCTTCTGTTAAAGCCTTTGAATCTGCACAGCCCAATGACTGTAAGAGTTCCTTTTTATCTAATGGACAATATGCAATACCATATACCATTGGCCCTGCAAGAATTCATTGTGTATCAGCTACTCTTTTGAGATTGTCTCCTTATTTTAATTTTAGAACTACTTGGTGGATTTTGATAAAATTGGGTATAGTAGTAATTTAGACTGTGGGTAATTACTACTACATTGACTACTTTAATGCAGCAAATACATGAACCACAGGTTTTCTTTTTACGTGTACGAAGTCGCAGGCAAAATCTGTTACAATGAAAGTAACTACAATAGCGAAGAGGGGTTGGCATTTGAATCACGCATTATAGGTAGAGGGGGGCGAATAGTGGCATTTTATAGGGGTTAGTTACCCCTTTCAAATGACACCTGATTTGTGTCTAGGAGATGTATAGTTTTTTTAAAAATATGTGTTTGAAGTTACGTGTGACGTAACATAATTTTTTTTTAATGTGTCTTTAATATTATGTTTTCACTATAGTTACGTTTTGTTTTACGCGTAATTTGTTGTAAAATGTATTTAAGTGTCATAATAATAGAACAGTATACAATAATTCTTAGGTAGGTTATTAATTATAGCAATGTATCACTCCGTGCTGGCCCAATACGACTTGGTTGGGTTAGGTTAGACTGTCGACTAATAATTGAAGCCAATTGTTATAATATATCTGTAAAAAATATAGGGGGTGCAATTAAACATTTAGTTAGTTTGCCAGGGTGCAAATAAGTGCCTATAATTTGTTACGCAAGGCGATAGGGCATTGCATTCCCGCAGGTGCCCGCAGCGTCGTAGCTGTATATTTACAATATAAGACATAGAACCGAGTTTGCTCACACCCAAAAAAAGACTAATTTTGTAGTAAGTCTGCTAATTTGGTTGTTTTATTGAACATAGCCTCAAAAACTAAAAAAAATTTTTTCATGGTAACTACTGATTTCCTAACTTAGAGGGGGTAGGAGGGTCCCACCTCGCCCCACCCTCCCCTCCCGCCCCCTTTTACGCATTATAGGAATGCGTAATTCAAATGCAACCCCGCGAAGAGTAGCCCTCTAAGAGGTTTACAAACCTACCCCAATTTTTTTGATTCAATAATTATAAGTCGACTATTTCTAGGTGGTTCGCAAAAAAATAACCACTCAACCTAACCCAATCAAGTCGTATTGGGTCAACATTGCTATTAATGCGAAGATTTATGAGTTACCTAATACAGGGCCTCGTCCAGCTTCATCTACTCCTAACATACAAGGTTCTGAAGAACAAACACTAGGCACAGGAGATGCATTTATGAAATTTCTTGAGTTACATTGATTTTCGATAAAGCTTTCTAAAGTCATCAATGAATCCATAATTGGTAGACTGGTATACGTAAATAATAGTTCATTAAATAGTAATAAACAAGAAATTACGATATATAAATGAGTAATATCAAGAAGATAATTTCTTCTTCTTCTTCTTTTGGCGTAAGCCTCCCCATTTAGGAGTTGCCAGCGTCAGAGTTGAGGCGAAAAATGTGAACAGTAAGAAGATAATTTAAAAGAAGCAAATCATACACACGTTTATTTTGAATTTTCAACTTTTGACAACTGTCATTTGTCAATTAATATCAACTGTCATATTTGACAATATTTGTTTTAATTTTATGTAAAGGAAATGCTTTGGGTGTTTAAGCCTCCCGCAGACAGGTGCGATATTATCGGTCGATAATATCGCTTGCGATCTGCGATATTGCGATAATATGCGTTGCGATTCCTTGCACACAGCTGACAGCTGCGATTTTATTGTCCGATATTTGTTACTTTAAAGCGCCGCGCCACGACCAGTGCTGCCAACTCTTCAAAAAATTTCCTCCTAAAGCAACTTTTAAAACCCACTAAATTTCACAGAAAACTCCCCAAAAATAAAAATATTTATTATTTATCATTCGGGGTACGTTCCACAAAATTTGCAATGACATCATTATTTTTGCTTATGCAACTCTCAAAATGACCCATCTTAAAAGGTGGGTCGAAATGGACTTTTTTACATATTATGCAAAATAATTTGTTTATTTGAACAATAATATAATAATAATAATAAAACTTTATTTTCTCTAATTATTATAATAAAATATGATTATATAACCATAAAATGATAATAATATGTGGTAGGTACTAAAAACGAAATCTGTACTAATAGCCTAGTAAACGAATGCCCAAAATGGGGGTCTGCTTGGAAAAGTCGAAAGCAGAAATTTTAACTTTGGCATTTTGTTTAGAGTAGTTAGGAGATAAACATACTGACCTCTCTGAGAAAAGTTCTGACCCCTCCGAGGTGCGCCCGAGGGAGGGGGGGGGGGGGGGGGGACCTCCAAGGAGGTGAAATTAGGGTTGAAAGTTTGAATGAAAGTCAGTAATTTCTTAAATTAGAAACAATGAAAGTTTATTGACGTTTGCGTTTGATGTTTGCTTAAGTAGGGTTCCGTTTTTACTCTTTGTATGAGGAACCACAAAAGGGTGAAAACTATCCATCATTGTTATTAAGTATACTATGTTAACGTGGACGAAGTCACGGGCAACAGCTAGTAAAAATATATTTAAGCTGCAAAAATTTTACTCCCAAAATTAACCCCAAACAATTTTAACCCCTAATAACCCACAATATTTATTTAAATTTTTTTTCCACTAGATTAAAAAAAATCGTATCTGACAGCACTGCGTTATTGCGTTATACTTCCATTGCAGCGTTAATATCGCAGCTCAGTGTGTATCCTGCCATGACTGAAAACAGATATCGCACGTGTAGTCGGGGCATTTTAATAGGTCACATTTGACAGTTCATCAAAATTGCACAACGTAACCTTGTAGCGACGTGCATAAAAAAATATATTTTCTTTTTGTTATAACTGCACAATTGATTAACTTTTTTCAATTACGATTACATAATATTTATTATAAATAGGTATGACCGATACGAATTATTTAACGATTTGCTTTCACTGATAAAAAATTCTAAACTTAATAAACAAATTCTGATCTTAATAATTGTACGTCATTACAATGTTACATCAGCTGGCCTTTTTCCTTTTTAAACTCTAGTGATGTTACTCTAAAAATCGAGAATCAGATGCATTTATTTGTAACGAAATATTCCCATAAATTAATAACCACGTTGTGAAAAGTAACACATAATATTTGTGTGAGATGAATAATGATAACACTAAATTTATCATTTTTTATATTTGAAGTGAATAAATGCAATTTTTCTTGTAAATTATGTACTTGTCTTATTGTGCTCCTTGAATTTAGAAAAGAAAAAGTATTAATGGGACAGGAATTTGTTTTTGGTTTTAGAAATCTATATATATAAAACTCAAAGGTGACTGACTGACATGGTGATCTATCAACGCACAGCCCAAACCACTGGACGGATCGGGCTGAAATTTTGCGTGCAGATAGATGATGACGAAGACATCCGCTAAGAAAGAATTTTGATAAATTCCAACCCCAAGGGGTTAAAATAGGGGATGAAAGTTTGTATATAATAATACTTCTTAATGCGATCGAAGCCGCGGGCAAAAGCTCGTAACATATAAAATTCAAATATTTAATTTCAAGTCCGATTTATTTTTTTTAGTCGATGTTTTTATGCAGCTCACCTACTATGGAGATTAATCTGACAGATGTCAAATGTGACCTATGAATGCCCCGACTGTAATATACCGCGCCGCGTGTTATCGACCAATAATATCGCGCCTGACTGCGGGAGGCTTAAATTCAATGACAAATGACAATTGACAAAAGACTAAAGAGTAAAGACGCATCCACAGGATTCATCAGTGAAGTGCAGTTTAGCATAATATTTTTAGATGTAGAAAATAAACATCGTTTGCTCCAATAAATCCCTAATCGTGCTCAAAACAGGTAAGATTACTTTTATCTCAATTACTATGATTTTACTACTCTTAAATACCCTTTTAGTAATACGTAAATACTCGTTTGTAGGTTAGAGTAGTGCGATCTAATATGCAGAACAACCCCCAGGAGCTTTCATGGCAGGCGATTGAGGCTATCGTGGGGGTAAAACTTCCACCTAATGTCCTACGTTTCGATGATATTGGGTTTCACTTAGTCAACAAATCAGTTTCTAGCGCTGAAGACTCCGATTCGGACGTAGAAATTGTGGAAAATGGCTGGGAATCCGACAATAACGTCTCCTCTAAGCCAGAACATTCTGATAACGAGAAGACGTCACCGGACCGAGAGCAGAGTGAATCGCCTACTCTTCGCCTCGTGGAGCCCGACAATAACAACTCAGAAAAAGATTCACTAGATTATAGAAATCTTTTCGTGAAAATCGATGCCAAAGATATTACTGATAACAGTCCAGTGTCACAGATGAACGAAGATGCAGATAGTTCTCTTGGTAATGTGATGTCCATAGAAAACTATTTAGAGGTAACATTGTCTACTGATACAGAGGCTAGTCATACTTGTAGCCAGTGCAACCAAATGTTTTCCAGTGAGCAACTATTGTCATCCCACAAATGCTCAGCAAAACCCACCGAAGAGAAAAAGTTTCCTTGTCATGTGTGTTCAGAGAAATTCACAAACTACTGGGAGCTAAGAAAGCACATGAACACTCATTTCCCTGGCATGCTAGACTCAAAATCCAGTTTCTGCCATCTCTGTCAAAAGGACTACACCAAGACAGGGTTCATGAATCATCTGAGAAAGCACACGGGAGAGAGGCCTTTTGTATGTGAGCTGTGCCACAAAGCCTTCTCTCAGTCCAGCTCCTTATCAATACACATGAAATTCCACCTGAATGTGCGGAAACATGCCTGTACCGTGTGTGAGAAAAAATTTGTCACAAAGAGTGAGCTGTCCCGTCACATGACCGTCCACACCAAACAGAAGTCATACTACTGTGGTGTGTGCGATAAAGCCTTCACCAGGTCTGACAATATGAAGAAACATGAAAAGACTCATGGATAATATCAATATATTCTAGGCCTCTGTATATAGCGACCGATAGGAAGTAAACTCCTATTGTTGATACTAGTGACATAAATCTAAGGTATCAGTGCTATTTCTCTAGAAGAGGTTCATTTGTGTATTATTTCTCTAATTGCCAAAAATTTTAGTCATATTTTGTGAATGTTATAAAATAGTGCATTGTTTTATACCAAATCTAATACTTTTTGTCTAGTTCATAATTAGTCATATTGTGTGAGAGTGATTTTACACTCAAAGTGTGCTGTTGTAGCTGCTTGTAATTAAGTTTAATTATTTATGATATTGTAATGCATGTTCGGGTAACATAGAATGGAAAGCCTTCGGAGGTGCTCTAATGTTTAATAACTACATATCTTGATCCAAAGTTGCCTTTTTAGAGTCAATAAAATATTTTAACATGTGGATATATAGGTCAAATGTCCTATGATCTTTTGATAGCTGCGCTATGCTGTTTACATAAGATAATGAAATTATAGTAATATCACGAGTAACTGAGGCCTTGTATACTACTAAAGTTGTCACAAAACTATTGTTCCTGCTTTTTATAAGAGCTTTAATGTAACTATTTTTGTAAATCTTTACATGGCCTAGTTGCCACTTGTAAAGAACCTTTGCCAAATTTTAGATAAGTTTTAACTTTTAAATAGTGATTCTTAATGTACTGTATTGTAACCAAAGCAATAATATTTTCTGATGTGCCTATTCTATATTACATATAAGTAATGACAATTTTACCAAAATATTTAACTGTAATGATTAGATTGTAGAGAAACCACAGTAACATGCCAAATTTGAGAATAGTCAATAATATTTCATAATATATTTTGTATACTTTATATTATAGTGTTACTGAAATTGTTTCTATTATGGTCTCAAAAATTTATGATAGCCATTTCGAACAATTAGAGTAAGAGAGCTATAAATTAATATTTTTATATTCCTATAAACTTGTTAAAATATAGCTCAATTTATAGAAAACTGACATCACAAAACTACTGTTGTAGTGATATATATATGACAAAGTCGTAATGTTTTTAATATATTACTTATACACCAAATGTTTCTAATTTATTCTTATAATTCATAATATTGTATTGGCTATTATACCAAAGGTTGATATTTCATATGTGCCACTTGACAATTTCTTAACTAAGCTGTTTTAAATTTTTAATATAATGTATAGACTCTTTAATATTTAGATATAAGTAATCCAAACGGTTAATATATTTATTGTATTTAAATATTAGAATTTTACTTGCATGTTTTGTTCATAGAATTAGTATGTAAAGTAATTAGATCGAGCCAAGTAAAGGAATACACAAAAATCTACAAGACTGACAATAATATTCAGAGTAGATATTAACTCACGCACAACATATTTATTGATGCAATTTTTATAAAACGTTTACCCAAACGCACCTCGTTATTTAAACTCGTCATGACAATTAGAATAAGATCCGTTCAATATTAATCAATCGTTTTATGGAAAATGTAATAATTGTCGATTTTATTAAAGAGTTGTTTGTTGCAAGGGAATGTTTTATTTATCGTTCGCCTCTATTAAATAGGTCGTTTTCCCTTTGTTCTAGGTTGAGCTTACGATGTCTGCGAGGTTGCGTAATCTCAATCCGTATGAGTTGCATAAGTACCTCGTTAACGTTTATTGTCTGAATGCCAAGGGTTCCACTAGTCTCCTGAAACGGGACACCTCCCGGGACCGAACCGACCTCGACGTCATCCGGGAGAACCACAAGTTCCTCTGGGAGGAGGATGACGTCGCCGACACCTGGGAGAAGCAGCTGGCCAAGAAGTACTACGATAAGCTATTCAAAGAGTATTGCATCTGCGATTTGAGCAGATACAAAGAAAACAAAGTAAGTCGATATCCGATCGGACCAAAGGCAGCGCCGGAGATAATTTATGTTTGCTCTCCCCTAGTTCTACGTGCGGATGCATTGGGGACCGGCCCCTCCGTGATTCAATTGCCTTTTTTGCCCTCGATACCTTTCTTTGTGCGCGGGGAGAGTAACAATAGCCGCAGTGCCTTTTTGTAGGCTAAATATAGCGCCCGTTATTCACCCGCAAACAGCGCACATCTGCCCTGCCTTAACCGTTATTTATAAAACCAACGTTGGGGCGTAAGTATTATTATTGAGCTAATAATATTTAAGCCTGACCTTTTTAATTTGAATGAATCGTAACAGTATTTACTCTGCGCAGTTGCTTGGGTCTCTTAAGATAGGTAGGTACCTTAGAATAGCCATGTGGTTAAGGTAGATAACTGATAAGTAAGTAGTACTTATCGTAGCTAAGCTACCGCAAATTAATTGAGTGCTCACGCATCACAAAACACACTGAATAGCATAGTTTTTCATATAACAGTGAATCATCGTTGCTTTCTTCTTGCGCGCACTATAGAAAGCCTTAAATTTCTCCTAATTATAATTACTCTGCTCAAATTGGTCTGGAAAATATACCCTAAACCGTCTATTTAAGGTAGCACTAAGATGGCGGATCGAAAAGGAAGTTGTATTGGGAAAAGGCCAATTTCAATGTGGTTCAAAAAAGTGCAATAATGATAAGGAGCTCAAATCCTGGGAAGTTAACTTTGCGTATATTGAAGATGGTGAAAAGAAAAACGCACTGGTTAAACTTCGTAAGTATTTCAACAATTTGGTTAAATTAACTGCAGGTGAGTTGATAGCTGGTAAATTATTAAAAATTCATAGCTAATGGATCTAGATTCTAGAAATGAACCTTACACTTAAGTACCTTATACTGATTTTATTTTGATCAGTTTGCTGTTACTTATACTTACCAGTCTTTATACTCTACCTATAGCTAATGAAAGATGAATTCTTAGGTCTATGTCCGGAATGCTCAGCAAAATTGAATTATAAATCGAAGAAACGAGAAGTTAAAAGACTAAAGAGAAGTGGAAAGAGAAAGAAAAAGCATAGAGAAGAGCCGGTTGCTGAAGAAAACGACACTGAGGAGGCTCCACAATTGGACGAAGAACCAACCACCTCTACCCAATTAGCTTCAGAAGAGAATCCCGATTCGTTATGGAAGAAAGGTAGCGGAATCCATACTAATATGGGAATGTCTGTCTGTCTGTTCACGCCCATCCGCAGAACCGATTTCGCTTAAATTTGGTATGCAGATACTTTGAGTCCTGGGAAAGGATATAGGATACTTTTTTTTCCGGAAAAATGTACGGTTTCCGCGCGATAAACGAATTTCGGCGCAATGGAGTTGCAAATGTCATCTTGTGAATTAACGAGAACTTTTCAAACGATGCACGCGATGCAATGGCAAATTAAGTGCCAAAAGGTTGTGTACTTCGTAACGAATCTATCGACAACTTGACTTTATTCATTAAAATCAAATTAGTAAGTAGTAGGTATAGGCGATCATTGGCGTTGGCATATAGGTACCTACGGCCAAAACTAGTTTGTACAATGTACATTACTTATTCAAAATCCCAAGAATTTTTTCACAAACAATAAAAAAAGGCTTACGTATTTCAACTTACACTATTGATAACAGTGGCAGTAGTTACTCAGTAGGTTACTAACTGATATCTAAGTTCAAACAGAAATTTAATTTAGTTGATCGGGATATGAATATTATCTAATAATGTTATTTATTAGCAATATGGACAGGAAACGTTATAAACATAACTAGCTGTATCACACGGTGTTACCCGCGGTTTAAGTGACATAATAAAAGGCTATGAAAAGAAAAAATAATAGGGTCAATATGGTTTATGGTAGTAATGGTGATGAGAATGATGATGAATGTAGTTTGCATAGTAGCATATTATGCTTTTCGTTCTTAAAACAACGTCGACACTCCCAAACTTGATCTATAAAGAGTCAAGACTCAGGAGGAGGAGGACTCTCAGCACCTTCCGAACCATAGTATACATTGGTGCAAAATCTTACTTGTTGGTAGCAAATGCTTAGAATACTGCGCACGAAACCAAAGTCACCACATGTTTCCATATAAATTTCGAGGAGTTCCCTCGATTACTTATGGATCCCTTCACCAAGTCATCACTTTATGAATATGGTACTAAATTCGGATGATAACCTATACACAAAAAGAAAAATTTTGAAAATCGGTTCACAAACGGCGGAGTAATCGTTGAACATACAAAAACGAATATAACACCTCCATTTTGAAAGTCGGTTAATGTTAAAATTGTAGCCTATGTGTTATTCTGATTTCTGATGTATAAGCTATATTATTGTAAAGTTTCATTAAAATCCGTTCAGTAGTTTTTGCGTGAAAGATTAACAAACATCCATACATCTAAACTTTCGCCTTCATAATATTAGTAGGATTTTACTGTACGTGTGTATGTCAATGAACACCTAAACGACTGTCCCTATTTGAATTATTATTACTTCTACTTACTATATTGTGAAATCAGCCACTAGCACCCTGCAAGTGCGTCGCTAGATTTATTATCCTGACCAACTTGGTTGTATCTTCGTAAATTGTAGAATCTTCCCGGTCGGATAGCTAACAGCACATTCCAGATAATAATAGAAGCCCAGCCTTAGGCCTCTGGTAGTAATTATTCAAGCCTACTGCCTACATTAACCCATCAATCCCCAAGCGGCAGCCGGCTGCCGCATAACAATTGAAAATCTATTGTGTCTACTATACCCGCGTGGAGGTGTTAAGTCGGCAAAACACAATAATTATTTCTTAATAGTTTTCTGTGAGGCTTTCGTGTAGCATTCCTTACTTTTACAGTGTAAAAAATGCAATATAATATAATCTGTGAATTTGTTCAGGTGTCCCAGAAACGGAAGAAAAATCAAGGGAAGAAGAATTTGAGGATTACCTAGAAGACTTATTGCTATAAGAATAAACTACCTATTAGAATAAAAGATTAAAAACACTTAACGATATATTATTACTTCACATATAAACAATAAACATGGCTACATTTTGTGTGATCCAGTAAAAATTAGGTCGAGACAAAACAATACTTGTAATGTAGGCCTTCACAAACTTAAGTTTATACTCTATAGCAGAATAAAATTAAAGCATATTTAGGTAACTACTAAAATACAGACTTATTGATTTTCTTAGAATGTATCTGAGTACAATCTTTATTAATGAACTGATCAAAGGGCAATTTCAGAAAAAACGTGTACAGGGCATAGAATTTCATTTTAATTTTTGTCAATTCTTTCTTTTTTTTCTATATATTTTTTCTATAATGTAATTGGAAATATAGTTTATTATACAAAAATAAACAAAAAGGAACGCGGAATTTAAGGCATTTCCTGATAATATAAAAAATGACCGTAGAAAAAGTCACCCAACAGAGGTCACATAATGCTACCTGCTTGTTGTTTTAAATTGTTAAAAAATTAACCATCTTATTTAGCACAAATACATTTTTGGTATCAAATACTATACAAGTTTTGCAATGTGTAAACAATAACAATAATCAAAGAAAAGGGATTAATAACAGTAAAACTTGGTCACATACCTGAACAAAGAAATTGAAACACCTGCACTTCAACAACATTTCCGCGCTTTTCACTTGTTAGTTTGCCACTAAAAACAAAAAGACGTACCTATCGATGAAGAACATACGTTGTTTTGCCAGATCGTGCCGAGTAATTTCTAGTATTAGAAGAATTTTTGCAAAAACGAGCGGTCACAAAGCGGAATCTTCCGGAAGACTAAATTTTCGTTTTAAATTCAAATTAATTTTTAAAAGAAATTAATTATATAAATATATAACTGATACTTTCAACTGATACATTTGACTTTTGAGATTTTAAATTATGTATAGAAATCACTCCCAATACTGGATATTTTTAAAAATCAATCATTATCTCATCTTAGTTGGGAACGGGACAGGTATATTTGATGGTTTTCAATACTTTATAACCTTCGTAAGTTTTTTATTTAGTAAAGTAACAACAAGACGACAATTTATATATTATGTATTTAAACGTATACTTTTTTTTACTTAAATTAATATATTCTGTTCAAAGGTATTTATCTCAACAAAATAAATTAACAAAGTCGAGGGACAAGGCAATTTTTTTTTTTAAATGCCACAAAATGAAATTACAAATAGATAATAAAATGAAATTCCGCGTGCCATCGCCATAATCTATTGTAGTGCTAAATACGCCATTTTAGTAATATTTATTATTACAAATTAACCTACAACCACTATTTTCATTTCAAGTACATAAACAGTCCAGAAGTTACAATCGAGCAATGTTCTATAATTCGGTCAATATTCAAACATTGATTTCGAATGGAAATAACGAAGTGTCCTTTGACCACAGCATACTAAATTAAGCTTAATTTGTTTGTGTTGGTAATAAAAACTTATACTCTAATTGAGTCAGACAATTGCTTGTTTACATCGTTAAGTAAAGACCGAATTATCGTATACACGACGCTTAAACTAATTAACATAATCATATGCACCGATATTAGGTGTTTTCCCTATATAGAATACACAGCACTTTTTGACTTTTTTTACCGACTATTGACTAACAAAAAGGGATGATATATTTATTGCTAATTTTGTGCATTATTTTATAATCTATAGTCCGGTCACGAAAATGGCGCTGTCGCGGCACTGTATCAGCATATTGTGCGACTACGAGCCTAAAGCTGCGCGTCCAATGCATAATATCAGAGACCATAATATATTGAAATATTCGTTGCTATTGGCCGGCATTTTGTTAATAAAATCAGCACGTATGGATGTATGCAGCGCACGATCTGATTTCGATGCAGTGCATTAAATGTCAACTAATGATGGGTCAATTTAAGTCTTTACGAATTTCTACTTCCCGACCGGACTGTAAGATTGTTTTTACCTAACGAGCTAATTTTAAATTTAAAAGACTTCGCAGTGCCTTCGTAGGTAGTGCCTCTGTTTTTTTTCTGTGTGAATATAAAAACTTAAAACTTTAAGACTATAGTAGTGTAGGCACTATATTTTAGTGAATAGTTAGAAATAGTAAATAGAACCAAAATAACTAACGAAGCGGCAAAATAAAGACTTACACATTTTGTACCTACAAAATCTATGTAAAACAATCTATAACAATTTTCTTAATATTTTATAAGCTAGTAAAGCATTTTTTTATGCTTCGAAATATGCCATCTTGAATAAACTAAAAATAAAAACAAACGGAATCATAAGCAAAATTATAATATAAATTATAAACTATAATTTTTGTAACAAAATATAAAACGTTTTTTCCTAAACATAACAATAATAAATACAGTGTTGCTATACAAAACAATAATAAAATTATTTGCATTATAACCTATGGAAACGTGACCAGCCTCAAATGCGACAAGATACAAAAGCATAACGGCTACAAAAATAATTCAAAATAAAATTATTAAAAAATAACAATTATACAAGAAATAAAAAAAATATAAATGTGTGCTTTATGTAGACATAATTATGTCATTTCGATAATAAACATTAGTAGTATAGCAAATATCTGCAAGTATCCTATCGAGCATATAACCATAATAAGACGTATTTGTCTGCAATTGACCAGTAATTATATGTATAACTCCTACATAATATATTATAAATCACGTTCATGCTGAAACAATAGCTCACCAATCGCTGCGCGCCCGCTACAGAATCGGCCAATCAGAGCGCAGGTAGCGGCGAAGCGTACTGTTGGGAATTTTCATACAAAAAAATATAACTGCTCTATAAGTTATATGCTCGATAAATCATATCACTTTTTATCAACGTCACCGTCGTCATACTGCTCGGCGGCAAAACGCGTAATTGACCGAGTTTCATCCGTCATTGTCCAAGGGTGCTCTGGAACGTAAATCCAAAATATAATTATAGCATATATAACATTATAGACCTCTATGAAATTATAGAATGTGGGCAACTTGCATGCGTACTAGATCCACGCGCGGGCCGCGGGCGATAAGACAGCATGACAGGAAAGGGATCATCCATAAAGTATGTCACACCTTAAGGGGGAGGTAGTCCTAAGTTTTGTGACATCACATTTTAGTATAATAAATTGAACAGCTAAATTTTAAATAGTAAGGTGGTTTTAATTTTTAGATGTATAATTGCTTTGTGACATCACACTAGGGAGAAGAGGGTCTCACAAATGTGACCACGTGTGACAAGGAAAGGATCCTCCCCCTGTAAAAATCATGTAAATCGTGCTTTATGGATGGTCCCAAATGGGCCCTACTAGTGATTATCGTAAAACTGACCGTGACTACGCTCGTCGCGGACGCTCGTCGTCGTCGGAGCAGTCGTCGTCGTGCGTGTGCGTCAGTTGGCGCGGCGTCTCCGGCCGAGCGTGCGGTACACCGCCCGCCTGTTATATAACATAGAATTCTAGGCTTTATTGTAAATATTTATAAAATATAATAAATAATTATTTACAGCTATTACTACTATAAGATACAAAAAAAACTTAAAATAAGTTACCTCCTGACTAATAAAAATATAAGGCTGATGTCTGACGCATAAGATGATCCGTGCGTTGCATGGGCATGTAAGGTCCGGTACTTTTCGCCAGTTATAACGGCCAAATTAATGTCCTTTTTTGCTTTGAATTAAAAAAACATATCTGCCAAACCTTAGGTTGGTATCGTGAAACCTTAGGTCCTTAGTGCATCAAGATATATTTCATTCGTTGATTAACTACCTGTTAAGGTAGTTAAACAATGAATCAAATTATATCTATCATTATTTTGTAACTATTAATGCCTTATTTCTTTAAAAGTTAAAAGCGAAAAAAGTTAAACACCAACAATTTTGAATATCGAACAATACCTTGTCGTCGTCAGTGGCAGGCTCGTCGGTGTGCGTCTCGTCGGAGTAGTCGTCGCATGGCATACTGTGCGTACGGGGAACCATCGACTGACGAGTCCTGAAACATTTATTATAATATGTATTATAATATTTAAAGTTTTTAAATAAAATATAAATACAGGATGCAATTAAACCTACCGGCCACAATTTTTTAGGGCTTTGGTTTTATTTGTGGACAATGGACTCTCCATTTAACAAAAAAAAAATAGGGTGTTAATTTTTTTACAATAACATATTTATCCCACTTAAAATCGTTGCAGAACGGTCAGAAAAAAACTACACAACAATAATTGTTGTGTAGTTTTTTTCTGACCGTTCTATAAATTGCCCGTGCCCGTAAATTATTTACGGGCAATCTCTGGTAGTTTATGTGAGTAAGAGGTCTGACCTGTCAATAGTAGGCGCTGTGACGGTGAACCGCTGCTCGTGCGCGACGGTAGACTCGTGCGGCATGAGCATGGCGGGCGCGCGGAACATGTAGCAGAACGGGTAGTACATCAGGTTGAGGAACGACGCCGCGTACAGGTCCGCGTACCGCACCACCTGGGAAAAGAGCTTCAGAGTGAAAATTGTGACTTGGCACAAAATTTCATAGTGTATATTAAGTTTAAGTATATTAAGTTATAAGTATATTAAGTTTAAGGGAACCGCGATAGCACAGCAAACCTATGTATGAACTTCTATGTGCTGATTTCTGCTTTGTTTAGAAAATGTAATATACTACTATGTAACCTAAGCTAAGACCAACCCATGGACATTACTTACGGCGCTGTTCTTGCCCAGTTAGTTTTTTTTAAATATGTAGGACAGCGATGTGTCGACTTAAGTCTAGGTCTTTGGAGTGTTCTGTAGCTAGATAGAGCTGTCACCTGCGAGGAGAAGAAGGTCTGTCGCGAGCCGGAGCGGAAGAGCGAGCCGAGCATGCCGTACGCTAGGTCCATCTTGTGCGTCACGTCGCGGATCGCCGTGCGCAGCGCCGTGATGTCCGGCTTCTCCGTCGTGCTCGAGTCTAGGTCTCTGGAATGTTCCACAGGTATCAGATTAGCGCTACCCTTCGGAAGTATTATCAGCCGCAACAAATCAGCAAGTATTAATTAGTACTTTTTACTTATGGCGAACCCAAAGTGGTAATTAATTTGGGAAAGTCACACCGCTCTATTGCGTTACCGTGCCTTGCATTTTTTTAAACGGGCAAAAGGCGCACCACACATTCCCACCACTGCAACTCCCGTGTCGCCAGGATCAACAGTCGTAACTGGTAACCAACCACGAAAACCCTTTGATATGATCTCAGGGATGCCCGAGGAACAAGCTAAATCTGTCTTGGGACCCCCAACGAAATTAATCAGAAGAAATTTAAGAGGAGTAGGAGATAAAACCTAGAGATAAAACGTGCCTTGCATCATCAAAAACATTTTGTAGTCAACACAACACATGTTGACAACTCAACGCATCATTTAATCCTCATGTCCCTAAAGTAAGCGCACGCTGTCTTTAGGCTATATATTTTTTGTCGGATTACAGTCTTAGCCGTGTACTCACTTGTACATGTCGCCCAGCTGTATATCCAGGTCCTGCAGCTGCGCGAACAGCTGGCACTTGTCGGTCCACACGTGCAGCTCCTGCACCAGCTCCGGTACGATCAGGAACGTCCTCCAGCCGCCGATCTTCTTCGACTTGAGGATATCGCCGAATATGTGGTCTCCGATGTATAATACATCTTTGCCTTTCGCGCCGATCAGCTCAGTGAACACGTCACATGAACCTAGGGAATAGAAATTTAAGAACATGGAAGAGAAGAATACATTCTGTACCATTATTACGGCCAACGCCGAAGGTTGTCCTGGTTAAACTTATTTAAACTATTAAATTTATTTAAACATTAGGTAAATGTAAAAAAAATATAATACTTTTTTCTATATTTTACAGTCATGTCAACAAATTGTTGTCTCGCCGAAGGCTTGCTGAATATCTTCTGTTCGCGCCAAACATTAGCGCGACGAATGTGGCAGTTGGCAACACTGCGCATGAGTCTGCGCTGTCAGCTGTCATACGTTTGACGCAAGTTCGAAACAGTCCATTACCGGCGCGCGATCGTTACATATGAAAAATATCGGCTAGCCGTTCCCGTGATTCGCGATAAATCCTCAGCTCAGTGAAATAGAAGGTGACAGTGTCGTGTGACTACGAGCATCAGCACATCAGCCCTATCAGCCCATCTGCCCAGCTACCTCAGCCACCAGGTAACCCCAGTTTCCTTTCTGCCCATCGTTGCAGTGTAGGGGTCCTCGCCCCTACATTTTCTGGTCCTTTCGAGCCGTCCAGTGACCTTTCTGGTCATTTCGAGCCTTTCAGCACACTCCCTGGTCCATAGCGAGCCTAGGAATATTTTTTTCACCCACCCGCTTTAATGCCCGGCCCGGCGAAAATTAAAACTACAGTTCATTCTGCTCATATTTCTGCCTAGTATTATTGAAATCCCATTTTATTACTAATATTCTATCGAATAAAGTAGCCTCCGCCCATTTTTTACCCCCTTACGGCAATATTTTTGCAAGTTTGCCAAATACGATTTTGTTCGTCCGCCATATTAAATAATAATTTGCATAGGTAATTTAATCCCCTATCATCTTATTGTATAATTGTAATCTCATTATTTTCAGCCCATATATTGCGTCTATATTGCATTTAAATTAAATTACCGAATATATTTCAGCCCAAATACCAATATACAAATATCTTCAACATAATTCCGTCGGGTTGTAGGAACAAAGAAACTTTCATACATCACATAGTTTGTGCCTATTACATTAAGTGTTATTACTGTTCAGCTCATTGAAATATTTACAGTTGTTTTTGTTAACTTAGCACTTAGGTACTTCGACTTAATTACTCGCCTTACCGCGATCGATCTTTCGCCGCGCGCGCATACCTCAGCACCTCCGCTCCGATAAGAAACATCTGTTAATTGTTTTTAATAGGTAACTATTACAATAACAAGCGTCTTAGGTATCGCATTTAAACGTTTTATGTCTCCGCTCATTACATAATATTGCTGTTACCGAGTTATACTTGCGTTAGAATTCAGATAGATAGTAACTCGGCACATTACTACTACACTTTACTATTTTTCAACATAGTTTATTAACTACTTTTATACATATTTATCAGCTCGTTAAGGTTCCTTTACACCAACATGCCTACTAAATCGCAAGCTGCCGTTTTCAGAGAGGCCGTCAAGGCTTTCAGTCGGCTCAAAGAAATTGCGACAGCACTTTCTAGTGGCGACTCCAAGGAGTCTTCTCAAACATTAAGAAAGGAGTTTAATGCGCGTCTTAAGGAAGTCCCCTATCAAAAAACAAGGTTAGAAAATATTTATCATGAGATTCTAGACGACCCAAACTTATCCCAAGATAACGAAAAACTATATACGTCCAATTACGACAGTGCGATTTCGGACTATTATTTTATTTTAACGGCGGCCGAAAATACACAAAGTACTTCGGAGACTCCTCAGCTTACTTCTTCCGTTTTGCCTAAAATTGAGCTTCCGAAGTTTAATTCGTTGGTTGAAGAATGGCCTTCTTTTATTACGATTTTCCGTAGTCGGATGGACGACATGGCAACGTTGTCGGACGCGTTTAAATTACATTACCTGCTCTCATGCCTGTCGGGGGAGGCATTATCCATGGTTTCACATCTAAAAATCACTAACGAGAATTATAGTGTTGCGCTCGACATACTAACACGTCGATATGAAAACCGTCGCGTGTTGATCGACAGGTTTGTCGATATTATTCTCGGTCTGCCCAATATTCATATACGCTCGAGTATCCGAGCTACTTTTCTCACTCCGCTCATCTCAGCTCAAAGCGCATTAAAAAACTTAAACTTGCCTATGGACAGCAATTATGTTTTTGTTTCAATTGTAGTCCGTAAACTACAGGGGGAGCTCCGCACATTATTCGAGAGGAGATACGGCGCATCTGATGCCCTGCCCACTTTAGATAATTTAATCTCTTTTTTAGAAGAGCACGCGCGCTGCATCGAGACAGAATGTCCGACACCAGCGCGCACTGAGTCTCAAGGTCAAGCGGGATCTTCCCGTCAACAACCCCCCTCCCCCCGCTCTCCGCGCAGTCTCCGCTTTAGACCCATAAGCCCCGCGTATCACCGCTCGCCTTCAGCACATACCATGCGTACCCCGCATGTCAGCCCAGCTCCATCTCATTCTCGCCAACACTATGCACCCCCCTCTCCCCCCCGACAAGTTCAGCACGTATACTCAGCTCAAGCCAGTTTTAAATCTAAGTTTTACTGCCCATATTGTAGGTCTACAGAACACAAATTAATAGCTTGTCCCAAGTATAACCATCAGCCCATTCAAGGACGTTGGGACTTTATCGAGTCAAAAGGTAGATGTCGTAAATGTTTAGGTCCGCACTACGAGAACGAATGTAGGTCGACTGGTGTCTGTAAGGATTGTGGTAGTCCTAATCATCACACTTCTCTTCATCGTCATGATGCACCACGCTCGCCAACATCATCAGCTCATTTACTTCCTGCTCACCTGCGCGCGCAGCCCCGTCGTCGTGATAATAATAATACTCATACCTACACATCTAATACTAACCATACGATCGTTCATCATCAACCATCTACATCTAACCAATCGCATTCATCTTCGCCTCATAATAATAATAATAACAAACAATGACTACCTACCATCACGGAGCATTCAGAGTTAGAAAATCAGCCCAATAATTTAAATAATAATTTTTCTCATCATAAATCCGCTCATAACTCAGCTCATAATTCAGCTCATAATGATTCCGCTCAAGTTAATACTACTCAGCATAATAATAACTCATTACAAACTCCCATATTATTACCTACAGTTGTTTTGAAAATTTCAGATAAATATGGTAACTATCATAAAGCACGCGCATTACTTGATTGTGGTAGTATGATAACTTTAATTACTCAACGCTTAGTAAAAACACTTAATTTACAACCGAAACATTGCTCATTAAAAATTACAGGCGTTGGAGATCAGCACATACAAAATTCTAAAGGTCATGTTTCGATTACTTTTCGGCCCACACGTAGTGACACGCCTTCTATCACAACTTCCGCTCATATTTTGAAGGATGTCACAGGTTACCTACCTATGCAAAAAATTCCCGATGTAGTACATGACTCGGAAAGTCAGCTTATTCCTTTAGCGGATCACAATTATCATACTCCTGCGCCCATCGATCTCATTTTAGGCTCAGATGTTTTAGGCCATGTGTTAGATGGTACTAAGGTAACTTTGGGCCCGGGGAAGCCCATAGCCTTCGGCACGATTTTTGATTTTGCACTCATAGGTCCCATTAAACAATTATATGATAATTCAGTAGTTCAAGTTAACTCCGCTCATATCGCTCATTCGACTCATTCCGCTCAATCCGCTCATTCTGTTCATTCTCATTCTCATCAAGATATAAATAAAAGTCTAGAACGATTCTGGGAGTCAGAAGAACCCCAGCCGCGTCCAACTCACTCAAACCCATTACATGAACAATGTGAAGACTTATTCCGCTCAACTACTACTCGTAACCGATCGGGACGTTATATCGTAACTCTTCCATTCTTATCGAATGCTCCGCAATTAGGTAGTACACATGCTATTGCTCTCCGTAGATTTCTCAACTTAGAAAAGCGATTACAATCCGATCATTCATTCCGCTCAAAATACATAGAATTTATGAACGAATACATAAACTTAGGCCACATGACACCTTGTCATCCTTCTACTTTTACCCATAAACCTCATTATTATATTCCTCATCATGGTATATTTAAATCAGGTACTGATAAACTCCGCACAGTATTCGATGGCAGTTGTAAGTCATCCAATGGTGTCAGCCTTAATGATTGCCTACATACAGGCCCCGCCCTTCAGCGTGATATTGTCGATATAATTATGACGTTTAGAACACATCGTGTAGTTTTTACCACAGATATAAAAATGATGTTTAGAAATATTATTATTAATCCAGATCAACGTCATTATCAGCTCATACTCTGGAGATCGTCTCCTGATCGACCTTTACTCACATATGCGCTCAATACTGTTACATACGGATTACGTTCAAGTCCTTATCATGCTATCCGCACATTATTACAACTAGCTGATGATGAAGGCCATCGCTATCCCCAAGCTGCTCATGTATTACGTAACTCCATATTCGTAGATGATATTCTCTGTGGTCATGACTCCATAGAAGAAGCTTCAGCTCTTCAAACTCAGCTCATTAATTTATTATCGCTTGGTGGTTTCCAGCTCAGTAAATGGAAATCTAACACTCCTCAACTCTTACAACGTTTCCCAGATGATCAATGCGAAATGCCTAAGGACTTTGACATCAGCTCAGACTCTCCATCTGTTAAGGTCTTAGGTATTAGATGGATTCCGCAGTCTGATGAATTTACATATCACATTTCACTACCGCCAATTCCTCACATAACGAAACGATCCATACTCAGCACTGTAGCTTCTCTTTATGATCCAAACGGTTGGATCACTCCTGTCATATTCCGCGCAAAGTTACTTCTACAAAAATTATGGTTGCTCAAATTGGATTGGGACGACCCCACTCCAGATAACATTACACAGGACTGGCAGCGCATTTCTCATGATCTTCCGCACATCTCAAACATACATTTTCCCAGACACGTAGCTCCGCACAAATTAACTTCTACATACTCACTTCACGGTTTCGCAGACGCCTCAGAAAATGGTTTTGCTGCAGTCGTATATTTACACGAATTAAATCACGATGGATCAGCTAACGTTCAGCTCATAATAGCTAAATCTAAGGTAGCCCCTATTAAAAATAAACTCACAATTCCTAAATTAGAATTATCCGCGGCTACACTTTTATCTCAACTCATGTCTCGTGTCTCTCAACATCTCTCCGCTCATCTCACAATATCTCAACACGTCTGTTGGTCAGACAGCACCATTGTACTCGCGTGGATTAAAACTCCTACTCATCGTTTACAAACATTTGAAGCTAACAGAGTAACCAAAATTACTAATAACTCTCTCTCACTCATCTGGCGTCATGTACCTACACACTTAAACTCTGCTGATTGTGCCAGCAGAGGAATCTCAGCACATTCTCTTCTTTCGCATAGTTTATGGTGGTCTCCTCCTTGGCTCAAACTGCCAGAGGATACCTGGCCCAAGATGCCTTCAGCTCACACTCGACAGGAATTACCTGGACTCAAACCTAACCAAGTTCCATGTCATTTCACAATCCCCGGTATAGATAGTGATCTTCTTACACGATTCAGCTCATTAGATAAACTTATCGGCGTCACAGCGTACATGCGACGATTTATTTCTAACTGTAAATTACCTACACACTCGCGAGAACTAGGTCCGCTAACTGTAAATGAACGTAGACAAGCTCTGCTCTTCTGGATCCGCTCTGTTCAACAGAACTCATTCGCAGAAGACATTCACCGCCTGCAAATTAACAAACTCTGCACAGTTAGGTTACAACGATTATCACCGTTTATGCAGGACGGTCTCCTTCGAGTAGGTGGTAGACTCACTCGCTCGGAACTCACATACGATGCACAGCATCCATTCATACTGCCTAGTTCTAGTCCGCTCACAGACCTTATCATCGATCACTATCACCGTATTCATTGCCACCCTGGCACCGATACATTACACGCTATATTACGTCAACAATTCTGGATATTGTCAGCACGCCGCATCATTCGACATAAAACGTATAAATGTATAAGATGTTTCCGTTGCCGCGCTCAGCCCGAAATGCCTGTCATGGCTGACCTTCCAGCCGACAGAGTTATACCTCAGCCCGTATTTAGTCACGTGTCTACAGATTTTGCCGGCCCATTTTTACTTAAATCGAGTCAACTACGAAATGCTAAGTTAATAAAAGGTTACTTTTGTATATTCGTTTGTCTCACTACAAAGGCGGTTCACTTGGAACCCGTATCCGCACTTTCTACAGATGCATTTATTGCCACGTTACAAAGATTTTGCTCACGTCGCGGTGTTCCCGTTTTAATACGTTCCGATTGCGGCACAAACTATGTAGGTGCTAGGAATCAGCTCCTAGAAGTTCAACAATTTCTCAATGACAATAATGACGCCATTTCCCATAAACTCTCAGCTCAAAATATAACTTGGTTACTTAATCCGCCCAAGGCCCCGTGGATGGGAGGCATCCACGAGATTAATGTTAAATCTACCAAGCAACTTCTCTACCGTGTAATCGGTGAACAACGCCTCACATTTGAGGAATTCTCAACTCTGCTCGCTAGAATTGAGGCCGTATTAAATTCTCGGCCTATCAGCCCACTATCGTCCGATCCTACGGACTATCAGCCCCTCACAGCCGGCCATTTCCTCATAGGCCGTCCGCTCACAGCTCTTCCCGAGCACACAATAGATGACAGAGTCATCTCCCCCCTTAAGCGCTTTCAGCTCATTCAATCTCTCTCTCAGCGTTTTTGGGCTCTCTGGACCAAGTCCTACCTCCATACCCTTCAAATCCGCTCCAAATGGCTTTCCTCTTCCTCTCCACCCAAAATTGGGGAACTGGTTCTGCTCAAAGAAGACAATCTGCCTCCGCTCCAATGGAAGATGGGAAGAATCACACGCCTACTACCTGGGAAGGATGGAGTCATCAGAGTTGTGGACTTGGCCACTTCACAAGGCCAGCTGCGGAGACCTGTCGGCAAGATTGCCCGGCTCCCACTGGATTCAGCTCAAGATGGGAATCAGCTCACGCCCATTGCCGGCCCCCCCCAGGATGTTCGCGCCAAACATTAGCGCGACGAATGTGGCAGTTGGCAACACTGCGCATGAGTCTGCGCTGTCAGCTGTCATACGTTTGACGCAAGTTCGAAACAGTCCATTACCGGCGCGCGATCGTTACATATGAAAAATATCGGCTAGCCGTTCCCGTGATTCGCGATAAATCCTCAGCTCAGTGAAATAGAAGGTGACAGTGTCGTGTGACTACGAGCATCAGCACATCAGCCCTATCAGCCCATCTGCCCAGCTACCTCAGCCACCAGGTAACCCCAGTTTCCTTTCTGCCCATCGTTGCAGTGTAGGGGTCCTCGCCCCTACATCTTCAAATACCAATTTTATTTTATTATTAGATCTTAGACGTTGAGAACTTTTAGCTGAAGGTTGTGGTCTTAAACAATTAATAGTAATCGACTATTATTTGTTCATTACTAGGAACTAACCCCCAGAGTACACCAACTCCTCGTGCAATGGCCCCACATGGTGTCCCATTTTCAGTGCCCCAGTGCGTGTGTCCACCTGCCGCAGCGTGGTGCCCTCGCCAAAGAACAGCGGCTTACGGGCGTCCACCACTATCCAGTCGAAGTATGACTTCCAGTTGCGGTGTGGCTCGCCGGGCTATAAACAAAGTAAATAATTTTAGATCAGGGTACTAGGGCAACCTGCAGTTAATACTGTTACAAATATAAATTATACTAGCTGTCCCGGTGAACTTCGTGTCACTTTAAAACCTTTCCTGTACTTTTACGAATATTTTAAGACTAAAATCAGGCCAATCCGTTCAGCCGTTTTCGAGTTTTAGCGCGACTAACACATTTGAAAATCCATTTTTATATTATACTAGCTGTCCCGGTGAACTTCGTGTTACTTTAAAACCTTCCCTGGACTTCTACGAATATTTTAAGACTAAAATTAACCCAATCCGTTCAGCCGTTTTCGAGTTTTAGCGCGACTAACACATTTCAAAATCCATTTTTATATATAAGATAAGAAGCTATCTTCTTATATAATATAAAAATACAGTTTTTACAGAGTTACACATGAAAAGACATCGCTAGAATTATCAGTCCCCAATTCCTAGTTAGGGATAGAATTATTGTTTCAAAATTATAGAATGCATCTTGACTAAAGGTTTAAAGATTTCAATTTGTAAAACCACAGAAAATCTGTTTTTATTAGTTAAGTAAGTACCTTTAATTATTATCAATGTATTAATCAAACTTTTGTGTGGATGAATGGTTTGTGAGGTTGTGTTGGTGAAGGACCAACAGTAGTACAATCTTGAAAGTATGTTTAGTGTCAAACAATGAGTAAAAAGATAGAAAAGGTGCAGTAAATAAATACCTACATGTTACATAGTTTATCCGTCCAAGGACTAGTGGTATCCTACTTAAATGAATGATGCAATATGTACAAAAATAATTGTTTATAAATAGCACATTCCACAAGAAACTAACTGACCTAGCTCCAGTCAAAGAACAGGTTTCGTTTAGAGCTTAGTGTAAACAAGTTATTACAGCATGTTGCCTTAAACAGAACCTGCAAACAACTGTAGGTGTTAGGACTAAATACGCTTCGAATCAGAGGACCTATTATTGGAAAATTAAGCCCACATGAGAAAGTTCCTAAAATGCCCGCATTTTGATTTATCAAGATGGCACTGACACAGAAAAATGTGACTGGGCAGAAATGTATGGGAAGTGTTACCCACCACGATGGGCGTAGCCAGGATTCTATATAAGGTGGGGCCGTAGGGGATAGGTTAAAAACAAATTATGAGCGAGCAAACAGGGGTTGAATGGCTCCCCTTTCAACCCGCAATTCTCTCCGCTCTACGTTTAAGTACTTGTACTATTATCTATTCTGTGGTTTAATTATGAAACTTGTGAGCATTAGCGACCGATCGCTCTTGTAGTGCCCGTACCTCGCTACGCCCATGCCCACCAACAATAACCGTCAGAGGTATCTCGTTAGAAAGCTCTTTCCTTCGAGAAGTCTCTTTCCTGAGAAAAAGTTATAGCTAGAAGAAATCAATGAAAACTCGTTTATTATAATTTATATAATTTACTAGCTGTTGCCCGCGACTTCGTCCGCGTCAGCAAAATGTGTTAAAAAAGAAAGTAAAAAAGAGAGAAATTTTTCCCTTCCTTACCCAAATAGTAACGCCAATACTGTATAGAAAATCTTAAGGATAACGAATAAGAGTAAAATTATTATTTTTAAACACAAATTAAAACCGACTTCCAAGGTATAGACAATAAAAAAAGTATTAATTAATAATTCATATTCTGTAGGTACTTAGTATTTCTGTTCTCAATCTTCATAATTTGAAGTCGGTACCAGTCATATAAGTTGCAGTTATATATTTTTGTCATGAAACTGGTGATTAGGTTAGCCGGTAGTTGGTACCGACTTTAAAATAATGAAGAATGAGAACAGAAATACTGAGTACCGAACAGGCGCGGTCCGAATGTCACAGGGACATGACACCCCCCCCCCCCCCCCCAAATCTAAGGTCACATTTTAATCTAAATCTACAAAAAGGCGGTAAATTGCACATAGAAATTGCGCTAAAGTTAGCTGCTACGGAGTCAAAATTATGAAGATTGAATACAGAAATAGTTGACGCGTCTATGTGTGTCCCAAAAAACATCCAGGAGTTCCCTCTATATCTCACGAATTCAGTATCAGATCACCACTTTCGTAATCATTGTACCAACTTCGGGTTATTGTACCTCTATAAATAGTAAACACTAAATAGCAACAAAAGAGTTTTGAAAATCAGTCAACAAACGGTGGAACAATAATATAATCAAAGGCAAGATTTTTGATAAAAATGTGATGATTCATGGCATACTTAATTATAGTGATGATGATGATTAGTATTATTGACACATTGACATAATAATATGCTTTTAGTTGTTGAAACAACGCCAAAATAGCCGAACATTTATCTATAAGGATTCAAGAGTTCTCTACAGCATCTTCGCAACCAGGGTGTACTTCGGCGCAAATTCTTATTTTTTGGTAGTTTAAGCTTAAAATCCTTCAGAAAAACGTAAAATCACTATATGTTTCCATATAAATTTTAAGGAGTCCTGTCGATTTTTCATGGATTGCATCATCAAATCACCACTTTTGTGATCATGTTACAAAATTCAGTCTACATTTCATACAACAACAAAAGAATTTTGGAAATTGGTCTACAAACCACGGACTTGTCCGCGAACCAATACAAAAAATGTGAAATATATCCTCCTCCTTTTCGGAAGTCGGTTAAAAGTAGCCTAAGTTATGCCTTACTACATCAACTATGTGCCAAAAAAAGTCCCGTCAAAATCGCTCCAGCCATTTAAGAGATTAGCCGGAACAAACAGACAGACAGACAGGCGTACAGACAAAAATTATAAAAAATGTTGTTTTGGTGTATGTGCCCTATATACATTCATATGCATCTAGTTAAAAACGGTTCTTTCAATATTACAAAGAGTCACTCCAATTTTATTTAGTATATGTATAGATGTATAGATAACCAAATGACTATGGGTAAAAATGTAACATTGTCTCCTTTTGTTGCGGCTACAATTTAGGCAAGCGAGGCTTGTAAGATTTTATGTTAACTTAAAACGCCTTTAATACATAAAATTATCTGAAACTGAAATCGCAAACCATCAGTGTAAGCCAGGGCCGTAGCTAAGGGGGGGCATAGTGGGGCAATGCCCAGGGCTGTAGCTAGAGTCAAATTTGAGGTAGGGCAGCGTCGGTTACAGGTAGGGCGGAAGCAAAAAAAATCGGTCAAGTGCGAGTCGGATTCGTGTACGAAGGGTTTCGTACCGTTATAGATAAAAAATAGGCCAAAATTGTGTTTTTTGTAATTGAGCCCCCTTTAAATATAAATGTTATTTTAATTGTATTATTAATTAATTAAGTGATTTCGCAAAAATGTCCAGTGCCTACTGTTGCCATTAATATAAATAGGCAGCAAAAAAGGCCAAAAAACACGAATCCTTAAATATTGATTTTATTTTGTTTTTAGTATTTGTTGTTTTGATTTATCTCTAGGTCAATGATGTATTCAATTCATTCAATAGTTATTCTTAGATACTTAAAAAAATTCTGTTACAAAGCATGAGCACTATATCTAAGAACTACATATTATTAAATCCTCAATTACGAAGAACAAGCGAATAATATGGTTAAACTTCTGGATGTAGGGATCCACGTGTGAGTGAGAGTGAGGAAATAATAATTAATTGTTGGGTTGGGTGATACGAGTCAATAGATACGACTAAAATATATTTAGATTATTATTGTTTCTGCAAACTTATTAAAATAATAATTAATAATAAAATAACATAAAATATTTAAAACAGCTGAATTCTACGATTCGCCATATTATTAAAAATGCGAAGAACTTCGTTCAGATCAACTTTTTTTTTCTTTTTTTTTTCAAAGGCCAGAAATACCATACCAGCCATTCTTTCGTGACCCATTGACAGTCTTTGAGGCCTATTAATTGCAGTTAAAGTTGAAAATGTGGACTCGCACACTGCAGTACTACATTTTTTTTTTCATTAAGATTATAATTAAATGGACGCATCGCTTCATGTAATCGTGATTCAAATGCCATCTATACACAGAACAAAGAATTATTATCGACGACTTCTGTGGCCCAATGGTTGGGCGTGTGACAGCTTAATCCGGGGGACGCGGGTTCGAATCCTGCCAACGGAACAAAAAGTTTTTAAAGGTATAATAAAAATCTTAACTATATAATGACGACATGGCTCTGCTCAGCCCGTCGATCAGCGCGCTCAGGCGGCTGTTGTCTATTTGTGAGACCTATGCAAGTGAACACGGCCTTAGATATAATGCCTCCAAGAGTGAGCTTTTGGTCTTTAAGGTGGGTAAAGCAAAACCTGTGCATGTTCCACCTGTTACTATAAATGGGACCGCGCTTAAAATAGTATCAAAATTTAAATACCTGGGACATATCATTAACGAGGATCTCAGAGATGATGATGATATTGAGAGGGCAAGAAGAGCGTTAGCCGTGCGCTGCAATATGCTAGCCCGCCGGTTTGCGCGGTGTACAGTGGAGGTCAAAATTGCACTTTTTAAAGCTTTTTGTCAACCACTGTATACATGCGCCCTGTGGGTGGCATATACGAGGCGGGCGTTTGACGCTCTTCGTGTCCAATACAATAACGCTTTCAGGATGCTGCTCGCGCTCCCGCGATACTGCAGTGCATCTGGCATGTTCGCTGACGCTAGAACTGACGACTTTCCGTCAGTTTTACGCAAGCGTACAGCGTCACTGATGTGCAGAGTTCGCGAGAGTGACAACAGCATACTGAAGGCGATATGTGGGCAAGCTGACGGCGCGATAGCGGCGCACTGGGAGCACGTCCATGTCCATGTTTCTAGTGCGCCGGTACCGTGGCGCAAATACGCCAAATAGTGAAATTAAACTTAATCACTTTTTATCATTACTAACATAGGATTAAAAAATTATTGTTAATTACTAACCGCTATGGGCTGTGATAGTCTGCAATAAACGTATTTTTTTTTATTTTTTTTTTTATTTTTTATTTTTATTTTATAATGTAAGTATAGTTTATATAAGAATAAAGTATATTTCTGTTGTCTAATACCTGTAATGCAAGTCCTTTAGGTCTTCCTTTTTAGGGTTCCGTACCCAAAGGGTAAAAACGGGACCCTATTACTGAGACTTCGATGTCTGTCCGTCTGTCCGTCTGTTTCCAGGCTGTAACTCAAGAACGGTAATAGCTAGAGAAATGAAATTTTCACAGATTATGTATTTCTGTTGCCGCTATAACAAAAAATACTAAAAACAAAATAAATTTAATATTTAAGGAGGGCTCCCATACAACAAACGTGATTTTTCTAACATTTTTTGCCTAACTATCAATGATGACAACAGGTAGGCACTTGAAATTTTCACAAAGGCCTTAATAATATATGTAATTTAATAAATACCTAATAATTAACGTTAAAAAAAAATTAAGGGTTAGGTAGGTAGGTAGGTCCCATACTATTTTTGCTCTATAACGGTACGTGCGCGGTATAACCCTTCGTGCGCGGGTCCGACTCGCACTTGGCCGATTATTGGTATTTTTAAGGTAGGGCATTGTGATTTTAAGGTAGGGCATTGCCCCACTATGCCCCCCCTTAGCTACGGCCCTGGCAATGCCCTACCTTAAAATCACAATGCCCTACCTTAAAAAATGTTAGAAAAATCACGTTTGTTGTATGGGAGCCCTCCTTAAATATTAAATTTATTTTGTTTTTAGTATTTTTTGTTATAGCGGCAACAGAAATACATAATCTGTGAAAATTTCATTTCTCTAGCTATTACCGTTCTTGAGTTACAGCCTGGAAACAGACGGACAGACGGACAGACATCGAAGTCTCAGTAATAGGGTCCCGTTTTTACCCTTTGGGTACGGAACCCTAAAAAGGAAGACCTAAAGGACTTGCATTACAGGTATTAGACAACAGAAATATACTTTATTCTTATATAAACTATACTTACATTATATAGTTAAGATTTTTATTATACCTTTAAAAACTTTTTGTTCCGTTGGCAGGATTCGAACCCGCGTCCCCCGGATTAAGCTGTCACACGCCCAACCATTGGGCCACAGAAGTCGTCGATAATAATTCTTTGTTCTGTGTATAGATGGCATTTGAATCACGATTACATGAAGCGATGCGTCCATTTAATTATAATCTTAATGAAAAAAAAATGTAGTACTGCAGTGTGCGAGTCCACATTTTCAACTTTAACTGCAATTAATAGGCCTCAAAGACTGTCAATGGGTCACGAAAGAATGGCTGGTATGGTATTTCTGGCCTTTGAAAAAAAAAGAAAAAAAAAGTTGATCTGAACGAAGTTCTTCGCATTTTTAATAATATGGCGAATCGTAGAATTCAGCTGTTTTAAATATTTTATGTTATTTTATTATTAATTATTATTTTAATAAGTTTGCAGAAACAATAATAATCTAAATATATTTTAGTCGTATCTATTGACTCGTATCACCCAACCCAACAATTAATTATTATTTCCTCACTCTCACTCACACGTGGATCCCTACATCCAGAAGTTTAACCATATTATTCGCTTGTTCTTCGTAATTGAGGATTTAATAATATGTAGTTCTTAGATATAGTGCTCATGCTTTGTAACAGAATTTTTTTAAGTATCTAAGAATAACTATTGAATGAATTGAATACATCATTGACCTAGAGATAAATCAAAACAACAAATACTAAAAACAAAATAAAATCAATATTTAAGGATTCGTGTTTTTTGGCCTTTTTTGCTGCCTATTGATATTAATGGCAACAGTAGGCACTGGACATTTTTGCGAAATCACTTAATTAATTAATAATACAATTAAAATAACATTTATATTTAAAGGGGGCTCAATTACAAAAAACACAATTTTGGCCTATTTTTTATCTATAACGGTACGAAACCCTTCGTACACGAATCCGACTCGCACTTGACCGATTTTTTTTGCTTCCGCCCTACCTGTAACCGACGCTGCCCTACCTCAAATTTGACTCTAGCTACAGCCCTGGTGTAAGCGCTAATATTTCTAATTGTTCAGGGATATATTATTACTTGTGTCACAACCTTTACGTTACCGTCATAAGGATCACTCTTGTGCAAACTCCAAGATAATAAAACTCTTCACGGCCTACAGTTGCTAGGTCAATGACAGTAGGTGCAGATGAGTGTTTATTTTTACATCGCGCGTCACACGGATATTAGGCGATTTGTGAAATGCACACGACCTACAGCATACTCTGTAAATAGACTAGTACCTCGATTCCGCTAGTTTAGTTTGATATTAATGCAGCTTAACTATGGTTCTGTTCTTGGTAGATTAAAATGACAAGAGGCTATTCCGAAAGCACGCCACAGGAACACAGCAGCAGAAAAAAATGTACTATAGTGCTTACAGTGAGCGCGTAATACACATTTTTCACATAGCGATTTTTTACTGCAGTTTTGGTTTTATTGGCTTGCTTTCGAAATCAACGTTAAACGCGTTCTTATTGGTAAAACATACTAAGTTTTTATACGGCTATGAGAATACCCTCTTGAAAGCACGCGGACTAAATCGATGCAGTATTATTGTCGGATTTTAATAGCAGAATTGAGGGACAATTCCCACGCCCAATTATAAATTATCATAAAACTGGAACAACTTTTGGCAGTCATTTCCTTCTGTCATTGATACTGATGTTTACGCGAATGTGCATTTTATTAAAATGACGGAAGCATATGTTTTGAGAATGTGGACATTTTAAACACATGAAGGGACATGAGCTTAATCATATTCGATTATACTTTGCTTAAAAATTTAGGTACCTATTGTTACTTGTAAAAAGGTACTTATTTAACGTTTCCTAAAGACCCTTGGGGAGTCTCTCAAGATACGAATGAGCCAGCTTGTTAACAGATTTATGAAATAAAAATACCGAATGATGCTTACCTTGGCACCATGTGGGAAATCGAACAGATAATTCATAATCTTGTCTGTGAAGTTGTAATCGCTGTTGGTCAGTATGAACAGTTTAGATCCGCTCTCTCGTATCCTGGATATGAACATGGGGAGCCTCTCATCCTTCTTCAGGTACAAGTCCAAATTCTCTATGGTCTTGGATTTGAGGTCTCCGTGTATGTGTACATAGTCTACGGCATTTCGCACATCCTGAAAGATCGATTTGAAAGACATCGCCAAGTCTCCGCATCTTACTCCAGTCTTTTCTCTGAAAATATACAATTTTTGTCAGCCAAAAGTTGCTATAAAGTTCTTATACATAATTTAAAGCTTTTTAAAACGTAGCGTGTCTCTATACTCACACGCGTACGCACGTACACACGCACGCATGCTCACACGCACGTACGCACGCTCTCACGTAAGCACTTGCGTATACACGCACGCTCGCACGCACAAGCCCACACAAATAAAACTTTTTTACTTCTTAGTTAGGGGCTTAAAACTCTTACCTTGTGTATTGTGGTGAGTTTGTAAAGAAGTCTATTAGGCAAGCTATGAGATAGGTCTCAGGCAAGTTGAACAGTGTGTTCAACACGTATACTCTTGATTCGTCTAATGTTAAAAACTTGTTTGGGTATAATTCATATACTTGAGAGCTGAAACAAAAAACAATGTTCACTTATACTTTCGATATCATTTATAAAAAGATTTTTAAGACTTGTGATTATATTATATAGGGACTAAACAATTATATTATTACTTCTGACAAAAATAAGCTGTGCACCTGTTTCCATAGTTATGCTTTTAGTTTATATCGAGGTTCAAAGAAAAACAGTCCTATCTGACTCATATTTTAGATTTTATGCATTACTAATGGAATGAGGCCTAGACCTAAAAACCAGATAGCTTGCAGCCTTATAAACTAAAAAATGCAAACACTTAGCTAAAGTTTAAATATCAACAAAAACAAAAGAGCAATACTCACTGTTTTAAAAATTCAAATCCATGTACACATACTAAAATATTTCCATACGCGTCTACCTTTAATAGGTTACCATATAATGTGTCGAACCACAACCCTCTGAAACAAAAGAAAACATTCATTACACATTAAAACAAATGCTTACTCATTCATCGTTAAAATTATTATTACTGGTTAAAATAACTTTACTAAAGAGGCACACAAAGTTACTTTGTTAGCCTTTGTGGAAAATTTCTTAGAATATGTCCTTATGAAACGCATAATGGTGATTGTAAATCCACAATATATATACTTAATAATATATTAATTACGTAACATTGTGCAATAATTTATACCCGCTACATATATGTTATTGACAAAACAAAGAGTTGTGACCGCAATGAAGGTAAACCAACATCTTTACTTAACTACGGCTTAATTTTATGTTTATGCGAATATGATTCTTAATTAAACTTGAATTTTCACCATCTAACGTTGTAGTGTCTCCTAGCGGCCATTAAGGGCACTAAGGTGAAAACCTTGTTGTTCTAAAGGTGCTCGAGCCTTCACCAGGAGCATTCGCGTGTAATATAACATTATAGATTCGTCTTTGAGCATTACATAGCAAGTTGACTTCACTGTTACGTAGCATTGATGTTACAAGTTTTATCAAAATATTATACATTGTATCATTAACAAGGTGCGCATTGTAATGTAATGCTCGACTCTCCTCCCTCACTGATGACTCCAGGCTCGACTCTGAACGTTACATTACAAGTGAATGCTCCGGGTAAGGGAGCACCTTAAGAGATACCTTAAGGCCGCCAGGGGACCCTCAGCTTTAGGAACGGTTTGATAAAAATGGTAAGTCGCTGGAAAGTAGCCGAACGTCAGGAATAAGAAAAGTGCATGGCAATGAAATCCGTAACAGTTTAAAAACTAATCACGGAATTTATAAAGATATACACCTACTGTGATTGTTAATGTTTGTAATGTTACATACATAAGTAACACCTGTATGCTAAGTCTTATTATTATTTTAGTGTAACATAAAATCAAGAAACTCTATAATGACGACACAAAACCTACTTCACAAGGAATACGATATGAATAATAGTGGAACTCTATGCCTTCATGGTCCAATAGTTGGAGCCCTGGATCGTGACAAGGCTAAAGGAGATCATGTTGTAAATTCTACTATCGATCTGACACTGTAGTATCAATTCCTTGAGTGTCCTTGTATCGAGAACATTATATTGAATGGAGGCATTTACCGTTATCATAATATGAGGATATCTTAATTACAGGGATAGAGTTTCCATTGTCAGCCCTGTTCTCTGGGATACTTGACATAGACACAAAATATTGCTCACGCGTTCCTGTGCCTGTTGAACAAGATAGCAATATTATATGGTCGAGTAATCACCAAATCGAGCAATAACCACCGTGTGGACCGCCAAAACTTCCTTCGATTCGGAGTAAAACTATCGAGCAAAACCGTATGTGAGTACTTAGCATAAAAGAGACAAGTAGAGATGAGTCAATGTATGAATTTTTAACAGCTGCGCGACCTTCTTTCGTAGGTACAGACGAAATAACATTCTACAAAACTCACCTGACAGGGAACGATGGGTCATATTCGAACGTTAATATTTCCTTGGGGTAGCCCTTGTGTACCAGTCTTTCTTTGGTCAAATTAAATCCTAAAGTTTCGTACTGCGGGGATTTGTACTCTGAAAACAAAAAGACCTCGAGTTGGAGAAAGAAAGGTTATCGGGCAACGTGACGAAGCGGTGTCAAAATGTTGATAGCTAATCAATGAGTAGCAATATTTTTTAACAAAACGTGCAAGCAACAATAACTTAAGTGTGACGACCATATTGTTACACGTGATTGTTGATTATAAGAAATAATAACATAATAATAAAGGTATTTGTTTTCTGCATATTTCTGTAAATTTATTAAACGCTATGAAGGTATCCAGTTTATAATAAGAATCTTGGTTCAGTCGTAATTTTAATAGCGTTTTTGTTAATTTTTGGTTCATACATAATTTATTAATTATGCGTATTAACTTCCATATTAATGAAAGATAGAGCAAAAGAAAAAAGCCTAGCTCTAGCAACCTTTGGTAAAGGAAGCAAAACTATCTAACTAGAATACTACTACTTACCAGCTAATGTGTAGTCCATATCAAATCCATAGAACTTAACATTTTCGAGGTGGAGTGATCTGTTGACGAAGATTCTGAAACAAAAGAAAATAACTTTAATAAGGAAACTGTTAAAATCTGAAAACTTGCGACTTTTTAAGAGTTTAATCACTCTCATCACAGAGTCGCAGCAGAAACGCATCTTAAGTACTATTTATACCGGCCTGTGTTGCTTGTATTAAGTATGATTAAGATAACAGAGGAATTGCTGTTGCATTCAAATCAAGGGTTTCCGTTGTGGGCTGTGGCGTGTACAGAATTTCTTAGAACTACTTCTTATCTTCAGGATTCCTCGAAGTAGTGACGATCATTTTATGACTGGATATTGATAATGTAGCCACCAGCCGTAGAATAACAATTATTTTTATCTATTTCACATTTATCTAAAATAGGTAAGGCTGAATATTTGAATGGGAGGTCCTAATGGACACTGCATAAAAAATCTACAAATATTGCAAACTAACAACCCACACACCTATTGATTTATAATATGAATGAAACAGCGGTCAGATGCCCTAAAAGTGTTAAAATAACTTTTTATATAATATCCGTAAAAACAAATATCGGATGCAGCTGCCTAGCTGATCAAATTAACTTTATACCGCTATAAAACTATGATAATGTTTATTGCAACCATAACATTTTATCACACAGTCGTCAATATCGAAAAATGTACGACCACTATCACCTACTCTAGTTTTCGTCAAAGTATCTCATGATATACATACATATTATATAGGTACCAGATGGCATAATGGATAAATCCATAATCTACATAATATTAATTAGTATGTGCCTTCGTCTATAGTCGGAACAGAGAACACGTAGAAATTGGGCCTAATCTCCATCACTCGCGAACGAATGAAATGTTTTAGTTTCTTTTATTGTTATCTTGTTTCACAGGTAAGTATGCGATGAGTATCGTGTTTAGATAGAAGCATTATTTTCGCGTATAAAAGAGACATATATGTGATTGGCCGAATCTATACGAGTTCAGTGACCGGACTATACAAAATATTTAAAACATAATTAAATCAATTACAGCAATATCCGAATTTTTCCGTGCAGCTAACAAACGCATTCAAGGAATAAATTTGCAGCAAAATGCCAAGTAACTGTAAGAAAGTTTCGGTATTAGCTCTCTCTCGAGATATAGTATAGAATTACGTCAACATTACGTATATATTCTGGTTTCTCTTGTCCATGCATACCGAAAGATAACACCGGCATAGAAAGGGAACAGAAATATTATGTAAATACAATCTGCTCTGACCCCAATGCATTAAGTAGGCGAACAAATTGTTCGAATTGCCAATTGTCATCATCAACAGTGATAAAGGCTAAAAAATGCTTCCGGTTAAGAAGGACAGTGCTAACGAAATGAAAGAAAGGTTTTAAACGCAGAAAGAACGAAAACAATTTTTTTAAAAGAAAGACTCCAAGAAATACTTTGAGACGATCTAAAACTTAACCACAATTAACGTAACATTGAGCCAAACGAATATGATCTCCGCAAAAAATACAAATACTTAACCTTCAAATAATAGAGCTTATGAATGTTTGGAGGGCGTGACTGCAGTCATTATTATTTCAAATTGGCGCCTTGAGAACGAAATATTGGTTCGTGGAATTTGTCCTGGGGCTTGAGAGGATCGAATATAAATAAAAGTTACTTATTAAAACTTTGAATATAAATATTGAAGAAGAGCGATAAACTAATAACTGTAAACACGTGAAAATTAACATGCAATTTGTAGGTGCTCTTGAAATAAAGTTTATTTATAAATTGTGCAACCTATACCAAAGTCACCGAATCCGCACAATAATTATCAAATAAACAATTCTCACGCTGAAAATGAACATCGTCTTCTGTGGGTGTAACAGGTAGATTAATATACCCAAAGCTGACACATAGACACACGTTCGGATCAAACGAATGCGTCCTGTATTGGTCTGCATATCGAAGCCAATATAATGTCACCTGTGATTTATTCATCTTCATATAAACTTGGTAATCGAAGTGTTTAAATTCTTTCATAAAATCAGAGTAATATTCTCCATCTAGTCGTATTACGTATATTATGAAGAAACTAGAGAAGCGAATTTCCTTTTGCTTACATTAATATTAATTATATCATACTTCAAAACATTTATAATTTAAATGCGTGAAGTTTATTGGAACGGAACGATTTTGGAACATGGAAAATTTTACGCAGAAATCGTAAAACAAGTTTTATTTTCGTGTAACTAATTTTAATAATACATTATTTAATTTAATAATTCCAACAAAAAAAAGATACATACAGCCGAACGTATAACCTCCTCATTTTTGGAAGTCGGTAAAAATATAAAGCATGCAGTCTGCGTAAAAATTAGGAGTAAACTTTAGCTATATAGAGTAGGTAGTAATAGTAATTCAGTGACGGTGGCCGGTTTCATTGAAACCAGGCCAGATACGCAGGAGTAATTTTATAGTGGCCAAGTGTGTGCGCAGTACACAAGAGCACTCTCTACTCATTTATTCTTATAACCCAGTGGGACGGAATACCGACACGACTGGCAAGAGATCAGGCGCACCGCGCAGGACCGTCTTTTTACATGCCCATCCGACGCATGGATCATCTTACATGTCAGACAATCAGGTGATCAGCCTGCATTGTCCTAACCAAACTTGGGAATAACATGTTTCCAACGCGGGAATCGAACCCACGACCTCCGAGTCAAGAGCCACGCTCTATACCACTAGACCACGGAGGCGTTGGTCTTTTGGTTGGCTGGTCTTTTGGTTGGTTGGTTTGGTTGGTACTTGGTTGGTTGGTATAGAGTAGGTACAAAAAGTAACAACAGTTCAGGCGGTTAGAGCTGATTTGAGAGAGTGAAATAACTGGCAAGTTCCGTGTCGGATCCATCATTGTCAGAGCCTAGCGTGGTATTCGTGATAACCCACACTTACACGGCCAATTTACCAGTTTTATTGGCTGAACTTCGTGATACTATCGAAGCTAAATACGGACTAAGAAATTATAAAACACAATCAACAGAAAATTGTAGAGTTTGTGATGAGAAACCGCAAATAAAACTGGAGGAATATGTTTTAGCTTATTTCGGAGATACCCATGCTTCAGATACGACATTAAAAGATAACAATTTTTTTACTTTGTACTTTAAGTAAAAAAATTGTAAACGTAGAAAAACAACTAATAAGTTTAATGAAAGAAACATTAAAATTAGCACAATAAAATTACACAAACGTAGGTCATCTCATAAGCGATGAGAAGGAAAACCATTTTTCACGTCTTGTTAATTCGAGCAGCATATTTGTTGTGATCGGATCATTAATATTAATGCCATGTATTGACACTAAACAACGCCATGCATTCCAGCGATCTCAAAATAATCACAACAGCGCACCTCACAGGTAGTACGCTATTTAAAGATCGCACTTCGTTTTACGTTTGCGTTAATGAACTTACTCATTGTGACAAAGACTTACAGAAGGGTATTTTATCTCGAAATTTAAATGCTGGTTATTCTTTAGTTATCCACATAAGAGTTCTGGTAAAGGTAAATAAACTCTAAACTATATCGCCAAAAGCACACTGTCTCCGCGAATTATGGAAAAGATAAAAAAAGATGCAAAACCCCCTTTTTGTCTGTCGTGTGAAACAGTAGATCCGTCGTAGCATGACGGTGTTAAAAGTATATGATCAGCAACTCGACATGAATTATGATTTATGATATTATAAAAAGGTAAAGTAACTGGGACAATGTTACAAAGAATTGGTAATTCAATTAGGTACGTCTTTCCTCGATCAAGAGCGTCTAACTTTTCCTTATGCATGACAAGCTTCCTCAGATGACATTACCAGTTAAAGATGATGACTGATTTTTTGCAGCAATAGCTCAGTTTAGATTTAGGTAATCTAAGGACATTAACATCTGAATGTTTTATTCCCTTTCAAGTTGAATATTTTTTTAGTGTGAAAAAAGCCTATATTATTATAAGAATCCTTTGTTTTCTTAACTTTAAAAACTTCCACTTTCCAGCTGATACTATCAGACAACTCACAACAATTGACATTGGTAAGTAAACAAAAAGAAGAACGTAATTATAGTGTCAAAAAACTTGTTTTAGAAGTCGTAGACTTCTTTTATTTGCAGGCTACAATTTAATATACTTATGTTATTGAGTACTACGTTACCTACTAGGATCTAGGTTTATTCGAACTTACTCGTTCGGTGCAGCTGTGTATCTGTCTCCCGTTCCATAGGACGACCCGTTGGGCACGGGGGTTTCAGCATCAGAGGATCCATTGGCCATAATCTCGTGAAAACGCATATCAGAGATTCACAAAACAGATACACTAAATTCTATCTTTGAGTCTGAGACACAAGGCACAAAGAGTATTGAATATTCAACACACTTGGCAATTAGCGATCCCCTACCGAAACACTGATAGTAAATTGCAGGAAGTTTGGAGCAAATATCCTTGACACTCAGACTATCGATATAATGGTATGATATAGACAGAGTTTTTGTTTAACCGCACGTTAAACTGGTTTGAACCTATTAAACTACGTTTGTAATGAGAGGCAACATTATTTATAATTAAAAATCTATTGACTAATGTACACTCGATTAAATATATTAGATAACAAGTTGTACTATTCAAATATTAAACATTAAAAATAACTTTTTGTATCAACCGGCAAACAAAATAAGAAACACACGAGGCGTGTTTAGCTGAATAGCGTAAACAACTTTTATGTGTTAATTATTAATATAAATTAGTATGTTGCTATAAATAATATTTCGTAGAACAAAGTACAAGACAAAAGAAATCGAATAGGTATTAGGTATATTATGATCGTCGGTCGTAAGGCGGAAATCTGATGGGCTATGACTCAAAAGATAAACAGAATATTTAGGAGCGGAATTTTGGGCAACAGATTCGAAGGTCGAGCCAAAAATCCTAAAAGAAATTGTAAGTCACTTAGTAACAATTAAGATTCCTAATTAAAAAGATATTTAGATTTTTTTACAACAATAAACACGATATATCGAACGCAGTATGTTATTGCCAAGGATATTCCACTTTCGATTCGTTTGGAAACACAATATTGTTTACAAACATTCACACTTCACTTCATTAAACAGGTCAATTTTAGTATTTTCCAGAACAAAAAACACAGAATTTACTAATTAATAGTACGAGATCTCACGATTCACGATAAGGTTCGATAATCACGATAAAACAAACGTAGTCATTCGTTAGACACGCCGTGTGGACTAACAAGTGTAGTTGACGCAACTGGAGTCTACAGTCGACGTCGCAGTCGGCACACTCATTCACCGATTCATACCCCCACAACTTAACTCGCCGCTGTTAACAGCTGATTCACTTCCTAACAATATCATAGAACTGCAGTCTGTGTACGTTGCTGATAAAATAATCGTGGTATAACAGTTTTTAACTTTTGTTCGAATTTTAGTTTCGTTGACGTGTTTGAATACCAAGCCAGTGTTTGTGTTTCCTCGTGGTTATTGATAAGGCATCAGGCAGGCTACTGACTGGAAATGTTTTATGCTTATTCCTCTGCTGCTCGAGACTCACTCTTACCGGAGAGGGAATTATCAATTAAGTATGTACATTTAACATACGCACTTCTTCTTATATTATTTCTAGATTTAGAACTAAAATCTACGCAAAAAAAAGACTTGCTAAGATAATAATCATAGCAATAAAACCGGTGGTAGGCATCATGTAGGACATTCTGAAAATATTTATTTTAAATTTATTCAGAAACTAGCGACCCGCCCCGGTGTCGCACGGGTATAAAATATATAGCCACACATTTTTTTTTTTAAATCGATAGCCTATGATCCTTCACGTGGTCTACTTCTTGTCTGTGCCAAATAACATAAAAATTGCTCCAGTAGTTCCCGAGATAAGCCCTTTCAAATAATTTCCCCCGTTTTTTCCACATTCTCCTATTAGTCTTGGCGTGATAAAATAGCCTATAGCCTTCCTCAATAAATGGGCTATCTAACACTGAAAGAATTTTTCAAATCGGACCAGTAACTTTCCTGAGATTAGCGCGTTCAAGTTAGCCCTTTCAAATAATTTTCCCAGTTTTTTTCCACATTTTCCTCTATTTCTTAGCGTGATAAAATATAGCCTATAGCCTTCCTCGATAAATGGGCTATCTAACACTGAAAGAATCATCAAAATCCGTTGCGTAGTTTTAAAGATTAAAGGGAACAAAGGGACGTGAGGGAAAAAAAGCGACTTTGTTTTATAATATGTATATGTTACGCTCAAAGACCGAAAACGCTCAGTGAGCGTAAAAATGGCTCACAACGCGTTGCGGTCATAGTGAAACGGCCACGACGCGAATCTCGCGTCGTGGCCCTAGTGAAAACGGCCACGACGCGTTCTGGTAATCACAGAAATACCACAAAGCGAAATTCGTGTCGTGGCTGACGTGCTATTCGACCACAACGCGTTGTGGTAATCGAGTAAAACCATGACGCGTTCGGAGCATTTAAAAACAGCCACGACGCGAATCCATGTTGTGGCCCTAATGAAAACGGCCACGAGCCCACGACGCGTTCTGAAACCAGGTTAGTTACTCAGGAGTAATTTTATAGCTCCCAAGTGTGTGCGCAATACACAAGAGCACTCTGGTTTCAATGAAACAAGGCCAGTCAAGCAGGAGTCATTTTATAGTGCCCAAGTGTGTGCGCAATACACAAGAGCACGTTACGCAGGAGTAGTTTTATAGTGCCCAAGTGTGTGCACAATACACAACAGCACTCTGGTTTCAACGAAACCAGGCTAGTTACGCAGGAGTAATTTTATAGTGCCCAAGTGTGTGCGCAACATTGCGCACACACTTTTTTTATGAAATAAGGGGGCAAACGAGCAGACGGGTCACCTGATGGAAAGCAACTTCCGTCGCCCATGGACACTCGTAGCATCAGAAGAGCTGCAGGTGCGTTGCCGGCCTTTTAAGAGGGAATAGGGTAATTATAGGGGAGGGTAGGGATGGAAAGGGAAGGGAATAGGGGCGGGTAGGGAAGGGAATAGGGTAGGGGATTGTTCCTCCGGTAAACTCACTCACTCGGCGAAACACAGCGCAAGCGCTGTTTCACGCCGGTTTTCTGTGAGAACGTGGTATTTCTCCGGTCGAGCCGGCCCATTCGTGCCGAAGCATGGCTCTCCCACGTATAAACTTGGGCGCTATAAAATTACTCCTGCGGAACACGGCCTGGTTTCAGAACGCGTCGTGGCCGTTTTCATTAGGCCCACAACACGAATTCGCGTCGTGGCTGTTTTTAAATGCTCCGAACGCGTCATGGTTTTACTCGATTACCACAACGCGTTGTGGTCGAATAGCACGTCAGCCACGACACGAATTTCGCTTTGTGGTATTTCTGTGATCACCAGAACGCGTCGTGGCCGTTTTCACTAGGGCCACGACGCGGATTTCGGGTCATGGCCGTTATCACTATTACCACAACGCGTTGTGAGCTCACTGAGCGTTTTCGGTCTTTGAGCGTAACATATAGATATAGATAAAACAATTTTGATTTTGATTTTTTTGAAAGAAGAGTCAGAGATACTGTTGTAAAGACGGCTATGGCATTAATTACCCACTGTTCTTATGACTAAGATCGAAAGACATATTTAATAATTATCACATCAAGCCCCAAGTGGCAGCAGGCTGCCGCATAACAATTGAAAATCTATTGTCTCTGCGATACCCACGATGGAGATGTCCACAGAAAATGTTGAGTTATATTATGTTTAACGAATTTAATTAAGAAAATAAAATTAATCAGCCCCCCTAGCTAGAAAGTAAACAGTTCGCGATATTGGAGGAGATGTCAAGGACGTGAAACAATCTCATGCTTATCGCGTGAACTGTGCTGTGGAACGGGTCAATGCTCAAAATAATCCAAACTTTTGTGCAAGCTAAAGTGGTGGTGATTGTGGCGTATTAAAGTGGTGTTGTGGCTTGTGAGGGATTTTAGGGAAATGGGAAAGTTTATTTACACTCCGAAATAAAACTGGTTCTCCAAGGAGACGGGGGAATATTTTTGAAAACTCTACAATCTACAGGGATGACATTACCCAAGATCTTTTGTGAATGTAAAGTTACTTTACGAATTACGATATCCTAAAACAAGACGTGTGAAACATGATGTTTGCAATACACATGCAATACTCGTATGCATGTATTTATTTATTAAAGTTAATTACAACGGGTTACCCCAATAACAATAATAATTAACTACAATTTTGACTTAAAACTTAAAATTAATTATGACATTGTTACAATACATACACAAATTCAATTAAATAGTAATAGAAGAAATCCTTTCGTACTTGTTTTCACAAAATCTTACACAATAATATGCTCTCTTCACATCCATCCACTTATCAACAAACTGAAATCTTTGATACTATGGACACGGGAGATAATATGACCATCCATAAAATAATCAAAGATGATCGGGTGCAGCTTCCGCCCATAAGTCATTACGCAACACTTTTTCATATTGAACAAAAGGTATGTATATGTTGTTGTAAAACGCTGGTGTATTTCCACACCAGCGTTTTACAGCGTCCTTTTGCAAGAGAAGAGAGTCATAAAAATATTTTATGATCATAATAATCTGGAGGTCGTCGGCATACAGTAAACACTTAGCAAACTTAAGGATGGTTGTAAGATCGTTAATAAATATAAGAAATAAGAGAGGGCCCAACATCGACCCTTGACTAACATCAGAGCCTGTACTAATATAATAGGGGGCACTCTCAAAACATCCATACCTCACAAATTGCATCCGATCACAAAGATAGTCAGCGAAAAAACAAACAAGACCAGGAAAAAACCCAAGAGCGCTTAACTTTTTGAGGAGAACATCATTGATCGACTCTATCAAAGGCTTTGCAGGAATCAGAGTATAGAACGTCCACTTGATAACCTGCGTCAAGAGCCTTAGAAATTATGTCCACGTGAGCTAAAAGATTTGTACTGACAGAGCGTCCAGGACGGAAACCATGCTGGTAATCAGAAAGAATTCCACGGATCTGTTTCATTAAAACGTTATGTAGCGCAAGCTCAAAAACTTTGGCGATAGAAGGCAAGATAGCTATAATAGGTCTGTGGTTTTCTACTGACAGCTGATGATCGCTCGTTTTGGGAATAGGTATGACCCTCGATAATTTCCATTGGTTAGGATATATTCCAATTTCCAGCCCTGATATGATGTGTTGAACAGGTGACATAACGGAACAGTAAGGATGTCTTTGCACGCTTTTAGGACATATGGGGGTACACCATCAGTGCCTATCGAGCTTTGTGCTTTGAACTTCTCAATAGCCTTTCTTACGTCTCCAGGTGTTAAGGATGGAAGTATTATGTATGTCCAAACGACCATTACATTATAGTTAACTTTTTGTTTTTGGAAAGTCCTTGCCGGGATGAGGTCTATTATAGCATAGACCTCATCCCGGCATACAAACATACTTCTCGCCTAAAGGTACATAGACTTTAGGCCTGGAAGGTTTCGTTTTTACTTTTAAAAGTCGAGCACTGAGATGCAATTTGAGTAATTTATGCCTTTTTGACTGGTAGACCAAAGGGGCAAAGTATTTGAAACCAAAGAGAGAAACTTATGTTAGCGAAATTGAATGATTTGGAAAGACCTCTCTCATCCAAATAATTTTATGTTAATAGGTTTTGCATCGTATTTTCACGTGCTTGCTGGAGTGATATTTATGAATGTTAGAGCAGTGCGTATTACCGTACTGTATAGTAATGTTTATCTATTACGCCAACCGGCAACGCGCAACGGCGTCATGGTTGTCAAGCGTCTGTTGATTGTTGTCAGGGTTGCCAGATTGGGGGTTTTTTCGCAATTCTGGGGAAAACTTTGACTCTAGGTGAAAATTTAGGGAAACAGTATCTTTGGGGAAATGTTTGGGGAAAATAAATACACTATGGGGATTTTTTGGAGTTAGCACTTCTAAAAAACATAATAGACAAATGAAACCAACGTCCTGTTCATTCGATTAACATCCTAGCAAATTTGTTGTTTGTTTGTTTTGGTTTGTTTGGTCGAGTGCGTAAAAGGCCTGACGACGTACGAACTTAAATTACGCGGGTTTTAAGTTCGCGAACTTACTCGGCTCGCGTCGGTGACACACGAGAATCGCTCACACTGAATTACCATGCCCCCAGGCTCACGGCTTGTGGCTCTTTGCTGACACACAGGCGATTAAGGCTGGTATAAATAGTCAGTACTCAAGATGCATCTCGGTCTCAAGACACGGTTCAGGCTCTGTGATTGGTTGGCTGTCAAAATTTGGACCAATCACAGAGCTGAACCGAGTCTTGAGACCATATCTATATACCAGCCTAACTCATAAGATCGTCGAGCCATAGTCCGCGTACTTACACGCACGTCTGTCACCCCCTTAAAAAAAATCTCTCTTTGGTCAAGCGAGCGATGTGTTGTCAACATGTGTTGTGTATCTGTTTAACTGTCGAGTGATTGAAACTACTAAATCGAATAATTTTTGCTTTTTTTCTGTAACAAAGCGATTGGGGTTCTTTTTGAAAACGTATCATTTTGGGGAAATATAAAAATCAGTTTGGGGGAAATCGTAAAATTGCATCTGGCAACCCTGATTTTTGTATCATCATCAATCTTATCTTTCGTCACCAAACGCATTATGTAATTTACATTATTTAAATTAAACTCGTAACATATCGTTCCTATACTTACAAATACTTATACGAGTATATGTCGGCATTTTCCTGCTTTGATATTTGTCAGCTATCGGTACATTTGTAATATTCCATAATAACCTTTGGTAAAAATGAAATACGCCCATGCTTATACTACAATATGGCTTAAGCAAACAGAGAGATAAGATAGTCGAACAAATACGTATCATAAACAAGATGGAATTGAATCGTTGTTACTAGGAAAATGGTTTTAGGCGTATTTCTAAGTTGATAAAAGAGAGAATTTCCATCTATCTAGGCCAACAATGCTAAAAAATCATACCGAATAATCATACTCCAAAAATACTTTTACCTGTGCTGAATCTCCCTCTTGTCCAGCCAGGTGCTCTGATTCATCGCGAGGGACTCCGCGAAGCTGTCCAGCTCCAACTCGGACTTGTCGGTTCGGAGCGGTTTGTCGATGCCCACCACAGACTTGTCGGGAATCTCTACCGTCTCGCCTCCCGATATAAACGTTACTACGGGCTTACGTTTCGAGGAAGAATTCGCCCGCGCCCGCAGATCTTGCGGCGTAACAGACGGCGACAGGGGGTAAGCTACATCGAACGCGTCCGGCATTTCGTACCGAATATAACAGTGAACCAAATATAACAACAGTCCAACTACAACTGAATCAGTCGCAAATAACATATAAATCTGACGCTCGTGATAACTTTTGACCCTCCTATCGTTATTCTGATGTAAATATTTCATCTATTTATCATTATTTTTAAAATTACTTTTATTTGCTTCGTTAGTCTAATCGTAAACCTACGTCATAAATGGTCACGGAAAATATTTATTTATAGGTATGGTACTGATAACCTGTGGAACAAATCTGTTTGCTAAAGTCGCAGCACACATAACAATCTCTTCAAGGTTTAAAACAATATTGATTAGTATAAGAGTACATAGTATCATATTATAACAAAATTCCATTGAGGTAAATAAATAAAAGTAATTTATAAGAAGTTATCTCATATTTAACATTATGACTATAAACCAGGGGTCACCAATGAGTTTCGCTCAGGGTCCGTTTTAAGAATTAAAATGACCTTCGCACACATTTAAAAAAATATTTATTAAACAAATGTAATTACGTTAATTACAAAGATGTATTGTATGAATGAGAAGAGTGTCCATTTTTGTTGCTACAAGTTCATCAGTATGTCGAGACTTTTATTTTAAAGAACATGCTTGGTCCGCACACAATGGGCATAATTTAACAGATACCATTTTTTTAAATAGTCCAGAAATTGTAGGGTTCGTCTTGTTAAATAATAGCATTACCAAAAGAAACATTCAAAATTAAAAAAAACCTCTTCATAAAAACATCTGCTAAATAAAATTGATGTTGCCCATGATCACATAGTCGCTAAAGACAATCACACAGGAACTGCACAATTTCCTGTGGTAAAAAAGGAAACTTATGTCCTTCCCATGCTTCCCAAATTTTATGAAATTGATACAGTGCTTTTGGAGCCCATATGAAACAAATAGGTAACCAGACAAATGTTTCTTCTTGATGACAAATAATTATATTGTTTAAATAAAGATTAATCCAAACTCTGCTTAGCCAAGATTGGCTTTCTGTCTAATGGTATAATAATATAATACCTCGATCATGGGAATAGCAGACACAATAGCTTTTCAATTGTTATGCAGCACCCGGGTGCCACTTGGGAGTTGATGAGTTAACATAATATGCGCTTGACAATAAAATCTATTCTCTAAAAACGCTAAAGTATAAGCCAATGCATTAGAAATATTTTCAGAATGAAGTCAAAGACTTACCTATGTTCAGCTCTCCTGTAATACTTTTTAGAGGAAAGGTTTTCTGCAGCTGCTGCTCCATCTTTATTAGTGATATCCATAATTCCGAATATTTTACACAGAGACTTTTTTCTTGAAATGTAGGTTTTGTATGTATGATATTTCCAATATTTTGGCAAATTACTCAATTGTCTAATCATACAAGACAAATGTATTTGTTATGTATAACCTGAAATATAAAAAAATATTAAACAGCAAGTCAGTAAAGTGAAACTTAACATAAAGGACACTGAGCAACTAAAACATTATTTAGAAACAGTTTCAATAATCGTTTTTGGTAAAAAATTATCTATTTTTATCAAAAAATCACGACGGCTTAAAATAAAGCAATGAGTCAATGGCAAATATTGATCTTTAGAAAACCTATTCCATGCTTCGTTAAAATTAACAAATGGTATAGCAATTAACTACTAAGGTGAGTTCTATCTATAAATACAAAATATATAAAATAGTACTAACCAGGTAGGTAATGCAAATTTGTAATGGTCAATGGATAATATTTTAACCAAAATTCAAATCAAATGTTTTTGAGCTGAGCAGTTGACAGTTGTTTTGCATCTGATTCTGACCTGACATCTCAAACTAAAATGTCAATGTCATTAGAGAGGTGTCCCGTGTCAACGAATCGGACTGTGAAAGAACTTTTTTAGCGAAGTTTTGCCGGGAATGTGAAAGAGTGATATTGAGTTTTTGTATTATTTTCCTAAAATTGTGTTATATCTGGGTTTTTAATGTGTAATATTGGTAGGATATTAACCATTACATATTGGTTATCGTGCACAAGTGTGGGAATGTGATGTAATAACCAGAAACGTGCTCTTTTGTGTTCCCTGCAAAACTCCATCGAAAGTTTCAGTAAAGCGTCTACCACTTTAATGAAACGACCGACTTGACTAGCACAACACTAAGCACTAGGTCACACACTAATCACTAGGTCCCATCACTAAGCACTTTTACTGTCCTAGGTCGTAGCCGAGTCGTAGGTTCACTGGTTCAGTCACTATTGATTACTTGTTTTCACTTCTAAGTCGCCTTGATGATAGCTCGTATCGAACTGAACTACGGCCCGTCCTCCTGCGACTATTTATGTGGGTCGAGGCGAGCCCTAGACTGTACGAGAACATTCCTTCCCGAATGTACACAATAAATGTAAACAAGTAAACAGGTAAACACGTTAACAAGTGTTGGACTTTTCTAGAAGGTTCGAGCATGTAATTGCGCACCTCACGCCATCTAGTATTGAGTAGGGAATTTATGTTGTCGGTGTTCCCTCGATAAGTTTCGCTGGTTTAACGTTATATGGCACTACGTGTCCGTATCCATAACAATATTATAGTCGACAAGTCGACACTAGCCATGGTTATAACCGTAGTGCCATTATAAGAAAAAAAACTTTTGTCTTGACTCTTGATATCGACACTGGAACCTGCACAAATTTAGCACCCCATCGAAGGATTTTTTAAATCAAAATGACCTTAGTCGATAGGTCTACGTTAGGTCTGTATAGGTCCACCATAATTTTCGTTAGGTCCCCTATAGTTTTTTAATAAATAATTTTTTAAATAAAAAAAAAAAAAAATTATCTTAGCACCTTATCTAAACCGAAACTGATTATTTTTTATATTTTTGCATTCTTTATCGTTAGGTCTATATAGATTATATATATATATATATATATATATATATATATATATATATATATATATATATATATATATATATATATATATATATATATATATATATATATATATATATTTTTTTTTTCATTCTTTATCGTTAGGTCTGTATAGGTCCACAATAATTTTTGTTAGGTCGCCTATTATATAGTTTTTTCATAATTTTTTGCCCTTGGGCCTTTTTACTCACGCAACTAAAACCGCTTATTCCACTTGTCCTAGAAGTCCTAGCTAGGATCCTACATAGGAGACTAATTAGTTCGCTTCTTATTCCACTTTAGTGACTAAATCAGTTGTCATTTTGGTCAGACGTCTTCTTAATGGCTCCTGCTTTTTTTTTATGAAATAAGGGGGCAAACAAGCAAACGGGTCACCTGATGGAAAGCAACTTCCGTCGCCCATGGACACTCGCAGCGTCAGAAGTGCTGCAGGTGCGTTGCCAGCCTTTTAAGAGGGAATAGGATTACCCTAGGGGAGGGTAGGGATAGGAAGGGAAGGGAATAGGGGAGGGTAGGGATGGGAAGGGAAGGGAATAGGGGAGGGTAGCGATGGGAAGGGAAGGGAATAAGGAAGGGTAGGGAAGGGATTAGGGTAGGGGATTGGGCCTCCGGTAAACTCACTCACTCGGCGAAACTCACTCTTTTGTAGTATGTACGCATCGGGTGACAACTTTTTTCGATAGGTATATCCATGGTATATCAAATATTGCGTTTATGAAAGTGGTTTCATAACAAAAGTTGCTTTTGATTGCATAAGTTATCGATTGGTATACAAATATTAAGAAATTTAATTGAAAAAAAAATCGACTTGGTTATCTAACTTTGAAGGCGCATAACAAAAAAAATAAAATTGCTATCGAGCTGTAATTTTGGGAACACTTATTTTTCACCGTGATTTCTTTATTTTATTAACAAAATTCGCAAATCTTTGACCTTGTCATCATCCCTATTATTTTTTTATTATAAAATTTAAAAAATTATTTATTAAAAAACTATAGGGGACCTAACAAAAATTATTGTGGACCTATACAGACCTAACGACAAAGAATGCAAAAATATTAAATTTAATCAGTTTCGGTTGAGATGAGGTGCTAAGATACCATTTTTTTTTGCAAAATTTATAAAAATATTTATTAAAATCCATAGGGGACCTAACGAAAATTATGGTGGACCTATACGGACCTAACGTAGACCTATTAGATTAAGGTCATTTTGATTTCAAAAATCCTTTGATGGGGTGCTAAATTTGTGCAGGTGACACTGGAAAGTAAAAGTCGCTGAAGCGCCATTTTGTTCATATAGAGTTATATATAATATATTTGGAATCAGCAGATTTGAATGATCGAGGTTTCAAAGCAATCAGAGCAATTTTGTGGTCAGTTAGCAAAATGAAAATTGGCATTATTTTAAAAATCTTTTCACTGAACGATGCTCAAAACGGTATTTTTTACACCTATGTCGCTTAAGATATTTTCCATTACTTATTTGGAGCATGAATAACACTTAAGCGATTATTCCACTAGCTCGTATTGTTAACTATGGCGCATCAGCAATTTTTGCTTTCTCTCAAAGTTAAGCTATGGTGGTCAAGCGAAAAGGTCCTCTGGTTATTTCAATAAAAATATCCTTAAGTCAAAAGTGTCTACTGATAAGAGGAAAATACTGCGTTTTAATCATTTTTACCTGTATATTTTTTTAGTTTCTGTGATGTTAGATATTTTAATCAAATATAGATAGTTCAATCGAAGTGACAATAGCGAAAATAATGCTAAATTCAAGACTTAATAAATGGACTTCAGACATTGATTACTGTATCACCCAAGTAACAAAGTTCTCCTATAGTGCACAGTTTATAGGCTTGCAGCACGTCTAGTAACTCTCTCTGAGTGGTTCCAGGTTATACTACCAAGCTTACAGATAACACGGAGTTGTTTTGGGTTTGTAGTAGACGTTCTTATAAGTTGACTTATGGTCGTGTATAGAACGAGATTATAGGCGTAGTATAGGCTAAGATGGCCTATACAAGTGTTTCAAAGGTGTAAATGTACTTGAGAAAACTTCCTCCAGTTAGTTACACTTGTAATAGACTATAAGAAGTAATTATAAATCCGCTATCAGGTCATACGCCAGTAATAGTAATGTATAGAACGAAATGCACTTACTACCATTTGACGTTGTTACTTGACCTTCTTTCTTCTTTGTCATTTTCTTCATTACTGAAGGTCGCGCCTGAAAAAGTTCTCCTCTGCTTTGGTTGTTAAGCTCTTCCATTTTGTTCGGTCTTCTGCTTCTCAGTTCTTTTCAGTCCAGTGAGTGTTGTAATTTGGTCACACCATCGGGTAGGTGATTGACCCCTGGGTCGCTTGCCTTCAATTTTTCCCGTGACTATTAGCTTTTCGAGGTTGTCTAGTTGCCGGCGAGCGATGTGACCAAAATAGGACAAAATTCTCATGTAACATGTTGTCGATAGTCTGACTTTAACACTGAACCGGTCGAGAATAGATTTGTTAGTCCTTTTGGCTGTCCACGGTATGCGAAGCATTCTTTTCCAACACCACATTTCAAATGCGTCGATCTTTTTGCGGTCTGCTGCCCGGATGGTCCATGACTCAGAAGGGTAGAGAAATATAGAGAAAACCAATGTTTGGACGAGTCTTTTCTTCGTATTTGTTGATATTCTACGGTTTTGCCATATACGTGTTAGTCGGCTCATAGCTGATTTGGCCATTTGCGTCCTTCTTTTGATTTCTCTATCGCTACCGCCCTGACTCGAGAGCGATGATCCTAGGTAAATGAACTCATTAACAAAGTCTAAACCTGCAAGTTCTCCGGTTCTAGAATATTGACCAGTTCTGTCAATGAGCATTACCTTGGTTTTGTCTTGGTTGACGGTAAGTCCAACTAGTCTACTCTCATATTCTACTCTTCTAAAGATTTCAGCAAGTTCAGCTTCTGTTGACGCAAAGAGAGTTGTGTCGTCCGCATATCTCAAGTTACTTATTTTAACGCCTCTGATAGAGATTCCACCACCCCATTCTGATAAGGCCTTTCTCATAATATATTCGCCATAGATGTTGAATATAATAGGTGATAGAATGCATCTTTGCCTCGCTCCTTTTTCGGGCTTAAAAGAACCAGAGATGGTGTCATTGATTTTCACCATAGAGTCACCATCCTGATATAGACGTCGCCATCCTGATACTTGACCTTATAGTGGTGTATAATTATGTGCCAATTATAAGTGAATTAGTGCTACAGTGGTTTCTTCCCAGAGTAAGTGTACTTGGTATTATTGTGGGCACTCTAAAGCTGTTATAGTCTTAATCCATACTAATATTATAAATGCGAAAGTATCTCTGTCTGTCTGTCTGTCTGTCTGTCTGTCCGCTTTCACGCCAAAACTACTGAACCGATTGCAATGAAATTTTGTACACAGTTATTCTAGAGTCTGAGAAAGGACATAGGCTACATTTTGATGTGGGAAAATATCTTATTTCCATGAAAATATCGATGAAAATGAATTCGCATTACGCGTGGCCAGCGCTCATCCTGTCCTGGGTTCGAGTCCCGCAGGCGGAACAAAAAGTTTTAAATGTTCCTGGGTCTTGGATGTGTATTAAAATAAAATTTCAAAAATCTTAAATATATTTTATGTATAATATTATAAAAAATCCAGGAATATATCGATGCAATGAACATTTTAGTTCTAATGCGATTCGACAGATGGCGTTTTATTTTTTACTTCACTGGAACATAGAACTAATCATACTTATTAGTTATTATGTTTTTGTTTATAGTTTTTAATACGTTAGAATATTATGTTTAATAATATTATCACTTGGTATAATAATAATCAATCTATCTTATCTTATAGAACTCCTACTGCATTTCTAATATATGTGACAAGTTGACGACAGAAGGCGCTCTAAAATAAAGGAATTCAAGTGTACCGTGTTTGCCTATATTCCATCCAGAAAATATATCAATGCAATCAACATTTTAATTCTAATATATGAAAACAGATGGCGTTTTATTTTTTACTTCATTGTAACATAGAACTAATCATACTTATTAGTTACTAGCTGTTGCCCGCGACTTCGTCCGCGTGGACTTCTGTTTATAAAGCGCGATGTCAACAAAATTGGTGTCAAAAGCTTTTATAAAAAAACCCTGATACCCCTTAAATCAATACAGCTGTCCAGTGTGCACACAATAAGTATTTCATTTTTTATATTAAACTTTATATTTTATGCCAAATTTTAAAGCTTATTTAGCCCCAATTACACAACTTTACCCATAAACTATTTATCATTGATAGGTTTAAGGTTACGTCACTGCACAGATAAAGTACTGCGTTATTTAATACCGTAGAATAGATATAATAATCGAAAAAAAAATACGAAACTTAAATGTAAGATGATACCACCTCTTATAGAAAGACTTTTGAGCAAGCGTGAGCGCGATGTAGAAGACGCACGGCGCCATCTATTATGATTTTTTGGAACTAACTTAATTTGAACAAATTTACGCATTTGCACCCCCTGACAACCCTTTTTTCCAGTAAAAAAGTAGCCTATGTCCTTTCTCAGGCTTTAGACTATCTGTAAACAAAATTTCATTACAATCGGTTCTGTAGTTTTGGCGTTTGGCGTGAAAACGAGACTGACAGACAGACAGACAGACAGAGATAAGAACATATTCAATTAAACCTTATGTTTGAATATTTTTCATTTTCATTTAATTTCTAATTTTTAATATGTGTGTACTGTGTAATATTATACAATGTGTCCTAACACCGGTGTCCGATCCTTACATGTTATTTTTTTTTATGAAATAAGGGGGCAAACGAGCAAACGGGACACCTGATGGAAAGCAACTTCCGTCCCCCATGGACACTCGCAGCATCAGAAGAGCTGCATGTGCGTTGCCGGCCTTTTAAGAGGGAATAGGGGAATAGGGTAATAGGGGAGGGTAGGGATGGGAAGGGAAGGGAATAGGGGAGGGTAGGAAAGGGAATAGGGTAGGGGATTGGGCCTCCGGTAAACTCACTCACTCGGCGAAACACAGCGCAAGCACTGTTTCACGCTGGTTTTCTGTGAGTTGAACTGTAGTAGTAGAGTATTGACTGAAAGATCGGACACTGGTGTTGGGACAGTGGACACATTATATTATTAATAATTATTATGTGTCCAATTACGAGTATCCAATGCTTTAACGTCTTTATTTCTTCGATAATACATAATATTAATTGTTATTTTACAAAATTGCTGTTTAATAGTAATTAAGTATAATAAAGTATTTTTGTTCTTCTGTTGTTTTCTTATAAAAACTGTTGATTTTATTGATATTACACTCCGGACAAGCCTTCGTGGCTTATGGAGTATACATATTATGTATATTTTTAACAATTTGTGTAATAATTATATAATTAAATATTTTATTTATATAAAAGTATTTTCAATTTTCATATACTTTTGAACATGCGGGTCGAATTGATAACCTCCTTTTTTCGATGTCCTACAAAATCTATAACATAAAATTATGGTCGACTATTGGTCGATGGCTGTAGTCTAATTTTATATTTTTATCGATATACGCCCATCCCTACACGCACACTATGGCAATTGCACACAAGCATAAAATGGCCACGCGCTGGCGAGCTAAGGCCGGTATAAATAGTCAGTAGGTACTCAAGATGCATCTCGGTCTCAAGACACGGGTCAGGCTCTGTTGTGTTGGCTGTCAAAATTTGGACCAATCACAGAGCCGAATCGCGTCTTGAGACCGGGTCGCATCTTAAGTACTGACTATTTATACCGGCCTAAGAATCCATCTACTTATATCCTTAATCTATGACGCCTCTGGTGCAACCCAACCTTAAGTTGCCTATATGGAGGTTAGCGACTTTTCCTTTCCAGTGTCGAATTATATAGTCCGTCAAGGAAGTGAAGAAATTAAAAAGTGGCAACATCGTAGTGTCATCCATTTTTTCTTAGATTGATTTGAAAGGGCACTACGATAAACACTTTTTAATTTCTTCACTTTCTTGACAGACTATAGATTCTAGGATTTTGCTCCCAAACTTTTCCCAAACTACGAAAAAATTAATTTCGTTGTTGGTATCGAGGTAAAAAAAATATCGCATCTTGCTCGTGCAAAAAAAGTAGGTAGCATAATAAGTACGGTCTCTTCAGAACTCAGAAGGCTTCCTATATAGCGTTTCTTAAAAATTTCTTAACAAGTTTCAGTAATGCCGCGGCCGCATATGCGTAGTGCTTCGCGCTAAAAACGATACCAATACAAGACTTTTTGACGGTTTCAAAAGTAAAAACACAATGCCGCACGATACTAGCAAATAGGAATGGTTAACAGTTAACTCAGCTGAAGCCACTGACCTCCAACGTCATGTTTACGTCAGATTTAGTTCTCTTCCCCCGATTTTGGGGGCGCTGATTCCGCTTTAAATAGGCACAAAAAACAGCTGTCATTTCAATGGGCAGGGTAGGTATCATCATGAATTCATCTGTCCAGCGTACTTGTAAGTATAATGGAGGTCAGTGGCTGAAGCGCGACTAAAAAAGATGTTCATTTGACAAATGACATCCCATTTTGACATTTACAATAACTTTGCTATTTCTTGTCAATTTTGTTGATTTTCATTAAAATTTTTCAAGTACGGTATTTGTTATTAAAATGTAAATAATATTGACAAAAATTGCATTAATCACAGGAATATTTTATAGTTTTGATGTTAAATGTAATTCAAAAAAATTCTAATGGCTTACACTGAAAAAGTTTTGCTTAGTGGCACAGCACTTTCGTTCTTATTTTACGAGTGTTTAAACTCCGATAATAGCCAGGTTAGTTATTATTTTTCAAAGAGTTCCTTTAATTCTCACATTCTATATACTACGATTATATTGTTTTATTTCAGGAAGGATTTCTATTGGGAGACATAAGTTCACGTGTAACTAATCACATATCAGATTCTCAAAATGATAACCCTCGACTTGACACTCAAATATTGGTTAGAAGTGTTTTGCCCCTACCGTCGGCATCACTGTTTTATCTTCCAACAGGAAAATTGAGAGAAGATGTTCTATCGGAGATTCTCGCTCAAGCCGCGTCCGACGTGGTGGGATGGTACAAATATAGGAAGAACACTAGCATCAAGCCGACATTTCGAGATAAGAATGTATCTAAAGGACTTCAGAGATATTTTGAAAAGTATCAAGAAAAGAAAACTTTTGTCTCATGTTTCCTGTCAAGTAAGGAGTCATCGGCGTCATCGACACACACTATAGTATATAAATTTGGTAAAATTAACTGCTTTGACTACTATGAATACATAGAAGATGTCACTGGTAATTTAGGAGAAAAAGTAACCGGTTACAAAAAGGCACAAATGCCATCGGCTCATTGCATATTCAATAGAATTGTTAAAGAGAGCAACGTCCATACCAACAACACCAATGATGCTATAATGCTAATACAGAAAGCCGTAGATGAGAGATTAACAAAAGAAGCCAAAATAGCAGCAAAAAATGAGTGCACTATAAGAGAACTCGAGAATGAAATCAAAGAGATGACCAAAATGCTGTGCGAACGGCAATGTTTTGAATTACAAGAAGCATATGAAACTATGATCAAGGAGAAAACTGTCAATAGACAAGCTGAAATGGCTCAGGCGTGCATTGAAGCAATGAAAACTCCTACAACTGTAGATATTCTTAGTGCACCAAATATCATCATAAACAATAGTTTGTCTGGTGGTGAGAAATCCATTCACACTATAAACACTAGGGATAGATCACCAAGTCCCATCCTATCACCCTCAACCTCTTCTAACAAGGCAAAGGTCAACTATGCTTCTATTGTAAAGAAAAAATCTGAACAGCCTTCGTCAAGCGTAAGTTTTGCATAAATAAGATTAAAGAATATTAAAAAAAAAACTATATTGATTTTATAATTTTCTTTTTTCAGACTACCGCAAATGAAGATTTAATTATTTTTGATGTGGAAGACAAACAATATCAAAAACCAATTATCATCAATGACAATGTAAGCTTAGGGGGAAGTTCTCCGGAGTATTAAAGTGCCTTAATTCGTTAAATATTTTAGTTACCATATAATGATCATTATTTTGTTAGTATCTACCTAGCTCTTATTTGTTAAACTTAATTTAGTGTTAATGACTGTTATGGATACCCTAACAAAATCGAATTGTAGGGCCAAAGCCGATACAAAAGCAATACTATCCTTGTGCATTTATTAGAAATTTTGATCCTGATTCTGGGGCCATAAAAGAAACCTTTTTGAGACTCAAACAATTGAATGAGAATGCCGCGCCCCGCACTAATAACGTCATTTCACATTTGTTAGAGTAGGACGCTGCATTCTCGTTCAATTGTTTGAGTCTCAAAATGGTTTCGTGGTCCGGCCCCTAATTAGAAATTAAATTATGTTTACCAGTGAAGAGATTGCTCAAGAATATTTCTATGAGATACTTACTTCCATATACTAACCTGAAACCTCATTGCTAATGAAAATATCCACACCTTATGCAGACATAATGTACTTACCATGTTTTGTCCTTGTCAGAACTTTTTTTTTACATATCAGACAGACAAAGACAAATTATTACTTATATATAACAATAAAATGTATACTTACATATTTTATTTAATAACAAGGAGGTTGGAATGTATGATTATTATAGGACTACTTAAAACTTGTAAACTTTCACCTTACTTAATTGTTTGACTATAAATTCTTGACATGATCTCTTCAATATGATACAGTAAGTTGCATAAACCCGAAAATTCACCAGTACAATATGACAAATTAAAATACACTATTTTTAGGGTAAAATTGGGACCCTATTACTAAGACATCGTGGTCTGTCCGTCTGTCTGTCAGCAGGCTGTATCTCAAAAATCGCTATAGCCAGACTTCTGAAAATTTCACAGATTGCGTATTTCTGTTGCCGCTATAACAACAAATATTAAAAACAAAATAAAATTAATAATGAAGGGGGGCTTCCATACAAGAAACGTGATTTTTTTGGCATTTTTTGCTCGACTTCAATAATGGTAACAATTAGACACTTGTTATAAAATCCTTTATTACTAATTATATGTGTACTTTAATTATTAATTATAATATTAAAATAAAAAAATATGAGGGGGGCTCCCATACAAAAAACATAATTTGTGGCTTACTTTTGCTCTATAACGGTAATAAACCCTTCGTGCGCGAGTCTGACTCGCACTTGGCCGATTTTTATTAGGTTTATGCCGTTTATATGAAATAAGTCTTGAAAATTCTGATTATAGGTGACATTAGGTTTATTTATATTACTAAAATTATTATACTCACTACAACTGATAATAATTACTTGTTCTGAAAGCTGCACACAAGACTTGAAGAGTTTTAATGTTTATGTGTTTTTGACAAATGTTTATCTTTTCAATAGTTATTTTGATTGAATGTATTTGACATCAGCTATCAAAAACGTTTATAGATGATCTCCTGCCAATGAAACTCAGAAACCATGCGTTAATTAATCAATGTAGTACTAAAATTTTCTTTCTGCAGTTGTAAGTCGGAGTATCAATTTACTTAAATAATTTATTTTGTACTTAGGACGATTTTTCTCTGCTCATTTTAGTTGCACATATATTCCATTAAAAACCTGACAAAGTACTAATTATTTTGCTAAATTAAGTACAGATTTCATTTTTAACATGGAAATAATCCTGTAAGTATGTAAAACATTACAAAATATATTATGTAATAAAGTTATTACTAATATTATTATTTACACTATAAACTTGTTTTTTTTTCCGTGCAAATAAAAGAAGAAATTATATTTTCATACACTTTATTAAAAGGACAGACATAAGTACTTTAGGAATTTTAAGTAAAATAGTTTTTATTATTCGTAGGTTGCATTGTATTTTGTTGGAATTTGAAAGAATAACATGTTGAGGATTAAGAAGTTTTATAGATACACTAGACATATTTTAGCATTAAACCTAAGATAGGTGGAAGAGCCTTATAATAATAATAGTGCTTTTTTTAATTCTTATATTTTTATAACTTACACAAAAAGTTCCCAATTCATCATTCACATTTGGCACAAAAAGCATGATCCTTAACAAAACATACAAAATTAATAGTAAAAATCCTTACTGTGTTTAACAATAATAAAATAATAATAATATAAAATCAGTTCCAACAAATACAACATGCTGTATTGGTTTATTCATATACTTACTAGCTGTTGCCCGCAACTTCGTCCGCGTGAATGTATGTTATTAAAATCGAGATTTAGAAAATTGAACACCCATCTACGACTATTTTATTTAGATCTATATTACACACGAAATTTTTAATTTACATCAAAGACCCAGGAAACTTGAACCTCAGATACTTATCGTTTTGAAAAATCCTTTCTTCGAAGACCGCTTGGCGTGGACAGGGGATAGGGGCCACAGGACAGGGGAAAGGAACATGTGACGGAGATAGAGGATAGACTATAGAAGACGGGATTTAATGTTGGCATCTATCCCTCTTTAACCTACCTCTTATTCTCAGAATCATAATCTACAATTAAACCACAATTTAGAGGAGTTTCTTCAATTCCATTACTTATCAAGTCACCGTTTTTAGGGTTCCGTACCCAAAGGGTAAAAACGGCCGGGACCCTATTACTAAGACTTCGTTGTCTGTCCGTCTGTCTGTCTCCAGGATGAATCTAAAGAACCGTTATCTAGAGTTCTGAAATTTTTACAGATTGTGTATATCTGTTGCCGCTATAACAACAAATACTGAAAACAAAATAAAAACAATATTTAAGGGGGGCTCCCATACAACAAACATGATTTTTTTAGCCTTTTTGCTCGATATCAACAATGACAACAGACAGGCAGTTGAAATTTTCACAGAATCCTTAATTATACGTGTACTTTAATAATTAATAACAAAATTAGAATATAAATAAAATTTAAGGGGGGCTTCCATACAAAAACAACTTTTGGCCTATTTTTTCCCTGAACCCTTCGTGCGCGAGTCCGACTCGCGCTTGGCCGATTTTATTGTAAAAATGGTATCAAATCCGGGCAATCTATACAACAAAAAAAGAATTTTGAAAATCTGACCACAAACAGCAAAGTAAACATTAACTCCTCCTTTTTTGAAAGTCGGTTAAAAAAAGTATCTAAGATGTTGACCAGGGATGTAAGGTATTATCATGACAAATTTCATTGAAATCGGTCCAGCGGATTCAGAGATTAGCCTGTACAAACAGACAAACCGACAAACGAACAGACAGAGAAACAAAAATTTCAAAAACAGTTAAAATGTGTTCTATTACTCTTCTATATGCCCCTGACTCGTTTTTTCAAGTTTATTTTCAATGTACAAAAATTTCACCTCCACGATTTTATTGATAAGTATAGATATAGATATAGATTTAATTTATTAATCTAAAATACTTATAACTACAAATCATCTCAATCTCAAACAATACAATAAACTACAATGATACATAAAATATGACAATACATTTGTATTGTCATATTGTCTTGACTAGGACTATTTAGCAAAGCCGCCAGTTGCTATACAGTGTGTAACAAAAATAAGTGATAATACTTTAGGGTGTGTATGTGTTCCATACAAAAGTGAAAAAAATTTTTGGTCTTTCAGCGCTGCAATTTTCACAGTGAACTCTCTACAAGGAACACATACACACCCTAAAGTATTATCACTTATTTTTGTTAAACCCTGTATAGATGCAGCTGCCAATTTCAGTATTTAAACCACTCGCGAAGATCTGGGTTATGGGTAGAATATAATGGAAATATTCTATGATTTTGAAATCGGCTATCCAAGTGAACCTAAGATTATAACTATTAACTTATATCTACTTAAATGAAATATGCTTACATTTATTACCGCAACGGAATATTCATCGAATACCAGATTTTAGTTCAATCACAGTAGATCATTAGCTACGGCGGGGTTTTCCCCGGCTAACTCGTACACGGAATGTGCCAATCTGCGAGCCTGCTGCACCGCCGTAGACGCTGGTAGGAGCCCCAGATGTATACAGATGAGCTCCTTGAGACTTACACCTTGACTGTCGTTGGGAAACGCCAGCTCTTGCAGTTGTCTGAACACGTCAGAACATTAAAAATTAATAAAATATTAATGTAAATCTTGCTCTTACAACTAAAGGAAGATGCAATGACGGCAAGCGTGCTTTAACCCATCAATCTCCAAGCGGCACCCGGCTGTCGCATAACAATTTACAATCTATTGTGTCTGCGATTCCCACGTATTAAACGCACACATACGTAATTTTCATTTTGCTACATGTGAGTAATGAGTATATTGTGTGCGTTCAATAAAGCAATTTTCGTTGTATGCCACAAGTCAGCAATCAACTTTAAGGGCCAGGCCACACTGCGTTGCGGCGTCGCATCGCAAAAACTACATTGCTTTTCAAAGGTTGTTTTTGCGATACGACGCCGCAGCGTAGTATTGTGGCCTGGCCCCAAGGGTAGTTACTAAGGGTAGTACTTGAGAATTTCAAACTAATATTATAAAATAATAAATATGTGAAAGTGTGTTCGTCTGTCTGTTACTTCTTTACGCCCAAACCGCTGAACCGATTTTGCTGAAATTTGTAATGGAGATACTTTGAGTCCCCGGAAAGGACATAGGATACTTTTATCTCGGAAAATGTACGGTTCCCGCGCGACAAATGAATTTTAACGCAACGGAGTTGCGGGCGTCATCTAGTTCTATTCTAAGTACTTTGTTGCAATAAGTTACATACCTGTAGAAGCTCCCTCGTATATCCCCGGGCGGGGGCAGGGCGCGGGCAGCGGCGGGGGTGTGCGCGGAGCGGGCGGGGGCGCCGCGCCGCTCCCACCACTGTAACGCGCACACGTGCAACGCGCCGCGACGCCACGCTGCCGCGCCGCAGCCGCCGCGTAAGGCTGCTAGCGAACGCCGTATCACCGCACGCACCTATACACACAACATTATAAGTATTGTGACCGCAAGGAACTGTTAAAATATTATCTTTAAAGTTACAAGTACTTGTATAATTCTCCTTCCCAAATTAAAACGTGACAAAGCGAATAGGGGCAATTTCAAAAGGTCTCAGCTATCCAAAAGGATTACAGTGCAAACAATTTGTTTAGCCGAGAGCACTCTACTGGGTAGGTGTTATCACTTATCAGGCCCTGAGGGTCGTTTTACGGGATGAGCTAAGTTCGAACAATGTGTTACATAATAAACTTATAAAAACTAGCGCATAGGAGCCGTGGATACTAAGAAAGGTATTTCAGCGACTTTACGAAATTATGCGAAAAATAAAATTTCTTATAGGTATTTTTTTAATAAAGTGGAAGATTTTAGACCCTCACCTCGAGTCATCTTAAAAAAACTGCGTTATCTTATACTTGAATACTCACCTTTTATTAAGGAAAGCTACAATTAACTTTAATACATACCGTGCTAGGTGTGAGCATGTCGACGCAATCTGCCATGTCTGGCGCTAGGAAGCGGCCCGTAGTGCGGTCGACGTACACGAAGTGTATGAGGCCGGGGAACTCCTCCACGTACTTGTGCAGGGATATCGAGCTGCCCACGTCCGACTCACCAGTGGAAAATTGTTAAGAAAGTTGTTGGATTTAAATCTTATCTTATACAGGGTGCAATTAAACCTTCCCGCCAAATTTTGATATATTAATCCTTGTTAAAATTAAAAATACACGTATTTTTTCTTTTATAATCACTCAGTACTAAAATGTTGAGGAATAGCTTCCGAAAGTTATCCAAAAAACACAATTAAATATTAATGGACACAACGCGTCGCCCGCGCGCGCTTACCTCCGCGTTACCCGCTTTCATTCCCTCGCGCCGCGTTGGCCGGAAAAGCTAGTGTATTAATAAACTATTTATTAATAAGGGCGCGTTACCAATGATATTGCGAGAAATGTGTCAAATCATTTGCCTGACCTTGCTAAGTTCATCTTAACAACACGTTCCTTGCAACACGCAACTCAGCGCCACTGGAAACGAAGCCTTATCGTCGATCGATCGCTTGAACGACCAACAATAACCCAACGACGTTTATTTTTGCGCACTGACGAGGACGCGCGTTTCTGATGCGCTCGTCATCTGCGTGTTTTAATTTTTCATTTTTAAATATTACACGTTGTTTGACGCAAAGGAAACGTAAAATAAGCGCTAATGAAGCGCGCTTGTAAGATGCGTTTGTATCATACATAATACGCAAGTTGAACGCTATTGAAACACTACGCTACTAACGCGATACGTTCGTGACGCAAACGCGTTGCGTTCGAAAAACAGGGCGTTTGTATAGATACAAAAATAGGATCGTGTGTAAAGGTTAAAACGTGTCGGCTTTCTTGCGTTTGCTGAGCGTTCAACTTGCGTTCGTATCGATACAAACGAGCGTAAAAAAACGTCGTGTGGAAGGGCCCGAAGGAATAATAATAATAAGCCAATTGCGGTGCATTGTGTAAAATTCTACTGTTCTATAGAAACTGTGGTTCAACAGTCAACTTCGTCACTTTCTAAAGTCATATTAAAAAGGATATGATTCAAGATTGAAATATCTCTCTGCTTTCAGTTTCAAGAAGTCAAGATACGGTGACAGTTGGGTCTTCAACTCGGTCAGATTGAGCTTGGGACTCGGTATATCAGGTTTGAGCTGTTCTAGCACAGCATCGAGGGCGGTGTGTAGGGCTGCGGCGGCGGTGTCGGGGGACAGGGGCGAAGCCCCGCCCGCGGCTGCCTTGCGTAACTCCAGCAGTCTGCTGGTGAGCCGAGAACAGAGGGCGCTGTTGGATTTGTTCTTGCGGAGTGCGTCTGTAGTCTGAAATTGTAATGTTCAAATTAATTTTTCCCTATTTATATTAAGCCATGATTTAAATTAATGAAATTATAAAAATAAGCGTCTAGATGCGAATGTATTCGTCAAGACAGGGCGGAGAACGTCATAAACATCACCACAGAATACATATTATTACTACATCACTAATTTTTTTTTTTTAGGAGATAAGGGGGCAAACGAGCAAACGGGTCACCTGATGGAAAGCAACTTCCGTCGCCCATGGACACAGGGGAGGGAATAGGGTAGGGGATTGGGCCTCCGGTAAACTCACTCACTCGGCGAAACAGCGCAAGCGCTGTTTCACGCAGGTTTTCTGCGAGAACGTGGTATTTCTCCGGTCGAGCCGGCCCATTCGTGCCGAAGCATGGCTCTCCCACGTCTAAATATTATAAAAATAAAATTATGTCTCTCCTCTATATGTTACCTCTTCAGTCTTCACGCTTTAACCGCTTAATATATTTTGATGTCTCTCGCCAGATAAAAGATCTTGGCAAATCAAAGTTGCAGGCAATGGCTGGTAAATAATATTTCTTAAAAAATTTACTTATACTTAATGAAGTACAGTTTTAACTTTTACAATTTACAGACCTTTTTAATAGCTTGTTCCAGTGAATCTAGTGTAGTTGGCACCATTTCCATATTCCTTTGTAAAAGCAGCCTCCTTAAATTACACAGGATTTGGCTGGACAGGTGAGCCGATATACCAATTTCCCTGTAAAAATGATGTAACAATACTCGGTAACAGTTTTACAACAAATGAGTGAATTTAATATTTTTTATTTCGTTTTAATGCAACGCAACAAGGCGATGGGACTTAGCGTTCAACGTTGTTCACACAACGGCTCCTGACAGACAGTTTGGTGTAAAAGCAGCCTAAGACTCTGTACATATCTAATATATAAAATTCTCGTGTCACAGTGTTTGTTGCGCGAACTCCTCCAAAACGGCTCAACCGATTTTAATGTGTGTACATTCGTCAGGCCAAAGAATAGGTTTTTATCTACTTTTTGTATCGATACTGGAATGGCAAAACAAATGGCAAAATAACAAAAAAGTCAACTAGTGATATTATACCAGTGTGCTCTCACCTGAGTTCCATATCAACGAGCATAGCGAATACGATGCGCGGCGCCAACTCGACTAAATGCAGCGAGTGCGGCGCGCACGGGCTGCCCGTGCCGCTCGCGCACATGTTCACTATAGCGCTGTTCTCTGCTGACAACCCTGGAGTTAAGTAACACTGTGTATCTTTATCTTATTTGTGGTGCAAAGAGACAGACAAAGTAAAAGGCACATTGCTAGAGACTCAGGAAAATGGCAAAAGGAATTGTTCCCATGAAATGGCGCAAGATGCAGGGTATGAAGACGATATAATAATATGCAGGATATGTGCAGATAAAAGTGGAAATAAAAAACTTGAGGGACACCCGGATGGAACGAAGTTATAAAAAAATGAGTACCGCCACCCCACCCAGCTAAAAAAAATCAAATTTCCCGCCATAGAGGTATCCGCCAGTTGACATCATCGCCACATCAACGCTCTCTGCCCCTACTTCGCAGGTACTAAAAATAAGTGTCGGTCAAAAAGTGTCGTTACAACTTTTTCCGTCTAGCCCCCTTTCGCAACGCGCGATAAGGAACTTCGTTCCAAAAGATAGTAGGCATTCAAATTAAACACAACATATAATAATAAACACTTACATGGCAAGCGAACATTGCTGCTTGCTTTGTCTTCCTCCTCTAACTGTCTCAGTTCCGTCCAATACTCTTGTGCGGCCACACACTGTATACTCAGCAGTATCAGATCAGGGGGCATGAGGTCTTCGCAGCCACGACTATAACAATAACACAATTCTACAAATTCTACAATCCACACACAGATGATACCAGCAGGAAAATCTACATAATACCATGAATTATTTAGTATATTAGTAAATAGTGATCTAAAACTACTACGAAGGTTTTTTTTAAACTCCAAAAAAGTAGAATTCTCTGTGAGATATGTACTGTATTTACTATTTAGGCTGGTGGTGAGTTGAGCCACAAGCAGTTGTCTTTTTGAGCCTAATGACAAACACTTCATAAAATGCATTCTTGGTCAGAAACAAACAAAAATATATATTTGAAAAAAGAAAAGAATAAACCTGACTTACGTAGAATATAATGCAAGCATCTTATCGCCAACGAAGAGCATAAGGTGGTAATGTTGGTACGAGCCACATTTGATCTCTTTACTAGCAGACTTCAATGCATTGAGTGCGGCCAATGTAGCTCCGCTCTCCCCGATCACTCCACTGGCGCCCGGAATGGAGTCACCCTTGGTTCTGCTCTCTAGCAGCACTGACAACCAGTCCTGATAGGTTACTGAATGTAAACTGAAAATAATTTACATTCCTAATCAGATTAGAAAGACAGAAAAACTTCAAGTTGCAACCAGTATATTATTTTTAACAATGATATTCTATGTTACTAATTTTTAATGGTATCATCATAGAATTTTTAACAGTTAAATTCTATGTGACAGAACAGTGAAACTGTAATTTGTTAATAAAACAAAATTTAAACTAGAGCACATAAAAGAAGATAGTAAGAAGGGTTAACCGATTCGTTGCGGTGTCTAATTTTGCGAACTTCTAACTGTGGCGTTGAACAAAAATGACGTGACACTGATCAGTGCCCAACGCCATACGATTAGATGACACGCATCTGTGTCTTCAGCCATGCGGAAAAGAAAACAGTTTTTTGACAATTTTTTACAAGTTTAAAGCTTCAATATTTTTAGTTTACATTCGAAATCTGACGTGAATGATCCGGCACACTGTTTAAAGTGATTAGAAGTGGCAAAATAAGTGTATTTCTGGAAATGGACAGTAAGACTGGGTTGCACCAGAGGCGTGGGTAAAGTTAAAGATATAGTTATAGTTAAAGTTAAGGTAAGGTAAATTTAACTTAAATAACTTTACCCTTAACTTTGCCCGGAGAAATTGACAGATGACAGCTAATCCAACAAGATTATACATGCGCGTGGGCGGGAGCGCTGCTGGTAAAGGAGAACTGTCGAAAATTGCGGTTTTTGTATGATGACAGCGTTAGTTCCTTTTTTCGCCACATGCATTTAAAACCTTGTCGAGCTCTATGGTTATAGTTAAATATGGCGTCTTGATGGCGTCCATTTTTAACTTACCCCAAAGATTTGACATTTTGCACTGTAGTCAAAGTTAAAGTTACAGTTAAAGTTAGTTGGTGCAATCCAGTCTAAGTGACATTTTAAATACAGATTTGCTAAACCTTTTCAACTTATTTTGCATTTTCTAATGATTTGCTTGATTATGAGGTATTAAATTAGATCTAAAAATCTTATTTTGGTTTTCCTCGTAATCATTTCAACTATAATTATACTATGCAAATGTATTTTAGTTATTGGCAAGTTTAATTAAATACATATATGGCAACTGCAAAAAATGCCAGTAACGAAACGCATTCGTGAGTAACGTTTCGTTACTCGGTACTATAATATGGCGTACCCGTTACTCAGTACCGAATGACGACGTCACGAATGGAAAAAAAATATGACGTCTACGTCCTGCGTTTAGTTAAACTACGTGAGGAAAATAAAAATTTCAATGTATATATTATTTTAAGGTACTTAGCTATTTAATTAAAAATTGGTATTTTGTACAGTAGATTTTTAGCACTATAGAAGTTGATACACTATTCAAAAATTAGTGTACATCATATTAATACCCTATTCTGAATTCTGTTTGTGGTATAACACATTTATAATTTATTATCATAATATTATGACACTTCATTACAAAATAAACGCACCTTTCAAAAAATGTTGGTGGGCCCTATTCTATAAAAAATCTTACAATATCCAAAAACGAAGGCTACGAGATTAATATACGTAAAAAATGAAGATAGTTTGATTCTGGGCAAAACTTTCTTTAAAGCTTAATTGAAGGAGTTATCATTGATTTTAAAATGACACACATCCGTGCCTACGCCACACGCAAAAGAAAGTGATGGCACTGAAACATGCCTTCCGCAATGAATCGGTTAAGGGTTCAAAGCATATTTTTAATAAATGTTCTTGTCTTATTAACAAGAGCTATCAAGCTCTGAATGTGAATCCACTACTTTCACAGCTTGTATAGCTCTTGTTAATAAGACAAGAACATTTAGTTTACTTACAGATTGATATTCTGTCCACAAACATGTTGGACTAGTGTTTTGCAGTCCATCAGCTCTCGGTGAGCGTCATCTAAGTCCTCCTCACATATGATCATTAGGACATGATCCAGCCACTAAAAATAAAGTAATATTTTAATATAAATAGATTTGTATTTAGCCTTTGTTATCATAATAAAATATAAATACATTAAACAACATTAAAATAGATATACAGTAGAACTCCAATTATCCGAATTAATGGGGACCGGGTCCCATTCAGATAATCAAATATTCGGATAATCGGATTTTTTTAAAATATTGCCATTGGAGAGAATAAAAGCTACGTTTTGATATTGCACTATTTTTTTATTGAATTAAATGAAAGAAACATGAAATTTTCACATGTTTTAAACGGCACACAACGGCAACTTAAGACAAGTCAAGTCAAGACTTGACGCGCAAACACTGGCTTCGCGGGGGGAAGAATAATAGCGTGTGATTCGGATAATCGGCGATCCGGATAGTCGGAGTTCGGATAATTGGAGTTCTACTGTACAATATACATATTTTGATATTTGTTAATATAATACTCAATCTCAATAATATTTATGCAAAAGTAACGTAGTATTCTACCAATAGGTAAGAAAATAAAAATAGCAGACTTTTTCACAGATTTTATGCACTTCCACTTTATAGAAAAAGTGCAAGAAATTAATATCATAGCATTCATAGCTACAGTGTAACATGAATTAAATTCATTGACTTTCTAGCAAGAACATACTGTACATTAAAAAAACTGACATTTATTTACATGGGCGTAGTGAGGTACGGGCACTTCAAGACTATTGTGAGATACATTATTAGGATAAGATTATGTTTAAAAATCACAAATTCTATTTATCCTTAGGGCCATGTTACACCGGAATGGCAGCGGCGAGACGAGCACTTTAAGTGTCATATGTTTTTAAACTTTATCTTCATTATTGTAATACATAGTATCGCTTGAGATTGAGCCGCTATAGAATTAGAATCCTGGCTACGCCCATGTTTATTTATTATATGATATCAATGTTGTTCACTCACTTCGTCAAACACTATAGTAGTATTATCCTTACATTGCATCGAAGTGTATGTGTTGCTGAATTGGGCTGCCATTATGCGTTGTGATGTTATAATAGGGCTCAATAACTGCGAGATGTGGTAGTTATCTGTAATATTTCCATCTATTTCCTGAAATTTAAGAAAGGGATGAAATAAATTTACCTGATAAAAAGTCAAGCCTAATGATATGACATAACAGCTAGTAAATTACTTACTTGACCACCAAAAGATTTCATTCGCAATAGAAACTCCTCATCCCATTTAGAAAATAATAAATCATTAACATTATCAAAAATCAATACGGCTTTCATTTTATCAACAAAATAATATAACAAAGTAGGTACTCTGAGAATTCAATCAATAAGTTTTATGTTCGCAGACTATAATAAATAATATTGTATAAAGAGTTAAAGACACAACTTTAACTATGAAATAATTTATTATAAAATTTAACGAAAACAATTAACAAACTTTAAAGAATGGTAAGCGCATGCGGCATGACAGCAAAATGCAAATACAAAACACAGCTGACACTTGACAGTCGATTGCTGACTTTTTTTTCTTATTATGGCACTTCGGCTACATTACCATGGCCATGAGTGTCGAGTATAATATGGCGGGAAAACAATTATACAGCGCGTCAAGAAAGTGAAGAAATTAAAAAGTGGCAACATCGTAGTGTCATCCCTTTCAAATCAATCTAAGAAAAAAGGGATGACAATGATGTTGCCACTTTTTAATTTCTTCACTTTCTTGACGCACTAAAGTATTTTTTAGCATCGTTTTTTTACACAGTCAGGTCTAAGGTCTAGTCAAAGTCTTAAGTAAAAGTCAATACAGTCAAGTCAAGTCAAGTCGGTTGATTCAGTAAAGAAGTAGACGTCTTAAGCTAAGTCCGTCGCCCATGGACACTCGCAGCATCAGAAGAGCTGCAAGTGCGTTGCCGGCCTTTTAAGAGGGAATAGGGTAATAGGGGAGGGTAGGGAAGGGAAGGGATTAGTTGAGGGTAGGGAAGGGAATAGGGTAGGGGTTAGGGGATTGGGCCTCCGGTAAACTCAATCACTCGGCGAAACACAGCGCAAGCGCTGTTTCACGCCGGTTTTCTGTGAGAACGTGGTATTTATCCGGTCGAGCCGGCCCATTCGCGCCGAAGCATGACTCTCCCACGTATAATTTTATGTGCATCCACCCGTATTCTACACATGGACAGGCCGAAACCAGGAGGCCTATAAGTTTTGTCCATTCCCTAATTTTACACCGATTAATATTTAAGAACTTACTGCTATTTTATTTTCGTTCTTTTATCCTGAGGTAAACTAATAGTCCAATCATTTGAATTTATAATAAAACCCAAATACTTGCAAGCATAAGATGGTTGTAAGCAACATTTATCTAAATTTCTAAATTTAGAATAAATCCTAGGGCTTGTAAAAATTCACGACTCGTCTTTACATTTAATTCACAATCTTCGAATGTATTTATCTATTAACAAAATTATATCATCCAAGTAGCAAGAGGATAAAAATCCACAGAACCATAATATAGGCTTTAGTAATTAGTAAAAATATAAGGTGCCGTGCACAGTCCAAATGGTAAAAATTTGAAACTCGTAAATAGTTTAAGTCTTGGAGTCTACTGCAAAACTAATTGACTACTACATGTTATTTTATAATTTTTCGGTCCTTAGTTATTACTTGTTTAATAGCTAAGCTAAGACGACCTGCGTAGCTTACCTCGCTAGTATCGTCCAATCGTCTATCGCTTCCGTGGTTGTCGCTGTCGTTGAGACGACGCGTTCCACGAGCTCCCTTGAGACGCGTGTTGATGTAACCGAACGCAGGTGACGGGTCGACTGGCCTGGGAACTGCCTGCGCTTCCCAGGCGTCGATTTCCAATCTCAAATTGTCTCAAGCCTGTATTTGATTGGTCTTAAATCGGTTCCCGATTTAGTGACTGCTTTAGCTACTTTAAGCGTTTCAGCGAGATTATTTCCAAATAAATACTTGGTAATTTTTGTGTTAGCCAATTGATCTTGGAGCTCTTTTTTAACTGTAGATAATGCAAAATTTCTACGAGCTACGGAATCATTATATTGCACGTCACATAAGACGTGTAGCATCTACAAGTTTTTGTAATAATTCCTGATCGGGTGAATCGCTAGAATTAATAATTTTTGATGTGATCACATGGCTCAAACAAGAAATAACAGTTGCAACACTTTTTTGACGCCATTGTATTGCGCAATCACGTTTCCGTGATATTTCTGAAAATGTGGCCTTCATTTCCGCGTTCATTTCCGGAATTTCGGGTATCAGATATTTTTTTTTAGAAATCCACACATTCCTCTTTTTTTAAATCAGATGTTAAAACGTAATTTAATCTAGTTACCAATTCAGGATTAATTTCCGGTCCATAATTTGTAATAGAATTAGGATCAATGCCCAAAACTTCAAGAAATGCCGGATTCAAATCCGTATTTTGTTTTTCTACAACAGATTGCTCTTGAGCCCCGGAAGTAGATGGAATGGCTAAAGTATCATCGTTAATCGTCTGCTCCAGATTTTCAGTTAAAAATAGAAATGCATTTTTTTTTATTAACTACCCTCAATTTTTCTAATAATCGTAGAGATTAATATGAATGTAATAATTTTAAAATGCGACAAATAGTTCCACAGACTGTTCTGAATGCAAAATAAATGTAATATATCGAATAGTCCTACAGACTACCCTGAGTGCAATAATTTAAAAAATATGCGCTAATAGTCCTGCAGACTACCCTGAATGCATGTTTAGTTAAGGCAGCGAGATAATCCTATATAGACTCCCTGAATAATAATTGCCCTTATTGAGTTACTCTCAATTTGTCAACGCGAAAAATAATCTTACAGAATAATATCAATGTAATAATTTATTAATGCGACAAATAGTCCCATAGACTATTCTGAATGCAAAATAAATGTAATATTGCGCGAATAGTCCTACAGACTACCCTGAGTGCAATAATTAAAAAAATATGCGCGAATAGTCCTGCAGACTACCCTGAATGCATGTTTAGTTAAGGCAGCGAGATAATCCTATATAGACTCCCTGAATTGCCCTTATTGAGTTACCCTCAATCTGTCAACGCGACAAATAATCTTACAGATTATTATGAATGTAATAATTTATTAATGCGAAAAATAGTCCCACAGACTATTCTGAATGCAAAGTAAATGTAATATTGCGCGAATAGTCCTACAGACTACCCTGAGTGCAATCATTTAAAATATGCGCGAATAGTCCTGCAGACTACCCTGAATGCATTTTTATTTAGGGCAGCGAGATAATCCTAAAGACTCCCTGAATTGCCATCGATGAAAATATTATCTGTTTTGTAACCATCCATGTGTCACAGTGTCACTAAAACAAAATGCAAACTTACCGTTAACATCACGTTCACCTGAAGTGGAACTGGATGACGAAGATACATTTGAGGACGAAGAGCGAGATCGCCGAGGTCGCCGTTTTATCTCCTCTTCTAGCCACTTTAACTTTTTAACAATATAATCTAACGACTTCTCGTTTTTGCGTTTAGGCATTTTGAAAATAAAATTAGTATCAAAATAATTTTGTTTTAAAGTTTAGTGCGTTCGTGGCAAGCACAAAGGTGAATGAAGGTTCTAGAGTTGCAGGTAATGGCGGCTCTCGACATAGGCGAACGCGTTGGCCAACGCGTCTGCAGACGCGTTGGCCCAATGTGTAGAACGGGCGTTCGCGCGTTGGCCAACGTCTAAATACCTACGGCCAACGCGCGAACGCCCGTTCTACACATTGGGCCAACGCGTCTGCAGACGCGTTGGCCAACGCGTTCGCCTATGTCGAGAGCCGCCATAACAGGAGAAACGGAAAATCAGAGACAAGAGGCGGGAAAATATCTATATAAATATAAATAGAGACAATCGAAATCCAGAGACAACTTTTTATTTTTTTCTTGACTCTAAAATGATGCTATGACGTGGTAACAAATAGAGGTAAAACTACAGTGTAAAAAGGTATAGGTACTAATATCGAGGACAAACCCCCGAAGCATAAATTTGGAAGTTGGAACCCAATTTTTTTTTGTTCGAAAGTTTCACCCACCTGACCCACCCGAAAAAGATAATCATAAATATTTATAATTATAAATATATATGCGAAGAAAAGATATAAATATTTTTATTTTCCAGCGCTAAATAATATATGAATATGCGTTAGCATTCTTTATAGTTTGTGATATAAATATTTTACAAGTTTAATAATGTCAGCAATAAGCCGAAAGCAGAATAATCTCGTAAGTCGCTTTGCAAAGTACTCCTCTCAAAATTCCTACTTCGATCACTGTTTCCAGGAAATGTTATTGTATTCTATTGTTGTCGCGATCACCGGTGCTTTTATGGGGCTTGAAGAATTAAGAAAATGCTTGTTGGTTTCTGGTCGTAGTTGGGAGTAAAAGCACATAACATAGAACTCAGAAATAATAACTCGTATAATCCAGAAGATTTAAGAAAACATTGCCATTAAATATTTATTTTTCACAATCTTGAAGAGATCACAGAAGGTAGATTAGATAACGATAATAATTATTGTTGTTTCTTATTTTCAGAAAAAAATCAAATCTTTGTGTTACCTTGCTTTGGGTGGTTCTCTATCATATCAATACATCTACTACAAGAAAGATTTTAAAGGTTATTATGCAAACATCCTGCAACCATTAAGTCAATTATTGAACCCAGAATGGGCACATAATATTGGTATTTTCGCTATAAAAAATGGAATATTTCCTGCCTCGAATTATAACGATCCTAAAGTTTTAGTAAGTATTGAATTATTATAATCATTAACTAACTATAACATTTTATAAAAGTAAACTTGTGATATGAAAATGTTATGCATGTTGTTTCATATATTATTTGATATAAATAAGTAAGTAATATTATGTATACCAAAAACAATAATTATTACAGAGAACAAAACTTATGAATTATGAACTTGATAATCCACTGGGTGTAGCAGCAGGGTTTGATAAACAGGGTGATGCTGTTTTGGGTTTAAGAAACATGGGATTTTCTATGATTGAAGTCGGATCTATTACACCCGAACCCCAGCCTGGAAATCCAAAACCAAGAGTATTTAGACTGCCGGAAGACAATGCAGTTATAAACAGATATGGTTTTAATAGTGATGGTCACCAAGAGGTACACAGAAAAATGGAGAGTTTAGATAAAGCACTGCTTCAAAATGGTCTACTAGGAATTAATCTTGGCAAAAACAAAACCTCCAATGATGCTGTTGCTGATTATACTCAGGGAATAAAAAAATTTATTGATGTAGCAGATTATTTTGTCATAAACATTAGCAGGTAAAACTTTTAAAATGTATGAAAGTAATTTAATGGTAGCCCTCTATTATAATTATGTATTTTTCATTAATTGAAACTTTTCACAGCCCAAACACTCCAGGATTGAGGTCATTGCAGAGCAAAGATGAATTAAAGCAGCTTTTAAAACCTGTCAATGAGACATTATCTGTATTGAGCAAAGAAAGAAATAGGAACCCACCTCTTCTATTAAAACTTGCACCTGACCTAACCATTGAGGAGATTAAAGATATTGTTTCAGTCATCACAAGCAAAGGGACAAAAGTAGACGGATTAATTATTTCTAATACAACAATTGATAGGCCTTCCTTACAAAACCAGGTGTTATCCGGTGAAACGGGTGGCCTTAGCGGAAAGCCTTTGACACAAAAATCTACTGAAATGATTAAAACAGTTTATAGCCTTACAAAAGGTATATTTTACAACAAAGAATACAACATTAATATAATATTATGTAACATTAATTAAATAGTAAAACATTTCACTCGTTTCAGGTAAAATTCCTATTATTGGCGTGGGTGGCATATTCACAGGGCAGGATGCCTATGAGAAAATTTTAGCAGGAGCGAGTGCTGTGCAAATATACACAGCTTTGATTTACCATGGGCCTCCTGTTGTAGAGAAAATAAAAGCAGAGTTAGCAGAGTTACTCATACGGGATGGGTACAAAAGTGTTAGTGAAGCTGTTGGTAAAGCCAAATGATTGCAAAGAAAAAACCAGCGAAATAGTCATTGGATAAAGCACATAGTTAATATAGTTTATGGCATTTCTAAGATATTATTTTTCTTAAGCAGCATCTGAAACAAATAAAAAAATTGTTCATAATAATTGTATATTATGCATTTAGATAACAAAAATATTTTACTCAAGTAGCATGTAAAATGTGAATAGTTAAAATTTTAAATTAGATTATTTTAGGTCTTGAATCTTGACGTAAAAGTTTCAATTGTTAAAATCTACCTCATCCTTTCTTAATTAAATTATAGTAAATTTAGATAAATGGAAATATTATAACTTAAATAATATAATATATACCTACTTACTAATTCAATATTAGTTTCTATTTTAAAGTGTTAATATAAAATACTTTATTGTTACATTTATTTTATACATCAGTGTTAATATATTTTTGATAAAAATATTTACCTAGTATTTTGCATTTGGGAAGAAGATTTTGCAAGTACTTCTTGCATTCTTCAAAATTGTTTACTCCAGATAGACCAAATATAACCAATGTTTCAAGATTTTTGAGTTCTTTGATTTCCTTAACTCCTAAGTCTGTGACATTTTGGCATTCTGAGACCTGAACTTGGGAAAGAGAGTCTTTTCCATGAGACAGTCCTTTCATAGCTCTATCATCTATGTATTTATTCTTATGTAGAATAATTTTTCGTAACTTTGTGCATCCACCTAAAAGAAATGTCATATTTTTGAATGGATAAATTAAATTTCAAGAAACTTCTTCATCCATACTAATATGTATTACAAATGTGAAAGTGTGTGTCTGTTACTTCTTCACGCCCAAACCGCTGGACTGATTTGGTATGGAGATACTTTCGAGTCCCAGGAAATGACATAGGATACATTTTATCCCGGAAAAATGTACAGTTCCCACACGATAAACGACTTTTGGCACAACGGAGTTGCGGGTGTCATCTACTTTGGAATAAAGTGCATACTTAAGTGGGCAAATCCATAATGCGATATGCCTGAGTCGGTACCATCTATTTCTGCAATTTTTGGCACTGCGTTTGAATCGGAAGGTAACGCATTATAATCTGAGAGGGTTTTTCCGTCGGCCCATACCACCTTGCCGCCGTTGCGAAGCACCCACTCGGCGCAAGCTCTGTCAGGTCCAACCAATCTGATTCTTTCGGGGTCAGGTTTATTGAACATCATATTGACGTACTCCCAAAAGTATCTCACGGAAGAAACATTTGGCTGAGTAACCCATATTGTCTAGAACAACAAATTATTTTTTATTACGCAACCGCAAAAAAAATATTTTTATAAATGATGCAATAAATTTATACTTTTCCTTGAAGCACCCTTCTGGCTAACATATTGCGAATTTTCCTTGCTTCTTTCTTGTTCTTATGAAGAAACCGCAAAACTAATGCAAATTACCGTACCAACGTAGTTGCAAATTCGAAATGTATTTTATTTTGTAAACAACAAACAATGTCATCAGTCAATAGTCATTGCCAAGTCAGAGTCACCTTTGACGTCAGGGTTTTTTTATAATGGCCGTGTTCGTCGGCGTCATAAACTTATACCCCGCGTTCCAGATGACGTTAGAAACGCTCACGCTCAAGACCGTAGTTTTTCCCGTTCCACTAGCTTGTGAGCGTCAGTGATACAAACTCAAGTGGAACGGATTATGGATTGTTTTGAGCGTTTTGGGAAAAGTTTAAAAAAAGAACTAAGTATATATTTTTTATACATAGGTACATTTAACCGAACTTAGATATTACGATCCTTTTCTTCAAGTCGTAAATAAAAGTAATTTTATTGTTTATAGTTACATTTATTTTACAAATAAAATACATAACATTATATTTGTTTCGTTTTTAGTATTACATTTTTTTTTACTTAAGTACTCATATTTTAACATAGTTAAACTTGTATTATATTTGAGTTTTCACATTGAATCATATTTTAATAACATAACCACATGTACTTTGAATATTGACTATTGTCACAATATACATATAAACTTTAGGTAAGAGTAACCGCTTAATGCTTAGTCAAGTACGAGTAAGTCAACAGGCATAGGAAAGATGAAAATTAGTATTAATTATTATATTTTGTAAGAAATCATTTGACCTTTCATTTAAAACAATTTATTATTTTAAATGAAAGGTCAAATTGTTTTCCAATCAAAATATTTCATTAAATGTTATTTAATTTATTTGATTTAAATATTATTTGTAATGAAATAATATAAAGTTTTTTTGTCTCTACTCTCTCCTGAAAACTTTCCGAACATGGCTTTCGAGATATAGTTACGTTAAAATAAAAAACTAGAACGCCCACTTTGACCCATCTTCGTCAAGGGTCGTTTTGAGCGAAAATGATGACGTCATGAGTGACGTCATAGCCGCGATCAAAACGACCCCGGTCGCCAAAGGGAACGGCAGAAGGGGACGTTTTGAGCGTTTTGGTCAAAATTAACGTCATCTGGAACGCAGCCCATATAGACCAACAAAGAGTGCGAGAGAGAAGAAAATCCTTTATGGAATTATAACAAGATGAAAAGAGAGAGGCAGTGTAATGAAAATTGTAACAATTTTTATTTGACAGGTCGTCAAAAGTCGTCAATCGCTTTTATACCCTTTCGGTATTTGCAATTTATTATTTAAATCGTATGTTATTTTCAACAAATACTATTATATATAACAATAATAACTTGTGCTGTGAGTGATTGCAGTGTAAATCATAGGAATAATCCTGAAAAATATACATTTCACACGTAATTAAAGAGGTTACGTTAACTTACGTTCTTTTCTATAAATAGTAAAAAAAAACTTTGACAATTGACATTATTTTGACATTGACAAATCTCAAATGACACTAACAGTGCACTAGCAAAATATTATGGCCTCAGATGCTATTCTAAATTTTATATTAAATGTTTCCAAGCAATAAATCAAATTATCCTGTACACCTGTAACTAGCGAAAGTTTGTGAATTTGTATAAACGTTTTGCACCACAATGTCTGAATCATATGGTATGTTCCATGCTATGTTGCTAACATTTATACGTTGTTTGTATTATAGAGTTATTATACTACCCACCATAAAGTTAATATACTACCTAGTAAGTATATTATGTTTTGTATACGATTCGGATATTAAATTACATTCCTGTTGCAGAATTTTTATTTAAATTTTTGGTGATTGGCAGTGCTGGGACTGGAAAGTCTAGCCTCCTAAATAATTTCATTGGGAACAAATGTGAGTTGGTACTTTTCTACATATAATACTAATCCAAGTTGTAATGTAGTCTACATTGTTATCATAATGTTTTCCAGTTAAGGAAGACAGATGCCACACAATCGGCGTTGAGTTCGGTTCCAAAATAATAAACATTGGTGGTAAATCTACAAAGTTGCAAATATGGGATACTGCAGGCCAGGAACGCTTCCGTTCCGTTACAAGATCTTACTATCGGGGGGCGGCAGGAGCCCTACTTGTGTACGACATTACATCGCGGGACTCCTTCAACGCCCTCGCGAACTGGTTAAGAGATGCTCGCACTCTAGCCAGCCCAAATATTGTCATTCTCCTGGTTGGCAATAAGAAGGATGTGGAAGAATCAAGAGAGGTCACATTCACAGAAGCAAGTCAATTTGCCCAAGAGAATGGTATGTATTAATTTTTTTACACATAATTTAAATAAAATTTGCATTAGTGTTTAATCACAGTGTTATCAAATTTGTTAATATCCATGTCATATGTCATTGCTTCTCACAGTTATTAAAAATGTTTATTGATCTAGTAACAAAGCTTAAAGGCTTTGTTACTAGATCAATAAACATTTTTCTAGATCAATAGACAGAGCATCTCACAGGTGCACAATAATAGAAAATCACTCACAGATGTATGATAAATAACATTATAGTTACAAACCTTATTCTTGAATCTCTGCATTTTTAATTCCTAAAAACTGTTAATTTCATTGATCCAAACAATCAGAAGATGATTATAACTTCATATTTTTACTATTTTAATACTATTGTACTTACAGAATTAATGTTCTTGGAGACCAGTGCAAAGACTGGGGAAAATGTGGAGGAAGCATTCTTAAGGTGCTCGAAAACAATTTTGGCTAAGATTGAAACTGGGGAACTGGATCCAGAGAGGATTGGCTCTGGAATTCAGTACGGCACGGCGACAGCTAAGAGACTGGCACCTCCAAATAGGCCGGCCAAGTCACGCTCGGACTGTGCCTGTCATGTGTAAAAAGACTTTTCTAGGACTTATGTAAGTAAAATTATCTGTGACATATTGTAAGTGAAAATTAATGTTTCATCGTGTTTAGGAATCTCAATGTTTGACATTTCTATTTTATTTAATGTTATTATTTATTGGCTCTCTTTGTGTTATTAGAGTTGCACTATTAGTTTAAGATTACCCAGTTTATTGTACTGTTGAAACTATTTTGTCTAACACTAATATTTTAGTCCATAAAAAATAAAGAAGTGCACTAAGTTGTGCTATTTTTAACTGCAAGTGTTTTTAAGCCACCCATTATATTATATTATAATAAGGTACTTCATGCAAACATTCCTATCATAAGCATAATATCAGGTTACAGATACATACGTCATGTTCTTCTAATGCCCAGGTCGCACCTGTGTAGTGCTTCGTGCTTAAAATGATACTATTGGACGATCTGCATGTATCGTCTCATAGGCCATAGCACGAAGCTTCGTACGATAGATGCATGTGCGGCCGTGGCATAAAATATAAATGTTACTTAATGGTGGTTTCTAATAGTAGTCCTAAAACCCATAATATAAACAATAAACATTGTATATTTTTTGGCTATTTAATGCTAACCAAATGCACTAACTCAAAAAGATTATATTAAATTGAATAAAATTAAATGCTATTTTTAATTATTCCCAGACATGGTCTCAAATTTATTCCAAGAGACAAATTAATTTTTCAAATAGGGGTGTAGAGTGTAGACAGTAAACGAAATATAATACAAATCATTGGTTTTTGAGAGTTTGTATTATAATATTTAATCTGTAATATCACGTGATCGCAAACAGCCATCACAGAGTGACGTATCACGTCACAATCATCAAAACATACAAAGATTTTTGTTGTTTGGAGGACCGTGACGTCATAGCGATGCGATGATGAACTTTAGCGTTTTAGCCATGAACATAGAAAAAAAGGCGGACCTAGTCTTATTATACACAGCAGTGTGTCTTCAGAGTCGGCCACACCACACACACATTCTTATGCCTGTCAAATGGCCGGACTAGCGTAATAATGTGTGCGTGCGGACCGTGTATGTATGCAGTCAGCCCGACTCTGAAGACACAGTGCTGTTTTATGTGTATAATAAGACTCCGTCCGCCTTTTTTTCTATGTTCATGGTTTTAGCGATATTTCGCTAAAACCATGAACACTATACACAATACATCTGTAAAATAAATATATACCTATCCTAAAAATAGTCTACACCCTTATTCTATGGATCTTATGTTTGGCTTGGTTATATAAGGCTTATGCCTTTATTCACAACAAAATATATTTTACATTTACAAATCAAACTAAATTTTTATTTCATTTTTGCCACATCTCTTCAATCTCTTCTCCAATTCTTGGGTAGGTCATCTTCTCACCGTTTACATTGCCTTCCTTGTTTTCTTTTTCCATTCCTTGGGTACCATTTGGTTAGGTCTTTTGTCTTGTTCGACCTCATTCGACTTTCGCTTCGTTCGACTTTCCCTTGTTCGACCTCATCATAATATGTCCAGTCCAGCGCCATTTAAGGGTTTTGACTTTTTCCATTACATCTGTTACCTTTCGGTTAGTTTCCACCTATCTTTTAGTTTTACGCCTAACATACTTCTTTCCATACTTTGTTGACATTTTATGGATGTTTCCCCATAAAATGTCAACAAAGTGTGTCAACAGTTTATGTATGTTTCTTTCTGTCATAACTCTGTAAGTCAGCACTGGAAATCCTTCCTGCTGACATATGGCTGGTTTACACGTGTTAAGTTGATAAGTATTTAACTAAATTTTAACTTACTTTTAAGTTACTTATTGCATGTAAACACACAAGTTTAGTAGCAAGTAGCAAGTATAAATTAAGTTAAGTACTAAACAAGGAAGCCCTTAGGGCTGGTTTACACGTATTATGTAGATAAGTAGTAACTAAATTTTAACTTAATTTGAAGTGCCTGCCCGAAATGTGTCAAGCCCAACATAAAAGAAAATAGTCAAATTTCTAATTTCCTTGTCTATATAATATAATATCGTTTTTCATTAAGTACCTCTTTTAGAGACCAATATCTTGACCAGCTGTTTGTTACCCTCCTATCGATCTCTTTTGTCATTAAATTCGTGGGTGATATAATGTGGCCGAGATACACATATTCATTAACATATTCAATTGTCTGGCTTGCTACTACTATTGCATCTTTATTTCTGTAGGTCATGACTTTTGTTTTACTTGCATTCATGGACAGCCCAGCTTTTAGGCTTTCAGTAGATAATTCACTGAGCATTTTTTTGTAGTTCTGCAGGAGTTTTTGCAAATAGTACTAAATCATCAGCAAACCTGAGGTGTGTTATGTTTTGTCCATTTATACTGATGCCATTGTTTTCCCAGTCTAATCGTCTAAAAAATTCTTATAGAACAGCCGTGAACAGTTTTGGGGACAAAGGGTCCCCTTGCCTTACTCCCTTATGGATTTTAAATTCTTCGCCTATTCCTTCTAGTTGTATTCTTGCTGTGTTGTCGTTGTAATTTTTTTTACTAGGCTGCGTTTCCACTGACGCGGAGCTGGGCGGAGAGGAGCTTAGCATTGCCCGAATTGACCAATCACTATGCTCGAATTCTCCGCTCCGCCTCAATGGAAACAGCACGAGCGGGGTGGAGCAGAACGTCAGTGGAAACGCGGCCTTATCTTTGTGTATTTTTGTTGTATTCCTTGCTTTTGAAGATGGAAGGGCTTTATAGATGGAAGTGTGAATTAGCGAGTGAAAGTCTTTATTATAGTCACGAAACCGATATAATATGGTTGTCCATATTCGTTGTTTTTCTATTAGTTGCTTTAAAGAATGAATATGATCAACCGTCGAGAAATCGTTACGGAATCCTGCCTGTTCTTTTGGTTGTTGTTCATCTAGGCTTTTGGTTAGGCGGTCTAGAATTATTTTGCTGAAGATTTATAAGTGTTTGTCATTAGACTGATGAGCCTGTAGTTATCGATTTTATTTTTGCCCCCTTTTTGTGGATGAGTATTACAGTTGATTTTGTCCATAAACCAAGCCAAACGCTTGGTTAGATTTGCACTAAAAATCAATGTTAGTACAAATAACTGCCTCAAAGCGTTGTGATGTCGCTTAGAATATTGCAGGCTACTATAAAAAATATTACTGATTATTATGAAATAAAACAACCAATAATATTTTTTTATAGTAGCCATGTAAATGAAACCAGGCAAATCAGTTTTTATATATTTATTATTGAAAATAAGTAACATTGTTAACAGCTCTTACTTAAATGAGCTACACCTCCTATGATATCTAAAACTGGTTTAATTTTAAACATTCTTTGCATTTCATTGTCGTTTTTACATAAATTTTAAAATAATATTAGAAAGCTTCAGGCAATACTATGGTGTCGTGATATGTTTGAAGTAGTTTCAGTACAAATAATTTCTTTAATGCTATCTACCTACAATTCTTCATGGGCCTTTTTGAAAAAGCTTCCAAGTTATATTATCATAATATTATGTTGATCGTATTTCGATTTCATTTCAGAAATTTCAATTTTATATGAATAAAATACTCATGTTACATGGTTTTAAATAAGGGTGGTTTAGAAATTTTGTAAAAAAAATTAAGGCAGAGCTGTGCTCTCGGCGAGTCGCTAAAATAAAAACGGGGAATAAAATTAACTTTACTACACTCAATCAAAATACGACCAAAAAGCGGTTATCGGGCCAGTCAGCATTATATTTGGAATGTAGCATTTAGCTCGCATAATGTGAAACGATCTCCCGCTATTAATATCAAATTTGAGCAATTAAAATATAACACTAGTCACTACACAACAAAATAATATCTTTACTGAATATTGCTATAGTAAAGTTAGCCTGAAGCATTGAGTGCGAGTTACCTTGAAATTTTATAAATTCGTTCTGTATGTGTGGCGAACGGAAATTCAATAAAAAAGGAAAATAAATAACAACTGAAATTGTCATAACTCTATACTTAATTTATAAACAACACATAATGTTATATGCAATACACAACATAATATCCTAACATAAAATGCACCTATTTCAACTAGGAACTATTTTGGTGTGATGGTTAGACTGCGCTACTAGTTACTACTGTCTCAGATTTCACACCCATCACATACCGACATTCATCACTGTATGATTTGAGACGCAATATAAGAATATTTGTTTCTGTATTTACTTGGGTGCTTAGAAGGCGACTTTTGTTTGTGACAACCAGAAACAATTTGTAAACAATTGAATTTTAGTCCTAGCTCTATCACAGTAAAATAATAACTCGCTTACCAAAATCAGAATTCATTCATAAAATTTTATCAACATAAAATTTTTACAATTCAAACAAATATAAATACTAAGCGATTTCATTGATTGCCTAACGTCTAAACTAAATAGGGTATTTTAAGATTTTAATACACTATAATTATTTTTTAATTTTATGAAATATTTTTTTATTTTTAATAGCGTTACAAAAAACATTATCAGTGTTCAAATAATGGAATGATAAATTCAATGAATCTAATGTAAACAATTATTTTTGCAATCCAAGATTAGATTGAGATTCAAACATTTATTGCTACATTCGTATTGTGTGTCGACATCAAAATAATCATTCCACCGTTTATATAAACAACATTTATACAAAGTAATACCTATATAAACAATCTGTTCTAGGAAATATAATATAGGGTTCTCTCGTAATAATTTCTCATATAAAAGTATATCTTTATAATACAATACCATAGATCAAAAACCGTATAAAACTTTATAACTTTTACGTTGATGACAATCTAAATTTCGTTTGTGTTGGGGCTTTTCGGTTGGCCAAATTGAACTTACAAACGGTTAAAAACCACAAAGATTGACACTAAGATCCGTTAAAATAAAAATAAAACAGCAACTGGCGTAATATTATGGCTTGTACAGCTTCAGTCTCGTTAACTTGTTTCGAAACGCTCACTGTCAAATCAGACCCAAAACATTAAGTAGCTTTTACTAAATTTTTTGACTAGACTAATCTAAGGACCTCGTAAGTACACATAATGTTATATTTCGTTAGATTCTTTCGTACCTACATATCTTAGTGTCTATCTTACACCCTGCTATTATAGTATGTAGTCATATTGCATTTTCAAAATAAAGAGATTAATAATTCACGGTAATCGCCCCTTTATTTGGAAGGCGCTAATATTTTCTACACTCATTACTAAAGGGATAGGCTTATCCAACAGAGAGCTAGCGAACAATCTGTTAGCGCAGGTTTTACCTGCTGATTAAAATTTCGTACTAAAATAAATGTCATCGCATCCATGATCTCATATCACACAATTTTGGCTCCAGCCTCCTGTTGGACACGGGCCTTGTAGCGAGAAATATTGATTACGATTCATAAACTAAATTTTCACAATCATCTTTAGCTAGTTTCCCATAACTGCACACTGTGACAGCAGTACTCTCTGCTAAACGGTACTCTCACGAACATAACAGTTATATTTGGTACCGAATCGCCAAAAAGCACGATCAACGCGCCGTAAGTACGAGTAACGTGTAAGTAGTCCAATCGACGGGGCTCGGCCTCGAGTTAGTTGTTTGTGCGACTGGGCCCGGACCGACAATTCGACTTAGGTCTAGACTCTAACTATTATAATACAATATAAACATACTGTACATAGAATGGATGGCAAAGTTCATCGACACTACACTGTGTGGGGGCGCGGGCGGTTAGCAGCGCTCGCGGCACGCTACGGCCGCTACTAGCGCGGCGCCGCGCCCGCTGCCGTCTTCAGACAGCATCAGGTCGAACTGGAAAAGAAAATAGTAATTACTAATTACTAATTAGAAACGGATTATACGAAGTTATCTAAGTACCTATAAATAAATCTTTTTTATTAAAGGCGAGACCGCAGTAAGCGATGCTACGCGGCAGCGACGCGACGCAATACGTCACGGCCAAATATTGTTTGTATGAAATCGTATAAAGTAAGCCACCATACTACATAATATTATAGTAGTAGCAAGCGAATTCCATTGTACACCCCCGCTGGCTGCTTTTTTTTTTTTTTTATTAAAGAAGGCAGGTCACTGTAGCCTTGACGTCACTGCGACCCATGAGGATCTATTGTGACTCCTTCGTACTAGAGTATCATCCCCAACCCAATACTGCTCATAAATTGAACGATATGGTTGGGGTTGGTGCCACGAATTTCCTCTGTGGACGAGTATTCGTGGCGACCAAGGTGCCTGTTCCTGCTCTGTAGTAGAGCAGGGCAGTCGAGGAGAAAGGTGAATAGATGTTTCATTCTCCTCCTCACAGAATCTGCAAGTCGTTATGCTACAAATACCCGCTGGCTGCTACTTGTTTCTTTCGTTATCATATTAAACTATTGCAGGAGGCAAATAAGCCTTTTTGACGGATCATTCCCGTATTTCGGAGTTGGTATGTTAATAAACTTTTCTTCTTATACATTTTATGTAAGTATCTTAAAGTTTTCGAACTAGATAATTCTAGAATGTTTATCAAAACATAAACTTGACACCGTCTGCAGAAGGACGGGCAGAGTCCACACCGCGCCTCAGATCGGATAACCTGTGACATCAGCTATATGGATGGTGTTATGCAATAATTAGAGACAAGTTGAAATTTTATTTGTATTATTGTCATCTTAATCCATACTCTCTTTAAATTATTGTACTTATATCTAAGTACTTATACCTTTTTTGTCTAGTAAAATATTTTTATACTAGACAAAGTATGAATAGAAATAAATGTTTTTGGAATGAAAATAAAAATTCAACAGATAACAGAGTCAGTAGAATTCATACCGAGTGCCCATTGAATACATGGCTTTGACTTATTAGTTATTACAGTTATTACCATATTGGTACTTGAACTACTTGACACAACAAGCGGAACTATCGTCATTGATATTGTTTTGAATATGATAAACGTTTCAAGAATTTTTTAATTATCTATCGTTGTAGTAAACAGGTTTATCGTGTGAACATTGAACCTGTTTGGTGCGGAGTGACATCAGCCGGGGGCTCGTCGTGTTATCGCCCGGATTGCGGCCACTTAATTCGAGTAAATAACCAACGACCCCAAAACAATAATATGTTGCGAGGATCCGGCTGATAACTTCAGAAGATATAAGTAATAATAATAGTCCATTACTATTCGTTTTACTTTTAATGTCAAGAAAGTTAAAGCTCGATAAAGCTAATGTTATTCTTTACAAATTACGTTGTTAATATGATCGCCCATACTGTTTGTTCATGTTTACCTAGATCAAAATGATGACCGAATAACAAAAAGTACAGACAGAAAATTCAATAAAATAAGTCGTAGGACGTAGACCGTAGCGCATTCCGTAGGAAGCAGCTGCCGGCTACTTAAATGCTACGGAGTACGGTGTATTGTAGATATCTACGAATCTACGGTGTCCCGTAGACTCGTAGATTTCTACGGTGTACGGTCCCTAAGTTCTAGTGTAAGAGTTCGTTTCAACCGCAGTTGTATTGCGACGAACGTATTTTAAGGGTAACTCACCACAATGCCGGGGTTTGCGAGCTGCGCGATCTTCTCGCACATGAGGGAGTGGAAGTGCGGGTGGAAGCGGTAGACGGAGCCGTCGATGCCGATGGTGACGCGCGGCTCCGCCATCTTGTTGAGCAGCGTCGCCATGCCGGCCGACACGAGGTGCGCCGCGCGCCGCGACACGCACTCGCACACGTGCCGCACGCCCGCCATGTCCGCCTCCGTCGCGTGCGACAGACCTGAAGAATTACACACATTACAGATATTAATTTAATTTTTTAACCAACTAATTTAATTTTTAAGGCGACGCCTCGATATTTCGGTTGTCATAGCGATATCGATTTTTCTCAGCAATGACTAAAGCTAAGAAATTAAAGTTCATTGTCAGTATTCATCATGTCTTTGTCATTGAATTACCCATAGCCACACGATTGGTCAACTTTTATAACATAGAATAATCAATCAAAAAGACCTCTGTAAAAAATTGGATTCTAATTTTGCCAACAGAGGAGAGTGATTTAAGCTTCCTTTGTACATAGATTTAATTTGCCCATAGCTTATATGAAATATATTTATGGTTTTTAAATTACGCGACAAAAACCATTTTGTTGCTTACGCCCTTTCCATTTCTTGCTGTTCCTTTTCTTGTTTTCTATGAGAGGCCGGGCCGGCCTCTCATAGAAAACGAGCAATCCAAAACATATCCAACAGACCAACACGGTTTTTTACTTTAACGCGGCGTAAACCAACAATTTGCATTATTAGAATTTATAGGTATACCTATCCTATGTAGGTACATAGTTTTTCTAAAAGAAGTTTCGTGCTGATGGTTTTCATTATTATTTATAGATAAAGATCGACGGGATGTAAGTTAAGTGTACTGCCAAACTCCATAGGAGTTCACGACCTTAGGTATAAAAACGTATAACTAGGAATATCAGCTGATAATATCTTACAAAAGGTACTTAAAAGGGGCGTAAATTTGGCAGACGACAGCTGTTATTATACAGACGGTAAAACAATTTGACATTTCATCTATACTAATATTATAAATGCGAAAGTATCTCTGTCTGTCTGTCTGTCTGTCTCGCTTTCACGCCAAAACTACCGAACTGGTTGTAATGAAATTTTGTACACAGATAGTCTAAAGCCTGAGAAAGGACATAGGCTACTTTTTTACTGGAAAAAGGGTTGTAAGGGGGTGAAAATGCGTAAATTTGTTCAAATTAATTTAATTCGAAAAATTCATAATAGATGGCGCCGTACGTCTCCTACATCGCGGTGACGCTTGCCCAGACTTCTTTCTATACGAGGTGGTATCATCTTACATCCGAGTTTCGATTTTTTTTCGATTGATATTACTTTTTACGTTATTAAATAACTCAGTGCTTTATCTATGCAGTGACGTAACCTTAAAAATTAAACCTATCAATGATATAAATAGTTTATGGGTAAAGTTGTGTAATTATGGGCTTAAATAAGCTTTAAAATTTGGCATAAAATATAAAGTTTAATTTTAAAAAATCAAATATTATGTGCACACTGCACAGCTGTTTTGATTTAAGGGCGTACCAGGGTTTTTTAAAAGCTTTTATTTAA